>NC_135234.1:543154051-544487051 GCF_051348905.1 Ranitomeya variabilis
CTAAATAACATATAGAAGTATGCTCTCCTGTAATATGAGAACCCAGTGTCTGAGGTATACTTTTTGACATTATGAAACCATTTTGCTGTGTCAGTCTTATAAGCTTCTGAATGGAAATGTTGCACTGTATTATGTGGTTTACCATGCATTACGCCAGTGTTCCCCCAGTTCGGTCCTCAAGAGCCACCAACGGGTCATGTTTTCAGGATTTCCTTAGTGTGGCCCAGGTGAGAATCCCATCATCTAGACAGGCAACAATTCCATCACCTGGGCCATACTAAGGAAATCTTGAAAACACGACCTGTTGGTGGCTCTTGAGGACTGGAGTTGGGGAACACTGCATTACGCTATGCTTTTGTAGTGCAGTTTTATGCTATGCTTGAATGTGCCAATATTGTTATTTTTTTGTTGTTTTAAATAGTCTTTAATTCTTAGTCTTTCCTATCGTTAACATTTACATCCTTGGAAGGAAACATTCAGGCCAAATATATTACACATAAAATCAGTCTAGGGCTGAATTTAGACAAAATGTAGACTCGGAGCAGTAATCATAGAAGGCATGTACATGGTCATCAATCATGAGGTAGTCTGGATTGTCACACAGCAGCCAGAGATTTCACCATTTCCCTGCATATAAATTATTAGCACAGTTAGGAACTTTCTTACATTAACTCTATGAAGCTCACAAGAACGAGAACAGTATTGGCAGTCAGTGCTAGAGGCTTATCCACACATGGATTTCAAGCACCATTTTCCATTCTGCGGTGATGGAGCTTCAGATCATAATGTGAACAAGCCCTAATACTAGCTGAGCCGATACAGTTCACTGTGGGGATCATGTTTTGCTGTCAGATTTGGGCCATTGAAAATGCCACAGATTTTATTGCCCATACACTGTATTCCCAGAAAGGGCACATGAATGTGGGCTCCTGTATATACATTGTTGTCAGAACAGCGGTGACATACAAAGCACTGAGACGGTGCCAGCAAGTGAATTACGCTGTATATATAGAGAATGAAACAAATCATAGAAAAGGTTCTATAGAAAGACAGACAGATAGATAGATAGATAGATAGATAGATAGATAGATAGATAGATAGATAGATAGATAGATAGACCCACTAGGTAGGGTCAAAGCATCACATCTATGAGCCAAAATAACATCTCCACTTTTTTCACTGGATCTGGTAATCTGGAGTACTGCTTCTTTGGAGAAGATAGGTAGATAAGTAGATAGATAAATAGAAGAAAAAATGGCAGAACTCCAAATCTATACGGTGAAAAAATATTCTTTTTTTTTAGTCACACATATCTATCCTATCTAGCACAGGGTGACTAAAGAATATAGTGTCAATGTCCTGGGATTCTTCAACTTCAACTTCAACTTCTGTTTTGTAAATAGAAAGATAGATAGATCGATCGATCGATAGATAGTGGTTAGATAAATAGATAGATAGATAGATAGATATGGGATAGATAGATATGAAATAGATAGATAGATAGATAGATAGATAGATATAGGATAGATAGATATGGGATAGATAGATAGATAGATAGATAGATAGATAGATAGATAGATAGATAGATAGATATGAGATAGACAGATAGATAGGGGATAAATAGATAGATAGATAGATAGATAGATTTGAGATAGATAGCTAGATAATAGATTGATAGATAGAAAGATAAATAGATAGATAGATAGATAGATAGATAGATATGGGATGGATAGATAGATAGATAGATAGATAGATAGATAGAAAGATAGATAGATAGATATGGGATAGATAGATATGGGATGGATAGATAGATAGATAGATAGATAGATAGATAGATAGATAGATAGATATGAGATAGATACATAGATAGATATAGGATAGATAGATAGATAGATAGATAGATAGATAGATAGATAGATATGGGATAGATATATAGATATGGGATAGATAGAAAGATAGATATATCTATCCTATCTAGTACAGGGTGACTAAAGAATATAGTGTCAATTTCATAGCATCCTATGTTTTCTATCACAGACAGTCCATCTTCAACTTCTGTTTTGTAAATAGAAAGATAGATCTATAGATAGATAGATATATAGATAGATATAGGATAGATAGATAGATAGATAGATAGATAGATAGATAGATAGATAGATAGATAGATAACAGAGAACTAGTAGCCAAGATCACTACAATGCTAGACATCACCCTAGCACAACATCCTGTCATAAACCTCCACCACCTGTATGATGACAAACATCTCAACAACCAAGGAGTCAGCCTTCTTGCCAAAAGAACTTAAAGACATTGTACTCAACAGAGTCCCCGGACCAAGAACCCATACAAACCGCAAATCTGTAGAAAGAGCACCAACTAACAGACCTAAAATGGAATATGCTCAACACTGTAAACTGCAACCTGTATGCAAAACTAGCCCACGAGAGACACAAACCATGGAAGATACCAACCGCCCCACACAGAGTGAAGCAGGGCAGTGATCTGGCAGAAATAAAGACCATGATCAGCTCCATATGCAAGCAACTCACGCGACTGGACCAATTGCCTACAAGATCACCAATCAGCAATCAAAGATGTCCTATGTAGGACAGCCCATTACAAGGTATACAGCCACACAATGTCAACCCATTACAAGGTATACAGCCACACAATGTCAACCCTAATCATCAGTAACCCTCACTGTTGCCCTGATCCACTCCCGCCTGGACTACTGTAACGCTCTATTAATTGGCCTCCCCCTCACTCGACTTTCCCCTCTCCAGTCCATCCTTAATGCAGCAGCCAGGGTCCTCCATCTGGCTAATCATTACTCGGACGTGTCCGCTCTTCGCCAGTCGTTACACTGGCTGCCCATTCATTACAGGATACAATTCAAAGTCCATAGGTAATAAAAGTAGAAACTTGTGCAAAACTTAGAAACAATAGGGATCCCGGGTCAACAAAGGGATCCCTTTAAGAATTAACCCTAGACGGGTTTTAAAGCAGCAAGAACAGGAAAACAAACAGTTAACTATTTACAATTTTGAGTTTCCGAGGTTTATTTTCATAATTCAGGAGGCGGCCTCCACCAGGGCCTTACCGGACAAGTAGCCCTCTGCTGCTTAGGAAGACTCGCATCCAAGTCTACTCCTGGCGCCAGGTGCACTCCATGCGTCTGTTCTTTCTGCACGACCAGGTCGTGCGCGACAATAAAGGTCTGGGTGGTCCGGTGAATGATGACAGGGATGGTAGGGGTGGCTGCGGTGGCTTCAGCGGCAAGTTCTTCCTCCAAGGTCCTGGAGACTGCCAAGAGGGCTGTGCATCTCTGTATATCCCGGGACCACCAGCCGTTCCCCTTTTGGCTGTAGGTGACGGCGTCTCTGGGTTTCAGGATGGGATCCGCACCATCTCCGCTCAGGCAGGACTCCACTTCCTCCCGGGTGATGTGGACCCTCACCGTCGACCCGATCTCCTGCAACAACCCTTTCCCTCTCTGGGGTTGGTATACAATCACGACACCCCACTTCGGCAAAGAGCCATCCAGCAGCTCACCTCGAACTTCTCGCTCCACCTCCCTCGCATACTCCGCGATCAGGTGCCTCCGGTAGTCTCCCCATGGGAAGGGCCCGAGGTCATGCCCCCCGGCTGTCTGGGGTCAGGAGATGGGGATACTGGGGCCCCAGCAGTCATGGTGTGGGGCGGAGCAGGTGCAGAGGGGAGGTGATCTCCCTGGAAGCTAAGACACCAGGTACCCGCGCTTGCGGTGACCCCTCCGGCGCCACTCCACTCCTCCGAGGAAGGTGCCAGAGCTGGTAATGGCGCCAGCAGCGGACTCCCCATTGGCAACTCCCAGGGGTTCAGGCTCTCCAGCGGTGGCATGTCAGAGTAATCCTCCGGTGACGGGGGTCTGTGCGGGGCCATTCTTTTTCGGAGGTCCCCTCTGGTCGCCGGCTCCATTCCCTCTGAGTCATAGTTTCGCTTCTTCGGTCTCCGCCCGCCATAGAGAATTAGGAGGCGGACCTCTGCTGCTGACGGACACGTCCTCAGAATACAGAAATATTTAGACTGGGCGGCCATTGTTCTTCGCGCTTCTCACTTCGTTCACGCCCACAACTCCACGCCCTTCTTCTTCTCCTGCGCTCCTCATGGCGCTGTAATGGCGATGGTTTTGGCGGGAATTTTGGCGGCAAATGGCAATACACAGTCTCTAAGCAAATCACAGTTCAAGCACAATTCTGGCACAGTTCCAAGGCACACATGACCCGATTCTCGGGCTTAAGTAGATCCTGTTCATGACGCCAAAGTTGGATCACCCCCAGGTGCAGGGCAGTGGGGTACTCGGTACCGGGTCCCTCTGTCTCGGTTCTGGGGACGTCACGGTGACCCGACCCGGTCCGTGGCCCTGCTAAGGAGCGCCCAATCAAAGGTGTAGTTTGTCAAGTGTTCGGGATGCCACCTGTGGTGTTCGGTCAGGTGACCGACGCTGCTAGGGGTCCTCTGGGGTGATGGAATGGCAGCTAGATGTTATACCTTCCCACAGGTGAAGTATGTCCCCAGGGCTTCCCTTGATGAGTAGGTGGCAATGGTGGATATTGTAAAGCGTGATGAATAACGAGGACACAAAGATTGCAGTCTCTTTACCTTTTACTGAAGACTTCAACGTCCACAGTCCAGAGCACTGTTCACAGGGCAGGCTAAGTCCGGCCGGTCTGAAGGCACATCCAGAGTTCCGTTTGCAGGTGGAAATCAGTAGCCTTCCTACTAGCGCCTGTGTGTTGTAGTACCTCCCTGCTGAGCACCACGGGATAATCCTCACAACTCTTGTGTATATTTCTGATGTTCTCTCTCCGTCCCCCAGATGGTATGGCTAGGACGACCCGTATGACGGGGTAGGCCTGGAACTATTTAATAGGGACCCTAGAGACGCCCCTCTCCCACAATTTGCCTCCGTTGTCTTCATTAGGTATTAAGGTCGGGCAGCCAACTTGGAATTAACTGTCCTGCCGTGTTTTGAAGTAATGCGTAGAGCCAATTAGTCCCTCGGTGTTCCGGCCACCGGCTACGCGCCTCAGAAGGATGTTGCCGGTCTTAAGGCAAGACTCCTCCCGGTATTATCTCCTTGTGCTGTGATCTCGTTTCTCACTTCTCCACAATATACTTCGCTTCTTGTCCTTTCTTAGGATGCTGCCGCAATGAGGTGCAGGTGCAGCTCCGTAACGTTCTATCTCTTGCTATGTCTCTGTCAGGATCCCACCCCTGACAGGGACCTTTGTCTACAGCTCCGATGTTCCTCCTTCTCTCTCTGTCTGCCTGACAGGTCTTCTCTGGGTCAAACCCAGGTAGCTTTCTCACTAACTTCCTATCCAACCCCCAGTTTTACCAGAGTGTGAGGAGTGGCCTAATAGATAGAACCTTTTGCTCCCCCTGGTGGCCGGAGTGTGAAGTGTAGTGTGTGACTGTGATACCTGGTCAGGTGAACTCCTTTAGTACCATCAGACGTACCATCACTCCCCCTGGTGGAAGAGTGACAATACTGCAACGACCAGGACTCTGGGGCGCTGCAGATAGATAGATAGATAGATAGATAGATAGATAGATAGATAGATAGATAGATAGATGAAAGATATAGGATAGATAGATAGATAGATAGATAGATAGATAGATAGATAGATAGATAGATATCGGACAGATAGAAAGATAGAAAGATATGAGATAGATAGATAGATAGATAGATAGATAGATAGATAGATAGATAGATACTGTAGATATGGGATAGATGGACAGGTAATAGATGGATAGATATATTATAGATAGATATGGGATAGATAGATAGATATGAGGTAGATAGATAAATAGAGAGATGGATAGATAGATAGATAAATAGACAGATAGATAGATAGATAGATAGATAGATAGATAGATAGATAGATAGATAGATAGATAGAGAAAAGGAAGGCAGCAGTCCACATACAGTTCAAGTGAAACAGTGGATTTTATTCAGACTCACGTGGCATGGCCTATGGATCAGTACATATACCCATGTTTACCTTTATGGTCTTATTGGTTGAGGTGTGGGTGCCTGAGAGGGCTCCATGTCCCCCATTGGGGCCATTGGTATCTGGAAGTATCTCCACAAAGGGGACTGTCCAGAATGCCAGGGTAAGGGTAGATACCATTATCCTTGCTTTCACTGCATCCCATTCAGGAGGAATCTGTATAATTTTTATTGCCACCTTTATAAAATAATTAAATGAATCATAGCAAGTATAATATCATATCAAGTATTATTATAAGAAGCAATAAGAAGTAAATTGTAGATATATTTAAACATAGTGTGATGAAGAATATTGGTGGCAATGGAGTCTTGTGGGCGAGAGTTGTGGGTGGGACTGTGGTGTCCCGCCCACCCACAATTCTCGCCCACAAGTCCCACCACAAAGCACCAAGGACACCAAAATTGATCATGATGACTTAACAAAAACCAGGCTGCAGATTCTTACACTAAAGGTATGCATTAAATCAGTATGACTGTGCCATTCTGCCCATACCTTTAGTTTGGCATGGATGATTCTGATGACAGGTTTGCTTTAATATATGAAATGTAAACAAAATGTATTTCCAGCTCCTGGTAAAAATTTCTTTAAATTTTATTCCATGATAAAGTTAAAAATATTTTTTGGTCTTCATTTTAATATAGTCTTTTACTCACGCTGCAATATGGCATAGTATGCCAACACACAACACAGCAGACTCAGCAAAAAGCAAACGTGCATGTGGGATTTCTGTACTTGCCCCTTGAGGTTCTTTCATTTCTATGTATGATGTTATGTATTCCTCAGAAAAGAATCTCACATCCCCTTAGATTTACCCGCTAATTATAGTTCAGAGATTTATGATTGCTGCCATGGTAACCTTTTACACTGAGCATCATGCTGCCATTCACAGTATGCACATGGCTAATTCTGTATGACCAATCCATGAACTGCCTGGGAGTGCAGCAAAGCAGAATGGCACAGTGTGAAAGCAGTGCCGCTCGCCAGAAAACAGACAGTTCTTCAGAACGGCGAAACTGACCTACATTCCCAAAAGAAGGTTTTCAGCATCGAAAATGACATTCTCAGCACATTTTCACCAATGTCATGAGTGCCATGCAGCATACTATTAAGTGTAAAACTGCCCTGGTTGGTTATATGAATGATGTCGCACTATTTAGAGTCATACTTTTCCAATGCCAAGGGAAATATCTGTGGCTTTCCACCGCCTATTTTGTAATTTATTCTATTTTTTTCTCTAGATTTTTCTAAATCAGATACAAAGACTGCAGACTGTATGACAGGCTAAAAAATCTGCACAGCAATTTATATGCAGGTAATGCCTGGCTAATACTGTAATACAGTGCTTCTGTATTACTGCTATAATGTGACAACTTATCAATGCTGTGCTATCCATACAGTGGGGAAAAAAGTATTTAGTCAGCCACAAAGTTACATCTGTGCGTTAAATTTGCAGCAATTTATAAAATAATATTTTAAGCCTTGGATTGATTTATTCTTGATGGATGTTTATGCAGGAAATAAAATGGTGATATGCCTTTAAGGCTAAAAAGATGGAAAGAAGAGCCAGGCAGCAGCTCCATTACCAGCACTGCTGAGGGAGAATACTGCAGTGACTGCTCACACCTCCAGCCACATGTTTTATGACAGCACTTGTTATGTTTCTACTTGAGAAAGCGCAGGGTTATTGTGAGGAAATACAGTAAGTGAGAGGTGGAGGCCAATTATAGCAGCAGAGAATGCCACTTTCCTTACTGAAATGCAAACATTTGTAGGCACCTCCTCAATTACAGATCTAACACAGTATGGAGGAGCTACGTGTATCCAGGGAAGGTAATGAGATAATCGTGCTCCTGATCTGATTCCGTACCTGTGTTATTATGTGATTTACAATCACTGCAACGTTAATAATCAGATGCAAACAGAAAACACATTTTCACTCTCTTCAAAATACTATGTGATAAACGTACACATTAAAAAGAATGCAGCAATGATAGGCTACGTGGACACAACTCTTCTGCCAGCCCATCAGAACGTAGGGGGTACACTGAAACACAGGCTAAGGGGTCCGAAGGGTAATAGCAAAAAATTTAACTAATAGAACTGATCACATCGATACTTTAAGAATTTAATTTGTGTTGAAAATGATGAAGTTCCAAGGTCTCGGCGATGTTGAACAATTTGTGATTCGATTCATGTGCATCATCCAAAATTACCAACTGCTTTGTAACACATTGCAGAATATTGCATCAATCACAGAAGGCTGACATGATCTTAGGCACAACTGCATGGTCATCCCCGTAATCCCTTGGAGCTATCACATCCCATGATACACAGTAGCCAATCCAGAAGACCAACAAAGCCTATATAAAAGCCTAGGCAAGGAATGCAGTAGCCATTTTATTGTGATTTTAGGATAGTGATAGGACATCAGAGATCAATGACCAGCAATAGAGCTCGAATGTCAAAGCTCTAAAAGATTGGCCAAATGCCAAATGCAGGACATACTTTTCTTCCACAAAAAAAAGTGTGGAAGCCACTAGCAGAAACACCATCAGTGAGTAAGAGTAAGTCACAGCAGATTCATGTTACCTTTAATAGTGACACTGGGGATTTGAGTCAGTTTTCAGCAAAGAAATGTGTGCCTGATCACAAATGATTAAGAGGGATAATTTTTGGACTGCTTTTTAATTTTAAAAACATGAAATGTCTGTCTTTGCACTGTGTTATTAACTACCAGGTCACTTTGCATTTCTATGGTTAGGTCATTTTGACAGTACTAAGGCATCATTTGCGTTAAAAAGAAAGGTATTGGATGCATTCTTAGGAGACCTCAAAGTGTTATACACATCTTATAAAGGCAAGTGGAGTACTTGCAATGTATGGTGAATTTACTATTTTTAGAAAAAAGTTGATTAACCTGGCGAATTTGAATTTCAAAAGATCTGATCATCTCCAGTAAGTACCCCAATACAGTTTAAATAATAGTTGAATTATAATCATGTTATCAACTCTGCATGGCTTTCTTGAATATAGCAAATGTTTATTAACTCCCTAAAAGAAAAAATGTATCTGTTGTATAATCTCGTGACCGTTGTAACCATTCATCCAGGTCTTGTCTACCTGTCCATTTGTCATTATAAAAAATAATATGAGTAGAAATAGTATGCCTATATATATATGTATATATATATATGAATACTTTCTTATCAGCCACTTGCTAGTTGTAATTGTTTAACATGCATGTACAATATGTAAACTTCTGAATTGCGGTTGCAGTTCTTTTATAAGATAATTTATAGTAGCTTATATCCAAATTCAATAACAAGAAATGCTGGTGTTCGATTTGTGGATAAAGTCATACACAATAAGCAGTTTATATTTTTATGTTTATCAGCTTAGTGTGATTCTGAACTATTCTAGTATCTTAGGTCAGATATGCATACTAACGGGGTAAAACAACTTTACAATTTACTTGTTATTAACAATCCTCTCCGTTCTCAAAAACAAAGGGAGTTTTAATTCTACAGTATTGTGTACTGCTTGTTGCCTAGGTTACTGGCCACCTCTATCAGTCATGTCGATTCTCCTAGGCAAGGAACACAATATTTAAGAGTTCTTGGCTGTAAAGCTTGTACTGTAAGTCCTGCACTAAAAATGTCCAGATACAGTCAGTTTCAGCGCCCCTTCGCTCCTCCAATGCTGCAGAGGCAAAGCTGGCGCTGATTTTAGCAGTTAAGATCGCCAACTTAAAGGGAACCTGTCACCAGAAAAATTGCTATTAACCTGAAGATATAAGATGGGGGTAATCTGCAAGGTAATAGTGTAACTATCATGCCCGGCGCCAAACGCTGCAGTGAGAAAATGAATTTCATACAACGGCAGTGTTCCAGTTATTGTGACCGGGCAGCGCTCTGAGTATTCAGAGTAGGAGCTGTAACTGCGCCTCCGGACCTAACTGGTACTGGCTCAGCATTGGGCCTGGCACACACACGTCCCCTGAGGAAGCAGGGTAAAACGCGCGTCATAGTTCTGGACATCACTAGGTAGCTACTTTCTTACAGGTTTGCATGGATTTACTACCTTAGCATTATTTACATCTACTTACTGTGGTTACTAGTGTATGTATTCACCTTCTCTACAATACTGTCAGAATTCCCCATAGGTTGCATTACCATACGAAATGATTCCTAGATATTAATTGTTGTATTATTGAAGCCTATACTTATTACCACTAGGTTTGTTTGTCTATATATATATATGGATACATTTATTACATGAACTACTGACTGTCCTTTATACTACATAAATGACACGCCCACCAGGGCCGTGGGGTACTCGGAACCGGGTCGGGCAGTTCAGGGAAATCACAGGGCCTTGACCCGACTCCATGGCCCTGGCTGTGCTGTAAAATGGGGAATATATATATGAGATTTAACATGACGCCACCTGTGATGTTCCGCAACGGATGGCCGATGCTGCTAAAGGAGACCGCTGGGGCTGATGGTGACGCAACTGGGATGGTTCTGCTCCCCATAGTTGGAGCAGGACCGCAGGGCTCATTTATGTCAGGTTTCGTGTACCTTGTGGTGCAGGACTCAGGGCGCAAGAGATCACTGAATGACACAAGGGCTGTAGTTTTCTTTTACTTTAGTTGATGGTTGATAGTACAGACTGGGGTACTGGTAACAGATCATAATGGAGAGCCAGGAAGCCTGGAAGCAACCTTTGGATACACCATGCCAGGTAGGTATGGAGGCCTTCCTTTTGCGCTGTCATCCTTTTTTTTCCTTGCTGCTTAACAGCTCACCCTCCTGCTACTAACTGTCACACTGTTTTTAAAAACTAACCATTGCCCGCATGGCAGGCAACTGAAGCCTACCACGGGTGCCGCTCCTTTGTGTCAGCTCCAGGCTCTGGTATGCTGCTGTGCCTTCGGGTATTAGATCAGGCCAGGAGACCTGCAGTCCCCTGCCCTCCAGATTTAGCTGCCGGGAGATTAGTACCCATGCAACCACAGACTCTGGTATCCAGTTCCTAGAGCTCAGCTCTGGGGTGAGTTTAATCATAGCTCCACTCCCCAGGTTCTGCTGTACTTCTCTCCTACTGACACCTGGTAAGGGGACCCCTCCTTGCTTCCAGGCATGACATTAATCCCTGTGAGGGAGGCAATGCCACTGTGGCAACCGGACTCCTGGGGTGCCACATATAGGTTTGATGATAATGTTTATTTTGGTTCTACGACATACTATATGTAGTGACAATTTATTGCTCCTATTCTGGCTTAATGCTACAAATTGAGACCATATTATTCTAATTGCCATTTACCACATGCTATTTTAGAGGCTTTTTCCTTCACACATAACATTATGGCCCATTGGCTTTTTATTGCATTTGTTACTGCTACTCTGTCAATATTCATTATTATTTTTTAATCTAGTGTATTCCTTGAGGGAACCTTGTATTTTTTACTGTTTAAGTTTTTATATAATAAGATGATTGCAATATATTAAAAGGATGAAAACTTTGATGGGAGTTCTTCTTTAATTATCCTGACAGGCAGAAAGCTTGGATGCTGGAGAGCAGTGTTCTCCTGAAGATCAATGGGAAGACATCCCCCCTAACAAATATGCTATTTGGATGATCTGCCGCTGTCACTCCAGCTCTTATGGCCCAGTGCTTCTGCCCAATAATCATTTTAGCAGGCGGTGTTGGATGATAGCGGTGACTCAGTCACGATATGAAGTGTATTTACTAATCAGACCACATGCATCCTAGGCATAGTTATGTAAAAAAAAATCAAAATATAGTAAAGATATGAGAAAATTATTGAATGTAATATAATGTAGTATTGAAAAACAGAATGGAAATAAGAACGTCCATCAATAGCCATTTTTGTGATATTTCTCAGAATAGTGTCAGATAGAGGCATTTTCAGTTCCTCAAAGCTGGAAGTGTAACATTGCTTGTTTTTAATTAGAAAACCGCCAGTAGCAATCATTTTCTATAAATGGCATCTTCTGTCTTCGGACAGACATAATCCTTTCTTTTCGACTGGTGCAGCTCTTCATTTGATGCATCTTCTCTTCTCCAGGCCGGAACGACTGTTTCCGCTCAGAAGCGTATCATACAGATGATATAAATAGCACAAATAATGCACAATTTAGGACCAAACAGCCAGAATAAAAATGATAGGATATTTTTAGACATTTGCAATAACAGCTGTCTTTTCCTGTTTTACGAGGGAACAAAAGGCAGAGCGGTGACCTGTAGACCTCCCTATTAGCACTTTGCATAGAGCAAAATAGAAATGAAATCTGTTAGACACATTCTATTCTGTGTCAATGGATATTATGAACACATATGACTTATATGAACATATTAAAACAATAAATCCTGAAAGGGGTCCATTTCTTTGTAATTCTGCTTGTTATACATTTATGTAATCAGCATTTGCTTATTCTGATAGCAGTGGTGAACCTATAGAGGCAGATCATGGGGACGTTAAAGGGATCTTCAGAGCGATGCCGCTTCAGTTCTAATTATCCCCATCTCGTTTGCTATTGGCAAAGTTTATTCATGCAACCAAAAAAAGACTGCATTGTTGGCAACTAAGGATTAAAAACAAGGTTGTGGGGGGGGGGGGGAGAGAGAGTTGATTCGGCAAAACCCTGTTCAATTTGATCTTTGATAAATGGCTTAGGCTGCCTCTCACTATGTCATTGCCTGACAGTCATGGTTTTTACCAAAATGCAAACTTAAAACCATTTCTAGTCTTTGCACCTGCTTAGGCTACTTTCACACTAGCATCGTACGATGCACGACGAATTGCGTCGTTGCGACGTACCAACGCAAGCAGTGAAAGCGCCGCACAATGGGGGCAGCGGATGCTGTTTTTCAACGCATCCGCTGCCCCATTGTGAGGTGCGGGGAGGCGGGGGCGGAGTTCCGGCCGCGCATGCGCGGTCGGAAAAGACGGTCTTGACGCACCAAAAAACATTACATGCATCGTTTTTTGGTGGCGACGGACCGACGCAACATGACGGTTGCGACGTGTGGCAATGCGTCGCACTACGTTGCTAATGCAAGTCTATGGAGAAAAAACGCATCTTGCAACCACTTTTGCAGGATGCGTTTTTTCTACAAAATGACGCATAGCAACGTGCAGTGCACGACGCTAGTGTGAAAGTAGCCTTAGTGTTGTGTAGGAAGAACAGGAAGTCAATAATTTCAGGTGCCCCAATACTCCATTAGAAGTTGGCAAAAGTTTAACCACTCTGACCATTCCCCATGCTCTCTTGGATTGTAGTTTTGAGGCTGTGCAGGTTGTACACTGAACTCATGTGCCCCAAGTCATCTGGACTGGTATTTTGTATAGGCAGCAATAGGATTTAATTGTGTCCTTATTTTTAGTGGTATATCAGATTGCAGTGTTTTACAATGCTGATGACGGTATCTTTCATTGGTGATACTTACCTGTTTTCCTTTGGCGCAATGGATTCTGGGTTATGCAGTCTTATGAGCGGTCCGGTCATTTCCGGTTTCAGATAGTGAGCAGATCCGGCAGACACTTGTGCGTCATTTGTAAGCTGTATAATGTAATTGCTTACTCACTTCCGCTCCTCCGGTTACCATGCTGTAATACTGCGTCTGCGTGCCTTTTGGGTTCTGGGAAATTAGTTCCCCAGCATTTTGTACTCACTGCGCTCTTATTGGTAGACTTGGACACACACAGCACGTTCTATTTCACGCCCCCTTCTTTTTATTGGTTGTTACTTTAATCACTTCCATTTTGTTATTGGTCTATGGATACATTTAAACCACAGCATCTTTGTTTTTTGCCACCACCCCCTGACGAAGGCTACAAGCCGAAACGCGCATCGGGTTGGCACGCTTTCCACCGGTGTGAGGGACTATATTACAATTGTAAGTATATTGCTGATCGTTTTTATACTACTCATACATCTTGAAATTATTTCCACTTAATTAGTCCCCCTACCTGTTCTAACCATATTGCTTTTGCATAGGGTTGAGCGACCTTTAGTTTTTTAGGGTCGAGTCGGGTTTTGTGAAACCCGACTGTCTTAAAAGTCGAGTCGAGTGAAATCGGCCGACCACCGTTAAAAGTCGGGTTTCGGCCGAAACACGAAACCCAATGAAGGAATTTTTTTTTTCTCCTCCTCCTCCTCCTCCTCCCTGTCCCAGCACAGAAAATTTCGTATTGCACATTCCAAATCCCTACTGCGCACAAGCGATAACATGACGATAGGCATTCACTCCCCTAACACCTATGTCATCACTCTGCCCACGCTCATTCATTGGCTGAAAAAATGGCTCTAATCGCGTCATATGAAACGCGACTTTCGCGCCAAGATCGCGTACCGCATGGCCGACCCCGCACAGGGATCGTGTCGGGTTTCATGAGACGCCGACTTGGCCAAAAGTCGGCAACTTATGAAAATGAACGACCCGTTTCGCTCAACCCTACTTTTGCACATTGCACATTTTTTTTTACACTTTTTTACTTTTTATTGATACTTTGCACAGTATGCTGTAATAGCATTTTTTATTACTTGCACTATTCAAAAGTATGTAATGCAATTTGCACATTTTAAATTTTTTAATTTTTTCTTGATTTTTGGTTTCATTCACTTGGTTGCATACAGGTTTAGGACTTTAATATTCACCCTATGTGGATGTGCGTCCATGTGATTTCTATTGATTTTTTTACTTTTTTATACTATTTTTTATCATACCTGGTTATTGTGCTTGTGTACTTATGTCCCAATGTTAATTGCTCTGATTTTTTTTTTTTTTGAACGTATGTAATTAATAAAATAATATACTGTATACTTTGGACTTTTTGGTCAGTTTTCTTTCTTCTTTGTTATTTGGCAATTCATGATTGTCCTCTTTTTTATGACTATCCGATACATATGGTAGCTTTTGTTTACTGATTATTTATTTTGCAAATTTGCTTTTACAATTCAGCTTCCATTTTGTATACCTTTGCTTTTATTAATATTTCTGGTATTTTATATGTAGTCTCAATGATGGGTGCCCTGGAATAAGACGCTACAAATTCAGTGAAAGGCTGTTCATGAATTAGACCCATCTTTTAGCTGTCGTCCACCATCCCAAGAAGTGTACTCTAGTCTGTGAGTGGAGTACATTTCTGTTGTAAATTGTTGCTGTTGTAATTTGTTTGTCTTTGCACAACTATAAGTTTTGCAAAATCGTTGCAACATGTCAAACAATTTTATGCCAGGATTCTGGCAAAAACAGTATGATGAAATAGTTATATTTCTTGAACCAGCTGGAAAAGCCATATTCCTTGCTATCTAGGGTCATTATCCTGCTGGAATTGACAATTATAGCATAGGTACTCTGTGCCGTAGAGGAGGCACTTGGTCTGTAATAAAACAATTTGGCTGGTATATTTAATGCATGCCATGGAAATATTTCTTACACCAAAGTATGACCACCATTAGCCTGATGGACAGAAGAAAATTACTGAACCTTTTGTTGTGTATAGTGGATTTTAAGATGCACATTTTCTACACAGCATATATGACATGGACACTCACTGATTATTTTACCTAGTCTAAAACACTTGCACATAAGAACGTTGCCTTGTCTGTATTATGTGTAATGTCTGTATCATGATCAGGGCCGGACTGGCCATCTGGCAATTCTGGTAAATGCCAGAAGGGCCTGTCTGATTGTGGGCTGCCTTGTCTGCTACGTTAACGGAATTGTTGTTCTCAAGAAACCCATACTGTTAAGAGTTGTGACGGAGCACAAAGTCGCTGACTCCGTCACTTACCTTAGCAGGCCACGGGTATTATTAGAAATATTGGTCTTGTAGTAAATCTTGCTTTCCTCCATCCAGGGTAATATTAGTAATATATCCCATCTGGTGCTTGGGGACAGTGACAGCATGGGCCTGTGTGATTTCAAATGCCAGGACTGAATTTCAGCCCCAGTCCGTACCTGATCATGATGTCTTCTTGTTTTGCATGGGTCCTGGAATGTGGGATGAGACTTCAAGGCCACGACTGGACTGATCAATACTGGTATGAACAACACTGGTCTTGATGAGGAGATGTGTTGGAGTCACATGCTCTTGATTCATTAAGAGGCACATGCCTGATAAGTGGAGTGCATCTCCATGATCAATGCCTGAAATCTTTCTACATTCAGGCACCGGAATAAGATTTCTTTCATAAGGTACATGTCAGCTTATCATAAATTACACAAGCTGGCATCATGCCCTGTTTCAAAACTGATGTAAAAACGCAAAAAGCTGCAAATAATTTTGCAATTTTTCAAATGGATTTACGCCAGAATTCTTTCATAATCGCTTTGATGAATCCGGGCAATAGAACACATTTTAGGATTGGTTAGTAGCTAACCTTATCATCGTTTTTACTATTATGGGCATTTTATAAAAAGCCTAATATGATTCATGCACAAACTGACCATACAATCTATGAGACATGGCTTTTGTGGGCTGCATTACCATGTACTATATTCAGCTTAATTGATCTTTCTGAACTAGTACAAGTAATCCACATGTATGACATATAACTCCATATAGACATTTCACAAAGCTCTTTGTTTCCATTTTGTGACCAACATCAAACAAACTTCAGGAGATATGAAAGAAATGCTGCATGTGTGAATTCTGTTCTGCCTGCAATGCAATGCTGTAGATTAGCCTCATCTCCAACATCAGCAGCCAACAATTCCTTGTGATTTACTAAGTGGAAGAACATCAAGAGCAGCTCAATTCCCAGTGCTCTTTTTGAGATACAGCTGCATAACTCAATGAATGGGGGATGGGTTCAGTAAGATATTTGGAGCATGCAAATTAGTACTGCTCGTGTGCAAATACCATATTTAATGGTCCAAGTGACTTATTAAAGAACATTCTGTATTATTAGACATTAGCTCCAGGCTATGTGAAAATAAAGCAAATGGGTACTACCTAATATTTGCCTTTTTACTCCTATCCTATATACATATCCAATCAATCCTTAATATAATAATGTGGCTTAAGACACTCTATTAATGTGTATGACTACTTCTTACATGCCTTCACTAGACATATAGAGGTTATTTGTCATATAGGGATACTCCAACCATACACGTGTTAGATTGGCCATAGATATTATAAGTTGGAGTGATGGTTTCAAAGTATCATACAATATCCATGGTGACTGGCAGAGGACTGTTACTGGACAGATATAACTGTATTGATTTTTCTTGCATTCATTTGTTTCTCCAGATGCCCAGCTTCTAGAGATCAGCAGAAAGATTCGCAGGACCATGGCTGCCAGGCCAGAGCATGTTATACCTCCTACTACCTGCTGGCATCCCCCCGGTAAACCTGGCGTAACGTTATGTGTTCAATATGCCACAACATAATGATGTCACATCTTTCCCTGCTCCATGTACTTGGCCAAATGTGCAAGTTTGCTGAGTCGGTATCAGAACTGATAAATGCTGGACAGCAGTTCTTATTCTGTGTCACTGTGACTATAGTAACACAAGCGTTCATAGATTTCTGCATGAGTGTCACCAATTGATAATAGCCATTAGTAACACAATCAGTCATACTGACAATGGCCTAATGATTGATATGGGGCCGGGCACGCGTTGATAAAAGTGGATTGCCTTTCGGTAACACTCTTGTGGCTCGTGATATACTGCACATTATACATGCAGCCTAATGAGCGTGGGCACTAAACATCTAGATTTCGAGGATTGTCCAGCTCATGTGGTCAGAATGCCTCAGTCACCAGGTTTAAATGCGGTGAAATTTACAAACGGCTTCAAATCCACATTTTATAGGAAATATTAATGTGCGTTTCAAACAGAACAATAAATCAGACATAATGTTACCTCTTGTACAACACATAGACATCCCAGAGCAGGGTCCCATCCTATCTGTTAGTCAAAGCAGAACTTCTAGGAAACAGCAGCAGTAAATTATAGAAGCCCTATATGATGTCTGCTTGACTGTCACATGCCTATACAGTATACCAGTATTCCCCACATCTGCATTAATTATTTATTTATTTTACTCACTTACATAGCGCCATTATTTCCAGAGCATTAACATCACTGTCACCATTGAGGCTCACAATCTAGGTTCCCTATCAGTATGTTTTCTGAGTGTGTGGGGAAACCGGAGAACCCGGAGGAAACCCATGCAAACTCAGGGAGAACATTCAAATTCCTTGCAGGTGCAGTCCTTGGTGGGATTGAACCCAAGACCCCAGCATTCTGTTACATCCATGTCTGTGCTCGTTCTCTCTGCTTCTGTCACCAATTGATGCCATGCCTTTTTTGCAGGCGATGTGAAGAGCAGTTTTGTTTGATATTCTGGGACTTCTGGTGTTGCCCATGCAGGGAACATTGGGGCTATTTGCTGAACATGGTCATCTCACCTTCTGTGAACTTTGGCAGAGCTCACACTATTTAAACCCTTAGCAAAGTACTGCAGTGCACAGGTCCCGGGGCTCTTTGACCCTTCCCAGTGCTTGCGCACTGCAGTACTTTGCTCTGCTCTCAACAGGGAAGAGAAGTACGCCTGAAGGAACGCGTCATCCACACAAAGCAAGAAGGAGGACAGTGATCGTAAGAAGATGGGAGGCGCTGGGCCAAGACCAGTGACACCCTCCTGCGCTCTGCATAGGCTATGATCAAAATCAGAAAAGCTCACTTAATGATACTGAGTATTGTCATTTTGGTCTCTGCCTATGCATCCAATGATAAAGTAATCACCCTTATTGCGCTTTGCATAAGCAGATCCAGGCAGTCGCTTTCTGTGCTACTCCAAGTAGAAGCACGGACTGATGACAGTGGGGGCATTGTGGTGTAAGGGCAGAAGTGACATATTGCGACAACATAGACTTTGGCACCTGGGGCAACAATCCATATGGTCCCACCATGTTAGGTCACTGATTTTAAACTAAAGTTCCTTTACAAGCCTTAGATATATTCTACATGGTCTTTGAAAGCATTTCAAAACCATCTCAGAAACTAAAATGTAAAGGTGTCAATTCTGTCTTGGACCATTCACACGTTTTGAATATTTATGAAGAATTTGTTCAGACAAAAATTAATCTTTGCCAAGAAAATTGAAGTAAATTTGCTGACTAAGTTAAGAAGTAGCTTTGATGTTTAAATGTGCCATATTATGCATGTCTACTTAATTGAATATGTCGTTTTAATCATTACCAACAACCAGACAGGGAAGAAACCTGTTTGAAGCAGAAGAAACATAAAAGAAGGCAGAGTCTTTGCAAATAATGGTTTAATGTTATTGTTCACTTCTGTGGTACAGAGGTTTTTTGGGTCCTATTAAACACAGGATACAGGTATAACTGTAACCTCTGAACCTCTCATGTAATTATCTCCGAAAGTATTAACAGCACTTACAAAGAGTTGTCTGGAATTTTTAAAAAATATATTTAGAGCATAAAATATTAGAAAATAATAAAATAAACATCAACCGCTCATTCTACCCCGGGAATTTCAGCCCCAATGATTTGCTGATCCCCAGCAGGTGTGGCAGCGATGAGGTCATGTTTATAATTCAAATGAACGCTGCAGCTAATCACTGCTTTCAGTGATCGCATGCTAACATCACCACTGAGCACAATGATTTTTATGGTGTGCACATGAATGATGGACCTCACATCAGCACTGCAGGACTAAGACAACTGAAGACTGTGCTGGAATGGCAAGCATTGAAATAGGTGAGTAGTGATTATTGCCAATTTCTGAAAAACCTCCACCCCCCACACCAGATGATTCAAAGTCTTCACCATATACTTTTCCTAGAGGGAAAGATTTTGATCACTGTTGGTTAAAAACACGGTTTATATCAGTACTTTATGCTACCTTCAAACAATGACATATGTCATTGAATGTGAGTGGAGACTTAAAGGGGTTTTCCGGTCTATATTGACAAGTCTGTGTGACTGAAGACTTGTGAATCCTCCCAGTGCACCCACTTTGTGCTGTCAGGATTCGCCAATGTCTTCTCCAAACTGCCATTTTTAGATCTCTCCACAGGTGTTCTATGGGATTCAGGTCTGGACTCATTGCTGGCCACCTTAGAAGTCTCCAGTGCTTTCTCTCAAACCATTTTCTAGTGCTTTTTGAAGTGTGTTTTGGGTAATTGTCCTGCTGGAAGACCCATGACCTCTGAGGGAGACCCAGCTTTCTCACACTGGGCCCTACATTATGCTGCAAAATTTGTTGGTAGTCTTCAGACTTCATAATGCCATGCACACGGTCAAGCAGTCCTGTGCCAGAGGCAGCAAAGCAACCCCAAAACATCAGGGAACCTCCGCCATGTTTGATTGTAGGGACCGTGATCTTTTCTTTGAATGCCTCTTTTTTCTCCTGTAAACTCTATGTTGATGCCTTTGCCCAAAAAGCTCTACTTTTGTCTCATCTGACCAGAGAACATTCTTCCAAAACTCCAGCCTGGCTTTTTAATGTCTCGGGGTAAGAAGTGGGGTCTTCCCGGGTCTCCTACCATACAGTCCCTTTTCATTCAGACGCCGACGGATAGTACGGGTTGACACTGTTGTACCCTCGGACTGCAGGGCAGCTTGAACTTGTTTGGATGTTAGTCGAGGTTCTTTATTCAACATCCGCACAATCTTGCGTTGAAATCTCTTGTCAATTTTTTTTTTCCGTCCACATCTAGAATGGAGCCACAGTGCCATGGGCTTTAAACTTCTTGATGACACTGCGCACGGTAGACACAGGAACATTCAGGTCTTTGGAGATGGACTTGTAGCCTTGAGATTGCTCATGCTTCCTCACAATTTGGTTTCTCAAGTCCTCAGACAGTTCTTTGGTCTGCTTTCTTTTCTCCATGCTCAATGTGGTACACAAAAGGACACAGGACAGAGGTTGAGTCAACTTTAATCCATGTCAACTGGCTGCAAGTGTGATTTAGTTATTGCCAACACCTGTTAGGTGCCACAGGTAAGTTACAGGTGCTGTTAATTACACAAATTAGAGAAACATCACATGATTTTTCAAACAGTGCCAATACTTTTGTCCACCCCTTTTTTATGTTTGGTGTGGAATTATATCCAATTTGGCTTTAGGACAATTATTTTTGTGTTTTTTCATTTAAGACAAATTAAATGAAGATAATAATACCAAAGAACTTGTGTTTGCAATCATTTTCAGGAAGAAACTGAGTATTATCTGACAGAATTGCAGGGGTGTCAATACTTTTGGCCACAACTGTAGATGTAAGCCACCAATATTTCTGAAAGAAAAATAAAACATTCAATTTTGTGACTACTAAAGTGTGCATATCACACACAGCACTGATTTTTTTTTCCCTCACCGGTTTTATTAGCCTAGTTTCATGTGCGTAATTCTGTTACCTGTGGGCTGTTGCCATTTTTTTTTAATGTTTACTGTACCTAGAATTTTTTTGGTTACTCCTTTTTGGAAGGGGAAACTGTATTTACTTACATCTATTTTGTCATTTTTTTAGAACACAATTCCTCTTCACCTAAGGAGGAGCAACAAAATATGATAGGTAGACAGCAAAAAAAAAAATATCAGCAACCAACCACAGGCAGCAGTATGGCTATTGTGTGTGTGTGAATGTCAAATTATAGTAAACAGGTGTGCAAACAATCAGTTCAATGTGTCACACTTTGTAAGGCAGTCACAGAATTAGGGCTCATTCACAAGTCAGTTTTTCAAGTGCAAGTGCCATCCATGTTTTTCACAAATAGCATTTGAGAGTCTATGGAGCTGTTCACATGCCCATGATTTTTGTAGACAGAGTGGTCTGTACAAAATCATGGAAACATGACCTGACCAATATTAATCCAATTGTCAGATCAAGCTCAGCAATGAAAGTCTATGCCATCTGTGTGCCATTTTATACTTTCTGATATATATCGGAGAAGGTGGAGAAACTTATTTTTTCCACATAAGTGTTCTATCCTTGATTTTCACGGATATGACATGTACCCATTATACTCTGTGGGGCTGTGTTTTTTTCTGACCATATGTCCTTGAAAAAAATCAGAGTCGTCTGTGAAAAGTGCCAGTGCAAGTCTATGTGACTATGAAAATCATGGACAACACACGGATGGCATCCGCTGTCCGTGATTAGCATTGCAATGAATAGGAGAAGTTTTGTAATGCAATTCTTTATCCATACATGAAAAACACTTATAACACACTGACCAAACACTGATGATACGCTGAAGACACGCTAACCATTTTTTTGGGGGTACATAAACAAGCACAAATGTCTGAATGAGGCCATAAATGGCTGTGGTTTCTTTACACCTATTTTGTATTTCTTTTTAACACAGACATTTAACTCTGTGACTGCCTGACAAAGTCCCACACACCCTACTAATTTTTGCACACCTGTTTAATTAGTCTAATTTGATGTAGGCACACACGATACCAATACTATGGTTTGTTGCCGCTGTTATTTTCTGGCGATTGTCTAGCATCTTTGCTTTCTCCTTATTAGGAAAAGCGGAAATGTGTAAAAAGAAAGTCAAAAATCCAAAGAAAAATATTTAGTAAAAACAAGAACTGTGACAGCACAGACACAGGTTGTTGTTGACTACCACCGATTACTAATAGCTATTTATGTTGTGACACATTAACATTACTAAGATGTCAGTTAAATTCACATCAGTTTCATCAGTGTTTTTGATCAGATTTTCATCAGAGTTTGGTCAGCGTTTCATTAGTTTATGCTGATATCTGATTTTTTTTCCACAGAGCCATAAACTTCCATTGCCAATTTAGATCTGGCTCTCAGATCAATTTCACACATGTCTATTGCACAGAACAACTTGGTCTGAGGGAATAAAATAGGACATGTGAAAAGCCTCATAGACTATTATCAGTACATGTACGATCCATGACAAACACAGATAACATTCGAATGACGCAAGTGACATCTGAATGCGATCTAAGGCTATGTTTGCATTAAAGACCTTAATAAGGTTTGGATACAGTTTTATTAGATCTCAGGGTGTTATACAAGTCTTTTCAGGACAATTGGAGAATTGTGCAAATCAAGTAGGTGGGAATAGAATTTTCCAACCAAATTCAGCAAAGCTGGAGAATTTGAATTTTAGAAAATTCCCTGATCATTAGTAGTGATGCGGTGAGAGTAGAGGTAAGCACAATCCTAGTCCACGGTCCAGGTCTGTGCTCCAGGCCAGGAACTGTGCAAATTTCCTTACATTCCGAGATCCAAGACTGGGCTTATGA
This sequence comes from Ranitomeya variabilis, assembly GCF_051348905.1. Taxonomy (NCBI): domain Eukaryota; kingdom Metazoa; phylum Chordata; class Amphibia; order Anura; family Dendrobatidae; genus Ranitomeya; species Ranitomeya variabilis. The sequence goes on from NC_135234.1 coordinate 543,177,406, forward strand.
TTAGCCGGCAAGCTCGGAAGTACAGGAGATTGGAGTAGCTCCTGTCCATGGCCAGAGATCACTGACCTGAACCATTGACCAGGACTGCACAAAGTGATCTGCTCATCTCTAGTGGTGATTGATGAGCTAAGTGTAAGTAGTGGAGGAAAGTGCCTGAGTGTGGAGTTTGAGACCAGAGGCTCTGCTTAAATGAAGAGAGAGACTGCCGAGTAAATCTTGGGGACTCTGAGCAAAGAAGGGAGTGTATAAAAATAATAATAATGGCAATATGATCTAGTAACACAACATCACTTAAAGAGGTACAAAGCACATATTTAGGTGATGGTTAAGCACTATTGCCTTACGCTGGGGTCCTGGGTTGAAATCCAATCGAGGACATCATCTGCTTGGAGCTTGCATATTCTCTCTGTGTTTGCATGGGTTCTCTCAAGGTATAATTGTTTCCTCCAAAAAAAATTCCAATAGAAGATTTAGATAGATTGGGATAGTGCATGGCGTCTAAAATTCCCCATACACAATAAAGAGCTGTCAGAGATGATCATTCAGGCAACAGCTATCACTCTCAAGTCACCCTCAGGAATGCTAAGCTCTGTCGAGCGCTCATTTATTCTGTAAGAGAGAGCCGCTGCCAGACTCCTCCGGTGGCTTATCGCACATAGAACAAAGTGATCACCTGTCGGGTATATGACATGATGGTTCCTTCTTTCCCCAACATTATCAATCCGAGGAGAGCCAGGACGTCCCCATACACATTGGACTGTCTGTCAATTTCACAAATCTGGCCTATGTTACTCTAATGTTTATAGTGGCTTTTAAGTACTATGGAATATGTTCGAGCTATGTATTGTAAGTATAATAAATAATAATATTCTGTCTGTAGTACGTCACAGCAAATTGCTAGCACATACTACTACTTAAGATTAATGGTGGTTGAATTGCAATTGAGCCTACTTTAAGCGCCTACTTTCAACAACCATGGTGTTAAGGCCCTTTCATTTTAGATATCTGTCGGAGTCTTAACAGTCAGACCCTAACTAAATTGCAATTTCTAGGGTTTGACTATCACTTTAATAAGTGAAAGTCATATAATTGCAAAAATATTCTGGCATAGATTCCATACATTTGAATATTGTGCGCACACATATACTGTATATTGTCCTTGTCAGAATTCATTCTAATTATCATTTGGCAGATTCAAGCATATAAGAATGTGTTGCTTTATGATACATAGCAGTTATGACTTATGAGAAACTTAAACTTATGTTTCCTGTGGTTATTCCATATTATGTGCTTTCTGCATGGCTCGTATAGGAATATCGATTAGAGCACACTTTATTTACAGTGCAAATAAGTAAGAGACATTCAATATCTGACTAATGGTTAACAAAAGCTGCAGTAAAACGATACCACTAAATACCCACTTATGGACACATGCCAGTACTGCTCCCAAGCCAGTAGGCACTTATCTATTAAAACTAATCAGTCCAAAGGGAATATCACTGATACTGTTATGAGTTTGTTTTCATTGTCTTTCCAAACCGCTTATATAATATTTATGCTGTCAGTGTAAAGATGAGAATAATGATCTATTTGCTTTCCGATAATGCATGGCTCGATGGTAAAAAGCAAGTCTTAATCTTAATTCATGCAGGCTTTGATTGCAATAGAAAGGCGTGTATTCATGTATTCACAGAACTTTTTCTGAGATATTGTCAGCTTTTCTATGTTTTGCTTAGTATAATTTGATATCCACACACAAAGGCTAGGTTCACATCGCGTTATGGCAATCCGATTAATGGATCCGTTAAACGGATGCACTAACGATGAGCCCCAAATTGTCTATATTTTTGCAATTGCGTTAACGCATGGTTGCATTGCATCGGCATGCGTCAGCATGCTGTAACAATAGAGTTCTACAATAGAGTTCTATGCAGAGCAAACTCTTCCATTCACCATAGCGGACACGAAAACGCGGTAGTCCGCGTTCGAATGTGCGTCACAAAATAACAGACCATCGCTAACGCATGCCGATTTTGACATGTGTTAGGATGCGTTACGTTAATGTAAGACTATGGGTGCATTAACGGATCCGTTACATAGTGTTAGTGCCGCTTAGAAATGGAGCCGTTAAATGGATTGCCCTAATGTGATGTGAACCTAGCCTAAGCAGAGTGATAGAATTCAATTTGTAGAATTAAAGGATATTTTACCTGCAACTCCAAAACTTCGATGAGGTTTTTCAAAAGATTTCCTTCACAGTGGATAAATTTGCGCAAATCTCAATACTGGAAAGCATGTGCTAAAATACACAAGGGGGAGAGGAGAGAAAATGTGGGACCCACCGACACTATACAGAAGAGGGAAAGAGGATCTCGCTGACCAGAAGAGCCAACACTCCACAGAAGAGAGAAATAACTACACTGATCCTAAGAGCTTGCACTCTACCAGAGCGAGAGATAGAGAGAAACATGCTGTTCAGAAGAGCTTACACTCTATAGGAGAGACAAAGAATCCCGCTGACCATACAAGCTTGCACACTACTAATGATAAAGATGACCCCACTGATCATAAGAGCTTACACTCTACAGGAGAAAGAGATAGGACCCTGCTGACCATAAGAGCTTACACAATACAGGAGATAGTTATGACCCCACTGATCAGCATAAACTCAATAGTAGAGGGAGAGAGTGCGAGGACCCCACTGATCATAAGAGCTTACACTCTATATGAGATAAATAAATATTAATAAATAAATATATAGAAGGAGATGGAGAGAGAGAACCCTGCTGAGTAGTGTTGAGCGATACCGTCCGATACCTGAAAGTATCGGTATCGGATAGTATCGGCCGATACCCGAAAAGTATCGGATTTCACCGATACCGATACTAATACAAATCAATGGGACACCAAGTATCAGAAGGTATCCTGATGGTTCCCAGGGTCTGAAGGAGAGGAAACTCCCCTTCAGGCCCTGGGATCCATATTAATGTGTAAAATAAAGAATTAAAATAAAAAATATTGATATACTCACCCTCTGACGTGCCCTGGTAGTAACTGGCATCTTCCGTTCCTAAGAATGGCGCTTGAAAGACCTTTAGATGACGTCGCGGCTTGTGATTGGTCGCTGAGCGGTCACGTGACCGCCACGCGACCAATCACAAACCGTGACATCATCTAAAGGTCTTTCAAGCGCCATTCTTAGGAACGGAAGATGCCGGTTACATCGGTAAGGTCCAGGCTGCGTCGGAGAGGTGAGTATATCAATATTTTTTATTTTAATTCTTTATTTTACACATTAATATGGTTTCGATACCGATTCCCGATACCACAAAAGTATCGGATCTCGGTATCGGAATTCCGATACCGCAAGTATTGGCCGATACCCGATACTTGCGGTATCGGAATGCTCAACACTACTGCTGAGCTTACACACTACATAACAGAGAGATTTACCCAGTTGCCGTAGAAATTGTACTCTACTGTGAACTGCTGATTTATGATGGACAAGTTATTGACCACCACTGTACACGATGTGATAATCTTTAAGATGCCATAGCCGCAGGCAGGTTTGGACTGGCCCACAGGAGAACAGGAGAATCTTTCCATAGGCCACTGTGATGGATTGCTAATGAGTAGTGCTAGTACACCTGTTTCACAATTTGCAGAAAAAGGTATAATGCAATCATTCATTACACAAGAAAGCCAAGTTAATATTTCAATAAAGTGCTTCTCACAAAATTAGAATATCATCAAAAAGTTAATTTATTTCAGTTCTTCAATAGAAAAAGTGAATCGTATATAGAGTCATTACACACAGAGTGATCTATTTCAAGTGTTTATTTCTGTTAATGTTTATGATTATGGCTTACAGCCAAAGAAAACCCAAAAGTCATTATCTCAGTAAATTAGAATACTTTATAACACCAGCTTGAAAATTATTTTAAAATCCGAAATGTTGGCCTACTGAAATGTATGTTCAATAAATGCACTCAATACTTGGTCGGGGATCCTTTTGCATCAATTACTGCATCAATGCGGCATGGCATGGAGGCGATCAGCCTGTGGCACTGCTGAGGTGTTATGGAAGCCCAGGTTGCTTTGATAGCAGCCTTCAGCTCATCTGCATTGTTGGGTCTGGTGTCTCTCATCTTCCTCTTTACAATACCCCATATATATGGACTTAAGGTCAGGCGAGTTTGCTGGCCAATCAAGCACAGTGATACTGTTGTTTTTAAACCAGGTATTGGTATTGGTACTTTTGGCAGTGTGGACACGTGCCAAGTCCTGTTGGAGAATGAGATTTCCATCTCCAAAAAACTTGTCGGCAGAGGGAAGCATGAAGTGCTCTAAAATGTCCTGGTATACAGCTGTGGTGACTTTGGTCTTGATAAAACACAGTGGACCTACACCAGCAGATGATATTGCTCCCCAAATCGTCACTGATTGTGGAAACTTAAACTAGACCTCAAGCAGCTTGGATTGTGTGCCTCTCCACTCTTCCTGCAGACTTTGGGATCTTGATTTCTAAATAAAATGCAAAATTTACTTTAATTTAAGAATAACACCTTGGACCACTGAGCAACTGTCCAGTTCTTTTTCTCCTTGACCCAAGTAAGACACTTCTGGCCTTATCTATTGGTCATGAGTGGCTTGACACAAGGAGTGCGACACTTGTAGCCCATGTCCTGGATACGTCTGTGTGTGGTGGCTCTTGAAGCAATGACTCCAGCAGCAGTCCACTCCTTGTGAATATCCCCCAGATTTTTGAATATCCTTTTCTTAAGAATCCTTTCAAGGCTGTGGTTATCCTGGTTGCTTGTGCACCTTTTTCTACCACACTATTTTCTTACACACAACTTTCCATTAATATGATTCGATATAGCACTCTATGAACAGCCAACTTCTTTAGCAATGACCTTTTGTGGCTTACCTGCCTTGTGAAGTGTGTCAATGACTGCCTTCTTGACATCTGTCAAGTCAGCAGTCTTCCCCATGATTGTGGAGCCTACTGAAACAGACTATGAGACCTTTTTAAATGTTTAGAAAACCTTTGCAGGTGTTTTTTGTTAATTATTCTAATTTACTGAGATAATGACTTTTGGATTTCCATTGGCTGTAAGCCATAATTAATATTAACAGAAATAAACACTTGAAATAGATCACTCTGTTTGTAATGACTCTATATAATATAAGAGATTCACTTTTTGTATTGAAGAACTGAAAGAAATTAACTTTTTGATGATATTCTAATTTTGTGAGAAGCACCTGTATATTAATAAAAATCATAATAATTAGTGCACTCATGTTTAGTTTACTGTGTGATGGATGGCTTATTTTTATTAACCAGCTGATGGAAAAGCAGACAGCTGTGAGCCAGTGTTATAATTCTGGGAAGAGGCAAATATCCATGAAGCTTCCCATCCTAATAATATAATCTCAAATCTGTTTGCTTAGCATTTACTGGTTATTAAAAAGGGGGAACTCAAAATAATGATGTTTGGTCCCCCTATTGGTCCTGATCAATGGGGCGTAGTGCACAGGATTCCCTGGGGCGTGTCTTCAGGCTGCTCTGCATTATTACCCAGTGAGCCACTCCCCCTTGTAAAAACCATAAGATTTACTGCTGAATACAATGGCTGATATTTCTGTAACCGTATGGCGGACTTAAGAAAAACAAAGAACAGAATAATGAGGGTAACAGTGGGAATAAAAGAAAAAGAAAAACTGGCCATGTTTAACCTGGAGCCATTTAGCATTTAGTGGGGGACAAAGAAGGGAACCCCGCTCTATTATTTATACAGCCAGTATTTTTTCTGTCAAGGCCTTGTATTATATGCTGCAATTAAAGGGGTTTTATCAAGAGCAGACTTCAAAAGTGCAGTGCTCCCCCAGCCTCCTGACTTTCTCTTTGCTTGGAAACCCTGCACTAACACAGATTGAAAGGTTGGGCCTGTAACATGTTTGAGCAGCTGGTCCAAACCGCGCAGTCTCTCCAATTCTGCGAGCAGAGGTAGCTAATACTCTTCATCATCAGATCAGTGCAGGGGCTATGAAGAAAGCAGGTTATAATAATCCAGTTAGCTTTAGTACAGAATTTGCAAGCTGCGTAGCAAACAGCTTGCAGGCTCTGCGCACCTTGCCCTGGAGACTGGCCACCACTTATAGGACTGCAGAGATAGAAGGTAACCTAGGCAACAAAGAAAAAAGGGTATCCAGCTCCAGAAATAAAATCAAAAGTCTTTAATAATTTTAAAATGTAGCTGCTGCACAGAGAATTAAATATCTATCCATTCTCGAGAACTAAGAGGATTTTTAATAATAAGTCAAGTGCAAAGTTGCTTGTTTTTCTAAGCAGTTTGCTATTTTAAGCATTTCTCATGTGGAAACAACCCCTTTAAAAATATTCTACAGCTTCCCCACCATCCCTTTTACATTTTTCATTGCAGATTTGTTTGGTCAGTCTACCAAAGCGCTATTTGGTTTAATATTGTTGTTTAATCAAAAACACATACAGTAAAGCTATTAACAGATACTGTTACGTTATTGACCCTTTTCAATTGCAGTCTAGGTAAATATCTCCTATAAAAGACAATTGCTTATGTTTCCAGCAATATGGAAAATCATTGCTAGCTTTTAAGCCGCAAAAACCTCTTATGATAATTTGCACAGATGAAGTTTCTCTAGGTAATCATCATTACCTTTCCCGTTACGTATTCCAAGTATCACTCTAACATTAGTTCTTTAAACACAAAATGAAGATAGACTTGTGTTTCAATGAGCATAGTTTAATACTGTGAAAGTGAAAATGTCTTTAAATGGTTTGTGCAGCCTGTATGTGTCCATACCATACAAATACAAATCTAACTGGTGGTTGTAGTTTCAGAATCTGGAGATGCAGTGCCCGTGACACATGACAACATCACGGTTACAATTTCCCATATGTTTACACCATATGTCTATGTGTGTGACTGTGAATATAAATATATCCATAGTTAATATTTGTTGATAGATAATATTTGTATGTACATCACATTTTCATGTGAATCTGATTCTCCTGAAACGGGTGGTACCACGAATGCAGTATTAACCTCATCCTGCTTAAGAGATCTATTAGAAATCAATTTTGCAGGCAATACCTTTTTCTTTATCAACCGACACCAATTACCTGACATATAATCCTTCCTCTTTAAATAGGAATTATTTGGGAACTACAGTATACAGTCGAGGCCGAAAGTGTTGGCACCCTTGAAATTGTTCCACAAAATGAAGTACCGTTTGTACTCGAGTATAAGCCGACCCGAGTATAAGCCAAGACCCCTAATTTTGCCACAAAAACTGGGAAAACTTATTGACTCGAGTATAAGCCTAAGGTGGGAAATGTAGCAGCTAATGGTAAATTTCAAAAATAAAAATAGATACCAATAAAAGTAAAATTGATTGAGACATCAGTAGGTTAAGTGTTTTTGAATATCCATATTGAATCAGGAGCCCCATATAATGCTCCATAAAATTCATGATGGGCCCCATAAGATGCTCCATATTAAAATATGCCCCATATAATGCTGCACAAAAGGTTAATGATGGACCCTTAAGATGCTCCAAAGAATACTATGCCCCATATAATGCTGCACAAAGGTTGATGGCCCCATAAGATGCTCCATACAATATTATGCCCCATATAAAGCTGCACAAAGGTTGATGGCCCCATAAGATGCTCCATAGATTATGCCCCATATAATGCTGCACAAAGGTTGATGGCCCCATAAGATGCTCCATAGAATATTATGCCCCATATAATGCTGCACAAAGGTTGATGGCCCCATAAAATGCTCCATAGATCATGTCCCATATAATGCTGCACAAAGGTTGATGGCCCCATAAAATGCTCCATAGATCATGTCCCATATAATGCTGCACAAAAGTTGATGGACCCATAAGATGCCCCATAGATTATGACCCATATAGTGCTGCTGCAATGGAAAAAAAAATGACATACTCACCTTTCGTCGCTCAGGCCCCCAGCACTTGCGATATTCACCTGTCCCCTGTCCTGCTCCATCTTCTGGCTCTCTGACTGTTCAGGCAGAGGGGGCACACTAAGCACATCATCGCGCCCTCTGACCTGAATGTCACAGCCAGAGGACGTGGAAGACGGAGCCCGGCCGTGGAACGGGGACAGGTGAATATCGCGCAATGCTCACCCTCTCCATTATACTCACCCTCCCGGCACGGTCCCTGCTTTTCCGTCATCCCGGGCCAACAGCTTGTTCCTGTGTTCAGCGGTCACTGGTACCGCTCATTAAAGTAATGAATATGCGCTCCACCCCTATGGGAGTGGAGTCGCGTCCATATTCATTACTTTAATGAGTGGTACCACGTGACCACTGAACCCAGGAACAGCTGCGGCACCCGGAGACCATCGCATCGCATCTGAGAAGCTGCCAGGGACCGCACTGGAAGCAGGTGAGTATGTTGTGACAGCTGCCGCTCCTCCTCCCCCGCCGACCCCCTGGGAATGACTCGAATATAAGCCAAGAGGGGCACTTTTAGCCTAAAATAATGGGCTGGAAATCTTGGCTTATACTCGAGTATATATGTTATTTCTACCAGAAAATTATTGCAATTACACACGTTTTGTTATAATCTTCAGATTTCATGATGCTCTGCACACAGTCAAGGCACCCAGTACATGAATATCATGGTAGGATAATGAAGATCTTGATATATCTGAGAGTGTAGACCTAATCACTGTAAAGCCTCTTAAGGAACCTCTGGAATGAGGGGTGACGCGTAAAGGTGGGAATATATACCCAACTAACTTTTGAGATAAGTAATATCATGATGATAGGAGTATATACTCTATATATTTTGATGAGTAACATCAGAAACTATATTGTTTGTGCAAACAGTTTATTAATATTATACTATTTAATATTATAATTATAAAAAGATTATTTATAATAATATTTAATATTATATTATTATAAAGTTATTTATGATTGTGAAAATAATGCATATGATCATCTTTGTTATCTGCTGGGTCATGGTTTATTTTACTGGTCATCTTATTCAAGCTTATGAGTTGGGAATTATATATATATTTTTTCCTTTCATCAATATAACCCCTCCCCCACTTCCCCTTCCCCTTTTGCAAGGGTCAACTAGGGAAAGTGAAGGAGAAGAGCCGCCGTGAAGCAGGGGTGCCATATCATGTCCCCCCTAGGGTGCCACCCTCCGCTGGCAGGTAGGGAAAGTATATGTTAGGTGTTTATAGGGAGAATATCATACAGTATGTACAGTATGTAACATGTACAATGTACTTGGCCTTTGGCACTTATATGGTCACTGAATTGCTGGTGACTCTTAATATTCTCATAATTTATAGCACCAGATATCAGATCCTGTATATTATATGTGGTGGCACCAGAGATCAAGTTCTCTTTCTTCTGATATAATATATTCCATATGTGTCTATTGGTACATTTAGGGTTCAAGGATTGTCTTATTCATTTTACTTTTTTATTAAACACTATCCATCTGATCTTTGTATAAAGACTATATTAATTCCTTTCATGCAGCATTCGAAAAAAAGACTATTTGGGAATTTCATCTACATCCTTGCCATTATTTTGAATAGAAGAACATCAAGATCAATTCAAACACGTTAGCTGCCATTTTTTACTTATGTAGGCCAGACACGAATGATCAAACATTGAACTGTTTGCGATGAGTATTATATAATTTTATTACTAATTTGAATGTGGGTGGAAACATGAATCACTATCATGCTGCAAAGTGCAGGGATGAACAACCAAAGATCAGGATAAGGTTATGCTAAATGGAACACACTTAACTATACTTTTGCATCAGGGATCAAGTAGCATTTAAAGGGGACCTGTCAACAGACCTGTCAGTCAACTGTACCAAGGTGGGAGATGCTCATCTATTCCTTTGTACACATATATGGAGAGACCTGTCAGTCAACTGTAGGAGGGTGGGAGAAGCCAGTCTATTCCTATGTACACATATAAGGAGAGCCCTGTCAGTCAACTGTAACAAGGTGGGAGAAGCCAGTCTATTCCTATGTACACATATAAGGAGAGCCCTGTCAGTCAACTGTAACAAGGTGAGAAAAGCCAGTCTATTCCTATGTACACATATAAGGAGAGCCCTGTCAGTCAACTGTAACAAGGTGAGAAAAGCCAGTCTATTCCTATGTACACATATAAGGAGAGACCTGTCAGTCAACTGTAGCAGGGTGGGAGAAGCCGGTTTATTCCCATGTACACATATAAGGAGAGACCAATCAGTCAACTGTAGCAGGTGGGAGAAGCCGGTGTATTCCTATGTACACGTATAAGGAGAGATCTGTCAGTCAACTGTAACAGGGTGGGAGAAGCCAATCTATTCCTATGTACACGTATAAGCAGAGACCTATCAGTCAGCTGTAACAAGGTGGGAAAAGCCAATCTATTCCTATGTACAAATATAAGGAGAGACCTGTCAGTCAACTGTAGCAGGGTGGGAGATGCCGATCTATTCCTATATATACATATAAGGAGAGACGAGTCAGTCAACGGTAGCAGAGTGGGAGAAGCTGATCTATTCCAATGTACACATATATGGAGAGACCTGCCAGTCAACTGTAGCAGGGTGGGAGAAGCCGGACTATTCCTTTGTACACATATAAGGAGAGACCTGTCAGTCAACTGTAGCAGGGTGGGAGAAGCCAATCTATTCCTATGTGCACATATAAGGAGAGATCTGTCAGTCAACTGTAACAGGGTGGGAGAAGCCGATCTATTCCTATGTATGCGTATAAGCAGAGACCTATCAGTCAGCTGTAACAAGGTGGGAAAAGCCAATCTATTCCTATGTACACATACAAGGAGAGACCTGTCAGTCAACTGTAACAGGGTGGGAGAAGCCGATCTATTCCTATGTATGCGTATAAGCAGAGACCTATCAGTCAGCTGTAACAAGGTGGGAAAAGCCAATCTATTCCTATGTACACATATAAGGAGAGACCTGTCAGTCAACTGTAGCAGGGTGGGAGATGCCGATCTATTCCTATATATACATATAAGGAGAGACGAGTCAGTCAACGGTAGCAGAGTGGGAGAAGCTGATCTATTCCAATGTACACATATATGGAGAGACCTGTCAGTCAACTGTAACTGGGTGGGAGAAGCCGGTCTATTCCCATGTACATGTATAAGGAGAGATATGTCAGTGAACTGTAGCAGGGTGGGAGAACTGTAGCAGGGTGGGAGAAACCGGTCTGTTCCTTTGTACACATATAAGGAGAGACCTGTCAGTCAACTGAAGCAGTGTGGGAGAAGGCGATCTATTCCTATGTACACATATAAGGAGAGACGAGTCAGTCAACTGTAGCAGGGTAGGAGTAGCTGGTCTATTCCTATGTACACGTATAAGGAGAGATCTGTCAGTCAACTGTAGCAGGGTGGGAGAAGCCAGACTATTCCTATGTACACGTATAAGGAGAGATCTGTCAGTGAACTGTAGCAGGGTGGGAGAAGCCGGTCTATTCCTATGTACACGTATAAGGAGAGATCTGTCAGTGAACTGTAGCAGGGTGGGAGAAGGCGGTCTATTCCTATGTACACGTATAAGGAGAGATCTGTCAGTGAACTGTAGCAGGGTGGGAGAAGGCGGTCTATTCCTATGTACACGTATAAGGAGAGATCTGTCAGTGAACTGTAGCAGGGTGGGAGAAGGCGGTCTATTCCTATGTACACGTATAAGGAGAGATCTGTCAGTGAACTGTAGCAGGGTGGGAGAAGGCGGTCTATTCCTATGTACACGTATAAGGAGAGATCTGTCAGTGAACTGTAGCAGGGTGGGAGAAGGCGGACTATTCCTATGTACACGTATAAGGAGAGCCCTGTCAGTGAACTGTAGCAGGGTGGGAGAAGCCAGACTATTCCTATGTACACGTATAAGGAGAGATCTGTCAGTGAACTGTAGCAGGGTGGGAGAAGCCGGTCTATTCCTATGTACACGTATAAGGAGAGATCTGTCAGTGAACTGTAGCAGGGTGGGAGAAGCCGGACTATTCCTATGTACACGTATAAGGAGATATCTGTCAGTGAACTGTAGCAGGGTGGGAGAAGCCGGACTATTCCTATGTACACGTATAAGGAGATATCTGTCAGTGAACTGTAGCAGGGTGGGAGAAGGCGGTCTATTCCTATGTACACGTATAAGGAGAGATCTGTCAGTGAACTGTAGCAGGGTGGGAGAAGGCGGTCTATTCCTATGTACACGAATAAGGAGAGATCTGTCAGTGAACTGTAGCAGGGTGGGAGAAGCCGGACTATTCCTTTGTACACGTATAAGGAGAGACCTGTCAGTCAACTGTAGCAGGGTGGGAGAAGCCGGACTATTCCTATGTACACATATAAGGAGAGATCTGTCAGTCAACTGTAGCAGGGTGGGAGAAGCCGGACTATTCCTATGTACACATATAAGGAGAGATCTGTCAGTGAACTGTAGCAGGGTGGGAGAAGCCGGTCTATTCCTATGTACACATATAAGGAGAGATCTGTCAGTCAACTGTAGCAGGGTGGGAGAAGCCGGACTATTCCTATGTACACGTATAAGGAGAGATCTGTCAGTGAACTGTAGCAGGGTGGGAGAAGGCGGTCTATTCCTATGTGCACGTATAAGGAGAGATCTGTCAGTCAACTGTAGCAGGGTGGGAGAAGCCGGTCTATTCCTATGTACACGTATAAGGAGAGATCTGTCAGTGAACTGTAGCAGGGTGGGAGAAGGCGGTCTATTCCTATGTACCCGTATAAGGAGAGATCTGTCAGTCAACTGTAGCAGGGTGGGAGAAGCCGGACTATTCCTATGTACACGTATAAGGAGAGATCTGTCAGTGAACTGTAGCAGGGTGGGAGAAGGCGGTCTATTCCTATGTACACGTATAAGGAGAGATCTGTCAGTCAACTGTAGCAGGGTGGGAGAAGCCGGACTATTCCTATGTACACGTATAAGGAGAGATCTGTCAGTCAACTGTAGCAGGGTGGGAGAAGCCGGTCTATTCCTATGTACACGTATAAGGAGAGATCTGTCAGTGAACTGTAGCAGGGTGGGAGAAGGCGGTCTATTCCTATGTACACGTATAAGGAGAGATCTGTCAGTGAACTGTAGCAGGGTGGGAGAAGCTGGTCTGTTCTTGTGTACACATTGTATAAGAAGAGACATGTAAGTCAATTGTAAAGCGCTGCGAAATATGTTGGAGCTATATAAATAAAGAGATTATTAACTATAGCAGGGTGGGAGAAGCCAATCTATTCTTATATACACATATAAGTAGAGACATGTCAGTCAACTGTAGCAGGGTAGGAGAAGACCACATAAGACTAATTATTCAAGACACCTGCCAGATATAAAATACCTTAAAAATTCATATCATTTTGGAGTAAATTGCGACTTTTGCTGGTTTCATGCTATTTTCAGTCAGCTCTGCAAAAGTGGGCGGAGCTGGGTTGGGATAGGGGCATGGTAACGAACGCCTGTTAAATTCATGATCAGTTGTGTTGCGTTTTACACCAGAACTTTTACTCCAATCCATGACAAGAGAAAGGTTTCTAAGCGAGGTGCATGGACACTGAGGAGTACACCACTTGTAAGATGCCCCTGATTCAATAAGTGGTGCGCTCCTCTTGATGAGTCAGGCGTCTCTTACTCAATCATCCGCATTCAATAACACTGTCATGTACAAAGCTTGTCTTAATGAATTGTGGCCATAGCTCATGGTCGACTTTCCAAAGAATGTTTACTCTGAAACACCATAGTGTTTTAGAGTAATACATACCAAGCTGGAATTGAACAGCCAGTGTCTGATCCATGCTGCTTTTGGTTTGGGCAGGCCCCCTTTAAATATTCCATTATCTCTAATGTTGTACCATTGTGATGATTAATGGGATTCCATTGTGATGGCACCAGCATTAACGTGGCCAAAGATCCTCACAGCAGCAGAGACTGGTTTTATTCCAGAAGACAAGTGTTATCAGATTTTAGTGTCCTTCTATATTAAACACTAGTGTTTTCTTCACTGTAACATTGCTGCCAAAAAATGAAGAAACAGCCATCTACTGTGATTGATGTATTTTGTTAATCTGATGACACGTGAAGCATATGGCAAATGATGCAATGAAGAGGCATTTCTCAGGGCATGCATTTGCTATCAATAACCTGGACGGTGAACTAAATGCATTTTTTGAAACCTGCACAGTCGCAGCAGTGTAAGCAGCACATCATGCCATGAAATCCTTCCACAATTAACCCCTTCCTCCACTCAGTGGGATCCTGTATGCCATGTTACAAGTCGAAGTTTAACTAACAGAAGACTATACTAAAATTCGAAAAGCCATGCAAATATGAATGGAATACACATGTAAAGTGAATGTTCTGATTGTGATAATGCTCAGTGCAAGAATTAAAAGAGAAAAACATGGCCGTAAGTATGTGATTTGCATACTAGATTCTCATCTGCTTCTCTCAATGTTCTACTATATATGAAATAGAGCTCTGAGAGAAGTGGGTGAGAATCTAGTCAGCAGGTGACCACAGTTTTGCAGTCATGTGACAACTGCTCAAACGCATAATGTTCCGATCTGATAAGCCAAGCAGTTTGCTGGGAATTTCCCCATGGCCGGACAAGCCGTTTTATGTAAATATATTATTATGAACTGTACTTTATGCCTGAAAGAGGTAACGTATATTGTATTTATTGCAAATGCCACAATTATAGGCTATATCATATTCAGGGTTTGTTCACACAGAGATTTTGACAAGTTTTTTTGCATGGATTTCACCCCAAAATCCATATATCAAAAACGCTTAAAATCTGCTTGCAACTAGCTTCCCATTCATTTGAATAAGAAAACACAGATATAGTGCATAGGTTGCATTTATTCCGTGTAATACGAAAAAGCACCATGTTGATTCTTTAGTGCTTTTTCTGTACGTAAAATGTACCTATCTTTCTTTTTTCTTCATGTCAATTCTTTGCCATTTTTTTCCCACTTAGATTGTAGCACAATGAGCATTTGACATAAATTTTATTGTGCTTTTGGAGAAGTTTTTGCAGTGGAAATGTGCCCAAAAATCACACGTTATTAAAGCACATTCAGACAAATTTTTTTTTCGATTGATGTTGAAGCAACTTAGCATTAACCCCTTAATGACAGCCAATACGTCTTTTAACTGACCTGAGATATAAGAGACTAGCATCTCCATACAGGTGACAATCCAGCAGCTGTCAGTTGTGCACTATAGCTGACAACTTGCTGTATCAGCCACGATAAGCGTTTGCACCTTCCAAATCTGTTTAACCCCTTAGATGCTGCTGTCAATAGTGACTACATCATTATAAATGGTTACCAGAGTGTGGGGGCTTCCTCTTTATCCAAATTGGTGCCCTCAGATCATGATTGTGTGGTCCTGATGTTTGCCATGGCAATTCACGTCCAAATAGTGGCCTTACAGTCTGACAGCTCTAGTAATCTGTTCAGAAGTTAGAGGCATTTAGGTGGCAAAAATACACATTTTCGTTTCTGTCATGCCACTTTGCATTAATTCCTGTAAAGCACCTGAATGGTTAATAAACTACCTGACAGCAGTTTTCAATATGTCAGGGGGTGCTGTTTTTAAAATGGTATCACGTTTGGGGGTTTCCCAATATATGAGACCCCTAAAGTCACTTCAAACATGGATAAGTCCCTAAAAAAATAAATTTTGAAAATTTCCTTGAAAAAATGAAAAATTGCTGCTGCATTTTTAAACCTCCTAAAAAGCTAAGAAAATAAAATAACATTTTACAAATGGTGCTGATGTAAAGCAGACATGTAGGAAATGTTATTTATTAATGATTTTCTGTGGTATAACCATCTGGATTAAAGGGATAATCTTTCAAATTTAGAAAATTGCTAATTTTTTAACATTTTTCTCAAATTTTTGATATTTTTTATAAATAAACACAAAACATATTGGCCTAAATTTACCATTATCATAAAGTATAATGTGTCACGAAAAAACAATCTCAAAGTCACTGGGATTTGTTGAAGCATTGCAGAGTTATTACCACATAAAGTGACACTGGTCAGATTTCAAAAATTTGGCTCTGTCACTAAGGGGTTAAAAATCAACTTTAAAATCCACTTCATTCACTCCTGGAATACTCTTTAGGCTTCATTTAGACATCCATGAATCACATACTGTACGTATTATATCTCTGAATTTCACCTGTAGAACAAGTAACTATTATAATCTGTTGAGATGTTCACATGTTTTATTGCAGACCGTGTGTCCACATAAAGTCATGGACACACATCTGTTTTTGATCTGAGTCAAAGCCAAGGCAATGACTGATTCTACAAATGTTTTTTCCACTGAATGGTTATACGATCCCACAAACATTAAGAATTGGAAAGGGTTTCTCAAAAGAAGTGATTATAAGTAGAGATGGGCAGACACTTGAATGTTCGGGTTCGGCCAATCAGTTACAAAAAGTTTGGGTTCGGGTACGAGAACAGTACCTGGACCCTAACCCGGACCCTATTCACTTGAATGGGGGACCCAAACATCCAGTTTTGGACACGCTGTCATGTACATGACAGCGTGACAAACACCGCTTCTGATCGGTGGTAAAATCACCACCGCCGGTCCGACAGCATGAGCATTCAACTGGGATCGGAGGTATAAAGTTTACCTCCGGTCACTGGTGTCAGCTGATGGAACTACAGCTCCCATCAGCCTACGCCTGCTGCAGCTAATAACAGCGAGAGCAGGCGGCAGCTGATGGAAGTATTTATCAGTCGCTGTAAATAAATAATAAAAAAAAAAACGATGTGGGTTCCCCTATATTTGTAAACCCGCCAGGCAAAACTCACAGCTGGGGGCAAGACAAACACCCTGTGTTTGGGTGGCTGAACCCGAACATTTACATGGACTTCCTAGATAAGTCCGTGTTCGGTGTCCGTGCCCGAACAGTAGATGTTTAGTACGGACGCCAAACTTTATAACATTAAAAGGAGGCCCAACTCCATACTGGCACTCTTAGTTTTGGAATAACATGATCAACAAGCTCATAACTGACATCAGACTGTCAGATGTCTGCAGTGTTTGCATTTAAGAAAACAATGAAAACTTTATTTCTTCAGGGTTTCTAATTATTCTTTGATATCACTTAGTTGCTAGGAGGGTAGGATAAAATAAAACAATGGGAATAGGTTAATGGGGTTGTCTACTACTCAGACAACTACCTCTCAATTATGTTTCCTCCATGTAAAATAATAACACTTGTACTTTGGTACTGGTGCCGTTCCAGCGGTGTCAACACTGGCTCTCCTGAGACTTCTGTAACAATGTCTGCATTCTAGTCAGCTACAACTTCACTGTCCCCTCCTTCGGGCACAACTGACATCCGGAGGAAGTGAGAGCTTCTGCTGTCTTCTATTCCTTCGGACGTCTGATTTTTCCAAAAGAAGAGGAGAGTAAAGTGTTAGGTCATTTGCCTCAGGGATTGCGTGACATAAAGTTACGCAAGCCCCAAGAGGGCAAATGCTGACACCACTGGAATGGATCCGACACCAGAGGGGATTGAGAAGGGGTTGTATGACACGTAGGCATTGTCGCTAAACTAAATATAGTTGACATGGTAGAGGAATAGTTGCATAAATATATAATATCTCTGTAGCAGAGAGCATAAGTGTCCCAATGTGTTTGTCTATCAGCAAACATCAGAAGGAAGCTCAAGCAGGGTAGAGTAGCAATATGGCGGATCATAAATGTAAATGATAAAATTCATATTTCGATGTTTTCTGAAATAAGACATCTGACTGACACATTGTCTAAATGCTGCTTAGCATTTTATACATGCAGGCACATTCATGCAATTTTGAGTCAAAGTTACATTTATTATTATAAAAAAATGTATGGAAATTGATATTTGTGGCTAAAAGTGTAATTCAAACATAAAATCTAATGCACTACACCTCATTAAAATAAAAGTTTAACAAATGTGGTCTGAGGAAAACAATTACAGCATGCATAATTTGTGTGCGATCAGATGGCACATTCATATCTGTTCGTCCATGGAAAATATGGGATCGCATTCGGATGACATCAGAGCGTGGTCCAATTTACACAGACAGACTGAATGGAGAAGATGGAGAAAACTTATTTTTCAATTCTCGAAATCCGAGAAAAACAGGTCCCTCTCAGATCAGAGTGTGATTAGCATAATCGGACCTTTTTCTTGGATGGAGAACATAAAGTCACATGTACCTGCCCTTAAAGTGAGAGTCGCTAGTGTGAGCTGCCGTTTAACTGACGCTCTCATTTTAACTCCTGTCCTGATATCTTGGGATGGGCTGCAATTAAGGCAGAAATTCTGGTCTCACGTTAATCGTGAGCTCTGAATCACGTCTGTAGCTCCAAACCAGGCTGAGATATGACCATTAGTAGCCAGGGTGTGAGATACTTCCTTGTCATTAAAAGATCTTAGGAGTGGAGTTAAAATGGTACGAGTGGACAAACTGTCGAGCTATAATATAGGACAGTTCTGAATTACAGGAAATTAATGAGAGAATATGCTGTCATATCGCATGATGGTGAGGCAGTAAGACAAAAAACAGAGGGGAGAAGATGGAGATGTAACTTTACCTATAGAAAAATAAATGAGAAAAAAACAGTACGAAGCATAAGTATAACATAAATAGCTAATATAATCTGCCAATACATGAGATTGTAACTGAAATAACTTGATAAATTCAAAATATGGGAAAGAATGAAACCAACCACACAAGCCATACAAGAATACTGGTGATGCCATACATGTGATGCTTTCTCCAGTGAAAATGAGGTCTACAGGAAGAGGTTATGAGCATTTAAGTTGCAAAACAGCACAAAAAATGTTTAAATTTCACATCATCCAGTGCAAGTTGAAGAACAAAAGCTATAATGGATACACCATTGGTATTATGGATAAAAATGACTAAACACACTAAGTGGAGCAGTTTCTTGTAGGAATACAAACACCACGTATACAAGTGCGGGATCTGTGATTCTGTACAGGGTCTGACAAGTGTTTTGACATACACTAGACTTCAGGACACCAGTTTCCACCATCTGTCTGCAGGCAGAAAAGGTTCAGACATCATATTTACACTTATTACACTTCTTATTTAATACAGTAGATATCTAAGCAACTCTACATTAAGGTAGTGAGTCATAATAATGTTCCTTTGACCGTACATCTTTTCAAATGCTTGTTGTCAAGGTACTGACATACCACTTCACTTTAATCAGATTCTCAGCCTTGGAGAATACGTATAACTGTACAACACATTACCTTCCACTCACCATCAGATCTTCTTTTCATTTCTTTGACTCCTGCAAACCTTGTTAGCACTGTAGTTTAGAATAAAGATACTTAAAATACTGTACCGAGCTGACTGCACAGCGGCACGCAGAAAAGGCTCCCGGTACGACACCATAACAAGAAGCAGTTAGGTGTATGACGAAACATGGAACAAACTGTGTCCAAATCTGAAAGGAAAACTCCCATACGTCTTCATATATAAATGGAGGCATAATGATGTGCAATAATGATGGACTGCTGTGCTGCGCTCCTCCCCATGAAGACAACAATTGCACTATGTGTACAGTGTTATGCAGTTTCCCCATGTAATGTGAATAGTGATGTGTGTCTTCTATATTGTGTTATGGCAGTATATATAATGCAACGTAAAGTGCTAATGTACAATGTGAGTAGATCCTAGTGCAGGGTAAGCCCAGGATTAGACTAGGAAATGGTTAATCAACAGTATAGGGCAAAGGATAAGGACAATAGGTTTAGTCTATAGGATAGGACATAGTTAATGATAGAACTAGACAAATGGGTGGGGACTAGTGTTAATAAAGGGTGGGCACTTCCTGGTAGTGTCAGGAAATAGAGAAGTGTGCTAATAAGTCCAAGTTCAAGTCCAGTGGGCTGCTGAGGTCAGCATGTGTCTACCATTCGAAGCAGTGGACGCCATATTAGAATCCTGAGCGGACTCTCTTGTCAAACCCGGAGCCAGAGGTCTGGCCTAGGGACTGCCAGATACATAGTGTCGTTGGGTGTACAGGGGAAGATGGACAAGGACATGCCAAGACGAAAGGTAATGATTCCCAGGTGCACTGCTAAACAGGAAGGGAGATCCCTGGGGCTAATAGAGTTAATGGGTGAAGGAGGAACAAATGGTAGGGCTGAAGTTGTGTTGTGATAAGTAAAGAATATGAACGGCTGAGCCCTATCCCATGTGTTTCCACTTGATGAACTTGTACTGACTAGTAAACGTTTGCTTGTTGCAATGAGCTTGGTGTCCCCTGAATTGTGTGGCAGCTCCTGAGGATGGAGGTCTGGATACAGTGGAGGCCTGCCGCCTACAAGTGAGTGTGATGCACCCCACATCTGACAGCACACTGGGACTGGGACACGGTTTTCCTGAAAAGTGTAACCTGACTTCTTATTTTCTATTGCACACTATAGAAATGTTTGTGGGTGCTTTAAAATAACGTTTTGTCACAGTCGTTGCTCCCATCGGGGCTTACGTCCAAACCTTCCTGCAAAATGGGATTCCTGCATATGCGCAGATGGGGCCATAGACTATTATGGTGTCAAGAGTCAACGTGCGCGCTGATGTGCATCATTTTGGGGCATATATGTCTACATGACATGACCTCCCAGATGCAGTCTCCTGGGTGCCGTCTCCAATAGGTATAAACACTCGAAAATGAGGCATGGCAGAGCGCACATTCACTGTCAGCACCATAATAGTCTATGGCCCTGTCGGCACATATGCCCGAATCCTGTTTTGTGGAGGGGATTTTGTGGAGGGTCCCGACGGGACCAACGAACATGTGAGAAAACGCAACATGAAAGCATCCTCAGAGGAAAACATAATTCAAAATTACCTCTATAATATATAGTGTAATGTATGGAATATAAGTAATGCATAAAATATAGAAAATGAGCCCATAACGGAATATGTTATTAGAAAATGACTTAAAGCTTAGCCCCTTACCGATCGGCTCCCTGTTATTGATGCGGCTCAGGAGCCAACCCCGCATTTTCCCAGCTGATGATAGTGATGTCTTTCAGCCATCATCTGCCTCTAACAGCTGTGAATGTCATGGAGCCCCAAACCAAGGCTGTTAACCTGTTAAATGCCACTGTCAATCTCTGACAGTGGAATCTACAGCGCACAGCCTCAGGACGAGGCTGCGCTTTTGTAACTGTCCCTGGTGCTGATGGGTTGCTATGACAGCGGGGGTCTGCTTAATACCTGTATGCCTGTCATGGTGGTACTGCTATGAAAGCTGGCTCATGGCTGACATTCATAGGAGACCGTGATATTTGCTATATATAGCAATACCATAGTATTTGTAAATATATATATATATATATATATATATATATATATATATATATATAGTACAATTGATCAGACAATTGCAGATTCAAGACCCCTAAGGGAACTGCAAAATACACTTAACAGTAAGAAATAGAAATAAAATATAAACGTTCAGATCATCCCCCACCACATATGTAGTATTTCCACATCCATAAAAGTAATTTCTATCAAAATATAAAATTACCTTCATCAGTAAAAACTAATGAAAAAAAATCTGAAAGCCAGAATTGCAGTTATTTAGTCACCACAACACTGCAAAAAATGTAATAAGGGGCAATTAAAACATCAAATCTGCCCCAAAATGGTTTCCATAAAAATGTCAGATCAGCATACAAAAACTAAGGCTTCACACAGCCTGATCGATTGTAAATGAAAAGCATTACAAGCCTCAGGAAATGGCGACACAAGACATTTTTTTAATACAAATTTCCAATTTAAATTACTAAAATAAATGTAAAAAATTATGCATGTGTGATATCACTGTAATCATACTTAAGTGGAGAATCATATTGGCAGCTCATTTTACTGAATAACAAATGTTTTAATAACAAAGCAAAAAAATAATGGCAGAATAGCAGTTTATGTCACAATTTCTCTGCACTTTCCAATACACCACAATATAATGGATAGTGTCATTCATAAGTACAACTCATTCTGCAAAAAAACAACAAGAACAACAACAATGACCTCCGCCCAGATTAGAGCCTGCTCAGAAAAATCTTCATTTCAAAGAAATAGGGCATGACTCAGTCTATTACTGATAAGGAAGTAGGAGTAGTTTTAAGTGTGAAAAAAGCACAAAATGTATATTAAATATACATACCGGCTTTAAACAAACCATCATTTTAAATAATTATGGCTCATTGTAAGGATGGAACAGACATTTTAAAGAGATTGCTTTGCAACATGGAGGGGTTGAGTACGTTATTATTATTAGCCAGGGGTGCTTATTAAAATAGTGGTTTTAGGTCAACCTACATTTGTCATTTTGATGAACAGGAGAGAACCTGTCACACTCAACCTGCCGGAAAGTCTCCATCTCCATTTTAATTGAAACTATCAGTATGCTCTGTACTCACTGTCCCTGGGTTCAGAGCAGATTCAACTTAAAAAAGGCATCTGCCGAAGCGCGTAGTTCTAGGGGGGTGCGGGGTTACATTTTTGTCTATACACGTAACACTATTGGATTAATTAAATATTGAGAAGTTCTTTGCAAAAACATCTATCACTGTTCCTTCTACGCTCACTGGATACACTCCTCTTTTTGCCTGGATACAGCTGTGCTTAGTCTGGACTGAA
The DNA here is from genome assembly GCF_051348905.1 of Ranitomeya variabilis. NCBI lineage: Eukaryota > Metazoa > Chordata > Amphibia > Anura > Dendrobatidae > Ranitomeya > Ranitomeya variabilis. The sequence continues at coordinate 543,200,196 of NC_135234.1, forward strand.
CTACTTCCGTGCTTGAGCGTCTGAAACAGCCGTCATAGTGGTGAGCTGAAATTATTTCGATTTTTTCCACAATGTGTGTTGGTGCATTTTTGACACTATATACTTTTGCAGCGTCAAAAATGCAGCATCTTACAGTTCCAGCAAAGTGGATGGGATTTATAGAAAAGTCCTGCCCACTGTGCTTTTTTTTTTACTCAGTGTACACTCACCTGCGGTACAAGTTACAAATATAGATAAACATACCAGAACCGATAATATGAAAAGACCATATTCATAGGAGTTACTCTTTAAAGAGCAGTATGATAATCATAAGAGAAAAAAAGAGCCTATAATTCCCAAATGTAACCATTTGTACTCAATAAATGCTATTTGCCATAAAGGTAATTTAGAAAAATGTATATACAACTTTATTAATATTTAGGTACAAAAACAGGCAAACAGTAGGTGCGAACAATAAAACCAGAATCACTGGACAGGTCAAACAGATGATGATGCAAACAGGCAGTGACAGGCTATCCGTAACCATGGGATACTCAAGAGGTATCAAAAATATTCATATAACAATAGTATTGCATGAACAGCATATATATGAGTAGCCTCAGAAAAAATATATATAAAAATGGGCAAGATCCACATAATACCAAGTGGCCACCTCCTTAGTGGGTGTAGAGTGCGGTAAAGTCACTAAACCGGTGACAAATAGTAAATACGTAAATACCCTATCATCACGCTCGGCGGCAAGAGGCGATGCGTCATGGGAATAATATTCCCATGGCAACGGTAGATGCATCGCCACACAGAGACGCCCCACGGGATGAAGGAAGGAGGAGGCAACCGCGCACATGCGCAAACCGCGGCAGGAAGCGACCTAACCGCCATATTGACTCAAGGCAGCAGCCAGGACACAGAAAATGCAGGTAATTTGCATAGAAAGCAGGTACAAACAAAAAATAATAAATAATAATAATGGAATCACAGTACAATAATTCAATTACAACCATAGAAGACAAAATGTAGTAGGCACAGTTATATATCTATGGAAGTTCCTGGTCGCATGCAATGTAATATCGAGTACAGATGGCATAAAAGTCAAAATTGCGTCAATTGTCCGCAGGATGCCAGTCATAGTTGGGAGATGGTATGATTTCAAGATCCAAGATACTTTGTCCAATATAACGAACACTAATAAAAATCAGTGAAAAAACACAAAAACACACACAGGTTAAATAAAATCATAAAAACAACGACTCCAGATGAACACCTAGTGAAAATAACGCCATATAATAAAAGGGATCCCCGAACAGACGCACCGATTTATAGGAAGGAAGGAAAACTGATTTTTTCATTCAACCCTGCGGGGGTCATGGTATCTAATGTAATAATCCAACGACACTCAAGCTGCGCCAGCCTGCGCTTGAGATCACCTCCTCTAATCCCACAACGTAAACGATCAATACCTCGGACCTTTAATAGGTCTGGGTTACAGGCATGGCGCAGCCTGAAATGTCGAGGAATGGTCTTTAATGAGGCTATGTCAATAGAGGATTGCGCCGCTTTAATGTCCCTCACGTGTTCTCTTGTTCTAATACGCAATTCCCTTGAAGTGAGGCCGACACACTAGGCCACAGGGACATGTGGCGTAGTATATGACAAAATCGCTACTACATGATATGTACTCCCTGATCTTAAAACTCTTTTTACCATCTGTCGACTTAAAGTCCATAGCCCGCACAATATTACGGCAGGCTGCGCATGATCCACATGGAAAACAGCCCTGCCGTGGCATTCCCGTAAAAAATGGAAGAGAGGGGGTTGCCACATAGTGGCTCCTAACCAGAAGGTCCCTCAAATTGCTGCTCCTTCTTGCTGTCATCAGAGGTCTCTCAAGGAGTAACCCACCAAGCACAGGTTCAGTTTTTAGAATAGGCCAATGTTTATTCAAAATATTCCAAATAGTATCCCACCTGTTATTATACGTAGAAATGAACCTGATTTGGTTAGAGTCATTCCGATCCCTCCCAGAGCCCGACAGAAGCTGGCCACAGTCAGATGTCTTAGCCCTCAAGTAACCCTTTTTGATACACCTATTGCTGTAGCCACGTGCACAAAAACGGTCCCGAATGTTCAGCGCCTGCGCCTCAAAGTGTTCGGCCGTAGAGCACAGTGGGTATCTGTGCAGTGACTGGCGGTATCTTATGGGTAAGATGTACTTCTATTGCACATGCTTTTGGTTTGTGCCCCTTCCTTTATGGGTGTATCTACGTATTTACTATTTGTCACCGGTTTAGTGACTTTACCGCACTCTACACCCACTGAGGAGGTGGCCACTTGGTATTATGTGGATCTTGCCCGTTTTTATATATATTTTTTCTGAGGCTACTCATATATACGCTGTTCATGCAATACTATTGTTATATGTATGTTTTTGATACCTCTTGAGTATCCCATGGTTACGGATAGCCTGTCACTGCCTGTTTGCATCATCATCTGTTTGACCTGTCCAGTGATTCTGGTTTTATTGTTCGCACCTACCGTTTGCCTGTTTTTGTACCTAAATATTAATAAAGTTGAGTAGACATTTTTCTAAATTACATTTATGGCAAATAGCATTTATTGAGTACAAATGGTTACATTTGGGAATTATAGGCTCTTTTTTTCTCTTATGGTTATCATACAAGTTACAAATATGCAGCATGTTAATCTCTCTTGTGGGTACTCTGAGTTTTCTGTGCGGATTTTCCCTGTAGACTTACATTAAAAGCGGAAGATCCGCAGGTAAAATATGCATTAAAATGCATGTAATCTGCACATGACTGTACCAATAAAGTTATGTCATACCCAAATAACAGGAAGTATCAAAAACAAAGCAGCTTTATTTACAGCATGACAAACCAACAAGAGACAAAAACAGCAGGATAAAAAATACAATAAAACGCATGTCATAAAATTCAATGCAAAACCGCAAGTAACCTAATTTAAATAATAGGTGCCTAAAATCTGCAGCGCCAAAAACTTGATGTGGGAATATAGCCTAACAATACTATTAGCTGCATGTTTTAACCTATTATAACACCTTCCTGGACTGTTTCAAAAGGGTGTACTAAAAGAGACATGGCCAAGAAAGTTGTAATATATAGAAAACTTACTGATTATGTCATTTTGCCATAAATAAAATTATGTTTTTTATGGCTTTATTAATAAAGCTTCTTCTTTGCAGAGCATCATATTGCCCTTGTGAATGAGTAAATATTATTAGTGTTCGCCGATATGACGTCTGAAGAGACCTAATGGTGATTACAAATGAGCATCGATGCATGTTATCATCTGAATAGTCAATTTTAGGTACATACTTATTTTTTTTACGCGTATATAGTTATATCACTTGTTGGCTAATGATCAAACGACAGAATGTCCATCAATCATATTCATGTTTACACTAACGATTATTCACAATATCAACAAGCACTGGATCACCTTTTTACATTGAACGCCTAGAATTATGGATCCATCTATCTACTTGTATAAATGCAGCCTGGCTGCAAACATCCGACTGCTGACAAAGGCTGGATTCAAGTAGGGGTGGTTTTAATAAATAGAAAAATGCTACTTATTTATGCATTTTTATTTGTCTAATGCTTAAACGCACAAAAATCCTTATGTGACTGTGAGAGAGCGCCAGGGCCGTAGTCGTGGCTGACATAGACTGCTCAATCACGTCCTGGTCTCCCGCCACATGAAAACAATGTCCCCTTTGCAGCGTACCTTCGACTACACCTTCTGCACTGTCAGGGTCCCATTTGGTACTTCCCCTGTCTGTTTCACCCCAGACATAAGGGCATCTGCCCACGTAGTAAGCTGCCACATCTTGGAGCGACCTGCGTTTCTTTTGTGCTGCGACTTCTGCTGTAACTTCTGCTGTAACCTTCGGCCACTATCTGGCCTTGGACCAACTGGGCTCTTAACTTGAACGTTGCAGAGTCACTGCGCTGTCCCAGGCTCTAAAGCCCTACAGGATGCCTTGGGCTCTCTGGCCCTTCTGCCTACATTCAGGAAATACTCCTGGCTTACTCACAGCAGACTCCTCCTATTAGTTAACTAGATACACTATTGTGCCCCATCTAGTGTCCTAACTACTAACTGCACTCTCCCTAAGCTACAACATAATGCACATTTTACAGTATGCAGTATACAACAGTATTTACACAGTAAAACAAGAATCATCAATTTACCGGGATTAGTGTGGGGAATAATACCGTCTTTTGTAACCCCTTACATAGAGAGGGTTAATTTGATGAACAAAACTTGTCACATCAAAAGTCTAACTAACATGAGGGTAAAGATTATAGTTATAGGTAAATTCACGCACAAGTGACCTAATCTGGCATAAATATACAGCAAGCATCAAGTTGTCATTTTAAAGCATGTAGAACTGCTCCACCATGATCTATTATCTCTATGTAAAGATGGTCATACACACAGATTAACTTGAACAAACATTAGATAACTACAAACACCATCATTGTGTCCAAAAAGGCCAATTAATAATGCACAATTATCGAGAATGAGAATTTCTGGTGACTGCTCGCTTCACGGAAATCATGCCGCCTAAACATGCTGCCGATCATTCAACAAATAAGCCTCATTAGTTGGGGGAAATTATCTTCTGACTTCCGACAGCCCCCCGAGGAAGCCCACGCAAAACGCGCGTTGGGGCTGCAGTACTCAGATGACCGCAGTGGAGACTATGGGTAAGGGCACTATTTGACATCCTCAGAAATGTGAATGGGTTTTAAAGTGATACATACCTAATTCTTTGCTGGTTTTCACTGTGACTGGTCAGGTTGTTATTCTGCCTTTAAACTTTCTCCTATTAGCAGCATTTACATTTTTGATACGGTGCTTTTGGATATACTGCTTTAGAAACTGCATTTATTTACTCTGTTGAGCAGTATAATATTTCCTACCAGGGATAAATTTATCCAGTGTGACTTTATTTCATAATTATTGTACCCGCACTTTTTGATGTGGTGTTTTTTTCTGTCCTCACATCCACTTTGATATATGCGGTTTCTGGGTGTTACACCTGTAATATCAGCTATTCCACTTTGTGTATGGATTTCTTCTGTAGTTATTTTGTTTGTCTATATGTAAATTTGAATAAATTATTACTTTGACTTTATTTGGGACTTTTTTATGCTCTTTTTTTTTTGTGTTGAATGGCTATTTGAGAGTATCCCGTGCTACTGTAGCACCCTTATCATGTGAATTAAGGGAAATATGTAATTAAGGAAATGTTTTCTGCTCTGAAGCTTATGTTTCTCATTAGCAATTATAGTTGCTTTCTACACTGACATCAAATCAAGTTTCTACTGATAAATGGTGATACGAGAGACAAAAGAGGAAATATATCAAGAATCTACTTTGAGAACCTGCAAAACAAGGCATTGACCCCTGTACAGTGACCGTGTACAGAATGATGTCATCCCTTCAGATCAAGGACAGTGTTTGTGGACACAATCTGTTCTACGGTACGATAATACAGCAATGATTCATGCAAATCAAACACTCGCATCCTTCTCTTACTAACCAAACACTTGGAGTTGAGAACACCTGCTTTCCCATATGGATAGCGTTCATCTATGCCCGTTCTCTGTGTGCTCAGGACATTGTACAGTGCAGTGAAACATGCCAACAAAAACTCAGCAATCTCATGGCAAAATTCGGGCTGCATGGAGGGTTTCGCTTACATTAACCCTATTGTTCTTTTCTTTCTGTACCAATAGAGGAGCCAGAACATTCAGCAGTGTAAAACAACATAATCTCCAGCTCTTGTGAAACACAACAAAATAAATAAAAATGGATGGGTGACCTTTAAGCAGTACCATCTGCATTGCAGTAATTAGTTTTATCTGCTATCCATAAGCCAAATTAATAGCAAGTTTAAGCAGCGATTCATCAGAAATGAGATTTTCCTTTCTATACCTTTGTTTTGTCTGCAAGATGCAAAGAACACGGAGTATAATGCTTTGCAATATTGTGTGAGTGCATCAAAGTGCTGGATAGGTTTGGCGTTAGTATCTAACTCAGCGTGACACTGGCGCTGCTTAATTCAATATATACAAAGATGTAATGACACCATCGTGGTGCAGGAGTGTTATACTGGATCATTTGCTGACATACAAGTAGGTCATTTTGCTTCTTTGCACCATCTGTTATTAGCAGGTACATAGATGCGGTATATACTTCAGCGCATAGATACGTTTTTTTAAAGAAAAAAGATTCAGAGCCCTAATAAAGACCATTTGTTCCTGTTCTCACCTTTATTTTCCAACATACACACCACCACTTAGGCTCCATAGGCAAGTGAACAAATTATATATATATATATATATATATATATATATATATATATATATATATACAAAGTTACTGGTAATGTTTTACAGGGGAAAAATGTGTCACTGCACTTAATGGCATCAGTGATATGAAACCAGAGTATTTTCCTCCAGCACACTACGTGTTGTGAGGGTTAAGTTAAAGTTGCATAATGGGCTGGTTTCATATGGACATTCATAGAGCGGGAGGGAGGAGGTCCACCTTATCTCCACCTGCAGAGATGCCAGGACCTGTGTGATGTCATGATCATGTGGTCAGTCACATACAGAAAAGAGTCACATGGTCTGGGGTTTGAATAACTGGGCTCTAGAGGCAGTCTTTGTTCAGTAAGACTGGAGAGAGGAATCTCCAGTGGTTTGGTGTCTCGTGGAGGGAAGACTGAACCTGTGTTGCTCAAGAGAAGGGTGCCACCCACATAAGTGTGGACTGTGTTGCAGAGTTTTTGTTTTTCTTTGTTGTTTTCCTGTTTTAGCCGGAAAGGCTGCGTTTATTTTCCCCTCTTGTTGATTTATGCGGCATAATAATAGACCAACCCAGGATTTAAAGAGATGGTGTTCCTATTTCCTACCTCCGTATACCACCACGTGAGATGAACTACCACTATATATATATTCATACACAGATGTAGCTAATATTAAAATCTGCAGGATTATGCTGTATTCTGGTAAACAGTAATGTGTGTTGATACAATATACAGTGAAGGAAATAAGTATTTGATCCCTTGCTGATTTTGTAAGTTTGCCCACTGACAAATACATGAACAGTCTATAATTTTAAGGTTAATTTTAACATTGAGAGATAGAATATCAAAAATAAAATCCAGAAAATCACATAGGGGTGGGGAGTCGCCACTCATACCTTCAGGTAGCTATATTACACATACCCAGTTTTTGACTACATTTTGTTTCCCCTTTCACTGTGACATGTATTTCTGCTCAGCATTAGTTGGGGATTGTACTGTGTCTCAGGGTTATCTACTATTTGCATAACAATAGTGCAGATGCTTATTGGCTGTTATACCTGACCATATTCATGCACTCATATTGATGTACTGTCTCCTTTAAGGGTTTTTGTGGCGTCTCTCCTGGTGAGACATTTCTGCTTTTTTATTCTCTTGATTACATTGTTTTAGTCTATTATTAATAAAATGTTGATATTTTATACATTCTGGATCTCTTTGTATTTCTGATGATGATGGTCATCAGAATGGTGGTTACAATATTGATTTGAAGTGCCAGCCTCATATGTATTTTGAACAGTTTATGCTAATATATACGTACATGCAGTATGTGTGTGTGTGTACACAGTATATATAAATATAACGTGCACATAGTATATACAGAATATATGTACATAGTCTGTGTGTGTAAACAGTATATAATGTGTGTACACAGTATAGCGTGTGTGTGTATATATATATATACGTACAGTACATACAGTGTGTGTGTGTATATTGAGAGTACATAGTATATAGTGTGCATACACAGTATATAGCTTATGTTTGTACAAAATATATAGTGTGTGAGCACAATATATAGTTGCTTGTCTATGCGCGGTATGTATTGTGTGCATATACACAGTATGTATAGTGTATAAATATATTATATATGATTAATAACTATAATATTGTGTGCGTGTGCCCGCTACTAATGCAGTATTGGGAATGAAGAAGACAAAATGCTGGCACCAGGAGCAGTTCAGAGGGGGATTTTACCTAAATATTCTCTGCAGCATTTTTCCCAATTGAACAATATTTCTAAGGTGATCCAAAGATCAAGCAATAACCATGAAGTGAGTTTTATTAGCCAATAGGGAGGTGGCCTCCTGCGGTTCTACATAAATGAAAAAAAAGTCTTTGAAGACAGAAAATACTTTTTTAGTATAGTTTATGCAAAGTAAGAAATAATTCACCTTTCTTCTAATTTTTTCGTGGCAGAATGTAAATTGATCCTGCCAGAAGTACAACCTATAGTCCTCTGGCATTGAGCAGGGACTTGGCAGGGGTAGAAAAGTATATTTTTCTAATATGATCAAGAACAATGTCATTGAAGGGGATAGCAGGAGCTGCAGCTAGCAAACTGATTGATCTTTTTAATGAATTATCTAAGGCTCCATTAAGACATTGGATGTTGTATCTGTTTTGTTCACCAATAGGACACGTGGCCATTATAGACTTTGGGCCTTTTCACATATCAAATTTTGATTCAATCTGCAGATCACTTTGGCCCATTCACAAAAAATTGGTCCACAAAAAAGAAAACAGTCTACGGATTCCATCTTAGTTTCATCTGGGTTATATCCGCTTTCACTGACTAATGCAAGGAGATATAGTGATGCGCGAGGGTGCTCGGATAAGGTGTTGTCCATGCCCGGGTGCTAACCGAGGGTCTTCGGCGTGCTCGAATACTATGTTCGAGTCCCCGCGGCTGCATGTCTCATGACTGTTTGACAGCCACAACACATGCAGGGATTATCTGTTTGTTAGCCATTAGGAATAATTACCGTATGTATTCCTGAAGTTTAGGCACACTTTGTAATAAAAAAGCTCCACTTGATAGCCACGGCAAGTATAACAGCAGTTTTCACTATAACATCATTACTGTATACAATGCCAAAACTAAATGGACATGAAACAACAATGTTTTCTAGCATATTTCAGATCCCCATTATAAAGAGGGTATTCGTTTATGGAAAGAAAACAATATCTTTCCTCATGGATGGAATACAGTAACTATGATCAATGGATGCACTTATCTCTTAATGTAATATTCAGCGGAAAACAAATGGAACGTTACATAATTCACTCCAAGTGTGATGTCAGATCAGTGAGTCACACAGCCCTATAGATGCTGATATTCATTTAGTATTCTAAATCAAAATGATGGTATTATTAATCAAAGTGTTAGTGCATGGGGCCCTGCTCAGGAAATAGATATAACAATCATGTATTATTTTAAATACAACACATCATTAAAGGGGTTGTCTCCTTTCAGAAAACATTTGTCTGCCAGCTCAGTTTGTTGTAAAAAACCCTAAACACAACTTGACTTATCCCTGCTCCTACCCCTCCACCCTTGGGTCTCCTGTGCTACCCTGGTCTCTGTTGTTTGGCTGCAGAGGTGACGTTATGTCAGTAGAGCTGCAGCCAATCAATAAGATCAGCAGCTCATGCGGACTACATTGGTAGAGTCACTGAGCTCAGTGATTGTCTGTTGACATAGTGTCCCTACTACAGCCTAAAGACAGTCATAAGGCTGCACCTGGGGAGGGTCAAAAGCACAGCTATTTTTTTTTTATATATATTAACTGAATACAAAGATTAAAGTTTTCAGAAAGGGGACAACCCCTTTAATTTACTTGCTTTCTGTTATGCTGAGTAAAGCTCTGAGCATAGGGACTTTTCTGCTTAACCAATGTATAGTCTTTATATTGGATTTACTTGCCTTGGCCGAGGGTCTTGCTTGACCTCTGAAACTCATGTGATGGTGGATACCTACAATGGTGAGCTCATCTAGTTTTCGACTTTCTGGTACTCGCACCTCCAGCAGCCTCCTGTGAGATTCTTTTGACAGGTACTTTTTTGAAATTCTGGAATTTAAAAAAGGAGGCAGCACACTGAATAATCAATGACCTGTAAAAGAATCACAGGAGGCTAGCTAGACCCTGCCCAATAGGCCCGCACCGAGATTTCATTAGAGAAAACTTTAGAGGCTAATCGAACAACAACCACTGATCGGATCCCTTCACCTCAGGTATCAATTTAACCAGCATAACAGCACCATTATGTCTATGGCTTTACTTTATAAGCCTAAATCCTGCTGACAGGTTCTCTTTAACAGGCAGAGCACTGTATGTTTGTTATAGTTGTGTCTGGTATCATGATCCCTTTCAAGAAAATTGAGGCTGAGCGGCAAAACCAGGTACAGTGTGCATGGGGAACAGTAAAGGTGATGAGCTGAATGGTGGAGTCAAGCTCCCACCAATCTGATATTCAATGGTATCAATTTGAAGGATAGACCATAAATATTATAATCCTGAAAAATCCTATTTAGCTTTAGGTGAACATGTAATCAACTTTTGGAGATGGCTACATGATACTGTAAAGCACAAGTCTACTTTCTGGCCAAAAAGGTATAGTTTAAAACTAGAATGAATGAATCAAAATGCAAACTGAGCTGGAGATAAAGTCTGGGTTTTATTCCAGAGCAGAATTCCCAATATTGCCAAATTGACAGCTGAAATCTCTTAGTACTTCTTGCTGACGCAATATCTTTACAATAACAGTTGTCCAGATTTGCATCGTGAAAAACGTAGTCTTTCGAAACTAATCTATAGCAAGACATAGTCCAGTAATGCAGTAGCCTCGCTGTATAGGAGCTTCTGTGCACTGTTCCTGCTGACTTTGCAAATCTAAAATGGTCCGGATGTCAAAATGACTTGAAGATCATATAATAAGTGTGTTGCACCTTTCTAACGTTTGTCTAGTAAATGTCACCATTTAGTGACGTGTATTTGGCCCATTGTATAATGTGAGCTGTATTGTTGCTGGAGCTGAGGAAGTTATCATGCTGGCTTAAACTTTTCAGAAATGAAGATGCAGATAGAACAGAAGAGTGTAGCCTGAGTATCCCCTTCAGCCGAACGCAAAATGTTTGTCTTGGAAGTAACAAAACCTCAGAAAAATGCTGCGGTGTACACATAAAGTAAGGCATCTGGTAACAAAAAGTATTGCAATACATTTGAACATCTGCAAGGAGTTTGTATGTTCCCCCCGTGTTTGCGTGGGTTTCCTCTGGGTTCTCCGGTTTCCTCCCACATTCCAAAGACATACTGGTAGGGAATTTAGATTGTGAGCCCCATCGGGGACAGCGATGAAAATGTGTGCAAACTGTAAAGCGCTGCGGAATATGTTAGTGCTATATAAAAATAAAGATTATTATTATTATTATTATTATTATTATTAAAAACCTCATGCAACTGGATCAAGAACTCACGTGCATTATAGCGGACATACCATCGTTAACAGCATTTTCTTGTTTGTTTTTTATTTTAAAACACAGAAAAAGACACAGGAGACACCAGTTATCTCTACGTATTATATAAATGTTTAAAATTTCTAAAATATACAGTACTCAAAAAAAAGGTGAAAGAATCCTACTAGCAAGAACTGTGGTAAAAATTAAGAGATTTTGGGGGGATTCTAAAATTTTTGTAGACACTTTACATGACTGCGGATTGCGGAATCCGGACAGTGCATAACGTATACGCTGTCAGGATTCCCCCCTATAGCCATCACAAGCAATTGTCACGTGACTACAAGTTGTAAAGTTGTGGTCACGCACTGACTAGCTTCTTATCTGCTTCTTTCAATACAACATTAAGTAGAGCAGGAAAAGTTGCTAGTCAGCACGTAAACACAACAATGCAACTCATACTTGTGGTCACGTGACAACTTTTCAACTTGTCAACGGTGGGGAGTCCTGAGAGTACGTACATTACACACTGTCAGGATTTAGCAATCTGCAGTCACATAGAGCAAAGGCAGACATTTATGTTCAAATTGGAAAATTATCAAAGAGAAGGATCTCTTAATATTAAGTACTAATTAAATAATAATTAAATACTGTTAATTTTGATTCAAATAGCAAACCAAAAAAATACAGGACAGATTGCAGAAGAACAAGAAAGTAGGGGAAAGTAAAGCTTAGCGGAGGGAAACTTCCAATGAGAGAGTGATGTAAAAGATCTACAATTGCAATGTACTCTCAAAGGTATCACATGAGGACCAAACTGAGTTAAAGTTGTCCCATTTATCCTGAACCAGAGATACAAGATAGTCTAAGCTTCTAATATTTGTAGTTTTGTCTTAGATGAGGGAGAAAACGACTTACTTTGCCAGGCTATATGACATCTGGCAATAGATGATGTATGTAAAAGTAGCTTGGCAGAACTAGAGTTGACTCGATATAAAGTAGGTAAGCCTGTGGCTGCAGGGCTATCTGTTTAATGGAGATGGAATAGGAATGAGGGCCTTTATACCAAGGAACGATAGAAAAAACCTTAGTCCTCTTTAAGTAACTTTTAAGCTCTCATAAGCTCCATAGTCTTCAGTAACATGAGAGTATTCACAATTCCACAGAAGAAAACTGGGGTACTCAGGGGCAAGCAACAGCATGTTAAGACACATAGCATATGCTGGAAGGGTTCACTATACTAGGATTCCCCCTTTATTTATAACACAATCTTTATTTAAAAACAAAAATTAGTAATCTTTCCGTTTTCACACTGGCCACTGGGAAGAGCTTTCAGCAGGCTCCTTACCAGCAGAGGCAGGATTACAATGATAGGTAACACCTCTATACACAGCTGATAACACATAATCCACCAATCACAGCAGACCCTGCTCCCTCTTTCATACACAATGACCACACTAATTAATTCAATAGAAAGAATAAAATCTGAATCTGTTCATTATAACTATGCACTTGTGGATTTCTTGAAACAACAGGAATATTGATTCTTAAAAAACTGCAGTGGCCAGTGAGAAAGTTGAGTACAACATTTCTATTTTTAATAAAAAAATTGTGATATTAAAAAAAATGCCCCAAAATAAAATACATTTAGGCTATGTGCACATGTTGCGGATTTTGCTGTGGATCTGCAACTGTTTTCCATGAGTTTACAGTACCATGTAAGCCTATGGAAAACAAAATCCGCAGTGCACATGCTGTGGAAAATACCGCACGGAAACGCAGCAGTTTTTTCTGCAGCATGTCAATTCTTTGTGCGGATTCCGCAGCGCTTTACACCTGTTCCTCAATAGGAATCTGCAGGTGGAATCCGCACAAAAACCGCGGTAAATCCGCCGGTAATCCGCAGTGCGGTTTACCTGCGGATTTTGCAAAAACAGTGTGGAAAAATCCGCACACCAATCCGCAACATGTGCACATAGCCTTAGGCTATGTGCACACGTTGCAGAATTTTCCTGAGCAAAACCTGACTCCTTTTGCAGGAAATTCGCTCTCATTTTTTTGGCGTTTTTATCTTGTTTTTTGCACGTTTTTTCTGGAGTTTCCCAATACAATACAGCGGCAAAAAACACGGAAATTCCGCAAAATTAATGAACATGCTGCGTTTTTTACCGTGATGCATTTTTTTCACGGAAAAAAGCATCATGTGTACAACAATAAGAAATCAAATGGTTACCTTTTAGCAAAATAGGGCGCTACTAAATCACATCTACTGGCCATCAGTGGCAAATATATAGGGCACCCATAATGGCGGAAAAAATCGACTAGTTCAACGCTATTAACTTAAAATCATATAAGAAAAAATGCGTATAATGAACAATTCATAAATTAATCTTTATTGTAAACAAAACATAAGGGATATAATCCCCATAATATACACAGTATGTGTACAACAATGCGGAATTCCATTAGAAATAATGGGAAGCGTTTTGTTAGCATTTTTACCGTGAAAAAAGCAGAAAAGCCGCAAAAAAAAACGCAACGTGTGCACATAGCCTTAAGCACAAAAATCTTATTGAAAATTGGTAATTGTTTTGATGACACAGTCCATTTAAGGTGAATCTGCATTTGCAAAATCTCAAAAAGGATTATCAATTAAAAATAGACTTAAAGGGTTGCTCCACCACTTTTTTTTATTGATGACCAATTCTTAAGTTGGGTAATTTTTTGTTTACTTTTGTTTCGATGAGGACTTGAGAATGACAATAGTTGCTTTTGGAATGAATGAAGCCAGTAGATGAAATCATATAGAAAAGGAGACCAGTCACACTATTAAAGAAGCTCTCTCACTAACTTTTTTATTCATTAAATCTGTTTATATGCATGTAATGTAGTGTGAGTGTATTAACATACTCCGCTACCACTGCTCTCTGTGGTGTTCAGCGTTGTTCTTCAATACTTCTCTGTGACATCACCGCTCTGCAGACTGGCATGGGTCACACTGTGCTCTGCGTCACCCGGAAGTCAATTTTACAATGAAAGCCAATGGAGCGTCAGAACGAGGTTCAGTAGGCTTTCGTTGTAAAATCACGCCTAGAGCATAGAATGAGGCGGCTAGACACCAGAGAAAGCGGCGGTAGAGGAGTATATTATTACACAGTTACACAGATTCAATGAATACAAAAGTTATTGGGAGTCCTTCTTTAAGAAAAAATACACAAAGCTTTATTAATTCTCATAAAAAGGTAGAATTACATCACAAGATGTAGCAAGAAATCAGCACATCACAAACATAACAGAGCGGTGTAGCAATGAACCAAGTGTGTGTGTCACAAACAATTGTAGTATATAGCGAAGTGCTAAGCAGGGATCCACACAACTTCACAAAAAGTATCAGGTTGGTTGTTGCGGAAAAAAAAGCACTAATGCCAATGAAGCCTGCAAAGAAACTGATAATATATAAAGGCAAAAAAATATATACGCAAGGAGAGAATAATCCATAAATTGTGCAAGGAAAGGGTCTATCAAGCCACAAATATATGGTATATTTGCAACATGAAATACAGCATAAAGTGATAATAAATACTCTAGAATTACAAGTATGCAATGATATGTGATAAACCTCCTATTGGAATGGAAACCATACAATAAAATGTAATGATAGCGCCTCTATTAGTGTGGCAGCCGCTCATAAGTGAATAAGCCAACTCAATGAGTTATACCCATAGCCGTGTGAATCCAAGAGTGCCGGCAGGACACTGTACCAAAAAAATGCATCCCATCCCTTTTGAATGTTTTGCCTGTATATGTTTTTCTGAGCTCATGTACAAACTTTGGTTCTCTGCCCAAGAAAACAGGTGCGTCAGTCTGAAGTCTCACAAGACAATATCCTTGAAATATTCTAAAAATACAGTAATTCTAGGATCAAAAAGGTTAGGAAAGTGGCTAGATAAAAGGAATGCATAATAATTTATTTAGCTTTCAAAAATTATACCATCAACAAGGAACCTTTTCTGATATAAAAGTGACTGGGCAATTTCTGAAACAATTAGCTATTTAACTTTTCCGTATAATAGTCATTTGATGAGTCAAAGATTCCTGCCTGTGAACTCAACAAAAAAAAAGTCATCGCCAAGCAGCACATTATCAGATCTACAAATATATCAGTAGGATGCATTGTCTTTAATACTAATATATAGAGTAGAAACCAGAGGTATATTGCTTAAATAGAAATATAATATTGCACTTCATCAATAGTATTCATCTAAACCACAAAAACAATAATCCACAGTCCATTAACATATTATACGACAATGTACTGGACAGCAGTATTAGCAGATATACACAGATCTAGAGAGGACACCACATTGAGTTATATCTCACAATCGCTTTTTCCTAAGGAGTGCACATCAGTCATAAAGTATACACTTTATTAGTTTACAGTAATTAAAGTGACATTTCAGGAGGAAGCTGAAGATCCAGATTGTATCTACAATGGAGCTTCCAGCCCTTCCCCAAATAGTCATTCTTATCTTATACGAGGCTATTGTGGTCTATTGGATACAAACAGGCCAAGCAGTGGTTATCATGACCCACCCAGGAACCTGTACAGAAATATACCTCAGAAAGTGAAGAAAGGCTGCAAATAAGGTCAAAACAGTGTTAAAGGGAAGGTGTTACCAGAAATTGACCTATTTTTTGTTGTATGACATGTATTTTTAAACAATGTTGGCAATTGACTTTTTTTCACATCACAATATGTATTTAAAAAAAAATAATTAGAAATATTCCAATTTTTACTACAGCTACTGGGGTTATTGTAAATGCCAAAAGCCTGTCCTTTTGGGAAGAGTTTACAGCAGTTTCCTTGGTAGGATTACAATGACAGGTAACACCTCTTTACTCACCTAATGTTATTGAACAGACCATTCACAATTGATGTCACAGCTGAAGTTTTATTCGTTCACATTAAAAATTCCATGAAATATCCATTACAATCCAAGAGGAAAAAGACACCAACGAGTTTCTGGTGCGCATAGCACCCTTAGTTAACAGAAACCCGTCAGTGGTGTTTTGCTTTTGGATTGTAAAAGATTTATTGTGGAATTTTTAATAAGAGCAAATAAAACCTTAGGTATTTTTAACCATGTGGCTGTATCCATCCCTACTTTGTTTTCTTTTCTTTGCGCCTGAGCAGTAAGGTCGATTGGAGCTACAGAGAATTACAGACTACTGTAGGGAGCTGGCGACTGCTTCTTTTTTTCAATGTAACAGTCGACCCTGCTCCCCTTCCTTCACATTGACCATTAGATAATCAAAAACTAAAGTTAGAGAATCTGTCTATTGTTGCTAGTGTACATGTGCATTTCCTGACAGGACAAAGAATAGTGGTCAATGTGGAAGTTGAAAGATTTCTACTTTCTATTTTTAATACAGATCCTAATATAGAAAGAAAGAAGTTGCCAATTTGAGGACAAAAATACATTTAACACAAAAAAAGTGATTTAAACCATAGGTTATTATCTGATGACACATTCTCTTTAAGGGTGGATTGAACACCTCCTCACTTTTAGTATAACTATAAACTATACATTAAAGTATTTGCATACTTTTAGAACAGCTTTTCTTCTTGCTCAAATGCATGTAACATAAAAATAATTAATTTTACAAATGGTCTAATGATTTTTATGATTCATGTGTTGCTATATTCTGTCGTATTCATAATAATAATAATAAAATTATTATTTTATTTTTTTTTACAGTGCCAACATATTCCACAGCACTTTACATTTTAGAGGGGGCTTGTACAGACAATAAAAGACATTACAGAATAACAATTATCACATAAATCCACAGATACCAAGAGAAGTGAGGGCCCTACTCGCAAGATTACAATCTATGAGGAAATAGGGGAGACATGAGAGGTGGAGATGGGGTCATTTAGTAAGAGGGAGACCGATTAGTAGAGAGTTACAATAGTCCAGATGAGAATGAATAAGAGCAACAGTAAGGCCCCTTTCAAACATCAGTTTTTTGCTATCAGTCGCAATCTGTCAAATTTTGAAACAAACGAATCCGGTGACTGATGCCGCCAGATCCATTTTTTTCTCATA
This sequence comes from Ranitomeya variabilis, assembly GCF_051348905.1. Lineage (NCBI taxonomy): Eukaryota > Metazoa > Chordata > Amphibia > Anura > Dendrobatidae > Ranitomeya > Ranitomeya variabilis. Next base: position 543,217,675 of record NC_135234.1, read on the forward strand.
GACTTGTATTAGCGACGGATTGCGATGGATGGCCTCACGTTTCATCTATCGTTTGCCATATCCATCGAAAATTGTTTTTCCGGCAGCCGGAGACGACGGACAAAGTAACATTTTTGTGTACAACGAAAAACCGGACGGTGACATATCTGTTGCCATCCATAGTTTGCTCGAATGGAAGCCTATGGGTGCTGTATCTGTCAAATGACAGAATCCGGCGATGGATTCCATTTTTTCAACTGAGCATGCTCCGATTTATTTAGGATTCAATTAGCCAGATCCGCTAGTCGGATCCGTCGAAAAAACAAATCCGTCGCATCAGTTTTTCACAATCTGCAACGGATCTGCCAGTCCAACAGATTGTGACTGACGGCAAAAAACTGATGTGTGAAAGGGGCCTAAGAGTTTTTGCAGAGTCGAAAGTAAGAAAAGGTCAAATCCTAGAAATGCTTTTGAGGTGCAGGTGACTTAAGTGAGTGATCGGATGTGGGGAGTGAATGAAAGATCTGAATCAAGTATGACCCCAAGACAGTGGGCATGTTGATGGGGAGTAATAGGTAGGTTAGTGGAAGGAGGAAACACATGGAGTTCAGTTTTTGAAAGGTTCAGTTTCAGATAAAGCGAGGACATGATGTTGGAGACAGCGGTAAGACAATCACTGGTGTTTTGTAATAATTCAGGCATAATGTCAGGAGTAGAGGTGTATAATTGGGTTTCCTCAGCATAGGGATGGTACTGAAAACCAAATCTACTGATTGTTTGCCCAATAGGGGCAGCATAAAAGGAGAAAAAAGTGGGCCTAAGACGGAATCTTGAGGAACCCCAACAGTAAGGGGAAGATGAGTGGAGGAGAAGCCATAAAAAGATACAGTGAAGGAGCTTTCAGAAAGATAGGAGGTGAACCAGAAGAGAACAGTGTCCTTGAGGCCCATGGAGAGGAGCATAGTGAGGAGGAGCTGATGATCCACAGCAATGAATGCTGCAGAGAGATCCAGGAGAATTAGCATGGAGTAGTGACCATTAGATTTAGCTGTTAGTAGATCAGTAGAGACTTTAGCAAGGGCAATTTCAGTAGAGTGTAAAGACTGTAAAGAACGGAAACCGGATTGTAGAGAGTCAAGAAGAGACTGATCTGAGAGATAGCGGATTACACAGAAGTGTACCAAGCGTTCCGGGAGTTTAAAGATGAAGGGAAGATTAGAGACAGGTCTATAGTTAGCAGCACAGTTTTGGTCGATGGATCATTTTTTAAGTAATGGATGTGTGTTGGCATGTTTATATTGTTATCAGCGCACTGTCTATCAACAAATGGTATCAGCAAATAAATAAGGTCTAGTATGAAACTAACCACTTGAAACATCTAAAACAATTACTACACATAAATCGTGTAGCTTCTATACGCGGAAAACAAAATGTCGCGTAGAATGATAGAAGATATTAAGAAAATCCATTTAGTCTTCAGATGGACTGTGATTGTTAGGTCTTAAGGCTACCTAGGGCTTCTTCATACCTGTCTTTTGAGATTCTAAATCAGCAATATCAGAGGTGCAAGACCTGGAGAAAAGTACAATGATTTTCTGCAAGACATTAATATAACACGACACAACCTACTAAAGCATTTTAAAGTTAGTGAAAATAATAATGCACAATTTTATATGTCATTTTGATTTTTAACTAAAGGCTAAAACAGAGAGCGTCCCCCATGAAGCATTTAATCCTTGCGTCAATCATACCCTCCGTGTGGCACAATCTACAGCTCTCTCTCTTAGTAAAACATTCGGTACTTTGTAACATTAAGCTGTTGCTCTACAAAGTTGAGTAAGTAATTTTACTACATGTTTAGTGCTTCGTTGTTGGATGTTAGTAGTGCTCCCTAACTTGTCTTATAAAACATATAAAGCCACCTATTTAAAAAAGTAACGTCATAGTCATCATAGTGGTCTAAAAGCTAATATGCCCACTATTTTCAAAAGTAAGCGTTCATGGACTATCCCTTGCGCAAGCAAGTGAAGCAAGCAGTGTACAAAATCTTGGAAAGCCCGAGGACATGTCAAATCAACAGATTGATATACCCGTATACCCATTATACATATCTCCCATCCCATAGTTCGTGCCCATAAACCCATTACACATCCTCCATCCCATAGTTCCATGCCCATATACCCATTATTACATCAACTTCGCCATGGCAACCATTCTGACATAATCATCACCATGGAAACCATTATGACATAACCGTCACCATTACAACCTATTATGACATCATCGTCGCCATGGCAACCATTATGACATAACCATCACCATTGCAACCTATTATGACATCATCATCGCCATGGCAACCATTATGACATCATCTTTGCCATGGCAACCTTTATGATATCACTGTCGACATGGCAACCATTATGACATCATTGTCGATACACACACATATACACTCGTTTTTATATATATAGATTTACTATACTTAATTAAGCTCACTACTTTTTCCATGAACTTGCAATAATGACTCAAACCGCCTGAAAATATACAGAGGGAAAGGAACAAGGAACGTGGGTCAATCATTTTATTAATTAGCAAATTTTTTTAAACCAAAGTAATACATTTTGTATTCAATCAACAAGTCACTTAAAATTTTTGTTGTTGATCCGCAGCAGAAAAATATTGCTGTCTTATATATGTGTTTGTGTGTGTATGTCTGTTTTTTTTACTGGGCACAACTTTTCTCTGCATCTGAAAAAGTGCACTTCTATTCTTCATTTCTTAGCACAATGACAGAAGCCGCAGCAGCATTCCTGAATTTATACAGCAGTAGGGGGTTGTATATGTGTAAATCCAGCTCTAGTGTGAGGTACAAGACTTGTTAGAAAGCTCTGCACAATGTTTCTGTATCGTCCCTTTGCTTCTTTGCTTGTTTTGCCACTCTGCTCCAGGCGAAGAGTGGAATGATAAATTCAGAGAAAAGATACTTCCTGATTCTACACAGAGCAAGAGAGCATAGAGAAGAATTAACTGGGTAGAAAGGCAAAATGAGCAATTGTAAGTACTCAGTGCTATGTAATATGATGATTGCAATATAAGAGGATAAAAACTTTCATGGGAGGAGGATTGCTTATTTATTTCCTTTATCTTAAATGATACTGCAAAATAGACTTTCTAAAAATGAGACAACAGTTTAGGGTTTAAAGGGAGTTGATCTGCAGGTTTTTGCTACCTCATCTGAGAGCAGCCTGATGTAGACAAAGACAACTGAATCCAATGATGTATCACTTATATTACTGGGTGCAGATGTTCTGACACAGCGTTTTTAGATTTAGCAATGAAGCAGAGCTGAGAAAGCTAACCCCGCCCACACCAGGATGCAATACATTGTCTATAGACAGTGACCTGCTCATCACAGGAGCAGGCATTGCTGGACCAGGAGGTACATGCTGCTATGTTCAGCAATGATAAGCTCCTGGTGCTAAATCTTTCACTGCAAGCAAACAAAACCACACAGCTTAATGAGAGGCATTATTGAAATATGTGTTTTAACCCCTACAGCATGTGGTCTTCAGCTTACATAGCAACAACCTGCTGATCGATTCACTTTAATTAGGGGTGCTGGGTTACAAATGGTATTGTATGGCAGGCTATGTGCTATGCTATTGTGCCTAGGGACCCATTCGGCACAGATTTCCATTGGCAACATCTGACATATACCCTGTATGCATGTCAGATTTGTGCACTGCAGGTATGAAGTGGGTCAGCACCCAAGTCTATCTGCTGTTATTGGCGGTAACTCTCATAGCATTAGTTTAACTGCTTACATGCCACTGCCACTCAAGACAGTGGCATTAAGGAATTTAAAAAAAAACTGACCATCACATCCAAATATAAACTAAGTGTGAACAGGTGCTAACCTAGAGTCACCTAAAGTCAGTTTTTTTTAACACCTTAATGACAGTCAATACGTCTTTTAACTGACCTGAGATATAAGAGAATAGCCTCCCCATACAGGTGACAATCCCGCAGCTGTCATCTGTACACTATAGCTGACAACTTGCTGTATTAGCCATGATTAGTGTTGAGCGATACCATCCGATATGCAAAGGTATCGGTATCGGATTGTATCGGCCGATATCCCAAAAATATCGGATATCGCCGATACCGATACCAATGCATATCAATGGGACACAAAGTATCGGAATGGTTCCCAGGGTCTGAAGGAGAGGAAACTCTCCTTCAGGCCCTGGGATCCATATTTATGTATAAAATAAAGAATAAAAATAAAAAATATTGATATATTCACCCGTCCGATGGCCCCGGCTCTCACCGGTCCCAGCGTCTGCCTCCGTTCCTAAGAATGCAGGGTAAAGGACTTTCGATGACGTCGCGGCTTGTGATTGGTCGCGTGACCGCTCATGTGACCGCTCACGCGACCAATCACAAGCCGCGACGTCATTGAAGGTCCTTCACCCCTGCATTCTTAGGAACGGAGGCACCGCTAAGAGCCAGGGTCCGCCGGAGGGGTGAGTATATCAATATTTTTTATTTTTATTATTTATTTTTTACATGAATATGGATCCCAGGGCCTGAAGGAGAGTCTCCTCTCCTCCAGACACTGGGAACCATACGCACCGCACACTACCGATATCAATTTCCGATATCACAAAAATATCAGAACTCGGTATCGGAATTCCGATACCGCAAGTATCGGCCGATACCCGATACTTGCGGTATCGGAATGCTCAACACTAGCCATGATCAGTGTCGGCACCGTCCATATCTGTTTAACCCCTTAGATGCTGCTGTCAATAATGAATATATCATATAAATGGTTAAAAGAGTGTGGGGGCTTCCTTTTTATCCCTACTGGCACCCTGAGATCATGATTGTGTGGTCCTGGTGTTTGCCATGGCAGTTCACGCCAAATAGCGGCCTTAGAGTCTGCCAGCTATAGCAGCATGTTCAGAAGTTAGTGACATTTAGGTGGTAAAAATACATTTTTTAATTCTGTCATGTCACTTTGAATTAATTCCTGAGAAGCACCTGAAGGGTTAATAAACCACCTGGCAGCAGTTTCCAGTATGTCAGGGGGTGTTGTTTTTAAAGTGGTATCACTTTTGGGGGTTTTCCAATATATAGGACCCCCAAAGTCACTTCAAACCTGGATAGGTCCCTAAGAAAAATAAATGTTGTAAATTTCCATGACAAAATGAAAAATTGCTGCTACATTTTTAAACCTCCTAAAAAGCTAACAAAATAAAATAACATTTTACAAATGGTGCTGATATAAAGCTGACATGTGGGAAATGTTACTTATTAATGTTTTTGTGCGGTATGACTCTCTGAATTAAAGGGATAATCATTCAAAGTTTGAAAATTGCTATTTTTTTTACATTTTTGTCAAATTTATTATATTTTTTTATAAATAAGCACAAAACATATCAACCTAAATTTACCATTATCATAAAGTATATTGTGCCACGAAAAAACAGTCTCAAAATCACTGGGATTTGTTGAACCATTCCAGAGTTATTACCACATAAAGTGACACTGGTCAGATTTAAAAAATTTGTCTCTGTCACTAAGGGGTTACATTTGTATTCATCAGCCTTCTGACTGAGCACTCCGCCTTTTAGCCACAGGTGTTTTTGTGACTGTTCAGTCAGAGGGCGGCGCAAATTAAGCGCGTCATCGCGCCCTCTGAACTGAACGTGACAGGCAGAGGATGTGGAGGACGGACCAGCGCGCATCGGTGGAACGGGGGACAGGTGAATATAGCATACTCACCCTCCTGGCACATCCCTGCTCCTCCGTTGGAGATAGCGGTGTGCGTTCAGTGCTTACGCATACCGCGATCTCCTGGGAGCGTCACTCTGTGGGGTCCAGACTGCGACGGCGCTTGCGCTTGCGCAGTCTATAAAGGCTTCGGACAGAGTGACGCTCCCAGCGTTATATTATAGATATATATATTTTTATACACACACACAGTGGGGAAAGTAAGTATTTGATACACTGACGATTTTGCAAGTTTTCCCACCTACAAAGAATGGAGAGGTCTGTAATTTTTATCGCAGGTACATCTACCAAAAATTGCCATTTTTGTACCTATCCAAATTAATAACATATTATAGCAATTATCCCATGCGGTGAACGCTGAAATAAAAAAAAATCACATAGATAATATGATAATGATTTAAACTAGAACTCAAAGAGCAAAACACAATCAAGCATGTAACACTATGGACCTTGCATGACAATCACTTTTTTACCTCTTGTTTTTCTCCTGTTTTCCACATGAGCAGGGCCGTCACTCCTCTTGGTTGCTATTGCCCAAATGTTAGTCTGTGATGTCTAAAATATATGTATTTAGGAGATCTAGCTCTTTAGATATGGTGACAAACCAATTTTTTATTTTTATTTTTCATGTAGTAAAACATAAAATAAAATCTACATAATTGTTGTAGCATCATAACTGTAGGGACCTGTAGGACAAATAAATGATTGTGTGGCCCAAGGGCTACAACTTGGAGCCAATCCTGTTCTTGAGCCCCTACTTTGGGTGTATATTTATGTAATTGGCAGTGCATCCATTTTAAATTCATAATAAGATATTAAAAATATTATGCGTTGATGTATGAATGTATTGGGTGGAGCTCGCTGTCTCATATCCTGATATATTCCATTTAGTATGAAATAATGCTTGTTTTGGAAAATAAGAGCTACTTTCGAGCATTCCTAATTATTTCACGTGACCAATTTAGCATTGTAGTATTAGTGATTTTATAGATTATATTATCATAAAGGCATCTTAGATTACCTCTGAAATTAGAAAAGGAAAGGGAACATGGCAGCTCCTTACTTTTAGGGTCGTAGGTTTGGTCCTGAGAAACAGTAAAGTGCATGTTTACACACTGTTGCCATTGTTTTCTCCATATTTCTTCAGTGCAGTCATTCTCCAATAAAATTTTTATAGGTTAATTGCTTTTAGTATGTGATTGAGATTAATATGGAAATGATCTTCACTGGAGACAAGGACAGATCTGTGAGCAGCACTGCATTGTTGTTTGGCACTGAGCAAGCAATGGGGAATAAGGAAATGAATACACATCTATACATGCTCCCATCTGATACAATGTTTCCATCTGATATCATCCATTTCTTCTGAATCACCAGTGGGAGATAGGGGACGGGGCAAACTGATTACAATGTTGTATGGCAGCACCCTGTGACCCAACAACGCAGTACAATGCTTCACACCTTTACTCTACATCTCTATGTGAAAATAGTCCGGCTAGGTCCCCAATGACTTCTACTATTCATATATTTTATGAGAAAATGTATGTTGCCTTCATTTTGCCGCTGATTTTTTTTCAGCTTACAGAATGAGTGATTTTATTCTCTAAAATGAGTACAGTTGTTATAGGTGAAGATACCAGAGGAAAAAAGCCATGCTTTATTACATATTAAAGAGCTATAGATTGTAGGATCAGTTAGAAAGTATAAAGCCTACGGAGATGTCACTGACAACCCTGATTAATATTTCAAAATAAAGCGAAATGGAAAGCAAAGAGAATAAAAGATAAGCTGCACAACCCAGATAGGTTTATGAGTGGCAGTTCATATGGCTTAGTTATAGTTTTTTATTTATTAACTGCCTAATGACAAGGGCCTTTGCAATGAGACGCATTATTGAAATCTTATTTTTCTTATTTGTTCGATTTGCCAAGGATTACATCCTTTAGTGTAGCTTTTATTTTGAAGGGTTATTACAAACATTTGGATTAATTGGGTTGTCCTGTCTTGAAGGGAATCTGTCAGCAGGTTTTTGCTACCTCTGAGAGCAGCCTGATGTAGGCAAAGAGGAGCTGAATCCAACAAGGTATCACTTAGATTACTGGGTGCAGATGTTCTGACACAATCAGAGCTTTTAGATTTAGAATGAAGCAGAGCTGAGGAAGCTAGCCCCGCCCACACCAGGCTCTCCATGTACAAAGTCCATAGACAGGTTCCTTTCAAAGGAGAGGGCGTGTTCTGACTCACGCGACCAACTAGTCACAGCTATGATACGCTACTGGTGCTAAAACAATCATTGTAAGCAGACGAAACTTTGGAGCTTGATAAGAGAGGCAGCACTGATATCTGTGTTGTAATCCCTACAGCATGCTGTATTCAGCTTACATAGCAAAAGCCTGTTGACAGTTTCCCTTTAAGCTACAAGTCTGCAGTCACTTTATAAGGCTACAGACTTGTAAATCCGCACATCACCCGCACTGCGCATTGTGAGGATTCTCTATTGCTGGTACCTGGAGCAGGCGGTCATGTGACCGCAAGTATGTGATTTGCATACTTTACTTCCGGACACATTCCTACTAGACTTGTTCAGCCTCAGGCAATACACTTGCAGTCAGCGAGGCTGTACACATCTATTCGGCATGTTAATGAATGTATGCAAATCGCATACTTGCGGCCACGCACCCGGCACCAGCACCGTAGAGTATTAGGATTCACAAGTCTGCAGTCACATAGCCTAATGCTGGACAACCCCTTTAAAATACTTTGCGTTTCTGGAGATAAACAAGAAAATGCAATGAACAAAGAGTAAAAGCAACTCTCTTCCCCAAACATTAAATGGGACTATACATTTCTAAAACATAATCAAATACTTAATGTTCTCCTATCTGGTGTTACAGCATCTATCTTCCAGATCACCAATTTGGTTTCTTCTTACCTAACATGGCTGTTTCAGAGGCATGGTGTGAGATGGACCAGTGGCAATGACAAGTGTTGGGTCCATCCCCTGGAAGACAACAGGTAGGAGACAAATGGCTCAAACATTTCATGTTGCTCCCTCGGCCTCTAGAGTGGCCACATTAGAAGAGTAGAACACACGGCACCGATCTGACAAACAGAGGCAATGGTACAATTATTAATATTAATATTGACTATACATGACAAATTATACATTAATGTCAGGGAAGGACGGTGACTTTAAAGTCATTAGGTGACCATTATTATTAAGTTTACAAAGTTTTCTTCAAACCATAAAAATGGCATTTTAATCTGTAAATAGGAATTTTATTTTGCACGGATTTCTTGTTTGATACTTTTCTCTGTATTTTTGGTAAAATACCTTTTTCTTCTTGAATATACCATTATCATAGAATAATTTATATTTGAGTATTTTACGAAAACGTATAGATTTTCACAATATACGCTGAGGATGTGAGAGGACTAATTTGCAAAGCAAAGCGTCCAAATGAATACTGTGAAATGAATACTGTGAAAAAAAACCTACAGGCTCCTTTTGGTCAAACATATGTCAGAAGAATGTTCTATAGAATAACATATGAGGCTATCTAATACTATAGAAAAGCGGATACATAGAATCCTTTTTTCAACAATGAATTTAAATGTGGTGTGAAATAGGCTTTATTTATCCGACCTCTAATTATCACCAGAGGAGAAACATGATGTAACCTCTTCACGCTGCATGGACGCTCACTGAGCACTTGGCAGACAAAAAAATCAGAATATCTCTGGAGTTTTAGGTTGTAGCTGACAGCGTGGAATCACATGTGTAACCCTAACAGGCAACATGCTGCTGCCAAACCACTGCGCTCTGAAAAATGTCAGCCCTTGTCTATCCAGTGTGTGAATGAGATGAGCGTTGGTGAAGTAGTTGAACATCTCTTAGATGTTACTGTACATGAAAGTCCTCTCTTCAGCACAATTACTTAAACTCTAAATAAGCTTAAGATTCTAAATCGATATTTATAGTGATTTGTGCTTTGCTTTTTTGTGACAGATTTCCAAATCTCCACCCTGTCCCCTCACTGCTTACGCTGCTTGTTAGGCTGTGTGCACACGTTCAGGATTTTTTGTGTTTTTTTCAGCGGTTTTCCGCTATAAAAACGCGATAATACCGCTAAAAAAAATTGCGGCGCTTCAGCACACATAGGAATGCTTTGATCCACTTACTTTTTGCTTGGGGCTATGCCCACCATGCCGGAAATAAGCGGAGCATGTGCGGTTGGTACCCAGGGTGGAGGAGAGGAGACTCTCCTCCATGGACTGGGCACCATATCCCTGTTAAAAAAAAGAATACAAATAAAAAATAGGGATATGCTTACCTTCCGATGGCCCCCGGAGTCCTTCCACCTCACAGCGGTGCAAGCGGCGGCTTCCTTTCCCAGGGATGCATTGCGCGAAGGATCTGGGATGACGTCACAAAGGTCCTTCGCGCAAAGCATCCCTGGGTACGGAAGCCGCCGCGTGCACCGCTGAGGAGATCGGGGGCCGTCGGAAGGTGAGAATAACCATTTTTAAATTATTTTTAACATTAGATCTTTTTACTATTGATGTTGCATAGCAATAGTTGGTCACACTTGTCAAACACTATGTTAGACAATTATGACCAACCTGTCAATCAGTTTTCCAAGCGATGCTACAGATCGCTTGGAAAACGCTAGCATTCTGCATGCTAATTACGCTTGCAAAACGCTAGTGTTTAGCGGGAATACGCATGCCAATTCCATATGCATATTTCCTTGGCAGGGAGTTCTGGACGTGTGCACTGTTATGATCTGGTGGCCTAGGAACGGCATGAGACGTACTCTGGAGAATGTGGTAACTGTACTGACCGCAGACCCTGGACTTAACACCGCAACTAGAAGTAGCCGTGGGATGTACCTACTGATCCTAGACACCTCGACACAGCCGGAGGACTAATTAACCCTATAGATAGAAAAGGGAAGGCTATCTCGCCTCAGAGAAAATTCCCAAAGGATAGGCAGCCCCCCACAAATATTGACTGTGAGAGGAGAGGAAAAAAACATACACAGGCTGAAAACAGAATTTAGCAAAGGAGGCCAATCTAGCTGGATAGGAAAGATAGGACAGAGTACTATGCGGTCAGTATTAAAATACTATGAAATATCCACCACAGAAAATGCAAAAACTTCACATCTAACTAAAGACATGAAGGGTACAGTGGGGCAAAAAAGTATTTAGTCATTCAGCAATAGTGCAAGTTCCACCACTTAAAAAGATGAGAGGCATCTGTAATTTACATCATAGGTAGACCTCAACTATGGGAGACAAACTGAGGAAAAAAAATCCAGAAAATCACATTGTCTGTTTTTTTCATCATTTTATTTGCATATTATGGTGGAAAATAAGTATTTGGTCAGAAACAAACAATCAAGATTTCTGGCTCTCACAGACCTGTAACTTCTTCTTTAAGAGTCTCCTCTTTCCTCCACTCATTACCTGTAGTAATGGCACCTGTTTAAACTTGTTATCAGTATAAAAAGACACCTGTGCACACCCTCAAACAGTCTGACTCCAAACTCCACTATGGTGAAGACCAAAGAGCTGTCAAAGGACACCAGAAACAAAATTGTAGCCCTGCACCAGGCTGGGAAGACTGAATCTGCAATAGCCAACCAGCTTGGAGTGAAGAAATCAACAGTGGGAGCAATCATTAGAAAATGGAAGACATTCAAGACCACTGATAATCTCCCTCGTTCTGGGGCTCCACGCAAAATCCCACCCCGTGGGGTCAGAATGATCACAAGAACGGTGAGCAAAAATCCCAGAACCACGCGGGGGGACCTAGTGAATGAACTGCAGAGAGCTGGGACCAATGTAACAAGGCCTACCATAAGTAACACACTATGCCACCATGGACTCAGATCCTGCAGTGCCAGACGTGTCCCACTGCTTAAGCCAGTACATGTCCGGGCCCGTCTGAAGTTTGCTAGAGAGCATTTGGATGATCCAGAGGAGTTTTGGGACAATGTCCTATGGTCTGATGAAACCAAACTGGAACTGTTTGGTAGAAACACAACTTGTCGTGTTTGGAGGAAAAAGAATACTGAGTTGCATCCATCAAACACCATACCTACTGTAAAGCATGGTGGTGGAAACATCATGCTTTGGGGCTGTTTCTCTGCAAAGGGGCCAGGACGACTGATCCGGGTACATGAAAGAATGAATGGGGCCATGTATCGTGAGATTTTAAGTGCAAACCTCCTTCCATCAGCAAGGGCATTGAAGATGAAACGTGGCTGGGTCTTTCAACATGACAATGATCCAAAGCACACCGCCAGGGCAACGAAGGAGTGGCTTTGTAAGAAGCATTTCAAGGTCCTGGAGTGACCTAGCCAGTCTCCAGATCTCAACCCTATAGAAAACCTTTGGAGGGAGTTGAAAGTCCGTGTTGCCAAGCGAAAAGCCAAAAACATCACTGCTCTAGAGGAGATCTGCATGGAGGAATGGGCCAACATACCAACAACAGTGTGTGGCAACCTTGTGAAGACTTACAGAAAACGTTTGACCTCTGTCATTGCCAACAAAGGATATATTACAAAGTATTGAGATGAAATTTTGTTTCTGACCAAATACTTATTTTCCACCATAATATGCAAATAAAATGATAAAAAAACAGACAATGTGATTTTCTGGATTTTTTTTCCTCAGTTTGTCTCCCATAGCTGAGGTCTACCTATGATGTAAATTACAGACGCCTCTCATCTTTGACTAAATACTTTTTTGCCCCACTGTATATCTGCCTCTCCAGAGATACCAGCTTGACTGCATAAATCCTTACACAGATTAAGCTGGACAAGAAAAAACATGAAATGCACTAAACAATAAGGCCCACAAAATGTGGGCTGCAAAACAAGCAGGACTTATCTTGGTGAAAAGACCAGGAAGCAAGAGAGACCATGAAGAGATGTGAATCCTCCAGATACAATTGACAACTGGCACTCACTAAAGGGTGAAGCCAGACTAAATAGCCCAGTCCAGAGTGAACACACCTGATAACTGCTGTGAAGGACAGACAGCAGCGCTACCACTGATAACCACCGGAGGGAGCCCAAGAACAGAATTCACAACAGTGCACATAGCCTTTCACTCATACATGTGGAAGAGTAGCAAGTGGAGTCAGCAGAGAAGAGCCAGGGAGGAGAATGCTTCCAGCCAGTATGTACGCATGGCCGGGCTCAGGAACTGTCAGTGCGCACATGCCAGCTGTTATTAGTCAGCAAATGCCAAGGGTACACTGCCTCCCCTCATTTGCTTACAAACAAAAGTTATTTTCCCAGGTACTGTACCATCAACAGATACAGTACTAGTATGATTTTAATAAGGAATAAGACCCTTAAATCACTGTATAGCTAGTTTAAAGGGAATCTGTCACCCAAAAATTTGCCTATAAGCTGCGGCCACCAGCATCAGGGGCTTATCTACAGCATTCTGTAGATAAGCCCCTTGATGTAACCTGCAAGATAAGAAAAACAAGTTAGTTTATATGCACCCAGGGGCGGTCCCGATGCGCTGTGGTCTGATGGGCGTCGCAGTCCAGGTCCAGCGCATCCCATCTTCATATGATGTCATCCTCTTCTTGTCTTCCTGCCGCGGCTCCTGCACAGGCGTATTTAGTCTGCCCTGTTGAGGGCAGCGTAAAGTACTTCAGTGCGCAGGTGCCAGGAAAGGTCAGGGAGACCCAGCGCCTGCGCATTGCAGTACTTTTCTCTGCCCTCAACAGGGCAGATTAAATACGCCTGCGCCAGAGCCGTGGCAGGAAGAAAAGAACCAGACCAGACCACACCTGGACCGCCCCTGGATGAGTATAATATAACCTGTTTTTCTTAATTTGGGGTGACAGATTCCCTTTAAACTGCATTTTGGAGGTGAATGATTCCTGTTATGGACCTGGTGGTTAGGAGCACCCGGAATGACCTGATGAGTAAACTAGAAATCGGAACAAGCTCTGGGAAAGTGGGAACTGTCATGATCTCCATGGCCAGAGAACTAGCATAAGCCTCTATAGGAACAAGCTCTTGGAAGATGTAACTATACTGACCATGAACTAAACCTACCGCATCATCTAGAAGTAGCCAGGTAGCATGTCCTACTTTTTATCCCTATATGCCCAGCGCCGGCCGGAGAACTAAATAATGCTAGCAGAGGGAAATATAAGACCTGACTCACCTCTAGAGAAATGCCCAAAAAAAAGGAGACAGAGGCCCCCCACATATATTGGCGGTGATATGAGATGAAACAACAAACGCAGCAGGAAAATAGTTTTAGCAAATTTGAGGTCCGCTTTCTAGATAGCAGAAGACAGAAAGCATACTTTCATGGTCAGTAGAAAACCCTAACAAAACACATCCAGAAATTACTTTAGGACTCTGGCATTAACTCATAATACCAGAGTGGCAATTCCTGATCAACAAGAGCTTTCCAGACACAGTAACGAAACTGCAGCTGTGAACTGGAACCAAAATACAAAAACAAAACATGGACGAATGTCCAACTTATCTAGTAGATGTCTGGGAGCAGGAACAAGCACAGAGAGGCTTCTGATAACATTGTTGACCGGCAAGCATCTAACAGAGAAGCCAGGTTATATAGCGACACCCAGATCTAATCAGAACAGGTGAACAGGGAAGATGATGTCACAAGTTCAATTCCACCAGTAGCCACCGGGGGAGCCCAGAATCCAAATTCACAACAGTACCCCCCCCTCAAGGAGGGGGCACCGAACCCTCACCAGAACCACCAGGGCGATCAGGATGGGCCCTATGAAAGGCACGAACCAGATCAGAGGCATGAACATCAGATGCAGTGACCCAAGAATTATCCTCCTGGCCATATCCCTTCCACTTGACCAGATACTGGAGTCTCCGTCTGGAAACACGGGAGTCTAGGATTTTTTCCACAACGTACTCCAACTCACCCTCAACCAACACCGGAGCAGGAGGCTCAACGGAAGGCACAACCGGTGCCTCATACCTGCGCAATAACGACCGATGAAAAACGTTATGAATAGAAAAGGATGCAGGGAGGTCCAAACGGAAGGAAACAGGGTTAAGAATCTCCAATATTTTATACGGACCGATGAACCGAGGCTTAAACTTAGGAGATGAGACCCTCATAGGGACAAAACGAGAAGACAACCACACCAAATCTCCAACACAAAGCCGAGGACCAACACGACGGTGACGATTGGCAAAAAGCTGAGTCTTCTCCTGGGACAACTTTAAATTGTCCATCACCTGCCCCCAGATATGATGCAATCTCTCCACCACCGCATCCACTCCAGGACAATCCGAGGATTCCATCTGACCGGAGGAAAATCGAGGATGGAACCCCGAATTACAGAAAAACGGGGAAACCAAGGTGGCAGAGCTGGCCCGATTATTGAGGGCGAACTCCGCCAATGGCAAAAAAGCAACCCAATCATCCTGGTCAGCAGACACAAAACACCTCAGATATGTCTCCAGGGTCTGATTAGTCCGCTCGGTCTGGCCATTAGTCTGAGGGTGAAAAGCAGACGAAAAAGACAAATCTATGCCCATCCTAGCACAAAATGCCCGCCAAAATCTAGACACAAATTGGGTTCCTCTGTCAGAAACGATATTCTCAGGAATACCATGCAAACGAACAACATTTTGAAAAAACAGGGGCACCAACTCGGAAGAAGAAGGCAATTTGGGCAGGGGAACCAAATGAACCATCTTAGAAAAACGGTCACACACCACCCAGATGACAGACATCTTCTGAGAAACAGGCAGATCTGAAATAAAATCCATCGAGATGTGTGTCCAAGGCCTCTTAGGAATAGGCAAGGGCAACAATAATCCACTAGCCCGAGAACAACAAGGCTTGGCCCGAGCACAAACGTCACAAGACTGCACAAAGCCTCGCACATCTCGTGACAGGGAAGGCCACCAGAAGGATCTTGCCACCAAATCCCTGGTACCAAAAATTCCAGGATGACCTGCCAACGCAGAAGAATGCACCTCAGAGATGACTTTACTGGTCCAATCATCAGGAACAAACAGCCTATCAGGCGGACAACGATCCGGTCTATCCGCCTGAAACTCCTGCAAGGCCCGCCGCAGGTCTGGAGAAACGGCTGACAAGATAACTCCCTCCTTAAGAATACCTGTGGGGTCAGAGTTGCCAGGTGAATCAGGCTCAAAACTCCTAGAAAGGGCATCCGCCTTAACATTCTTAGAACCTGGTAGGTACGATACCACAAAATTAAACCGAGAAAAAAATAATGACCAGCGCGCCTGTCTAGGATTCAGGCGCCTGGCGGTCTCAAGATAAATCAAATTTTTGTGGTCAGTCAATACCACCACCTGATGTCTGGCCCCCTCGAGCCAATGGCGCCACTCCTCAAACGCCCACTTCATGGCCAAAAGCTCCCGATTCCCAACATCATAATTCCGCTCAGCGGGCGAAAATTTACGGGAAAAGAAGGCACAAGGCCTCATCACGGCGCAGTCAGAACTTTTCTGCGACAACACTGCCCCAGCTCCGATCTCAGAAGCGTCGACCTCAACCTGAAAAGGAAGAGTCACATCAGGCTGACGCAACACAGGGGCAGAAGAAAAACAGCGCTTAAGCTCCTGAAAGGCCTCCACAGCATCAGGGGACCAATTAGCAACATCAGCACCCTGTCTAGTCAAATCGGTCAATGGCTTAACGACATCCGAAAAACCAGAAATAAATCGACGATAAAAGTTGGCAAAGCCCAAAAATTTCTGAAGACTTTTAAGAGAAGAGGGCTGCGTCCAATCACAAATAGCTCGAACCTTGACAGGATCCATCTCAATGGAAGAGGGAGAAAAAATATATCCCAAAAAGGAAATTCTCTGAACCCCAAAAACGCACTTAGAACCCTTGACACACAGAGAATTAGACCGCAAAACCTGAAAAACCCTCTTAACTTGCCGGACATGAGAGTCCCAGTCATCCGAAAAAATCAGAATATCATCCAGATACACTATCATAAATTTATCCAAAAAATCGCGGAAAATATCATGCATAAAGGACTGGAAGACTGAAGGGGCATTAGAAAGACCAAAAGGCATCACCAAATACTCAAAGTGGCCCTCGGGCGTATTAAATGCGGTTTTCCACTCATCCCCCTGCCTGATCCGCACCAAATTATACGCCCCACGGAGATCAATCTTAGAGAACCACTTGGCCCCCTTTATGCGAGCAAACAAATCAGTCAGCAACGGCAATGGGTATTGATATTTAACCGTGATTTTATTCAAAAGCCGATAATCAATACATGGTCTCAAAGAGCCGTCTTTTTTTTACACAAAGAAAAAACCGGCTCCTAAGGGAGATGACGATGGACGAATATGTCCCTTTTCCAAGGACTCCTTTATATATTCTCGCATAGCAGCATGTTCAGGCACAGACAGATTAAATAAACGACCCTTTGGGTATTTACTACCCGGAATTAAATCTATAGCACAATCGCACTCACGGTGCGGAGGTAGTGAACCCAGCTTGGGTTCTTCAAAGACGTCACGATAATCAGACAGGAACTCAGGGATTTCAGAGGGAATAGATGATGAAATGGACACCAAAGGTACGTCCCCATGAGTCCCCTTACATCCCCAGCTCAACACAGACATAGCTCTCCAGTCAAGGACTGGGTTGTGAGACTGCAGCCATGGCAATCCCAGCACCAAATCATCATGTAGATTATACAGCACCAGAAAACGAATAGTCTCCTGGTGATCCGGATTAATACACATAGTCACTTGTGTCCAGTATTGTGGTTTATTATTAGCCAATGGGGTGGAGTCAATCCCCTTCAGAGGAATAAGAGTTTCCAAAGGCTCTAATCATACCCACAACGATTGGCAAAGGACCAATCCATAAGACTCAAAGCGGCGCCAGAGTCAATATAGGCGTCCGTGGTAATAGATGACAAAGAGCAAATCAGGGTCACAGACAAAATAAATTTAGACTGTAAAGTGCCAATGGAAACAGATTTATCAAGCTTTTTAGTACGCTTAGAGCATGCTGATATAACATGAGTAGAATCCCCACAATAGAAACACAACCCATTTTTCCGTCTAAAATTCTGCCGCTCGCTTCTGGACAGAATTCTATCACACTGCATGCTTTCTGGCGTCTTCTCAGTGGACACCGCCAGATGGTGCACTGGTTTGCGCTCCCGCAGACGCCTATCGATCTGAATGGCCATTGTCATGGACTCATTCAGACCCGCAGGCACAGGGAACCCCACCATAACATCCTTAATGGCATCAGAGAGACCCTCTCTGAAAGTAGCCGCCAAGGCACACTCATTCCACTGAGTAAGCACAGACCATTTACGGAATCTTTGGCAGTAAATTTCAGCTTCATCTTGCCCCTGCGATAGGGACATCAAAGTTTTCTCTGCCTGAAGTTCCAAATGAGGTTCCTCATACAGCAAGCCCAAGGCCAAAAAAAACGCATCCACATTGCGCAACGCAGGATCCCCTGGTGCCAATGCAAAAGCCCAGTCTTGAGGGTCGCCGCGGAGCAAGGAAATCACAATCCCAACCTGCTGTGCAGGGTCTCCAGCAGAACGAGATTTCAGGGACAAAAATAGCTTACAATTATTTCTAAAATTCTGAAAGCTAGATCTATTCCCTGAGAAGAATTCCGGCAAAGGAATTCTCGGCTCAGATACCGGAGCATGAATAATAAAATCTTGCAAATTTTGTACTTTCGTGGTGAGATTATTCAAACCTGCAGTTACACTCTGAAGATCCATTATTAACAGGTGAACACAAAGCCATTCAAAGATTATAAGGAGAGAGAAAAAAAAGAAAGACTGCAGCATAGACAGACTGGCAAGTGATCCAATTAAGAGCACAGAGAGAAAAAAAAAAAAAAAAAAAAAAAAAAACTCTCAGCAGACTTCTTATTTCTCTCCTTTCTCAGCCAAGGATTTTAACCCTTTAGTGGGCCGGTCAAACTGTCATGATCTCCATGGCCAGAGAACTAGCATAAGCCTCTATAGGAACAAGCTCTTGGAAGATGTAACTATACTGACCATGAACTAAACCTACCGCATCATCTAGAAGTAGCCAGGTAGCATGTCCTACTTTTTATCCCTATATGCCCAGCGCCGGCCGGAGAACTAAATAATGCTAGCAGAGGGAAATATAAGACCTGACTCACCTCTAGAGAAATGCCCAAAAAAAAGGAGACAGAGGCCCCCCACATATATTGGCGGTGATATGAGATGAAACAACAAACGCAGCAGGAAAATAGTTTTAGCAAATTTGAGGTCCGCTTTCTAGATAGCAGAAGACAGAAAGCATACTTTCATGGTCAGTAGAAAACCCTAACAAAACACATCCAGAAATTACTTTAGGACTCTGGCATTAACTCATAATACCAGAGTGGCAATTCCTGATCAACAAGAGCTTTCCAGACACAGTAACGAAACTGCAGCTGTGAACTGGAACCAAAATACAAAAACAAAACATGGACGAATGTCCAACTTATCTAGTAGATGTCTGGGAGCAGGAACAAGCACAGAGAGGCTTCTGATAACATTGTTGACCGGCAAGCATCTAACAGAGAAGCCAGGTTATATAGCGACACCCAGATCTAATCAGAACAGGTGAACAGGGAAGATGATGTCACAAGTTCAATTCCACCAGTAGCCACCGGGGGAGCCCAGAATCCAAATTCACAACAGGGAACTCTGCTGACCGCAAACACTACTCCTATCACACACACTAGAAATAGCCGTGGAGCATACCTAACTCTCCCTAGACGCCTCTTCACAGCCTAAGAGCTAACTACCCCTAAAGATAGAAATAGAAGCCTAACCTTGCCTCAGAGAAATTCCCCAAAGGTAAAGGCAGCCCCCCACATATATTGACTGTGAGTTAAGAGGAAAGTCACAAACACAGGTATGAAACAGGTTTTAGCAAAGGAGGCCAGACTTCACTAATTTAGACAGAGGATAGAAAAGAGAACTATGCGGTCAGCACAAAAGGCTACAAAAAACCACGCAGAGTAAGCAAAAAGACTCCCCACACCGACTCACAGTGTGGAAGTGCCACTCTGCACCCCAGAGCTTCCAGCTAGCAAGGGAATATCATGATAGCAAGCTGGACTAGAACTAGCAGTACTAAGAAATATATTCAGGAAGCAGTAACAAAAAATGAACTAGCAAAGACTTAGCTTCTGCTGGAGTAGACAGGTCCTCAGAGAAGTCCAAGAGAGATCTGAACCAATACTGAACCATTGACAGCTGGCATGAAGTAACGATCTGAGTGGAGTTAAATAGGGAAGCCAACATAGCAATAAACAAGAGCAGCTGACAAAGCCAACCTCAGTGACCAGCAGTTCCGCTCAAAGCCACCAGAGGGAGTCCAAGAGCAGAACTAACCAAAGTACCATTCATGACCACAGGAGGGAGTCCGAGAACGGAATTCACAACAGATTCCCATGTAACATGCTTGCTACCTGCAGTCAGCACTCAGTGGAGTTTAGGAGCTTATTTTATACTGTAATATGTTAAAAGGATTGTCTTAAAGAGGACTTGTCACTTACAAAAAATGAGTTAAATAACTTGGAAAACTCTCTCCTGATTCTGCTTCTTTTTTTCTTGGTTTGCTGAAGAGATAATCATATTTGTTGCTTTTGGAGCACAATACGTGAAATCTTTGATTGTTATGCAACAGGATTTTTATTCTGAAGTTTTCTTTGGGGATATGCTCATTCACCAAAAACTACTACAGAAAGATTGACTTAGAACTATAGGGTGCTGCAGTATAGAATCATAGAATGTTATAGTTGGAAGGCCCTCCAGGGTCATCTGGTACAACCTCCTGCTCAATGCAGGATTCACTAAATCATCCCAGACAGATGTCTGTCCAGCCTCTGTTTGAAGACTTCCATTAAAGGAGAACTCACAGTCACCACCTCTCGTGGCAGCCTGTTCTACTCATTTATCACCCTCACTGTATCACAACAAACTAAAACAAAACTCCACTAAAACCTTAAATCTTTACTAAATATAATTATTAATAAAACGCACCCAAGATTTATCAAGTAAATATTAGCTGCAAGGCCAAAATTCCCTTACTCAAGACACATTAAATAAACTGATAGCAGGGGTAGGTGGACAGAATATGTGGAGGCATACAATCACCCTAATATTTATCATACCTAACCATGAAGGTTGGCACCCTAGAAAATATAACAGTGGCACCCCTGCTCAATGAAGACTGAGCCCATAGTAGTTCCTATATTTTAAATTAATTTCTAATAAACATGTGATATCAGAAAGAGACAATTGATAAAAACAATTCAGCACTTATAAATATAAGGATGTTATGCAACCATTCATACGTAAGGTCACCCTAGGAAAATATTGCACTATTTACTTATCCATGGCTAATGTAACCAATTAGTGATGCACAACTTAATAATAATGCACACAATAAAATGAAATAATAATAATGACCACATCATTTTATTTAATTGTATTTAATTAACTCTTGCATCATTATTTTTTTGGATTGAATGAGTCCTAAACAGCATGATGGAGCAGTGGTGTTCCACTCTGAGCATTGTTTACATCGGATCGCAGATAGCAAGGTATTATTATAATCAACGTTCGATGACCTACATGTAAATATATAAATGGCCTAAGAGGGGTTTATCCATCTGACATTCCCTTTAAGATAAAACTGGTTTTCAATCAATGTTACTAATGTCTACTAATAAGGGTATGTTGTAACAAATACCAATCAATTACTCTGAATCATTGTTAGTAGTAGGAATTACAGAGTAAGGTACTGTGGTAAAAACAGCCTTGCAATATCTAGAATAATCTTGATGCTTCTGCTTTGTGATAGATGTAAGGTGCAGGGTAAAGAAGTTTGTTTTTGCATTTTGATAGTTTTTGCAGAGCCTGTTGGAAGCATGTGACAGTTTTGGAGGTCGCAGTCATAAGTCATTGTTTAGGATATGCAGACTTTATAGTATATTCTCAAGCATAGAAACATTGATAGGGTTCTGAGTGTAAAAAATGTCACAAATGTCCTGAGGCCATGACCTTATATATTTATATTATTTGTCTAAAATATCTGAATAGAAAATGAACTGAAAATCTGTAAGAGGGTGAAGGTCGACCTCCTTGCCACTTAAGCTGTTATTATTATGTTGAACATGTTGCCCCTATTCTTTTGTATTGTTCACACCTTATATTTTTATATATGTCATACTATTTTATTGCCAGGCCATAGCACTACCAGAATAAGATGATGGTCTATGAGATTTATGTGTTTCCAGCACACACATGGACTTATGTTCAGTGCACTTGTCTATGCATTAATTGTCTGTCATTTTCAAACAATGCATTCTGTTTGTGTTTTGTGCCTATGAGTAGTGCAAAGTCATGCCCTACTACTGCAGTTTAAGAGTTAAAGGGGTTGTCTAGTCCTAACCTACAAGTCTGCACTCAGTATGTGACTGAAGACTTATGAATCCTTACATCACACGCACTGTGCACTGTGAGGATTCTTTAGTGGTGGTGGTCATACGTTTTGTATACTCTCTGTGACATTCCAGCGGAATGTGGCCGGAAGTATGTATATTGCTGTCCCGGCACCAGAAAATCCTTACAGCTCACAGTGCGTGCGATGTGAGGAATCATAAGTCTGAAGTCACATTATGGCCCCCCGAGGAAGCATCTACAGCGAAATGCGCGTCGGGGCCTCATCCACGTCTGGCTTAGTGGTGGGTATTGCCTTAATGTGTATTTATTTACTATTGTCCCTTTACTATTGCCCCTTTGGTATATTCTGCCCTATTAGTGGAATCTTCTGTGGCTACCTTTTTTTGACATTGAGCATGGTTATTCTGTTGGTTGCTCTATACAAATTATTATACTTACTGAATTACGTTTATTTACCATTTTGCACTTGCATGTGTATATGAGCTACCACCCTGCCTCTTGATTTGGTCAACATTGCTTAGCTACGGTTTTTTTTTTTTACAGTGGGTTTATAGTTACAAAAACCTTTGATAAAAACTATTTACTATTGTGCATCCGCCAGCCCGCATTGGTGTTTCTACTCTGCTGGACGTGGCACTTAGGTGTCACTTTCCCTGTCATTATTTATCTGTTTGGATTTTAAAGTATTTCCTGTTTTGAATTATCTATTAATAAAAATTATTTTTTATGAAAATCTGCTCTGTGATTCACTTCTTAGTTGGGGAATATAAATTGTAATTTAGAACTGGACAACCCCTTTAAACTCTGTGTCTCCAGGAGACTTAGAGACTCATATCAGAGACTGTGAGTGTCAGACAGAGATGATTTAGGGGCTGTTGTGTCTTCATCCAGTGTCAGTTACAGAGAGACTGTATAGGCATCAAGTGCAACGTTATGGATTACTGGTTAGCAGATCAGCAGTGGACACATCTTGAAATGTGTGCTGTAACAGATTATAGAAGAGATTGGTCCGGGTGAAGGAGACAAGCCACTCATAATGGAGAGGAGGAAGAGACCGCCATAACAGGCGAGTGCATACTAGCTACAGTAGCTTGTGAAATGTCTGAGTTAGCAGGGCAGAGAAAGAGTTCAACCTAAAATAGCTATGATAGCCAAAGCCATATGAGCACTAGCCATTCACATGTGAGAGAGTGATATTACTCACAACTCAGTGGCTACGACATGGAGCAAGAAGCCGGCAGAAGGACAATAAGTGGTGCCGGGCTTAAGAGTTAAGAAAGAAAAGCAGTCTGGCAGCAAACAGTTACTACGCAGGGCCATCCTCAGACTGAGAGAGATGCTCAGGGACCTGTCAGGGCTGCCTTGGAGGAACCAGATGAGTGAGGGGCCTGAGTGAAGCAGAGTAGTACTGACTGCTGAAAAAAACGAGTGTGTGAGAGTTGGAGCTCAGTGAGGCTGGTGTGCAAGCTGTGATGCAGCGCCCCAGAGTCCTGGTCGTTGCAGTAGCATGGTTCAGCCACTAAGGGGGGCCATGCTGCGTTCGATGGCACGGAAGGAGTTCTCCGAGCAGGTATCACAGTCACCAAGACATTTCACAGCTGGGCCTCCGGGGGGAGCTAAGGGTGCTATTCATTAGGCCACTCCCCACCATAGTGGGTAAACTGGGGGTCAGGCAGGAAGTTAGAGAGAACGCTGACGGGATTGAACGGAGCAACACCTGGTGGCAGAGGTTGTTGTGAAGGGAGAGACTGTAGGGTCTCTGCCAGGGGTGGGATCCTGGCAGAGGCTTGGCATGGAAAGAACGTAAAGGGACCGTGCCTGCTCAGCATAGCGGCGGTGCCCAAGGAAGGACTAAGAAGCGAGATAGATTGTGCTGAGTGAGAAACGAAATCAAGCGAAAGGAGAGACCAGTGAGGGTTGTGCTGAAAGAGGCAGCACCTTACTGAGGCGCACTACCGGTGGCCGGAACGCCGAGGAGGTAAAGAGTTTCAAGCCATACCTCAGACCTACGGCAGGGCAGTTAGCTTGAGGCGGACTGTCTCACGCATCACCCAGGAAGGCAAAGGGGGGTACCAACAGGAGAGGGGCGCAGATAGAGTCCCGGAAGATCTCCGAGCCTCCCCGTCATACGGGTGCGTTCCTACCATAGTATCTGGAGGGACGAGGAAGATCATTGCGAATTAAGTTGTTGTGAGGGAACACGAGAAACAGACACAACAGTTGTGGGGTACTTTCCGTAAGCACAGCAGGGAAGGACTGCAACACATAGCGCTAGAAGGAAGGCACCGATTTCCACCTGCAAGGAGAGCTCTGGAAGTGCCATTGGACCGGCCGGACTTGCGCAGCCTGGTGAGCCGTATTCCGGACTGAGGACCCAGAGAGCTTCAGTAAAGAGGTAAAGAGACTGCAACCTGGTGTCCTCGTTATTTACCGCGACCTGCACCCCACAACTGCACCGCTACAACATCACTTATTGCACCGGACGTCCCCCACTGACAGACAGGGCCACGGACCGGGTCTAGCCACCGTGACAACCCCAGGACTGAGACCTAGAGGCCCGGCTCCGGGTACCCCTCGGCCCTGCGGCGGTGTGGGGGCGCTCCAATTTGGCGTCACGAACAGGATCTACTTAAGCCTGAAGAATCAGGTCATGTGTGCCTAGAGACTGTGATTTATTGTGTGTGGACTGAACTTTATCGCAAGACTGTGTGCTGTGCCAGTTGCCGCCAAAATCCGCCGCCATTGCAGCGCTGAGGAGAGCGCAGGAAGAGAAGAAGGGCGTGGAGTGGGCGTAGACGAGCTGGAGCGCGCGAAGAATAATGGCCGCCCAGTCTAAGTATTTTTGTGTCTTGAGGACGTGCCCGTCAACCGCCGAGGTCCGCCTCTTGATTCTGGCCGGAGGGTGGAGACCATGGGGACGGGGCCGCCCGCGAAAGAGACCGCGGGAAAACGACCTAGAAGAAGGAAAAAAGATGGCGGCATCCAGAGCACCAGGCGGAACTGATCCGGCGCGGCCTGAAGATATACAGCCTGAGGTAACCTCAGGGGCGCCCACACTGCGGGGTTCGACTTCAACGAGGCCACCGATGGGACGACCCCCTCCGCCGATGTCCGCGGAGTGTGCGGCTGCAGCCGAGACCCGGCAGATGGCACGCCGCCTGAAGCATGACGCCCGTGTGCTGGCGCGGATGGGGCAACCCACAGAAATCCGCCTGTCCCCAGTGTCCCCTGCTTCTGCTCACCTGGCCGCGTCCGAGGATGCACCACCGACGACGGGCTTAAAAATAATTCCGGATGCGGAACATTACCGGCGCCTGACGGCAGCCTGGCGGAGCCGGTCCCAGCCCGCCGAGCCGATTGACCTGATAAGCCCCCCCGAGATCCCACCGTCACACTGGGGTGTGGTGGTGGCCTTTAACTCCCAGCATGGACAGGGGATAATCCAAGAGATCGGGGAGCCACTACAAGTTCGCGTGGAAAGGACAGAGGTGGAGCCGAGCAGCGGGAGATTCGACTGTAACTTGGAGCCAGGTGATGCTGTCACCTACACACGGTGGAGGAGGGCCGCGGGTGAAACAGGGTGGATAGCCCGCGGCGTGCAGCGGTGTGTTGCTTTCCAGGCTGCTGCAGGGGTACCGGAAGACGATACCCCGGCGAAGAAAACTGCAGAGCCCGGTCCCGCGGAACCACCAGAGGATCGACATCATCGTGCCCCGGGGGAACGCATACAGTTGCCGACAGCCAGGATCTCCCAGCGAGGGATTCTGGCCCTGCTAGGACCGGAGCGACGCCCTGGCTCATCAGAACGATCTGTGGGATTGGTGAGGCCAGAAAGAAGACCCCCTGCTGCATCCCGACGGTAAAAGTGATGGTACTAATGAAAAATGTAAATAGTTAACTGTTCATTCCTTTAACTGTTCCTGTTTGCTGCTAAACCCGTCTAGGGTTAAAGGTGACCCCTTTGTTGACCCGGGGTCACTGTTGTTTTCCTGAAGTTTATACAGTTTTAAAAAAAAAGAGAACTGCAGAAATCATGAACTGCGCATGATTCAAACTTTCCCTTGTAAATAGTTTGCACTTTCTTAAAGGTGCTCCCTACTGGTTTTAGTCAAAAGACACTTTGCGAAGAAACCGTTCCTACTGGTCCTAGTTAAAGACACTTTGTGAAGATACCGGACCGGAACTTTGCATGAGACTGGTAGGCTGAGAAGACGAGCTACCTCAGAGAGACCTGGTCCCCTCTTAAAGGGGATGTGAAGAATTGTACTTGAAAGCGATACTGTTACAGAATAGTAATGTGGTAATGATGCCTTGAAAAGAAAATGTAACTGTTTTACATGCCGAGTTATATGTGTTGAATTTGTTAAAATGTGAAATTTGAATAATGTTTTGAAGACAGGAAGGATGCAGAGAGCCCGTAGGGGTAGAAGTGGAGGTCTGCATAGTTGAAAGTAAGAGAAGTAAGAATGAGGGTGAGGATAGAAGGTAAACCCTGCGTCCCCATTGAAAAGTTACTTTGTTGCTAAGGACAGAGAGTGAACCCGTAGGGGTTAGAGAGTGAGTCCTTAAAGGGGCCGAGTAGAGCTGGCTCAGAGTTCTTCAACCGAAAGGAATGTTATGTCTATACTGTGTATAGTAGCGAAAGGCAGTAGGCCCTGGCTGAACAGGGCGGTCCTGTAGAAGAAAGGAGAGGCAGTAGGTCTGGTGCCGTAGGGACAGGCGGTCCTGCAGGTTCACAAGAAGGAGAATGTAAAGTTGAAATGCCTTATAATGTGATTATAGGAAGGCCTTTGATAGACTAAGAGTGTGAGTTTCTTAAAGGCAATGTTAAGTTATTATTTCAAAAATTGCACTAAATAGAATACCCGGTTGGGTAACAGAAGTTATTTATACTCTGTAAATTATAAGGTTAATTATGTTTGTAACGTTACAAGTGTCCTCACCTCCCATAAAGGGAAGCCTACTTAAGTATACTTATTGTTATTTGCACTCAACAAAATTGTATGTCTTTTTGCTAACCTGTATTGTTGTTTTTCTTCCCAGTCCCGGAGTACTGTGTTTAACCAGGGGGGAGTGCAGCGCCCCAGAGTCCTGGTCGTTGCAGTAGCATGGTTCAGCCACTAAGGGGGGCCATGCTGCGTTCGATGGCACGGAAGGAGTTCTCCGAGCAGGTATCACAGTCACCAAGACATTTCACAGCTGGGCCTCCGGGGGGAGCTAAGGGTGCTATTCATTAGGCCACTCCCCACCATAGTGGGTAAACTGGGGGTCAGGCAGGAAGTTAGAGAGAACGCTGACGGGATTGAACGGAGCAACACCTGGTGGCAGAGGGTGTTGTGAAGGGAGAGACTGTAGGGTCTCTGCCAGGGGTGGGATCCTGGCAGAGGCTTGGCATGGAAAGAACGTAAAGGGACCGTGCCTGCTCAGCATAGCGGCGGTGCCCAAGGAAGGACTAAGAAGCGAGATAGATTGTGCTGAGTGAGAAACGAAATCAAGCGAAAGGAGAAACCAGTGAGGGTTGTGCTGAAAGAGGCAGCACCTTACTGAGGCGCACTACCGGTGGCCGGAACGCCGAGGAGGTAAAGAGTTTCAAGCCATACCTCAGACCTACGGCAGGGCAGTTAGCTTGAGGCGGACTGTCTCACGCATCACCCAGGAAGGCAAAGGGGGGTACCAACAGGAGAGGGGCGCAGATAGAGTCCCGGAAGATCTCCGAGCCTCCCCGTCATACGGGTGCGTTCCTACCATAGTATCTGGAGGGACGAGGAAGATCATTGCGAATTAAGTTGTTGTGAGGGAACACGAGAAACAGACACAACAGTTGTGGGGTACTTTCCGTAAGCACAGCAGGGAAGGACTGCAACACATAGCGCTAGAAGGAAGGCACCGATTTCCACCTGCAAGGAGAGCTCTGGAAGTGCCATTGGACCGGCCGGACTTGCGCAGCCTGGTGAGCCGTATTCCGGACTGAGGACCCAGAGAGCTTCAGTAAAGAGGTAAAGAGACTGCAACCTGGTGTCCTCGTTATTTACCGCGACCTGCACCCCACAACTGCACCGCTACAACATCACTTATTGCACCGGACGTCCCCCACTGACAGACAGGGCCACGGACCGGGTCTAGCCACCGTGACAACCCCAGGACTGAGACCTAGAGGCCCGGCTCCGGGTACCCCTCGGCCCTGCGGCGGTGTGGGGGCGCTCCAGTGACATAGGAGAAGGTGGAAGGCATGTGGTGGCCCAGGCCGAGGTGACCACATTTCATTACTAAGATGAAAGACTAGAAGATTTGCTGTTATGCAGTTAAAAGTACCAGTGATATTGGATGACTGTAAATTTCTTGGACTGTCCCTATCGTTTGGTTTCCTGTTAGGAAGTCAGTATATGGTCAGAACTCCCTGCAGAGGATGCAGTGACAGCCATACGGTCTGCCCCTCTTTTAAGTCTATTATATAACCTGTTATTGCTCAGGATTTCCAGCCTTATCATAATACGTGAGAGGCCCTACCTGCATGTTAGACCTATGATTTCATCTCAATATATTCTTGTATTCCAGTGTTGAGGAACAATACTCTTTTCTTGATCATTATAGTCAATGACCATTATAATTGTAAAGGTCACAGAAAAAAGTCCTTTCTGTTAAATTGTGCACTTAACAATAAACTACATGTAGATTCCTTAATGCTAGATACTGTATATACAAAGCATTTTGTGAATTACATAGTTGAGGTATTTCTGTACAGAAAGGAGGTAAAAGGACATATGTACTTGAAAGTCTTACAGCTAATAGCAACTTCTGATTTGAACTGAGATATAATATGGCATCTTTAAAAGTCTATTTAGCCATACTCTACCTTTCGATACTGTCACGATTCCTCCGCTCAGTGAATGATTGCTATGCTGTTCTATGAAAACTGTCTTGTTGAGCTGTCCATGTCTTGATTAACAGCTTGGCTGTCTAATACTGTGATGGGCTTGCTGGGCTGTCGGTGCCTTGGGTGACAGCTCTGCTGTCCAATCTGTGACTGGGATGTGCGGGACTTTTTGCAGGTGTTCAGTGTTCTGATGATTGCCCAGCTACTTAATTGAGCTTTCTGCCCTTGATCCATGCCAGATGTAGTTTGTCCTTCTTGGTGAGTGTTAGCCTGATTCTGTTGCTTTGAGTTCTAATCTTCTGCTGCCTGACCCTTTAGACTGTGTTCTAACTATCCATTTGTCTTGTCCCTCGGCTTTTGATCCGCTATCTCTTGTTATTGACCCTGGACTGTGACCTGACTTGTGCCTTCGTCTTTTCCCTTGGTTATCTACGTACTCTCAAGGTATTGACCCCGGAATGTCTGACTCTTCTGCCTCATGGCCTGTCCATGAGTAGTGACTAGCATCACATTACGTCTGGCCCTATGCTTTTTTTTCCTGAACAATGGACCCAGTTCGTGCACTCTGTGATCAGGTGACAATGGCTAGAATTATCACAGTCCCAGCTGCAGGGTTAGTTTAGTACTGTGGGTGGTTCCCAAAGCACTCCCCTATTGACAGTAGTTATGTCTCCTGGACTTGCTGGCGTACGGTTGACCTCCTCGGAACCAGTTGTGGCACTTCCTGACAGATATTCAGGGGAAAGGATCCATTTAAGGTATTTAAGGAATGTTGTAAATTATTTTTTACTTTATGACCCTGGTCTTCTGGGGATGAGTCCCAGTGGGTGGGTATAATTATGTCCCTATTGTGCGGGGGTCCTCAGACTTAGGCATTCTCTTTGTTGGGAGAGAAGTGATGAGCGACAAGGGGTTTCGGTTATTCTTCCCGAGTCGGTTTCGTTACCTGAGATGGTACCATCTCAGGTTGGAACAGCCAGCTCTCGGGCTGTGGAGAGGAGATGTCGGCGTGATCTGGGACTCTGCATCTACTGTGGTCGCACTGGACATTATCTCAAGGACTGCTCGATTCACCCTCAAGCAAACAAGCCGTCGGGAAACACCTAAGTCTGAGAGATATGTGAGGAGGTCATCCAGGCTTCCAGGTACCCTTTTACTCCTCAGATAACGTACTGTTGAATGTGGAACTATGTTTTCAAAATCGGTGGTTATCTGTGCAGCGCCCCCACTGTCGCAGGGCCGAGGGGTACCCGGTACCGGGCCTCTGAGTCTCTGTTCTGGGGTTGTCACGGTGGCTAGACCCGGTCCGTGACCCTGCTGAGGGGCGCCCAATAATAGGTGTGCGTGATGGTGATGATGTTGTGGTGGTGCGGTGCAGGTTGCAGTAAATAACGAGGACACCAGGTTGCAGTCTCTTTACCTCTTTACTGAAGGCTTCAGGATCCTCAATCCGGAATACGGTTAACCGGGCTGCGCAAGCCTGGCTGGTCCGATGGCACATCCAGAGCTCCCTTTGCAGGTGGAAATCTGTGCCTACCTTCTAGCGCTTGTATGTTGTGGTCCTCCCCTGCTGTGCTTACGGGATAGTCCCCACAACTGTTGTGTCTGTTTCTCGTGTTCCCTCACAACTCGATTCTGATGTTCTTCCACGTCCCCCAGATCTTATGGTTAGGACGCACCCGTATGACGGGGAGGCTCGGAGCTCTTCCGGGACTCTAGCGTCGCCCCACTCCTGTTGTTACCCCCCCTGTGTCTTCCTAGGTCAATTGGGTGAGACAGCCCGCCTATAACTGACTGTCCTGCCGTAGGTTTGAAGTTTGGCCTGGAGCTCTATACTTCCTCGGCGTTCCGGCCACCGGTTATGCACCTCAGTAGGATGTTGCCTCGTCTTACAGCACGACTCCTACTGGTATTCTCCTTGTTGCGTTGATCTCGTTTCTCACTCAGCACAATAAACCTCGCTTCTTGTCCTTTCTTGGAGTACCGCCGCTATATCGTGCAGGCGCGGTCCCGTAACGTTCTCTCTGGTTGCTAGGCCTCTGTCAGGATCACACCCCTGACAGGGACCCCTCTGAATCTTCCCCTACAACACCCTCTGCCACAAGGTGTTGCCTGGTTCCAACCCAGTCAGCTTCTGTCTAACTTTCTGCCTAACCCCCAGTTTTACCAGATTGTGAGGAGTGGCCTAATACATAGAACCCTTAGCTCCCCCTGGAGGCCAGACTGTGAAGTGTAATGGTGACTGTGATACCTGGTCAGAAGAACTCCTTCAGTGCCATCAGACGTACCATAGCCCCCCTTTAGTGGTGGAGCATCAGTACTGCAACGACCAGGACTCTGGGGCGCTGCACTCTCCCCCGGTTAAATCCAGTACTCCTGGACTGGGAAGAAAACAACAATACATGTCAGGAAAAAGACATACAATTTTGAAAATGCAAGTACAAGTAAACTTTTTTTTTTTTTTAACAGAGCTTCCCTTTATGGGAGGTGAGGACACTTGAATGTTACAAACATGGTTAAATACTTTAAATAACATACTATAAATAACTTTTCTTACCCAACCGGGTATTCTACTAAGTGCAAAATTTTTGAACAATAATTTAACATTGCCTTTAAGGACGTACTCGCTGAATCCACTAAAGACCTTCTTATAAAACATTATAAGGCTAATCAACTTTTCTGCATTCTCCTTCTTTACATCTGCAGGACCGCCTGTCCTATCTGCTCCAGGCCTACTGCCTCTCCTTTCTGTTACAGGACCGCCCCTTTCTGCCCGGGCCTACTGCCTTTCCACTACTATACACGGTATAGAACTTATCATCCATCTTTCAGTTCAGGATTACTGAGCCATCTCTGTATGGCTCCTAGGAGGACTCACTAACTAACCCCGTATGGGTTCACTTTCTGTCCTCATTCTTTTATCAACATCATTAAACATTTCTCACAATCAACTAGTTAGTTACATTTAACTTCTTCTTTCAAGACATTATTGCCATTTAACCATCTTAAGGCAACACTGTTCATAAGTGCAATATGTGAACATTCCCTTTAAGAGGGGACCAAGTCTCTATGAGGTAGTGCAACTTCTCAAGCTGCAAGTCTGATCGCAGCAAGGACTTCAGTGCTGGTTCCAAGACCAGTTTCTTCGCAAAGAGTCCTTTCTTTGTGTAAAACCAGTAGAGAGCACCTTTAAGAAGGTGCAAACTATGTACAAAAAGTTTGTAATCATGCATTGTTCATGATTCAGCAGTTCTTTCAATGATGAATAAACAGGAAACAAAAACAAAAAGCAAAAGAAGGGATCCCGGGTAAACAAAGGGATCCCTTTAAGAGTTAACTCTGATCGGGTTGTAGCAGCAAAACTTCAGAAGGACAAACAGTCAACTATTTACATTTGCAGAGTGTTAGGATGTTTACTTGAACCACTCAGGAGGCAGCACCGGCGGAGCCAACCCCCTAGGGTATTGTGTGCCGCCTGGTACTGCGTAAGGGGGAGTGTTGTCCCATCTGGGGGTCTGCGTACCCACTGTCTTCAGTTCTGGAGCAGCAGGGACACCACCCACCTGAAGAGGCGCCTCCTTGGCCACGAGGGTGGTTGAGGTGACGATGCTGCAGGTCGTGGTCTTGACCATAGTGCACGTTGGAGTGGCCACGGTGGTCTTGATGATGACCGTGGGCTGATCACAAGGGAGCACCTTGGCTATGGGGGACAGCTTCTCCGACACCTTAGTCGAGGGGGTTACGGGGCTGTGCTTCTTGTGGACATTCAGGGCGAACCACCCTTTTTCCCCAAAATGCCGGGTGTAAGTGACTTCATCCCCCGGGTAGAGATCCCGGTCTGGGTGGCCCTCTCTGAGATGCGACTCCACATCCCGCCGGTTGACAAAGACTTCGGCGTATAGGCCCGGCTCTTTTATAAAGCCCCAGCCTCCGCGGAGCTTGAAGGCGACAATGGTGCCCTGCCTGCGCGGGGCCTGGTGAGCGGTGGGGTCCTTGCGGGCCCGGTCCTTGACCACCAGGTCTTTTTGATGGTGGGTCTCCAGCCCGGCCTGGTACGCCTTTTCCTTCTCCTCCCACTGCTGTTCCAGCTGGGTCTGGTATTCCTCCCAGCTCAGGGCCTGCACCATCTCCCCTTCCCGTGTCTTCACCCCGGGGAACCCCATAAAGTCGGATCCTGGGTTCACCCAGCGGCATACCGTGCGCTCCGCATGGGCCTCACACAGCAGGGTAGTTGGCGTAATCGGGGCTTTCAGGAAGTGTTCCATACCCGTTGTCTCCTCCCATGGTAACAGGCGCTGGAGTCTATGGGTCCCAGGGAGAGGGGGTGCCGCAACGGGGCCTAGTAACAAGCCCTCTGCCAGCGGGACGGGGTCGGCGGACTCACCAGCCGATGCAGGCTCCTCCTCCATGGCGGGTTCCGCTGGCTGTGTCGGCGAGGGTCTCAGCAGCAACTCCGGTAGCGGTACAGGATCCGATGCCAGAGGACTTCCTTCCGGCGCCACCTGGTGCGGAGCCTGGGCCTTCACGTTCAGCCGAAGGAGCTGGTGAATCAAGGCCCCCATCTCAACCTGCAAGAGATCAGCGCTGTCCGTGGAGAATTGGCTGCGGTGCTCATCCGGGTAGTTGGGGGAGACTTCTGCTTCAACCCCACATTCGGGTCCCGAGCTGCTGGCCATGGCGTCCTCCACGTGGGTCGCTTCCTGATCCTTTTCCCGCTCTCTCCTTCGTGGGCGGTTCCGTTTTCTCTGTCTCCGCCCACCATTGAGAATCAGAAGGCGGATCTCGGCTGCTGACGGACACGTCCTCACGGTGCAGAGATATTTAGACTGGGCGGCCATTGTCTTTCGCGCTCTTTAGCTGGTCCACGCCTACTCCACGCCCCTTTTCTTCTCCTGCGCTCTCCTCAGCGCTGTAATGGCGGATGGTTTTGGTGGCAAATGGCAATCCACAGTCTTTGCAATAAGTCACAGTCCAAGCACAATAAATCACAGTTCCAAGGCACACATGACCTCATTCTTCAGGCTTGAGTAGATCCTGTTCGTGACACCAAGTTTGCAGCGCCCCCACTGTCGCAGGGCCGAGGGGTACCCGGTACTGGGCCTCTGAGTCTCTGTTCTGGGGTTGTCACGGTGGCTAGACCCGGTCCGTGACCCTGCTGAGGGGCGCCCAATAATAGGTGTGCGTGATGGTGATGATGTTGTGGTGGTGCGGTGCAGGTTGCAGTAAATAACGAGGACACCAGGTTGCAGTCTCTTTACCTCTTTACTGAAGGCTTCAGGATCCTCAATCCGGAATATGGTTAACCAGGCTGCGCAAGCCTGGCCGGTCCGATGGCACATCCAGAGCTCCCTTTGCAGGTGGAAATCTGTGCCTACCTTCTAGCGCTTGTGTGTTGTGGTCCTCCCCTGCTGTGCTTACGGGATAGTCCCCACAACTGTTGTGTCTGTTTCTCGTGTTCCCTCA
Source organism: Ranitomeya variabilis (assembly GCF_051348905.1). Lineage (NCBI taxonomy): Eukaryota > Metazoa > Chordata > Amphibia > Anura > Dendrobatidae > Ranitomeya > Ranitomeya variabilis. Next base: position 543,252,288 of record NC_135234.1, read on the forward strand.
CAACTCGATTCTGATGTTCTTCCACATCCCCCAGATCTTATGGTTAGGACGCACCCGTATGACGAGGAGGCTCGGAGCTCTTCTGGGACTCTAGCGTCGCCCCACTCCTGTTGTTACCCCCCCTGTGTCTTCCTAGGTCAATTGGGTGAGACAGCCCGCCTATAACTGACTGTCCTGCCGTAGGTTTGAAGTTTGGCCTGGAGCTCTATACTTCCTCGGCGTTCCGGCCACCAGTTATGCGCCTCAGTAGGATGTTGCCTCGTCTTACAGCACGACTCCTACTGGTATTCTCCTTGTTGCGTTGATCTCGTTTCTCACTCAGCACAATAAACCTCACTTCTTGTCCTTTCTTGGGGTACCGCCGCTATATCGTGCAGGCGCGGTCCCGTAACGTTCTCTCTGGTTGCTAGGCATCTGTCAGGATCCCACCCCTGACAGGGACCCCTCTGAATCTTCCCCTACAACACCCTCTGCCACAAGGTGTTGCCTGGTTCCAACCCAGTCAGCTTCTGTCTAACTTTCTGCCTAACCCCCAGTTTTACCAGATTGTGAGGAGTGGCCTAATACATAGAACCCTTAGCTCCCCCTGGAGGCCAGACTGTGAAGTGTAATGGTGACTGTGATACCTGGTCAGAAGAACTCCTTCAGTGCCATCAGACGTACCATAGCCCCCCTTAGCGGCGGAGCATCAGTACTGCAATGACCAGGACTCTGGGGCGCTGCATCTGCACTTGCTTTCATTGACTGTGGGTCTGCAGCAAATTTTATTGATTCTGGACTGTTTTTTAAATTAGGATAAGGCTTCTTTTACACATACCGTGGTTTTGCGGCCCGTTGTATAGATTTCTATGAGGCCGCAAAAACATATGGCCATGAGGGCCGTATTTACGGCCGTGAAAAATAGATCGAGCCTGCTTGATCTTTTTCACAGCTTATGGACACGGCCCCCATTGAAAATCAATGGGACCACAAACACAACGGAAGCTTGTTTTTGCGGTGCACCGTGACTTCCGGTTTTGTGGAACATCTTTTTTTTTCCAATACTATTTGCAAAAATACTTACCCACTTCCACTCATCCCCGACCTATATAATCAGCTTACTGGAGCCAAATGGTTTCTAAACTTGATATTAGAGGGGCTTATAATCTGATCCGAATCTGGGAAGGTGATGAGTGGAAGACAGGCTTTTTAACATCTGAGGGTTTATTCGAAAACCTGGTCATGCCTTTTGGTTTGACCAGTGCTCCTGCAGTCTTTCAGAACTTTATGAAAAACATTTTTTCTGATATTGTTGGAAGGTTTATTGCAGCATACCTTGATGACATGCAATTTTTTTCATATGATCTGGATTTGAACTATGAGCAAATTCGTTATGTTTTACAAAAACTCAGGGAAAATTCTTTGTTTGCCAAATTAGAAAAATGTACTTTCTCTGTTCAGGAAATACTATTTCTGGGGTTCATTGTATCTGCTAAGGGGTTTAAGATGGATCCTGGAAAGGTGCAAGCTATAATTGATTGGGTTCAAGCTCACAACCTTAAAGCTTTACAGAATTTTTTAGGATTCGCCAATTATAGAAAATTTATTAGGGGTTTTTCACAGATTGTTAAACTTCTTACTGATCTCACATGTAAGGGGGCAGATCTAAAGGTTTGGTTGTCAGATACGATTGGGGCCTTTAATAGACTAAAAGAGTGCTTCATGTCTGCTCCAGTTTTGATTCAACCTGATCTTCAGAAACCATTTATCATAGAGGTGGATGCCTCAGAGGTTGGGGTTTGGGGCTGTTTTGTCTCAAGGTCCTAAAACCCTGACGAACTTACAACCATGTGCATTTTTTTCAAGGAAATTTTCATCTGCTGATAGAAATTATGATGTTGGAAATCGTGAGCTACTTGCTGTCAAATTAGCGTTTGAGGAATAGAGGCATTTTTTGGAGGGAGCTATTCATCGGGTCATGGTTATGATTGATTATATAAATTTAGCTAATATTGAATCTGCTAAACGTTTAACCCCTAGACAGGCCAGGTGGTCCTTATTTTTTTCTAGATTCAATTTTTTCATCACGTTCAGGCCGGGGACTTAGAATGTTTGAGCTGACGCTTTGTCACGCATCCTTGATTCAGTTTCTCCTCCAGAAAAGCCTTCCTCCATTCTTCCTCAGGGTGTAGTAATTTCTATGGTGTCCTTGGAGATGGAGGCTGTGGTTCACCAGGTCCAGTCTTTGGCTCCTTCTGCTACTCCTGGATCTTAATTTTTTTGTGCCCGTGTATCTCAGATTACATCTGTTGCAAGAGTTTCATGACTCTATCTATCTTGGTCACCCCAGGGTCAGCGCAGACAGTTTTATGTAGACTTTTTGGGGGCCATCCGTGCTTAACGACATTAAAGGGTATGTATCCACTTGTGAGGTTTGCGCATATGCTAAATTTTATCATAACCGGCCGGGGAATTGGCTCCATTGCTTATTCCAGAAAGACCGTAGACTCATTTCATCACTAATTTGCCTTTGTCTAGTGGGAAAACTGTTATTTGGGTGGTCGTTGACCGATTCAGTAAACAAGCTCACTTTGTTCCGTTATCAGGGTTACCTAATGCTGAGACGGTTTCCGAGTTATTCATCAATCATGTGGTGAGATTGCATTACATTCCTTTGAATATTGTATCCGATAGGGGGGTGCAGTTTGTGTCTAAATCCTGGAGAGCGTTTTGTAAGAGATTGGGGATTGACCTGTCATTCTTCCTCTGCTTATCATCCTGAAACCAACGGTCAGACATAGAGGACAAATCAGTCATTGGAGCAAATTCTAAGGTGTTTCATTATGGCTCAGCAGGAGGACTGGTCCTCATTCTTACCTCTTGCTGAATTCAACTTTAACAGTAGAGATAAACAGTCTACTGGAACCTCACCTTTTTTGTAATCATAGTTTTCATCCTCATTTTGGTGAATTCTCGAGGATGAGTTATGGTTGTCCCGGAGTAGAGGTTGCTATACAAAAACTGGGGGATGTCTGGAGAGAGGTTCAGAGGAATATTGTGGTGCACCAACGTCACCAGAAATGGAAGACCGATAGGAAACGTACAGAGGGTCCCATATTCAAGGTTGGTGATAAGGTCTGGCTTTCTTCTTAAAATGTTAAATTGAAAGTGCCATCAGCCAAGTTGGGTGTTAAGTTTATCAGTCCATATGAGATTTTGAAGGTAGTTAACTTAATTGCTTGCAGATTACACTTCCTCAGTCTTTTCGCATTCCAAATGTATGTTATAAATTACTGGTAAAAGAGTTTGTCCCTTCCGTTTTGGCTCCTTCATCTCCACCTCCACCGGTTTGTCAATGACAGTTTGGAGTTTGAAGTTCAAAGGATTGGCAGCATGAATCAGTCGTGCTCCGTCATTGCAGGCTGTCTGAAGCAGTCCTGCTCTATCATTGCAGGCAGCATGAAGCAGTCCTGCTCTGTCATTGCAGTTAGGTATGTTTTACCTCGGCCCCCTGCTAAAGCTTTGCTTTAGTATCCCAGCTTGCATTGGGATTCTCAAACAAAACATCACACAGGAAGTAGGGAAAAAATACAATACAGTTAGATAGTGTAGTTGGGTGAGGATAGGGATTCTTTAAAGCAAGTATAATAGAAAATAGCTTATAGCTTACATTATGGCATAAAATAGATAATGATTAGAATTAAATTTATTTTGCCTTTGGACAAAGCCTTTAAATGCCATAATGTTTCAGAGAAAACATACAGTTAAAAGCCTGCCAGGGACCATGATTGGTCCAAGATGTCAGGTGTTGACTCATTTTCCCCTCTGTATCGTTCCCCTTGAGTGATAGGTCTTTCAATACGTATGCGTATAGGAAGAGACCTATCACAGAAGGTGAGCAGGGTACTGTACAAGTGGCAAGGTCTCAGGTCTGCTGTTAAATGTTAACTGAAGCAACACAAAGTTTCAGAGTAAGGGCTTGTTCACATGCAGCGGGTTTTTTTCAGCGCGTTTTTGACAAGGAAAAAATGCAGCGCTTTAAAGCCTTGAAAATATGCAGCATTTTAAAATACCGGCAAAGTAAATGAAATTTCTCAAACCTCACGCACATGCTGCTATTTTTTTTCCTTGCAGATATGAACCAAAGCTTTTTTTAAAATCTGCAGCATGTCAATTTACGCAGCGTTTTTCATGCCAAAACCTGCTCAAAACTACTCAGTGTGCGCACAAACTCTTAGGGTAAGTTAGCACTTGGTGTTTTTTCAGCTTTTTTTTCTGCAGCAAAACCTGATCTCTAGGAAAGAAATAAGCTGCAGAAAAAAAGCATGTTTTTGAAGCAATTTTTTACAGTGTTTTTTATCCATTTGTCTCTTATACATGCTGATAAAAATTACTGTTGAAAAAAAGGTCTCTTCCATAGAATCAGGTTTTGGCACAAAAAATGCAGCAAAACATGATACCTGCATTTTTGGTGTGTTTTTTTCATCACCCACTGAAGTCTATTGGTGAAAAACGCTGAAAGAAGTGACATGCTCTATGTCCAAAAAAACATGCAAAGCACTAAATACTTATGACAAAAAAAAACCAATGTGTGTGCATGAGATTTCTGAAATCTAATAGGGTATGTTTGCACGGTCAGTAAACGCTGCAGAATGAACGCTGCGTGCAGCTGCAGTGTCCAACCCGCAGCGTCCAGATGTTACAGCATAGACTCATGGTCTCTCTAGACTGCAGCATGTCTATTTATCTTGTGGAGATGCTCCGTCTCTGCAAGATAAATATCACCATCCTATGTATAGGATGCGGTGATTCCGCATGGTTCAATGAACACATGCGGAATCACCGCGCGTACCAAAGCCGGCAGCGCTTTGGACGGAGCTACGTCCAAAGCGCAACCGATACTGACCATGGAAACATACCCATAGGCTTTGCTGGTACTGTAAAAAGCAGCTGAAAATTGACATAAAAATGCATTAAAAATGCCCTGTGTGAACTTAGCCTTAGACATACCTGGCTGAAAAAGCGAAACTCATGTCTGATTCATGCTGCCTGTGGTTTGGGAACTATGAATTGGCGGTTAGCTTGCCTTTAACATCTTTTTCTATTTCAAACATTTATTTGACATACATCATTTTCTTCTACATGTTATTGGTTATTTATGTCCAGTTAGTCTGGATTATGATTAGTTTGGGATAGTTTGAGATACAACAGGATCTTCATTTCTAGATAAAAGGCTACTACCTTCCTTTGTTTCAAAAACATTATTAAAAGAAACCAGTTGTATAGGCTGCACAATGTCTTCTACTTTATTGCTTTTAAATTTTGAGACTGATTCGAGGTAGAACAATCCAGACACAGAGTAATTGTAATCTGTACAGTTACAGTTTTATAGTTTGATACTAATAGGGTAATATAATTATTTGATTTTATCAAGACAAATGTCAGATTGTTCAAGAATTGTAGCATTCTTTATATGTGTATAACAATACACTTAAATCCCAACCAAATCCATGCTGCTTCTTCTTTAGCGCACCTGAGGGGAACAATCTGCCAGGTCATCTGGTTGGTATTACACCAGTTCAAAGCCTTATGATAGTGATCAGCTACATGCTGTGATTCAAATTTTTCTTCTAGGACAGTTTCCACAAGTGCTGTGACGATTGGCATAGCAAGGTATCAAATGAGGTTTCACCTACTTGTAAAGCCATCTGTACCTTATATGGGGGTACAAGAGTTAAATGGGAACTGTACTTTCAGCAAACTTTGAAGAATTCAATAGTACAGGCAATTATATGAAACTTTAAAAACCAAAGACAGAAACATAATGATTAAATACCCTGCAGTAAATAAACAGCATAGTGCATGAAAATAATATACGGTACTTAGTTTGCATGTTTTTTGATTAAAAAAATGCAAGAGTCATCCCATCACTCCACAGTGACCATATTTGGGACAGTCCTAACTCTGATATTAAAAACCTTATCGTAATTATAAGAAACTTTGTAATACCGTATATCTTATTATATAAATCAATCTGCTTCCTTCCACTTACAAGAAACATCTCTCCCCCACCCACTTCTCGTTTTCTGAACTCACTTATCTACTGTAAAAAAAAAAAAAGCTACAATTTTTTTTGCTCAGGACAAGATAGACAGCTGTCACAAGGCATTATATTAAATGAAGAGAGGATAGTGAAGAGCAGAGAGAAAAAACAGGCGGAGGGAGACACAGAAAGATCGTGCTGAACTTTCTAACTAGTTTTTTTGCCTGACCCCAGAGCTGGATTCATATCTACACAGGTCACTACTGCTGTGTAATTTCCTCCATGCTGCTGCTGCTTTTTTTCTGTGTGCTAAAAATGGATTAAAGAGCAGGAACTCTCCTGTGTTGTGCTAGTGTATGGGAAAGATCATAGCAGCTAGTCATCTACCATCAGCTCAAAGTGCATCCCAAATGAGACATAGAGCCCACAATGGGGAAAACTAATGAAAATGCAAGCTATATAATGGCCAGATATACAGTTGTGGCCAAAAGTATTGACACCCCTGCAATTCTGTCAGAAAATACTCGGTTTCTTCGTGAAAATTGCAAACACAAATTCTTTGGTATTATTATCTTCATTTAATTTGTCTTAAATGAAAAAAACACAAAAAGAATTGTTCTAAAGCCAAATCGGATATAATTCCACACCAAACATAAAAAAGGGGGTTGACAAAAGTATTGGCACTGTTCGAAAAATCATGTGATGCTTCTCTAATTTGTGTAATTAACAGCATCTGTAACTTACCTGTGGCACCTAACAGGTGTTGGCAATAACTAAATCACACTTGCAGCCAGTTGACATGGATTAAAGTTGACTCAACCTCTGTCCTGTGTCCTTGTGTGTACCACATTGAGCATGGAGAACAAAAAGAAGACCAAAGAACTGTCTGAGGACTTGAGAAACCAAATTGTGAGGAAGCATGAGCAATCTCAAGGCTACAAGTCCATCTCCAAAGACCTGAATGCTCCTGTGTCTACCGTGCGCAGTGTCATCAAGAAGTTTAAAGCCCATAGCACTGTGGCTAACCTCCCTAGATGTGGACGAAAAAGAAAAATTGACAAGAGATTTCAATGCAAGATTGTGCAGATGTTGGATAAAGAACCTCGACTAACATCCAAACAAGTTCAAGCTGCCCTGCAGTCTGAGGGTACAACAGTGTCAACCCGTACTATCCGTCGGCGTCTGAATGAAAAGGGACTGTATGGTAGGAGACCCAGGAAGACCCCACTTTTTACCCCGAGATATAAAAAAGCCAGGCTCGAGTTTGCCAAAACTTACCTGAAAAAGCCTAAAACGTTTTGGAAGAATGTTCTCTGGTCAGATGAGACAAAAGTAGAGCTTTTTGGGCAAAGACATCAACATAGAGTTTACAGCAGAAAAAAAGAGGCATTCAAAGAAAAGAACACGGTCCCTACAATCAAACATGGTAGAGGTTCCCTAATGTTTTGGGGTTGCTTTGCTGCCTCTGGCACTGGACTGCTTGACCATGTGCATGGCATTATGAAGTCTGAAGACTCGTATATATGTAAAAATGATCCGCGCTGGGTTCTCCAGTTTTGTAGCCACTAGATACCTCCAAAAAACAATAAGTATTTGCACCTTTTATATGACTTTAAAAACTATTAAAAAATATATTTGTGTTGTATTTTAAAATAACTCCACCGTGGAGCACGACATTACCATAAGAAAATTCTGAGCAAGATAATAAATTGAATTTTTACCTGGTGCGGTACAGTCGATAATGTCCACAGTTCCCTTTAATCGGTCTTTGTAAAAGTCCAAATGTGGAAAAATGCGGCTTCGGTGGAGTTTTTTTTTCTTTTTTCTCTTTTGCTTTCACTTGAGCGGGCTCCAGGCAGTGCCCCGGCCGGCGGCAAAACAGCCCTATGCTCGCTCACTGCTAGTAGCGACTATGCGCTGTTGTGCAGCTCTCGGTTCTCTGCCTCTGCAGGACCTTGCGTGACGTCACGGTCATGTGATTGCTCACGTGACTTGCTACAGATAGCACAGTGGACCAATTTCCTACTAGTTTCGGAATAGGACGTATTCCTTCATCTGAAGACTCCCAACAAATTTTGCAGCATAATGTAGGGCCCAGTGTGAGAAAGCTGGGTCTCCCTCAGAGGTAATGGGTCTTCCAGCAGGACAATGACCCAAAACACACTTCAAAATGCACTAGATAATGGTTTGAGAGAAAGCACTGGAGACTTCTAAGGTGGCCAGCAATGAGTCTAGACCTGAATCCCATAGAACACCTGTGGAGAGATCTAAAAATGGCAGATTGGAGAAGGCATCCTTCAAATATCAGGGACCTGGAGCAGTTTGCCAAAGAAGAATGGTCTAAAATTCCAGCAGAGCATAGTAAGAAACTCATTGATGGTTACCGGAAGCGGTTGGTCGCAGTTATTTTGGCTAAAGGTTGTGCAACCAAGTAATAGGCTGAGGGTGCCAATACTTTTGTCTGGCCCATTTTTGGAGTTTTGTGTGAAATGATCAATGTTTTGCTTTTTGCTTCATTCTCTTTTGTGTTTTTTCATTTAAGACAAATTAAATGAAGATAATAATGCCAAAGAATTTGTGATTGCAATAATTTTCAGGAAGAAACTGAGTATTATCTCACAGAATTGCAGGGGTGTCAATACTTTTGGCCACAACTGTAGTGTAATTCCTGATGTGCACACACACAACAGTTTTTTGATAATTTTAATTTTGAAAATACAGCTTAAGGCTTTTTTTTTACACTTGCCGTGGTTTTTCGTCCCGTTTTTGCGGCCCAATAATTCCACGGAGCGCTGTATGCCATATGGCCATGAGTGCCGTATTTACGGCTGTGAAAAAATATCGAGTCTGCTCGATATTTTTCACAGCTTACGGACACGGCCCCCATTGAAAATCAATGGGGCCACAAAAACAACCGAAGCTTGTTTTTGCGGTGCACCGTGAATTCCTTTTTGCGGATCGCCTTTTTTTTGGTCCCTACTTTTTCCCTACTATTCTAATCCAGAAAAACGGCGATCCGCAAGATTTTTGCAGCTCATTTTTGCGGCAAACCTGGAAAATTATGGCAACATGGCCCTCAAAAAAGGCCCGCAAACACAGGCCGCTGAAATCACAGTAAGGGCTCATACTCGCGCGAGACTCGCATGAGTCTCGCACGGCAATACCCGGCGCTGCTGCCTGCACTAAGATCAGAGCATGCGGCCGAATAGGGATACATGCAGCTGCACGCTCCGCTCCTCTGTGCCAGGTGCAGTGCTGGGTATTGCAGTGCGAGACTCATCCGAGTCTTGCGCAAGTGAGTATGAGCCCTAAATGTAAAAGAACCCTAAAGAAAATGTGTCAGTAAGATCAATAATAATAACCTTCCTGAGCCATCTATATGGGCATGTAGGTCATAGGAAGATGAATAAAATGATACCTTGATATCTGTGATCCGATGTCTTATTCAAGAGAAATCCATGTTTTTCTTATATGCAAATAAGCTGTTACAATCTATGGGCCGGACACTGATCTCCCTGATAGTCTGCCTCCAGAGATTATTTTAAGTAAAAGGGGGAATTACCAGTGTGAGACATGTAATAAATGACACTTTGGATTATATTTATAATAATTATATTTTTTACTTTTTGATAAAACAAGATTATTGGTGTAAGGTCTTCTTTTAAAGTAAGGTAAAACCTAAGCCACAAACTATACAGAATGTATGTTTCTAAACGGAGGAAAGCACAAATTATTCAAGATTCATGTAAGTCATATTTCTCTCTGTCTCGTACATACACAATTCATATGTGAACTGAAACCGCATTATGCAAAACTACAAAATTGTTAATGAGGACTTGTTTTACATGGCGTGTTTAAATAATGTGATGCAGTGACCCCTGTGGCAGCTAGGGGGCGCTGTGTGTGCTCCTTGGGAGATGCATGAAGGCATATCTGTTGTTATAATGGTGGTGAAACAGTGACTGGCAGAATTGTGAGTGGCCGATATGTGTCGCAGAGGGAGTCTGCGTGGTAAGTCTGATGCAATGTTGTTGTTCTGGGACCTGTAGTCCCTCAAGAGTTTGTATAGTTATGAAGGGAGACTTACTAGGCTAGTTATGAGAGATGGGCGGGTCGAACTAGCCACACCCACACACTCCCATCTGTGGGAGTGGTTACAGGTGTATAATGTGACCAGGGTGTGGGTCACATGGGTCCTGTGTGGTTCCTGTGTGGTTCCTGTGTGGTTCCTGTATGGTTCCTGTATGGTCACTGAGTGTGGATCTGAAAGGTCTATGCTGGAAGGTCCTGGAGAGCCTTTGTGTTGGGAGTGTTGTCTCCCTGAAGAGCACATGGTGGGGCTTTGGACCTGGTGGCCTGGGGTGTTGGACAGATGTCCTGAATAGCACCTGACTAGTCCACAACTTATTGTATTTAAATGGAAAATGATTTATTGGTGGAGACAGCGGCTTAAATACAATAAGTTGTGGACTAGTTGAGTGCCGAAGGTTATCTTTTTTCTACATATTTTTGGTTTTTTTCCTTTGAGCACCATAAAACTCTTAGAGTGCACCACCTTTAACCTGACTATTATCTGAATAGCACCTGGACAGGTCACATGCCTGTGTGTTGGACGGTCCCATGTGGGATGGACGTCCTGAATAGCGCACTGAGTAACCTGTGTTGGAAGTTCTGGGTGTAGGCTTCCTGAAGAGCACAACCTGTGTTGGATCTCCTGGGAGTAGGAATCCTGAAGAGCACATGCCAGTGTGTTGGACGGTCCCATGTGGGATGGACGTCCTGAATAGCGCACAGAAAGACTATGGTCCTGGACAGTCTGTGTTGGAAGCTCCTCTGAGGGGAGTCTTCCTGGAGCACCTGAGAGGCTGTGGACCTGGAGGTTCTGTGTTGGGGAAGCTACCGTCCTTTGGTGCCTCTGGACTGACTGATGTGTGCCGGCTAGGCAAGTTGGTGAACCCCGTAAGGCAGTTTCCCCAGGAGAGAGGACATACGGCGAGTCAGCAGGTGGAGCAGGAGCTCCCATAAGGTACCATTGACTGTTGGTGCTCGTGATAGTCTATGAACTGTGTAGTCTCCCACGGTAACTGAACGAAGTGAGGTTCAGCGTGTTTAGAGACCGCGACCCAATGTCATGTGCGCTATATGACTAGGGACATTCGTGAACTGTTCAGCGTATGGACACCCATGGTAATTGGATGAAGTGAGAGGTCCAGCATGTTTAGTGTCTGTGAGACAAAGCCGTATATGAAGTGTCTAAGATAAAGCTGCAAGTTAATATCACCAGTTGGTGCCTATTGTGTTCTATGAAATGTATATAATGAACTGTGCATAACTCGGTTTATGACACTTTAATAAACCGCATGGACTGTTTTGTGTGAAAAACCATGCCCGTGTGCTTGAATCCCTTGCCAAGTGAGTGTCCCCCAATACACTTAGTAAGTGCAATCTTACAATAAATATATGTATTCCCTATGAAACGAAAATGACAATTCCCCAGCATTATTTGTCATAACTGCATTGTGCTTTTCCTCTCTTATTCTCTCCTAGAAAAATGTCAAGTAAATAGACAATTTAGTGTTACCATCTTGTCAAAGGGGTTTGGCTATACATAATCAGGTGCAGTAGACACTGATTAGACATTTTGACTATGCAGAAACACTCCCCAACTAGTACCACCCAGTTGTCAATTTTTTTATAAATAATATTGGAACAACACCGTGCAGAGTTATAAGAAAAGAAGCTCCAGGTCTATTATTTCATCTAAAAGCTTTTACTGCACCAGACGTATAAGGGATCTAACAAGTTCTCTTTAAATAGTGTAGCCTTTCACCTTTACATTGTTGTAGACTTGTAAGCTGTCCCTCCATCATACTTTACACTGCTGCTTTATTTGATCAGAAGGAATGATTAACAGAAGGTCACCAGGATGTTAGCGCATGGAAAACTTTTCTGTTATACATGGTTGGAAAGATTAAAAGCTCTGTATTTTCTGTAAGTACTTAACACCAATGGCTATTTTCCATTTTTTCAATCTTTTTTTCCTCCCCTTGTTCCAAGAGCCATAACTTTTTTTGTTCTTCTGTCAATATGGCCGTATGTGGGGTTGTTTTTTGCAGGTCAAGTTGTACTTTTGAATGACACAAGTCGTTTTACCACATACTGTACTGGAAAAGGGGAAGATAGAAAATGCAATTTCACAATTCTTTTTTGGGTTTTTTATTTACTGTTTTCACTATATAGTAAAACTGACCTAGCAATATGATTCTGCAGGTCAGTATCTGTACGAAGATAACAAACATGTATATACAGTGGGTACGGAAAGTATTCAGACCCTTTAAATTTTACAGTCCTTGTTTCATTGCAACCATTTGGTAAATTCAAAAAAGTTCATTTTTTTTCTCAATGTACACTCTGTACCCCATCTTGACTGAAAAAAACAGAAATGTAGAATTTTTTTCAAATTTATTAAAAAAGAAAAACTGAAATATTACATGGCCATATGTATTCATACCCTTTGCTCTGTAATGAGTAGAAGCATCTGTGGCGCCCCTGAGGGTCCAGTCGCCACAGAGAACTGCACCTCACCTTGAGGTGTGGTATTCTGCTCTCAGGTAAGGAGGGGGCATTGCACAGAACCCTACACCTGCATCCAACACTAAACAATTCAGTCAGGGCACCTGGGCTTAGGCTACTTTCACACTAGCGTTGTTTGCATTACGTTAGAAAGCGTTGTTTTAGAGAAAAAAACGCATCCTGCAAAGTTGCTCGCAGGATGCGTTTTTTCTCCATAGACTTGCATTAGCGACGCATTGTGACGTATGTTCACACGTTGCATCCGTCGTGCGATGGATGCGTCGTGTTTTGGCGGACCGTCGGCACAAAAAAGTTACATGTAACTTTTTTTGTGCGTCGTGTCCGCCATTTCCGACCGCGCATGCGTGGCCGGAACGCTGCCCCCTCCTCCCCGGACATTACAATGGGGCAGCGGATGCGTTGAAAAACTGCATCCGCTGCCCCCGTTGTGCTTAATTAACACACTGTCCATCGGTACGTCGGGCCGATGGTTTGCGACGGCCCGTACCGACGGACTAGTGTGAAAGTAGTCTTACCCTAAGGGAGGAAGGCCTCATCCCAGTCAGGATAGGAAAGGGTGTTGGAGGAGTGGGTGGGGTAGGTAGAGTAGGAGAGGAGCTTAGTAAGCAAAAGTCAGGAAAGATCTAGAAAGTGAGTTACTTGGTGAGAGGAGTAGGGATGAGCAGACATGAGGCTCTGCAGCTCCTATCAGACAGAAAGACTGAAACAGACAGAAAGGAGTTCCTGGAGAGAGGGAGCTGAAGGAAAGTGAAGTTAAAGAAAAAAGAGAAGGAAGGGGTCCTAGAGGCACGGGTAGTGAGATTTCCACCCGTGGGGCTCGCATTCATGCTGACCATAGTCAGGTGGAGGGACCAGGTCATAGTCGGTGACCGGCTCCATTCTAGTGGAGAAACTAAGGACTCAGCTAGATAACCGGAGGCTGTGGCTTTTGCAAGAAGCACAGCCACATCTGCACACATTTGCTGAAAAGGCAGCCATATAGGGTCCAGGGGGATTTAGTGCACACCGCCCGACAGTATCCACGGCTGCAGGCTTGGTTCACTGTGTGGCAGGTGCAGGGCAGGAGAGGTGAATCCAGCGCAGAAAGACGGCCAGGAAAGGACATATGAAAGAGGGTTCTGGAAAGTGAAGCCAAATTACTTGTGAGCTGGCTGGACCGCAAACCTGGAGGACACAGCACCCTGGCTGGGGCAACTAAGAACTGTGAGTAAAGCTTTGGAAATTGCACTCCGCTGTGTCCTCACACTTTAGGTTTAGGTCAGGGCTCTGGCTAGGCCAGTCAAGGATGATCACAGAGTTGTTCTGAAGCCACTCCTTTGTTATTTTAGCTGTGTGTTTAGGGTCATTGTATTGTTGGAAGGTGAACCTTTGGGCAAGTCTGAGGTCCAGAGCTCTCTGGAAGATGTTTTCATCCAGGATATCTCTGTACTTGACTTGGCCGCATTCATGTTTCCTTCAATGACAACCAGTCGATCACATCGGCGCGCCAGTGGGAGCGTGGAACGAAGTGCCCTTGTGTGTGTTAAGTGCCGCTGTCAGAGATTGACAGCGGGTTTTAACAGCTTAAAAGTCGTGGGTGGATGGAGCTATAAAAGGCTCATGATGGCTAATTAAATCAGTTAAATATGAGGGCTCAGCTTGCGAACCTGCATTAAAGTCAGCAAATGACGTAAGTTTAAGTCATATGTCGTGATGGGGTTAAAGCTTTGTATTACACTTTTTGTGCATCTGTGTGGATCTATTAGTGGAGAAGACCTGCATATGGCATAGGGATCACATGTCCCTGTATAAAATTGAAGTCATATAGGTATACAATAGTATAGGCCTTCATTTTCAATATAACATTTTCTTCCATTAACAGCTGGTCTTCACTTCTGATTTGGGCACCATCGGTACAGCATCTTGGGTGCCTGTTGCACTTTCTAGGCTGGGCAACATCATGATTTCATTAGGTCTTGTCACTAAGCTTCACGTGGTATCTTTGTGGAGCCCAGTAGATGCCATATGCATCCAGGATGCCAAGCGTAGAAGTGAATACTGGGTTTCACAATGGAACAGACTGGACACCAGACCAAGGCCTTGCAAATTGAATTCCTTGTCTTGCAGCTGTGCATTTCCACTATTGATGACTTTTTTTAATTGCAGAATACTACAGAATACATATTGTGGAGGACTCCATGGAGGATCCATGAATATATACTGCATGCTAGTAGTTAAATACTTAATTCTATAAATGCAGCAACCACTTCAGCTTACAATGGGTTTTATTTTACCTGTAACTTGTTTTTAGTACATCTCACATCTCTTTGCTGCTTTAAGAACAGTCTTCTGAGATTCCTGAACAGAGAAACCTTCCAGTACATTGTTTGTGTGGCGGATTTCCAGGAGAAATACTCGTGTTGAAAGTAGTGCTGCATGTTCAGTGTGTTTGGTGCAGTGCAGCAAGCTTCTACCACATCAGCACTGACCTGACGTTAGTTCAGAATTGTAGCTCATAGAAATGGAATATATCCATTGCAATAAAATACAGTATTAGCAAGGGAGGTTTGCATTCATTTATCACTGCTCTGACAGATGCTGCTTTCTGGATGCCTCATCTAAAACCACAGAAATACACCATTACACATAGTTTAATTCTCTTTTTCATACAGAACGTTAAATTAATATATACCACAAATCCTGAATGAATTTAACTAGACAATCCAATTACTATTCTCTAGTTTCTGCTTTAAATATGATTATTTGTTTCTGATATTTCTAGAACTGATGTGCAATAGTACTTCAGAAAAATATATCATTGATGCATTGTGAAACCATACCTTGTGTAAAGTTATTAATATCTGAAATTTGCTTTATTTTTGTGTGTACCATTTTAGAGATCTTGCATCCCATATAGTCCAGGTCCCTTCTCTGCATTTTCATGGCCGTCTATATAGCCATGGCTCCAGCCTGGCAGCTGTAATAGCTCTTGGGAAGATGCTTCTTCATGCTCACTATTATATCTAAGTTCCGAGCATGCGAACAGCTCCTGATCCAGACACCTCTCTGCTGTTCTGTTGATAACTCTCAGCAGGGTTGGACACAAACAGAAGAAGACCCATGTGCAAGGACAATACATGGGCCCTTTTTAGACCAATAGCTCACCATAATGCACAATTCTGTTTGCTTTGGAGGTGGAAGCGGACGCCTCACCTCTTGGGCTCCTGTGCGGTTGCACCAATGGTATGTCCACCCCCTGCTCTCAGCATATGGCACATAGAGACCGACGTAAATATGTAAATACAGCAGTTGAAACTTTCAGAAAACAATTATAATATAGAACAGTCATTCCGATTCTGCAATATTTTAGGTCATTCATGCATCAGGGGCGCCTCACTGCATAGAGGTAAGAATTACGTGATCAAAAGGTAAGCTTAGTGAACGGAAATCATCCATCACATCTCAGCAGACAATAGAAGAGGGAAGAGGTTGAAAAATTCTTGGTCTGAAATTTCATAGAGGCCATTCTTTGAAACTTAGGCTCAATTCATTAAACAGTTTTTGCCAGTATACTGGGGGAAAACTTTTTGAAATGTTGCAAAATATTTGGGCAACGTGGTGACTTTATTGAAAAGTGGGCAGTGCTTAGCCAGATGTGGGATGGTTGAGCATGGTTGAAATATTCATCGTAATTTATGATACAACATTATGGCAGAAAAGTTCTCCAGCCCCTGGCTGATATACATTTCTTGAGGTTTCGCACGTTTCTTAAAAGGGTTTTCCACTGCTAGGACAACCCCTTCTTAAACTAAATGTTCGGCCCAGATAAAATGATAGAGCCTAAACTCCCCTCCCATGCTGGCTCTGTTCCAGTGGTTTTGGCACTCACGGTCCCGGGGCTGTGATGCAATGGAACGACACGTGATTCCTGGCGCCCAATCAGCACTGGCGTTACTGTCTCTGCCTTCAGACAAACTGAACATGCAGAGGAATCCCGGGCTAGGCTACATTATTTTATCGGGCCGAACATTTAGTTTAAGAAGAGCTTGCCCTAGTAGTGGGCAAAATGAATTTTGCTAATCTTACTCGAGTGCACCGTTCATGAACACCGGCATGCAAGATGCTAGTCCTAGTTGAAAGTGAATAAAATGTTTTTCAATCCAGCAAAGAGAATTAAAAGCAAAATTTCTTTATTTTGACTTAATTAAAATAATAGCATGGACATAGAAAATAGTCACGCATTTCAAGTCTCTCTGACTGTTAATCGTAAACGTAGTATCTAATTGAGAGTCAGCCAGACTCAAAATGCGTCAGTTGTTTTTAATATTTGATGGATGAGCCGAATCCACAAACTTTCTTCTAATAATGCTAGTTATAGTAGTTATTGCTAGTAATGACTAATGTTCCCTGGCTTTTTGCGTTTTCCTTGCAGTTTTTTTTCTTGGCATTTGTTAGCCATAATTTGTAAGACATTAAGTAGTTTAGATTCTAATCTTTCATATGTTTTTGGAAGCAAATTAATCTAACTGTTCCATTTGGACTCATACTAAATATAAAATGAGCGCCCCAAAGTACATTCCAAACTGAGTGCTTCATGTTTAGTATTATTCCTCTGGATGTTATCAATAATTAATTCATAATTAATCTTTCATCTAACAAGGTAACCAGTAGAAAAATTCCAGCATACAGTCTCCATGCACCGACGCTGAAAATCACTTTTGTCTTCGTCTTATCGGGATAGTACTAGATGGAGTGTAATATCCGATACAGTGCTCGGTATAAATCACATTTTGTTACCCAGAATTTTTGTTTATTTAATCTTTTCTAGAATCTAGTTTGTCTTGAAAATTATTCTGTATGCAGGTTCATGTTGCCAACATTTAAATACAATTTCCAGGGCCATTTTGCTAGAGGGTGAGTACACTCAGTGTGATAATTTAGCACTTGCCAAGAGTATAATACAGATTTAATTTGTAAAGTGACTGAAATACACATAGTTGTAAAATGCCGAATTGTTTTTTAAGATTTTATGAAATTTGTATAATTGACAATGTGATAACTATGTTGAATTCATATGCACCATTGACCAGTTGTGCTGAAGTCGGCTGGGTCCAAGAGCAATATAGATGTTGAGAGAAGCCGAGGCACCAAAAAATCAGATTCTTAATAAAAAACTGATTCTTTATTCTATGTCAATAAAAAAAAGTTTTAGCCATAATTGGCTTGTATCAAGCCCAGAGAAAATTCACACAGCTCTATAAATTTTTCCCTGGGTTTGATAATGGTCATTTATGGCCGAAACGTTGCTTGCAGTGTCTTCCTGCTTTTCTTTTTTTAATTGACATGGAGTAAAAAACAATTTTTTTTACCAAGACGTTGATGTTTTGGTGCCTCGGCTTTTCTGAACCTTGACAATATATTAACATAATCCAAGAAACAAAACTCTCCATTCAAGTCCCCATCTGATTTAGTTCCACAGTTCCATCTCTGCCTGTCCTACAGATTGTCTTGTGTCATATATTAGTCATATGACTGCTGCAGTCAACCACTTGCCTCAGTGATTACATTATTAACATGGAAACATCACCACTGAGGCCAGCGATTAGTTGCAGAAGTCATGTGAGTAGAGCATGTGACCAGGATCCGCGTGAACCGTCGGAGCAGTTGTGATGGAACAGTGAGTGTTGCTTAAGTTATTATATTTCCTGCTGTTAGGCAAAGGTTATAGAATCCCCCGAGAATCCCTATGATTGGTGGTAAAGATGGTTTTTACTATAAAAACATCATTGAATCATAAACCAATATAAACATATAATCAAGTAATAGATCTTCATATATGATCCGTAAGGCAATGATCGTGGAGCAAGATATGTAAGCTGTTTCTTCTACCTGGCATCCTGCGAGAGTATTTGTTCACCTAAAGCTGATGCTAACAGTTCTTGTGTTGCTAGAGATGTAAAGATATGGATCTTGCAGACAGAGATTTCGATCCTATTAGATTTTGGCATTGTACTCTGATCACTGCAGGCATCCTTAGAGATGGAGAGAGACAAAGATGTGCCTTACCGAATCTCTGCCTAGATTTTGCAGCGTCTCAAAACATATCTCTAGATATAATCTCTTTCTTCTTTTTTGATGTGTTATACAATTCTTGCCTATAATGCAGCTCTTTTCCATTCTTCATATATCTCACTAAATTATGCTAAACTAAAAATAAGATCATTTCACCATTCCAGTAGCTTTTGTTTTTGTAAATGTACACGTGCCAGAGAAGAATACAGTGGGCTCCATGCATCCCCCCTGCCTGACATCAAAACTGGCTTTGCATCCAAAGTGGAACTACTATAGGAGATGATGGCATGTCATTAGGATTTGCCATCACTTGCTAGCGGTATTTTCTTGCAACATGCCATAAAGTTACAAGATTGGAATACACCTTTTATAGTCGGGACTCTTAAGGCCACGTGCACACGTTGCGGAAAGTGGTGAGGATTTTTCCAGACTGATTTTGGTAAATCCGCAGGTAATCCGCAACGTGTGCGCATACCCTAAATTCGACACTAAACTAATTTGGCAATTGCCTAAATAAGTTACCTATCAATGTTTGACAATGGTAGGTCTTAATCCAGAAGGTCTAAAGCTGGGAATATAGTGAGATAGATGTAAAGCAAACACTTTCTTGGCAGACAACTACGGTATCTCTTTCAACTTGGCCAAGTATTCATGTGTTTTCAATGAGGAGAGAGGAGAAGGCCTCTTCCAGACATCTCTAACAGTGGTTTATATCCCACGAAAACGAAAGTATTGGATTTCCAAGTGTCTGATTCTTCATTCCCATGAGAATCAGGCACTTGTTGGGGGACATTCAGGAGGTCCCCATATATTTCAGATGGTCTACTCACCCTTTGATGTTGGCATATTTCAACTAAAATATATGGGACCATTAAAGGGGATCTGTCAGCAGGTTTTTGTTATTTAATCTTAAAGCAGCATGATGTAGAGGTAAAGTGCCTGATTCCAGCAATATATCACTTGCTAGACTGGTTGGTGTAGTTTGGATAGAATCCCTGTTTTCGCAGCTGTACAGGTAGCAGTGTTTAGAATGCTGTACTGTGTATAACTCCGCCCACATCACTGATTGGCAGCTTACTTTGTACACTGTGCATTGTCAGCAAAATGCCCATCAGCGGTTAGGGCGGGGTTACGCAGATTAGCTGGACTGGCCTGCACATGAGACATAGTCAGGCAGTGAAAATTTCCTGCTGACAAAACATTGATTGTATTAAAACTATAACACACAGCGTAATAAGTGACACATCCCTGGAATCAGGCTCTCTGTCCCTACATTCTGCTGCTCTCAGATTCAAAAGCAAAAACCCGCTGAAAACTTCACTTTTTATGGGAACTTACATGTGAAAAAATTGAGTACAGGAAAAAGTGATAGGAGTTAATCAACTGAAAAATCCCACCAGCACTAAGAGAAATAATATAATAAAATGGAAAAACCTACTAATCTAATGCAAAAAAAAAAAAATCATAATGCTATTGAAAGCAGAAATGTCTAAACTTTGTGTTGGTCAGATACTACTGTATTGTTTAAATCAGATTTGTGTGTGCCATGTATTAGTTTTTTGTTTTTTTTTAAATACACTTTTTCATATCACAATTTTTTTATTGAAAACAATATTGGTAATTTAGCTATTTTCACACTGGTCACTGGGGCTATTTTAGACTTTTACTTCCTGACCTTTCAGAATGTGTAGGCAAAGGCAAAGTTACAATGACACCTCTATACATAGCTGATAATTTAGGACCCACCAATCACAATAGGCGATATCACAGTTCCCCCTCTCCTACTCCCCCTACCATAACAATGACCTTTTAAAACTCAAATTAGAAGATTATAAAATCTTTAATTCAAAAGATAAGGTGAAAGTATGTTTATTTCTGATAATATACATCTTTGGATTTCCTGAAACAGGAAATTTGATTTAAAAAAAGGCCCAGTGGCCAGTGTGAAAATTTCAAGATTTCTCATTTATATTTTTAATAAAAATTGTCATATGGAAAAAAATAATCTAAATATTATTTATAGCTAGCTGAAGAGCCCGGCGTTGCCCGAGCATAGTAACTAACTGTGGTTAGCTATAACAAATTATAATGATTATCCTCTATCCCATAGTCCTGTGCCCATATACCCATCAAACATATCCTCCATCCCATAGTCCTGTGCAAATATACCCATCATACACATCCTCTATCCCATAGTCCTGTGCCCATATACCCATCACACATCCTCCATCCCATAGTTCCATGCCCATATACCTATTATGACATCATCTTCGCCATGGTGACTTATTATGACATCATTGTCACCATGGCAACCATTATGACATAACCGTCACCATTACAACCTATTATGACATAACCATCACCATTACAACCTATTATGACATCATCGTCACCATTGCAACGTATTATGACATCATCGTCGCCAAACCAACCATTATGACATCATCTTCCCCATGGCAACCTTTATGACATCATCATCGCCATTGCAACAATTATGACATCATCTATACACACACACATGCACACATGCACTCGTTTTTATACAGTCCATTTACAGTAGTGCTTGAAAATTTGTGCACCCTTCAGAATTTTCCCAAAATTTGATGTAAAGTACATAAGATTTTCACACAAGTCCTAAAAGTAGAAAGTGAGAACCAAATTACACTTTGTTGACTTTGTCATTTTTTTTGGGGGGGGACAATCCAATATCACATGTCTGAGTTGCAAAAGTATGTGAACCTTGAACATTAGCAAATAATTTGAAGGAGAAATTAGAGTCTGGTGTTTTCAGTAAATGTGATGACAATCAGATGTGAGTGGGCTACATCTTTTATTTAAAGAACAGGGATCTATCAAAGTCTGATTTTCACAAGACATGTTTGGGAAAGTGTATCATGACACAAATAATGGATAATGATCAATAATAATAATAATAATAATGATTGATAATGATCAATGGATCAGAAGATGTGTCAATGCTCATCAGGTTGGAAAAGGTTACAAAATCATCTCTAATGAATTTGGACTCAACCAGTTCAAATTCAGACAGATTGATGTGAAATGGAATGGAGGCAATTCAAAACTATTATCAACATCCACCGGAGTGGTTGACAAACAAAGATCACTTCAACAGTTTTTTTCTACCTTCTCATATCTATGAGTCAGTGAAAAACGGACAGCACACCAATGGCATCCCGATGCTGTCAGATTTTTTCACTGACCCATCTAAGGCTACGTCTGTTAGGGGTCGAGTTCCTGCCTCTGCACAGGGGGAATCTCGGGCCATCTCCGCTGCGGTCTCCCATTCTTCACCTGCCACAGTGGACCCTGCTCAGTGGAGACGTCGGTCCCGGCATCTCGCTCAGTCTGACTCTGTGCAAAGGGTTACTGCTGCTTTTCCAGCTTCTGCCATTGAAGCCAGTGCTGGGCAGCGGTGAGCAGACGCTTTTGGGACTAAGTCCTGCTTTTTCCCCTTCTGAGCATGCCCAGGGTAAGATCTCTCATTGGAGGTCGAGGGTCACATGCTTGGATACTGCAGCAAAGCCCATTGGTTCTCCAGGAAGGTCCTGAAGGTGCTCAGGCTCTGTGGCAGCCTCTCATTGGTCCTTCTAGGAAGGTCTTGTACTTGCTGCAGCTATAAAAGGTTCGCATGGCCGCACGGCCATGCGCTAGTATCAAATCTAAGTTATGTACTTTGCGCCAGTGTGGTTACATTGTATGTGTTCAGGGACCTAGAATACCGGAACCTCCGGTGAGGAGATTGTGTGTATGGATTCAGGGCCCCGGCTGAAATAAGCCCCTAGAATACCGGCTCCTCTGGTGAGGAGATTGTATGATTGTGTAACCACAAACTGCTATCTGCTCAGCAGTCGCTGTGTACTCCTGTGAGGTTAACAGGACACAGTGCTTTCTTTAGGTGACTCTGTGAAGTAACAGAGTTCGCTTATACCGCCATATAGGGCCGCCATTTGCCAGCAGCAGGTTCTCTCCTGCACGGTGGACCCCGGGCTGCGAACGCACCAAATAACATCTCTCTATTTACTCGGTGCGTTCCGCCAGCCCTAACAACGTCCCCACGGTCAGTAATCGGGAGGGTTCACAAACGTTCAAACACTGCTGTATTGTAATTTAAACCACCACTCCAGCATTTTTTTAATCTCTGCTTTGGAGTACTGCCACTCACAATACTCAGAAGCCGTTGACTTCAGCTCTTCCCGGCGATGCTCTGTCCCAATCTGCCATCTTGTGACTTCAACTTCTGACTTACCGAAGGCAGAAATAATGGTCTCAAGCTCTCAATGTAAGTCTATGAGATCCTTATTCTGGCCTCATTATGGTTCTCGTGGAATTATTTTGAGTAGTGACATCTGGAACATCCAGCAAACACTGGAGCAATCTGGAAGGTCACAACCTGTGGAAGCCTGACTGCAGCAGCAGCGATAACAGATGAAGACGTCGACTAGGGGAAGGGAACTTGAATGGATGACGCCGCTCTAGAGGTAAAATATAAAAACAATGCTGGAGTGGTGCTTTAAAAGAAACCTGATAGGGGACTCATGATGCCCAAAACATAACATGCATGAATCAGGGTCTGGTTGCACTATTGTAGCCCTGTATGTTTTACTGTGAAGCGCTGCAGTGTTTCTGAAACAAAATAATTTAAAAAGCAGGCCTGGGAAAATGTGTCTTGGATCACTGCCCAATGCTGCTCCCCAGTGGCTTCTTCCCATCCTGTTTACCATGATGGACAGGTTTGCAATTTTGGAGAAACCCATGAGTCATGGGTTGCTGAGTGGAGAGAAGCCTTTGAGGACCTGCCTCAGACTAGTCATCAGAGAGGCATAGTCCCTCGCCTTCTTTGCAAGTATATTTTTTCAGCAACACTGCAGCGTTTCAAAACACAACATACACAGCTGCACAAGCACATTCGGTTTTTGATTCATGTTGCCCATGGTTTGGGCAGCATGAATCAGTCTACATTTCCCTTTAATCATTTATTATTCAGCGTGCTGGCTTTAATATGTATGACACAAACAAAACAATGTGAGGTAATAAGTAGTTGAAATTTTACTATGTCCTCATGGCCTACACATATAGGCTATATAACATTAACAACATCAGCCCTCTTTAATCTGTGTCTACTCTTCATCTTCTTGAACTTTACATTAAGTACCCTATCCCAGTTTTTGACCTCACAATTGAAAGTATCATTCAGACAACACTGTAGATACATTTTATGAAATCTTTGGGGATCTGGTTCTAAGTAGAAGATGGTGGAATTAGTTTGCCTTCCGTTAATAAGATCTGGTTCTACGACTACACTGGGTTGAACTTTCATGACAATGTTAGAAAGGTTTGTATTTATTTCTTAGGATTGTCTTCAGAGTCTAGTCCCAAGTAATACAGGAATTTGTGCTGAACTACTGTTCCTTCATTAACCTCGTATTGTATGTAGGCATGGGAAACCAAGATGCAATAAAACTTGGTGCCTGAAACAAAAAGAAACAAGGAGCCACCCAAATAAGGCTGTACACAAATCAACAGTACAATAACGTCATTTACCTTCCCGACCTTCTGACTTATCACATGTCACAAAAGGTGATAAATGATCAGCGCACCACTTCCCCTCCCCCACTTTTTTATTTTATTTTAAGGGCCCAGCATGGTTTAAAAAAAAGCAAAACCATATACATATCCAACATGTCTATGCTCTATGCATTCGCCACTGTTCCTCCTTATTGTTGCATGGGTCTCCCGCTGGTCTCCTTGCTGCAGCAGTGACTCATTGATGACTGCTGCATCCACTGAATAGCAGTAGTGGTCATGTGCCATCCTCATAAGAAAACAAAGCCAGAAGAGCAATGAGGGATCTGGGCTAAGCTATAGAAGAGCAGCACAGTATTGGTAGATCAACATATAATTTGTAAACTACGGTACATAGTGCTTGTATATATAACAAAAATACCATAGGGAAGTTTCCAAGATTCAGAATAAATTAATTCATTTTTGTTATTATTTGATGCTTTACATTTTGAAGGTTTATTCTTTTGATTTTTTTTAGGCTTAACTGTTTTACCAATAAAAGCACAAAAAATAAATGCATTGGTATACATTATTATTATTATTATTATTATTATTATTATTTATTTATATAGCACCATTAATTCCATGGTGCTGTACATGAGAAGGGGTTACATCAAAATACAAATATCACTTACAGTAAACAAAGCTAACAACGACAAACTGGTACAGAGGGAAGAGGACCCTGCCCTTGCGGGCTTACATTCTACAGACATTTAAGTACTTGCATAAAAATCAACTACAGACTCCACTGCATGAAATTTCAAATTATTGCCGGTTCTAACCAGCGCGTATTCAAATTTTATCAGTCTCTCAATCCAAGCGAGCTTGGTAAAAAGGACCATTTGTGACATAAATCATTTGTGAAGCCAATGGTAAAGTCTAATAATTTGTTCCCAAAGGATCCGAGCACATAACTGACTGCCCAATTTCACAGTACAAGTGTGTGACCTAGTTTGCAATACATTCAGTTTGTCTTCATTTGATTGTACATGACCAAGCTTTGAAACTTTGGAAAATATCTTAAAGAGAACCTATCACCTTCAAAAATGCTATTTACTGCCAAATACAGTGATAATCTACAGGTGAATAGTGTTTCAATTAGGGTTGGCAGGCTTACCGGAAGTATGGCTGCCGGGAGTCATTGGGGCAGTGCAGGGAGCTGTTACAGTCACCGCCCATTATGCAGGGAGCACAATGATTGGCAGCCTGTTTTGTAGTATATGTGTGCAGATTTGGCTGTCAATCAGTGTCGGGGAGTGATTACAGCCTGGTCACTGTATAGCATTGCTCTCTGCAACATCTCGATGACTGGAAGTGGGCGATTGCAAGAAGAATATAACATTTATGTCTGTAGCCGTGCTGCCACTAATAAGATTATACCTATATTTTAAGGTATATAGAGGGGTTTTTTTTAGGTGACAGGTTCCATTTAAACACTCGAGAGATTTATAGTGCTACTGCTATGAAATATTTTTATAAAATGATTCATGTGATTTTTCTTTCCTAAACTATTCTGTTAAAATGGATAGTTTTCGTTTTCATACTTAAGAAAGGAAATTACACAAAAAAAATAGTAATTATAGACCCATCAGAGACTGAGCTGACGTTTCTACTGAGGTCCATTATCTATTTCACATACAGTAAAACTCACAATCCATTCAACAAAAATCATCAAGGTGGTAGTTTCAAATCACAATGCCTGTCATGTAAAAAACACTATTAACTCTCATATATGGGGTTACTCTGCAGGTTAATAACATTCTGAGGCTGCCTGGTGCCCGCACTGAGAGTCCTGCTGCTGGGAGTAAAGCCTTGCCCTTTCAGTCATAGTGGTGGGCCACTGCGGCTTCAGTCATAGATCAGTGCATAGTGAATGGCGGCCCTAACCATGCCCCCGGCACTGACTGACAGCGGACTCTGATGGTTCCCTTCAAGTGTTAACTCTCCTCAATTGATTTACAGCCTAATACTAGGTGATATTCCAGTTTATCACACTTGTTTCTTGTTGGTAAGTGTAGAATGAAAGTAAAGCTCAGTTTACACTGTGATGCAACATGCTTCCCAATCTGGCCTGTATGGTCAGTATCAGATCGTTCTGTGCGTTTTGCTCATTCGTGGGGTGATCTGTAGTCTGTTTACAATTTAAGTTTATGCTGAATGACCTTTCCTAGTGATACTACTCCATGAAAATAGTACAGTGTAAATGGATCTTAAGAACTCACCCAATTATTGTAATTTCTCATGCAAGGTACCTATTATAGTTTATAGGGTCTCTGATAGAAGACTCATTTTCTAACTTATACCCTGTACTTCAGAGTCATATTACCAGATGGCCAGACCTTATTTATCACTGCTATGCAAACAGTACAGTATCACCTCTAATAGATACTAAGCAACTGTGTTAGCCGGGTAGAATAAGAGGACACCAGATGGCCATACTGTTACCTGCCAAAACAAGTCGAATGGTTTGAAGATATCTAACAATGGTGAAAACTTGGTTGTTAATAGAAATTTTGTGCCATTTATTTTTTGTAATGTTTAACGATTACTAACTAAAGAATGGTTATTTATTAAGGCTGTATAGATGAATATACTGCAAGTGAATGGGTCTCAGCCAAATATAGTTGTCTTTGGTTGCGTTTTAGGTTCCCTGTTTTTTTGAGAGACGCGTCTCAGATCCTAGGTCTTCCAAAAGATTCTTACCATATTGGTGGACCAGGTCTACCCTGTAGATCCATGAGTGACTAATGAACAGTGAATGAATGGAGGGATTTATGCTAAATTTACACTTGGAAATTTTTGTTAGAAACATTTAGTCAGAAAATGTAAAATCGATGAAATATTTTTATTCAGCCCTTATAATTTTAAACTGTACTTGGCGGCCTCACTTTAAAAGCATATCACAAATTACTATGTACCAGATCATAATATTGAGACAATACACATGAGCAAACATTTTGAAATTTAGATTCACCAGCTTCATCAATAGTTTCACAAAAATTTGATTTGAAGCAAAATCGCATTACTGCAAAGCCTCCAACTGGCTGGAAAAAAATGTTTGTAACACTTTGAGGTCTCTTACAATTTTACTAAAAATTTTTTAGCTAACATCTTTAGTAGTGTCTTGAGACTTTGCCAAAAATGGTCGACCATGAATTTTACAAACAATGCATGCAGAGTTCTGGACTTAATGATGGCCAACTATTCATATGTCACTGACACTGTGTGTTAACCCCTTCCCGACCTTTGACGCATACGCTGCGTCATGAAAGTCTGTGCCAATCCGACCTATGACGCAGCATATGCGTCATGGAATGATCGCGTCCCTGCAGATCGGGTGAAGGGGTTAACTCCCATTTTACCCGATCTGCAGAGACAGGGGGAGTGGTGCTTCAGCCCAGGGGGGGTGGCTTCACCCCCCTGTGGCTACGATCGCTCTGATTGGCTGTTGAAAGTGAAACAGCCAATCAGAGCGATTTGTAATATTTCACCTAAAAAAATGGTGAAATATTACAATCCAGCCATGGCCGATGCTGCAATATCATCGGCCATGGCTGGAAATACTTAAGTGACCCCCCCCCACACCCACCGATCGCCCCCCCAGTCCTCCGTTATGGGGTCCGGTCCCCTCCGTCCGCCTGCCGGCTCCCCCGTCCTCCTGTCCGCTCCCTCCTTATTTCAATTCACCCCCCCTGTGGTCCAATCACCCCCCCTGTGCTCCAATCCACCCCCCCACCACCCCTTCATACTTACCGATCCTCCCGGTGTCCGTACGTCTCCTCGCTGGGCGCCGCCATCTTCCAATATGGCGGGCGCATGCTCAGTGCGCCCGCCGAATCTGCCAGCCGGCAGATTCCTTACAAGTACATTTTGATCGCTGTGGTAGGTTCTATCACAGCGATCAAAATAAAAAAAATAATAAATACCCCCCCCCCCCTTTATCACCCCCATAGGTAGGGAGAATAATAAAATAAAGAAATTTTTTTTTTTTTTTTTTTTTTCGTTTTCCACTAGGGTTAGGGTTAGAAATAGGGTTAGGGTTAGAACTAGGGGTAGGGTTAGGGGTAGGGTTAGGGTTACGGGTAGGGTTAGGGTTAGGGGTAGGGTTAGGGTTATGGCATGTGCGGATTTGGCTGCGGATCCGCAGCGGATTGGCCGCGGATCCGCAGCGGATCCGCAGCGGATTTGGCTGCGGATCCGCAGCGGATTGGCCGCTGCGAATTCGTTGCAGTTTTCCATCAGGTTTACAGTACCATGTACACCTATGGAAAACCAAATCCGCTGTGCCCAGGGTGCGGAAAATTCCGTGCAGAAACGCTGCGTTGTATTTTCTGCAGCATGTCAATTCTTTGTGCGGATTCCGCAGCGTTTTACACCTGTTCCTCAATAGGAATCCGCAGGTGAAATCCGCACAAAAAAACACTGGAAATCTGCTGTAAATCTGCAGGTAAAACGCAGTGCCTTTTACCTGCGGATTTTTAAAAAATCATGCGGAAAAATCTCACACGAATCCGCAATGTGGGCACATAGCCTTAGGGTTAGGGTTGGAATTAGAGTTAGGGTACCGTCTCACAGTGGCACTTTGATCGCTATGACGGTACGATCCATGACGTTCCAGCGATATCCATACGATATCGCTGTGTCTGACACGCAGCAGCGATCAGGGACCCTGCTGAGAATCGTACGTCGTAGCAGATCGTTTGGAACTTTCTTTCGTCGCTGGATCTCCCGCTGTCATCGCTGGATCGTTGTGACAGCGATCCAGCGATGCGTTCGCTTGTAACCAGGGTAAACATCGGGTTACTAAGCGCAGGGCTGCGCTTAGTAACCCGATGTTTACCGTGGTTACCAGCGTAAAAGTAAAAAAAATAAAACCGTACATACTCACATTTCGGTGTCCTTCAGGTCCCTTGCCGTCTGCTTCCCGCTCTGACTGTCTGCCGGCCGGAAAGTGAGAGCACAGCACAGCAGTGACGTCACCGCTGCGCTCTGCTCTCACTGTACGGCGGCACTCAGTCAGAGCGGGAAGCAGACGGCAAGGGACCTGAAGGACACTGAAATGTGAGTATGTATGGTTTGTTTTTTTTTACTTTTACGCTGGTAACCACGGTAAACATCGGGTTACTAAGCGCGGCCCTGCGCTTAGTAACCCGATGTTTACCCTGGTTACCCGGGACCTTGGCATCGTTGGTCGCTGGAGAGCGGTCTGTGTGACAGCTCCCCAGTGACCACACAATGACTTTCCAACGATCACGGCCAGGTCGTATCGCTGGTCGTGAACGTTGGTAAATCGTTATGTGAGACGGTACCCTTACGGTTGGAATTAGGGCTAGGGTTGGAAATAGGGTTAAGATTAGGCTTGTGGTTAGGGTTAAGGATAGGGTTAGGGTTGTGTTGGGGTTACAGTTGTGGGTAGGGTTGGGATTAGGGTTAGGGTTGGATTTAGGGTTACGGGTGTGTTGGGGTTAGGGTTGTGGTTAGGGGTGTGTTGGGGTTAGGGTTGTGATTAGGGTTATGGCTACAGTTGGGATTAGGGTTAGGGGTGTGTTGGGGTTAGTGTTGAAGTTAGAATTGAGGGGTTTCCACTGTTTAGGCACATCAGGGGTCTCCAAACGCAACATGGCGCCACCATTGATTCCAGCCAATCTTGAGTTCAAAAAGTCAAATGGTGCGCCCTCCCTTCCAAGCCCCGACGTGCGCCCAAACAGTGGTTTACCCCCACATATGGGATACCAGCGTACTCAGGACAAACTGGGCAACAACTATTGGGGTCCAATTTCTCCTGTTACCCTTGCAAAAATAAAAAATTACTTGCTAAAACATAATTTTTGAGGAAAGAACAATTATTTTTTATTTTCATGGCTCTACGTTATAAACTTATGTGAAGCACTTGGGGGTTGAAAGTGCTCACCACACATCTAGATAAGATCCTTTTGGGGTCTAGTTTCCAAAATGGGGTCACTTGTGGGGTGTTTCTACTGTTTAGGCACATCAGGGGCTCTGCAAATGCAACGTGACGCCCGCAGACCATTCCATCAAAGTCTGCATTTCAAACGTCACTACTTCCCTTCCAAGCCCTGACGTGCGCCCAAACAGTGGTTTACCCCCACATATGGGGTACCAGCATACTCACAACAAACTGGGCAACAAATATTGGGGTCCAATTTCTCCTGCTACCGTTGTGAAAAAAAAATTGCTTGCTAAAACATCTTTTTTGGAGGACAGAAAAATGATTTTTAATTTTCACGGCTCTGCGTTGTAAACTTCTGTGAAGCACTTGGGGGTTGAACGTGCTCACCACACATCTAGATAAGTTCTTTGGGGGGTCTAGTTTCCAAAATGGGGTCACTTAGGGGCGGTTTCTACTGTTTAGGCACATCAGGGGCTCTGCAAATGCAACGTGACGCCCGCAGACCATTCCATCAAAGTCTGCATTTCAAATGTCACTACTTCCCTTCCAAGCCCTGACGTGCGCCCAAACAGTGGTTTACCCCCACATATGAGGTATCAGCGTACTCACAGCAAACTGGGCAACAAATATTGGGGTCCAATTTCTCCTGTTACCCTTGTGAAAATAAACAATTGCTTGCTAAAACATCTTTTTTGAGGAAAGAAAAATGATTTTTTATTTTCACGGCTCTGCGTTGTAAACTTCTGTGAAGCACTTGGGGGTTGAACGTGCTCACCACACATCTAGATAAGTTCCTTGGGGGGTCTAGTTTCCAAAATGGGGTCACTTGTGGGGGGTTTCTACTGTTTAGGCACATCAGGGGCTCTGCAAACGTAACATGATTCCCGCAGACCATTCCATCAAAGTCTGCATTCCAAATCGTCACTACTTCCCTTCCGAGCCCCGGCATGTGCCCAAACAGTGGTTTACCCCCACATATGGGGTATCAGCGTACTCAGGAGAAACTGGACAACAACTTTTGGGGTCCAATTTCTCCTGTTACCCTTGGGAAAATAAAAAATTGTGGGTTAAAAAATCATTTTTGAGGAAAGAAAAATAATTTTTTATTTTCATGGCTCTGCGTTATAAACTTCTGTGAAGCACTTGGGGGTTCAAAGTGCTCACCACACATCTAGATTAGTTCCTTGGGAGGTCTAGTTTCCAAAATGGGGTCACTTGTGCAGGAGCTCCAATGTTTAGGCACACAGGGGCTCTCCAAACGCGACATGGTGTCCGCTAATGATTGAAGCTAATTTTCCATTCAAAAAGCCAAATGGCGTGCCTTCCCTTCCGAGCCCTGCCGTGCGCCCAAACAGTGGTTTACCCCCACATATGGGGTATCATCGTACTCAGGACAAACTGGACAACAACATTTGGGGTCCAATTTCTCCTATTATCCTTGGGAAAATAAAAAACTCCGGGCTAAAAATCATTTTTGAGGAAAGAAAAATAATTTTTTTATTTTCATGGCTCTGCGTTATAAACTTCTGTGAAGCACCTGGGGGTTTTAAGTGCTCACTATGCATCTAGATAAGTTCCTTGGGGGTCTAGTTTCCAAAATGGGGTCACTTGTGGGGGAGCTCCAATGTTTAGGCACACAGGGCCTCTCCAAACCTGACATGGTGTCCGCTAACTATGGAGATAATTTTTCATTCAAAAAGTCAAATGGCGCTCCTTCCCTTCCGAGCCTTACCATGTGCCCAAACAGTAGTTTACCCCCACATATGAGGTATTGGCGTACTCAGGAGAAATTGCCCAACCAATTTTAGGATCCATTTTATCCTGTTGCCCATGTGAAAATGAAAAAATTGAGGCTAAAAGGAATTTTGTGTGAAAAAAAAGTACTTTTTCATTTTTACGGATTAATTTGTGAAGCACCTGGGGGTTTAAAATGCTCACTATGCTTCTAGATAAGTTCCTTGGGGGGTCTAGTTTCCAAAATGGGGTCACTTGTGGGGGAGCTCCAATGTTTAGGCACACGGGGGCTCTCCAAACGCGACATGGTGTCCGCTAAAGATTGGAGCCAATTTTTCATTCAAAAAGTCAAATGGCGCTCCTTCCCTTCCGAGCCCTGCTGTGTGCCCAAACAGTGGTTTACACCCACATATGAGGTATCCGCGTACTCAGGACAAATTGGACAACAATATTCGTGGTCCAGTTTCTCCTTTTACCCTTGGGAAAATAAAAAAATTGTTGCTAAAAGATCATTTTTGTTACTAAAAAGTTAAATGTTCATTTTTTACTTCCATGTTGCTTCTGCTGCTGTGAAACACCTGAAGGGTTAATAAACTTCTTGAATGTGGTTTTGAGCACCTTGAGGGGTGCAGTTTTTAGAATGGTGTCACTTTTGGGTATTTTCAGCCATATAGAACCCTCAAACTGACTTCAAATGTGAGGTGGTCCCTAAAAAAAATGGTTTTGTAAATTTTGTTGTAAAAATGAGAAATCACTGGTCAAATTTTAACCCTTATAACTTCCTAGCAAAATAAAAATTTGTTTCCAAAATTGTGCTGATGTAAAGTATACATGTGGGAAATGTTATTTATTAACTATTTTGTGTCACATAAATCTCTGGTTTAACAGAATAAAAATTCAAAATGTGAAAATTGCAAAATTTTCAAATTTTTCGCCAAATTTCCGTTTTTTTCACAAATAAACTCAGAAATTATCGACCTAAATTTACCACTAACATGAAGCCCAATATGTCACGAAAAAACAGTCTCAGAACCGCAAGGATCCGTTGAAGCGTTCCTGAGTTATTACCTCATAAAGGGACACTGGTCAGAATTGCAAAAAATGGCAAGGTCATTAAGGCCAAAATAGGCTGGGTCATGAAGGGGTTAAACCCACCTTGTGTGTTACTTTCTCTGCCTAAAATGGAGTCCCGACTGTGGGAAGCAGACAGTTTGATTATCCTCTCCAATCATGTGAGTTATTGATAAAAATAACACTACAACAGCCTTTTATGTTCCCAGAACTCATCAACGCACAATCCTTCATTTGTTTCTATGGGGAAACTTCACACTAGTCTACATTCAAAACAAACCTAATTTTAATAGTAACCATTAAATTTTATTAAAGAAAATTGCAGTTACAGACTACAAAGAATTTTTATTTGTGAAACAAAAATGTTTTCTGCATCTAGACCTGCGCAGGGTCCTACCCGGAAAATTCTCTCCAGCTGATGCCAAAAACTAAAAAAACTGTATTTGGCTTCAGAATTTTTTTTGAAAATTAACTGAAAAAGAATGAAACAGTATACTTCCTGGAATATATACATTCTACATTGTACTTGTACATTGTCCGGTCCTCCCAAGACCTCCTCCTCTCCTCCACGCTTATTCGCTCCTCACCCAATCGCCTCCAATACTTCTCCCGAATATCACCCATCCTCTGGAATTCAGTGCCCCAACACGTCCCGTTATCCACTACTTTTGGATCCTTCAAAAGAAACCTGAAAACCCAGCTCTTCAAAGAAGCTTACAGCCTGTAATGACCACATGGCCACCTCAACACCATCAGAGCTACTGCAACCCTCGACCTACTGTCTCCTTCCCCATAATCCTGTAGAATGTAAGCCCGCAAGGGCAGGGTCCTCGCCCCTCTGTACCAGTCTGTCATTGTTAGTTTGTTTACTGTAAGTGATATTTGTGTTTTTATGTAACCCCTTCTCATGTACAGCACCATGGAATTAATGGTGCTATATAAATAAATAATAATAATAAAATTGTACTTATATATTAATAAAACAGGGACTCTTTCTCCCAAGTCTACTTTATTTTTATAGATGCTTAATATATTTTTCTTCTAAACATGTTCCCTTGAAAAGTGTTAAATGTGAAATTGTTAATGCATTATGTGCCCATAACATCATTTTATGATATATTCTGCATCAAAAAACTTTTTTTCAACTAGTTTTCATAAATGCTCTCCATTGCCTTGCAGTAATATATCTCACATTTATGAGGAACATATCAAAGGATTTTGAAGGATTTATATTTTTTGTTTGTTTGTATTATTGGTTTCCTCTGCTTAAAAATACCAAAATAAGGCATAATGAAGACCCAAACACACTAAACTTACTTTGTCTGAACCCACTGATATAAGGCTCAGACGACAGTCTAATGTGTATGTGGGCCTTCTGACTCTCCGATAACAAATGACCAATTTTGGTCTGAACCTTTTGCTGTTGCCGAGGTAAGCCTCCACTAGAAGAGTCTGGCTGCAACTTTCTGCTACAAAACACTGGAGCAAAGTGACGGCTTCTGTATATGGGCAGCCGGGAGGGAAAGCTCCCAGCCAAACAAACGATTGGGCCAACAGCTAACTATTGTGTAAGGGGTCACTTACTAACAGTCACTCCAGCACTGCCTCGTTACTACTGCCCCTATATTTGTTTACAATGCTGTCGTAATGACATCCCAACTACAATATGTAACAGCTTCGGCAGTAAAAAACAGTGGCAGAGGTGGAAAAGTTGTGCTGAAGTGGTGAAATGTAAGCACTAGAGATGGACGAACACAGACTTCCCCAGATGTTTGTCGCACTGAATACTCCCATCAGCCGCCGCCTGCCTTCACTGTTATTAGCGGCAGTGTGCATAGGCTAATGAGAGCAGCAGTCCCATCTGCCGAAGCCAGTGACCGGAGGTAAACTTTTTACCTCCGATCACAGCTGCGGGCTCATGTTGTCATTTGACAGAGTGGAAACTGCGGCCGTCTGACCAGCGGTAATGATTTTACCACCAACCAGAAGTGGTGTTTGTCGCGAGGTCATACACAGCGTGGCAAACACTGGATTTTTGCCCCCCCCCCCTCCCGTTCAAATGAATGGGGTTTGGGTTCGAGTTTGGGTCCGGTTACTGTTCTGGTACCCAATCCCAAAGTTTTTTTTAACTGTTCAGCCGAACCCAAACATGCAGGGGTCCTCCCATCTCTAGTAAGTAGCACTCACTTTTTTATTTTTCAGAAGATGCCAATAATTTAAAAAATATGCTGGAAATCCCTTTAAGAATATACTAATCCTATATATTAGAGAATATAAATAAAATGCTGTGTTTTGGTTGTAGTAACTATATTCCATCCAGAAAAAAAAAATATAACCAATGTAATAGGGGTATGTGGATGGTTTTTGCTTTCCCTCTGCAAATTGGCTCTTGCAGAATAAGAACTTGCTGCAGAGTCATGTAAACATCACTGATCGGTTCACATTATGCATTAGAAACACTCTCTGGGGACAAAGATATACTGCAGTAACTTGTCATGTGTCATCTGCGGGGTTTTTAAGATGCATGAGTCACAGATCCTCAGGGAATACCTGACTTTTTTTTCCCTTAATGTGCATTAATGAAAATAAAAATCTTGCAGAATATCAGCTGTATTTTTGATACAAAAGTTGCCAGAATCCCTCATTGCTTATGTATGAAAAGCATAAGAACAATAGTGATGCTGGTCTTGTCTCATACGGCATAGAGGGAATGAACAATATTACTAAAAGCACCACATTATAGGAACATCTAAGCACAAGGCACATTACCAGCAATGTGACACTAATGGAGGTGCACCGTTACCACTAACAGTGTGCATGGACTACAGTTACACATGCAGTGCCAAGAACAGAAGATAACTAAAATTTCGGTATTAAATACATATTCATCTTATATTGTAAATTATTACCTCATCCAATATGGCAGAAATTATTTTGAAAATAACACACTTCATCCTAAGTTTCCTGGTTAATGAAAACAATGCCAGAACTAAAAAAACTGCCAGCTCCAACGGCCGTGCAATGGTTAGACTATGTTCACACGTAGGTTTTCTTTTACAGATTTTCTATTCTTGAATGAAAAATGCAAACTATGGCTAGAAAATCTCAAAAAAAAATTCAGATATGGAAATGTTGATGTGTTTTTTGATTTGTGTTTGGCCTTTTTTTGGGTGCAAATCCATTTTAATCTCAATGGGGAAAACTGTAGTAAAAAATGCTGAAGGAACT
This sequence comes from Ranitomeya variabilis, assembly GCF_051348905.1. Lineage (NCBI taxonomy): Eukaryota > Metazoa > Chordata > Amphibia > Anura > Dendrobatidae > Ranitomeya > Ranitomeya variabilis. The sequence continues at coordinate 543,288,482 of NC_135234.1, forward strand.
GACATACGGTGATTTTTTTTTTATTGAACAACAGGTGAAAAAAAACAAACACAGAAGAAAACATATTGTGTGAATTAGATTTTAGAAAGTTCTTTCATTTTGCGGTTACTGTTAAATGCTGCATTTTTTCCACCCATCAAAAAAATCGTGTCAACAATGCAATGTGTAAACAAGCTCTTATACAGTAACTTTTTATTCATGGATAATTAAGAGAACCAATCCGTGAACACTATTAAATCACTCCAACTGGGCTGTTAATGATTTACGTGGCCAAAATAGCTCAGAAATGTAATAATCTCCTTCCTGGCAGCTAAAATACAGTCATGGGCGAAAGTGTCGGCATCCTTGAAATTGTTTCAGAAAATAAAGTATTTTTCCCAGAAAATTATTGCAAGTACACATGTTTTATTATATACGTTTTTTTCCTTTGTGTGTATTGGAACAAAAAGGCAAATTGGACATAATTTCTCACAAAACTCCAAAAATGGGTCAGAAAAAATTGTTGGCACCTTTCTAAAATTCTGAGTAAAAAAAACTTTGTTTCCTTCTTGTGATGCTTATTTAAACTCACCCATGGCAATATGAAAATCACACCTCAAACAAGATTAAAAATGGAGAAGTTGACTCAATCTTTGCATCGTGTGTGTTTGTGTGCACCACACTAAGCACGGAGAACAGAAAGAGGAGAAGAGAACTGTCTGAGGACTTGAGAATTATTATTATTATTTATTTATATAGCACCATTGATTCCATGGTGCTGTACATGAGAAGGGGTTACATACAAATTACAGATATCACTTACAGTAAGCAAGCTAATAATGACAGACTGATACAGAGGGGAGAAGACCCTGCCCTTGCGGGCTTATATTCTACAGGATTATGGGGAAGGAGACAGTAGGTTGGGGGTTGCAGCAGCTCTGGTGTTGGTGAGGCGGTAGCTCCAGTAGTGGTGAGGAGGCAGAGGGGTCAGGGCAGGCTGTAGGCTTTCCTTTCCTGAAGAGGTGGGTTTTCAGGTTCCATCTCAAGGATCTGAATGTGGTTGATAGTCGGATGTGTTGGGGCAAAGAATTCCAGAGGATATTCGGGAAAAGTCTTGGAGGCGGTTGGGTGAGGAGCGAATAAGTGTGGAGGAGAGAAGGAGGTCTTGGGAGGACCAGAGATTACGTGAGGGAAGATATCGGGAGATTAGTTCAGAGATATATGGAGGAGACAGGCTATGAATGGCTTTGTAGAACCAAAATTGTTGAAAAATATCAACAATCTGAAGGTTACAAGTCCATCTCCAGAGATCTTGATGTTTCTTTGTCTACGGAGTATTTAAGTGATGACCGCTCTATACAAAAAACACAAGTCTTCATATGGGTGGACGAGTGAGAATTATAGGGAATCGGTCAGCAGCATCTCACCACCTGTGCACTTGACCCGCTCCCAACCCACCTCATCCCAAACCTCACCACAATCTTCATCCCAACCCTAACCCATCTCTTCAACCTATCACTAACAAATGGTGTTTTCCCCTCAAGCTTTAAACATGCCTCCATCACACCTATCCTCAAAAAGCCCTCTCTTGACCCATCCTCTGTATCTAGCTATCGCCCTATATCACTTCTCCCCTATGCCTCAAAACTACTGGAACAACACGTCTACCTTGAACTGTCCTCCCATCTCTCTTCTTGCTCCCTCTTTGACCGCTTACAATCTGGCTTCCGGTCACACCATTCCACTGAAACTGCCCTAACTAAGGTCACCACTGACCTTTTAACCGCCAAGAGCAAGCGACACTACTCTGTTCTCCTCCTCCTCGACCTGTCGGCTGCCTTTGACACAGTGGACCATTCCCTATTATTACAGACCCTCTCATCCCTTGGCATCACAGACTTGGCCCTATCCTGGATCTCATCATACCTAACAGACCGGACATTCAGCGTCTCCCACTCACACACCACCTCCTCACCTCGCCCCCTCTCTGTCGGAGTCCCACAAGGTTCAGTCCTTGGGCCCCTGCTCTTCTCCATTTACACCTTTGGCCTGGGACAGCTCATAGAATCTCATGGCTTTCAGTATCACCTCTATGCTGATGACACACAGATCTACATCTCTGGACCAGATATCACCTCCCTACTAACCAGAATCCCTCAATGTCTGTCCACTATTTCATCCTTCTTCTCCACTAAATTTCTGAAACTTAACATGGACAAAACAGAATTCATCATCTTTCCCCCATCTCACGTGACCCCCCCAACGAACCTATCCATTACAGTAAATGGCTGCCCACTCTCCCCAGTCCCACAAGCTCGCTGCCTCGGGGTTATCCTTGACGCTGATCTCTCCTTCAAACCACATATCCAAGCCCTTTCCACTTCCTGCCGACTTCAACTCAAAAATATTGCACGAATCCGTTCATTCCTCAACCAAGAATCTGCAAAAACCCTAGTCCATGCCCTCATCATCTCTCGTCTTGACTACTGCAACCTCCTGCTCTGTGGCCTCCCCTCAAACACTCTCGCACCCCTCCAATCTATTCTAAACTCTGCTGCTCGACTAATCCACCTGTCCCCCCGCTATTCTCCGGCCTCTCCCCTCTGTCAATCCCTTCACTGGCTCCCCATTGCCCAGAGACTCCAGTACAAAACCCTAACCATGACGTACAAAGCCATCCACAACCTGTCTCCTCCTTACATCTGTGACCTCATCTCCCGGTACTTTCCTACACGCAACCTCCGATCCTCACAAGATCTCCTTCTCTACTCCCCTCTTATCTCCTCTTCCCACAATCGTATACAAGATTTCTCTCGCGTATCACCCCTACTCTGGAACCCTCTACCACAACACATCAGACTCTCGCCCACCATCGAAACCTTCAAAAAGAATCTGAAGACCCACCTCTTCCGACAAGCCTACAACCTGCAGTAACCACCGATCAACCAACCGCTGCACGATCAGCTCTATCCTCACCTACTGTATTCTCACCCATCCCTTGTAGATTGTGAGCCCTCGCGGGCAGGGTCCTCACTCCTCCTGTACCAGTTATGACTTGTATTGTTCAAGATTATTGTACTTGTTTTTATTATGTATACCCCTCCTCACTTGTAAAGCGCCATGGAATAAATGGCGCTATAACAATAAATAATAATAATAATAATAATAAATAATAATAATTTCATCCTCCACACAATGTATATGTGCATGTAGCACTTTCAAAGACAATCCAACAATACCGTTACATGGCCAGTCAGTTCATTTTATACTGAGAAATCAGCATTTGAAGTGATATACAAATGAGACTAAAGAGCTTTTGAAGATCTGAAGCCTCTGTCACTGCAATTTTAGTTCCCACCCAGCCTTGCTACCACCTGCTTGACTTATAGCTCTTTTTCTGTGTGACTACAAGCAAAGAAGTTGCCAGTAAAGTAGAAGGAGGTGCTGGGCGTGGAATAGAGATGGAGTGAAAGAGGCTTGTGAAGAGCTTCCAAGTGCTGAAAGCACTTCACTCTCACTTGCATATCCATTCAAATGCTGATTTCTCAGTAATGGAAGAAAAAAGTGGATTGGAAAATGTATTGCTGGACTTGTCTTTGAAAGAGCTACATGTTCCTATAAATAGATTAGGGGGCAGGGCCGGACTGGGACTAAAATTCAGCCCTGGCATTTGAAGTTACACAGGCCCACTTGTCACATGGTGACTGTATATCTTTGTACACTTGTAGGCAGGGCCGGTTTTAGGCAAAGTGGGGCCCTAGGCAAAGTTTAAAATGGGTCCCCAAATGCTAACATATTGCACATCACACAGAAGCCTTTCTGTTGTATTTACGTGCGCTGAGTTCAGGCCGCTAAACGAGTTTGATCGACAATACTGAAGTTGTTCAACGCTTGTTTCCCGGCCTCTTTCCACCAGCTGAGGAATAATGATGAGACAGAACGATCACTAATAGATCACCATTAGTGTTGAGCGATACTTTCCGATATCGGAAAGTATCGGTATCGGAAAGTATCGGCCGATACCGTCAAAATATCGGATCCAATCCGATACCGATACCCGATCCCAATGCAAGTCAATGGGACGAAAATATCGGAATTAAAATAAACCCTTTATAAACTTGTAGGTTCATTCTACATGAAGGAAAACAACTAAGAATAATGTAGGATGTATTGGGGGACGTGGCGGAGATATTAAAGGGACAGAGGTTTAGCCCAATGTAATAGAATAGCAGGATTTTTAATTTTTTTTTATGAAGTTCGGCGTTAGAAAGAATTTGACTATGTTATTTTTTTTTTTTTTTATGTCAGATATTGATGTTTCACTACTTCCACGCCCTTCACCTTCTTTTTTACTTCTCCCACGCTTTCTTCTTAATTATCCTCATCATCAGCTTCTTTGACATCAACTTCTTCACCTTATTCATCTTCTTCTTCATCTTCTACCTATTATTTTTTGGGTTACATTGTTCATATTCTTTTTATTTTACTATTATCTTCATCATATTCAACTTCTTCATCATATTCTTATTTGTGACAGGCATTCCCGTAGTTGTTATCTATAAAAGTTTGAAGATTACACCTTCCGTTCTGCCTGTCACAAACCAGTTACATTTGTCCGCGTTCAGTTTGGCCTGCAGCATCAGGCTTTATCCAGGGGCACCACGAGGAGGAACGGACTCACCCCCATACACTGCTTAGTCTTCTTCTGCTTATAATTTACATAATATTTTTTTGCTCTGATATTTTGTGTTATGCTTAATGTCCTTCTGCTCTTTGTTCTGCAGCCTCTTGTTCTTCTGCTTCTCGGTCTTCCAGGTCGTCGTCGTCTCCAGGGTCGTCGTCTCCGGGGTCGTCGTCATCGGGGTGGTCTCCGGGGTCGTCGTCATCGGGGTGGTCTTCAGGGTCATCGTCTCCAGGGTCGTCGTCATCACGGTGGTTGTCGTCTCTGGTGTCGTCGTCATCTTAGGGGTGTTCTTCCGGGTCATCGTGTTTAGTCTCTTGAACTTGGAAATGTAGCAGAAGGTACAAGAAGGCTGAGAAAATGCCGAGAACCAGCTGATGGAACTGGAACTCGGATGGCTACCCGAAGGTCCAAGAGCCAATGGAACTACCGAGGACCAGCTGACGTTACTGGAACCCGGTTACTAAGCAGGAGGTACCCGTGCCTGAAAGCACTACCAAGGACCACCTGACGTTGGTGGAACTCGGATACCCAGAGGGAGGCACCTAAGCCAAAGGCTCTGCCCGGAACCAGCTGACGGTACTGGAACCAGGATGGGGAGCAGAAGGTACAAGAGCAAAAGACACTGCCGAGAACCAGCTGACGGTGCTGGAACCCGGATGGGTAGCCGAAGGTCCAAGAGCCAATGGAACTACCGAGGACCAGCTGACGTTACTGGAACCCGGTTACTAAGCAGGAGGTACCCGTGCCTGAAAGCACTACCAAGGACCACCTGACGTTGGTGGAACTCGGATACCCAGAGGGAGGCACCTAAGCCAAAGGCTCTGCCCGGAACCAGCTGACGGTACTGGAACCAGGATGGGGAGCAGAAGGTACAAGAGCAAGTGTCTGCGTGGCTTTTGCAGGACACGTTGCCGGCTGCACAGCAGGGGAACAGCTGGCGGTGCTGGACCCCACTGACACATTGGCGAGGTGTTTGGCTCTGTGCAGCCAGCACTTCCGGACAGCAACGAGCGGTGTTGTAGCCCGGGCTCTGCAGGGGGAGCAGAGTGTAGGCCGAAGCCTACTTGAACCAATTTCAAAGGTAACCTTTAACCCCCCCTCAGGGGTTAGAAAGTAGAAGAGCCACAGCTTATGCAGCAGTAGTGCTGCACAAGTCAAAGGTTGCTCTTTTAATTTCGCTCCTTGCACACGCTGAATGAAACACGTATAACATTTAGCCCTTTATACAGTCAAACTGTGTTGGAGGCGCGAGTTCCCTTTGTAATGAGACGCAGCACAGATGTCAAGAATCCCACCTTGGTGCTGGGTGCAGCCTCCTGAGCGTTGTTATTTGCTGTACAGGAGTCTGCGCTGTCGTGTTATCCCCTGGCCTAGCGCCGTTAGCGCTGCCCATCTTCTGACCTCATTTAATGTTGGCCGGTGCGGTTCGCGATGCCCATGAATCACAGCCCCGCAGTGTATTGACATAGTTTAAACACTGCGGGGCTGGGATTCATGGCCTGGCGCAGTACATATGTTCGCCTCTCACACTCGGGTCCTTACACCCGCTTCAGACTGTGCGGCGTCATCTGATCCCTTATCGCATGCCACGGCCATGAAGCCGCACAGTCCGAAGAAGGCGGAAGGAGAGGAGGGACAGGCGAACTGATGCACTGATCCTGCCCATCAATCACACCCTCGCAGTCCCAATAAATAAGACACCGAGGGGCGTTGTGTGGGTCAGGGCGGCCGCAGAGGCGCAGGCAGCCAAACCATGATGCCAGAAGACGGGCAGCGCTACCAAGGGGGTTGCAGCGTGTCATTACAAAGGAAAGTCACACCACCGGGACGGTTAAATGGTCACACAGAGGACACATTGCAGACGTGTTTTCAGTTCCACATGTGCGAGGAGAATACGTTTCTGAGCCACCTTGCACACATGCAGCATTACCGCTGTACAAGGTGGCTGGATAACGTAAAAACGCCTGGGGGAGGGGGGACAGGTTCCCTTCAATTTCAGTTCTTGTGTCTGCGTGGCTTTTGCAGGACACGTTGCCGGCTGCACAGCAGGGGAACAGCTGGCGGTGCTGGACCCCACTGACACATTGGCTGGTGTTTTTCTCTGTGCAGCTAGCACATCTGGGCAAAAACTGGCGGTGTGTTAGAGCCCAGGGACAGCAGGAGGAGGAGCAGGAGGAGGAGGAGCAGGGGGAGGGGAGTGTAGGCCGAAGCCTGCACAGGCGGCAGCTTTGGGTGTGTTGTGTCTGCGTGACTTTTGCAGGACACGTTGCCGGCTACACAGCAGGGGAACAGCTGGCGGTGCTGGACCCCACTGACACATTGGCGAGGTGTTTGGCTCTGTGCAGCCAGCACTTCCGGACAGCAACTAGCGTTGTTGGAGCCCGGGCTCTGCAGGTGGAGCAGAGTGTAGGCCGAAGCCTAATTGAACCGATTTCAAAAGTCACCTTTAACCCCCCCTCAGGGGTTACAAAGTAGAAGAGCCACAGCTTATGCAGCAGCAGTGCTGCGCAAGTCAAAGGTTGCTCTTGTAATTTTTCTCCTTGCACACGCTGAATGGAACACGTATAACATTCAGCCCTTTAGACAGTCAAACTGTGTAATGGAGGCGAGAGTTCCCTTTGTAATGAGACGCAGCACAGGTGTCAAGAATCCCACCTTGGTGCTGGGTGCAGCCTCCCGAGCGTTGTTATTTGCTGTACAGGAGTCTGCGCTGTCGTGTTATCCCCTGGCCTAGCGCCGTTAGCGCTGCCCATCTTCTGGCATCATGTAATGTCGGCCGGTGCGGTTCGCGATGCCCATGAATCCCAGCCCCGCAGTGTCTTAACATTGTTAAAACACTGCGGGGCTGGGATTCAGGGCCTGGCGCAGCACATATGTTCGCCTCTCACACTCGGGTCCTTACACCCGCTTCAGACTGTGCGGCGTCATCTGATCCCTTATCGCATGCCACGGCCATGAAGCCGCACAGTCCGAAGAAGGCGGAAGGAGAGGAGGGACAGGCGAACTGATGCACTGATCCTGCCCATCAATCACACCCTCGCAGTCCCAATAAATAAGACACCGAGGGGCGTTGTGTGGGTCAGGGCGGCCGCAGAGGCGCAGGCAGCCAAACCATGATGCCAGAAGACGGGCAGCGCTACCAAGGGGGTTGCAGCGTGTCATTACAAAGGAAAGTCACACCACCGGGACGGTTAAATGGTCACACAGAGGACACATTGCAGACGTGTTTTCAGTTCCACATGTGCGAGGAGAATACGTTTCTGAGCCACCTTGCACACATGCAGCATTACCGCTGTACAAGGTGGCTGGATAACGTAAAAACGCCTGGGGGAGGGGGGACAGGTTCCCTTCAATTTCAGTTCTTGTGTCTGCGTGGCTTTTGCAGGACACGTTGCCGGCTGCACAGCAGGGGAACAGCTGGCGGTGCTGGACCCCACTGACACATTGGCTGGTGTTTTTCTCTGTGCAGCTAGCACATCTGGGCAAAAACTGGCGGTGTGTTAGAGCCCAGGGACAGCAGGAGGAGGAGCAGGAGGAGGAGGAGCAGGGGGAGGGGAGTGTAGGCCGAAGCCTGCACAGGCGGCAGCTTTGGGTGTGTTGTGTCTGCGTGACTTTTGCAGGACACGTTGCCGGCTACACAGCAGGGGAACAGCTGGCGGTGCTGGACCCCACTGACACATTGGCGAGGTGTTTGGCTCTGTGCAGCCAGCACTTCCGGACAGCAACTAGCGTTGTTGGAGCCCGGGCTCTGCAGGTGGAGCAGAGTGTAGGCCGAAGCCTAATTGAACCGATTTCAAAAGTCACCTTTAACCCCCCCTCAGGGGTTACAAAGTAGAAGAGCCACAGCTTATGCAGCAGCAGTGCTGCGCAAGTCAAAGGTTGCTCTTGTAATTTTTCTCCTTGCACACGCTGAATGGAACACGTATAACATTCAGCCCTTTAGACAGTCAAACTGTGTAATGGAGGCGAGAGTTCCCTTTGTAATGAGACGCAGCACAGGTGTCAAGAATCCCACCTTGGTGCTGGGTGCAGCCTCCCGAGCGTTGTTATTTGCTGTACAGGAGTCTGCGCTGTCGTGTTATCCCCTGGCCTAGCGCCGTTAGCGCTGCCCATCTTCTGGCATCATGTAATGTCGGCCGGTGCGGTTCGCGATGCCCATGAATCCCAGCCCCGCAGTGTCTTAACATTGTTAAAACACTGCGGGGCTGGGATTCAGGGCCTGGCGCAGCACATATGTTCGCCTCTCACACTCGGGTCCTTACACCCGCTTCAGACTGTGCGGCGTCATCTGATCCCTTATCGCATGCCACGGCCATGAAGCCGCACAGTCCGAAGAAGGCGGAAGGAGAGGAGGGACAGGCGAACTGATGCACTGATCCTGCCCATCAATCACACCCTCGCAGTCCCAATAAATAAGACACCGAGGGGCGTTGTGTGGGTCAGGGCGGCCGCAGAGGCGCAGGCAGCCAAACCATGATGCCAGAAGACGGGCAGCGCTACCAAGGGGGTTGCAGCGTGTCATTACAAAGGAAAGTCACACCACCGGGACGGTTAAATGGTCACACAGAGGACACATTGCAGACGTGTTTTCAGTTCCACATGTGCGAGGAGAATACGTTTCTGAGCCACCTTGCACACATGCAGCATTACCGCTGTACAAGGTGGCTGGATAACGTAAAAACGCCTGGGGGAGGGGGGACAGGTTCCCTTCAATTTCAGTTCTTGTGTCTGCGTGGCTTTTGCAGGACACGTTGCCGGCTGCACAGCAGGGGAACAGCTGGCGGTGCTGGACCCCACTGACACATTGGCTGGTGTTTTTCTCTGTGCAGCTAGCACATCTGGGCAAAAACTGGCGGTGTGTTAGAGCCCAGGGACAGCAGGAGGAGGAGCAGGAGGAGGAGGAGCAGGGGGAGGGGAGTGTAGGCCGAAGCCTGCACAGGCGGCAGCTTTGGGTGTGTTGTGTCTGCGTGACTTTTGCAGGACACGTTGCCGGCTACACAGCAGGGGAACAGCTGGCGGTGCTGGACCCCACTGACACATTGGCGAGGTGTTTGGCTCTGTGCAGCCAGCACTTCCGGACAGCAACTAGCGTTGTTGGAGCCCGGGCTCTGCAGGTGGAGCAGAGTGTAGGCCGAAGCCTAATTGAACCGATTTCAAAAGTCACCTTTAACCCCCCCTCAGGGGTTACAAAGTAGAAGAGCCACAGCTTATGCAGCAGCAGTGCTGCGCAAGTCAAAGGTTGCTCTTGTAATTTTTCTCCTTGCACACGCTGAATGGAACACGTATAACATTCAGCCCTTTAGACAGTCAAACTGTGTAATGGAGGCGAGAGTTCCCTTTGTAATGAGACGCAGCACAGGTGTCAAGAATCCCACCTTGGTGCTGGGTGCAGCCTCCCGAGCGTTGTTATTTGCTGTACAGGAGTCTGCGCTGTCGTGTTATCCCCTGGCCTAGCGCCGTTAGCGCTGCCCATCTTCTGGCATCATGTAATGTCGGCCGGTGCGGTTCGCGATGCCCATGAATCCCAGCCCCGCAGTGTCTTAACATTGTTAAAACACTGCGGGGCTGGGATTCAGGGCCTGGCGCAGCACATATGTTCGCCTCTCACACTCGGGTCCTTACACCCGCTTCAGACTGTGCGGCGTCATCTGATCCCTTATCGCATGCCACGGCCATGAAGCCGCACAGTCCGAAGAAGGCGGAAGGAGAGGAGGGACAGGCGAACTGATGCACTGATCCTGCCCATCAATCACACCCTCGCAGTCCCAATAAATAAGACACCGAGGGGCGTTGTGTGGGTCAGGGCGGCCGCAGAGGCGCAGGCAGCCAAACCATGATGCCAGAAGACGGGCAGCGCTACCAAGGGGGTTGCAGCGTGTCATTACAAAGGAAAGTCACACCACCGGGACGGTTAAATGGTCACACAGAGGACACATTGCAGACGTGTTTTCAGTTCCACATGTGCGAGGAGAATACGTTTCTGAGCCACCTTGCACACATGCAGCATTACCGCTGTACAAGGTGGCTGGATAACGTAAAAACGCCTGGGGGAGGGGGGACAGGTTCCCTTCAATTTCAGTTCTTGTGTCTGCGTGACTTTTGCAGGACACGTTGCCGGCTACACAGCAGGGGAACAGCTGGCGGTGCTGGACCCCACTGACACATTGGCGAGGTGTTTTTCTCTGTGCAGCTAGCAGTACCGGGCCCCAACTGGCGGTGTTGGAGCCCAGGGTCAGCAGGAGGAGCAGGGGGAGCAGAGTGTAGGCCGAAGCCTGCACTCGAGCAAGTTGAAAGGAAACCTTTAACCCCCCCCCCCCAGGCGTTTGTAGCTGAAAGAGCCATTGTGTACAGCACTAATGCTGGAAAAGGTAAACTTAGCTCTTTTAATTATGGTCCTTGCACATGCGGAACCTAACAGTTATGAAATGTGTCCCCTCACAGCGTTAAACCGTCCGGTAGGTGGAACTTTCCTTTGTCGTGTGACGCAGCACAGCCATCATTTTTACCCCCTTGGCGCCGTGCGCCGCCTCCTCAGCGTTGTTTTAATCTGTCCCGGAGCCTGCGCTGTTAGGTTAGCCCTTGGCCATGCACACATTTTGCGCTGCCCGTCTTCTGACATCATTTGGTGTCAGGCTGGCTGCGCCTGTGCGGGTGCGCTGGCCGAGATCCCGCCTCGCAGTGTCGTCTAATGTAATCCCACCGCGGGCCTGTGATCCGTGCCCGTGCGCAGTGCATATCCTCTCCTCTCACTCCCCTCCCTACGGCTTTTTCAGACTGTGCGGTGTCACGGCCGTGGCATGCTATTAGGGACCAGCTGACATCGCACAGTCTGAAGAAGCCGTAGGGAGGGGAGTGAGAGGAGAGGATATGCACTGCGCACGGGCACGGATCACAGGCCCGCGGTGGGATTACATTAGACGACACTGCGAGGCGGGATCTCGGCCAGCGCACCCGCACAGGCGCAGCCAGCCTGACACCAAATGAGGTCAGAAGACGGGCAGCGCAACATGTGTGCATGGCCAAGGGCTAACCTAACAGCGCAGGCTCCGGGACAGATTAAAACAACGCTGAGGAGGCGGCGCACGGCGCCAAGGGGGTAAAAATGATGGCTGTGCTGCGTCACACGACAAAGGAAAGTTCCACCTACCGGACGGTTTAACGCTGTGTGGGGACACATTTCATAAGTGTTTGGTTCAGCATGTGCAAGGAGCATCACGAAAAGAGGCACTTTTTCCCTTTGCATCATTACTGCTGCACAAGGTGGCTCCTTCAGTAACAAACGCCTGGGGGGGGGGGGGGGGGTCAGGTTCCCTTACATTTAACTTGTTGTGCCTGCGTGGCGGTCGCAGTACACGTTGCCGTATACACAGCAGGGGAACAGCTGGCGGTGCTGAACCCCACTAACACATTGGCGAGGTGTTTGGCTCTGTGCGTACAGCACTTCTGGACGGCAACTGGCGGTGTTGGAGCCCAGGGACGGGTGGAGGAGGAGGAGGTTGGAGGAGGTAGGAGGGATTGCCACACACACAGCAGGGGAACAGCTGACGTTACTGAACCCCAATAACAGAGGAGGGACTGTTGACTGTGCGTACAGCACTTCTGGACGGCAACTGGCGGTGTTGGAGCCCAGGGGCAGGTGGAGGAGGAGGAGGTTGGAGGAGGTAGGAGGAGGTAGGAGGGATTGCCACACACACAGCAGGGGAACAGCTGACGTTACTGAACCCCAATAACAGAGGAGGGACTGTTGACTGTGCGTACAGCACTTCTGGACGGCAACTGGCGGTGTTGGAGCCCAGGGGCAGGTGGAGGAGGAGGAGGTTGGAGGAGGTAGGAGGAGGTAGGAGGGATTGCCACACACACAGCAGGGGAACAGCTGACGTTACTGAACCCCAATAACAGAGGAGGGACTGTTGACTGTGCGTACAGCACTTCTGGACGGCAACTGGCGGTGTTGGAGCCCAGGGACGGGTGGAGGAGGAGGAGGTTGGAGGAGGTAGGAGGGATTGCCACACACACAGCAGGGGAACAGCTGACGTTACTGAACCCCAATAACAGAGGAGGGACTGTTGACTGTGCGTACAGCACTTCTGGACGGCAACTGGCGGTGTTGGAGCCCAGGGACGGGTGGAGGAGGAGGAGGTTGGAGGAGGTAGGAGGGATTGCCACACACACAGCAGGGGAACAGCTGACGTTACTGAACCCCAATAACAGAGGAGGGACTGTTGACTGTGCGTACAGCACTTCTGGACGGCAACTGGCGGTGTTGGAGCCCAGGGGCAGGTGGAGGAGGAGGAGGTTGGAGGAGGTAGGAGGAGGTAGGAGGGATTGCCACACACACAGCAGGGGAACAGCTGACGTTACTGAACCCCAATAACAGAGGAGGGACTGTTGACTGTGCGTACAGCACTTCTGGACGGCAACTGGCGGTGTTGGAGCCCAGGGACGGGTGGAGGAGGAGGAGGTTGGAGGAGGTAGGAGGGATTGCCACACACACAGCAGGGGAACAGCTGACGTTACTGAACCCCAATAACAGAGGAGGGACTGTTGACTGTGCGTACAGCACTTCTGGACGGCAACTGGCGGTGTTGGAGCCCAGGGGCAGGTGGAGGAGGAGGAGGTTGGAGGAGGTAGGAGGAGGTAGGAGGGATTGCCACACACACAGCAGGGGAACAGCTGACGTTACTGAACCCCAATAACAGAGGAGGGACTGTTGACTGTGCGTACAGCACTTCTGGACGGCAACTGGCGGTGTTGGAGCCCAGGGACGGGTGGAGGAGGAGGAGGTTGGAGGAGGTAGGAGGGATTGCCACACACACAGCAGGGGAACAGCTGACGTTACTGAACCCCAATAACAGAGGAGGGACTGTTGACTGTGCGTACAGCACTTCTGGACGGCAACTGGCGGTGTTGGAGCCCAGGGACGGGTGGAGGAGGAGGAGGTTGGAGGAGGTAGGAGGGATTGCCACACACACAGCAGGGGAACAGCTGACGTTACTGAACCCCAATAACAGAGGAGGGACTGTTGACTGTGCGTACAGCACTTCTGGACGGCAACTGGCGGTGTTGGAGCCCAGGGGCAGGTGGAGGAGGAGGAGGTTGGAGGAGGTAGGAGGAGGTAGGAGGGATTGCCACACACACAGCAGGGGAACAGCTGACGTTACTGAACCCCAATAACAGAGGAGGGACTGTTGACTGTGCGTACAGCACTTCTGGACGGCAACTGGCGGTGTTGGAGCCCAGGGGCAGGTGGAGGAGGAGGAGGTTGGAGGAGGTAGGAGGAGGTAGGAGGGATTGCCACACACACAGCAGGGGAACAGCTGACGTTACTGAACCCCAATAACAGAGGAGGGACTGTTGACTGTGCGTACAGCACTTCTGGACGGCAACTGGCGGTGTTGGAGCCCAGGGACGGGTGGAGGAGGAGGAGGTTGGAGGAGGTAGGAGGGATTGCCACACACACAGCAGGGGAACAGCTGACGTTACTGAACCCCAATAACAGAGGAGGGACTGTTGACTGTGCGTACAGCACTTCTGGACGGCAACTGGCGGTGTTGGAGCCCAGGGACAGGTGGAAAAGCAGAGGAACACAATGTAGGCCGAAGCCTGAGAAAGTCGAAAGGGAACCTTTAACCCCCCCCCAAGGCGTTTGTAGCTGAAAGAGCCAGCTTGTGCAGCACAAAAGATGCAAAAGGAAAAGGTGGCTCTTTTCATCATGCTCCTTGCAAACACAGAACTAAACACTTATAAAATGTGTCCCCTGCAACCGTAAAACCGTCCCGGAGGTGGGACTTTCCTTCGTAATGTGACGCAGCCCAGCCGTCATTCCTACCCCCCCGGCGCCGCGCACCGGCTCCTCAGCGTTGTTTTATTCCGTCAAGGAGCCTGCGCTGTTATGTTATCCCGTGGCCAGGCACACTTAGCGCTGCCCGTCTTCTGGCATCATTTGGTGTCTGGATGGCTGCGCCTGTGCGGCCGCGCTGGCAGAGAGCCCGCCTCGCAGTGTCTTCTGATTTAATCCCACTGGGGGCCTGGGATCCATGGACATGCGCAGTGCATATCTGAACCTCCACCTCTCACTCATCTCCCTATGGCTTCTTCAGACTGTGCGGTGTCACGGCCGTGGCATGCTGTTAGGGACCAGCTGACACCGAACAGTCTGAAGAAGCCATAGGGAAATGAGTGAGAGGTGGAGGTTCAGATATGCACTGCGCATGTCCATGGATCCCAGGCCCCCAGTGGGATTAAATCAGAAGACACTGCGAGGCGGGCTCTCTGCCAGCGCGGCCGCACAGGCGCAGCCATCCAGACACCAAATGATGCCAGAAGACGGGCAGCGCTAAGTGTGCCTGGCCACGGGATAACATAACAGCGCAGGCTCCAGGACGGAATAAAACAACGCTGAGGAGCCGGTGCGCGGCGCCGGGGGGGTAGGAATGACGGCTGGGCTGCGTCACATTACGAAGTAAAGTCCCACCTCCGGGACGGTTTTACGGTATCAGTGGACACATTTTATAAGTGTTAAGTTCTGCGTGTGCAAGGAGCTAAACAAAAATAGCTACCTTTTCCTTGGGCAGCATTACTGCTGCACAAGGTGGCTCTTTCAGTAACAAACGCCTTGGGGGGGGGGGACAGATTCCCTTACATTTCAGTTGTTGTGTCAGCGTGGCGGTCGCATGACACATTGCCGGCTACACAGCTGGGGATCAGCTGACATTACTGAAACCCAATAACACTGGGTCGTATGTTTTGACTGTGCAGACGGCACGTCTGAGCCTCAACTGGCGGTGTTGGAGCCCAGGAATTTAAGTTCAGGTGGTAGAAAGATGAACACAACAGGAGACCTGGATAACGTATACAGTGACCTAATTATTCAATCAGGAGGAGGAGTGGCAAATTCCGGCGAGATCCAGGCCTTGTTCATTTTCAGGAAAGTAAGCCGGTCAACGTTATCGGAGGATAGTCGCATGCGACGGTCAGTTAGTACACCACCTGCAGCACTAAAGACACGTTCCGATAATACACTGGCCGCAGGGCAAGACAGCACCTCCAATGCATACTGGCTTAGCTCTGGCCATGTATCCAGCTTTGAGACCCAAAACTTGAAAGGGGAAGAGCCGTCTGGGAGTACAGCAAGAGGGCAAGACATGTAGTCTGTCACCATCTGACGGAACCGTTGCCTCCTGCTGACTGGAGCCGTCTGTGATGGTGTAGACTTTTGTGGCGGGCACAGAAAACTGTGCCACAGTTCGGCCATACTGGTCTTGCCTTGGGCAGAGGCACTGCTTCTGCTCCCTCTTTGTGCAGAGCCTCCACCACGGCCTGGACGCACTGAGCTGCTTTGGAATGCACTAGCAGCACTTCTCTCAGTTGGAATGGAGAAGATGATGGAATTGACCAGTGTGTCTTGGTACTCCCGCATTTTTCGCTCCCGGTTCAACGGTGTGATGAGGCTTTCTACGTTGTCCCGGTAGCGAGGATCGAGGAGGGTGAACACCCAATAATCAGACATGTTGAGAATGTGGGCGATGCGGCGGTCGTTTCTCAGGCACTGCAGCATGTAATCCACCATGTGCTGCAGACTGCCAACTGCCCAAGAAACGCTGTCCCCTGCTGGAGGCGTGATCTCTGCCCGCTCGTCATCACCCCACCCTCGCTGTACACACTGAGTACTGGACAATTGTGTAACTCCCTCCTCTGGACGGATGTCTTCCTCCTCCATTGACTCCTCCTCATCCTCCTCACAAACGGTCCCCTGCCTACGCGTTTGTGAGGAACCACGTGGCGCTGACTGTCCAGAAGATGATGGAAATGGTGAATCCTCATCCTCCACCTCTTCCACAACATCATCCCTTAGCGCTTGCAGTGATTTTTCAAGCAGGCAGATAAGGGGGACAGTCATGCTGACTAGTGCATCATCTGCACTCGCCATCCGCGTGGAATAATCAAAGGGACGCAAAACCTGGCAGACGTCATTCATAGTGGCCCACTCTGTGGTTGTGAAGTCTGTACGGCGCTGACTGCGACTTTTTTGCGCCTGAAGCAGCTGGTACTCCATTACAGCTTGCTGCTGCTCACACAACCGCTCCAACATATGTAACGTGGAATTCCACCTGGTAGGTAGGTCACATATGATGCGATGTTCCGGCAGGCGGTGTCGGCGCTGCAGAGCCGCAATGCGCGCTTTTGCCGTGCTGGAACGCCGCAAGTGAGCACACTCTAGGCGGACCTTGTGCAGCAGTGCATCAAGATCCGGATAGTCCCTCAAAAAGCTCTGCACGACCAAATTGAGCACATGTGCCAGACATGGGATGTGAGTGAGGTTGCCGAGGCCCAGAGCTGCCACCAGATTTCGGCCATTATCACACACTACCATGCCTGGCTGGAGATTCGCTGGCACAAACCACACATCGCTCTCCTGCTTGATGGCATTCCAGAGCTCCTGCGCTGTGTGGCTACGATTCCCCAAGAAAATTAATTTCAAGACGGCCTGTTGACGTTTGGCCACGGCTGTGCTCATGTCGGTCGTAACAGGTACACGTTCATCACGGGTCCATGTGGAGGTGGACTGTGACGGCTCCTGCAGCGATGATTCTGAGGAACTGGTGTAAGAGGAGGAGTCAATGCGTACAGAATGGATTCCTGCAATCCTTGGAGTGGGCAGGACACGTCCTGCGCCACTCGCACGGTCTGTACCCGGCTCAACGACATTAACCCAATGGGCAGTGAGGGAAAGGTATCGCCCCTGTCCATGTTGACTGGTCCACGCATCGGTGGTGAGGTGGACCTTGCTACTGACGGCGTTCAGTAGCGCGTGTTTTATGTGTCCCTCCACATGCTTCTGCAGGGCAGGGACGGCTTGCCTGCTGAAGTAAAAGCGGCTGGGCACTTTGTACTGTGGGACTGCCAATGACATGAAGTCACGGAAGCTGTCAGTCTCCACCAGCCTGAATGACAGCATTTCCAGTGACAGAAGTTTGGCAATGCCTGCAGTCAGAGCCTGTGCTCGTGGGTGGTTTGACGAGAAAGGCCGCCTTTTCTCCCATGCCTGTACTACCGATGGCTGTAGACTGGGCTGGGAGTGTGTGGATGACTGGGAAAGTGGCGCTGCGGGTGGAATTACAGCGGGTCTCTGGACAACAGGGGCAGAGGTTCTTCCACGGCGATCCTGGGAGGACGCCGAACCAGCTGCGTGTGAGGTAGAGGAAGAGGCAACACGAGCTGAAGAGGTGGTAGCTGCCGCTGTTGGTTGGCCTACCTCTTCAGTGTGTTTTTCTAACTCCGCCGGGTGCCTGTTGCGCACATGTTTCCACATGTTGGAGGTATTGAGGTTGCTGACATTTCGACCTCTTTTGACTTTTTGATGACACACGTTGCATCTGACATAGCAAATGTCATCTGCAACTGTGTCAAAAAAGGACCAGGCACTGCAAGTCTTGGGAGCGCCCTTTTTGGCTTTTGGAAGAGACATGCTCCTAACGGGTGCCAAAGCGGAGGCTGCAGGATCCGCAGTCTTCCCCCTCCCTCTCCCTCTTTGGGCCGTACGGGGAATCTCTTCCTCAGAGCTGCTCCCACCACCTTCCTGTCCCTCACGCCAAGATGGGTCGAGGACCTCATCATCTACACTACCCTCTGCCCCCAACTGCTCCTCCTGGGTAGTCTCAGCAGCAGAGCACGCACCAGTAAGTGGCACCTGAGTGTCATCATCAGCTGATGCGGCCTGCGATGTGGTGACCGGAGCCACTGGCCCACCCGCCTCTTCAGAGGAAGACAGAAAAAGCTGTTGGGCATCACTGCACCCTGCCTCTTCTTCCATTTCTCCAATGCTGCTTGGCTGGCCCCCTGTTTCCAAGCCAAGAGATTCAGAGAACAGAAGTAGAGACGGCTCCTGTCCTGGGCTCTCTGTCTGCCTGGGCAATTTGGCAGGTGGTGAAGAGACAGATGGCTGCTCTCCAGTGCTCTGTGTCTGAGAGGATGTGGCACTAATGGAAGTTGATGCATTAGCTGCCATCCATCCGACAACAGCTTCAATTTGTTCTTCACGCAGCAGCGGTGTACGGCGCTCGGACACAAAGCTTCGCATGAACGACTGTTGCCTGGTGAAAGTGGGTGCTGATGAGTCACCGGTGCCCGCAGCAGGCACAGAATCCCCACGTCCCCTCCCTGCTCCGCGACGGCTCCCACGCCCCCGTGCCTTACTCACTGCCTTCTTCATCTTGGTTGACTGATAAAGATAAGCAGAAAAGTACTAACGGATTTGTGTGCTTATTCCTGAGCAACTCCTCCTAACAGGTATAAGAAGCACTAATTATCTAAAGTGTGGACTAGACACAAATATGAGCTAATGTGGCCTACAGAAATGTAAAGTGGTGTAACTGGTGTGTTTGGTGAACTTTATTATTTATTTATTTTTTGGGGGCTGAACTGACAACAGATAGAGCTGCAGTCACACGGAGACCGTGCAGACAGACGTAAACGGCGCTACAAGGCCCAAAAACCCTCCTCTACTTTATCCTATGTAGTGTTTTTCCACAAATTAGCTGGAGACGGGTGGAAAGACACTAATAGGATTTTTTTAAATTAATTAGCAGCAGACTACACTACTTTGAAAAAAAAGAAAATTGATTTGGCGGTATGACGCAGTGAAAAACCCTGAGCTGGAGACAACCAGGCTATAGCTGCTCACAGATTACAGGGCGAGCTGCAGTCACACGGAGACCGTGCAGACAGCCGTAAACGGCGCTGCAAGGCCCAAAAACCCTCCTCTACTTTATCCTATGTAGTGTTTTTCCACAAATTAGCTGGAGACGGGTGGAAAGACACTAATAGGATTTTTTTAAATTAATTAGCAGCAGACTACACTACTTTGAAAAAAAAGAAAATTGATTTGGCGGTATGACGCAGTGAAAAACCCTGAGCTGGAGACAACCAGGCTACAGCTGCTCACAGATTACAGGGCGAGCTGCAGTCACACGGAGACCGTGCAGACAGCCGTAAACGGCGCTGCAAGGCCCAAAAACCCTCCTCTACTTTATCCTATGTAGTGTTTTTCCACAAATTAGCTGGAGACGGGTGGAAAGACACTAATAGGATTTTTTTAAATTAATTAGCAGCAGACTACACTACTTTGAAAAAAAAGAAAATTGATTTGGCGGTATGACGCAGTGAAAAACCCTGAGCTGGAGACAACCAGGCTATAGCTGCTCACAGATTACAGGGCGAGCTGCAGTCACACGGAGACCGTGCAGACAGCCGTAAACGGCGCTGCAAGGCCCAAAAACCCTCCTCTACTTTATCCTATGTAGTGTTTTTCCACAAATTAGCTGGAGACGGGTGGAAAGACACTAATAGGATTTTTTTAAATTAATTAGCAGCAGACTACACTACTTTGAAAAAAAAGAAAATTGATTTGGCGGTATGACGCAGTGAAAAACCCTGAGCTGGAGACAACCAGGCTACAGCTGCTCACAGATTACAGGGCGAGCTGCAGTCACACGGAGACCGTGCAGACAGCCGTAAACGGCGCTGCAAGGCCCAAAAACCCTCCTCTACTTTATCCTATGTAGTGTTTTTCCACAAATTAGCTGGAGACGGGTGGAAAGACACTAATAGGATTTTTTTGAATAAATTAGCAGCAGACTACACTACTTGGGAAAAAAAAAAAAAAAAAAGGAACAGTATGAGGCAATGAACCACCCTCCCTGAACTGAATACAACCAACTATGGATGGCCTATGTGGCTGCACTCAGACTGGAGACTGGGCTGCACTCACACACACACAGACCCTGCAGATCGCTGTGAAAACAGCGCTACAAGGCAAAAGCAAGGTGAATAGTAGGTGAACACAGCGGTTGCTAAATTAGCCTTTGGAAAGCACAAAGAAGCAAATCGCTATCTCTAAACTGTCCCTCAGTCAGCAAACAGCGTCCTGTCACTAACTGAATTCACAGCAGAGTGATCGCAAAATGGCGCCAGCGACTTTTAAACTGCATCATGACATCATTACACCAGCCAATCACAGCCTTGCCAGTAGTTTCATGCCCTCCATGCTAAACAGGATGTGCCCACACTTGGAATCAATCTCATTGGCTGAATTTCTGCTTTTTGAATCTTAGAACTTCCGATTCCGGTATCCGATACGCGGCAAGTATCGGAATCCCGGTATCGGAATTCCGATACCGCAAGTATCGGCCGATACCCGATACTTGCGGTATCGGAATGCTCAACACTAATCACCATACAGTATCATGTTTTCAGCAGCACATCTACAGTTTACACTGGCAATGTGCTGCTGACAACAAGGCTTTTTGTTCCAGCAAAAACAATCCGAATATGCAGCATTTTACTTGTTTAGTAAAATACACCCCATAGTCCTCCATATATTATAATGTGCTCCATAGTCCTCCATATAGTATAATACACTCCCTATAGTCCTCCATATATTAAAATACACTGCTCAGTCCTCCACATAGTATAATACACTCCTCATAGTCCTCCATATAGCATAATACAATCCTCATAGTCCTCCATATAGCATAATACAATCCTCATAGTGCTCCATATAGTATAATGCACCGCCACAGTCATCCATGTAGTACAATTCACTTCCCATAGTATAATGCACCCCATAGTTCTTCATATAGTATAACGTATTCCCCATAGTCCTCGATACAGTATAATGCAGCCCACATATAGTATAATGCAGCCACCCCAGAGTATAATGCAGCCACCCCAGAGTATAATGCAGCCACCCCAGAGTATAATGCAGCCACCCCACAGAGTATAATGCAGCCACCCCAGAGTATGTAACCCCCATAGAATATAATACAGCCCACCTCCCCATAATATATAATGTAGCCCCCCATAGAATATAATGCAGCCCCCCATAGTATATAACGCAGCCTCCCCCATAGAATATAATATACCCCCACAATAGTATATAACACAGCCACATAGTACATAACATGGCCTCCCCCATAGAATATAATATACTCCCCATAGTATATAGCAAAGCCCGCATATTATATAGCACAAACCGCATAGTATACAGCACAGCCTGCATACTATAGCACAGCTCGCGTAGTAGATAACACAGCCCACACAGCAGTATTCAGCACAGACCACACAGTAGTATACAGCACAGACCACGCAGTAGTATACAGCACAGCCCACGTAGAAGTATACAGCACAGTCCACACAGTAGTATACAGCACCACCCACAGAGTAATATATACAGCACAGCCCACAAAGTAATATATACAGCACAGCCCACAAAGTAATATATACAGCACAGCCCACAAAGTAATATATACAGCACAGCCCACAGAGAACTATATACAGCACAGCCCACAGAGAACTATATAAAGCACAGCCCAGAGTACTATATACAGCACAGCCCAGAGTACTATATAAAGCACAGCCCAGAGAGTACTATATACAGCACAGCCCAGAGAGTACTATATACAGCACAGCCCAGAGAGTACTATATACAGCACAGCCCACAGAGTACTATATACAGCACAGCCCACAGAGTACTATATACAGCACAGCCCACAGAGTACTATACACAGCACAGCCCACAGAGTACTATATACAGCACAGCCCACAGAGTACTATATACAGCACAGCCCACAGAGTACTATATACAGCACAGCCCACAGAGTACTATATACAGCACAGCCCACAGAGTACTATATACAGCACAGCCCACAGAGTACTATATACAGCACAGCCCACAGAGTACTATATACAGCACAGCCCACAGAGTACTATATACAGCACAGCCCACAGAGTACTATATACAGCACAGCCCACAGAGTACTATATACAGCACAGCCCACAGAGTACTATATACAGCACAGCCCACAGAGTACTATATACAGCACAGCCCACAGATAACTATATACAGCCCACAGCAGTATACAGCACAGAGCACAGCCCACAGAGAACTATATACAGCCCACAGCAGTATACAGCACAGAGCACAGCCCACAGAGAACTATATATAGCACAGAGCACACAGTAGTATACAGCACAGAGCACAGCCCACAGAGAGCTATATACAGCCCACAGCAGTATACAGCACAGAGCACAGCCCACAGAGAACTATATACAGCCCACAGTAGTATACAGCACAGAGCACAGCCCACAGAGAACTATATATAGCACAGAGCACACAGTAGTATACAGCACAGAGCACAGCCCAGAGAGCTATATACAGCCCACAGCAGTATACAGCACAGAGCACAGCCCACAGAGAACTATATACAGCCCACAGTAGTATACAGCACAGAGCACAGCCCACAGAGAACTATATATAGCACAGAGCACACAGTAGTATACAGCACAGAGCACAGCCCACAGAGAACTATATATAGCACAGAGCACACAGTAGTATACAGCACAGAGCACAGCCCACAGAGAACTATATACAGCCCACAGCAGTATACAGCACAGAGCACAGCCCACAGAGAACTATATACAGCCCACAGTAGTATACAGCACAGAGCACAGCCCACAGAGAACTATATACAGCCCACAGCAGTATACAGCACAGAGCACAGCCCACAGAGAACTATATACAGCCCACAGTAGTATACAGCACAGCCCACAGAGAACTATATACAGCCCACAGTAGCATACAGCACAGAGCACAGCCCACAGAGAACTATATACAGCCCACAGCAGTATACAGCACAGAGCACAGCCCACAGAGAACTATATACAGCCCACAGCAGTATACAGCACAGAGCACAGCCCACAGAGAGCTATATACAGCCCACAGCAGTATACAGCACAGAGCACAGCCCACAGAGAACTATATACAGCCCACAGCAGTATACAGCACAGAGCACAGCCCACAGAGAGCTATATACAGCCCACAGCAGTATACAGCACAGCCCACAGAGAACTATATACAGCCCACAGCAGTATACAGCACAGAGCACAGCCCACAGAGAGCTATATACAGCCCACAGCAGTATACAGCACAGAGCACAGCCCACAGAGAACTATATACAGCCCACATCAGTATACAGCACAGAGCACAGCCCACAGAGAACTATATATAGCACAGAGCACACAGTAGTATACAGCACAGAGCACAGCCCACAGAGAGCTATATACAGCCCACAGCAGTATACAGCACAGAGCACAGCCCACAGAGAACTATATACAGCCCACAGCAGTATACAGCACAGAGCACAGCCCACAGAGAACTATATACAGCCCACAGCAGTATACAGCACAGAGCACAGCCCACAGAGAACTATATACAGCCCACAGCAGTATACAGCACAGAGCACAGCCCACAGAGTACTATATACAGCCCACATCAGTATACAGCACAGAGCACAGCCCACAGAGAACTATATATAGCACAGAGCACACAGTAGTATACAGCACAGAGCACAGCCCACAGAGAACTATATACAGCCCACAGCAGTATACAGCACAGAGCACAGCCCACAGAGAACTATATACAGCCCACAGCAGTATACAGCACAGAGCACAGCCCACAGAGAGCTATATACAGCCCACAGCAGTATACAGCACAGCCCACAGAGAACTATATACAGCCCACAGCAGTATACAGCACAGAGCACAGCCCACAGAGAGCTATATACAGCCCACAGCAGTATACAGCACAGAGCACAGCCCACAGAGAACTATATACAGCCCACATCAGTATACAGCACAGAGCACAGCCCACAGAGAACTATATATAGCACAGAGCACACAGTAGTATACAGCACAGAGCACAGCCCACAGAGAGCTATATACAGCCCACAGCAGTATACAGCACAGAGCACAGCCCACAGAGAACTATATACAGCCCACAGCAGTATACAGCACAGAGCACAGCCCACAGAGAACTATATACAGCCCACAGCAGTATACAGCACAGAGCACAGCCCACAGAGAACTATATACAGCCCACAGCAGTATACAGCACAGAGCACAGCCCACAGAGTACTATATACAGCCCACATCAGTATACAGCACAGAGCACAGCCCACAGAGAACTATATATAGCACAGAGCACACAGTAGTATACAGCACAGAGCACAGCCCACAGAGAACTATATACAGCCCACAGCAGTATACAGCACAGCCCACAGAGAACTATATACAGCCCACAGCAGTATACAGCACAGAGCACAGCCCACAGAGAACTATATACAGCCCACAGTAGTATACAGCACAGAGCACAGCCCACAGAGAGCTATATACAGCCCACAGTAGTATACAGCACAGAGCACAGCCCACAGAGAACTATATACAGCCCACAGCAGTATACAGCACAGAGCACAGCCCACAGAGAACTATATACAGCCCACATCTCTTCTCTTCCTCCCCTCACCTCCTCCGAGAATGGCCCCACAGTCCAGAAAAAAAAAAACTCTCCTCACCTCTCCTCGTGCCCAGCGTTGCTTCCTGGTTCCTGCTCCTGTCTCAGCAGCTGCAGTCTGCCCGGGACACAGCAGGTGCGCGATGATATGACGTCATCGCGCACCCGCAGTGTCAGAGGCAGAGCGGGGAATGATGGGAGAGGAGCGTCTGTAGACGCTCTCTCCTCCATCATTGCATTCAACTGTACCGGCGTCTATACGCCGGTATAGTTGAATGCGACGGCGGGGGCGGCGGATTGAGCGGCCCACCACTGGCACCGGCCCTTCTGGCATTTGCCAGAAGTGCCCTATGGCCAGTCCGGCCCTGTTAGGGGGTGAAATCCTGCTGACAGATTCCATTTAAGTTAAAGGGGCTTTCTGGGAACATAACAAAAATATTATCTTGCTGTCCCTGTAATGAGTTCCCAAACCCTCCTGTTAACTGTATCTTCTTTTTTTAGCTCTCCTTCAGTGCAAGTCTTTTGTTTTTTCCTTTGCTTCCAAACTATATTTTCCAAAAGGAGTAGCTTTATCTATCCTTTTCTCAGTGCCCAACCACGTCACCTACAAAGCACCATCCTGAGATTCTTGCAAAGTTTCAAGATGGATAAATCATAGACAGTTCTCCTTCCTAACATTCCTCCTACCTCACTTATTATCCAGCATGACAGGGTGAATCGCAGAAGTCTAGAAAAATAAGGGTCAACATTGTAAATATTGCATTAACTTGACATATTTATCATTAAAAGTTTAAACATTTATGAAATTCTTATAACTGTACTTCAGTAACAATACTGAGGTAGCAAAACCAACATTTGGGTCAGTCTCAAAACTTTTGACCATGGTGGACGGTGCTCTCCATAGCCCTATGGCCCCAATGATCGGACATTGATGGCATTTTCTATTGATACCTGCACAGTAGGTGCAGTCAGAGTTTTAGCTCACAGGATGTAGAATCATTTTATTGTGGGTAAAAATAGCAAATTTGTGGCAAAAATGCTACTACCCTATTCCATTCAATGGCATATTGTATATGTACTGTATCATTCATACATATTCTACACTATCCACATGTAATATAGATATATTTACTATTCTTCACACCACAATTAACATAGAACTTTGTACAGGATATTACAAAAAGACATTTAATTGTAATGAAGAAAGTTTGTCAGACCAAAACGTATTGACGTTCATTTTAACACTGCACTTAGCACTTCTCCTGTGCTCTCGTTCCAAGTGTGGGGGTTGGTGGGACCAAATGAATTTGTCCAATGGCGAAATAAATCTATTCATGCCCTAATGCTTTTAGATCTTTAGGGAAAAT
The DNA here is from genome assembly GCF_051348905.1 of Ranitomeya variabilis. Taxonomy (NCBI): domain Eukaryota; kingdom Metazoa; phylum Chordata; class Amphibia; order Anura; family Dendrobatidae; genus Ranitomeya; species Ranitomeya variabilis. The sequence continues at coordinate 543,314,859 of NC_135234.1, forward strand.
AACTAATGCATGAAGATGGAAAACTATAGAGCTGTGCAATTCAGAACCAATGCTGCACAGTCAGCACTCCTCACATAGGTTACAATTGTATTGTTGGGAACACTGTAAAACACTGCCCTTTGGTTATTTCTTCTGAGAGACAATTAACCTTTGCAGAAAAATGGAAGAAGGCTTAGCGGCTTCACTGCATCCACCTTCTATCACAATGGTCTAATTAGACGACTTGTGTCACCAGCTCCTTAGGACATTTGTTTATAATTTAATCAGAAAATCTTTTTAATCTTAAAAATGATATTTTTCTGTTATGTAAAAATTAAAAGTAAACTAACATTAAGAAGATGAGCCAACCATGGCAGGAAGCTTGTAAATCAGTTTCTCACAAAAATGGTTTTCCTTTAGAAATGCATTTCCCAAGGATTTAGCTAAGTTCCTATAATATAACAATGTACAAAATACCTTTTTTTTTTTTTTTTTTTTTCCTGACCATTGTCTGGCTATACATGTATTGAGGTACCTTAGTCATTATTTATAGTGCTACTGTCAGACCTAGGTATCTCTGTATGAATATGGTTTTAACATACCTTTTGTATAAAATACCTTCCAAGGTATGAAATGTAAAATAAGCATTAATACAAAATAGCTCGGACACCAGTGAGAATGAAGTCTTCTATAGCGTAGAGAAAACCCTAAAACTCGTTAAAAAGAAGAGCTTACAAGGGGTCCTCTGTTTTTGACTACTCTGAGACCCTTAGTGATAAGTATCTACCAAATACATGGCACAGTGGCTTAGTCACATCTCGACCAGAACCTGCTCCTGAAATATCTGCTTCTGTCACCAGACAAAGCCATATTCACTTTTCGGGTGGTGCAGATAGAAGAGATGTCGGATTCCGAAGATCTGGACGGAAGCCTCTGTGTGGCCACTAAGGTCACAGTGGCTGGGACCTGCAGTGCTGTCTAGTTTGGGAGTATGGGTATGTGTGCTCCCAGCTGGAGTGATCAGCTCCCTGATCCAGCCAATTGGACAGCACGATATCCTACTAAAGTTTCCAGCTTGTGGCTGGAGGCTGCCAGATATAGCTTTGCACTTCCCTGGTAAAGCCAAAAAGCAGTAGCCAGAGGCCAAAATAAGCTTGATCCCAATGGCCAAAAATTAGCATAGAACAACTGAAAAAATTAAATGTGCAGGATCCAAAGTATGCATTTTTATTAAATACCATTAAAATAGTATGTGTGAATGTACACTCACCGGCCACTTTATTAGGTACACCATGCTAGTAACGGGTTGGACCCCCTTTTGCCTTCAGAACTGCCTCAATTCTTCGTGGCATAGATTCAACAAGGTGCTGGAAGCATTCCTCAGAGATTTTGGTCCATATTGACATGATGGCATCACACAGTTGCCGCAGATTTGTCGGCTGCACATCCCAAAGATGCTCCATACAAGGCAGGATGGATCCATGCTTTCATGTTGTTTACGCCAAATTCTGACCCTACCATCCGAATGTCGCAGCAGAAATCGAGACTCATCAGACCAAGCAACGTTTTTCCAATCTTCTACTGTCCAATTTCGATGAGCTTGTACAAATTGTAGCCTCAGTTTCCTGTTCTTAGCTGAAAGGAGTGGTACCCGGTGTGGTCTTCTGCTGCTGTAGCCCATCTGCCTCAAAGTTCGACGCACTGTGCGTTCAGAGATGCTCTTAGGCCTACCTTGGTTGTAACGGGTGGCGATTTGAGTCACTGTTGCCTTTCTATCAGCTCGAACCAGTCTGCCCATTCTCCTCTGACCTCTGGCATCAACAAGGCATTTCCGCCCACAGAACTGCCGCTCACTGGATTTTTTTTCTTTTTCGGACCATTCTCTGTAAACCCTAGAGATGGTTGTGCGTGAAAATCCCAGTAGATCAGCAGTTTCTGAAATACTCAGACCAGCCCTTCTGGCACCAACAACCATGCCACGTTCAAAGGCACTCAAATCACCTTTCTTCCCCATACTGATGCTCGGTTTGAACTGCAGGAGATTGTCTTGACCATGTCTACATGCCTAAATGCACTGAGTTGCCGCCATGTGATTGGCTGATTAGAAATTAAGTGTTAACAAGAAGTTGGACAGGTGTACCTAATAAAGTGGCCGGTGAGTGTATAACACAATACATATAGAAAGAAGCCAAAAATGCACAGTCAAATGAAGAAGAATTGTGGATGAGCCAAAAACCAAAAGAGGACATATCTCAAAAGTTAAGAAAATATTGGAGCAACTGTAATATAAAAAAAAAAACGGAGTAAAAAGCATAATGCAAACATAAATTGCACACAATGTAGATTCAGGGCAAGGAAAAGTAAACTATATAGGTCACTGTGGACCAAATATCCTAAATCATGATACCCTGAAACTCTATAAACAGCTAAGAAAGTAATACCACATAGGTTTTTATATTCTTTTATAAAGTTTTGTATTTGTTGTAAATAAAATTGCAATAAAATATCATTTGATTCAACATCAGAGATACTTGGTTCTTTGGCTATATTACCCTCTTATTCTAAATTGGGTTAAGGATCCTCTGAAGGAAGCGCTCTGAAACATCCCTTTTCACATTATCCATGTGGAGGAATTTTTTTCTGGGAGAGGAAAATCGCCTCCATTTTACAGATGGGCAGCATACCAGTTGAAAGGATCACCCTTGTTTGCAAACTTTTCCCAGTGTTGTGCCTCCTTGCACAACCACACCAGGTGAGCAAGATTCAAGATGTACTTTTCTCAGCAAGTAATATTCACCTATCTACTACACTTAGATAGTGCTCTCCCTCTCTTTCCCCTCATCTTCTCTCTCCCAGGACCTCATTCACAAAGCTGACAAGAAGGATAGGCAGGTAGCTGGGCCAAAATCAAAAGGGCCACATTGGCACAAAATCATCAGGCAGGAGAAACATCAATAAATAAGCCAAGATCAAGACAGGAAAAACACAAATACGTAACAGGAGCAGAAACCAAAGACCTTTATGTAGGATGACCTCTACTAAAATAATCACACATTTTATGCCAAACAAAATATTAGAACATTTAAAAAGAAAAATAAATGTAAAAATAATTTTAGATCTGTAAATCAAGACAAAAGCATGTATTGGCTTGAAAGCTCTTCCATACAGCTTCCATGGACCAATGCGAGTATTACAGGTTGGACGAGGAGTACTTACCACAATGGCACTGATTTCACTTGCACCTGGATTTTTAGGTTTTTGCTTGAGTTGGGCAAGAGTTAGGGCCCTGTAGCTTGGGATTTTTTTTTTCCCCTAATAATAAAGAACTTCATTTAAAAACTGGATTTTGTGATTACTTGTGCTATCTTTGTCTAATATTTAAATCTGTTTGGTGATCTGAAACATTTAAGTGTGACAAACATGCCAAGGAATTGGAAATCAGGAAGGGGGCAAACACTTTTTCACACCGCAGTAGTATAGTTTTTGTGATTCGCTATGTCGTTTACACACCAAGTGTAGGGCATTGCAGTAGCTTAGGTAGCATGGTTACTTATGATCACTCATATAGTGACAGCTAGTTAGCGGTTAGTGGTCATAACCATGAATATCTAAGCTACTGCCCTGTACATTGGGTAAGTGACATAGCGAATCAGAAGAACTATGCTACATTTCTAATTGGAGGTATTTGCTAACATTATTATTACTATTACACCTACTACATATTGGCATAGGATCTTGGAGATGGGAATACCCCTTTAACTCTTTGTTTTTGCTGTTTTAATAATGGAAACACTGTTTCAACAATGTTTTGTCATATTTTTATTAAATGGAGAACTTTGTAGTATAGTGATACATCATGCCCCATATTGTCAGCCTTACACTATGTGTTCTGTACATATTTTTCAGTCCAATCTACAAGAAGTTGGACAATATTATTGTACAGTAAATAGTGACTTCAGAAAGTCATCCCAGAGCTGCAGAGCGGTTGACGTTGACCCAGTATGCTTGCCTCCTACTATTTACAGCCATGTTCTCAGTTCTGTCTGCACCAGACAGGAAAGTGCCAGCTGTACAATTTGGCAAAGGGAACACTGCTCATTAGCAAGCCAAGTGCAACAGAGCACATAATTACAAATATATAATAGTGCGTAACAATGTATGGGCTGACTAGATGTCCTGCATCTTAAAGAAACATCCCTTTACATTGTGTTTTATGTAGGTGTGCTTTGAGCACATTATAGACTACGGAAAAAAATAAACACATTTAACAGATTTCAGTTTTTTCATGGATGATAGCAAAGTTTATACCACTTAGATGTTAGCAAAATAGAGAAAAAACATCTTTTTCCATATTGTACCAACAGTTGGACTGATTAAATAAAGCGGTGTACCTTTTGAACATCTAAACTTACAATAGTGTGACTCAAAGTGCATCAACATTTATCAAAGTTGCTCATGTTGGCTAATAAACATGGTTCATTTTTAGACTGGCTAGTCTATGTTTGCAGCATCTATAAGATGACTTACTATGGGCCACTAAGAGAAGACATATTGGGGCATAATTTCAATGCAATTTTGGTGCACAGGATTGTAATTTAAACCATGTCCGTTTCCCCATCCACATTCAGGTAAACCACTTTCCTTCTTACCAAATGTGTCAAAAATGTGTCTAAAACACATAATAAATGTGGTGCAAGATATGGAAAAAGATTTTTTGTTGTTGTGTGAATTAAGCCAGATATCCGGCACATGTGGCTTTGCAAATTATCCCCAATATGTGGTATTATTGGCAGATCTGTGAGTTTTCTCCGGTCAAGGGTTTAATCCATATTAGCCAAAGTACAACATTTATAGGCTTACCTTTGTATGATGTTGATTTTAGGAAAAAATCGTGCACCACAACATCTTTGATTCTTGGGGAGAATTCTAAACAGTGGCTACAGAATTGAAGTATAGTACTATAGTTAAAGGGTTTATCCAGGTTTTGCAAGAAAGTCTGCAGTCACTATGTAACTGCAAACTCGTGAATTCTTACAACGTGCATAGTGACAGGATTCTCTGGTGCTGGGAAACAGGCGATCAGGGTACTACAAATATGCAATATGCATACTCCTGGCCACATTTCGACAAGACGTGCTCAATACAAGTGAACAAAGCAAGTCTGTGCATATCTAGTTGGAATGTGGCTGGAAATAGCATATCGCATACTTGCAGTCACATGATCCCCTTGTTTTGTCACCAACTCTGGAGAACCCTGACTGTGTGTGCCCTGGGCAACCTGTCCTGGGTACCCCAGGGTCTGGTTACTTCATCTCTGTCCGCTGCCTTCTGTTGTGCTCCACATCGGGTTTTGCAGGTTGCCCAGCATGGCTCAGTAACATCATCTCCCTAATCCTGTTTCAGGCCCATTAGGATATACATCTGTGTTTTAGGATTGAGTCTCAAGACTTTCATTTGGTGTACTCCACCTTCTACGCACAACGTGCTTTAACTTCTATCCTTGCTGTGCTCCACTGCATTCGTCCTGCTGCTCCTAAGATTTCTGAGTGCGCCAAGTCCTCGCTTCCCACCCCAATGCCTGATGCTTGGATGACCCTCCTCACCAGGTGAGCCTAAACAGTGTTTTTAACTAAAGTAGTGAAGGGGGTGTGGGGACATTATTCTCTATGGGTGCTGTTGGGACATCATTCAATGTGCGAAATTATATGGGCACTATACTGCGTGTAGTGAACTGTAGTGACATCATACTGTATGTGAAAGCTTGTGGAGACCATCATACTGTATGTGATGGGCTATGGGGGCATCAGACTGTGTGGAGAGGGCTGTTGTTCAAGAAACTTCTACAGTATTCTTACTATATATTACTATAGTATTCTTACTATATATTTTTAAAAGGTGAATAACAGGAACTGTATTACTTACCATTTTTTATAACCTTATAAAAAGCAGTAAATTATATAGTTTTAATTAGCTGCTACTCGTAAGAATGCATGTTACAATAAACCCTATCGTAACATGTATTAGCAGTGGCAAATAGTCAACAGATTTAATTCTGTTCAAATTTTAGGGGTCTCATGTGACCCCTTTGGAAAATTAAGTCCCCATCCTTGCTCTAAAGCGTACAAGTACTTTGCTTTTTTATTGTTTTACATGTATGTTTTAAGGAAGTGGGTTTTTTTTAAACACAGCATAGTATATGGTCACAGCCTAAGGGTTCATGTCATATATTTCAGTTGGAAGTACTTTTCTTAGAAATATTAAGAAAAGGATTAATTAGGATATGTGCACACATTAAGTATTTGGTGCAGAAATTTTTGCATCTCTTGGTAGGAAAAACACAGCATATAATATTCACATTTTTTTGTGCATTTTTACATGCTTTTTTGGTGCAGATTTTTCCCCACTCATTACTATGAGTGAAATCTGCAGCAAAAAACGCTGAAAGAAATGTCATACTGCAGATTTAAGTCTGCTGCAAATTTCCAAGTCACAAATAACATGAGACTTCAGGATTCTCATTCACTTTGTTGGCATCAGGAAACCCTTCAGGTTTTGTGACAAATCTGTGCAGAAAAAAATCAACAAATCTGCAAAGTGCGCACAAGCCCTTAACGTTTTCAGTTTGAGCTAAGGACTGGATAAAGTGGGAACAGCATTACATTTATATGCAGCATGGTGGCTCAGTGGTTTGCACTGTAGCATTGCAGCGCTGGGGTTTGGGGTTGAAATCCCACCAAGGACAATATCTGTATGTTCTCTCCGTGTTTGCGTGGGTTTCCTCTGGTGTTCTCCGGTTTCATCTCACACCACATACACTCACCGGCCACTTTATTAGGTACACCTGTCCAACTTCTTGTTAACACTTAATTTCTAATCAGCCAATCACATGGCGGCAACTCAGTGCATTTAGGCATGTAGACATGGTCAAGACAATCTCCTGCAGTTCAAACCGAGCATCAGTATGGGGAAGAAAGGTGATTTGAGTGCCTTTGAACGTGGCATGGTTGTTGGTGCCAGAAGGGCTGGTCTGAGTATTTCAGAAACTGCTGATCTACTGGGATTTTCACGCACAACCATCTCTAGGGTTTACAGAGAATGGTCCGAAAAAGAAAAAAAATCCAGTGAGCGGCAGTTCTGTGGGCGGAAATGCCTTGTTGATGCCAGAGGTCAGAGGAGAATGGGCAGACTGGTTCGAGCTGATAGAAAGGCAACAGTGACTCAAATCGCCACCCGTTACAACCAAGGTAGGCCTAAGAGCATCTTTGAACGCACAGTGCGTCGAACTTTGAGGCAGATGGGCTACAGCAGCAGAAGACCACACCGGGTACCACTCCTTTCAGCTAAGAACAGGAAACTGAGGCTACAATTTGTACAAGCTCATCGAAATTGGACAGTAGAAGATTGGAAAAACGTTGCTTGGTCTGATGAGTCTCGATTTCTGCTGCGACATTCGGATGGTAGGGTCAGAATTTGGCGTAAACAACATGAAAGCATGGATCCATCCTGCCTTGTATGGAGCATCTTTGGGATGTGCAGCCGACAAATCTGCGGCAACTGTGTGATGCCATCATGTCAATATGGACCAAAATCTCTGAGGAATGCTTCCAGCACCTTGTTGAATCTATGCCACGAAGAATTGAGGCAGTTCTGAAGGCAAAAGGGGGTCCAACCCGTTACTAGCATGGTGTACCTAATAAAGTGGCCGGTGAGTGTATACTGATAGGGAATTTGTGATCTCCAATGGAGACAGAGATGATTATATCTGTAAAGTGCTGTGGAAATTAATTAAAGGAGCTATATAAGGAAGTAAAAATAAATTATATTTTTCCACAAATGATGACAGAAAGGAGGATGATTTACTTTATAGCTTTAATACATCAATGTAGGAAGCTGAATGCCAAAAAAATAGACTTAAAAGTATTGGAAGCCACATTGTAAACCACACAAGACTGAATGTGATTCACTTCACCTCCTAATGGAAAATGAGACTGCTTAATTTATTTTACTTACCCTAACCTACATAACCACATAGGACATTACCAATAATATCACGGTATGTGTAGGCTGCAGAGTGCACACAGCTTATAGTAATCACGCACATTTCTTAAGCTGTATTGCACCGCTATTTTAGTAACACCATCAAGCTTTTTCAATTTTAGTAATTACATGTAAAACATTTTTAATCTCAATAAAGAATGCAAACCAAAGAAGCCTCTTAAAATCTGAAGCTCGCTGATGTCAGAGAAGAACGAGATAATAGCTAGATTAAGGTTTCCTTACTGATTGGAACCATGAAACAACTTTAACTCAGCATGATTTCTTGCAGTTGCCCGATGGAATGGTTTTGCTGAGACAGTGAGGAATATTCATTCAGCCCTGAGACAGAATGTCAGGAGAATCTGCAAATGCCACAAGAAAAGATGCTGCTCCTTTTTTTCCTAGGCGCTGCTCTTTCTGACAGTAACATGCTTTCAGTTGTCCCATCTCCAGAAAAGAACAAGGCATTTTCCCTAAACATCTCCATTACGAGTCACAATAAAAAGATAACAGGCTCAAATCTACATGATGGCAAAAGTAACATCATCCCAGTGTGGATAGTCTGGAGAATACAGATTGCGTCAGTCCTGCGTAGCGTAGAGTCGGCTCATGAATCAATATGTGGATGACAAAAGGAACTAATTTAAATACATATAAAATGTATAAAATGTTCAAAGGAGATTTTGCACATAGACAGATGGCCTCACAATCTTCCGATTTCCAAGGATCTGGCTACTCTTACCATCTTTGACTATCTTGGAAAGTCAAATATGGCATTTCTTTTCACCATCCATGGCCATTGAAAGGAATGTAATGTAGCAGGCAATTCAAAAGATAGCAGACCATGCAATGCATGTGTCCTCAAGATTGAGAGCTGCTCTTTTATAGTTTATCATGCTCTACAGTGTACATATACCAGGGATACAGCCCAAGGTTGTTGGAGGCTGTGGTAACTGCTCACCTTTTCAGGTTGTTTGGCCCCCATCAAGAGTTAGAGCTTTGGGAGGTAGTGGTACCAGCTGCCCCAATACCAAAGTGTTTGAGGATCTAATGTAATAAGTAGTGGTGAAGAGTGTGCAAATCTGCACTGATGGTTCTGTGTTCACAATAAAGGTCCCTTATGAGGTTGAAAAAAGTCTATGCTGTTTTATTCTCATGTATCTCGAAGTTATGGGCAGCACGGTGGCTCAGTGGTTAGGACAACATCTGCAAGGTGTTTGCGTGGGTTTCCTCCGGGTTCTCCGGTTTCCTCTCACATTCCAAAAAAAACATACTGATAGATTCTAGATTGTGAGCCCCATGGGGATAGCGATGATAATGTGTGCAAACTGTAAAGTGCTGCGGAATATGTTAACACTATATAAAAAATAAAGATTATTATAATTATTATTATATTAACAAACTGCTTCATCGGGAGAACCACAACAGTTATCTGTCATGGGTCTCCTGATGAAGAAGTCTGCTAACTTCGAAACTCGTTGAGAATAAAGCTGCACATACATTTTTAAACCTCATAAGGGACCTTTATTGTCAGCACAGAACCATCAGCGCAGATTTACCCACTTTTCTCCACTACTTTATTATCTTTACAGTTCTTTGAATAACATATTTCACATGCTTTAGTTCAAATAGTGCTCTCATTTTTTTTAAAACAAATATAGAACAGCTAAACGTCAGCTAAAAAGTTTTTCCAGTGAAAAAAAAGTACTTACAGGTAAATAGTAAGTTATAAGATACAAATATTCTGCAAGCCCAGGAGCATTGTTTCTCTGCTATCCCAGCCATTGGCAATCCCAGGCACATCACTTTCTGACCTATGCTTGATACAGGATAGCATTTCTACTGTGAGGACATGACCAGAGTATTGTATGAAGGGGGCCTTGCCTTCTGTTAATTTTATCAATTAAACTGCCCCCCTTCTCCAATGTATAGACAAAGAGAAGGTTGTCTTAGCTAGACAACCTTGTTATACACTCCATTGATCACAAGTAGTGTTGGGTAGGGTTGAGCTAAACGGATCGGACATTTTCAAAAGTCGCCGACTTTCAGCAAAGTCGGGTTTCATGAAACTCGACCCGATCCCACTGTGGGATCGGCCATGCGGTCGGCGATCTTCGCGCCAAAGTCACGTTTCATTTGACGCTTTCCCCGCCATTTTTTTCAGCCAATGAAGGAGTGTGGGCAGCGTGATGACATAGGTTCCGGCTTGCTTTGTGTGGCGTCACAGGGGGTAAAACCGCCATCTTAACGTTTGGGATATAGCGATTTGCACAGTGAAACACAAACTTTGCAGGGACGGAGGAGAGAGAGAGAGAGAAGAAAAAAAAAAATATCACCATTGACCTGCATTGGGTTTCGTGTTTCGGTTGGCCCCCGACTTTTCACAATAATCGGCCGATTTCACACGATCCGACTTTCGAGACAGTCGGGTTTCACGAGACCCGACTCGATCCTAAAAAAGCAAAAGTCGCTCAACCCTAGTGTTGAGCATTCCGATGCTGCAAATATCGGGTATCGGCCAATATTCGCTGTATCGGAATTCCGATACCGAGTTCCGATATTTTTGTGATATCGGAAATTGGAATCGGAAGTTCCTATAAGTTCCCAGGCATGTGCGGTGCGTATGGTTCCCAGGGTCTGGAGGAGAGGAGACTCTCCTTCAGGCCCTGGGATCCATATTCATGTAAAAAATAAAGAATAAAAATAAAAAATATGGATATACTCACCCCTCCAAAGGACCCTGGATCTCAGCGGTGCAACCGGCAGCCTCCGTTCCTAAGAATGCAGTGAGTGTAGGACCTGCGATGACATCGCGGCTTGTGATTGGTCGCGTGACCGCTCATGTGACCGCTCACATGACCACGACGTCATCGAAGGTCCTTCACTCTGCATTCTTAGGAACGGAGGCAGACGCTTGCAGCGGTGACAGCCAGGGCTCGTCCGAGTGTGAGTATATCCATATTTTTTATTTTTATTCTTTATTTTTTGCATGAATATGGATCCCAGGGCCTGAAGGAGTGTTTCCTCTCCTTCAGACCCTGGGAACCATCCAGGATAGCTTCCGATATTTGTGTCCCATTGACTTGTATTGGTATCGGGTATCGGTATCGGCGATATCCGATATTTTTGGGATATCGGCCGATCCAATCCGATACCGATACTTTCAAATATCGGAAGGTATCGCTCAACACTAATCACAAGCCAAGATGGGAAAGGAAAGGCTATACTGTGTCCAGCACATGGCAGGAACCAAATATAGCCTTTGCAAAAATCTTTCACATTTTAGCACTTTGTGACAAGCAAATGAATGTACCTTGGTAAGAAACCCCTAAAACGTAAAAGGGAACTATTCTCTCAAATGCCATTTTACAATTTTTCACAATTTGCTACTTTTCTTATTTTGCCATATGCTTTACGTGATACATTTTATGGTATTTTATTGGCAGTTGATATAGAGTCAGTACAGTGCACTGTTAGGCTGAGTTAAGATGCTGTGGATTTGCAGTGCAGATTTCACAGTGGTGCAGATTCCACAGTAAAAAATTTTGCCAAAATGTTGTGGATCTACACAATGTAAAATACTAAAAATTTGTGGTGAATCTACAGCAAAATTGGCTTGAATTTGTCCCAAATCTGCAGCTGTGTTTGACCACATTTTCTGATAAACAGATTATATGTCCGACTGCAAAATAAAGCTTAAGTGCAGTGAGTACAAAAAGATATTGCCATAAATCACCAGATATGTAAATGAATGGGTAGAATGAGACATCAAATTGATATAAATACAGTAAAGAAAGTATTTACACCAGACCTGGGCAAAAAACGGCTCGCCAGCAAGCTGTCACTTCTGACAGCCACCCCCGGCACCGCTCGGCCAGCCGCCAGACGCTTCTGAGGAGGACCGCTGGCAGCTGGAGTGAAGGCCCTGAGCTCATACGCATCGGCCCTGTACGTCACATGCAATGTGAGCAGCAGAGCCGGGTTGAATATCGGTGGCGGCGGCCATCTTCCTGAGGCCGCGCGTGCGCAGATGGAGTGCTCTGCTTCACGGGGCTTCAGGAAAATGGCCGCGGGAGGCTGCACGTGCGCAGATGGAGATCGCGGCAGCCATTTTCCTGAAGCCGAGTTTGCAGATTTAGATCTCGGCTTCAGGAAAATGGCTGCCGCGATCTCCATCTGCGCACGCACGGCCTTTTGCGGCCATTTTCATGAAGCCCCGTGAAACAGAGCACTCCATCTGCGCACGCGCGGCCTCGGGAAGATGGCCGCCGCCACCGATATTCACCCCGGCTCTGCTGCTCACATTGCATTCCGGGCCGCTGCGTCACCTCACCAGTGGAAGGGACCCTGCACACGCCATGCCGCACCTCTGCCATCGCCACATCACTGCTGCAACCCCCCATGGACACCAGGCCGTGGCATCACCCACCTAAGCAGGAAGGGATCCTGCTCAGGTGCACGCCACACCGCATCACCCCACCTCTGCCGACACCATGCCTCCTGTGACCCTGCTCTGCCACCGCCAGCCTTCAGGTAAGATACTGTAAATTCGGACAATAAGACGAACCCCCATCTTATAAAAAATCTTTTTTTCTGCAATTTTCACCCCAAATTTGGGGTGCGCCTTATGGTCCGGTGCGTCTTATAGTCCGAAAAATACGGTAATTATATTAGTCCGGCCCTCTAAAACCATCCCAATTTCTCATGCGGCCCCATGGCAAAATTAATTGCCCACCCCTGATTTACACAGTTTTAAATTCCAACATTTGTTTGCATAGCCTAACATTAAACAGAAAATACACAAAAAATCCCATCAACTTCTCTCCAAACTCTCCCTTTCTTTTGAATTGATTTTGACTTGTTACATTGAAGACTGCATCGATTCCCCTTAGAAATATGCTGGACAAAAATGGAGGAAACCAATTGGAAATCAGAAATGAGTGGAAATTGTAGCAGACTGATTGGACACACTGGGAAAATCTATGTTGTTTTTATTTGTATTATTCTTTCTGAGGTTTTGGATTTCTCTAAATGGCTAAACAGTGTAAACATTCTTTCAGTAGCTTCAGCAAGTTAATAAGATTTCTGTACTTATATTATAATTTATAAACTCTTGATGTTAAAGGTTTACATACACTTAGGTGGAAAACCTTAGAAATTAAATTTCTAAGCATACAGTCATCATACTGTACAGAGGGGAACCAAATTATGTCTCATAGAGATGAATGTTGGTGTGAAAAATACAAATTAACCCTATAAGCAAAAGACTTTGTAGAGATGTTGGAGGGAACAGGTTCACCAGTATCTTGTGAACCAAAAGTAACCATTTTTATCTACGGAGGGAAAATGGAGATGATTGCAAAGCAAAGGAGACCATCCCAACTGTGAAGATATGAGATGGAGGAGATGGTAGGATCATGTTGCAGGGGTAGTCTGCTCTTTCATAAAAGAGATTGGGAAGGAAAATCACATAAAGATATTGCATCCCAAGATGTGCTAAAATGATTCAGCGGCACAAGTTCTGCAAGGAGAAATGGGCCAAAATACCAGAAACTTATTATGGGAAGCCTATGGTCGTCTACCAAAAACATTTTCCCAAGTTAGACATGTTAAATATGAACCTTCTCTATGTAAGCGTTTTAGCCAATAGGAATCTAATGAAGTAAATAAATATAACATAAATCATTGTCTCTTGTATTATTCTGACATCTCACATTCTTCAAAAAAAAAGAAATGTGTATTTGAATTAAATGTCAGAAATTCCCACAAATATATACACATTTTATGTTTCCTCCCTCCAACACTAAGTGGTGGATAGAAATACCCCTCCAGCCCTATGAATGTGTATCTGGATGAACATCAAGTCTGATAATGCGGCATTCTGGCACCACATAACGGAAATATTTAAAGGGAGCGCCGCTGCTTGCTCCAGAAGACTTTTGTTACTCAGTCATGACATTTGTAAACTCTTCTGGCCTTCTGGGAAGTCTCCCCTTTTTCTAGGAGCAAACTATAAGATCTGGGAAAGTTGGCAACTTTGTCCAAAAAAAAGCTATTACATTTTGCCTGACACTGTCTTATTTCTAGTAGCAGAAAAAGTATATACGGTACCTATTTTTTTTTTATAACTCACAAACTCTATTCATAATGTCACTAAATCCAGAATATTGACATTAATTTACTAGATGTGACAAAGACGTCAAAGAACATGAGAAGTCTACAACACTAAGAAAAAAATAGTAACAAATTGCTTTGAAATTAAACATTATTTTAAATCATGTAATTTTTCAGAATATATCAGTTACCAGATGTACTTTTCAAGATTTTATCCATCTTGCTAACTTAATGATGACATTTGGGAATAATTCGTACATCACTCGAACTAAGTATACCGCTGTGCATATCTGAGTCAACAGTACACTTAAAAATTATTATATAATTTGAATATTATATTTAAATAAGAATTTCCAAGCAAGGGAGATTTGCAATAATTTCTGCAGTATATCTCTATATTTTTAACTTGTCTTTGTATATTGCCTTCTGCAGTTGGGAAGAAAATTTGAACCCTATAATGGAAAGACATTTGGTAATCACTGGTAAAACAATCTAAGAGCTTAAGATTAATTAAATATTCTATATAAAATAAGGATGGTTTCACACACAGTGCAGCAAACCTACTTATTTAATATTCAGACAGTGTAAACTTAGACTAGACGGTATAAAAATGTGCCAGATTTATTACAATGACTCGTGCTGTTAGATAAAACTGCCATTTTTTAGATGTCTTTTCTAATTTTACACCACCTTTGCTTGGCTCACTCTACATCAATTAATGTGCAACCAAATTTTGATACTTCATTAATGGATTGTGTCATTTCACCATGGCCCTTTCAACTAAGCCATAACCATTTTCCTTCCAATCTAGGCATCTTCGATCTGTAAAATGAGTTGAAATCTCATGTTCGAGGTATTTGGCACAGCCATTTCTGCTAGTGTTTTGGGACTAGAATTCCTGCAGATTTTTATTAATATACAGGTGCTTCTCACAAAATTAGAATATCATCAAAAAGTTAATTTATTTCAGTTCTTCAATACAAAAAGTGAAACTCGTATATTATATAGAGTCATTACAAACAGAGATATCTATTTCAAGTGTTTATTACTGTTAATGTTGATGATTATGGCTTACAGCCAAGAATACTTTATAACACCAGCTTGAAAAATGATTTTAAAATCCAAAATGTTGGCTTACTGAAATGTATGTTCAGTAAATGCACTCAATACTTGGTCGGACTCCTTTTGCATCAATTACTGCATCAATGTGGAGTGACGTGGAAGCGATCAGCCCAGGTTGCTTTGATAGCAGCTTTCACCTTGTCTGCATTGCAGGGTCTGGTGTCTCTCATCTTCCTCTTGACAATACTCTATAGATTCTCTATGGGGCTAAGGTCAGGCGAGTTTGCTGGCCAATCAAGCACAGTGATACTGTTGGTTTTTAAACCAGGTATTGGTACTTTTGGCAGTGTGGACAAGTGCCAAGTTCTGCTGGAGAATGAAATTTCCATCTCCAAAAAGCTTGTCAGCAGAGAGAGGAATTTAGTGCTCTAAAATTTCCTGGTCGACCGCTGCGCTGACTTTGGTCTTGATAAAACACAGTGGACCTACACCAGCAGATGACATGGCTCCCCAAATCATCACTCATTGTAGAAACTTCACACTAGACATCAAGCAGCTTGGATTGTGTGCCTCTCCACGTTTCCTCCAGACTCTAGGACCTTGATTTCCAAATGAAATGCAAAATGTACTTTGATCTGAAGCAACACTTTGGACCACTGAGAACAGTCCAGTTCTTTTTCTTCTTGGCCCAGGTAAGATGTTTTTGGCGTTGTCTATTGGTCATGAGTGGCTTGACGCAAGGAATGTGACACTTGTAGCCCATGTCCTGGACACGTCTGTGTGTGGTGTCTCCTGAAGCAATGACTCCAGCAGCAGTCCACTCCTTGTGAATCTCTCACAAATTTTTGAACGGCCTTTTCATAACAATCCTTTCAGGACTGCGGCTATCCCGGTTGCTTGTGCACCTTTTTCTACCCCACTTTTTCCTTCGACTCAACTTTCCTTTAATATGCTTGGATACAGCACTCTGTGAGCAGCCAGCTTCTTTAGCAATGACCTTTAGTGACTTACCCTCCTTGTGGAGTATGTCAATGACTGCCTTCTGGACATCTGTCAAGTCAGTAGTCTTTCCCATGATTGTGAAGCCTACTGAAACACACTAAGGGACCCTTTTAAATGTTTAGGAAGCCTTTGCAGATTTTTTTGTTAATTCTTCTAATTTACTGAGATAATGACTTTTGGGTTTTCATTGGCTGTAAGCCATAATCATCAACATTAACAGAAATAGATACTTGAAATAGATCACTCTGTTTGTATTGACTTTATATAATTTATGAGTTTCACTTTTTGTATTGAAGAACTGAAATAAAGCAACTTTTTGATGATATTCTAATTTTGAGAGAAAAACCTCTATCTCCCCATTGTTTACAAATCCACTCATGGCTTAGGCTAAAAAATGCATCAAAAACTGCATAGTGATGTTTAAAATAATGCACACATGTGAAACCATTCCAAAAGAAATGATACACCACTATGGAAACATAGTCAAGAGGTACAAACAACATCAGTGATCATACTCTAGTAGTTGCCACACGACACTTTTCAATGTAACCGTTCCTGTTCTCTTGCCAGAATCTGATTTTTTTTTAATTCAATTCATGTGAATTCCAGCAGATGCCAGATGACCACCATTTTGCTAAATTTTGAAGACTGAGTTGAAAAAAATGTATATGTTGCCTCTTTTTACTTCCCAATACTTCTCTCAGCACCTGACCTCCGATTAACTCCTGTGTCTTCACTAGGCCCCACACTATTACGTGAGGAACAATGCATGTTAATAAAGTGTGTGGCGCTCCATTTGGTCATGTGGGGAGCAATGCACAGCATCTCCCTTGATTGGCTGCTCTAGACCACATGAAGTGATAGTTGCATGGCATTTTGGTGAATTCCACACTGCCGGGCCTGACATGATTCGAGTCCACTCTTTCTTCAGCAATGTGTGAAATAGCACAGGGCATTTTTTTTTGCAATCCTCACAAATTGAAACGTAAGTTGTTTGAATTCACAAGTACCTGCAAATTTCAGGAAACTTAACTTGTATTCACTTATCTATAGAATATGTATTTTTCTACTCTAAATATCACTAGCTCTCTGTATGAAATCAAACTCTACAAAGATCAGGCGACCAAAGAACAAAATGCGATCAAGTGCTAAATACATACTGACAATAAAATGGTATAATAAATTACTCATCATAATACAAAACATAGACTAAGACACTACTACAGAAAGAGTAACACTCCCCATTTTTTACACTTATGGTATAACCACATGTCAATATAACATTCTTTCATCCCAACCCGTGAGATGGTCACCAGCTGCTGCATCTAAGAATGGAGTGGTGCATGCACAAATATACTCATCTGATTCCATAGCTCCCTTTAGAAGTGCAGTGAATGGACATATACCATAAAAGTTTGTGATTCAAATACCCTATAACTGTTTTCTTTTCTAGTGTTACAAAGTGTCTTTACAAGTTTGAATAACCTTCACCGGTATTAGAGTTTTATCCATATTATAAAGTAGAAATATTTAACTCATAGGCAATAGATATTCGGTCCTAACACAATGCATCTGTTATTGTAAAATATGAGCCCAAATGCATACATTCATCCCAATAAATTCACAGGCACATACAAGAGAACACTTAATCTATTGAACTCATTTTACTCTGAAAAGCCATTTGCCAACTCTAGGAAGGATAGACCTTAAATGGCATTCAGAAGCATGATGGCATAGAAATTGTAACTGACATTATACTAATATTCCCCAACATCTCTCGTGAAATGAAGACAGATTTAGCAATGCCGTGTGATATGATGAGGTGCTGAATTAAGTCTTACACCAAGGGTAAACATTATTTATTCTATATACCCTGCACTTCAAGAGATTTGTAAGCATCTACTAACTCATCAATGCCATACATCTGTCTTCTACAAAACATAAGGACTGTATGATTACAAATGGATAACTGTGATAGGAATTGCAAAAGATATTCACAGCATGGCATGAAGGATGATCTGTGATGAAATGGTCTGAATGCATTCCTTATGTAACTTTTTTTTATATCATTAGGCAAAGTAAGTCTATGCCTATAGGCAGCAGAGGTTAAGAGGCAGTATGTGTCCTGATCAGTATGTACTACAGTATATCTCAAGCCGATGAAAGGAAGAATATCAGCTGGGATTTGAATCATATAAGACTTATAAGACTGAAACTATTGTAATTAATCCAAAAAGATGTATAAAAGCATAACATTAAACATGCCTAGTCATAGGAGTGCCTGCCCTGGTTCCGATAGTATAAATCATGGATTGTATACGAGACTTCATGAACAAGGATTTTTGGGGCTTTTCATCAGTTTCCAAGAAGAAGTGCACTCGCTAAGCATTTTTGCCCCTTCAACTTAATCATAAAAATTGGACCATTGACAATCTATACTTTGGAAATTCCTCTATAACATGTCAAAAGTTTTGTTAACCAATCGGTCACTAATAAGTCTTTTTATGGCAGCCGTTAAAGGGCATTATGGTACAATGTTGCTTTAGCATACAGCCCTCTATTGTTGTTCCAAGACCGATAAAGGGAGTGTCCAGGTGCCTGATGACAGGCGACCTCCTGCTCTAAATGGCAGGATCAGAGATAGCTCAGATATCCGCCCTGTAATAACCCTATTTAACCCATTAGATGCAGTGGTCAATAGCAACGTCAGCATCAAAGTAGTTTTAGAGTGAGGGATCTTTCTCTTTCATCCCATTGGGTCCCCTACAGTCCAATGACCAAATATTGCACCAGACTAATTGTATCAACCTAGTGAATGTAGTGTCATTCATACATCAGAGTGACCACTGTGACATCAAAACCCAAAAAAGTCAGAAAAGCTTTTTTACTCTCCCCCCCAAAATTAAATGAAAGTTATAGATTACATTATATATTTGCCCAAATGGTTCCATTAAAAACACTCAACACTCATCTTTCAAAAACACATGCATTAATAAGGCTAGGTTCACATTGCGTTAGGGCAATCCGTTTAGCGCTAGCGCTAGCAGATTGCGCTAATGCAATGTTTATTTAGGGGCCGCGTTTAGGGGTCGCGGTAACGTCCCCGCTCTCGCAGATCCCCGATCTGCGAGAGCGGGGAACGGACCTCGGGCGCGCCGCGGACGCTGCAAGCAGCGTCCGAGGCGCGCCACAGAAGAACGGCACATCGCTAGCGCGAGCCGAAAAAGGCACGCGCTTGCGATGCGCTACAGGGAATCTTCACATTGCTGTCAATGGGTGCGCTAACGGACCCGTTGCACGGCGTTAATTGCGACATTTTCGCCGTGCAACGCTGTCCGATAGCGTGCACACATTAACGCAATGTGAACCTAGCCTAAGGTTGTATGATTGGAGAAAAAGTTATTTGAAATGATTGGTAAACAAAAAATGTGCAGGCATTAAAGGGAATTTGTCATCTGAATCAATCTGCCTGAAGCACTGGTAACATAAATCCGAATCGGACTCCATTGTTGTAGCTATATGTAAGGCCACCTCTACATGTACATGTCTCCAATATGTGTGGTATCCATTTTTACTATGGATTCCACATGCACCCATTATAATCTATGGTGCTGCACACATGTCCGTGTGTTTGCATGGGCTGTGTGTCTGTGCAAACCACACAGAAACATGTCCGTGTTTTACTAACAGCAAAGATGACAAGGGCCAACAAAAGTCATGGCATCCGGGTGCTGTCCGTGTGCTGAATGTGCTTACCATTGCAAAGAGAAGCTATGGAATTGATTTTTCTTAAGCCATATTGGAGAAAAATGAATGGCACTCGGATTACACACAGATGTTACGCTGATCCTAAACACAGAAGAAGTCAGAAGTAAGATTTGAACCCACACCTCCCTTTGGAGACCAGTACATCCAAGTATGAGGGATGTGTTATACTGGAGGAATCAGAGAACACCATTCTTGGGGCTCAAAACACTAATGACACTAGTACCATTTTTTCCAATATTGGTATTATATGGAATGTAAAGTTGGCTGTGACAGGGTTACTGGCACAGTGTATGGACAGAGATATGTGTCACTGCGCATATTGGCATCAGTGATGTAAAGCCAGGATATTTTTCCTCCAGCACGCTATGTGCTGAGAGGGTTAATGTAAAGTTGTATACATGGGCTGGTTTTATGTGAGCACCTATAGAGTGGGAGGGTGCTCACCATATCTCCTCCTGCAGAGCCAACACCGGCATGTGTACTAATAGGACACTGTCACTGTCAGGTGATCATCACATGGTCTGGGTTAAAAAGCCTGGCTGGAGAGTCAGTAGTTGTTGTGACTTGGGAGAGGAGGAACTCCCACATGCCTCCAGGAGGAGGTGAGGACATTGTGTGATGTCTGCGGGTGAAACCTGCAGAGGAAGAACTCTTTTGCTTTTTGTTTTGTTTTGTTTATTGTTAAGCCAGGAAGGCTCTGCTTATTTTTCCTGAACCCTGCTTTGTCCATAGTGACTATAATAAACCAGTAGGTAATTTACTATCAAAACATTCCTGTGTCTACCTTAAGCTGAGCGGGTCAACCCCTCACAGTGCCTAAAGGGAAGTGTATAAATTTTCAATATTTATATGTACTGTATGTGTCTATGTATATACAGATTTCATATGCATATACATCAATATCAATATACAGTATATACATATATATATATATGTGTTTGTGTATTTGCTGTCAGCTAAAGTAAAACATGCCTGGCTGCACAGGCAACAACGTGCTAAAAATCCTTTAGATGACCTTCAACCACTGTACCGTTAGGCCAAACAAGCCAGATCCCAACTAGACCTTATTGATTTACTAACACAATAGATTGTTTTTCCTTTCCAGGCTAGAGTCGCATATTTTCTCTCATCTGAGAAAATCGGGCCAGTTATGCTAAAGCACTGATCAAAGTTTGATCAGATTTTCTCAGATATGGAGAAGTTGGAAGAAAAATAGTCTCCAGCTTCTCCATTCTGTCAGTACGTGAAAATCCGACCACACTCCGATGTCCTCCAATATTTTTCCATGGACCCACTGATATGCATGGCTGAGTGCGATCCAATTTTCAGATGCAAATTCTGAGTGCCACAATTTTTTTTTACTTGGACAGACTCATTCCAAGAAAAATAATAGGACGTGTGCACAGCCTGAGTAAATCCGATGTTTTGTGAGAAAATACAGTCTTCTGCATGATCCTTTGAGTCATTCAATCAAGAGCTCTCCTCCTTAGGTTTTGCTGTGTTTTTCGTGAAAAGCGACAGGACCGGGAAATATTATATTAAACAAGTCACAATTGAATAAATCACAATATGTGGCAATTCTATTTCACCTACAAGCAAATACTCATGAATTAAACACTTTCCTGTAAGACTCTTCATATGGCTTCATTTGCATTGAGTTTAAGAGATTTTTTTAAGCTTTCAATTTTACTAATTTTCAAAAAAAAAAAAACATGCATTGAGTGCCCAACTATTTTACAGCTTACAGAACCATTCAGCTTACTATTTTACTGATATTTTTAGCTTTGAGCACCAGGATGAAGATAATTCTGCTGTGGATTGCTATATTGGGATTATCACATGTATTGCTTTAGGTTCTAAGTACTTTCTAATCTTAATTAAGCTCTCAAGTCAATTTAGGAGTTTCCTTTAACACTTGATCTTGATGTGCTCAAGTTTTACTTAATTGTCAAACGATTCTACTTGTTAATTATAACAAGTGAATTATTGAACATCATCACAGTATTATTAGGAAGATACTATTTGTTTCATCTGTAACCAAAATGTTAATGTAATAAAATCAGTGTACTAATATACTGTATACACTAGAGATGGGTGAATTTTATTCAAATGAAATTGAATTCTTAAAATTTTCAAAAATCCATATTCTCCATTGTTAGGAGTCAAATTCCCGCCGCTGCACAGGGGGGAATCTCGAGCCATGTCTACTGCGGTCTCCCATTCTGCTTCAGCCACAGTGGAGCCTGATCAGCGGAGACGTCGGTCCCAGCATCTCGCTCAGCCTGATACTGTGCAAAGGGTTACGGCTGCCTTTCCAGGTTCTGCTTTTGTAGCCAGCACTGGTCTGCGGTGTGCAGGCTTTTCTGGGACTAAGTCCTGCTTTGCACACACTGAGCATGCCCACGGGAGGACCTCTCATTGGAGGTCGGGGGTCACACGCTCAGGCCCTGTAGCAGCTCCTATTGGACCACTTGGAAGGTCCTTGTCTGCTACAGCTATAAAAGGTTTGCATGGCCACACGGCCATGCGCTTGTATCAAACCAAAGTCTATGAGCTCAGCGCCAGTGTGGTCATGTCTGGATGTGGTTACGGTTTGGCTGAAGTAAGCCCCTAGAATACGGCACCTCCGGTGAGGAGCTGTTTGCCTGTTTCTCTGACTGCATGACCACAGTTTTGCTCTGTTTGGTAGCTATGTACCTCTGTGAGGTTAACAGGGCACAGCATCTTGTTTCTAGCGAATCTGTGGAGTTAACAGAGCTCGCTTATACCACCATACAGTGCCCCCATTTGCCAGCAGTAGGTTCCTCTCCTGCACGGTGGACAACGGATTGCGAACGCACATTTTAATACATATATATATACTCAGTGCGTTCCGCCAACCCTAACATCCATAAAACATGTTTTTGGGATTTAAAAAAACAAACAAAATAATACTTTGTGCTCACCTGTCTCTGGAACCCCATTGCATCCAGTGCCCGCAGCTCGCCGTCCAGTCCTTAGGGCCTTGTTTTTCTACAGTCATACTGGTATCTTTACCCTAGAACAGGACTTTCAACCATGACCAGGCCTCAAAGGTCATGGCGCGTCAAAGGTCATGATATGCCAAGACCTCCGAGGCCTGGTCGCGGCCAACAGCTTTATTCTAGAGTGAAGACACTGACACGCATATGTGGAAAGGAATGGCCCATAGGACAGACAGATGGGTGGTGGAGGCAATGTGAGTGCCAGGACAGGTAGGTGGTGAGGTGTTTTTTTTTTTTACATGGCGAGACCTCAGAGCACAGTAGGGATCATTCCATTTCTGGAGAATAACTTCACTGCAAAAAAAAGTTGGCAAAATCTGTATGATTTGCTGATCTGTAAGGCTAGGTTCACATTGCGTTAGGGCAATCCGTTTAGCGCTAGCGGATTGCGCTAACGCAATGTATTTGTAGGGGCCGCGTTTAGGGGTCGCGCTAACGTCCCCGCTCTTGCAGATCCCCGATCTGTGAGAGCGGGGAACGGACCTCGGGTGCGCCGCGGACGCTGCAAGCAGCGTCAGAGGTGCGCCACAAAAGAACGGCACATCGCTAGCGCGAGACAAAAAAGGCACGCGCTAGCGATGCGCTGCAGGCGAAATTTACATTGCTGTCAATGGGTGCACTAACGGACCCGTTGCACGGCGTTAATTGCGACATTTTTGCCGTGCAACGCTGTCTGTTAGCGACCACCCACTAACGCAATGTGAACCTAGCCTAATACACATCATTCAAACACTAATCGTTCACATTCAATATAGACATTTACAGGCAGCAGATGATCATACGGTAATCCAAAGCTACTGAAAGCCATGACTGTTAATCGCAAGCTATTTTGGGTAAAACACTGTGGCAATGATTCATCAAAGCTATTACACCAGAATCTACTATATAATTGTCTAAAGGGTACTTCCGTCTTTCTGTCTGTCTGTCGCGGTTATTCGTTCGCTGATTGGTCTCGCCAGCTGCCTGTCATGGCTGCCGCGACCAATCAGCGACGTGCACAGTCCGGAAAAAAATGGCCGCTCCTTACTCCCCGCACTCACTGCCCGGCGCCCGCATACACCCCTCCGGTCACCGCTCACACAGGGTTAATGCCGGCGGTAACGGACCGCGTTATGCCACGGGTAACGCACTCCGTTACCGCCGCTATTAACCCTGTGTGTCCCCAACTTTGTACTATTGACGCTTCCTATGCGGCATCAATAGTACAAAATGTAATGTTAAAAATAATAAATAAATAAAAAAAACCTGCTATACTCACCCTCTGTAGTCCGCTGAGCCGCTCGCGCCGCCCACCATCTTCCGTTGCAGGTTGCGGTTGCAAAGATGGTATGGCAGAAGGACCTGCCATGACGTCACGGTCATGTGACCGCGACGTCATCACAAGTCCTGCGCGCCTGCGCGGAAAGGACCTGACGTGACGTCACGGTCATGTGACCGCTACACGGTCATGTGACCGCGACGTCATCACAGGTCCTGCGCTCATACCAACCCTGGGACCGGAAGCTGCCGTGGACTACAAGGGGCCCTCGGAAAGGTGAGTATATGTTTATTTTTTATTTTTTAACCTGTGACAAACGTGGCTGGGCAATATACTACGTGACTGGCCAATATACTACGTGGCTCTGTGCTGTATACTACTTCGCTGTGCAATATACTACGTGGCTCTGTGCTGTATACTACTTCGCTGTGCAATATACTACGTGGCTCTGTGCTGTATACTATGTCGCTGGGCAATGTACTACGTAACTGGGCAATATACTACGTGACTGGGCAATATACTACATCGCTGGGCAATATACTACGTAACTGGGCAATATGCTACAGCGCTGGGCAATATACTACGTTGCTGGGCAATATACTACGTCGCTGGGCAATATACTACGTCGCTGGGCAATATACTACTTGACTTGGCAATATACTACGTGGCTGGGCAATATACTACGTGGCTGGGCAATATACTACGTGACTGGGCAATATACTACGTGACTGGGCAATATACTACGTGGCTGGGCAATATACTACGTGACTGGGCAATATACTACGTGGACATGCATATTCTAGAATACCCGATGCGTTAGAATCGGGCCACCATCTAGTTATGACATAAACTGCTTGAAATGTTGTAATTTGTTTGTCCAACGATGAGTTGCGCAAAAGTATGTGTGACTTTTGGGGTTTATACTCCACTCTAGCCTAGTTCTATTAAAATGGGCAACACTGGGATGGGACAGGGAATAACAAAGACATGACACCACTTATCAACCCTATGAACAGCTGTTGTTTTCATTACACCAGAGAAAGATTTGTGGTAAGAGGCACATCACTTGTCATATGCCTCTTTATGAATCAGGAGTGTCATGATCTCTGCAGGCAGAGATCATAGCAAGCCTATAGAGGGACAAGCTCTCGGAAGATGGAACTATACTGACCATGAACTAAGCCTGCCGCGCAACTAGAAATAGCCAGGTAGCATTTCCTATTTATCGCTAGATGCCCAGCTCTGGCCTAAGACCTAAATAGCTAGCAGAGGGAAATATAAGACCTGGCTCACCTCTAGAGAAATATTCCAAAGAAGACAGTAGCCCCCCACATATAATGACGGTGAGTTCAGATGAAACAACAAACGCAGCAGGAAAATAGTCTTAGCAAATTTGAGGTCCGCTTACTAGATAGCAGAAGACAGATAGTATACTTTCATGGTCAGCAGAAAAACACTAACAAAACACCATCCAGAGATTACCTTAAACTCTGGCATTAACTCATAACGCCAGAGTAGCAATCCCTGATCCACGAGAGCTTTCCAGACACAGTAACAAAACTTCAGCTGTGAACTGGAACAAATAGGCAAAACAAAACATGGACAAAAGTCCAACTTATCTAGTAGTTGTCAGAAGCAGGAACAAGCACTGAGAGGCATCAGATAACATTGTTGACCGGCAAGAAACCACCAGAGAAATGAGCTTAAATAGCGACACCCACTACTGATGGAATCAGGTGAAACAGGAAAGAGGATGACAAGTCCAATTCCACAAGCGGCCACCGGGGGAGCCCAGAATCCAAATTCACAACAGTACCCCCCCCTCAAGGAGGGGGCACCGAACCCTCACCAGATCCACCAGGGCGACCAGGATGAGCCCTATGGAAGGCACGAACAAGATCAGAAGCATGAACATCAGATGCATTGACCCAAGAATTATCCTCCTGGCCGTAACCCTTCCAGTTGACCAGATACTGGAGTTTCCGTCTGGAAACACGAGAGTCCAAAATTTTCTCCACAACGTACTCCAACTCACCCTCAACCAACACCGGAGCAGGAGGCTCAACTGAAGGTACAACAGGTACCTCATACCTGCGCAATAACGACCGATGAAAAACGTTATGAATGGAAAAGGACGCAGGGAGGTCCAAACGGAAAGAAACAGGATTAAGAATCTCCAATATTCTATAAGGGCCGATGAACCGAGGTTTAAACTTAGGAGAAGAGACCCTCATAGGGACAAAACGAGAAGACAACCACACTAAATCTCCAACACAAAGCCGAGAACCAACACGACGATGACGGTTGGCAAAACGCTGAGTCTTCTCCTGGGACAACTTCAAATTGTCCATAACCTGCCCCCAGATGTGATGCAATCTCTCCACCACCGCATCCACTCCAGGACAATCCGAGGATTCCACCTGACCGGAGGAAAATCGAGGGTGAAACCCCGAATTACAGAAAAACGGGGACACCAAGGTGGAAGAACTGGCCCGATTATTGAGGGCGAACTCTGCCAATGGCAAAAAAGCAACCCAATCATCCTGGTCAGCAGAGACAAAACACCTCAGATATGTCTCAAGGGTCTGATTAGTCCGCTCGGTCTGGCCATTAGTCTGAGGGTGAAAAGCAGATGAAAAAGACAAATCTATGCCCATCCTAGCACAGAATGCCCGCCAAAATCTAGACACAAATTGGGTACCTCTGTCAGAAACAATATTCTCAGGAATACCGTGCAATCGGACAACATTCTGAAAAAACAGAGGAACCAACTCAGAAGAAGAAGGCAACTTGGGCAGAGGAACCAAATGGACCATTTTAGAGAAACGGTCACAGACCACCCAGATGACAGACATCTTCTGGGAAACAGGCAGATCTGAAATAAAATCCATCGAGATGTGTGTCCAAGGCCTCTTAGGAATAGGCAAGGGCAACAGCAGTCCGCTAGCCCGAGAACTACAAGACTTGGCCCGAGCACAAACGTCACATGACTGCACAAAGACTCGCACATCTCGTGACAGAGAAGGCCACCAGAAGGATCTTGCCACCAAATCCCTGGTACCAAAAATTCCGGGATGACCTGCCAATGCAGAAGAATGTACCTCAGAGATGACTCTGCTGGTCCAATCATCCGGAACAAACAGTCTATCAGGCGGACAACGATCCGGTCTATCCGCCTGAAACTCTTGCAAGGACCGCCGCAGATCAGGAGAAACGGCCGACAAAATTACTCCCTCCCTAAGGATACCTGTGGGTTCAGAATTACCAGGAGAGTCCGGGTCAAAACTCCTAGAAAGGGCATCTGCCTTAACATTCTTAGAACCCGGTAGGTATGACACCACAAAATTAAAGCGAGAAAAAAATAAAGACCAGCGCGCCTGTCTAGGATTCAGGCGTCTGGCAGTCTCAAGATAAATCAAATTTTTGTGGTCAGTCAATACCACCACCTGATGCCTAGCCCCCTCGAGCCAATGGCGCCACTCCTCAAACGCCCACTTCATGGCCAAAAGCTCCCGATTCCCAACATCATAATTCCGCTCTGCGGGCGAAAATTTGCGAGAAAAGAAGGCACAAGGCCTAATGACGGAGCAGTCGGAACCTTTCTGCGACAACACTGCCCCAGCTCCGATCTCCGAAGCGTCAACCTCAACCTGAAAAGGCAGATTCACATCAGGCTGACGCAACACAGGGGCAGAGGCAAAACGGCGCTTAAGCTCCTGAAAGGCCTCTACAGCATGAGGGGACCAATTAGCAACATCAGCGCCTTGTCTGGTCAAATCAGTCAGTGGTTTAACGACATCCGAAAAACCAGCAATAAATCGGCGGTAAAAGTTGGCAAAGCCCAAAAATCTCTGAAGACCCTTAAGAGAGGAGGGCTGAGTCCAGTCACAAATAGCTTGCACCTTGACGGGATCCATCTCAATGGAAGAGGGAGAAAAAATATACCCCAAAAAGGAAATTTTCTGGACCCCAAAAACGCACTTAGACCCCTTCACACATAAAGAATTAGACCGCAGAACCTGAAAAACTCTCCTGACCTGCTGGACATGAGAGTCCCAGTCATCAGAAAAAATCAGAATATCATCCAGATATATTATCATAAATTTATCCAGAAAATCGCGGAAAATATCATGCATAAAAGACTGGAAAACTGAAGGGGCATTAGAAAGACCAAAAGGCATGACCAAATACTCAAAGTGGCCCTCGGGCGTATTAAATGCGGTCTTCCACTCATCCCCCTGCCTGATCCGCACCAAATTATACGCCCCACGAAAATCAATTTTAGAGAACCACTTAGCACCCTCTATACGAGCAAACAAATCAGTAAGCAATGGCAATGGGTATTGATACTTAACAGTGATCTTATTCAGAAGCCGATAATCAATACATGGTCTCAAAGAGCCGTCTTTCTTTGAGACAAAGAAAAACCCAGCTCCCAAGGGAGAAGAAGATGGACGAATATGTCCCTTTTCCAAAGACTCCTTTATATATTCCCGCATAGCAGCATGTTCCGGCACAGACAAATTAAACAAACGACCCTTTGGATATTTACAACCCGGTACCAAATCTATGGCACAATCGCACTCACGGTGCGGAGGTAACGACCCAAGCTTGGGTTCGTCAAAGACGTCTTGATAATCAGAGAGGAACTCAGGGACTTCAGAGGGAATGGACGACGAAATAGAAACCAAAGGTACGTCCCCATGAATACCCTTACATCCCCAGCTCAACACAGACATTGCTCTCCAGTCCAAGACTGGGTTGTGAGACTGCAACCATGGCAATCCCAGTACCACATCGTCATGTAAATTATACAGCACCAGGAAACGAATAATCTCCTGGTGATCCGGATTGATACGCATGGTTACTTGTGTCCAGTATTGTGGTTTATTATTAGCCAATGGGGTGGAGTCAATCCCCTTCAGAGGAATAAGAGTCTCCAAAGGCTCTAAATCAAAACCACAACGATTGGCAAAGGACCAATTCATAAGACTCAGAGCGGCGCCAGAGTCAACATAGGCGTCCGTGGCAATGGATGACAAAGAGCAAATCAGGGTTACAGACAAAATAAACTTAGACTGAATGGTGCCAATGGAAACAGACTTATCAAGCTTCTTTGTACGCCTAGAGCATGCCGATATAACATGAGTAGAATCCCCACAATAGAAACACAATCCATTCTTCCGTCTAAAATTCTGTCGCTCGCTCCTGGACAGAATTCTATCACACTGCATACTTTCTGGCGTCTTTTCCATAGACACCGCCAGATGGTGCACCGGTTTGCGCTCCCGCAGACGCCTATCAATCTGAATAGCCATTGTCATGGACTCATTCAGACCTGCAGGCAAAGGGAACCCCACCATAACATCCTTAACGGCATCAGAGAGACCTTCTCTGAAAGTTGCCGCCAAGGCGCACTCATTCCACTGAGTAAGCACAGACCATTTACGGAATTTTTGGCAGAAAACTTCAGCTTCGTCTTGCCCCTGAGATAGTGCCATCAAAGTTTTTTCTGCCTGAAGTTCCAAATGAGGTTCCTCATAAAGCAAGCCCAAGGCCAGAAAAAACGCATCCACATCGCGTAACGCAGGATCCCCTGCTGGCAATGAGAAGGCCCAATCTTGAGGGTCACCCCTGAGCAAGGAAATCACAATCCTAACCTGCTGAGCAGGGTCTCCAGCTAAACGAGACTTCAGGGACAAATAAAGCTTACAATTATTTCGGAAATTCTGGAAGCTAGCTCTATTCCCTGTGAAGAACTCCGGCAAAGGAATTCTCGGCTCAGATACCGGAGCATGTACCACAAAATCTTGTAAATTTTGTACTTTCGTGATGAGATTATTCAAACCCGCAGTTACACTCTGGAGATCCATTATTGTCAGGTGCACACAGAGCATACAGAGATTAGGAGGAGAGAGAGAAAAAAGACTGCAGCAAGGCAGACTGGAGGAAAAAAAAAAAAAAAAAAAAAAATTCCAGCAGACTTCTTATCACTCTCCTTTCTCAACCTGGGTCTTTAACACTTTATTGGCCGGTCAAACTGTCATGATCTCTGCAGGCAGAGATCATAGCAAGCCTATAGAGGGACAAGCTCTCGGAAGATGGAACTATACTGACCATGAACTAAGCCTGCCGCGCAACTAGAAATAGCCAGGTAGCATTTCCTATTTATCGCTAGATGCCCAGCTCTGGCCTAAGACCTAAATAGCTAGCAGAGGGAAATATAAGACCTGGCTCACCTCTAGAGAAATATTCCAAAGAAGACAGTAGCCCCCCACATATAATGACGGTGAGTTCAGATGAAACAACAAACGCAGCAGGAAAATAGTCTTAGCAAATTTGAGGTCCGCTTACTAGATAGCAGAAGACAGATAGTATACTTTCATGGTCAGCAGAAAAACACTAACAAAACACCATCCAGAGATTACCTTAAACTCTGGCATTAACTCATAACGCCAGAGTAGCAATCCCTGATCCACGAGAGCTTTCCAGACACAGTAACAAAACTTCAGCTGTGAACTGGAACAAATAGGCAAAACAAAACATGGACAAAAGTCCAACTTATCTAGTAGTTGTCAGAAGCAGGAACAAGTACTGAGAGGCATCAGATAACATTGTTGACCGGCAAGAAACCACCAGAGAAATGAGCTTAAATAGCGACACCCACTACTGATGGAATCAGGTGAAACAGGAAAGAGGATGACAAGTCCAATTCCACAAGCGGCCACCGGGGGAGCCCAGAATCCAAATTCACAACACAGGAGCGTCTGACCCCGACACTCTCATCCATCAAGACTGTTGTTGTTCATTCCGGTCTTGATCATTGGGGCCTGTGTTTTTGTTGAATTTAAAGCGCACAACATGGAAATGAAGATATATGGGTTTCTTTTTTACCTGAGATTATAACAAATAATTCTACTGAACTGGCAGAGAATTGTTATAAAAGTAGATTTGGGAAAATTCTATGCTATTTAGTTTAGATAATCTTATCGATGCCAATTGCTTTCTCTCGGGTAAGCTCCAATTCAGCCCTGGTGACCGCATATTGGTACTTACTGTTTATTGTAGAACAAGTGACTTATCAAATGGAAGGCACACTGTGAAATTGTCAAAATGGCTTGGGAAATAAAATACAGAGTGCGACAACCAGAAAACGTAAATAATTATATCACATACATCCGATTGGAGCTGAAATAATCCTAAAATCAGTAACTCTTAAAATTGCAGCTTGTATAAAGAGCTATTAGTATCACTCATACAGTTACATGCAAATGATTCTGGAGGTTTGCAGAACGGTAGTGGTCCATTTGTCTGGTTAAGCACATTAATAGATTACATTAAGGAATCCAGGAAAATTACATCACCTACTTATGTCTTGAAATAAGAAGTCACTGTTAGTGACATCCTGGTTACCATCTGCCTTCAAACCATAGAATACATAAGGTTACAAGTGTGAACCCATTATCTAAGAATCAAAACATGAGAGCACAGAGTTTTTCCAGCATAACTAAGGCCTCTGTATTTGTGAGATCAAGGATGATGACAAATACCGTAACTATTTCAACCAAAATGATTGTTCTCTGTGTGAAAACTTAAGAACCAATGAGCATTTTAGCTGACTGATCACAGACCTTTTATTTCAGCTGAAAGTCAGAAGAAAGATTTTTCCTTCAGAGAAAGATTGTTTGTCCATGAATAATCTTTAGTTGGAAAAAGATCCTTAGAAAGATCCATAGGTGTCACAAAACATGTATGGTCGGGTTGACTGATTATAATGGCAATATGGACTAAAATGTATCAATCAATTGCTCAATAAAAAAAAATCTTTTAGTTTTAATGGAAGAAAAAAAGACTGTAAATGTACACTCCAAGTTCAGAGTGCCGCAGAAAAAAATGGAATGGATATAATTTAAGGTGTGCTAAAACCAACGCATTTCAGTGCACGTTTTGTTTTTAGCATGCTTCAATAAATATCCCTGCGATGAGAAACCTGATGAAGGTGCAAAGCAGCCTCTGATTTTAGTATACTTTAATAATTATCCATTATTTTTTTTTCTGTGCAACTC
Source organism: Ranitomeya variabilis (assembly GCF_051348905.1). Lineage (NCBI taxonomy): Eukaryota > Metazoa > Chordata > Amphibia > Anura > Dendrobatidae > Ranitomeya > Ranitomeya variabilis. The sequence continues at coordinate 543,347,168 of NC_135234.1, forward strand.
TTTTTTTCCAGGCAGAACCTAATTGTAAGTTGTACATCTAGTCTTTTTTTCTTTCCTTGGAACACCTCTGGATCCTGAAGGCAACAGGTATTGGAGGACTACAATGATATGGACCAGCAGCACACAATCAAGCAATGTTCTCACCTGAGCTCTTACTAGTGTTGTGTCTGTAAGCGAGGGAGAAGGGAGAGGGATGAAGAAGCTACCAATGTTGGAAGTGTATCAGTGAGAATTAATCCGGAGCTCCTCCTGAGGGTGACGTTTCAACTGGTGATCACAGGAGAATAGACAAAAAGTCGGGGAAAGATCCTGGCACAGCCATCCAGGGATAAAAGGTAGATTCTTTATTTGAACGTGATTAAAACATTAAGAGACGAGGTCTCGTACCTGTGTTATCTAGTGTGTTGTCTTTTTGCCTAGTGTTGTGTCTATTCTTGTACAACCCCACCAAGGTTGGTGTATACCATCTATATATGCCTAATCTGTACAATATTAGACAAACAGGTGCACCCTAACTCTTTTGTCCAATGTTCCTTTTATACCTTAATCTAGTGTGCATGGGGGCATTAAACATATGTTCTCCAGCCAATTTCCTAGACATGTTTTTAAAAGTTTTTGGAAAAAAATAGACGTTTAGTGATTTTTAGGGAGACCGGTTGTTCTTGTGCATGTCATTGCAATTATGGATATTATACATATCTGTTCATAAAAATGTCATAATATATTCAGCGATAAACATATATTACTCATTCTTTATTCATAATTATTGTTTTTTCAATTTGACCGCAAATAATATGTTGGTTGATTCATGATGTAGTGGCCAGAAAAAAGAAAATTTATATTAGCAATAGTGATGTTACTGAGAGTGAATTATTGAACTACAGATTAAGGGAAAACATTAAACCCTTTTTACAGTAATTCTGGCATGTAGACAAGCTGTTGGCTTTGGGGTGATAAAAGAGTCCAATAGTCCAGTTTTGCTAATCCCATAATCAAAATTATGCTCATTGGCTCATTTACAATTATCTTTTGGTAGATAATTTAAGGTTCTAAGACAAGTACTGACTCTTCACTCAGGGTAAACCTAAAAGCCTCTCAGAAAGAATGTGTATTTAGAGGATTACTTTGAGTAAAAAAAAGTTAGTTCAAGGCTGTCCCAAAAACTGTGTTTTCTCTCAATTCAAATCCAATAAGATGAACGTTTTCCAAACTTTGTCATGGAAGAAAGCTTGTTGGTTATTAGAAATAGTTTGTATAAAACAAAATCTAAACAAAGACACATATACCATATTTTTTGGCATATAAGACGATTTGGCGTATAAGATGACCCCCAGCTTTTCGGGGGTCTAGGATGGTTCCCAGGGTCTGGAGGAGAGGAGACTCTCCTTCAGGCCCTGGGATCCATATTCGTGTAAAAAAAAAAAAAGAATAAAAATGAAAAATATGGATATACTTACCTTCCGACAGCCCCCGGAGTTCTCCCGGCTCTTAGCGGTGCATGTGGCGGCTTCCGCTCCCAGGGATGCATTGCGCGCTGCGAAGGACCGCCGGGACCGCTCCCTGCACCATATGGGGCGACCTCAGAGCTCTGCACATGCCGTACCCGGCGTATAAGACCACCCCCGACTTTTGAGAAGATTTTCTTCCGTCTATACGCCGGAAAATACGGTACATATATACCTAAAAGCTTTATACACCAATGTAATGATTTTTAATTTGTCTCCTAAATGTAAATTGATGCAACTTTCTTTTGATTAAAAAATGTCCTAACATTTTTTGCTTCAGATACTGTGTAATTCTACCCCAAATGTTAGTCCTAGAGCTTCTGTCACTGATTCTTGTAATTAGTGCGCTTCATGCTTGCCACATCTCTAAGGGTATGTGCGCACGTTGCAGATTTGCCTTTGAAAAAATCTGTGCTAATTCTGCCTCTCTTAGCAGAAAACGCAGTTGAAAATCCGTGCGGTTTTGATGCGGATTTGATGCGGATTTATCTGCGGATTTGCAAGCTAAATAAAGATATATTATTTAACAAAAAAAAAAGAATTGTGATGTCATTTCCTTGTCCAACCTCTTCTTTTACATTCTCCATTGAAGATCATAATATCATTACATACCATGTTCAAATATAATGTTTACACACACAAAAGAAATGTAGGTGAATATATATATGTATCTATATATAGATATATATATGTATGTGTCAGCCAGATACCTTCATTAATACAATGGTACATAAACAGTTAAATAAAAGACGCACACACGTGAAATTTGAGTGAAACGCAATATCTGTTTATATTTAAAAAAAATTGCATGGGCTCTCCTGTAATTTCCATAACCAGCAGAGGGAAAGCTGCAGGCTGATCTTAATATTCCGGGAAGGATCCAATAGCCATAAAGGTTCCCAAGCTATTAATATCAGCTCACACATGTTTGCTTAGCCTTTACTGGCTAGTTTACTGGGGAACCCCAGAAAAATTTTTTACATGGGGTCCCCCTATAAAAAAAAATCAAACCAGCAAAGGCTAGGCAGACACTGCAGGCTTATCTTAATAGCCTGGGAAGGGGCCATGTATATTGGCACCCCCAGGCTAAAAACATCAGCTCTCAGCCGCCCCTGATATGCCAATTCTGGCATTTAGCCTCGCTCTTCCCACTTGCCCTGTAGTGGTGGCAAGTGGGGTTAATGTCACCTGTGTATTGTCTGGTGACATCAAGCTCACGGCTTAGTAATGGAGAGGCATCTATAAGACACCCATCTATTACTAATCCTATAATTATATGGTGAATAAAGACACAGCCATAATAAAATCCTTTATTTGAAATAATCACTCCTTTTTAAATCTTAATTAAATCATACTTATTGAACACCTAATCCCCAAATCCCTCAATCTTCTGCAATAAAAATAAAATAATAAACCAACACAAATACTCCCTGTCCGACGTAATCCATTACCGAGTGTCCCACAACGATCTCACGTGTAGAACAGTCACATCGGGAGAAATACTGATAAGAGCTCAGTCAGAAGCTCAGAGGGTGGGAGAGGGAGATTGGCTGGAGAGAGCTGATTGGGATGTTACGTATTAACTGCTCTTCTGGAGTGTAACACACGGCCAGGCTCTGGTGCCTAATCTTCTTGGAAATAAGTTGTAACATATGTAAGGCTGTGTTCACATGTCTAGTAGCCATTCATTAGAATGGATACAGAAGCAAATTTGTTCTTTTACAAAAAACATTCTCAGTTGGATCAGTTTTTGTTTTTTTTTAACACTGAAGTCTATGGAGTCTATGGACAACAGATACGTTAATTAACTCTCGGCTATCCTCAATTTGAAATGGATCCTGTAAGCAAAAATCAGATCCTTCTCAAAGTAAAGAAAAACAGATGACTATTTAATGGATCCGTTGTCTATAGACTTCAATGTTAAAAAAAAACGGATCCAACTGAAATCAGTCCTTGTTAATTATTCTAATTTACTGGGATAATTGCAGCGCCCCAGAGTCCTGGTCGTTGCAGTAATATTATTCTTCCACCAGGGGGAGTGATGTTACGTCTGAAGGCAATAAAGGAGATCTCTTTGCCAGGTATCACAAACCATACCCAACACTTCACACTCCAGTCCACCAGGGGGATCCTTGCTCCTATCTACTAGGGCACTCCTCACAATTAGGTAAAACTGGTGGGCTGGATAGAAAATTAGACAGACGCTGACTGGGCTTCAGCCAGGCAGCACCCTGGGAGTCAGATGCTGACTGCGCTTCACCCAGGCAGTTCCTGTCAGGTAGACAGAGGGGAAGGAGGAACATCACAGAGCTGCAGACAGAGGGGTCCCTGACAGGGGTGGGATCCTGTCAGAGGCCTAGACAGAGAGCCACAGAGCTGCGCCTGCCCCACGTGCGGCAGCATCATAAGGAAGGACACGAAAGAGAATTGTATTGTAGCGTGTGAGAAACGAAGTCATAGCACAAGGAGAGGAATCCAAAGGGAGTTCTGCCCTGCAAAAGGCTGCCTCCTTCTGAGGCGCAGAATCTGGTAGCCGGAACACCGAGGGAGTAATCATCTCCAAGCCTTGCTTCAGAGACCAGCAGGACAGTCAATTCCACGTTGGCTGCCCGACCATATACCCAGGAGGCACTCTGGCAACTTGTGGGGGCTGGGGCGTCGTAGGGTCCCTGTAAAAAGCCTCAGGCCGTCAGTCATACGGGTTTGTCCTATCCATACCATCTGGGGGACAGAGAGGAAGACATAACATCTAGAACATCTACAACAGTTGTGAGGACCTTACCGAGAAGCTCAGCAGGGAGGTACTACAACACACAGGCACTAGAGGAAGGCTACTGATTTCCACCTGGAGAAGGGGACTCTGGATTTGCCTTCAGACCGGCTGGACTCTGCCTGCCCTGTGATCTGGTGCCCTGGACTGTGGATGCTGAAGCCTTCAGTAAAGGTAAAGAGACTGCAACCTTGTGTCCTCGTTATTCACTGCGCCTCACACCATTCATCATCTACACTCTGGGAAGCCCTGGGGATACACTTCACCTGTGGGAAGGTATACCATCAAGCTGCCATAACATCACCCCAGTGGACCCCTAAGCAGCGTCGGTCACCCTGACTGAATACCACAGGTGGCATCACAAACATTATCCCTTTAAAGACCTTTCTCCCATTATACAAACATTTCCTTTTATTGGACACCCCTCAAAGGGCCACAGACCGGGTCAGGCCACCATGACATCCCCACTGAGAACCGAAGGACCAGGTACCGAGTACCCCATTGCCCTTACGTGGGGGCGCTCCATAATGACTTTTGGGTTTTCATTGGCTGTAAGCCATAATCATCAACAATAACAGAAATAAATACTTGAAATAGATGACTCTGTTTGTAATGACTCTATATAATATATGAGTTTCACTTTTGAATTGAAGAACTGAAATTAATTAACCTTTTGATGATATTCCAATTTAGTAAGAAGCACCTGTGTGTGAACATAGCTTAAGAAACAAGCACTCCAAAGAGAATGAAAGCAGATTGAAAAAGCAAGTTAATAGCAAACTTTCTTGTTTTCATACTGTCTGACTAACTGAAGCAATTTTCTTAAAAAAAAAAAACCTGTATCAATGTAGAAGCAAAGACCATTAAATAATAGGCATTCAGGTAAAGCTTTAGCAATGTGATTGTCAATAGTGAGGCATTCCAGTAGCAATAAGCATAATTCAAAATATATGGGAGCTTGAGACTAACATTTCTTACAACTTGGGATCTATGCAAAAAATAAAGTAAGTTACTAGCAAATGTAGATTGGAACTATATATATATAATCTGATAAAGTCAAAAGTTAAGCTACATAAGATATCAAAGACTCTATTTATAGCATAATTCCCAAATCAGATCTGTATTATTAAGGATTTTGGCTGTAGTTATTGATATGTAACCATCTGTTGTAATTAGCCTAAACTACTAGTGGACTGCATAAGAAAAGTTACATTTTTTCTTACTCATGAACAAAAATATTTTAGCAATGGTAATATTCTCATCCTTTTATTACACAGGACACATAATTGTTATATGGGACATTTCATAAAGCATTCTAAATAATAGAAAATGGACGGCAGATCAGTAGTGCTGCAGCTTTCTCTGACCAGGTGAAGTATAGAATTGGATAAAACAAGCAGATTATCACAATGAAAAAAATTCAACTAAGACACAGTCTGAAACATTTAATTTAAAGAGGTTTTCCACCCATTTATTTTATTGTATAGCTCAAGTAGGAGTGTAGATGTCTATTTTTATTAGCATATTCGAGCCATATGTTAATTAAATAATTGGGGAGCCTCTTTATCAGGTACTATAAACCTTCAATGGAGTAGTATAGTAATGATATTTTTTTTCATAGCATCAACATATTCAAAAGCAGTACTCAGAGGGTACATTTTTTAACAAAACCAGACGTTAAAGACTAACACAAAATTCATCAATTCAAACAAGACGAGTGATGGCTCCGTTCAAGAGAGAATACAATCTGTAAGCAAATAGTGGTGATGCAAATAGTAAAAAGTGTTCATCTTGTATAGTACAGCTATATTTTGTAATAAATAAGGGTACTTGTGTCAATCTGCATGAACCCATCACCAGTTAGTATCTGTGAGTGAACAGATATGACATGTATGGAGTATGGGGGAGACTGATGAAAGGGGACCAGGAGGAAAAACGTAGGAAAGAAGAGCGGATGAAAATTAGATTAGTGAGATAATGTATCAGGCCTGCCTAAAAGACGTGCTTTAAGGGCATGATTAAAATAGAGGACACTGGTAATTAACTAGATTGTCTGTGATAGAGTGCAGAATGAGGATGTTAGACTTCAATCATAAGCAGAACAGAAAGCATACATAGGGTCCAAAACATATGTGTGGAAGGAGAGTGGTAAGGTGTAGGGTAACGCAGCACTGTAGAGCTCTATGTGGGTGAGAGTAATAAGATTATGTTGTATTCTGAAGTGGATGAGCAACAAGTACAATGACTGGAACTGGACATAAATATAAGTTTGGCTCCTGCATTCAGAATAGATTGGGAAGAGGAATGTTTCATCAAAGAAAGCCTAATAGTAGTGACTTGCAGTAATTGAGATGAGAATGAATGAATGAAGATGACAGTAATAGTTTTTGTAGTGTCATTGGTAAAAAATGAAAAATTATTTAGATGTTTTGGAGGTGCAGGTGACAAAAGTACAAAAGAATGTGAGTGATTAGATATAGGGAATGAAGAAAAGTTCTGTGTCAAAAAAAAATCCAAGACAAAGAGTTTGCATTCTGTGAATTATAGAAGAGCCACACAGGGAAATGGAAATGTTAATTTCCGGTAGGTTAGTAGGAAGAGGAAAAATAGGAAGTTCAGTTTTGAGAAAGAGTATAATGTTGGAGACACCAGACATACAGTTATTGATGATTTGTAATAGTACTGAGGTCAAGAGCAGATATGTATAACTTAGTGTCATCAGCATGAAGATGATACTGACAGCCAACAGTACTGATGGTATGCCCAATAGAGGTTTTATAGAAAGAAAATGGGACCAAACCAAAGACTATTCTCTAAAAAACCTTGACAGTAAGGTGAAACAGCCAGCAAATGAGACATTGAAAGAGTCATCAAAGATGTAGGAGGAGAACCAATAGAGGGCAGTTTGCGTAAGGCTAATAGAGTGGAAAATATGAAAGACCGGCTGGTGATCTACAATGTCAAACACTGCAAATCGATCCAGTAGAATCAGAAATGAGTAGTTATTAGATTTAGCTTTTAGCAGAGCCTTAAAGTCTTTAGCAAGGATAGTTTTTGTAGCGTGTACAGTCCAGAAATTAGATTGTATATGGTCAAGAAAAGAATTATCCGAAAGTTAGCAGATTAGGAGAGAGAAACTATACATTTTTCTGATCACAACATAGGAGATAGATAAGTGAAAGCTTTTCTTCTCAGCAATCATAAACTAGAGTGGCCTTACAGCTGATGAAAAGTATCTTTTACATATTAAAAGTCAGCTAGCCAAAATGCAATGTAAAGCAGCCAATTACCATTTCATGTAACTCATTTAAATTATGTTAATGCATAAATGGTTATGTCTTTCTATATATTTCCTTTATCCACAGACATCACAAACACTTATTTAACAGCCGGTAGTATATAATTAACTGTGGGAGTGAATTCCGATCCCAAAGCATCTGCACATTTTTCAATTAGTGTTGCTGTTGAAAATACATAGGTGTAATTTGTATCATGAAGACTATCGGAACTTTCAATTAAACTATTTAAGCTGTTCTGGTCTAGAAAAGTGTCCTGTCTATCTACAGTCAAGGCTCAAAAGATTTTTTTTTCCAGCATGGTTAACTTTAGAACATTCTGATTTAGGAATAACCCCTTTCTATTCCATTTCCCGCAGCCATCTGCACACATATATATTGCGTTATGTCAATTTTTATTGTCCAGATTGGATTACTTCAGCGTTAGTACTGTACTGTTCCTTTCCTTTGTCCTTGGGAGAGCTGCATTTGCTATTAATCATATTTTATTCAATGTGCAGCGCAAACTAGTGTACATGAAAACCTGATCCCTGCAAATTAATTGTTTCAGTACAAATTATTGATGGAATGGATCGTGTCAACATAAACATATGTTTCTTTGAATTACATTCTAAATGTGACGTGTCTTATACAGATGTTTTTATCACATTGCATTGACAACAACTATGGTACTAAAACATATTCACACTTCTTAACGTTTTTAATTCCATGTACAAATTTGTCTGCTCTTACCTCTCCTCAAATTTATTGAATACAAATTGAATACATTATTGAGACATGACAGACATAACTGCAGGCTGACCACACATAGATACATATAGTATAGGTACCTCTCAAAAGTATTTCAAAATCTTGTGTTTTTAACCTGAGAACAGCCAAATGCTGGGTGGAAATTTATGGCACTTGGTCCTGGGCTTTAACCCCACACTATTGTAAATTTAAGGTAAATAATTAAAGTTTCTGAAATCAAGCACTAGCAGGTCAGGTCTCTAGCTGTCAGACGCACCCTGGGCCTCTGCGGTTAAGACAAGTAGTTTATTACCGCTTCTGTCCTTTCTTTTACAGGCTTCACTAAGGGTACTGTCACACAGTGGCACTTTTGTCGCTACGACGGTACGATCCGTGACGTTCCAGCGATATCCATACGATATCGCTGTGTCTGACACGCAGCAGCGATCAGGGACCCTACTGAGAATCGTACGTCGTAGCAGATCGTTTGGAACTTTATTTCGTCGCTGGATCTCCCGCTGTCATCGCTGGATCGGTGTGTGTGACACCGATCCAGCGATGCTTTCGCTTGTAACCAGGGTAAACATCGGGTTACTAAGCGCAGGGCCGCTGTAAAAAAAACAAACCGTACATACTCACATTCCGGTGTCCGTCAGGTCCCTAGCCGTCTGCTTCCCGCACTGACTGACTGCCGGCCGGAAAGTAAAAGCAGAGCACAGCGGTGACGTCACCGCTGTGCTCTGCTTTCACTTTACGGCCGGCACTCAGTCAGTGCGGGAAGCGGACGGCTAGGGACCTGACGGACACCGGAATGTGAGTATGTACGTTTTTTTTTTTTTACATTTACGATGGTAACCAGGGTAAACATCGGGTTACTAAGCGCGGCCCTGCGCTTAGTAACCCGATGTTTACCCTGGTTACCCGGGGACTTCGGCATCCTTGGTCGCTGGAGAGCTGTCTGTGTGACAGCTCCCCAGCGACCACACAACGACTTACCAACGATCACGGCCAGGTCGTATCGCTGGTCGTGATCGTTGGTAAATCGTTTTGTGTAACGGTACCCTTAGTACTATGCAGGAATAGAAGCATCAAGATAGTCAATACTTCTGCAGGTCCTGGCAATCACATGGTCTCTGGGTAACAAAGTTAGACGAACCGAACACCAAGAGGCACAAGATATTCTTCAGCAATTTCATAGATTTTTTTTTTAATGTCCAAAATATTCACACCACACCAAGTGACCTATAGGTGTTTGACATAAGGGAATAAGTAGCATCGTTTCAGGGTTTATAGCCTATAGGAAGGTCAATAGTGAGACATGGATGACTCTGTAGGGTAGTTCAAAGTCTGTAGTGATATTGCTTAAAGGGAGACCTGACAGTCTCAAGCTTTCAGTACGGGTGTTTTGTAGCTTCCAGTACAGGTGTGACTTTGTAATATATTGTAGATCTTTAACCCCTTCCTGACGTCGGACGGGATAGTACGTCCGACGTCAGCTCCCCTGCTTTGATGCAGGGCTCCGCGGTGAGCCCGCATCAAAGCCGGGACATGTCAGCTGTTTTGAACAGCTGACATGTGCCCGCAATAGCGGCGGGTGAAATCGCGATTCACCTGCCGCTATTAACTAGTTAAATGCCGCTGTCAAACGCAGACAGCGGCATTTAACTACCGCATCCGGCCGGGCGGCCGGAAATGACGTCATCGCCGACCCCGTCACATGATCGGGGGTCGGCGATGCTTCAGTATTGTAACCATAGAGGTCCTTGAGACCTCTATGGTTACTGATCGCCAGTAGCTGTGAGCGCCACCCTGTGGTTGGCGCTCACAGCACACCTGATTTTCTGCTGCATAGCAGCAATCTGATGATCGCTGTTATGTAGCAGAGGCGATCGAGTTGTGCCTGCTTCTAGCCTCCCATGGAGGCTATTGAAGCATGGCAAAAGTAAAAAAAAAGTAAAAAAAAATGTGAAAAAAATAAAAAAACATAAAAGTTTAAATCACCCCCCTTTCGCCCCAATCAAAATAAATCAATAAAAAAAAAAATCAAACCTACATATCTTTGGTATCGCCGCGTTCAGAATCGCCCCATCAATTAAAAAAAAGCATTAACCTGATCGCTAAACGGCGTAATGAGAAAAAAATCCGAAACGCCAGAATTACGTTTTTTTGGTCGCCGTGACATTGCATTAAAATGCAATAACGGGCGATCAAAAGAACGTATCTGCACCAAATTAGAATCATTAAAAACGTCAGCTCGGCACGCAAAAAATAAGCCCTCAACCGACCCCAGATAATGAAAAATGGAGACGCTACGAGTATCGGAAAATGGCGCAATTTTTTATTTATTTTTTTTTTAGCAAAGTTTGGAATTTTTTTTCACCACTTAGGTAAAAAATAACCTAGTCATGTTAGGTGTCTATGAACTCGTAATGACCTGGAGAATCATAATGGCAGTTTTAGCATTTAGTGAACCTAGCAAAAAAGCCAAGCAAAAAACAAGTGTGGGATTGCACTTTTTTTGCAATTTCACCGCAATTGGAATTTTTTTCCCGTTTTCTAGTACACGACATGGTAAAACCAATGATGTCGTTCAAAAGTACAACTCGTTCCACAAAAAATAAGCCCTCACATGGCCAAACTGATGGAAAAATAAAAAAGTTATGGCTCTGGGAAGGAGGGGAGTGAAAAACGAATACGGAAAAACGGAAAATCCCACGGTCATGAAGGGGTTAAGGAGCAAAGTGATCTGCTCTAGAGGAACAAGCACCCATCCTCACTTTTGCAACAAGTGAGTTAGTGCAACTTGCACCATTTTGTGTGATGCCTCTACATGGTCCAGGGTTTCTGGGTCTTAGAAGAACCAGATTAGCTCTACCAGTAACGTCTGTCAATGTAGTAGTCTGTTGTCTTTTGTAAGGGTTCGCTCACACCAGCGTATACATTGGACAATTGATATCTGATTTTTTATCTTACAGCATTCAGATCAATGTTATTCAATGAAGCAGTGCTGATGCACAATTGTTTTTACTGACAGAATTTGTCAATGAAAAAAAATCACAGCATGCTACGATTTGACTTGTAAATCGGACGAGACTCGCCGATTCAAGTGTATGGGTGCGTTCAAATCATTGGACTACACTCGGACCAATTTCTGAAGACTCACAAAATGGATAAAGATGGAGAAGTTTTGTCCTTCATCTTCTCTTCACAGTGTGCTCGGATTCTCGCACCAGAGAAAATTGGTTCCCACTATGCTCAAACTCAGATCAAACTCTAAACAGAGTTTGACTGGAGTATCGCATAATCGAACTGATTCTCTCAGATGAGAGAATCTACAGGCGTCTGACCCTAGCCTAATTAGGAACCCCATTGATGCCCCAAGTACAGTAAATAAAATGCACAAGAAAAAAAAAAATATTCACCAGGGATTGTTTTTTTTACTTTCTTAGGGACATACATATACACCATGCTCCAAATTATTATGCAAATGACATTTTTCTCAGATTTTCCTAAATGGTCGGTGCAAATGACAGTCAGTCTAATAAAAGTAATCACCCATTAGAGTATACATCGAATTTTATTGAAGAAACTGCCCAATGATAACAGAATAATCTCCAAAATGAATAAAAACTCAAAATACACTGTTCCAAACTATTAGGCACAGTAGAATTTCTAAACATTTGATATGTTTTAAAGAACTGAAAATGTTCATTCAGGTCACATTCACTGAACAAAAAAGCTATTTAACTCCAAAACAACCTAACAGGCCATTACATGTTAACATAGGACCCCTTCTTTGATATCACCTTCACAATTCTTGCATACATTGAACTTGTGAGTTTTTGGAGAGTTTCTGCTTGTATTTCTTTGCATGAAGTCAGAATAGCCTCCAAGAGCTGCAGTTTTGATGTGAACTGCCTCCCACCCTCATACATCTTTTGCTTGATGATACTCCAAAGGTTCTCTATAGGGTTGAGGTCAGGGGAAGATGGTGGCCACACCATGAGTTTATCTCCTTTTATGCCCATAGCAGCCAATGACTCAGAGGTATTCTTTGCAGCATGAAATGGTGCATTGTCATGCATGAAGATGATTTTGCTCCTGAAGGCACGCTTCTGCTTTTTATACAAGAAAATTGTCAGTCAGAAACTCTATATACTTTGCGGAGGCAATATTCACACCTTCAGGAACCTTAAAGGGCCTTACCAGTTGTTTCCCCATGATTCCGGCCCAAAACATGACTCCTCTACCTCCTTGCTCACGTCGCAGCCTTGTTGGGACATGGTGGCCATCCACCAACCATCCACTACTCTATCCATCTGGACCATCCAGGGTTGCTCGACACTCATCACTAGCTCGACACTCATCACTAAACAAGTCTGTTTGAAAATTAGTCTTCATGTATGTCTGGGCCCACTGCAACCATTTCTGCTTGTGAGCACTGTTTAGGGGTGGCCAAATAGTAGGTTTATGCACCACAGCAAGCCTTTGAAGGATCCTACACTTTGAGGATCGAGGGACTCCAGAGGCACCAGCAGCTTCAAATATCTGTTTGTTGCTTTGTAATGGTATTTTGGCAGCTGCTCTCTTAATCCAATGAATTTGTCTGGCAGAAACCTTCCTCATTATGCCTTTATCTGCATGAACTCTGTGCTCTGTGCTGTTTCAGTCACAAATCTCTTCACAGTATGATGATCACTCTTAAGTTTTCGTGAAATATCCAATGTTTTCATACCTTGTCCAAGGCATTGCACTATTTAGCGCTTTTCAGCAGCAGAGTGATCCTTTATATTTCCCATATTGCTTGAAACCTGTGGCCTGCTTAATAATGTGGAACATCATTTTTAAGTAGTTTTCCTTTAATTAGAATCACCTGGAAAACTAATTATCACATGTGTTTAAGATTGATTTCAGTGATCCATTGAGCCCTGAGACACAATACCATCCACGATTTAATTTGAAAAACAAAACAATTAAATCTTTGACACTTAAATCCAATTTGCATAATAATTTGGAACACTGTGCATAATGTAAAAAATGTGCTGTGTGTGTGTGTGTGTGTGTGAAAAGATGAATTTACAAAATACTAACAAAATAATAAAAAAATAAATTTTGAGTTGTAGGAGCAAAACACTAACAATGCAGTGACATAACAAGAATCTGCGTAACTAATTATATGCAAAATTGATGCAAGCCAAAAGTATGTAGGAGATAACCAAGATGATTGTCTATAAAATGCTGGTAGTCTCACGTTTGAATCAATAGTGGATGGTGAGATATGGAGCCTGAAAGTAAAAAGTTCAAAACATTGTTACCTTTTAGATAGATAGATAGATAGATAGATAGATAGATAGATAGATAGATAGATAGATAGAAGTATTGATGAAGTACTTGTAGTTGTTACTATGTGTATTTGCCAAAGCGACACCTGAAAGGAGAATATATACTGCTGGTGCAAAAAATGATATAATGGAAAAATAGTAAATGCATCAAACACAAAATACTGTATGTAAAAAAATACAGATTTTTTTTCATTGGATGTGTTTGATAGGATATATCAGATGTCATACTTAGGGGATGATACTATAATTTCTAAAATTAAGTGGGTTTTATGTTGAAAACATGACTTTACCTGGTATAGTAGCTGATGAGAAATCTTTTCCTTCCATTAAAAGTTAAAGGTAAGAGAGGGCAACCATAGAATACTCTGGAAACCAAACGCACCAATCAAAAATGCCATCAATACTACACATTGTGAACAAGGCCTAAACATCAAGTTATCACACATATAACACTTCTAAGCTTTCAACATATTTCCCTAAGAGCACAAGAGATCTTGCCTTTTCTGTAGTTAGAGGTTATATGATACATTTTCTTATCACGTTGACATTTACTGGGCCAGATAAGCAAAACAAGAATAATTCCTGTATCTGCCATATGGTGAAATTTTAGAATTGTTTGGGTGACATACAATACAATATGTAAGGACAGATTACAAGTCCACGGAACAATGTCCCTGACTTCCTACCAAAAATCTGCACACGTAGATTATTAGTTTTAAACCGTAAAGTGGAATGCTGTGCCTCTGCCTCTCTACCCAGTGTTCTGTTCAAAGTACTTTAAAATGAAATTTATAGAAACAAATGTAAGGCATTGAATAACCAATTTATTATTTATATATTGTTAAAACCAGGAGGGAGAACATCTCTGTCTTGAAATAAAAAGGAGTTCTGTCAGCAAAAAGTGACTGTTCAAACGAAGCCCATGCACTCAGTGCACCCTTACCAGCAATTTGTTTTCCATCTAACAGAGACCAAGTGTGAACAGGTGCATACTAAGAGTAGCCACCTCCATATGTAACTAACAAATAAAGTTGTATAATGTAATGCTATAGCATGCAAAAATGAAATATATGAAATTGGAATTGCATTGCTGCTCTAGAAAATAGTAAGAAACTAAGATGCTTAGTGCATAAATTGGCCAATTCATGTATACCCAGCAGCCAACGTCAAAGTGCTCCTCTTTGCTGGGAACCTAACCTAATGTGTTTCCTCTCCTGGGATGATTGCTTACACTTATATAGGTATGTAGGATTTTGCTGTAATTAAAATCGTCATGGGCTGATGGGTGGAGTGTTCAGTCACAGAGCTTATGTATACAAATATCAAAACGTCACTTCCAAACAGAAAACTGGTATCAGCTATCAGCCCAGGAGAGTAATCACATTATATTAGGTTCCCAGCAAAGAGTATCGCTTTGTTGTTGGCTACTGGGCACACATGAATTTGCCAATTTATGCGATAAGTATCTTTGTTTTTTCCTATTTTCAAGATTAGTAATGCAAGTCCAATTTCATATTTACATGCTATGACTCTATACAGTGCAACTTTGTTAGCTCCTTACTTGATTGACAGGTCTGGCATTACAGGAGCCAGAGGAGGACAAAAATGGAACACAAGTTTTTGGGAAGGTGTACTGAACTATTTGGTAATATCAAGGGTGCACCGAGTGCCTGTGTTTGGTATGAACAGTTATTTTGTGCTGACAGACTCCCTTTAAAAGGTAGTTTACAATATAATTTCTTTTAAAGATTAACTAGATCATCCCATTCTTTGGCATCCAACAGTCTACGAGGTATGTCACCTGCTGAATTAGTCTAGAGACTTGGGTGCCAGTTGGATATCTGACCAATTAAAGATTAGCAATCGCTGTGGGTCACATTACAAGTCAATCAGTGAACATTATGTAGAAGAGGTGCTAAATTATGCAAACTTAGACAATGCTGAGATGTTGCAAATTTATTGCAGATTTTAAATTCAAGGAAACATTTACATGTAGCAATTTTGTTTTTCTTCCCCATTTGCAACTGGTTGGTGAAAACGTCTACAGGTTCCCCCTCCTTCATCGAGGAAGTGCCTTGTTATAAAAAAGGTAAGAAATTGACCAAAGGGCCATGAAAAGTACCAAAGGCACAAGGCACTTCTGTCCTCAGTAGCAATATATGGCACCCTCATAGGGACCCAGACTGATCTTTGTTGTGAGGTCCCTCTCTACTATTGATTCCACTGGTAAAATAAATTCAGCAGTTTTAAGATTTTAATCAAGTACTACTGGCATTTAGTATCAATGAAGAAAACAAATTTGCCTATAAAGAAATAGAGTAATAGCCGATATAATCTAAAAAAAAAAGAAGCTCCATCTATCTGCAGTGTATCACTTTTACTCTCCTAGGGCACTGATCATAAGGGGGCTGTAAATAAAACCCTTCTAACAAAAGGAGTAAAACAGAGCAGCAGTTAACAAGCCATTTTTTTAATGAAATAGTCAAGTCACAAAATTCTGACACTATGAGCTGACTATAAACAGAGAATGTGTAACTCATGATAGAAGAACATGATGCTTACGGAAATAAATAAAATGAACAGAAAATAGAAATTGATTTATACTTCCAAGACAAAGGTAGTGGCAATAGATAAAGGGCAGACTCCTTAAAAACATTGTCCAATCTGCTTTAATCAGAAATTTCTGAGTCTGTAACTAAGATAAGGATTATTGCTATAAAGAACCTTACATAAGTAACCTTAAAATGGATTTTCAAAGAATGGGGATAGGAGATATATGCTGCCACCTGGGGGTTTGACTGCTGGAGTCCCAGTACTTTTAAACTCTGAAAACACGGCTCTGCGAAGTTACATCTTGAATGGAATGGGAGTGTGCATACTCAACCTTTACTCCATTCATTGTCTATGAGACTGCTGGAGAAAACCGAGTATAGTGCTCACCTACTTCTATAATCCCATTTGACAATGAGCAGAGCAGAGGCAGAGCATGCACACTTCAAGATGGAGCTCCACAGAGCCACTTTCTCGGGGTTTCATTCTTGGGATAGTTGTTAGGGGATTACTTGCAGTTTTGAGCAAATTATTTTAACTCCAATAAAAGGTATGTATTCAGCTAATTATGCTATTGAATGCTGACAGGACATATATTCCAGGTGCTGGGTGCCCATTACTAAACCAACAAGTCACTCCACTTTCGCCAGGGTATATAGCTACACTGCTCAAAAAAATAAAGGGAACACTTAAACAACAGAATATAACTCCAAATAAATCAAACTTCTGTGAAATCAAACTGTCCACTAAGGAAACAACACTGTTTGACAATCAATTTCACATGCTGTTGTGCAAATGGAATAGACAACAGATGGAAATTATTGGCAATTATCAAGACACACTCAATAAAGGAATGGTATGACAACCCCCAAGGAAGAAGCTTACACAAAATGCGCGTCGGGGCTCTGCGCTGCTACCACAAGTCATGTATTGCCTCCATCTCTAGCCTCCTTCTGCCTGCATTTAAAGCACTCTGCATTAATTGCTGCTATTAGTCACTTGACACTTTAATTCTGTCCTACTGAACCTTTCATTTCTGCACTCTGCAGCTATGTACTAACTATAGGGCACTGTGTTATAACTTTAGGTTATGATTTAATATTGGGCCTTATTATTGCCTCTTATCAGTTTGGTATTATGAGTCACTTCTCACTTTTATAATTCCCTTTTACTGAGTTGTATGAGCTCCTGCATATGGCAGCAAGTTACTAAGGCTACGTTCACATTAGCGTTTGGCTAATGTGCGTCGGGTTTGCGTCGGCGACGCAGCGGCGACGCATGCGTCATGCGCCCCCTATACTTAACATGGGGGACGCATGCGTTTTTTTTTGTTGCGTTGTGCCACACATGCGTCTTTTTTGCCGCAAGCGTCGGACCAAGAAAACGCAACAAGTTGCATTTTTCTTGCGTCCGATTTTCGGCAAAAACCGACGCATGCGTCGCAAAACGCAGCGTTTTTGCGTGCGTTTTGCCGCGTTTTTGCGTGCGTTGTGCGTTGCGTCGCCGACGCAGCGGCGCACAACGCTAGTGTGAACGTAGCCTAATCTGGTTACAATTTAGCACTGTGCATTAATTATTGCCTTCATTAGATCTAGGGTAGCTATCTGCAGTGTCTCTAGGCTAGGGTTAATTAACCTCACTATTAATATAACTATTTGCCATAATGTTTCCCAGTCTTAGTGCTGTATATTCAGTAGAATGAGCTTTCCACACCTGTTTCACTGTTTCAAGCACTGGACACTTTAATAGGGTTGGTTGATTGCCCAAGAATTGACTTGTCTTTTTGGCATCTACTGTATATGATCAATAGGTTGGCTAGAATTTAGTTCAGGCTTTTTGTTAAGTTCTGATTATTTTTGTGTGCTATTTAGCTTATATTATTCTCTTAGAATATCTCTAATATAATAAGCCTTGAACACAAATTGCACATTTTTTGTACTGGTGTTTAATCATTTATTGTTTGGAGTGCAATACACTGTGTGTGCAGTTATTTTGTATTGTATCCCTTCTACTTTTAGATGTATTGCACATACAGTATATGTTTAATAAAAATATGTTTTAGTTTTCTCTATTTTGGCATATGCTTTCATTTTTTGTAGGAATTGTGTAATTGGAAGTGCCTTTCATTAGGCCAAATTTTTTGGTTCAATAAAGGAGTGGTTCTGCAGGCGAGGCCCACAGACCACATCTCAATACCAATGCTTTCAGGCTAATGTTTTGGTCACTTTTGAGTGTTGGTTGTGCTTTCACACTCGTGGTAGCATGAGACGGACTCTACAACCCACACAAGTGGCTCAGGTAGTGCAGCTCATCCAGGATGGCACATCAATGCGAGCTGTGGCAAGAAGGTTTGCTGTGTCTGACAGCATAGTGTCCTGAGGCTGAAGACGCTACCAAGAAACAGGCCAATACACCAGGAAATGTGGAGGGGGCTGTAGGAGGGCAACAACCCAGCAGCAGGACTGCTACCTCAGCCTTTGTGCAAGGAGGAACAGGAGGAGCACTGCCAGAGCCCTGCAACATGATCTCCAGCAGACCACAAATGTGCATGTGTCTGCACAAACGGTCAGAAACCAACTCCAGGAGGATGGTCTGAGTGCCCGACATCCACAGATGGGGGTTGTGCTCATAGCCCAACACCGTGCAGGACACTTGGCATTTGCCATAGAACACCAGAATTGGCAAATTCTCCACTGGCACCCTGTGCTTTTCACAGATGAAAGCAGGTTGATACTGAGCACATGTGACAGATGTGACAGAGTCTGGAGATGCCGTGGAGAGCAATATGCTGCCTGCAACATCCTTCAGCATGGCTGGTTTGGCAGTGGGTCAGTAATAATGTGGGGTGGCATTGGCCACACAGCCCTCTATGTGCTCACCAGAGGTAGCCTGACTGCCATTAGGTACTGAGATGAGATCCTCAGACCCCTTGTGAGACCATATGCTGGTGCTGTTAGCTCTGGGTTCCTCCTAATGCAGTACAATGCCAGACCTCATGTAGCTGGAGTGTGTCAGCAAGATGAAGGCATTGAAGCTATTGACTGGCCTGCCAGTTCCCCAGACCTGAATCCGATTGAACACATCTGGGATATCATGTCTCGCACCATCTACCAACATCACGTTGCACCACAGACTGTCCAGGAGTTGGCGGATGCTTTAGTCCAGGACTGGGAGGAGATCCCTCAGTAGACCATCTGCACCTCATCAGGAGCATGCTCAGGTGTTGTAGGGACATCATACAGGCACGTGGAGGCCATACACACTACTGAACATCATGTCCTTGTCTTGAGGCATTTCCACTGAAGTTGGATCAGCCTGTAACTTCATTTTCCTTTTTGATTTTGAGCATCATTCCAACTCCAGACCTCCGTGGGATATTACTGTAGTTGTGATTTACATTGATAATTTTTAGGTTTTTTTGTTCTGAACACATTCCACTATGTAATGAATAAAGATTTACAACTGGAATATTTCATTCAGTGATATCTAGGATGTGGGATTTTAGTGTTTCCTTTATTTTTTTGAGCAGTGTACTGTATATTGTTGGGCAGAGATCTAAACTTTTGCTGTGGGTGAAAGGAAGCTTTGTTACATATTAGGTATAAAAACCAGAATCTATGTTAGGGTTGGCGGAACACACCGAATACATTTATTAGATGGGATTGGTGCGTTCGCAACCCAGGATCCACCGTGCAGGAAAGAACCTGCTGCTAAGTAATTGGCGGCACTATATGGCGGTATGAACCAGCTCTGTTAGCTTCACAGAGCGGCCGAGAAAGCAAAGCTCTGTGCCCTGTTAGACTTTCACAGAGGCACAGGCTAACTACCCAAATGAGAGCAGTCAGTGGTCATGCATGTACACAAAACTCCTCGCCGGAGGTGCCAGCGTTCCAGGGGCTTATTTCAGCCAGGTCCCTGAATACACACAAACACAATCTCCTCGCCGGAGGTGCCAGCATTCTAGGGGCTTATTTCAGCCGGGTCCCTGAACACATACAAACACATGACCACACTGGCACAAAGCACATAACTTAGGAAGAAACTAGCGCATGGCTGTGCGGCCATGCGAGCCTTAAATAGCTGCAGCACGTACAGGACCTTCCTAGAAGGACCAATGAGAGGCTGATACAGAGCCTGCGCACCTACAGGACCTTCCTAGAAGGACCAATAGATTTGGCTGCAGTACATGAGCATGTGACCCCTGATCTCCACTGAGAGATCTTACCCTGGGCATGCTCAGTGTGTGCAAAGCAGGACTTAGACCCAGAAAAGCCTGCTCGCCGCAGATCAGTGCAGGGTACAATAGCAGAGCCTGGAGAGACAGCAGTAACCCTTTGCACAGTATCAGTCATAGTGAGACACTGGGACCGACGTCTCCGCTGAGCAGGCTCCACTGCGGCCAATGCAGAATGGGAGACCGCAGCAGACACGGATCGAGATTCCCCCTGTGCAGCAGAGGAAACTCGACTCCTAACAATCTATACTTCATGTTTCTATAGTTTATTTAACCCCTTCACCCCGGTGCTTTTTTTAGTTTTGCGTTTTTGTTTCTTTTTGCGCGCCAAGTTGACGTTTTTAATTATACCATTTTGGTGCAGATTAGTGTTGAGCGATACCTTCCGATATTTGAAAGTATCGGTATCGGATTGGATCGGCCGATATCCAAAAAATATCGGATATCGCCGATACCAATACCAATACAAGTCAATGGGACACAAATATCGGAAGTGATCCTGGATGGTTCCCAGGGTCTGAAGGAGAGGAAACTCTCCTTCAGGCCCTGGGATCCATATTCATGTAAAAAATAAAGAATAAAAATAAAAAATATGGATATACTCACCCTCGGACGAGCCTTGGCTGTCACCGCTGCAAGCGTCTGCCTCCGTTCCTAAGAATGCAGAGTGAAGGACCTTCGATGACGTCGCGGCTTGTGATTGGTCGCGTGACCGCTCATGTGACCGCTCACGCGACCAATCACAAGCCGCGACATCATCGCAGGTCCTACACTCACTGCATTCTTAGGAACGGAGGCTGCTGGTTGCACCGCTGAGGTCCAGGGTCTGTCAGAGGGGTGAGTATATCCATATTTTTTATTTTTATTCTTTATTTTTTACATGAATATGGATCCCAGGGCCAGAAGGAGAGTCTCCTCTCCTCTAGACCCTGGGAACCATACGCACCGCACACGCCTGGGAACTTATAGGAACTTCCGATTCCGATTTCCGATATCACAAAAATATCAGAACTCGGTATCGGAATTCCGATACAGCGAATATCGGCCGATACCCGATATTTGCAGTATTGGAATGCTCAACACTAGTGCAGATACGTTCTTTTGATTGCCCATTATTGCATTTTAATGCAATGTTGTGGCGACCAAAAGAAACGTAATTCTGGTGTTTTTACTGTTTTTATCACTCAGGTTACTCTTTATTTTTATTGATAGATCGGGCGATTCTGAACGCGGCGATACCAAATCTGTGTATCTTTGATTTTTTTTATTGTTTTATTTTGAATGAGGCAAAAGGGGGTGATATGAACTTTTATATTTTTTTTATTTTTTTATATTTTTAAAAACATTTTTCTTTAACTTTTGGCATGCTTCAATAGTCTCCATAGGAGACTAGAAGCTAACATAGCCCGATCAGCTCTGCTACGTAGAGGCTATGTTCAGATCGCCTCTATGTAGCAGATATACTGACTTGCTATGAGCACCGACCACTGGGTGGCGCTCATAGCAATCCGGCACTAACAACCATAGAGGTCTCAAGAAGACCTCTGGTTATCATGCCGACGAACCGATGAACCCCAATCATGTGACGCGGGTCACCAGTGCACATATTTCCGGCCCGATGGCCGGAAGCGTGATTTAACTGCTGCTGTCAGAGTTTGACAGCTGCATTTAACTAGTTAATAGCCACGGGTGGATCGAGATTCCACCCGTGGCTATTGTGGGCACATGTCAGCTTTTTAACCCCTTCGTGACATGCGCCGTACTAGTACTGCGCTGCGGACACTGCATTTGTGCCAGCCGCAGTACTAGTACGGAGCACCGATCACCGCGTTCTCGCGCTGAGCGTCGCGGTGATCAGGTGCGGGTGTCAGCTGTATATGACAGCTGACACCCCGCAGCAATGCCCACGATTGGCGCTAGCGCCGATCATGGGCAATTAACCCCTCTGATGCCGCTGTCAATAGTGACAGCGACATAGAGGGGGATCGCGCAGGGACGGGGGCTCCCTGCGCTCTCCCACCGGAGCAACGCGAGGCGATCGTGTTGCTCCGGTGATCCAGAAGGAGTTCCTGGATCCAAGATGGCCGCGGTACTCCTTCCGGGTCATGAAGTTACGTGGCTAGCCGGCGCCTGCTGAGAGCAGGCGCCGGAAAGCCTCCTGCACTGCGTGTCAGATCACTGATCTGACACAGTGCTATGCACAGTGTCAGATCAGCGATCTGATCTAAGGCTGGTTTCACATTTGCGTTTTTTGCCGCTGCGTTTTTCCGCAAAAAAACGCATGCGTTTTTTTCCTATGTTTAACATTAAAAACGCATGCGGTTTTTTTGCATGCGTTTTCCCGCGTTTGACAACGCATGCGTTTTTTCCATGCTTGCATTTTGTTGCAGAAATGCAACATTTAGTAATTTCTAGAGGCGTTTTTTTGCGGCAAAAAAACGTATTGCTGTCTATGTAAACGCATGCATTTTTAAGCACATGCGTTTGTTTGCGTTTTATAGAAAAAAACAAGAATACACACTGATAAGCCACCCCCCACCATCAAGGTGATAAAGGGATCCAAACCCTAACCCTACCCCTAACCCTAGGTATCCTAACCCTAACCCTACCCCTAACCCTAGGGATCCTAACCCTACCCCTAACCCTATCCCTACCCCTAACCCTACCCCTAACCCTACCCCTAACCCTAGGGATCCTAACCCTACCCCTACCCCTAACCCTAACCCTAACCTTAGCTATTTCTATTTATAGTGGGTTTTCTTGTTGATTTTGATGATTGGCAGCTGTCACACACTTCTCAGCATGCGTTTCAAAAACGCAAACGCAGGAAAAAACGCATGTAAACGCGGCAAAACGCCGCGGTTTTTTTTCTGCATGCAAAAACGCATGTGTCTAAAAAACGCAGCGTTTGCACGCGTTTACATGCGTTTTTTCACCACATGCGTTTGCGTTAAAAACGCTGCGTTTTTAAAAGCAAGTGTGAAACCAGCCTTATATAGTGATGTCCCACGCTGGGACAATGGTAGAAAGTAAAAAAAAAATAGAATGTATAAAAAAAAAAAAAAAAGAATCCCCAAATAAAGGAAAAAAAAAATTTCCCAATAAATCCATTTATTTATGTAAATAAAAAAAAAGCAATAAAAGTACACATATTTGGTATCGTCGCATCCGTAACGACCCACTCTATAAAACTATTGCACTAGTTAACCCATTCAGTGAACACCGCAAAAAAAATAGATAATAAACAAGGCAAAAAACAACGCTTAATTATCATACAGGCAAACAAACAGTGGAATAACACGCGATCAAAAAGATGGATATAAATAAACATGGTACCCCTGAAAATGTCATCTTGTCCTGCAAAAAACGAGCTGCCACACAGCATCATCAGCAGAAAAATAAAAAAGTTATAGCTCTCAGAATAATGCGATGCAAAAACAATTATTTTTTTATATAAAATAGTTTTTATTGTGTAAAAGCGCCAAAACATAAAAAAATGATATAAATGAGGTATCGGTGTAATCGTACTGACCCGAAGAATAAAGCTGCTTTATCCATTTTACCAAACGCGGAACGGTATAAACGCCCCCCCTAAAAGAATTTCAGGAATTGCTGGTTTTTGTTCATTCCGCCTCCCAAAAATTGGAATAAAAAGTGATCAAAAAATGTCATGTGCCCGAAAATGGTACCAATAAAAACGACAACTCGTCCCGCAAAAAACAAGATCTTATATGACTTTGTGGGCCAAAATATGGATAAATTATAGCTCTCAAAATGTGGGGATGCAAAAACTATTTTTGTAATAAAAAGCGTCTTTTAGTGTGTGACGGCTGCTAATCATAACAATCCGCCAAAAAAACGCTATAAAAATAAATCAAACCCCCCTTCATCACCCCCTTAGTTAGGGAAAAATAATAACATTTTAAAAAATGTATTTATTTCCATTTTCCCATTAGGGTTAGGGCTAGGGTTAGGGCTAGGGTTAGGGCTAGGGTTAGGACTAGGGTTAGGGCTAGGGTTAGGGCTAGGGTTAGAGCTAGGGCTAGGGTTAGGGTTAGGGCTAGGGTTAGGGTTAGGGCTAGGTTTAGGGCTAGGGTTAGGGTTTCAGTTAGAATTGGGGGTTTCCACTGTTTAGGCACAACAGGGGCTCTCCAAACGCGACATGGCATCCGATCTCAATTCCAGCCAATTCTGCGTTGAAAAACTAAAACAGTGCTCCTTCCCTTCTGAGTTCACCCGTGCGCCCAAACAGTGGTTCCCCCCCACATATGGGGTATCAGCGTTCTCAGGACAAATTGGACAACAACTTTTGGGGTCCAATTTGTCCTGTTACCCTTGGGAAAATAAAAATTTGGGGGGCTAAAATATCATTTTCGTGGAAAAAAATATATTTTTTATTTTCACGGCTCTGTGTTAGAAACTGTAGTGAATCAATTGTTGATTCAAAGTTCTCACAACACATCTAGATAAGTTCCTTGGGGGGTCTAGTTTCCAATATGGGGTCACTTGTGGGGGGTTTCTACTGTTTAGGTACATCAGGGGCTCTGCAAATGCAACATGGCGCCTGCAGACCAATCCATCTAAGTCTGCATTTCAAACGGCGCTCCTTCCCTTCCGAGCTCTGCCGTGCACCCAAACAGTGGTTCCCCCTATATATGGGGTATCAGCGTACTCAGGACAAATTGGACAACACCTTTTGGGTTCCAATTTCTCCTGTTACCCTTGGGAAAAAAAATTGCGGGCTAAAACATCATTTTGTGGAAAGAAAAAATGATTTTTTTAATTTTCACGGCGCTACATTCTAAACTTTAGTGAAACAATTGGGGGTTAAAAGTGCTCACCACACATCTAGATAAGTTCCTTAGGGGGTCTTCTTTGCAAAATGGGGTCACTTGTGGGGGGTTTCCACTGTTTAGGCAAGTCAGGGGCTCTCCAAATGCGACATGGGTTCCGATCTCAATTCCAGCCAATTTTGCATTGAAAAGGCAAACGGCGCTCCTTCCCTTCTGAGCTCTGCCATGCGCTCAAACAGTGGTTTATCCCCATATATGAAGTATCAGCGTACTCAGGACAAATTGCACAACAACTTTTGGGGTCCAATTTATCCTGTTACCCTTGGGAAAATAAAAAATTTTGGGTGAAAAGATCATTTTTGTGAAAAAAAATATGATTTTTTTTTACGGCTCTATATTATAAACTTCTGTGAAGACTTGGAGGTTCAAAGTGCTCACCACACATCTAGATTAGTTCCTTAGAGGGTCTACTTTCCAAAATGGTGTCACTTGTGGGGGGTTTCCACTGTTTAGGCACATGAGGGGCTCTCCGAACGCAACATGGTGTCCAATCTCAATTCCAGCAAATTTTGCATTGAAAAGTCAAATGGCGCTCCTTCCCTTCCGAGCTCTGCCATGTGCCCAAACAATGGTTTACCCCAACATATGGGGTATCGGTGTACTCAGGACAAATTGTACAACGACTTTTGTGGTCCAATTTCTCCTGTTAGCCTTGGTAAAATAAAACAAATTGGATCTGAAGTAAAAATTTTGTGAAAAAAAAGTTAAATGTTCAATTTTTTTTAAACATTCTAAAAATTCCTGTGGAGCACCTGAAGGGTTAATAAACTATTTAAATGTGGTTTTGAGTACCTTGAGGGGTGCAGTTTTTAGAATGGTGTCACTTTTGGGCATTTCTGTCATGTAGACCCCTCAAAGTCACTTCAAGTGTGAGGTGGTCCCTAAAAAAATGGTTTTGCAAATTTTGTTGCAAAAATGAGAAATCGCTGGTTAACTTTTAACCCTTATAACTCCCTAACCAAAAAAATTATGTTTCCAAAATTGTGCTGATGTAAAGCAGACATGTGGGAAATGTTGTTTATTAACTATATTATGTGATATAACTCTCTAATTTAAGGGCATAAAAACTAAAAGTTTGAAAATTGCTAAACTTTCACAATTTTCGTCATGTTTCCGTTTTTTTCACAAATAAATGCAAGTCATATCGAAGAAGTTTTACCACTATCATAAAGTACAATATGTCACGAGAAAACAGTCTCAGAATCACCAGGATCCGTTGAAGCGTTTCAGAGTTATGACCTTATAAATTGACAGTGGTCAGAATTGTAAAAATTGGCCCTGTCACTTAGGTGAAAACAGGCTTCGGGGTGAAGGGGTTAAAACAGCTGACATGTCCCAGAAAAGATGTGGGCTCACCGCTGGAGCGCATATCAAAGCGGGGGAAACCAACATCAGCATACTATTACACCCGATGTCGGTGAGGGGTTAATAACTATTTTATAAAGTGTGTGCAAAATTATTAGGCAAGTGGGTATTTTGACCATATTATCATTTTTATGCAGATTTTGTAACTCCAAGTAGTATAAACTTGAATGCTTATTGATGTGAAACAGATCGGGTGATTAGTATTTATGTAATAAAGGATGGTGTGGTCTAAGGATACCTAGACCCTTTATCAAGATGTGCAGAATTATTATAATTATTGTTTTCCTCAGGCAAAATGGGCCAAAAATAGATTTAAATGACTGAAAACTCAAAAATTGTTACTAGTCTAACAGAGGGATACAGTACTCCTGAAATTGCTAAGATGCTGAGGAGTGATCACAGAACCATCAAAAGTTTTGTTGCAAATAATCAACAGGGTCGCAAAAAAGAGTATTGTGAAAAAAGCATATTACCTGACAAAGATTTGAGAATAATCACACGTGAAACGACCAGAAACCCATTATCCTCCAGTGCTGTAATATTCCAGAACTGCAACCTCCCTGGAGTGCCCAGACATACAAGGTTTTCAGTTCTCATAGACAAGGTAAGAAAGTCTGAAACCTGACCTCCAGTGCACAAGACACAGAAGATGAAATGTCAAGATCGGGCCAAGAAATATCGCAGGACAGAACTTTCAGGTTTTATTGACTGATGAGATGAGAGTGACTCTTGATGGACCAGATAGATGGGCCCGTGGCTGGATCAGTAATGGGCACAGACCTCTATCTACTTTGCCAGCAAGTTGGAAGTAAAGGTTCTTCTATAGGCTGTTATTATTGAAAATCCATTCTCAATTCCCAAACATGTTGCCAGTTTTTAGGAGACACTTTCTTCAAGCAGTGGTACAGGAAAAATTATGCATTAGTGATGAGCAAACGTGTTCAGATAACTATCCGAGCATGCTCAGGTGTTATCAGAGTATATTGGGCATGCTCGTATATTATGTTTGAGTCCTTACAGCTGCATGATTTGCGGCTGTTTTACAGCCGCAACACATGTGGGGATTGCCTGTTTGTTAGACAGCCTCAACACATGTGGGGATTCCCTAACAACCGCAAATCATGCAGCTGCGGGGACTCGAACATAATACTCTGATAACACCCAACCATGGTAGGATATTATGTTATCCGAGCACGTTCGCTCATCACTGCATCTTTCAAGAAAACTATGATTTGTATCCAGAAATATTCTCCATCGCATGCATCAAAGTACTCTACTGCTTGGCAAACTAGTAAAGGCCTTAAAGGTTAAAGAACAATGACAGGGCCCCATTCATCACATGACTTAAACCCTATTGATAACTTGTGGGCCCTTATGAAACAGATGATTTTTGGTGAAGGACCGTACACCTCTCTGAACAGTGTCTGGGAGGCAGTGGTTGGTGCTACCCAAAAAGTTAATTGGCAACAGATTAATTAACTGACAGATTCCATAGATGGAAGGCTTATGATTGAAATTGAAAAGAGGGGTGGCTATATTGGTCACTGATTTTTTTTTTTATGTATTTTTGTTCATTTTGAAGTGTTTGGTTACTATTCTCACTCTAAAAGATTTACAGTGTATTTTTCATTTAGTTGCATTCTGCACACTAATAGTTGTCCACTGATTATGCATACATAGATATTCTCCTAAGAAAGACAAAACCTAAATTTTCCATTTTTAAATCCTCAGGTTTATTAACTTGTTGGTTTGACCGACATCAATGCCCAATAATTAAACTAATTATCAAAAATACAAATTGCCTAATTCTGCACGCAGTCCATATACATTGCACCAATATACCAATATATTCTGTAGCACTTACAGTACAATACAGAGGAGACATGTACAAACAATATCAGACATTACAGAGTAACACATTCAACAATTCAAACAAGAGGAGTTAGAGCCTGCTATCAAGATTTTAGAATTTATGAGGCAATAGGGTTGACACAAAAGCTAAAAAGTGCTTGTATTGTATTGCCTGGCCATCTTTTATCATTAATAAATAGCATAACTGAAATCCTGCTGAGTGCCTGGATTCTGAATAAAGAAAAGGTAGATTTGTTTTTAGAGCATGCTTAAAACTGTGAACATTGGGAATTATCAGGACTGTCTTGAGTAGTACATTCCGGTAAACAAGTGCAGCATGAGTAAAGTGTTTAAGAAGCCAGGTTCGGATTATGAAGGATGTTTGACTCCTCATTCACTATCAGAACGCAGAGCACAGGTAAGGTGTTAGACAGAGATGTGGGGCATGGTTGAGATCATAGAGGTTACGTGTGAAAAGTTTATGTTATATTCTGTAGTTTGTTATAATCCCTGTGATTCCCAATACAGCCATGTGCATTAATCCGTATTTTATGTCTTAATTCATGCATTGCATTTGATTCAGTCTTTGCAGTGGCCAACACTGATTCTTGCCGACTTTTATCTCCATTTTTACACACATATCATATTGTTTTATTTATTTATTTCTATTTTGTTTAACCTTTGCATGTTCTATCCATTGGATTCCTTTGGTGGCATCCAGAAAAAATAGCCTGTAAAAAATACGTTAATTTTCTTATATAAAGTGTAACTGTAGAGAAACTTCCTAAAATTGCTCATTCAAAGAGGCTGACCATAGCAAAACTTATATTATTATATTATATTAATATATTAATATTGTAGTCACCATCCACTGGACAACTGTAAAGAATGTAAAGGTGAACACTTAAAAGGGTTTACTTATAATAGCCACACTGCAAAGCTTCTTGCACAGAGAGGCATTAAGCTACCTGATGTGCAGATATCTACAACAAAGCCCCTTTGAACAAACTGCTACCAGCTGGCTTTTAGCAAAACTATGCATAGGGTGCGCAGTGTTATTCATTGATGGAGCTTTAGATAAGAGAAGATCCTATGTCTTCAGGTTTTAATGGCGTAAACTGCCAAATTTAGTCAATCACAAAAAGTAAACTACAGATGAAATGTTCCAGGCTACAAACCAAAGCAGCTCTAGTGCTTTTTAAATGTACTATAAACAATACATTATTAATTCACAATCTTTGCTCACACCCTAGTCTTTATTTTCTGCCATTACTACTCTTGGTTGCATTCTCTTCCAGCTATAAATAAATCATCAGGGCAAAAACTTCTTGTGTGTTTTATTGTGCTTTTCTCCTTAGGGTGTTTTGAAATACTTCAAGCTACCTCCAATGCCGTGAACCTACTTCAGTCAAAAGCCATGAACACAACTTACAGCTCTATGCAAAGATTCCGTTTTTTTATTTCCCTCTCCTAATATATAAAGCATAACGTAGTGTTTAGAGAAGAAGACTTTTAAACACTTAGGGGGCAAGTTCATGTATTTCATGTTCAAATCTTAAATGAATCTGTACTGCAGTAAGATACGACAAGTTTACCATGAAGCTCGTACCTCATAATATTTTTTGCTGTCCATGAACCAAAAATGTAAATCTAGGTCCAGGATCGCACTGGCCCACTGGAGAATCAGAGTACTTTCCAGTGGGCCCAGGCACTGACACCTGCTGGCATACAGGGCCAGCAGCTGCCTAGGCCCCCCGCTGCTCCTGTGGGGGGAGGCTGCATTATACCTTATGAGGGGAGGCTGCATTATATTCTGTGGGGGGTGAGGCTGCATTATACCCTATGACGGGAGGCTGCATTATACCCTATGAGGGGGGCTACATTATATTCTGTGAAGGGGCTGCATTATATTCTATGAGGGGACTACATTATATTCTATGAGGGGGCTACATTATATTATGAGGGCAGGGCCGTATTTGCCACCAGGCACTTGAGGGCACGTTCCTAGGGCACCAGGATGCGAGGGGGTGTGGCACCTGAGCAAGTTTTCTTTTTTTTTTTTTTAAGTCCGGGGTCCATCTAGAGCAGGGAACTCACACACCACTCCAGCGTGCTATCCCCATAACAACATGCAGTAATCCTCTGCTGGCGGCACAGTGGCAGTAGGGGGAGTCTAGCCTCCTGCTTGTGTCTGATAACACGGCCATGCATCGCTGTGAGCTGTGAGGGAGCGCGCTGTGACAGGGGGATACCTCCTCTCCAGTCCTCACCTCCAGTGTGTGGCTCAGTGCAGGACTGGTGGCAGCGAGAGAGGCTGCAGCGCCCACAGCAGCACATCGTCAGCAAGGAGCAGTCACCTTCAATGTGAAAATGCAGCCAGATAGCAGTGCTCATCGGCTCCACTCGTTTGGGGTGAAACAAACCAGGAAGTATCACCTGACAGAGGAATTGAGCCCAGAGAAGGGGAAGGGGCATCGTGAGGTGAACTCTTGCCTGAGGTGGACATATCAAGTCTAATTTAGTGACATGGCTTGGGAGAATGGAGAAAATAGCATCTCCTGGAAAAAGCAGGTGGAGGGCATAAAGAAGATTTTTGAATTCAAGGAGGTTCTTGGCTCGTAAGTACTGAATTAGGTGGTAGATGGGGTGTATGAGGCAGTGATGTACATGGAGTATATGAGGGCAGGGATGGAGTACACGAGGGCAGTGTTGTGGTGGATGGAGTACACGAGGGCCGGGATGTGGTACACGAGGGCAGGGATGGAGTACACGAGGGCAGGGATGGAGTACACAAGGTCAAGGATGGAGTACACGAGGGCAAGGATAGGGTACATGAGGGCATGGAAGGAGTACACGAGAGCAGGGATGTGGTACATGGAGTACACGAGGGCAGGGATGGAGTATACGAGAGCAGGGATGTGGTACGTGGAGTACACGAGGGCAGGGATGGAGTACACAAGGACAGGGATGAGTACACGAGGGCAGGGAGGGAGTACACGAGGGCAGGGATGGAGTACACGAGGGCAGGCATGTGATATGTGGAGTACATGAGGGTCGGGATGTGGTACACAAGGGCAGGGATGGAGTACATGAGGGCAGGGATGGAGTACACGAGGGCAGGGATGGAATACACAAGGGCAAGGATGGGGTGCACAAGGGCAAGGATGG
Organism: Ranitomeya variabilis; assembly: GCF_051348905.1. Classification (NCBI taxonomy): domain Eukaryota; kingdom Metazoa; phylum Chordata; class Amphibia; order Anura; family Dendrobatidae; genus Ranitomeya; species Ranitomeya variabilis. Next base: position 543,378,831 of record NC_135234.1, read on the forward strand.
AGTACACGAGGGCAAGGATGGAGTACATGAGAGCAAGGATAGAGTACATGAGGGCAGGGATGGAGAACATGAGAGCAGGGATGTGGTACATGGAGTACACAAGGGCAGGGATGGAGTACACAAGGGCAGGGATGTGGTACATGGAGTACACTTAGGCAGGGATGGAGTACACTTAGGCAGGGATGTGGTACATGGAGTACACGAGGGCAGGCATGTGATGGATGGAGTACACGCGGGCCGGGATGTGGTACACGAGGGCAGGGATGGAGTACACGAGGGCAGGGATGGAGTACACGAGGGCAGGGATGGAATACACAAGGGCAAGGATGGAGTACACGAGGGCAAGGATGGAGTACATGAGAGCAAGGATAGAGTACATGAGGGCAGGGATGGAGTACACGAGAGCAGGGATGTGGTACATGAAGTACACAAGGGCAGGGATGGAGTACACAAGGGCAGGGATGTGGCACACGAGGGCAGGTGTTGTGAACTCCGTTTTCAGGCTCCCTCTTGTGGTCACAGATGGTATTGTGTGACTTTGGTTTTTTGGCTCCCCCTGGTGGTTTGGTTTATTATCCTGCGGGTCTGCTGGATCAGCTGCATCGTTATTCACCAGGGAGGCTCCTATTTAGCTCTGCTTCACTTCCACTTGTTGCCGGCTGTCAGTGTATTCAGTGCTATTCTGATTACTCCTGATTATCTCGTTTTCTGCCTCTTCAGGATAAGCTAAGTTCTGTTTGAATATTTTTTGCTCATCTGCCTGCAATATGATTTCTGTGTATGATGAGTCTAGTCCAGCTTGCTAACATGTGATTTCTTTTTGCTGGTAAGCTCTGGGGTACGGAGTTGCTTCCCCAACACCGTTAGTTGGTGCGGGGGCTCGAGCAATCTCTGCGTGGATATTTTGAATAGGGTTTTTTTATTGACCGCACAGTTTCCTTCCTATTTTCTGCTATCTAGTATTAGCGGGCCTCATTTGCTAAATCTGATTTCATCTCTGCGTTTGTGCTTTCCCCTTAACTCACCGTTAATATTTGTGGGGGGCTATTCTATATCTTTGGGGGTCTTCCACTGAGGCAAGTGAGGACTTACTTTCCCTTCAGGAATAGTCAGTTTCTCAGGCCTTGACGAGACGTCTAGGATTTTTTAGGTAACGTTCCACGGCTGCCTATAGTTGTTTGCGGATAGGATCAGGTTGCGGTCAATCTAGTTACCACTTCCCCAGAGCTAGTAGTCTGTTCAGTTACTTAGCTAGTCCGACCTGCGATCCTTGCCACTAGGATCATAACAGGCAGGGATGTGGTACATGGAGTACACGAGGGCAGGGATGGAGTACACGAGGGCAGGGATGTGGTACATGGAGTACACAAGGGCAGGGATGGAGTACACGAGGGCAGGGATGGCGTACACAAGGGCAGGGATGGAGTACACAAGGGCAGAGATGGAGTACACAAGGGTAAGGATGGAGTCCATAAGGGCAAGGATGGAGTACACGAGGGCAAGGATGGAGTACACGAGCGCAAGGATAGAGTACATGAGGGCAGGGATGGAGTACACGAGAGCAGGGATGTGGTACATGGAGTACACGAGGGCAGGGATGGAGTACAAGAAGGCAGGGATGTGGTACATGGAGTACACGAGGGCAGGGATGGAGTACACGAGGGCAGGGATGTGGTACATGCAGTACACGAGGGCAGGGATGGAGTACACGAGGGTAGGGATGGAGTACACGAGGGCAGGGATGTGGTACATGGAGTACATGAGGGCAGGGATGGAGTACAAGAAGGCTGGGATGTGCTACATGGAGTACACGAGGGCAGGCATGGCGTACACGAGGGCAGGGATGTGGTAATGAAGGCAGGGACCTGTGGCTATTGGGAGTGGGAATGCACATGTCCAAAAAGGCTTAATAGCCACAGGTGATTTTAAGTAGTTAGCTGGCCCACTCCTGACCCATAAATTGTAGGCTTTTTTGCCCAGGAGAGGTGACAGAACAGGACGGGACCCAATTACGAAGGACACCTTGACGTGGCAATTGGGCTTGTATACATTGGCCAATTTATGCGCAAAGTACCTTCCTTTTTTCATAGCAATTTTTGCAGATAAATATTTCATGTGTATATTATATAGCGCTTTTTTCCTATTTTCTATGGCAGTAATGCATTTTCAATGTTCTAGAGTAATTATTCTTGGTAAATAATGGTGCAACCTTTATTGTTTTTGAACTTATATGTTTTTTTGGTTGGCTCCTGTTCTCACTAGCTTGAATGTGTTGGTCTTGTTCTCTATTTGTATTAAGCCTTTTTGGACATGTGCACTCCCACTCCCAATAGCCACAGGTGATTTTAAGTAGTTAGCTGGTCCACTCCTGACCCATAAATTGTAGGCTTGTTTGCCCAGGAGACGTGACAGGACAGGGACCCAATTATGAAGGACGCCTTGACATGGTAATTGGGCTCACATACATTGGCCAATTTATGCGCGAAGTACCTTCCTTTTTTCATAGCAATTTTTGCAGAAAAATATTTCATGTGTACATTACATAGAGCTTTTTTTCCAATTTTCTATGGCAGTAATGCATTTTCAATGTTCTAGAGTAATTATTCTTGGTAAATAATGGTGCAACCTTTATCGTTTTTCAACTCAGAAGCTGTAAGTTATCAGGAGTTAAAATTGCGGATGGCATTATGACCATTGATGATGTGTTATTGAGTAGTTAACCTAACTGCAGTTGGGGTCCAGGTTATTTAGGAATCACTGAAGAGTCTTGGTGGGAAGATCACTCCCATAATCCAATCCACATCTTCTCCTCCTTAACAGAAGCCACAGACAGAAGTAAGGCTGGGGTCAAAAGACGCAGTAGACCACATCTTGGAGGCAGCCTCAAATAGGCAGATACAGTCAAAAATGATATCTGACAGACCACACAGTGACTCGGTCTGCATCACTACACATCAATGGCCCCATCAACGCATACGCCCTAAACCTATTCTTGAGGGCTTCAGACGTAAGCCCGACAGAGCCACTGATGTGTCAGTAAAACACAATCTGAACACAGCCTAACTGTGATTGATTAAAAGCAAGCTACCAACCAGAGAGCAGTGTGCTCTGTGTCTCCTGAACTAAGTGGAAGTTCAGCTTGGAATTATGGGGTTAAAGGTCTGAAGGTGTCCTTTTTAAAAGTGACGGATTATTGTTTGAATCAAACCTGCAATGTTTTGGTGAGAAAACCATTTCTTATGTATAAGTGACTATATCTGACATCAAGAATGTTTATTTCCTGTTTTAGTTAATGGTTCATCTAGATGTGCATAATACGGTAAATCCTGGACATTTCAACTTTTACTACCAGCGCGTTCCTTATGACATTTCTTTACATGAAAGTTTTTTTTTTGTTTTTTTTTTTGAAATTTGCCCCCTTTTGTTTACAGCCTACTTTATAGCCCTTACCAATATACATCAATATTTTATTGCCAGGGGTTAGGCGTTCTACATTTCAGAGATTTTTACTGTAAGTTTATTTTGTTATTACACGTTCTCAAACTTAAGTCGAAGGTTACACTAGCACAATACAATAGCATACTCAACTCGCCAAGCATGCCTGTGTTATCAGAAGGAAAAGATTAGTAAGTCACTTCCAGATACCGCTATCTAGTCGAAGTCCCACATCCTCTGTTGGGGAGAGTTAGCAGGCCCTATTACATTAGATAGTTGACGACTCCTGCCAAAATAGTAAGGTAGTGCAACTAGACTGTGTTCAGCCCGATGGCAGTTCTAGTCACTTAGTCCACACTGATCTCTTAGACCTGATGAGGCTGGTACTCTTACTTTGAAAATCATTGCCAGAATGTATGATGGATGAGCATTTTATAAGACATTTTATAAAACAAATCTGCTGGATTTGTTTTTTCAACATTGAAGTCTATGAAAAACTTTTTTTTGCTTACTGATCCAATAATAATTATGCATTATTACTAGTGCTGCTTAAAGAATCAACTTTGATTTGATCAAAATTTTGCTATGATGAACACGTAGGTGAACCCAGCTGGAGACAAACCTATCTGACAACCTGTGTGACTGATTTTGGAAGTTAATGGCATTCTGCAGTCTGCTAGGCCCTGTGGAGAAGTTCGAGGGAGCCTGACAGGTAGATTGGGCAGCATATATCAGCCACTAGCTGTATGATCACAGCTGCGGCATTTCAGGGAAAAACATACTTTCATTAGCTGCTGGGGACTGCTGGTGACTTGTTGCTGACAGTGAGTGATAAGTGTCTGCTTATATATGCGTATAGGCAGAGAGTTGCCAGCCACTGTCAATGGACGGGGAGAGGTCAAAGGGGACTTGCCTGTATGACTAGTCACCCGCGGTCCCCTGCAGCAATTAGAAGGATGTTTTTCTCTGAAACGCTGCAGCTGTGATCATACAGCCAGTGGCTGATATATGCTGCCCATGGACTGGGCACCATGTATCACCTGTCAGGTTCCCTTTAAATGCATTTCTTTAACCAAAACCAGATGCAAAAGTGATTTCAAGATGGAAATATAAAAATTCCAATTTAAAAAACCTCTAGTCATGCTCCAGAAAATTTTCATGAGTCTGCAGCACTGTAGAGTTATGCTGCGAAGGATATTGCATGGAATAATCATAAGATTACTGGTGCTGTGATGCAGCCTCAATATTTTCATATATCCATTTGTGCATGCAAATTGCATTTTCAGAAAAAAAAATCTAAATTTTCAGACACATGTTTAGGGAGTAATATATTTATATATTTATTTAATCATGTTTACATTTATATGTGTGTTTATTGTTCTGTTATAACATAACTTGTGTATTGTCCCTGTCTGTGGTAATTCCTGATCATTGCATCATTGTTGCTAGATACCGTTTTGCCGTGCACTTGTACTAATTTATAGGTGGGTTGTTGTTTGCACTATGCACTTTTTATTTGTTTTTTATTTTTTTATTTTTTTATTTTGTTAACAATCCCCGTACCTTCATGGGGCCTTTAACTCCATTACTTTCTTACTCTTCATATATTCGTCACTATGTTCATTAGTCATTGTTGTTTTCCTCCTCCTTCACCTTGGCAACTCTAGCTACTTGCTTTGATGTTGCCTGGATACTTACCATCTACGGCGTTGCCTACAGGTTCCCAGCCTGCAACGCGGTAGTCACGTGTACGCTGATGTTGCTGGGATACCTACTTGTTGTGGCGCCGTCCACAGGTCTTCAAATGTGGTTTACGGCCGGTCACCCGGAAGTGTTCCTTCCGGAACGTTCACAGCACTGCTCACACAGCACACTACATTTCGGTTTTCACTTTTTACTTGTTTTGTTTAATCTGGCTCTTTTCATATACATCTTGTGCGTTTCAATATTTTTTATTTTGATGCATCCCCTGTATTTTCATGTCATCTCCACGGCAACGGCTTTTACAATACTTCTGGTTTACTCTAGCGCAAGCGTTCTGAATCCACAGCTGTGTGTCATTTATGTGGCCATTTGTCTTGTATAAAAAGGTACCTTTCCAACGTCTATCCACCCCCGGACGGAGCATTTCATTGCGAAACGCGCGTCGGGTGTGGTGGACTACTGGTTTCTCTCCATTCTTTTGATAAATACATGCTGCTTTATGTATTGTATTGGACACATATATTGGGTAACGGTTTTTGGATATTTTGCATGTCAGTACATATGGCCTCACTTACTAACAATGTGATACATGCCTGTCCTTTTTATTGAGCCTCTTATATGTAGTTAGCTATACCTTTATTATGTGTAATGACAATAGAATTGCTTATGAATAACTTTATTAGTGCCATCTTGGCTTAAAATTTACCATGCCTTTACCTGAATGAGAGTCATATTGATGCACTGGTATTTGTATTATTGTAGTAATTTCCAGGTTGTCCACCGTTTTTCTGTGTCTGTTGTTTCTCACCTTTGCCTGCTTTGTCTTTTTTATGACCATGTTGTGGTCTTAAATTTTTGTCATTAATAAAAATAATTTTTTTATATTATGTATGTGTGGTGCCTCTTTGTATAGGTGGATATATAAAAATTAAGAGACCACTGCAAAATGTTCAGTTTGCCTGATTTGTCTCTTTATAGGTATATTTCTGAGTAAAATGTACATTTTTCTTTTAGTCTATAAACTTCTGACAACATGTCTCCGAATTTTTTTTTTCTGACAAAGAAAAATGGTCAAAATGTAAAAATAAAACAGTGCTTTCAGACCTCACATAATGCAAAGAAAACAAGTTCATAAACATTTAGAAACAACAATACTAATGTTTTAACTCAGGAAGAGTTCAGAAATCAATATTTTGTGGAATAACCATGATTTTTAATCACAGCTTTCATGCTCTTGGCATGCTTTCCACCAGTCTTTCACACTGCTTCTGGGGCAAACATGTAAGCAGTTCTTCTTTGTTCAATGGCTTGTGACTATCCATCATCCTCTTGATTACATTCCAGAGGTTTTCAATGGGGTTCAGGTCTGGAGATTGGGCTGCCCATGACAGGGTTTTGATGTGGTGGTCTCTTAATTTTTGCCAGAGCTGTATATAAAGAGTTTTCAGGGGGATGTTTATATCTTTTTGCGGTGCTTGCAAGGTTTGAGAGTTTTTCTTCTATCAGATTTGCGGCAGTTCTGACTTTACCTCATCTCTTACTTTACTGAATTTTGTCATGTAGTCCTAATCTAAATAAGGCAATATGTCCTTACTAAGCAATAAAATAGCTTTTATTAAAGTGGGTGAATCTCTTAAAGAGGCCATACAGAAAAGGCAAAGATTACCTAACAAAATAATGATGGAATTGTGCATCTTGGATGAGTTGCCCCATAAAAACTGTATTTTCATTAATCAACTGGCCACTGTGCTGGCAAACTTTAATTCATATTTTTTGGATTGCTAATCCATCCATCAGTCAACCCTCGGTTTTTCCCTCTAGCACATCTAAAAATGATGATCTGATTCTGTTCTTCGTCTTCTCTCAGTCCATGGAATGGCCAGGGAATTAAATATAAAAAAAATCCTACATTATATGTGAAGGCAAAACACGTATAAAATATTCCTGCCTGCATTAATTATTGAGAAAAAAAGCGATGGTTAGCACTCAACAAAAGTGGAGATGACGGTGCTAGTGAAGGGAACCAATTGCTCCAAAGTCACTGAGTTATAGAGATCACTGCACACGTACAAGAAAAATTTATGTTTGCAGGTGAAAGTTTATTTCTAGTGGTTGTGAAATCAAGCGACTGGTCAATAACGTTTCGGCTAATACATAGCCTTGGTCACAACGTCGCTAGTATGCAGAATAAAGTCTCAATTCAGGGTTGAACAGGTACTGATGAGGGATTATGTCCATGTAGTTTCCATGGAAACCCCAGTGGTTGAGGCTGAAGGATTGCTCCTTAGGAAAATCCAGTGGATGGCAGTCACGTACCCAAAGCCTGTGCAAATATGGAGTCCAGGATTGACAATGCTTTAGAAGGTACTCCAAAGGTTGCGACGCCCCTGCCTGTTGAAGACAGTCCGTGTCTAGGTATGTACTGGCGCTGGCGTCTGGGCTCCCCAATAGGTCCGGTGCTGACACTCCTGTGTCCTAGCGGTATGGACCATGTGCGCCAGTACATACCTAGACACGGACTGTGTCAGGATCTCTACACATCACCGCCAGACGCTGAGCAGACCCCAGAGGGCTCTTTCACTATGTCAGTAACATACTGACAGGCCTCTCGTGGACACATATCGTCTTCAACAGGCAGGGGCGTCGCAACCTTTGGAGTACCTTCTAAAGCATTGTCAATCCTGGACTCCATATTTGCACAGGCTTTGGGTACGTGACTGCCATCCACTGGATTTTCCTAAGGAGCAATCCTTCAGCCTCAACCACTGGGGTTTCCATGGAAACTACATGGACATAATCCCTCATCAGTACCTGTTCAACCCTGAATTGAGACTTTATTCTGCATACTAGCGACGTTGTGACCAAGGCTATGTATTAGCCGAAACGTTATTGACCAGTCGCTTGATTTCACAACCACTAGAAATAAACTTTCACCTGCAAACATAAATTTTTCTTGTACGTGTGCATTAATTATTGATCAGCACTGCAGTTTTTGCATGCGTATCAACAGCTGTGCATATGCTTTAATTAAAAAGATACATCTGATATTATAAGTGCATAAGTATCTGAATGCTCTGGACAATCTTGTTAACATTTCCTACCAGAAGCTGTCAATAATGCAAATAGTTATATGAAAATGCAATTGATTTCTCTGACTTATACAGATATTGTGGGACATTTTATAATGTTTCTAGCCTAAAGCTCTAACAGAATGAATAAAATCTAAAAAAAAAAAAAAAAAAACTAATCTGTAAGCAAAAGATGTTTCCAGATCAGTCATTGGGCACAAGGTTTGGCCATAGACATGAGTGACCTTATCAGCTTTAACCTTTCCACACATAACCGTCTGTCTTAGTATTTCCATAACTCGAGGAGGATGAGTGACTGCCACACAACTCCGGTGTCACTCTTCCCCAGGGTTAACAATAGCACTGAACAGAAAAGATCCAACCTGTTTACTCATGTGTCCTCCAGGCGTTGGTAGTCTCCATAGACATTATGTGTTGGTAGCTTGTTATAAAATCTGCCAACAAAAATCACCACTGACAACATGTTATGTTTATATTCAGGAAAATTGAATAGGTTGTATGGTTTCGAAAACACATCTTCAAACATCCCAATTTAGGACCTCCGTTAACTAGCCAGAGCAAAAAGGTGTTAGAAAGAGCATATATTTTACTGGAGGAGCTGGCATATCAGTACATTACATGAACAGCACTCTGACTTCAATGGCTACTAATGCCCCATTCCTCCTAATGTGGCACTGCAGGTGAAAGAAACATTGCATACATGACTTCTTCTCACATTATAGTTGACTGACAGGGGTACAAGCCATCAGACACTCTATAACAGGGGTGTCAAACTGCATTTCTCGAGGGCCTCAAACCATGCGTGTTTTCAAGATTTCCTTAGCATTGCACAAGGTGCAGGAATCATTATCTGTGCAGGTGGTTAAATTATCACCTGTGCAATACAAGGAAATCCTGAAAACATGACCTGGTTGCGGCCCTCGAGGAATGCAGTTTGACACCCCTGCTCTATGATAAACCTAATTTCAGGCGACTCCTTTAAAAAAAAAAAAAGTTGTCGAAAGTGGACAAATGCTCAATAAATTGAGGTGAATTTTCACTTATATTGCCATAGACCTAGCCCAGAACCTTCCCTCATCACCAGTATCAATCAATACAGTACAAGTTCCTATGAATTAGTAAGTACACTTTACAATGTACACTCAAGATTGAAATGGTAACACCAAGAAGTTGTGTCATTATTAAAATTACAGGATTGATAAAAATGTTAATGCTTTGAAAAAAATGGAAACTATGGCCTTTATTCACAAGCTGGCATAAACTTTTTGAAAAGTCTCAAAATTGTGCAATGTGCAAAAATGTTGCTACATTATGCATTTCATGCCAGTTTTGAGCCTTTGTGACGGAATAGTCTGAGCTGGGGAGAAGCAGGGGTGGGACATTTCATCAAAAATGGCAGCATTTCTTATGCCAGAAATGTTACTCCAGTCCATTACTGAATTGACATTTCTGATGAGGTGCAGAAGACTGCAGCGTTTGATTTCTTCTACTCCTGCACTGATTAGAAGCACTTCACTTTCATATTAAACGGTGTAAATTTATTTTAGCAGTGCAGGGGTTAATCTGCTTAGTTGAGAGCTCCTGGAAGCTTTCCTGCATTAAGGCTCTCAGTTGTGCACTGTTAGCCACTTCCATCTCCTTTATAACCTGGACATCATTCATTGTCAGAGAAAGCTTATGCTGCATGGCTGGAGGTTGTTGGTGGTTGTTATTGAAGGTGTTTGGTGGATTTATCTATGACTGCTGCTAGGTTCTCCTACTTTGGTTTAACCCCAACCTCCACTCTCTGGTGCATTCCTCTGTTGTCTGAGCAAGCATATTTGTACATTTTGGTATTTTTCATTATACCATTGTTCATTATACCTGTTTGTATTACCTATTAGTCTGGTTGGTGTATTGCGGTACACTACTGTAACACCCTAGGTAATTGGTTGTTACAGTGATGTTGCTTTCCCTTCAGGGAGGGTAATATCATGCTCAGAGGAAATGGAGTTCTCTTCACCAGGTAAGGCACCTGTATGCAACACATTCCGAATCCAGGCCAGGATGGGAAACTCAGGACCCGGATTCAGGGGAGCTTCCCTCAAATATGGATATGTGTCCTGGTCTGGAAGAGGAGTTGGCCAGTGTGATAGAGACACTGAAGGAGAAGGTAGTCTGGAACTGAGAGCAGACAGAGAGGCCTGGCAGCCATGAGGGAGCTGCAGCCTCTGAAAGGACAGATAACCCGAGGGGTTGTATGTGGTGAAGCACAGAGGAAGGGAGCAAAGGATAGGAACAGGGCTCAGAGGGGAACTGTGACCGGGCACCCTCAGAGCCAAAGTGCAGTACCGGGAGCCCGAGGCCGTAGTGGAACTGTAGGACACTTGGCAGAACCAGAGGGCTGAGAACTTTATGGGATTGGCCCACCACACCTGAGATGCAGCAGTACCTGAGGAGCCCGGGGCATGATAAAAAGGCTCAAGCTACCCGTCATGCAGGTACCTGTCTCAGGAAAGGGGGAATAGAGGACTCTGCAGAAAGCTTCAGGCAGCAGGGACTTCATATACAGCAGGTGCTAGTTGGAAAGGCTCACGGACTGGAAAAAGGGAATCTTCCATTGTCTCCGAGCCAGCCGGTCCATACCATCATCTCCGCCTGGTACCCTGGACTGTGGCTGCTAACTACAGTAAACCAGGTGTAACAAGACTTACAACTTGTGTCCTTTACTCATTTTACCAGCCTACACCATCATCGCCATACACTTCAGGACCCCTGGGGACCCTGCTTCACCTGTGGGAAGCGTCACCATCTTGCTGCAACAACATCCCCCAGAGGACCCCTTTAAAGCAGCATCGGACCCACTATTGACCGAACACCACAGGTGGCGTCACAACAGACTTATTCACAAAACCCCTTTTAAAGACCTTTCCCCTTTTATTGGACGCCCATTGCCACGGACCAGGTCGCAGCCGCCATGACATCCCCTTTAAGAGAGACAGGACCCAGTGCCGAGTACCCCACGGCCCTGGCAAGGCGCTCCACTACAACTCCCCTCTTTCCTGGGTGGGGGAAGGGTACAGACTGAGGGTGGATTCAGAAGCTAATGCAAGGTACGTGGCCCTGCCATCTTCACCATCACAAATAATGCAGGGAACAGGGCGAGTTAGAGCATCAGGGGCAAAGAAGGAGCCCCTGGTCCTTGGACACCTGACAACAGGTTGATCCTACTAACAGATTCCCTTTAATCAATTTGATACATCTTATTCCTGCAATTCCATGATTAACACTGGCCTACAAAACTCCAATGTTACTGAATAGGGGCCACAATCTTCAAAATAACTTGATTTATTCAGTATCGAGCTTGATCACCACACAAAGAAATACACCACTTTTAATACATGGTTTTGCAATTTCAATGTTGAGGAGGGTATGCTAAACTAAGTTATCTCTGGAACAAAACAGTTTTGATATAACAATTTATTGCAGGCTTTGCAGATAAATTAAATACATTTATTCTCTTCTGATATTTATTGGTTTATTGGCACTCATGCAAGAAATGCTGCCAGCCATCCAAGGGCAGTAGTAGGGCGATACACAGTATCCTATAAAATAAGAGCGAGCAAAAAGTAGAAAAATACAGGGGAATTAAACCCATGTAGACTTAATTAATAGTATTAAATCTGAAAATAAGTTGGATCCTGTCTATCCTTGAATACTGAAGCGTAATACAAAAAAAGCGTCATCTTCAGGATAAAAGTTTTGGTTGCCTTGATCTAGATCTCGGCATTTCTCTGAAAACAGCTTCTTGTTATGTCAACACATTCAGCATGTGCACTGAGAAAGCTGCCGATGCATACACGCAACACAACCATAGGCCCGATTTACCCCAAAATGGACAGACAGCATTCTAAACTTTACTATACAATGTATGCTGCACAATACACAGGGCTTTTTCACCATTGTGGTCAATACTGTAACCAAGTTATGCTACTGCAAGGCTATTAACCCCTTCCCGACATGTGCCGTACTAGTACTGCTCTGCGGGAACTGAGTTCCCGCAAACCGCCTTGTGCAGGCATGTACTACGGAGGACAGAGAATGAACTTCAATCCAATATTGCAGCCAGCATGCAGCCAGCGGGTAAGGAAAGGGTGAATCAAACACCCGAAAACCCCGCCCATATGACTGAAAATTGTTCCCTCCAAATTCAGGTGACAGAGTCCCTTTAACCCCTCTGATGCCGCTGTTAGTAGTGACAGCGACATAGAGGGGCATCGCACAGGGACCGGGGCTCCCTGCGCTCTCCCACCGAAACAACGCGATGCGATCGCATTGTTCCAGTGTTCTGGAAGGAGTCCCCGGATCCAAGATGGCCACGGGGCTCCTTCTGGGTCCTTCAATGAGGTGGCTTGCCGGCGCCTGCTCGGAGCAGGCAACGGAAAGCCTCCTGCACTGCCTGTCAGATCGCTGATCTGACACTGCTATGCAAAGTGTGAGATCAGCGATCTGATGAAATATAGTGATGTCCCCCCCGGGACAATGTTATAAAGTGTAAAAAATATATATATATAATGTATAAAAAAAAAAAAATCCCCAAATAAAGAAAAAAAAAATATTTTCCAATAAATCCATTTATTTATGTAAATAAAAAAAAATAATAAAAGTACACATATTTGGTATCGCCGTGTCCGTAACGACCCGCTCTATAAAACTATCCCACTAGTTAACCCTTTCAGTGAACACCGCAAAAATAAAAAATAAAAAATGAGGCAAAAAACAACGCTTTATTATCATACCGCCGAACAAAATGTGCAATAAAATGTGATAAAAAAGACAGATATAAATAACCATGGTACCGCTGAAAACGTCATCTTGTCCCACAAAAAAAGCCACCATACAGCATCATCAGCAGAAAAATAATAAAGTTATAGCTCTCAGACTAAAGTGATGCAAAAACAATTAATTTTTTAATTTTTATATAAAATAGTTTTTATTGTGTAAAAGCGCCAAAACATAAAAAAAAATATGAGATATCGCTGTAATCGTACTAACCCGAAGAATAAAGCTGCTTTATCAATTTTTACCACATGCAGAACGGTATAAACAGCCCCTAAAAGAAATTCAGGAATTGCTGGTTTTTGTTCACTCTGCCTCCCAAATATCGGAATAAAAAGCAATCAAAAAATGTCATGTGCCCGAAAATGGTACCAATAAAAACGTCAACTCGTCCCGCAAAAAACAAGACCTCAAATGACTCTGTGGGCCAAAATATGGATAAATTATAGCTCTCAAAATGTGGTGATGCAAAAACTTTTTTTTGCAATAAAAAGCATCTTTTAGTGTGTGACTGTTGCCAATCATAAAAATCCACCAAAAAAATGCTATAAAAGTAAATCAAACCCCCCTTCATCACCCCCTTAGTTAGGGAAAAATAATAAAATTTAAAAAAAATTATTTATTTCCATTTTCCCATTAGGGTTAGGGTTAGGGCTAAAGTTAGGGTTAGGGTTAGGGTTGGGGCTAAAGTTAGAGTTAGGGTTGCGGGTAAAGTTAGGGATAGGGTTGGGGCTAAAGTTAGGGTTGTGGGAAAAGTTAGGGTTGGGGCTAAAGTTAGGGTTAGGGTTGGGGCTAAAGTTAGGGTTAGGGTTGGGGCTAAAGTTAGAGTTAGAGTTGGGGCTAAAGTTAGGGCTAGGGTTGGGGCTAAAGTTAGGGTTTGGATTACATTTACGGTTGGGATTAGGGTTGGGATAAGGGTTAGGGGTGTGGTTAGGGTTTAGGTTGGGATTAGGGTTAGGGGTGTGTTTGGGTTAGGGTTTCAGTTAGAATTGGGAGGTTTCTACTGTTTAGGCATATCAGGGGCTCTCCAAATGCAACTTGATGCCCGCAGACCATTCCATCAAAGTCTGCATTGCAAAACAGCGCTCCTTCCCTTCCGAGCCCTGCCATGCGCCCAAACGGTGGTTCCCCCACATATGGGGTATCATCGTACTCAGGACCAATTGGACAACAACTTTTGAGGTCCAATTTCTCCTGTTACTCTTGGGAAAATAAAAAATTGAGGGCTAAAAGATCATTTTGTGGAAAAAAAATTATTTTTTAATTTTCATGGTTCTACATTCTAAACTTTAGTGAAACAATTGGGGGTTCAAAGTGCTCAACACACATCTAGATGAGTTCCTTAGTGGGTCTTCTTTCCAAAATGGGGTCACTTATGGGGGGTTTCCACTGTTTAGGCACATCAGGGGCTCTCCAAACGCGACATGGTGTCCAATCTCAATTGCAGCCAATTTTGCATTGAAAAGTCAAACGGCGCTCCTTCTCTTCCGAGCTATGCCATGCACCCAAACAGTGGTTTACCCCTACACACAGGGTATCAGTGTACTCAGGACAAATTGTACAACGACTTTTGTGGTCCAATTTTTCCTGTTACCTTTGGTAAAATAAAACAAATTGGATCTGAAGTAAAAATTGTGTGAAAAAATGTTCCATTTTTTTTAAACATTCCAAAAATTCCTGTGAAGCACCTAAAGGGTTAATAAACATTTGGAATGTGGTTTTGAGTACCTTGAGGGGTGCAGTTTTTATAATGGTGTCACTTTTGGGCATTTTCTGTCATATACACCCCTCAAAGTGACTTCAAGTGTGAGGTGGTCCCTAAAAAAAATGGTTTTGCAAATTTTGTTGTAAAAATGAGAAATCGCTGGTCAACTTTTAACCCTTATAACTTCCTAACAAAAAAAATTAGGTTTCCAAAATTGTGCTAATGTAAAGCAGACATGTGGGTAATGTTATTTATTAACAATTTTGTATGATATGACTCTCTAATTTAAGGGCATAAAAACAAAAAGTTTAAAAATTGCTAAATTTTCAAAATTTTTGCCAAATTTCAGTTTTTTTCACAATTATAATAATAATAATAATAACACTGGTCAACAGCATTTTTGGTGCCAAAGATATTTCATCGAATTTAGGGTATTTTTGGGGTGCTGTTTCTGAATATGTCATCAGTTTTGCCAGATTGGCTCAAGTTTTTGAGATTTTTGGTATCTTATTTATAGCACTTGTTGGTAAATGCGACGCATCATCTCATTAATTTCTTTGGATTAGTACTTGAACTGAGCAGTTCTCAATATAGTTTTGTGTTAATTAGTGTTCTAAAAGTTTGTTCATAGCTTGATTTTTGCACTAACTTTATGTTGTTGTCTGTTTTCCAGTGAAAAGCATGAACTCATCAAGAAGAAGTTGTCTTAACGATCCAGACTCATTCTGTTACATTTGTGGTGAATACACACTGCCAAAACATAGAAGAAACATAACAGACTTCGTAAAAAAAGTGTATTTTGCCTATTTTGGGGTTATGCTTGGGGACCAAGACAAGTTTTGGGCACCACACATAGTGTGCAAAGCATGTATCGAATTATTACGAAAATGGAGCAAAGGACAAAGAAAAAGCTTCAAATTTGGTGTTCCAATGGTGTGGAGAGAGCCAAAAAATCATCATGATGACTGTTATTTATGGTAAACACAGGTACAGGCACATCTTCACAATGAGGGACAGGCCTTCTTGCAGATTCCATGTTACTCCCATTTTCGTTTCTTATGCTTATTGAATCCTTGCACTTGCACTGCACAGAAATAACAGTCATCATGATGATTTTTTGGCTCTCTCCACACCATTGGAACACCAAATTTGAAGCTTTTTCTTTGTCCTTTGCTCCATTTTCGTAATAATTCGATACATGCTTTGCACACTATGTGTGGTGCCCAAAACTTGTCTTGGTCCCCAAGCATAACCCCAAAATAGGCAAAATACACTTTTTTTACGAAGTCTGTTATGTTTCTTCTATGTTTTGGCAGTGTGTATTCACCACAAATGTAACAGAATGAGTCTGGATCGTTAAGACAACTTCTTCTTGATGAGTTCATGCTTTTCACTGGAAAACAACAACATAAAGTTAGTGCAAAAATCAAGCTATGAACAAACTTTTAGAACACTAATTAACACAAAACTATATTGAGAACTGCTCAGTTCAAGTACTAATCCAAAGAAATTAATGAGATGATGCGTCGCATTTACCAACAAGTGCTATAAATAAGATACCAAAAATGTCAAAAACTTGAGCCAATCTGGCAAAACTGATAGCATATTCAGAATCAGCACCCCAAAAATACCCCAAATTCATGAAAATATTTTGGACACCAGAAAAAAAATTTTTTTTGTTGACCTGTGTAATCTTTATTTATATAGCGCCAACATATTCCGCAGCGCTTTACAGTTTAACAGTTTCAAACACAACAGTCATAGGTAACAATGTTAACAATACAGTAATAAAGCAAAATAAGACGACCCTGCTCGTGAGAGCTTACAATCTACAATGAGGTGGGGGAGATACAAAGTACAGGTGTGTATTTACAATGATGTATTTACAATGATGGTCCAGCCATCTTCAGGGGGTGGGGGGTAGATGGAGATAGTGAATGGGCTACACACACACACAAACATAAAATGACTGATTAGGGAACGTGATAGGCCGCTCTGAACAAATGAGTTTTGAGTGAGCGCCTAAAGCTATGCAAGTTGTGGATGGTCCTAATATCTTGGGGTAGAGCATTTCAGAGGATTGGCACAGCACGGGAGAAGTCTTGGAGTCGGGAGTGAGAGGTACGGATTAGTGCAGAGGTTAGTCGAAAGTCATTTGCAGAGCGCAGCGGTCGGCTAGGGCGATAGACAGAAATGAGGGAGGAGATGTATGGGGGTGCCGCACTGTGAAGAGCTTTGTGGGTGAGAACAAGTACCGTATATACTCGAGTATAAGCCGACCCGAGTATAAGCCGACCCCCCTAATTTTGCCACAAAAAACTGGGAAAACTTATTGACTCGAGTATAAGCCTAGGGTGGAAAATGCAACAGCTACCGGTGAATTTCAAAAACAAAAATAGATGCTCCATACTGTTCATTATGGCCCCATAGCTGTGCCATATAGTGCTCTGCACCATTATTGCCCCATAGCTGTGCCATATAGTGCTCTGCACCATTATTGCCCCATAGCTGTGCCATACAGTGCTCTGCACCATTACTGCCCCATAGCTGTGCCATATAGTGCTCTGCACCATTATTGCCCCATAGCTGTGCCATACAGTGCTCTGCACCATTACTGCCCCATAGCTGTGCCATATAGTGCTCTGCACCATTATTGCCCCATAGCTGTGCCATACAGTGCTCTGCACCATTACTGCCCCATAGCTGTGCCATATAGTGCTCTGCACCATTACTGCCCCATAGCTGTGCCATACAGTGCTCTGCACCATTACTGCCCCATAGCTGTGCCATATAGTGCTCTGCACCATTACTGCCCCATAGCTGTGCCATACAGTGCTCTGCACCATTACTGCCCCATAGCTGTGCCATATAGTGCTCTGCACCATTACTGCCCCATAGCTGTGCCATACAGTGCTCTGCACCATTGCCCCATAGCTGTGCCATATAGTGCTCTGCACCGTCCATTATTGCCCCATAGCTGTGCTGCTGCTGCTGCAATAAAAATAATAAAACACATACTCACCTGTCTTGCTTGCAGCTTCTCGGCGCCATCTTCCCGGCGTCTCCCTGCACTGACTGATCAGGCAGAGGGCGGCGCGCACAGTATATGCGTCATCGCGCCCTCTGCCTGCAGTCAGTGAGGAGAGAGAGACGCCGGGAAGATGGAGACAGCGCCCGGCGTGTGGAACCAGGACAGGTGAATATGACATACTTACCTGCTCCCGGCGTCCCGCTCCTTCCCCCTGCCTGTGTTCGGTGCCGCAGCCTCTTCCTCTGTCAGCGGTCACCGGCACCGCTTCATTAGAGAAATGAATAGGCGGCTCCGCCCCTATGGGAGGTGGAGCAGCCTATTCATTTCTCTAATGAGCGGTCCCACGTGACCGCTCAGGGGAAGAGGCTGCTGCACCCGGAGACCGTGGGACGGGCAGGGGGAGCGTCAGGATCGCCGGGACTAGGTAAGTATGCCTCAGCGCCCTCTCCCCCTCACCCGCCGACCCTGCCACAGACCGTGACTCGAGTATAAGCCGAGGGGGCACTTTCAGCCAAAAAATTTGGGCTGAAAATCTCGGCTTATACTCGAGTATATACGGTACTTTGAATTGTATCCTGTAATGAATGGGCAGCCAGTGTAATGACTGGCAAAGAGTGGACACGTCCGAGTAACGATTAGCCAGATGGACGACCCTGGCTGCTGCATTAAGGATAGACTGGAGAGGGGAAAGTCGTGTGAGGGGGAGGCCAATTAAAAGAGAGTTGCAGTAGTCCAGACGGGAGTGGATTAATAAACGCAAGTCAAATCGACAAAATTTTACCACTATCATAAAGTACAATATGTCACGAGAAAACATTCTCAGAATCATCAGGATCCGTTGAAGCATTTCACTGTTATGACCTCATAAACTGACAGCGGTCAGAATTGAAAAAAATGGCCTGGTCAGGAAGCTGAAAACAGGCTTCGGGGTGAAGGGGTTAAGTGGCATAAATTGGTGGAATACGTTGGAGGGAATTCCAGTTTTCGATAAATGAGTTATTGTATAATTTTTTTACTAGTTTAGCATGGTGATGGGCTAAAATTTAATAAAGAATGGAAACAGACTGATGTAAAGAGAGGCATTAGTTAACCCATAGTATAAGAAAACCAAGATACATGAAGTTAAAAAAAACTTTTAACTAAACAGCCAAAGTGAGCAACTTCCATTAAAAACAATTAAAAATAGCAAGAAAGTGCAAAGAACTCACCTAAGTCCCCATATAAAAATACATGTGGCAACCTAAGCCACCTGGTAGTTAATTGTATTGTTTATTTATATACATGTCTGATCTCTTTTTGTGATCTATGGGTAACCTTTACTTGTTATCTCATAGATTTTTATTATATTACCCATTTATTTGGATATATGTATCATATTGAATTTTGTTTTTTAAGGAGACAGTTTGGTTTCCCATATATATTGTTATGTGGAAACCTAGTTGGGTACTTTGAGCTTTTAATTTTTTTTTTTATGCAAGTTTTTCACTTTGGCTATTTAATAAAAGTATTTTAATCTCGTGTATCTTAGTTGTCATATAATATAAGGGGTTGATTACAACTTCCCTTTACACCACTCTGTTTCCATTTATTGTCATTGTATTGGTTGTAGGGCACAGTACCTTATTATTTGGGTGGTGCCGGTCCATACAACTTATAGCTGGGTTAAAATATAAGATTTTGTGCAAGTAGAATTCCCTACTATCCACACATTTCACAAGTAACCTTACAGACTATGCAGTCGCTGTAGATGTCTGCATGAGAAATTGCACTTTACGCTTGCAGCAATTAGAACCATGACGGCAATCATAACGATTGAAATATAAAAATGTAAGCGGTGGCATGATCAATTACATCTTCAGGGCTTCATGCCATCCATTAGCTTAGGTTGTCATTGATCTAACGCCTCACTTATCATTAAAAATGGCTTCGTTATCTTCTTTATAATGCTAGAAGGAATACTAAGATTCCAGGGATAATATGTTTATCTCATACCATTTCCCCAAGTGTACCAACAGTAACTCCCATGTCTTAAAAAGCACAATAGAAAACTATACTCTGATGTTTTATTGCCATATGACATAAATCAGTGGCGTGATTAGAGTTCGATGGACTCTTGTGCAAATTTGGACCTGGGCCACCACATGCATGTTGAGAACATGTATGGGCTCTTATAGCGTTCAAGGTCCTATAAAGACATATGTGTTTGCACCCCCATGTAATAAAGTCCCCAATCCTGTGATAAAGTCCTCATCCTAGGCCCTTACTGCAATAATGTTCTCCATCGTGGGTCCCTGCCTGTAATAATTTCCGCCATCTTGGCACTTTTCTGTAATAATGTCCCCTATCCTGGTATAATGTCTCCAATCTAGTGTTGAGCATTCCGATACCGCAAGTATCGGGTATCGGCCGATACTTGCGGGTATCGGAATTCCGATACCGAGATCCGATACTTTTGTGGTATCGGGTATCGGTATCGAAACAACATTAATGTGTAAAATTAAGAATTAAAATAAAAAATATTGCTATACTCACCTCTCCGACGCAGCCTGGACCTCACCGAGGGAACCGGCAGCGTTCTTTGCTTAAAATGCGCGCTTTTACTTCCTTCCGCGACGTCACGGCTTGTGATTGGTCGCGTGCCGCCCATGTGGCCGCGACGCAACCAATCACAGCAAGCCGTGACGTAATTTTCAGGTCCTCAATGCCTAATTCTAGGCATTCAGGAATTTAAAATTACGTTCTGGCTTGTGATTGGTCGCGTCGCGGTCACATGGGCGACGCGACCAATCACAAGCCGTGACGTCACGGGAGGCAGGAGACGCGCGCATTTTTAAAATTACGTCACGGCTTGTGATTGGTTGCGTGCCGCCCATGTGACCGCGACGCGACCAATCACAGCAAGCCGTGACGTAATTTCAGGTCCTCAATGCAGAAATAGGCATCAGGACCTGAAATTACGTCACGGCTTGCTGTGATTGGTCGCGTCGCGGTCACATGGGCGGCACGCAACCAATCACAAGCCGTGACGTAATTTTAAAAATGCGCGCGTCTCCTGCCTCCCGTGACGTCACGGCTTGTGATTGGTCGCGTCGCCCATGTGACCGCGACGTGACCAATCACAAGCCGGAACGTAATTTTAAATTCCTGAATGCCTAGAATTAGGCATTGAGGACCTGAAAATTACGTCACGGCTTACTGTGATTGGTCGCGTCGCGGCCACATGGGCGGCACGCGACCAATCACAAGCCGTGACGTCGCGGAAGGAAGTAAAAGCGCGCATTTTAAGCAAAGAACGCTGCCGGTTCCCTCGGTGAGGTCCAGGCTGCGTCGGAGAGGTGAGTATAGCAATATTTTTTATTTTAATTCTTTCTTTTACACATTAATATGGTTCCCAGGGCCTGAAGGAGAGTTTCCTCTCCTTCAGACCCTGGGAACCATCAGGAATACCGTCCGATACTTGAGTGCCATTGACTTGTATTGGTATCGGGTATCGGCATCGGATTAGATCCGATACTTTGCCGGTATCGGCCGATACTTTCCGATACCGATACTTTCAAGTATCGGATGGTATCGCTCAACACTACTCCAATCCTATAATACTGTCCCCTGTCCTGAGCCCCTTAATGGTATACCGTCCCCTGGGCCTCTTTCTTTAATAATGTCCTTCATCCTGAGCCACTTCCAGTAATAATGTTCTCCATCTTGGACTCATTCCAATAATAATGTCCCCCATCCTGGGCTCCTTCCTGTAATATTGTCCCCCATCCTGGGTCCCTTCCAGTTATAATGTCCCCCATTCTTCTGACGTCCCCAACTCCAACAATGCACAGCATCATCTCCTTCAGAAGGTGCAAAGGCCAGCAGCTGCCTTCGCCATGCCAACCATGGGGGGGGAGCATGATATCACTGCCATATTCTGCCAGTAGCGGTCACAACGACATAAGCTGACGAAGCCTGATAGTATTGGAGTACAAGGAAACGGTGGTTCTCTGTGCCTCAATACATTACAACTGAATGTGTATCCATGGGCACATATCCTGCTGCAATAAGTGCCATATCCTGCACACACCTGGTCACAGTCGCACCCTCTGTGCCCATGACAGGTATGGCTATTGAATGAAAAATAAGGTGTCAGTGTGAGATTTTATACATATTGCTTTTATAGAATAATTCCATACACTAATGCCTTCAGTAACCATTTAAAAGGTTTGTAGATTTAGGCTTAAATATGGGTCTGCTTTATTTTTCCAGAAGCAGCGCCATTCTTGTCTACTGTCAGTGTTTGGCATCACAGTTAATCCCCTTTTTTATTCCTGGACAACCTCTAAGAGTATATTCACAAATGGCAGATTTGCTTAAAAAAATTTCAGCAACTGAAAATATGTTCGATATATAATAATTTCCAGGACAATCCAAATAAATGTATAGCTACAGAAAAGAAGATACAAAAGAATATATTTATTCTGATAAAGTGTGGATAAAATAAACATTTCCTACATTTTTCAGAAGATTCGTGTCCTATATGACGATGCTTTCTATTCCTGTCCATGCATCACGTACTAAAAACTAAGGAGCGAGGCATCTTGGATACAAGAAATGACCAGCTGGGATGAATGATAATGATTTTGGCAAAAGATTGAGATACATTTGATTAGTTTAATATACTGATATATTATGACAGATCTAACTCTGAGTTGACTCTTTAGTATCAACAGTCTATACATTGAAATTAATGCTAAAAAAAAAAATAGTTCGTAACATTTTCTATTGCAAAAATCTATGGGAAAATTGTCTTATCTTTGTCGGAAATGGCACAAAAAGAGAAGCTGCCCAGTTAAATGAAAGAGAATCCAATTTATTTATGACGAAGGACAGAGCCAATGTAAAACCGTATCCTGGCAATATGAAGAACCCAGCAATAAGACAAATTATTAACAAGACTTCCGCACACATTGCCAATAAATCAGAATGCCTCTGTCTTCAGTACTATTTTCAGAGTTCCCAGATAATGCATTATTGCAACATGAAGGAGAAGTTTATGAAAATGCCAAAGATTTTATGCCAAATGTGATTTAGGCCTTGTATGTTTAGAAGCTCGGACTAGATTTAAAAAACAAAAATGCCCAGAAGGACCATGATATGGAACCTGCACTCCAGCACAAGGAGAGTTTACAAGACAGGAAGGACATATAGGTGTTCTGTATGTTACCATATAGTGCAAGCAACAGAACACTGACATTTAGGGTATGTGCATGCAGCGCCCCAGAGTCCTGGTCGTTGCAGTACTGTGGCTCCGCCGCTAAGGGGAGCTATGGCACGTCTGATGGCACTGAAGGAGTTCATCTGATCAGGTATCACATACACCAATACATTTCACAGTCGGGCCTCCGGGGGGAGCTAAGGGTTCTATTCACTAGGCCACTCCCCACCATTGTGGGTAAACTGGGGGTCAGGCAGGAAGTTAGACAGAAAGCTGACTGGGTTGGAACCAGGCAACACCTTGTGGCAGAGGGTGTTGTGGGGGGGAGATACAGTAGGGTCTCTGTCAGGGGTGGGATCCTGACAGAGGCTTGGCAATTTGAGCGAACGTAACGGGACCGTGCCTGCTCAGGATAGCGGCGGTGCCCAAGGAAGCATCAGAAGCGAGATAGATTGTGCTGAGTGAGAAACGAGATCAAAGCAATAAGGAGAATACCAGTAGGAGTCGTGCTGTAAGACCGAGGCAACATCCTACTGAGGCGCACAACCGGTGGCCGGAACGCCGAGAGAGTATTACCATATTCAGCTTCAAGCAATACTCTAAACAGCGGCAGGACAGTCAGTCTAAGGCGGGCTGTCTCACTTAAATCACCTATGCAGTCTTGGGGGGCAACTTGTGGAGAGGGGCGACTCTAGGGTCCCGGAAGAGCTCCGAGCCTACCCGTCAAACGGGTGCCGTCCCAACCGTAACATCAGGGAGGGACGGAGGATTAGCAGAACATCATCTAATCGAGTTGTGAGGGAACTTAAGAAACAGACACAACAGTTGTGGGGACTTTCTGTAAGCACAGCAGGGAAGGACCGCAACACATAGCGCTAGAGGGAAGGCACAGATTTCCACCTGTGAAGAGAACTCTGGAGGTGCCATTGGACCGGCCGGACTTGCGCAGCCTGGTGAACCGTATTCCGGACTGAGGACCCAGAGATCTTCAGTAAAGAGGTAAAGAGACTGCAACCTGGTGTCCTCGTTATTTACTGCACCGCACCACTACGGCACCACTACCACCATCATCCATACCCCGTAGTCATCAAAGACTGTGCGCCCCACGGCAGGGTCACGGACCGGGGCCTAGCCACCGTGACAACCCCAGAGCAGAGACTCAGAGGCCCGGTACCGGGTACCCCTCGGCCCTGCGGCGGTGGGGGCGCTGCAAAACTTGGCGTCACGAACAGGATCTACTTAAGCCTGAAGAATCAGGTCATGTGTGCCTTGGAACTGTGATTTATTGTGCTTGGACTGTACTTTATTGCAAAGACTGTGCTGCGCCATTTACCGCCAAAATCCGCCGCCATTACAGCGCTGAGGAGAGCGCAAGAGGAGAAGAGGGGCGTGGAATAGGCGTAGACAAACTAAAGAGCGCGAAGAACAATGACCGCCCAGTCTAAATATTGCTGCATCCTAAGGGCGGGCCCGTCGACAGGAGAGATCCGCCTCTTGATCTTCTATGGCGGGCGGAGACCGAAGAAACGAAACTATGACTCAGATGAGGTGGAACTGGAGACCAGGGAAGGCCTGCAGGAAAGAATGGCCCTGCATCGACCCTCGTTACCAGCGGATTATTCCGATATGCCCCCACTGGAAGATTTGGATCCTTGGGAGCTGCCGATGGGGCATCCCGTGCCTGAATGGTCTCCGGTTCGTACGCCTTCCGCAGGAGAGGAGAGCGGCACTGGAGGAGCTACCGTGAGTGAAGGTACCCAATGCCGCGACTCCCGGGGAGGCCACCTCACCTCTGCACACGACCCGGTCACTGCTGCGACCGGTGGCGCCCCGATGTCCCCGCCGTCTGGCACCAATGCAGCGGGGGGGCATGACCTAGGGCCCTTCCCCTGGGGGGAATATCGGAACCACCTGATCGCAGAGTTCCAGCGAGAAGTGGAGCGGGAGGCACGAGGTGAGCTGCTGGAGGGCTCCCTGCCGAAGTGGGGCGTTGTGGTTGTGTACCTGCCCCAGACGGGAAAGGACTTCGTGCAGGAGATCGGGACAGCCCTGAGAGTCCGCATCACCCGGGAAGAAGTGGAGCCCTGCCTGTGTGGAGACGGCGCCAAGTCCTTCCTGAAGCCGGGGGATGTGGTCACATACCGCCGGCACCTAAAGGGGAGCGGCTGGTGGGCCCGGGATATGCAGCGCTGCACCACCGTTCTGGCGGTATCCCGCACCGAGGGGGAGGAGCTCGCCGCTGAAGCTGCTGCTGCCGCCGCTGCTGCTGCCGGCATTATCCATCAGCCCACACAGACCCTCATTGCAGCGCACGACCTGGTCGTGCAGAAGACCCGAACCCACGGGGTACACCTGGCCGCGGGAGTGAACTTGGAGTCCGACCTGCCTGGGCCGCAGAGGGCCACCTGCCAGGTGAAGCCTCGGTGGGGGCTACCGAAAAATGAATAAGATACTGCGTTAAATGTAAATAGTTACTGTTCTCCTGATTTTTGCTGCTAAACCCGTCCAGGGTTAACTTGTAAAGGGGATCCCTTTGTTGACCCGGGATCCCTATTGTTTTGTTTATTTTTCTAAGTTTTTGCACAAGTTTTCCGAACTGCCGCAATCATGAACAGTGCATGATACAAACTTTTTGTAAATAGTTTGCACCTTATTAAAGGTGCTCCCTACTGGTTTTACTTCAAAAAGGACTCTTTGTGAAGATACCAAACTGGAACCTTTGCTGAGTACGGACTGGTAGCTTGAGACGATATGCTACCTCATAGAGACTTGGTCCCCTCTTAAAGGGGATGTTCACTTGTTGCATTTAAAGAATGGTATTGCTTTAAAACTGATAGATAGCAATAATGGTTGATAAAGAGAAAGTGATGATAATGTTTGCATGAGAAAGTTATATGTATCCAAATAGTTAATTGTAAAGAAATACTGATAATGTTCCCTGAAAGAGAGTGAAAGCTAGAAGAAGGATGCAGTGGGCCCGTAGGGGTAGACGTGGCGTCCAGCGTATATGTAGTAAGGAAGTAGTGAGAAGGTTTACTGTTCTATAGGAAATGTTTGATATTGTTGATAGACAATGAGGACAGAAGGTAAACCCTGAGTCCTCATAGGAGTCATGTAGAGATGGCTCGGTGCTCTTAAACTGAAAGTAATGTTATGTTCTATACTGTGTATAGTAATTGAAAAGACAGAAGGCTCGGGCTGAAAGGAGCGGTCCTGTGAGAAAGGAGAGGCAGTAGGTCTGGTGCCGTTAGGACAGGCGGTCCTGCAGATTTAAAGAAGGAGAATGTAAAAGTTAAATTGCCTTATAATGTGATTATAAGAAGGTCTTTAGCGGATTCAGAGTGTACACCCTTAAGGACAATGTTAACTTATTATTCAAAAGTTTGCACTAAGTAGAATACCCGGTTGGGTAACAGGAGTTATTTATAGCCTGTAATTTATAATGTTAACCATGTTTGTAACGTTCAAGCGTCCTCACCTCCCATAAAGGGAAGCTCTGTTCAAGCTTACTTATTGTTATTGCACTCAACAAAACTGTATGTCTTTTTGCTAACTTGTATTGTTGTTTTCTTCCCAGTCCCGGAGTACTGTGTTTAACCAGGGGGGAGTGCAGCGCCCCAGAGTCCTGGTCGTTGCAGTACTGTGGCTCCGCCGCTAAGGGGAGCTATGGCACGTCTGATGGCACTGAAGGAGTTCATCTGATCAGGTATCACATACACCAATACATTTCACAGTCGGGCCTCCGGGGGGAGCTAAGGGTTCTATTCACTAGGCCACTCCCCACCATTGTGGGTAAACTGGGGGTCAGGCAGGAAGTTAGACAGAAAGCTGACTGGGTTGGAACCAGGCAACACCTTGTGGCAGAGGGTGTTGTGGGGGGAAGATACAGTAGGGTCTCTGTCAGGGGTGGGATCCTGACAGAGGCTTGGCAATTTGAGCGAACGTAACGGGACCGTGCCTGCTCAGGATAGCGGCGGTGCCCAAGGAAGGATCAGAAGCGAGATAGATTGTGCTGAGTGAGAAACGAGATCAAAGCAATAAGGAGAATACCAGTAGGAGTCGTGCTGTAAGACCGAGGCAACATCCTACTGAGGCGCACAACCGGTGGCCAGAACGCCGAGAGAGTATTACCATATTCAGCTTCAAGCAATACTCTAAACAGCGGCAGGACAGTCAGTCTAAGGCGGGCTGTCTCACTTAAATCACCTATGCAGTCTTGGGGGGCAACTTGTGGAGAGGGGCGACTCTAGGGTCCCGGAAGAGCTCCGAGCCTACCTGTCAAACGGGTGCCGTCCCAACCGTAACATCAGGGAGGGACGGAGGATTAGCAGAACATCATCTAATCGAGTTGTGAGGGAACTTAAGAAACAGACACAACAGTTGTGGGGACTTTCTGTAAGCACAGCAGGGAAGGACCGCAACACATAGTGCTAGAGGGAAGGCACAGATTTCCACCTGTGAAGAGAACTCTGGAGGTGCCATTGGACCGGCCGGACTTGCGCAGCCTGGTGAACTGTATTCCGGACTGAGGACCCAGAGATCTTCAGTAAAGAGGTAAAGAGACTGCAACCTGGTGTCCTCGTTATTTACTGCACCGCACCACTACGGCACCACTACCACCATCATCCATACCCCGTAGTCATCAAAGACTGTGCGCCCCACGGCAGGGTCACGGACCGGGGCCTAGCCACCGTGACAACCCCAGAGCAGAGACTCAGAGGCCCGGTACCGGGTACCCCTCGGCCCTGCGGCGGTGGGGGCGCTGCATGCACACCTTGAGTAAAATTTCTGCACCATTTCTGAATCCCTTGGCAGGTAAAATGCAGCTGCAAAAACGTGCGTTTTTGGTGCATTTTTGTCCTGCGTTTTTTGACTGATTTGAGTGAAAGCAAAGGTGAAAAACACAGGGCAAAAACGCGCAGAGTATGGACATGCCGCAGATTATTTTCTACATCAAATCTGAAAGTCAAAAATACTCACTGTGTGCATGACAGTTCAGGATTCTCATTGACTTTGCTGGCATCAGGATTGCTTCAGGTTCGGCTAGCAAATCTGCATGGGAAAAATGCACCAAATCGGCAACATATGCACAAGCCCTTAGGCTACGTTCCCACGATGAGCTTTTATTTTTTGATATTGTAGATTTTCTGCATTATTTCTGAACCAATTAAGTAAATTAGGTCCATTGTGTTTTTCAATTGCATTTTTTAGTATGCTTTTATCTAGCTTTCTTGTCTCTTGTCAGTATGACATATAAGTAAAACTGCTTTTGTTTTTTAAACTTCCTGATATTTGGCTTTGACAAAAACTTTATTGATACAGACCCTGTGTTTATGCAGCATAAAAGTCTCGACAAAAACTCACCGTGGATACACACCCTCAAAGAAGCACTCCCAATAAAAATTGTTATCCTCTTAATATATTGTAATCATCAATCATCATATTATATGGCACTGTGCACTTACAACTGCTCATTTTCCCCTTCTACCCAATTAATTCTTCTCTTTTCCATTAGGTCTATGACATCACATGATAAGAAACTGACTAGCTGAACCCTTCTAAGGTTTATGTAGAAGCAGGAGGTCAATTTTCCCTGTATGAGTCATCAGTCATAGCAAAAGTCCCTGGTAGGGAGAGGGAGAGTAACTGGGTCAGGAGGTGAAGGGTGGAATGATTTCTGTAGAAAAAAAGAGACTTCTTGTTTCTAAATAGAGCAGAGAATGGAGAAGAATGAACTGGGTAGAAAGGCAAAATGAGCAATAAGCACACAGTGTTATATAATATAATGACAGCAATATGTCAAGAGGATAAAAAATTTGATGGGACGAGTGCTTCCTTAATGTATTTTTTCCACTAAAACTAAAAGATACAGGGAGGTACATGTACTCATTCTGTATATTTTCAAGATTCATGTACACTGATAATATACATCCAACATGCTTTCCTGATTTGATCTATCATCTCCTTCTGAAACTCAAAAAATCATTGAAAGGACAAAAGTTTGAGAAGCGAGATGATGATTGATGAGGGGAGTCATGGTTTGCAGAACAGGATAACAACAATTTTTCTTAAGAATTAGAATTACTTTTTGAGTGATACATTAAATGTATTAAGTTTAAAGATAATTATGTGGTAAGGCCAAGTATTTATCAATACCGCCTCGTATGTCTATGTGCACGATGCCTTAAAAAGGGGTTGACCATGCTAAATTGTAAAGTCTGCTCACACTGTGTGCAGCGAGGATTCACCGTTGTCTTCCCCGGGAATGGCGGGCAAGTATGCAATAGTGGTTGTGGCCTCGGTCAATACACTTGTACTGAGTGAGGTTGTGCTCACTCGATGGGTTCTTCCCAGGTGTATGTATATCGCATACTTGACAGCCATTCCTAGGGCAGACAATGGTGACTCCACACAGCGCACAGTGCGTGCGCTGGGAGGATTCACAAGTCTGCAGTCAAATTAAAATACTCATGCTAAAATTACCAAAAATGGGCAACACAAATGCTTATATTGAGCCATTTATACCTAGTATATAAGACTTGGTTCTCACAATGAGATTTTGGTGAGTTTTTTTACTCTATGTATTTTTAAAAAACTGCAAGTAACCCATTTTATTTAATTGATGAAGAAAATCTCATCAATCAACATCAAAACTCACCAAAAGGTCATCATGGGAATGTAGCTTAAAGGACACAAAAATAAAATAAAACAAAGTCTACAAATATAATTTTAGGTAACATATGTACCACTAACCGTTCAAAATATATGTATTTAAAAAAAAAGAAAAGAAAGAAACAGGTGAATGTGAAAGGTGAATGCATACAATATCTAAAAAAAAATGTTAGCGGTATACTCTAATAGCTACAGTATAAATGTAACAGTGCTGATAAACAGCGCGGGCCGTGAGAAATACATCTTACTCATATTTCAAAGTTTCAGAAATAAAGAAAAATATCAGGTGGCACAGCACTGTATAATTTCATGTAAAGGGAACTCCAGGAGCGCTAATACCTAATCACGTACAGCAAGTATCAGCATGTCTGTGGAGCCTAACGCCTCGTCACTGCTGGGAGTTCTCAATAAAATATTCTTGCAACAATTTCCCAATAAAAGAACTGATTTCAGAAAATAATACGTATAGTAAATGTCTGACAAATGCTGCCAGCAGCAAGAGCATACTTCTTATTGTGAAAATTCAGTCAGCGCATTTCTTAAAATAATTACTGCTAATTTAATAAAAATAATTACCAGGACACTTCTATATTTTGTGCCACTATAACACCAAGAAGGAAAAGTCGTAGAATTATGCAATACAGAAAACTGATAAACATGTTAATGATATGCAAAGGATGAAAAAAATATCGATTTATTTGTATCGATAAGGAACTCTACAACTCCACACAAACTGACGCACTTTGGCTGCTATCCGTGAGGTTATTAAAGGTTGTCCGATGAATGCCCAAGTGCAATCAGCATGGCAGAAAAGATGTAAAATTTGTTTCCTTTTTTTCATTATTTACACATCATTAAAATGTCTACTGATCTTAGGGTTTCCATAACTCCAGTACTTTTCCTTCTTGAGGTTCCAATTTTGATGTTTGGGAGTGTAGGACACTTAAATAACCACAACATAAGCATTTGTTATATGTTAAATTACAAGAAAACTTCAAAACACTCTTTAAAATGTGAAAAGGAATCTTCAATGCACTTTAGTCCAATTAAATATCCAGCAAACTGATTTCAATAAAGTGTGCGGTGGTAGTAATAAATAATACATATCCTCTGTGAAGAGCTTCATGTGCCAGGAGAAATGGTTAGCGAGATTCAGCTGTCTGGCTTTTTACATCAAAATGTAATATTTTTCCAGAACAATGACTGTGGCAAGCGCATCTCTTCCAGGTATTTTATGATACCGTACACTGGACTAAAGGTCAGTTATTTGTTCTCCTCTTTGCTCAGCCTTAAATAAAGAGAAGTAAATTGCACAGATATTATGGTTGCAATCTGCGGTAGGACTTGGTCCGGGTATTCCAGTACGAGGACGAAAGACGTTTCATAGACTTGTGGAACCAACAATAATATATACAGCACAGTGATACTGGAAAGAAACTCAAATACAGAAACAAATAGAATCATCATACACTATCTACAGGAAGACAATATGAACATCCACATTAAAAACTTTACCCACACAAACTGATTTCAAGAAGGATCCCACAAACTTACATCAGTGGCGCAAAGACCGTCATACAGCTCATGTGACCACCAATATTCTATTACAGCTAGGTGGACATTGTCAAGTCAACCGCCACACTGGCGCACCAGTTCTCAAGCTGAATAAATCAAACATATACTGAATAATCTCCAACCAAAATATACATGCACAGAGCCTTACTGGTAATCATACAGAGGTCTGACAGCGCGGGGTTATCCCCAATGCACATTATGTGTAGATAGCCTCCTACCGACCTCACGCTGGAGCCATTTATACAAAATACGCATCGGGGAGCCACAAAGTCCTAGGGTCACCTTAGGTGATTCCAGACAGGACAGGCCCTTATATGCATCATACATCATACTTACTTTTTTGTTATTAAGAAGCAACAGTTGTGTTAGGTTTAATATTGAGCTACATTTAATCTGTTTGAGTAAGCTACAGTCTTTTTCTGTTTGAGTAAGCTACAGTAGTATATATATATATATATATATATATATATATATATATATATATATATATACCTGTCTTTTCTTTCCCTTTTGTCCCTTCCACCCTGTTTTCCATTACCCTTTACCCTTCATCTCTGTTAAATTTATAAAATCAATAAAAAATATTTGAAAAAGAACTGCATTTGATTTCTGATAAGGTTTTGTGTCTACAAATTTTATTTGGGAATTATCCAGAATTTAGATGATCACTTTTTATTTTTTGTCTGAGGAACTATGTGAGGGCTTTTATTTCTTTAAAGCATGCTGTTTTGTTTTTTTTTAAATGGTACCATTTTAAGGTTTGTACAACTTTTTGGTTACTTTTTAATACATTTTTGTAGGAAAGGTTAGATGATCAAAAACTGCAATTCTAGCATCATTTTTATTATGTTTATCATGCAGGATTATACTGTTAGCCTTTATAGATGCAGCAATACCAACTATGTTTTTTTTGTTTTAAACTTTGGGTTTTGATTTTTTTTATTAAAAAAAGTAACAATTTTTTACCATTTTTAGTTCTCTTAGGAAACTTGAATCTGCATTGTATTGTAAATTCAACAATCTCAAGTACCGCTTTGGCAAGACTTTACAGAAGCACAAAAATACCAGAAAAGGGAGCCATCTGGTATGTTTTGAAAGCATTTTATAATGGCTTTGCCATATAGAGGCCAAAGATGCGTGCATACTCTATTTCCTGTATCATCTTAGGTGATAAGCAGCCATTAGAGCTACAAGTACAGCAAGTGCCAGCTGTATTAGACAGCCAGAATGGACGGTGTATGGAGCGGGTTCCAACATACAGTTGTGGCCAAAAGTATTGACACCCCTGCAATTCGGTCAGATAATACTCAGTTTCTTCCTGAAAATGATTGCAAACACAAATTCTTTGGTATTATTATCTTCATTTAATTTGTCTTAAATGAAAAAACACAAAAAGAATAGTCCTAAAGCCAAATTGGATATAATTCCACACCAAACATAAAAAAGGGGGTGGACAAAAGTATTGGCACTGTTCGAAAAATCATGTGATGCTTCTCTAATTTGTGTAATTAACAGCACCTGTAACTTACCTGTGGCACCTAACAGGTGTTGGCAATAACTAAATCACACTTGCAGCCAGTTGACATGGATTAAAGTTGACTCAACCTCTGTCCTGTGCACTTGTGTGTACCACATTGAGCATGGAGAAAAGAAAGAAGATCAATGAACTGTCTGAGGACTTGAGAAACCAAATTGTGAGGAAGCATGAGCAATCTCAAGGCTACAAGTCCATCTCCAAAGACCTGAATGTTCCTGTGTCTACCGTGCGCAGTGTCATCAAGAAGTTTAAAGCCCATGGCACTGTGGCTAACCTCCCTAGATGTGGACGGAAAAGAAAAATTGACAAGAGATTTCAACGCAAGATTGTGCGGATTTTGGATAAAGAACCTCGACTAACATCCAAACAAGTTCAAGCTGCCCTGCAGTCCAAGGGTACAACAGTGTCAACCTGTACTATCCGTCGGCGTCTGAATGAAAAGGGACTGTATGGTAGGAGACCCAGGAAGACCCCACTTCTTACCCCGAGACATAAAAAAGCCAGGCTGGAGTTTGCCAAAACTTACCTGAAAAAGCCTAAAACGTTTTGGAAGAATGTTCTCTGGTCTGATGAGACAAAAGTAGAGCTTTTTGGGCAAACGCATCAACATAGAGTTTACAGGAGAAAAAAAGAGGCATTCAAACAAAAGAACCCGGTCCCTACAGTCAAACATGGCGGAGGTTCCCTGATGTTTTGGGGTTGCTTTGCTGCCTCTGGCACTGGACTGCATGACCGTGTGCATGGCATTATGAAGTCTGAAGACTACCAACAAATTTTGCAACATAATGTAGGGCCCAGTGTGAGAAAGCTGGGTCTCCCTCAGAGGTCATGGGTCTTCCAGCAGGACAATGACCCAAAACACACTTCAAAAAGCACTAGAAAATGGTTTGAGAGAAAGCACTGGAGACTTCTAAGGTGGCCAGCAATGAGTCCAGACCTGAATCCCATAGAACACCTGTGGATAGATCTAAAAATGGCAGTTTGGAGAAGGCACCCTTCAAATATCAGGGACCTGGAGCAGTTTGCCAAAGAAGAATGGTCTAAAATTCTAGCAGACCATTGTAAGAAACTCATTGATGGTTACCGGAAGCGGTTGGTCGCAGTTATTTTGGCTAACGGTTGTGCAACCAAGTATTAGGCTGAGGGTGCCAATACTTTTGTCTGGCCCATTTTCGGAGTTTTGTGTGAAATGATCAATGTTTTGCTTTTTGCTTCATTCTCTTTTGTGTTTTTTCATTTAAGACAAATTAAATGAAGATAATAATACAGTACCAAAGAATTTGTGTTTGCAATCATTTTCAGGAAGAAACTGAGTATTATCTGACAGAATTGCAGGGGTGTCAATACTTTTGGCCACAACTGTAGATCTCTTAGAATTGATAAGACGGAAGCGTTTTTTATTGAAATCCATATCAGAATAGCTGTAAAAGCCTGATATTAAAATAAGCATTTTATGAGTCCAGGTAAAGAGAAGAAAGCTTATAAACCTAAACGTATTTTTAGGATTAAAGAATATTTGGTTAGCATAGCCTAACAAAAATTAAAGCAGAGGAATGAGCCCTTTGCCCAGCCTCCTACTGCCACAATTGACTGATGGTAGCATTTATACTGAGCGACCATCAGTCAATGAGGAGCGGATACGGCAGAGATAGCACTTCCATTTTGTATGCAGTAAACTCATAATTATATACTGTATTTTGTCAGACTTAATAAACTACATAACATAATAATTACTTTTCTTTGTTTTTTTTCTCTTTGCCTTAATAGCACAATGGATTGGTTCCCGGTGACTTTTAATGTTTAAACCAGCATATATTAGGAAATTGCTTACATAACAATTCCTAATAAAATGTTATTGCTTTCTTCAATATTGCACAGACTGCGCTGTATAGTATGATTACTAGTGTTGAGCATTCCGATACCGCAAGTATCGGGTATCGGCCGATACTTGCGGGTATCGGAATTCCGATACCGAGATCCGATACTTTCGTGGTATCGGGTATCGGTATCGAAACAACATTAAAGTGTAAAATAAAGAATTAAAATAAAAAATATTGCTATACTCACCTCTCCGACGCAGCCTGGACCTCACCGAGGGAACCGGCAGCGTTCTTTGCTTAAAATGCGCGCTTTTCCTTCCTTCCGTGATGTCACGGCTTCTGATTGGTCGCGTGCCGCCCATGTGGCCGCGACGCGACCAATCACAGCAAGCCGTGACGTAATTTTCAGGTCCTTCTAGGCATTCAGTATTTTAAAATTACGTTCCGGCTTTGTGATTGGTCGCGTCGCGGTCACATGGGCGACGCGACCAATCACAAGCCGTGACGTCACGGGAGGCAGGAGACGCGCGCATTTTTAAAATTACGTCACGGCTTGTGATTGGTTGCGTGCCGCCCATGTGACCGCTACGCGACCAATCACAGCAAGCCGTGACGTAATTTCAGGTCCTGAATGCAGAAATAGGCATTCAGGACCTGAAATTACGTCACGGCTTGCTGTGATTGGTCGCGTCGCGGTCACATGGGCGGCACGCAACCAATCACAAGCCGTGACGTAATTTTAAAATACTGAATGCCTAGAAGGACCTGAAAATTACGTCACGGCTTGCTGTGATTGGTCGCGTCGCGGCCACATGGGCGGCACCCGACCAATCAGAAGCCGTGACGTCACGGAAGGAAGGAAAAGCGCGCATTTTAAGCAAAGAACGCTGCCGGTTCCCTCGGTGAGGTCCAGGCTGCGTCGGAGAGGTGAGTATAGCAATATTTTTTATTTTAACTCTTTATTTTACACGTTAATATGGTTCCCAGGGCCTGAAGGAGAGTTTCCTCTCCTTCAGACCCTGGGAACCATCAGGGATACCGTCCGATACTTGAGTGCCATTGACTTGTATTGGTATCGGGTATCGGCATCGGATTCGATCCGATACTTTGCCGGTATCGGCCGATACTTTCCGATACCGATACTTTCAAGTATCGGACGGTATCGCTCAACACTGATTACATTGATTACAACTGCAATTTTTTTTTTTTATAAATATTGATTTTTTTTTCTTTAATTGCTGCCAGAGATATTGTGCATACATGGACCATACACGAAATGCCGCACATAGATAAAGCTCATAAGAACTATAAGGAGAATTTCATGGACATAAGGCACATTTTATTTTAATACTCTGGAAACAAAAGCCGCTAATGCCATACATGTGGCTTACAGTAAGATTACAAAGCTGAGCACACAGGCTTCCCTTGAAATGCTGTATCATTGCTTTGTATTTTCTATGTATTGATCTTGGTTTATTGTTTTTCTGTAATCAGGCTGTTAGCTCAGCTATGCATAGAACAGAACTGGGTGCTGTAGACCTCATTCAGACCATTTTTCATCAGTATGCCGGACCCAATTTTTATCTATTTTTGGCATGTGTGTTTGTTTTCATCATCAGTGTGGCAGAAAAAAATCCTACCCATTCTAAAACTAATTATCAGTCAACATTCAAATGATGCACAGATTACATCCGAATCCTATCTTTTTTTTTCAGAAACGTTTTGTTTTTTTCTGACAATTGGTCTGCACTAGTGATGAGCAAATGTACTGTTAGGTGTTATCTGAAAATGCTCATGTGCTATCCGAGTGTCTTCGGCGTGCTCAAATAATATATTCGATTGGCCCCGGCTGCATGCCTCGCAGCTGTTAGACACCACAACACATGGAGAGATTGCTTAACAAATGGGCAATCCTTGCACGTTTATAGAAAGTATGCCGTAAGTGAGGATGACAAGCATATGAGGGACCTTATTATGGTGGGATCAGAGTTGATACTAGCTATAATATATATTCCAAAATCTATATATTGCTTGTATTAATACAAAACTGATACCATATATTTATACAATAAAGATACGGCATATAGAATCTACACATCTACTGAACACTTCACAGGACTTGTTTTCTTCGGTCAATAAGGTCCATGCTCTGTGCAGTCTCACAGAGGACATCAAATACAGTAATTATATGTTTTTTGTAATGACAAATTATTGAAGTCTTTAATGACTGACTTAAGATTTTACATCGAACACTAAACAAGTTAAGGAAAAAAGAGGGAGAGCGGTACTTTCAGTAGCTCAATGAAGCAAGGATTTTATTTAGCAAGCCATAAAAGAAGAAAGACAGGGTTAAAAAATCTGACGCGTTTCTGACTATGATCTAGGGCAGGGGTGTCAAATTGCATTCCTCAAGGGCTGCAAACAGGTCATGTTTTCAGGATTTCCTTGTATTGCACAGGTGATCATTTAATCACCTGCACAGAATGATTCCAGCACCTTGTGCAATGAGAAGGAAATCTTGAAAACACGCATGGTTTGAGGCCCTCGAGGAATGCAGTTTGACACCCCTGATCTAGGGTGTCCTGGACGCAATAAAGGCGTCAGTTTTTTAACCCTTTTTGTCTCTTTTATGGCTTGATAGAAATAAAATCCTTATTTTATTGAGCACCTGGAAGTGCCGCTCTCCCTTTTTTTTCCTTGTTGCTGTGCCACACCAGCTGAAGACCTGGCACCCACCAGTTTTGCCTCCACTGGACTCTAATCTTACAAGTGGGGTAAGCTCCAACCTCCCTCTTTTTCTCTACAAACAAGTTAGTAAAGCAGATGTAGCAGAGAAGAAGTTGTCACAATTGTTTATTTTATAAGTTGGGATAATGCACCAATTTTGGAAAACTCACTAGATTACCTGTTCTCCCACAAAGACAACTGAATATAAGGTATTGTTCTCTTACAAGGGTAAATCATAGCACTATAACCTGATTATTTGCATCTTTACCATGCACTGTATATGTGTCACGGGAGTACTGGGTAGACTAAGGCTGGTTACCCGGGCCCCTGCGATATCCCTCAGGCTAGGGAAACTCTGTCTGTCCCTTTCCCAGAAGTTACACTAAAGGTGTGCATGTCTGGGCCGCCAGGCCTGACCCTGTCTCCTGTTTCAGCCCTAAGCTGAAACCACCACCCGCCACCCAGTGAAGAGACCACACACCAATCCCCACAGAAAGCACAGGGGAAAACTGAAAAACGCACCACACCGCAGACACACAGGAATACACTATAATGTGCACAGGGCAAAACAAATACAAAAATAGGAAGGAGGAATATGACAAAGGATAATACACCACCAGATACGATATTCCTACAACAAGACCACCACTCCAGACCGGAATCACTAGGCACAAAGCACAAGCTATAATCGGCGACGCCCATAGTCCAGCACGACTATTTAAAGGCCGTGGGCGTGACCCAGCCTCCAACCAAATTACCAGCTAGATTAACCCCGAGCAAGCTGGATAAAGTCTAGCCGACGCCACTGAGCGTGTAGTGGACGTATGTGGAATTACCGCTGTCTGTCGGACGCCCTAGTGTGAACAGCGTCCGACATGACAATATGGCAGATTAGGCCCAAAATAGAGGAATTCAGGCATCATCATTGTGAACCTTTAATAACGCGTGTTTTCTAGTGGAGGACACTTATGACACAGGTCTGGACTATGACGTAGACCACTAGTCTTATGTCAAAGTCACCAATCCATCCAAATCCAAAGACGGCAAAAAAAGAACTGCCTTGACACTACTTAATGCAGCACACTTCACAGTAAGCTCTTTCTTCTCTGAGACATCATTTTTAGGCCCTGAAATCCTTATTTGCGAGCAGATGTAGGCATAAATACGCATTTAACGTCTTCTCAGCTCTGTAGATAGAAACTCTGAGTAGCAACACTTATCTTCTGGAGGATTTACATATGATTTCCAACCTTAAAAATCTAGGTCATCCTGTGATCTTGTAAAATGCTCCTGCACTTCACAATTCCCAACATCTGCATTAAACATTTTAAGGTAGTATGCTCTCCTCCATGAGTTCTGCCCTATATTCCTGCAACAGCCATTATTTCTCATTTTGAGACATAAATAATTCATCATTTTAAGACTCTCCCAAGCCAAATGCAGAACCATTCCCGCGTTTTACTCAGTCACAGGTATATTTCCTTATAATTAGGATGTACAATAATTGAAAAGTTAAATACACTCTTTGCAAACATTTAAAATACTAAACTATAAATATAATGTACCATATACTATTAGAGAAACATGTAAGTCGAATGAAAAGTATTATGTTTGCAACAGTCAACCTGTGTCTGCAGCAAAAATCTGATGGCTGAGTCTAGGGATGACGCTTAGAGATAGAGCTTGGTGGTGGCGAACAGCTAACATCATAGGACTGTAATGTATGTCCTACGAGGAACAATTAAAGGGCCACTGTCACCCCCTCCAGCCGTTATAAAGTAAAAGAGCCACCTTGTGCAGCAGTAATGCTGCAGTCTAACAAGGTGGCTCTTTTAGTTTTTGATTCATTTATTACCTCAATAAAGCGTTTTAAAAATTGGCCACAAATACCAGATATTGTACCTGGAGGCGGTCCGAATCGTCCTCTATCAATCTCCCAACTGCCGTCTCTCTTCTCTTCAGGGGCGATGGTCGCCGCCCCCTTCGCGCTGTTGCTTCTTAAATCCGGTGCCTGCGCTGCGCGTGCCTGCCTGGGGCATGCGCACTGCGCTTGTCAGACGCTCCCCCGGTCCCCCGCCTTCCAGCATTGCCGGATTTTACAGGTTTCATTGCCGACGTTTTGAACAGCCACAAAGAACAACGCTGGAAGGCGGGGGACCGGGGGAGCATCTGACAAGTGCAGTGCGCATGCCCAGGAACCCCAGCCCCGCACTGTGCATAATGAATAACACAGTGCGGGGCGGGGATTCAGGAACAGGGTGGCCGCACTGCCCGCACCTGCGCAGTCAGGCACCCTGCGTCTGAGCTGTGACTGACGATGAAGACTGCGCAGGCCCCAGGCAGGCACGCACAGCGCAGGCGCCGGATTTAAGAAGACACAGCGCGAAGGGGGCGGCGACCATCGCCCCTGAAGAGAAGAGTGACGGCAGTTGGGAGATTGATAGCGGACGATTCGGACCGCCTCCAGATACAATATCTGGTATTTGTGGCCAATTTTTAAAACGCTTTATTGAGGTAATAAATGGATCAAAAACTAAAAGTGCCACCTTGTTAGACTGCAGCATTACTGCTGCACAAGGTGGCTCTTTTAGTTTATAACGGCTGGGGGGGGTGACAGTGGCCCTTTAATGGACCTGGGAATGTATAGCTTGCAGAAAAGAAGGCTAAGCGGAGACTTAATAGCTGTCTACAAATGTCTGAAGGGATGTCACAGTGTAGAGAGATCATCATTATTCTCATTTGCACAAGGAAACACGAGAAGCAATGGGATGAAACTGAAAGGTAGAAGATACAGATTAGATATAAGAAAAACTTTTTAACAGTGAGAGTGATCAATGAGTGGAACGGGCTGCCACAAGGCGTGGTGAGTTCTCCTTCAATGGAAATTTTCAAGCAGAGGCTGGACAGATGTCTGAGATGGTTTATTGAATCCTGCATTAAGCAGGGGGTTAGACATGGTCCCGTCCAACTACAACATTCTATGATTCTATGAACAGCTTCTCTCTTTATAGTTATTTATTTTCGTTAAAAAAAAATTAAGAAAGAAATAAAGTAATTTGCACTGTGCTATTTTATAGTTTCAGTGTGTTTGGATGCTTATAAGAAATCTATTTTACACTCATCTAAAGCATCTACTATATAAGCCAAAGCTCTTCTGACCAATGGTGGCATAATTTTGAAACATAATTGTGTGGCAATTGACCATCATGGTGGGTGTAAGGTCCTCTGACTAGTGACATCTAGTAATATGGACATTTAGGCACTCCACGTGTTGCATAACAAGGTCTGAATGTAGAATTCTCTCCCCGCCCCGAAGTCTATACTGCATATGCACTAAAAAGGCTGCCATGCGCAGTACAAATGGAACCCATCCTAGAAGAAGAGTTGAGTGGGAAAACATCATCCTATCTCTGCCGAACGCACCACCAGGATGCCATTTGTATCTAGCTTCCGATGGAAGATGAGGTGTCAGCTCAGTTGGTGGTGAGCATAATTCTGTGTGTGTTTGTCTTCAAATTCTCATGCACAGCACCATACACATAGCTCCCAAGCATCTCGGATTCAGTGGGACTGTCCAATTTGAGGGCTCATTCCCATGTCCTGGCACGTCACAGCTTTTGTCCCGGCTTCTATACTCCACTCTCTCCAATGTCTTCATTGCTCCTGAAGCTCCTCCTCCTCGGGAGTGGAGCTTCTCTGCATAAATTATATTTATTCACTTCTCCTGTCTTCCAGTACTACGAATTCGCATCCCAAAGTTCACAGGCAGCAGCCTTATGATGAGTAGAATTCCACAACCCTCCGTGGCCGTTCTTGCAGTGAATGCACGAGATCTCGCTCATTCTGCGAAAACCCAGCGCTGCCTCATACTTAACTAAACTGCTATGCAACAATAACTGCTCTAACGTTACCATTCAGTACCAACTTAGTAAACTATGCAGCAGGGCTGGGTGAGTGGGATCTTGTTCACTGTAAAAAAAGACTGTGGAAGGTAGTGGGGTCCCGCTTTCAATGCTGAAATTGCAAAACCCAGAAGTTTGGCCCAGACTTTGGTAGAAAGTCTGACCCATTCAGGGCACATTAGGGTTTCTTCTGTACTCTTTTTGCTAAGTTACAAGGAGTAAAATCACCAGTCTCGGGCTGCCCGCTGTTATGTTAAATAAAAAGGACAGGCCTACACAGGTGAGAGGAACTTTAAAGTAGTTAAACTCAAGCCAAAATGTAGATAAATGTAGAGTAATGCACTTAGGACTGAGTAATCCTATTGCTGCATATACATTAAATGGGATGACTTTGGTGCTCTGGTTACAAGTAAGCTGAGCAGCAGTACTCAATGTCAAGCAGCAGCTGCCAAAGCAAATAAGATTTTAGGGTGTATAAAAGGGTGTATAAAAGAGATAAAATCCAGCGATCCCAACGTATTGATATCCCATTATAAATCACTGGTGAGGCCACATCTAGAATATGAGATTCAGATTTGGGCTCCACATTTAGTTAGAATCAGTTCAAAGGTGGGCAACTAGATCATTACAAGGGATGGAAGGCCTCTAATATGATGAGAGGTTGGTAAAAGTTGAAGCATAGAATAAAGACACCTCAGAGGAGATCTTATTTATATGTATAAATATAAGTGTGGTCAGTACAAAGGACTGGCACACAACTTATTCCTTCCACAGACCATACTGAGGACCAGGGGGCACTCATTACAGGTGGCAGAAAGGCGGTTCCGGCAGCTAAACAGGAAAGGGTTCTTTACAGTTAGAGCAGTCAGACTGTGGAATGTCCTTCAACAAGAGGTAGTAATGGCCGACACTATGAGAGCTTTTAAAAAAGGGCTGGATGATTTCCTTGATACACATAACATTGTAGGTTATAGTTAAATTAGTGACAAAATGTATAATTGGTGGAGAAAGGTTGAACTTGATGGACCTAGGTCTTCTTTCAACCTAACTATGTAAGATGTTATATTTTATATAACAGTGATGTTTAAATGGGATGTGCACCTGTTTTCTTTGATGGAAAATTATACACATATTCCCTGTTTTGAAAGAGATCTCTTAAAGGGGTTGGTCACATCTGGATAGTTCCTTTTGAATGTGCTGAAAAAATAAGAAAAAA
Source organism: Ranitomeya variabilis (assembly GCF_051348905.1). Taxonomy (NCBI): domain Eukaryota; kingdom Metazoa; phylum Chordata; class Amphibia; order Anura; family Dendrobatidae; genus Ranitomeya; species Ranitomeya variabilis. Next base: position 543,421,262 of record NC_135234.1, read on the forward strand.
GCACATCTGTAATCATTCTATTTCAGCACATTGGCGCCATCTAAAAGAGGTTGTCCAGAATTAAACAACCCTTTTACACACTGATGTGCGTGCTGGGAATTACAGTGGTAGGAGCTGATCCCACCACATTGACAACAAGCGATGGAGGCAGATGAGCAAATCAGAGACCTTTTAGCCTGTGTCTGGTATACCCCGCCAATTGTGCTTTTCTATGCAGATGAATGCCACAAAACAATGAGCAACACAGTAATACATCTTCATTTAAAATGGATGTCTATGACAATGTTCACACAGATTTTTATGTAGATTTTTTAATCTTCGAGCACTGAATTGCAGTTTGCACTCAGTGCTGTCAAACAAGGAAGAGGAAGGCGGAGATAGAAAATATGAAGGTGGGATGGTGCACCGAAAAGCTCGGCCACGCCAAGAGTGCACTGAGCACCTCATTAGCATATTTGAATAAAAAATATTTTCTGGCAAATACAATGGAATTGAGCAGTAAAAGTAAGGTTTTTGTGAGGACTATATCCCCCTCAACATGCTGAGCTTGATTTGAACAGCCATTTTGTGCTGACAAACTCCCTTTAAGTACACTGTAAACAAAGGAAATAGTCCCATTTTTTACCAAATGCACATACAATTTTTTCCCAGAAACAAGGCTGCTCTTGTCCATAGACTTGGCCTTGCTACTGCAGCTTGACCATAGTCACTTAATATGTTAATGTGAGAAAGAAGCATTAAAAGAGTGGGCCCCCAATTTTTTTTTTTGTGATTTGAAATTACTGGCACATACAGGTTGCTCTGTTCGTGGAAGACTGGCAGCTGTTAATAGAGCTTCCAGAGATAGACTGAGCCCACGTTTATTAGCTCCCAGGGCTTGACCTGGCCTTCATGCTTTAACTCCTGTACAGTGATCTAGATTACAAAAGGGGCACACCTGGGCTGGGGCCACAGAGGCCCTGGGGCCCTTTCTCGCCTTCAATTTGCTCAACCAGTCAGCACCTAAGCTGACTGGTTGAGCAAATTGAAGGCGAGAAAGGTCACTGCCAAGAGGTCACGCCATGGACAAAATCATAAAGCAAGTAAATGATCAAAATACAAGCCAAGCTCAGAAAATGGGTGAAATCAGGAAGACACCACAAAAGCAAGGACTAGAATTATAGGCCAGGTAAGCAGAACTTATTGACTGACAGTGGATGCTGATGACTCAGGGATTTAAACAGCAGACGACCACTTCTAGAGCTTTCAGAAAGGAGTAATCAAAAGCAGACAACTACCCCATAGCTCCCTGGCCAATTGGCACCTAATGTCCCAGTTCTGAGCAGTCATGCGTCACCCGCGACAAAGGTGCGCTGCTACCTAATGGCCTAAGCAGAAGCAGAGGAGATGGGACCTGGCACAGAGGTTACCATAAATATGCACATATGCTATTTCACACAACTTCCATAGGCGAATATAATCTACTGCAGGTGCAAAATGTGATCATCACTGCTCCTATAGCGCTAGATCCTAGCTGAAATAGAATGCTGCCGGCGGCGGCCCCCTGGTTCAGGCAGGGATCGCCAAGGGGTCAACAGTGCCTGCGGGCCACATGAAGCAGCCACGTGGGCTGCATGATGCCCACGGGCTGTGTGTTTGAGACCCCTAGAACATAGCCTTGGACCATATACATACCATATGGAGACAGTATGGTAGGACAGGCAGTCCCATGTGACTCAACCTAATTCTCCATTGGCTGCCCGCAGATCTTTTCTTCCCTTGAGGTGATCTGATGAAATATTCTACAATTTTTCTTTCTGTCAGAGACATATGGAACTAGATGTGACTTTTTACTGCCATGTACAATCTAATATATAAAGCCGAATGTGTGTATGTATGTGTGTATGTGTGTATGTATGTCCGGGATTGGCATCTGAACCGTCGCAGCTACAGGCACAAAATTTTGCACAGTCACACGTCTGGACCCCGAGAGCATCATAGGCTATGTTGTGAGGTGAAATTTTAACCCCGCGCTTTCCAATTCACCAAACAATTTTGCCCCTATCTACATAATGGGGAAGAAGTGAAAGGAAAAGTGTTGGAGGCGTCGCAGCTACAGGCACAAAATTTTGCACAGTCACGCGTCTGGACCCTGAGAGCGTCAAAGCTATGTTGTGAGGTGAAATTTTAACCCCGCGCTTTCCAATTCACCAAACAATTTTGCCCCTATCTACATAATGGGGAAAAAATGAAAGGAAAAGTGTTGGAGGCAAATTAACAGCTGCCAGATGTGAACAAGGGGGACTTAAAGAATGAGAGCGATGGCGCCAAAGAGTATATACTGTACAGTTGCTAAGGTGGGGCCCCGACATGGGATAATCACCACACCACCACGGGGATATGAACACACACACAAAATGCGCCACACACTACCACGTGCTCGAACACATATAACACCCTCAGCGCACATTTCACCACACATACACCAACCTCGCCACATAAAAGTTGAAACACAAAAGTCGCCGCTCAAAACTCGCCACACGCAAAACTCTCCACATGCAAAACTCGCCATACGTGCAAAACTCACCTCATGGAAAACTCGCCACACGCAAAACTTGCACACGCGGAAAAATTGCCACATGCACAAAAGTTGCAACACATGCAAAAGTTGCCTCACACAAAACTTGCACATACTCAAAAGGCACCACACATAAAACTCGCCACGCGCAAAACTCGCCATGCGCAAAACTTGCTGCACACAACTTGCTACACTAACTGTTATGGTTCTCAATGGCAAGAGAACATAGCCCAGCAAACATAAGAACTAGCTCTTGGAAGGATGGAAACTAAACTGACCATGAACTAAACCTGCCACACAACTAACAGTAGCCGGGTAGCGTAGCCTGCGTTTTATCCCTAGACGCCCAGCGCCGGCCGGAGGACTAACTAATCCTGGCAGAGGAAAATATAGTCCTGGCTCACCTCTAGAGAAATTTCCCCGAAAGGCAGACAGAGGCCCCCACAAATATTGGCGGTGATTTTAGATGAAATGACAAACGTAGTATGAAAATAGGTTTAGCAAAATTGAGGTCCGCTTACTAGATAGCAGGAAGACAGAAAGAGCACTTTCATGGTCAGCTGAAAACCCTATCAAAACACATCCTGAAATTACTTTAAGACTCTAGTATTAACTCATAACATCAGAGTGGCAATTTCAGATCACAAGAGCTTTCCAGACACAGAAACGAAACTACAGCTGTGAACTGGAACAAAATGCAAAAACAAACAAGGACTAAAGTCCAACTTAGCTGGGAGTTGTCTAGCAGCAGGAACATGCACAGAAAGGCTTCTGATTACAATGTTGACCGGCATGGAAGTGACAGAGGAGCAAGGCTAAATAGCGACTCCCACATCCTGATGGAAACAGGTGAACAGAGAGGATGATGCACACCAGTTCAATTCCACCAGTGGCCACCGGGGGAGCCCAAAATCCAATTTCACAACAGTACCCCCCCCTCAAGGAGGGGGCACCGAACCCTCACCAGAACCACCAGGGCGATCAGGATGAGCCCTATGAAAGGCACGGACCAAATCGGAGGCATGAACATCAGAGGCAGTCACCCAAGAATTATCCTCCTGACCGTATCCCTTCCATTTGACCAGATACTGGAGTCTCCGTCTGGAAACACGGGAGTCCAAGATTTTTTCCACAACGTACTCCAACTCGCCCTCAACCAACACCGGAGCAGGAGGCTCAACGGAAGGCACAACCGGTACCTCATACCTGCGCAATAATGACCGATGAAAAACATTATGAATAGAAAAAGATGCAGGGAGGTCCAAACGGAAGGACACAGGGTTAAGAATCTCCAATATCTTGTACGGGCCGATGAACCGAGGCTTAAACTTGGGAGAAGAAACCCTCATAGGGACAAAACGAGAAGACAACCACACCAAGTCCCCAACACAAAGCCGAGGACCAACCCGACGCCGGCGGTTGGCAAAAAGCTGAGTCTTCTCCTGGGACAACTTCAAATTGTCCACTACCTGCCCCCAAATCTGATGCAACCTCTCCACCACAGCATCCACTCCAGGACAATCCGAAGATTCCACCTGACCAGAAGAAAATCGAGGATGAAACCCCGAATTACAGAAAAAGGGAGACACCAAGGTGGCAGAGCTGGCCCGATTATTGAGGGCAAACTCCGCTAAAGGCAAAAAAGCAACCCAATCATCCTGATCTGCAGACACAAAACACCTCAAATATGTCTCCAAGGTCTGATTCGTCCGCTCGGTCTGGCCATTAGTCTGAGGATGGAAAGCAGACGAGAAAGACAAATCTATGCCCATCCTAGCACAGAATGCTCGCCAAAATCTAGACACGAATTGGGTACCTCTGTCAGAAACGATATTCTCCGGAATACCATGCAAACGGACCACATTTTGAAAAAACAGAGGAACCAACTCGGAAGAAGAAGGCAACTTAGGCAGGGGAACCAAATGGACCATCTTAGAGAAACGATCACACACCACCCAGATGACAGACATCTTCTGAGGAACAGGAAGATCCGAAATAAAATCCATCGAGATGTGCGTCCAGGGCCTCTTCGGGATAGGCAAGGGCAACAACAATCCACTAGCCCGAGAACAACAAGGCTTGGCCCGAGCACAAACGTCACAAGACTGCACGAAGCCTCGCACATCTCGAGACAGGGAAGGCCACCAGAAGGACCTTGCCACCAAATCCCTGGTACCAAAGATTCCAGGATGACCTGCCAACGCAGAAGAATGAACCTCAGAAATGACTTTACTGGTCCAATCATCAGGAACAAACAGTCTACCAGGTGGGCAACGATCAGGTCTATCCGCCTGAAACTCCTGCAAGGCCCGCCGCAGGTCTGGAGAAACGGCAGACAATATCACTCCATCCTTAAGGATACCTGTAGGTTCAGAATTACCAGGGGAGTCAGGCTCAAAACTCCTAGAAAGGGCATCCGCCTTAACATTCTTAGAACCCGGCAGGTAGGACACCACAAAATTAAACCGAGAGAAAAACAACGACCAGCGCGCCTGTCTAGGATTCAGGCGTCTGGCGGACTCAAGATAAATTAGATTTTTGTGGTCAGTCAATACCACCACCTGATGTCTAGCCCCCTCAAGCCAATGACGCCACTCCTCAAAAGCCCACTTCATGGCCAAAAGCTCCCGATTCCCAACATCATAATTACGCTCGGCGGGCGAAAATTTACGCGAGAAAAAAGCACAAGGTCTCATCACGGAGCAATCGGAACTTCTCTGCGACAAAACCGCCCCAGCTCCGATTTCAGAAGCGTCGACCTCAACCTGAAAAGGAAGAGCAACATCAGGCTGACGCAACACAGGGGCGGAAGAAAAGCGGCGCTTAAGCTCCCGAAAGGCCTCCACAGCAGCAGGGGACCAATCAGCAACATCAGCACCCTTCTTAGTCAAATCAGTCAATGGTTTAACAACATCAGAAAAACCAGCAATAAATCGACGATAAAAGTTAGCAAAGCCCAAAAATTTCTGAAGACTCTTAAGAGAAGAGGGTTGCGTCCAATCACAAATAGCCTGAACCTTGACAGGATCCATCTCGATGGAAGAGGGGGAAAAAATATATCCCAAAAAGGAAATCTTTTGAACCCCAAAAACGCACTTAGAACCCTTCACACACAAGGAATTAGACCGCAAAACCTGAAAAACCCTCCTGACCTGCTGGACATGAGAGTCCCAGTCATCCGAAAAAATCAAAATATCATCCAGATACACAATCATAAATTTATCCAAATAATCACGGAAAATGTCATGCATAAAGGACTGAAAGACTGAAGGGGCATTTGAAAGACCAAAAGGCATCACCAAATACTCAAAGTGGCCCTCGGGCGTATTAAATGCGGTTTTCCACTCATCCCCCTGCTTAATTCGCACCAAATTATACGCCCCACGGAGATCTATCTTAGAGAACCACTTGGCCCCCTTTATGCGAGCAAACAAATCAGTCAGCAGTGGCAACGGATATTGATATTTAACCGTGATTTTATTCAAAAGCCGATAATCAATGCACGGCCTTAAAGAGCCATCTTTCTTAGCCACAAAGAAAAAACCGGCTCCTAAGGGAGATGACGAAGGACGAATATGTCCCTTTTCCAAGGACTCCTTTATATATTCTCGCATAGCAGCATGTTCAGGCACAGACAGATTAAATAAACGACCCTTAGGGTATTTACTACCCGGAATCAAATCTATGGCACAATCGCACTCCCGGTGCGGAGGTAATGAACCAAGCTTAGGTTCTTCAAAAACGTCACGATATTCAGTCAAGAATTCAGGAATCTCAGAGGGAATAGATGATGAAATGGAAACCACAGGTACGTCCCCATGCGTCCCCTTACATCCCCAGCTTAACACAGACATAGCTTTCCAGTCAAGGACTGGGTTATGAGATTGCAGCCATGGCAATCCAAGCACCAACACATCATGTAGGTTATACAGCACAAGAAAGCGAATAATCTCCTGGTGATCCGGATTAATCCGCATAGTTACTTGTGTCCAGTATTGTGGTTTATTGCTAGCCAATGGGGTGGAGTCAATCCCCTTCAGGGGTATAGGAGTTTCAAGAGGCTCCAAATCATACCCACAGCGTTTGGCAAAGGACCAATCCATAAGACTCAAAGCGGCGCCAGAGTCGACATAGGCATCCGCGGTAATAGATGATAAAGAACAAATCAGGGTCACAGATAGAATAAACTTAGACTGTAAAGTGCCAATTGAAACAGACTTATCAAGCTTCTTAGTACGCTTAGAGCATGCTGATATAACATGAGTTGAATCACCGCAATAGAAGCACAACCCATTTTTTCGTCTAAAATTCTGCCGTTCACTTCTGGACAGAATTCTATCACATTGCATATTCTCTGGCGTCTTCTCAGTAGACACCGCCAAATGGTGCACAGGTTTGCGCTCCCGCAGACGCCTATCGATCTGGATAGCCATTGTCATGGACTCATTCAGACCCGCAGGCACAGGGAACCCCACCATAACATCCTTAATGGCATCAGAGAGACCCTCTCTGAAATTCGCCGCCAGGGCGCACTCATTCCACTGAGTAAGCACAGCCCATTTACGGAATTTCTGGCAGTATATTTCAGCTTCGTCTTGCCCCTGAGATAGGGACATCAAGGCCTTTTCCGCCTGAAGTTCTAACTGAGGTTCCTCATAAAGCAACCCCAAGGCCAGAAAAAACGCATCCACATTGAGCAACGCAGGATCCCCTGGAGCCAATGCAAAAGCCCAATCCTGAGGGTCGCCCCGGAGCAAGGAAATCACAATCCTGACCTGCTGAGCAGGATCTCCAGCAGAGCGAGATTTCAGGGACAAAAACAACTTGCAATTATTTTTGAAATTTTGAAAGCAAGATCTATTCCCCGAGAAAAATTCAGGCAAAGGAATTCTAGGTTCAGATATAGGAACATGAACAACAAAATCTTGTAAATTTTGAACTTTCGTGGTGAGATTATTCAAACCTGCAGCTAAACTCTGAATATCCATTTTAAACAGGTGAACACAGAGCCATTCCAGGATTAGAAGGAGAGAGAGAGAGAAAGGCTGCAATATAGGCAGACTTGCAAGAGATTCAATTACAAGCACACTCAGAACTGAAGGAAAAAAAAAAAAAAAAAATCTTCAGCAGACTTCTCTTTTCTCTCCTTTCTCTGTCAATTAATTTAACCCTTTTGGGCCGGTCAAACTGTTATGGTTCTCAATGGCAAGAGAACATAGCCCAGCAAACATAAGAACTAGCTCTTGGAAGGATGGAAACTAAACTGACCATGAACTAAACCTGCCACACAACTAACAGTAGCCGGGTAGCGTAGCCTGCGTTTTATCCCTAGACGCCCAGCGCCGGCCGGAGGACTAACTAATCCTGGCAGAGGAAAATATAGTCCTGGCTCACCTCTAGAGAAATTTCCCCGAAAGGCAGACAGAGGCCCCCACAAATATTGGCGGTGATTTTAGATGAAATGACAAACGTAGTATGAAAATAGGTTTAGCAAAATTGAGGTCCGCTTACTAGATAGCAGGAAGACAGAAAGAGCACTTTCATGGTCAGCTGAAAACCCTATCAAAACACATCCTGAAATTACTTTAAGACTCTAGTATTAACTCATAACATCAGAGTGGCAATTTCAGATCACAAGAGCTTTCCAGACACAGAAACGAAACTACAGCTGTGAACTGGAACAAAATGCAAAAACAAACAAGGACTAAAGTCCAACTTAGCTGGGAGTTGTCTAGCAGCAGGAACATGCACAGAAAGGCTTCTGATTACAATGTTGACCGGCATGGAAGTGACAGAGGAGCAAGGCTAAATAGCGACTCCCACATCCTGATGGAAACAGGTGAACAGAGAGGATGATGCACACCAGTTCAATTCCACCAGTGGCCACCGGGGGAGCCCAAAATCCAATTTCACAACAACTAACCTGTCACATGCAACTCGACACACAAAAAGTTGCTACACGCATGTCGCCACACAAAACTCATCTCACAAAAGTCGCTACATGCATGTCGCCACACGCAACTCAACACACACAACTTGACACACGAAACTCGCCCTAAAACACACACAAGTCTGGTATTATCCTTCAAAAATAAAAATCTGATTAATAAGCTGACAAACTACAAGAGCAACAAATGTACCATATAGGAATCCGGCAGCTGTCAGTCACATGACCAGTCTATTATGTGTATGTGTGAGCTAATATATACTGCCAGGGGGTGGGCTTACTGTTGGCTGGGGATTTATCAGGCTGCCAATTTAGCTTACAAATACTGAGGTAAAAATACTGACCAAATAACGTGTGAACGAGGTCTAATACAGGAGGAGATGACATACAGATATATACTATATACAAGAGGAGATGGCACACAGGTATATACTATTTACAGGGGAGATGACACACAGGTATATACTATATAGAGGAGGAGATGACATACAGGTACATACTACATACAGCAGGAGATGACATACAGGTATATACTATATACAGAAGGAGATGACACACAGGTATATACTATATACAGGAGCAGATTACCTACAGGTATATAGTATATACAGGAGGAGATGGCATACAGGTATATGCTATGTATAGGAGGAGATGACATACAGGTATATACTATATACAGGAGGAGATGACACACAGATATATACTATATATAGGTGAGATGACACACAGGTATATACTTTATACAGGAGGAGATTACATACAGGTATATACTATATATAGGAGGAGATGACATACAGGTATATACTATATACAGGGGAGATGACACACAGCAGGTATATACTATATACAGGGGAGATGACATACAGGTATATACTATATACAGGAGATGACATACAGGTGTATACTATATATAAGGGAGATGACAAACATGTATGTACTGAGGTGAAAATGAGAGGTGTGAGGTGAAAATGAAAAGGTGTGAGTGCAAAATGAGAGGAGTGAGGGAAAATAGTGGAGTGATCGGAAAATGACAGATGTGAGGTCGAAATGACAAGTGTTAAGGGGGAATGAGAGGAGTGAGGGGGAAAATAAGAGGAGTGAGGGGGAAAATGAGAGGTGTGAGGGAGAAAATGAGAGATGTGAGGGGGAAAATGAAAGATGTGATGGGGAAAATGAGAGGCGTGATGGGAAAATAAGAGAAGTGAGGTGCTATAACTAACCACAGATATTTACTATGCCCAGGCAACGCCGGGCTCTTCAGCTAGCTTAGATTTACAATCTCCATGCTTTTCTCATGGTCAACTTTATGCGGCCTGTTCAAGAGTTGGAACAGCCAAAAATCTGTTTGTCTTTGCACCTGAAGGAAAAACTAAGAATGTCGTTTATCAAAAGGCTCTCGAATAAGTAGTAGAAGATTACTTCTAATTTAGTTAAATCTGTGTGGAATATCTCTGGTGTTGAAATATATGTTGTATAATGCTTCTATTAGCTTAGTTTTTGCCTTTTAACCCCTTCCTGACATCCGACGTACTATCCCGTCGAGGTGGGGTGGGCCCCCATGACCGCCGACGGGATAGTACGTCATACGCGATCAGCGGCGCTCACGGGGGGAGCGCCGCCGATCGCGGCCGGGTGTCAGCTGATTATCACAGCTGACATCCGGCACTATGTGCCAGGAGCGGTCACGGACCGCCCCCGGCACATTAACCCCCGGCACACCGCGATCAAACATGATCGCGATGTGCCGGCGGTGCAGGGAAGCATCGCGCAGGGAGGGGGCTCCCTGCGGGCTTCCCTGAGCCCCCCGCAGCAACGCGATGTGATCGCGTTGCTGCGAGGGTCTTACCTCCCTCCCTGCAGCTCCCAGACCCGGATCCAAGATGGCCGCGGATCCGGGTCCTGCAGGGAGGGAGGTGGCTTCACAGACGCCTGCTCAGAGCAGGCACTGTGAAGCAGCCTGCACCTCTCGCAGATCGGTGATCTGTCAGAGTGCTATGCAAACTGACAGATCACCGATCTGTATTGTCCCCCCCTGGGGCAAAGTAAAAAAGTTAAAAAAAATTTTTTCCAAATGTGTAAAAAAAAAAAAAAAAAAATATTCCAAAATAATGAAAAAAAAAATAAAATATTATTCCCATAAATACATTTCTTTATCTAAATAAAATAAAAAAAACAATAAAAGTACACATATTTAGTATCGCCGCGTCCGTAACGACCCAACCTATAAAACTGCCACACTAGTTAACCCCTTCAGTAAACACCGTAAGAAAAAAAAAAAAAAAACGAGGCAAAAAACAACGCTTTATTACCATACCGCCGAACAAAAAGTGGAATAACACGCGATCAAAAAGACGGATATAAATAACCATGGTACCGCTGAAAACGTCATCTTGTCCCGCAAAAAACGAGCCACCATACAGCATCATCAGCAAAAAAATAAAAAAGTTATAGTCCTGAGAATAAAGCGATACCAAAATAATTATTTTTTCTATAAAATAGTTTTTATCGTATAAAAGCGCCAAAACATAAAAAAATTATATAAATGAGATATCGCTGTAATCGTACTGACCCGACGAATAAAACTGCTTTATCAATTTTACCAAACGCGGAACGGTATAAACGCCTCTCCCAAAAGAAATTCATGAATAGCTGGTTTTTGGTCATTCTGCCTCACAAAAATCGGAATAAAAAGTGATCAAAAATGGTCACGTGTCCGAAAATGTTACCAATAAAAACGTCAACTCGTCCCACAAAAAACAAGACCTCACATGACTCTGTGGACCAAAATGTGGAAAAATTATAGGTCTCAAAATGTGGAGACGCAAAAACTTTTTTGCTATAAAAAGCGTCTTTTAGGCTGGTTTCACACTTGCGTTTTTATCTGCATGCGTTTTTTTAAAAAACGCATGTGTGAAAAAACGCATGTAAACGTGGTAAAACGCATGCGTTTTTAGACGCATGCGTTTTTATAGAAAAACACAAGAAAACAAACAAACAAAAAAAACCCTACCCCTAACCCTACCCCTAACCTGAAATACGTGGCACTAAAATATACGTTTATATACGTATATAAGTGCCACGATATTTCAGTGGCCACGTATATAAGTGCCACGTATATAAGTGCCACGTATATAAGTGCCACGTATATAAGTGCCACGTATATAAGTGCCACGTACTTAAGTGCCACGTACTTAAGTGCCACGTATTTACGTGCCACGTATTTACGTGCCACGTATTTACGTGCCACGTATTTACGTGCCACGTATTTAAGTGCCACGTACTTAAGTGCCACGTACTTAAGTGCCACGTATTTACGTGCCACGATATTTCAGTGCCACGTATAACCACATAGTTATAGTATTTATAGTACGTGGCACTGAAATACGTGGCACTGAAATATCGTGGCACTGAAACACGTGGCACTGAAACACGTGGCACTGAAACACGTGGCACTTAAATACGTGGCACTTAAATATGTGGCACTTAAATACGTGGCACTTATGACTATCAGAAAATGTTCATTAAACGGTTAGAGGTGAGGTTAGGGGTAGGGTTAGGGTTACCGTTGGGATTAGGGTTAGGGGTGTGTTTGGGTTAGGGTTTCAGGTAGAATTGGGGAGTTTCCACTGTTCAGGCACATCAGGGGCTCTCCAAACGCGACATGGCGTCCGATCTCAATTCCAGCCAATTCTGCGTTGAAAAAGTAAAACAGTGCTCCTTCCCTTCCGAGCTCTCCCGTGCGTCCAAAAAGGGGTTTACCCCAACATATGGGTTATCAGCGTACTCGGGACAAATTGAACAACAACTTCTGCGGTCCAAGTTCTCTTGTTATCCTTGGGAAAATAAAAATTTGGGGGGCTAAAAATCATTTTTGTGGGAAAAAAATATGTTTTATTTTCACGGCTCTGCGTTGTAAACTGTAGTGAAACACTTGGGGGTTCAAAGTTCTCACAACACATCTAGATAAGTTCCTTGGGAGGTCTAGTTTCCAATATGGGGTCACTTGTGGGGGGGTTGTACTGTTTGGGTACATCAGGGGCTCTGCAAATGCAACGTGACGCCTGCAGACCAATCCATTTAAGTCTGCATTCCAAATGGCGCTCCTTCCCTTCCGAGCTCTGTCATGTGCCCAAACAGTGGTTACCCCCCACATAGGGGGTATCAGCATACTCAGGACAAATTGGACAACAACTTGTAGGGTCCAATTTATTCTGTTACCCTTGTAAAAATACAAAGCTGGGGGCTAAAAAATCATTTTTGTGAAAAAAAAAAAGAATTTTTATTTTCACGGCTCTGCGTTATAATCTGTAGTGAAACACTTGGGGGTGCAAAGCTCTCAAAACACATCTAGATAAGTTCCTTAGGGGGTCTAATTTCCAAAATGGTGTCATTTGTGGGGGGTTTCAATGTTTAGGCACATCAGGGGCTCTCCAAACGCAACATGGTGTCCCATCTCAATTCCAGTCAATTTTGCATTGAAAAGTCAAATGGCGCTCCTTCACTTCCGAGCTCTGCCATGCGCCCAAACAGTGGTTTACCCCAACATATGGGGTATCTGCGTACTCAGGACAAATTGCACAACATTTTTTGGGGACCAATTTCTTCTCTTACCCTTGGGAAAATAAAAAATTGGGGGCGAAAAGATCATTTTTGTGAAAAAATATGATTTTTTATTTTTACGGCTCTGCATTATAAACTTCTGTGAAGCACTTGGTGGGTCAAAGTGCTCACCACACATCTAGATAAGTTCCTTAGGGGGTCTACTTTCCAAAATGGTGTCACTTGTAGGGGGTTTCAATGTTTAGGCACATCAGGGGCTCTCCAAACGCAACATGGCGTCCCATCTCAATTCCAGTCAATTTTGCATTGAAAAGTCAAATGGCGCTCCTTCCCTTCCAAGCTCTGCCATGCGCCCAAACAGTGGTTTACCCCAACATATGGGGTATCTGCGTACTCAGGACAAATTGCACAACATTTTTTGGGGACCAATTTCTTCTCTTACCCTTGGGAAAATAAAAAATTGGGGGCGAAAAGATCATTTTTGTGAAAAAATATGATTTTTTATTTTTACGGCTCTGCATTATAAACTTCTGTGAAGCACTTGGTGGGTCAAAGTGCTCACCACACATCTAGATAAGTTCCTTAGGGGGTCTACTTTCCAAAATGGTGTCACTTGTAGGGGGTTTCAATGTTTAGGCACATCAGGGGCTCTCCAAACGCAACATGGCGTCCCATCTCAATTCCAGTAAATTTTGCATTGAAAAGTCAAATGGCGCTCCTTCCCTTCCAAGCTCTGCCATGCGCCCAAACAATGGTTTACACCCACATATGGGGTATCAGCGTACTCAGGACAAATTGTACAACAACTTTTGCAGTCTATTTTCTCCTGTTACCCTTGGTAAAATAAAACAAATTGGAGCTGAAATAAATTTTGTGTGAAAAAAAATTAAATGTTCATTTTTATTTAAACATTCCAAAAATTCCTGTGAAACACCTGAAGGGTTAATAAACTTCTTGAGTGTGGTTTTGAGCACCTTGAGGGGTGCAGTTTTTAGAATGGTGTCACACTTGGGTATTTTCCATCATATAGACCCCTCAAAATGACTTCAAATGAGATGTGGTCCCTAAAAAAAAATGGTGTTGTAAAAATGAGAAATTTCTGGTCAACTTTTAACCCTTATAACTCCCTAACAAAAAAAAATTTTGGTTCCAAAATTGTGCTGATGTAAAGTAGACATGTGGGAAATGTTACTTATTAAGTATTTTGCGTGACATATGTCTGTGATTTAAGGGCATAAAAATTCAAAGTTGGAAAATTGCAAAATTTTCAAAATTTTCGCCAAATTTCCGTTTTTTTCACAAATAAACGCAAGTTATATCGAAGAAATTTTACCACTATCATGAAGTACAATATGTCACAAGAAAACAATGTCAGAATCGCCAAGATCCGTTGAAGCGTTCCAGAGTTATAACCTCCTAAAGGGACAGTGGTCAGAATTGTAAAAATTGGCCCGGTCATTAACGTGCAAACCACCCTTGGGGGTGAAGGGGTTAATAATTACATTTCTATCTATTTGTTTTGTGTTTTTTTTGTGCAGAATAAATTTTTGTTAACACATTCTATTTTGCTAACAGCAGTTATTACCCCGGACGAAGCCGGGTAGTACAGCTAGTATTGTAATACAGTTGTGTGAATTACGCCTTGATCCTGCCGCTTCATATCATGCTATAAATTACCTGGTTTGTTTGGCACATAAATACTGTGTATACTCAGAGCATTAAATAGACGTCTCTTATAACAAAGCAACAGGAAGTAGAATTTGACAACACGCATTCAGCTCAATCTTTTAATTAGCAATAAGGAACAGCAGGCGGTTCAGTTATGGTGGATAATTGTACACCTGAGGGAAGTGGTCAGATAATGCTCGTAGTCACGGACTCTCCTACACAAATAATGATCAGTTATTTATTCTCTACAATCACACCTATCAAATTTCTGTATTGTAGAGTTTTTAAAAAAAAATAATCCTATTACTATTATTTATACATTTTGCACAACTTTAGGTCACTATGACAAACCACGATTAATTATGACATATCACATTTCAAGCTTAGACCCTTACATGTAATCTAAAAACAGTAAGAAGCTTCTGATTGAATTTAGGGTGGCAGTTGGACAGGTCGCCCGAATAGCAGGTCTGCCCTGAAATCCATGACAATAGTCTCAAAGTGTATGCTGAAAATATTTGTGCTTTCTGGCATTACAGTGTATTTCCATGGACCAGTACTGAGACTGCTGGTTAAAACTAGCACACAAATTTCACTGCCACAATATTGTTGAATATTTCATTGATTGATGCGTTGATAGATTGAATGCATTGCTTTAAAAAAAACTAATAATGAACTGGTCCCTTTAAAGGGAATTTGTCACCAGGTTTTTGCTACCCCATCTGAGAGCAGTATAATGAAGGGGCAGAGACCTTGATTCTACAGTTGTATCATTACTGGGCTGCTTACTGTAGTTTTGATAAAATTCCTGTTGTATCTGCTACAGATCTGGAAGTTCTCCAAATGCTGAGCTCTGTATAACTCGGCCTACACCACTGATTGACATGCCCAAGTACAGTGTAAAGACAAAGCAGCCAATCATCGGTGTGGGAGGGGTTATACAGAGCTCATGAATATATTTGACTACATCCCAGCAGATTTACTAGTCCTCTAATGATAATCTCTTGCTGATAGAACAGTGATTTCATCAAAACTACAGTATACAGACCAGTAAGTGACAGGTCGCTGGAGCTAGGTTCTCTCTCTCTATATCATATTGCTCTCAGATAAGGTGGCAAAAACCTGGTGTCAGATTCCCTTTAAGTCACTTTTTTTGTCTTGTAGTATTCACTGATGGGGTTTTTACTGCAAATTCTTCAAAATGGTGCACTTTGTTCATATATTTTGTGCAAAATGAAAAATAGTCTTTATTATTGTCTTGCATACATAAAAACTCTCCAAGGGTTACTACATTTTTTATTTTTAAAGTAGCGATTTTCTAAAAAAAGTCACAGTTGATGAATCAACTGAAACCCTAAACCCAACCCACAACGAGGACCAAAAAACCGGGTGAACACACATATAAGGGCTTTTTCAAACATCCATGTCTCCGGTATGTGTGGTGACAGTTTTCACACGTACCGGAGACACTTGCACAGGTAGATTAATTCAAGTGAATGGGTCTGTGCACATGTCAGTGTGTTTCCACGGATAGTGTGTTCGTGGGCAAAACAAGCTGACATGTCCGTTTTTTACCATCAGCACGGGCCACAAAACGTCACGCAGATGTGAACACGGATGATACACTGGGATGTCATCCATATGACATGCATCGGCACCTGAGAAGCAGCGGTACAGTAAGCGCTGTTCCCCAGTGACAGGTGCTGAAGACGGCTCACATCATTCTCCCCAGCTCTGCTGCTGGTCAGCACATTCAGGGGAGAATGATGAGAGTTATATTCAAGTGAAAACAATGACAGCAGGCGGCAGCTGATTGGACTATTACTCCCATTAGCCTACACCTGCTGCCACTAAAAACAGTGAGAGCAGGAACGACTGATGGGAGTATTCATCACTCGCCGCCTGCACTATAAATAACTAAATACGGCGTGGGTTCCCCTGTATTTCCTATAACCAGCCAGGCAAACCTCACAGCTGGGGCTGCAACCCTCAGCTGTCAGCTTCAGCAAGGCTGGTTATTAAGAATAGAGGGGTCCCCACACTGTTTTTTTAAATTATTTAAAAAAACCGCATGGGGTCGCCCACATTTTTGACAATCAGCCTTGCTAAAGCTGACAGCTGGGGGTTGGTATTCTCAGGCTGGTAAGGAGCCATGGATATTGACCACCCCAACCTAAAAATAGCAGCCTGCAACCTCCCAGAAGAGGCACAGGTATTAGATGCGCCAATTCTGGTGCTTTGCCTGGCTCTTCCTACTTGCACTGTAGCGGTGGCAAGTGTGGTTCATATCTGTGTTGTTGATGTCACCTTTGTATTGTCTCATACATACTGTCTGGTCTCGGATCAGAAACCAGTGAATCCCTGCAGTGCACAGTACGTGCGCTGGGGGGGATTCAGGTACGGACTAGGGATGAAATTCAGCCCTGGCATTTGAAATCACACAGGCCCATGGTGTCAGCGTCCCCAATGACCAGATGGGATATATTACTAAGATTACCCTGGATGGAGGAAAGGAAGATTTACTACAAGACCAATATTTCTAATGATACCCACGGCATGCTGAGGTGACGGAGTGATCGGCTTTGTGCTCCATCACAACTGTTAACAGTATGGGTGTCTTGAGAACATTGATTCTGTTAACAATGTAGCACACAAGGCAGCCCACAACCAGACAGGCCCTTCTGGCATTTGCCAGAATTGCCAAATGGCCAGTCCGGTCCTGGGGGGATTCATAAGTCTGCCGCCATACAGAGTTACTGAAGACTTGTCTAGTTGTCTAGTTGGACTGGACAACCCCTTTAAGCAGGAGCAAATTAAAAAAAAAACAATGAAGGCTCAAAAATAAATAAATAAATAAATAAAAAGAAGAAGAAGCAACAGAAATAATGAATCAGTCCCTAAGGTCAAGGCCATGCATAGTTCAAACAATATTGCAGCACATGCTATAACATACTTGCCAACAGTTCCGCTTTGGCCGGGCCAGTCCTGCAACTTGGAGTGGAAAAGGGTATATTCCGGGGTATAATGGGGGCATTCCCAGGCAAAACAGGGCAAGGCTTAAATGTTCCATATTCTACTGTATGTCAAGAACTATATAGAACCTTTGGGCTGTTGAGAAGACAGCCATGCCTTCTGCACAAGCCTTTACCGCAAGAGATCTTGGTTTCTCCTGTTACGTATGTAAAATAAAGCAAGCCTGCTCCCACTGTTGAGGATTGTCACATAACAGAAAGTGCTTATAAATAAACTTTTCAGGTTCTGCCAAAATGGATACTAACAATATTCCCTTTTGTCAGTTTATGTATCTGAAACCGCTATTTGGCGTTGGCACTTATGTGGTGGAAGCAATTAATACGAATACCTAACTCACGTCCCTCATGCCAAATACGCTAAGCATCTGTCTAGGCTTTATTAGAAACAACCATAGGACATACAGTACATAGAATGGCCTGGTTCCTATTACTCCAGTGTTATCAGTCATACGTCATAATCTTTGGCCAGGGCTCAACAGCAAATAAATGGTCAAGAGCTTGTTCACATGCAGAGGACTTTTTTTTACAGCAAAAGGGCATGTGTACATCAAGTTTTTTTAATGACTTAAAAAAAAAAAGAAACTCCAAATTTTTTAGGAGTTTTGAGTTTTTGATTAGGATTTGGAAAGTTTCCTATGAGTTTCTGCATCAAAAACTCCTCCAAAAACCTTGTGTGCACATAATGCTGTTTTATTGAGTAGAATGAAAGTTGTAGAAATCCATGTACATGACACATAACTAATTAGTTCAGATGTATGGAAATGATTTCCAGTGTTCTGGATACACGGCACTCCTGTAGAGGTGGTGAGCAAGAAGGTTTCCACTCCATAGGCAATGAATAAAAGTACTTGGCACTCCAACGACAAAATATGCAAGATGTCCTATATAGTGATCGAGTGGTTGAACCACAAACATGCATGTGATGCAACCACTACATCACTATAGATGACATCTTATATTTAATGTATAGTACATGTATAGCTTTGGGCATATGGAGGTGAATTAGCACATAAAACTTTACTCATTACATTGAGATTCTTCGCACACACTGGTGGTTAGTGTGACGTTTCATGCGGCTTAGCACTCCTCACAGAGAAAGGGGCAGTGCTATTGCTTCTTTCATAAATGAGAATATATGCAGATTTATGATTTTATTGTAGGCAATCCAGAAGTAACAAAATGTTTCAGTCCATAAGTTGGACCTTCCTCAGGTGCTAACACAAAGAAAAATGGATATATAATAAATATAGGTATATATACAGACAAAAAGAAATATATATAATATAAGAACAATGAAAACCAGGTTTCATTATATATATATCTATATATATATATCTATATATATATATATATATCTATATATATATATATAGATATATATATATATATACACTGTATATGCACACACACAAATTTAAGGATAGCAGAACTCAAAAGGAACTGTACAAGCAATATTAATCCTTTATTTTATTTCTGGATTGCCTACAATACAATCATAAATCTGCATATATTCTCATTGCAGTGCCAAGTGTTTTTATATATTGGAAATGATTTTCAGTCACAGAAAGTTATGTAATAAAACCAGGCACATGTATACCCTTAGGGTATGTTCACACTGTGTCTTTTTCCAGCTGTTAAAAACATCCGTTTTTCAAGCAGAACACTCTTCAGTTTAGTTTCTTTTCCCTGGTGCTTTGTAATCCTTATGTGTCATTAAGCATTATTTTTTTGTTGTTTACTGAGCCCTTTGTCAATGTTGTTTCCCCACCAGCGTTTTTTTGAGAGATCGTTTTATTGTCATTTCTGGATAATTTTTTTAATTCATTAAACAATGAAGAAAACATTAGTGTTTTTGAAGCCAAAATGCAGAAAAAGTTACTCAGGTATCTTCTCGGCATCTATTTAGCTTTCCCATTGACTTCTATTGTAAAGTATTAGCAGAAAACACCAGAACAATGGCTAATTATTTCTTTTAAACACATCTTTTGAAAGCTGGAATAACCTAAAACACATTCAAAAGCCTGCACATATGAACAGAAAGTATTTTTTACATAGAAATGAATAAATCAGATTATTGGTCATTGTACTGGTCATTTTTTCACCATTTTTTCTGAGCAGATCAGCCATAAAAAAATGGCAGAATAAGATGCAGTGTGAACATAACACTTGGGTCAATTTTCAGTTTATGCAACTTAAAATCAGTTCCATACTGAAGAGTTATTTTGGCAGTAAGCAAGTACATGGATTTCTGCATTTCAGATGAAATAGGACAGTAAAATACATTTTTACAACAAAATCTGCTAATACGCATCCACCTTTATAGTACTAATCTGATTCCATTAAGTCCCAGTGCAATATTGTACCCGTTATTGTGTAAAGGACATGTTACATGTATTTATAATGTATGATCTTTTGTCAATTGTTCACAATATGGCAGTAATTCTTTGATATTTTTATATTTGAAAAAAGGCATTTTTTCCTAGAAAATTTGGGCAAAACTATACTTTTTTTGGTTGTGCCATTACAAAGAATGGCAGTGAAAAATGGTGACAAAAAAACTATAAAAAGTTGTATATGTCCAGGAGAGCTGACCATAATATGTTAACTGTTAGATAACACCAGCAAACTATAGACTGTTAGGGTATGTTTCCACTTCAGGAAACGCTGCTTGTTTGACGCTGCGCAGAGCTGCAGTGTCAAACAAGCAGCGTCCAGATGTTCCAGCATAGTGGTGGGGATTTTATGAAATCCCGTCTCCACTATGCGTGGAAACCCGCACGCGGCGGCCCTGCGACTCCGGACATGCTGCGCGTCTTTTCAGATCGCAGCATGTCCGTACACCTTGCGGGGACGCAGCGTCCCCGCAAGGCATATCACAGGGCCCTATGGGACAGAGCGATCATCCCGGATGTGAAGAGTTAACACATCCGGCATGATCGCATCCCAGAAAGGGGGCGGGGCTTAGCGCCGAGCGGCTTCGCCGCTGCGGCGATACCGCCGGCCATCCTGAACGTGGAGACATAGCCTTAGAGTAGAGTAGTCAGCTTACAGCCTGGCTATACACTATTCTGTAACCTAATGCTAAGGATTCCACTGGGGTCGGCTTTGACTTACTATGCAATTCCCTAAATACTCGGAGACATGGATATATATTTTAATCATCGGGGATGCCAAGTAAAGAAAAAGGAACAGTCATTGTAATCATATAGTATGCTGTATAAGGAGTGTGAACAATAGTAAGAATGAAATACTGAATATGGCATTAACTCTTCCACTATTATTATAGCTCGCTTTCACATAAATAATACATTATTATTCACTACTAGGGTTGAGCGAAACGGGTCGATCATTTTCAAAAGTCGCCGACTTTTGGCTAAGTCGGCGTCTCATGAAACCCGATCCGACCCCTGTGCTTGTCGGCCATGCGGTACGCGACTTTCGCGCCAAAGTCGCGTTTCAATGACGCGAAAAGCGCCATTTCTCAGCCAATGAAGGTGAACGCAGAGTGTGGGCAGCGTGATGACATAGATCCTGGTCCCCACCATCTTAGAGAAGGGCATTGCAGTGATTGGCTTGCTGTCTGCGGCGTCACAGGGGCTATAAAGGGGCGTTCCCGCCGACCGCCATCTTACTGCTGCTGATCTGAGCTTAGGGACAGGTTGCTGCCGCTTCATCAGAAGCAGGGAGAGCGTTAGGCAGGGTCCACTAACCACCAAACCGCTTGTGCTGCAGCGATTTCCACTGTCCAACACCACCTTCGGTGTGCAGGGACTGTGGAAGCTATTTTTTTTTTTTTTTCCCCTCAGCGCTGTAGCTCATTGGGCTGCCCTAGAAGGCTCCGTGATAGCTGTATTGCTGTGTGTACGCCACTGTGGAAACCAACTGCTTTTTTCAAAGCACATATCCTCTTGTTCCTTCCTTTCTGCACAGCTATCTTTTCTGTTTTTCCACACTTTTTATTTAATTTGTGCATCAGTCCACTCCTATTGCTGCCTGCCATACCTGGCTTACATTACTGCAGGGAGATAGTAATTGTAGGTCAGTTTTTTTTTTTTTTTTGTTTTTTTTTTTTGTGGGAGATTAAGATTGGCATTTCTGCTACAGTGCCATCCCTGTGTGTGCCATCTCTCACTGAGTGGGCCATAGAAAGCCTATTTATTTTTTCCGTGATTTGTGTTCTAAAATCTACCTCAACACAAAAACAGTACATCAATCAGTGGGAGAAAAATATTGGCCTCAGTCAGGGCTTGTGTGC
Organism: Ranitomeya variabilis; assembly: GCF_051348905.1. Taxonomy (NCBI): domain Eukaryota; kingdom Metazoa; phylum Chordata; class Amphibia; order Anura; family Dendrobatidae; genus Ranitomeya; species Ranitomeya variabilis. Next base: position 543,443,281 of record NC_135234.1, read on the forward strand.
CACTGCTGTGTGTGCTATCTCTCATTCAGTGGGCTATAGCAAGCCTATTTTTTTTTTTTTTTTTTAATATTATTTGGTTTCTAATTCTCCCTGAAAAAAAAAAAAAAAACCTAAAAAAACAGTGGGAGAATAATATTGCCCTTTCAGCTTGTGTGCCAGTCTTGACTCCTGGGTGTGCCACCTCTCTCCCTCTCATTCAGTGGGCCATAGAAAGCCTATTTATTTTTTTTTTTAAATATTATTGGGTTTCTAAAGTCTCCCTGAAAAAACAAAAAATACATAAAAAAACAGTGGGAGAGTAATATTGCCCTTTCAGCTTGTGTGCCAGTCTTGACTCCTGGGTGTGCCACCTCTCTCCCTTTCATTCAGTGGGCCATAGAAAGCCTATTTATTTTTTCCGTGATTTGTGTTCTAAAATCTACCTCAACACAAAAACACTACATCAATCAGTGGGAGAAAAATATTGGCCTCAGTCAGGGCTTGTGTGCCACTGCTGTGTGTGCTATCTCTCATTCAGTGGGCTATAGCAAGCCTATTTTTTTTTTTTTTTTTTTTTTTAATATTATTTGGTTTCTAAAGTCTCCCTGAAAAAAAAAAAAAAACATAAAAAAACAGTGGGAGAGTAATATTGCCCTTTCAGCTTGTGTGCCAGTCTTGACTCCTGGGTGTGCCACCTCTCTCCCTTTCATTCAGTGGGCCATAGAAAGCCTATTTATTTTTTGGTTTTTTTAATATTATTTGGTTTCTAAAGTCTCCCTGAAAATAAAAAAAAAAAATACATAAAAAAACAGTGGGAGAGTAATATTGCCATTTCAGCTTGTGTGCCAGTCTTGACTCCTGGGTGTGCCACCTCTCTCCCTCTCATTCAGTGGGCCATAGAAAGCCTTGTTTTTTTGTTTTTTTTTTAATATTATTTGGTTTCTAAAGTCTCCCTGAAAATAAAAAAAAAAAACATAAAAAAACAGTGGGAGAGTAATATTGCCATTTCAGCTTGTGTGCCAGTCTTGACTCCTGGGTGTGCCACCTCTCTCCCTCTCATTCAGTGGGCCATAGAAAGCCTTGTTTTTTTGTTTTTTTTTTAATATTATTTGGTTTCTAAAGTCTCCCTGAAAATAAAAAAAAAAAACATAAAAAAACAGTGGGAGAGTAATATTGCCATTTCAGCTTGTGTGCCAGTCTTGACTCCTGGGTGTGCCACCTCTCTCCCTTTCATTCAGTGGGCCATAGAAAGCCTATTTATTTTTTGGTTTTTTTAATATTATTTGGTTTCTAAAGTCTCCCTGAAAATAAAAAAAAAAATACATAAAAAAACAGTGGGAGAGTAATATTGCCATTTCAGCTTGTGTGCCAGTCTTGACTCCTGGGTGTGCCACCTCTCTCCCTCTCATTCAGTGGGCCATAGAAAGCCTTGTTTTTTTGTTTTTTTTTTAATATTATTTGGTTTCTAAAGTCTCCCTGAAAATAAAAAAAAAAAACATAAAAAAACAGTGGGAGAGTAATATTGCCATTTCAGCTTGTGTGCCAGTCTTGACTCCTGGGTGTGCCACCTCTCTCTCTAATTGTGGGCCATAGAAAGCCTATTTATTTTTTGGTTTTTTTAATATTATTTGGTTTCTAAAGTCTCCCTGAAAATAAAAAAAAAAAATACATAAAAAAACAGTGGGAGAGTAATATTGCCCTTTCAGCTTGTGTGCCAGTCTTGACTCCTGGGTGTGCCACCTCTCTCCCTTTCATTCAGTGGGCCATAGAAAGCCTATTTATTTTTTGGTTTTTTTAATATTATTTGGTTTCTAAAGTCTCCCTGAAAATAAAAAAAAAAAATACATAAAAAAACAGTGGGAGAGTAATATTGCCATTTCAGCTTGTGTGCCAGTCTTGACTCCTGGGTTTGCCACCTCTCTCTCTAATTGTGGGCCATAGAAAGCCTATTTATTTTTTGGTTTTTTTAATATTATTTGGTTTCTAAAGTCTCCCTGAAAATAAAAAAAAAAAATACATAAAAAAACAGTGGGAGAGTAATATTGCCATTTCAGCTTGTGTGCCAGTCTTGACTCCTGGGTTTGCCACCTCTCTCTCTAATTGTGGGCCATAGAAAGCCTATTTATTTTTTGGTTTTTTTAATATTATTTGGTTTCTAAAGTCTCCCTGAAAATAAAAAAAAAAAATACATAAAAAAACAGTGGGAGAGTAATATTGCCATTTCAGCTTGTGTGCCAGTCTTGACTCCTGGGTGTGCCACCTCTGTCCCTCTCATTCAGTGGGCCATAGAAAGCCTTGTTTTTTTTTTTTTTTTTAAATATTATTTGGTTTCTAAAGTCTCCCTGAAAATAAAAAAAAAATACATAAAAAAACAGTGGGAGAGTAATATTGCCATTTCAGCTTGTGTGCCAGTCTTGACTCCTGGGTGTGCCACCTCTCTCTCTAATTGTGGGCCATAGAAAGCCTTTTTATTTTTTTCCTTCATTTGTGTTTTAAAATCAACCTCAACACAAAAACACTACATCAATCAGTGGGAGAAAAATATTGGCCTCAGTCAGGGCTTGTGTGCCACTCCTGTGCGTGCCATCTCTCATTCAGTGGGCCATAGAAAGCCTTGTTTTTTTGTTTTTTTTTTAAATATTATTTGGTTTCTAAAGTCTCACAGAGAAAAAAAAAAAAATAAATTAGGTGGGAGATTAATATTGACATTAGTGCTTGAGTGACAGTCCTGCGTGTGTGTCATCTCTGTGATTTGGTGTCACAGAAAACAGAGTGTGTAACATTGTGCCTGATTTTCCTTGTGGTCTCACCAACCTGTTAAGGGATATTGAAATCATACTGAAGTTATAGCTCACCGTGTAAGTTGTTTGACAGCAACAAATAAAGTTAGTTTGGTTACGATTTTTAAACAATGAGGAAGTCTGGTGCAAGAGGTCGTCGTGGGCGTTCATTGTCAGCTGGTAATGATGGTAGTGGTAGTGGAGCATCAGGTGGTCGTGGGGATAAAAATATTCCACCTAAGTCTGGAGCTGTGGAGCCAGTTTCGTCGTCAGGCTACACAAGGCCTCGAACGCTCTCTTTTCTGGGAGTAGGAAAACCGCTTTTAAAGGCTGAGCAGCAACAGCAAGTTTTGGCTTACATTGCAGACTCAGCCTCTAGCTCTTTTGCCTCCTCTTCCGAAACTGGTAAATGTAAAAGCAGCGCGTCGCTTGTGGATGTTCACGGTCAGGGACAAGTCGCTTCCTTGTCCTCCTCAGCAAAAACTACAACAAGAGAGAAGGATGCAGCAGGCGACACAACGGGTCACTCCATGGAGCTCTTTACACATACCGTCCCTGGCTTAGAAAGTGAAACATTTAACAGGCCATGCCCATTACAAGTAGATTCTGACATGGAGTGCACTGATGCACAGCCACAGCCAGAGTACTATGCTGCTCCTTTGACTCAGACCACCACATTGCCCTCTCAGGGTACAGATCCACAATCAGACCCTGATGAGACTATGTTGCCCCGCCACGAACGCTATACCACCGACCGACACAGTGACACAGACGAAGTTGCACACGAGCTCGAAGAGGAGGTAATAGATGACCCAGTTATTGACCCCGATTGGCAGCCATTGGGGGAACAGGGTGCAGGCGGCAGTAGTTCAGAAGCGGAGGTGGAGGAGGGGCCGCAGCAGGCATCAACATCGCAACAGGTTCCATCTGCCGGGCCCGTATCTGGCCCAAAACGCGTGTCAAAGCCAAAACCTGTTGGAGGACAGCGTGGCCATCCGGTTAAAGCTCAGTCTGCAATCCCTGAAAAGGGATCCGAGTCTAGGAAGAGTGCAGTCTGGCATTTTTTTAAACAACATCCAACTGATCAGCGCAAAGTCATCTGTCAAAAATGTTCAACTAGCTTAAGCAGAGGTCAGAATCTGAAAAGTCTAAATACTAGTTGCATGCATAGACACTTAACCACCATGCATTTTCAAGCCTGGACTAACTACCAAACGTCCCTTAAGGTTGTAGCACCCTCGGCCAATGAAGCTAGTCAGCAACGCAACATCCCTTCCGTCACTGTAAGGCCACCATTTTCCGCACCACCGGCAGTATCTGTGCAGGTTTCTTTGCCAGCCAAAAGCAGTCAGGGTCAGGGAATCACCAGTTTAGTAGGAGGAAATATTGCATCTAGGGCACCGGCGGAAACAATACCGTCTCCAACCGTCTCTCAGTCTGCCATGTACACCGGCACACCCGAAAGTTCCACGATCTCCTGCTCTCCAGTCCAGCTCACCCTACATGAGACTCTGGTTAGAAAAAGGAAGTACTTATCCTCGCATCCGCGTACACAGGGTTTTAACGCCCACATAGCTAGACTAATCTCGTTAGAGATGATGCCCTACCGTTTAGTTGAAAGCGAAGCTTTTAAAGCCCTGATGGAGTACGCTGAACCACGATACGAGCTACCTAGTCGACACTTTTTTTCCAGAAAAGCCATCCCAGCCCTGCACCAGCATGTTAAACAGCGCATCGTCCATGCACTTAGGCAATCTGTGAGTACAAAGGTGCACCTGACTACAGATGCATGGACCAGTAGGCATGGCCAGGGACGTTATGTGTCCATCACGGCACACTGGGTGAATGTGGTGGATGCAGGGTCCACAGGCGACATCAATTTAGGGACAGTTGTGCCTAGCCCACGGTCTAGGAAACAGTTGGCTGTAGGCGTTCGCACCCCCTCCTCCTCCTCCTCGTCCTCCTGCAGAAGCTACAGCTCTTCCACAGAACGCAGTCGGCCAACCACTCCATCGGCAGATGACACTGTTGCACACCAGTTGTCCCATTATGGGCCAGCTACTGCCAAGCGTCAGCAGGCTGTATTGGCTATGAAGTGTTTGGGCGACAACAGACACACCGCGGAAGTTCTGTCCGAGTTCTTGCAACAAGAAACGCAGTCGTGGCTGGGCACAGTAGATCTTGAGGCAGGCAAGGTAGTGAGTGATAACGGAAGGAATTTCATGGCTGCCATCTCCCTTTCCCAACTGAAACACATTCCTTGCCTGGCTCACACCTTAAACCTGGTGGTGCAGTGCTTATTGAAAACTTATCCTGGGTTCTCCGACCTGCTCCTCAAAGTGCGTGCACTTTGCTCACATATCCGACGTTCGCCTGTACACGCCAGCCGTATGCAGACCTATCAGCGGTCTTTGAACCTTCCCCAGCATCGCCTAATCATAGACGTTGCAACAAGGTGGAACTCAACACTGCACATGCTTCAGAGACTGTGCGAACAGAGGCGTGCTGTTATTTATTTGTGGGAGGATACACGGGCAGGCAGTAGGATGGCAGACATGGAGTTGTCAGGTGTGCAGTGGTCGAAGATACAAGACATGTGTCAAGTCCTTCAGTGTTTTGAGGAATGCACACGGCTGGTTAGTGCAGACAACGCCGTAATAAGCATGAGCATCCCCCTAATGCGTCTGCTGATGCAAAGTTTGACGCACATAAAGGAGCAGGCGTCTGCACCAGAGGAAGAGGGAAGCCTTGATGACAGTCAGCCATTGTCTGGTCAGGGCAGTGTACAGGACGAGGTAGCGGGCGAAGAGGAGGTGGAGGACGAGGAGGATGATGGGGATGAGTATATTTTTAATGCCGAACCTTTCCCGGGGGCACAGGAAATTGGTTGCGTGTCACGGCCGGGTTCTGGTTTTTTGAGGGACACAAGTGACGTAGATTTGCCTGCAACTGCCCCTCAACCAATCACAACCGGAGATTTGACAACTGGAACTTTGGCCCACATGGCGGATTATGCCTTACGTATCCTAAAAAGGGACACACGCATTACGAAAATGATGAACGATGACGATTACTGGTTGGCCTGCCTCCTTGATCCACGCTATAAAGGCAAATTGCAAAATATTATGCCACATGAGAACTTGGAACTAATATTAGCAACCAAACAATCAACTCTTGTTGACCGTTTGCTTCAGGCATTCCCAGCACACAGCGCACGTGATCGTTCTCACACAAGCTCCAGGGGGCAGCAGACTAGGAGTGTTAGGGGTGCACACATCAGAAGTGGCGTTGGACAGAGGGGTTTTCTGACCAGGTTGTGGAGTGATTTTGCTATGACCGCAGACAGGACAGGTACTGCTGCATCAATTGAAAGTGACAGGAGACAACATTTGTCCAGTATGGTTACTAACTATTTTTCATCCCTTATCGATGTTCTCCCTCAACCGTCATTCCCATTTGATTACTGGGCCTCCAAATTAGACACCTGGCCAGAATTGGCAGAATATGCATTGCAGGAGCTTGCTTGCCCGGCAGCAAGTGTCCTATCAGAAAGAGTATTCAGTGCTGCAGGTTCAATATTAACCGAAAAAAGGACTCGTCTGGCTACCCAAAATGTTGACGATCTAACATTCATTAAAATGAACCACAACTGGATTTCGAAATCTTTTGCCCCACCTTGCCCGGCCGACACCTAGCTTTCCTATGAAAAGCTCTTGCCTGTGAATTACTTTTCTAATGTCTAATTTGCTGCAGCTGATTGTACAGCATACGACATGTTTACACCTCCCTAAATGGCAAAACTCCCCACACGGGGCCGTGGTATCGCGACTTGGCGCAAGCACCCGTGAGACTGCTGTTTGTCTGAAGAGGTGGGTGTGCTCGCTTTTGGTTGACGGCATTGCTACTGGGTCCCTCATAGTACAATGTAGTGTCTCTGGCGGTGGTGGTGCGCACCCAACGTCAGACACACCGTTGTAACATGAGGGGCCCTGGGGCGGTCCCGCCGGCCTCAAGAGAGTTCCCCCCTACCCCAGCTCAAAATGTGCTCTACCACGTGCAAAATTATGTCGCACAGCTCCACCAATCTTTAGTCTATTCGCTGACATCATTCAATGTCTGGCACTGACAATACAAATTTGTAGACATCTATGATGCAACTTAAAGTAGTCTGTGTCTGTGTCCTATATTGGCACCATTAAATAGTTACTGCCAAATTACAATGTCAGAAACTCAGTAGATGAGCCCACCCCTGTACCTAAGTATGCCACCTTTTTTTTTTGTTTTGGTTGTTTTGCGAGACATTAACATCTATTTATATTTTGGGAGTACTGGGACAGACACTCCTTGCACTACTCCTCCACTCACCACCAAGCTGCCTGTGTATCCATGTAACCGCTGTAAAACTGCCATGAGCCTATTGTTTGTTATTTTAGGCCTTTGATAGCCTGTCTGCGGTCCCTACTTTAAATACTCCTCCACTGACCACCAAGCTGCCTGCCCGTGTATCCATGTAACCGCTGTGAAACTGCCATGAGCCTATTGTTTGTTATGTTAGGCCTTTGATAGCCTGTCTGCGGTCCCTACTTTAAATACTCCTCCACTGACCAGACCACTGCTGCCCGTGTACCCCTGGAACCAATTATAAAGTGCCTACAGCCAGCCCATTTTCTTATGTTAGGCCTTTGAAGCCTGTCTGCGGTCCCTACTTTAAATACTCCTCCACTGACCAGACCACTGCTGCCCGTGTACCCCTGGAACCAATTATAAAGTGCCTACAGCCAGCCCATTTTCTTATGTTAGGCCTTTGAAGCCTGTCTGCGGTCCCTACTTTAAATACTCCTCCACTCACCACCACCAAGCTGCCTGCCCGTGTATCCATGTAACCGCTGTGAAACTGCCATGAGCCTATTGTTTGTTATTTTAGGCCTTTGATAGCCTGTCTGCGGTCCCTACTTTAAATACTCCTCCACTCACCACCAAGCTGCCTGCCCGTGTATCCATGTAACCGCTGTGAAACTGCCATCATGAGCCTATTGTTTGTTATGTTAGGCCTTTGATAGCCTGTCTGCGGTCCCTACTTTAAATACTCCTCCACTGACCAGACCACTGCTGCCCGTGTACCCCTGGAACCAATTATAAAGTGCCTACAGCCAGCCCATTTTCTTATGTTAGGCCTTTGAAGCCTGTCTGCGGTCCCTACTTTAAATACTCCTCCACTCACCACCACCAAGCTGCCTGCCCGTGTATCCATGTAACCGCTGTGAAACTGCCATGAGCCTATTGTTTGTTATTTTAGGCCTTTGATAGCCTGTCTGCGGTCCCTACTTTAAATACTCCTCCACTCACCACCAAGCTGCCTGCCCGTGTATCCATGTAACCGCTGTGAAACTGCCATCATGAGCCTATTGTTTGTTATGTTAGGCCTTTGATAGCCTGTCTGCGGTCCCTACTTTAAATACTCCTCCACTGACCAGACCACTGCTGCCCGTGTACCCCTGGAACCAATTATAAAGTGCCTACAGCCAGCCCATTTTCTTATGTTAGGCCTTTGATAGCCTGTCTGCGGTCCCTACTTTAAATACTCCTCCACTCACCACCAAGCTGCCTGCCCGTGTATCCATGTAACCGCTGTGAAACTGCCATCATGAGCCTATTGTTTGTTATGTTAGGCCTTTGATAGCCTGTCTGCGGTCCCTACTTTAAATACTCCTCCACTGACCAGACCACTGCTGCCCGTGTACCCCTGGAACCAATTATAAAGTGCCTACAGCCAGCCCATTTTCTTATGTTAGGCCTTTGAAGCCTGTCTGCGGTCCCTACTTTAAATACTCCTCCACTCACCACCACCAAGCTGCCTGCCCGTGTATCCATGTAACCGCTGTGAAACTGCCATGAGCCTATTGTTTGTTATTTTAGGCCTTTGATAGCCTGTGTGCGGTCCCTACTTTAAATACTCCTCCACTCACCACCAAGCTGCCTGCCCGTGTATCCATGTAACCGCTGTGAAACTGCCATGAGCCTATTGTTTGTTATTTTAGGCCTTTGATAGCCTGTGTGCGGTCCCTACTTTAAATACTCCTCCACTCACCACCAAGCTGCCTGCCCGTGTATCCATGTAACCGCTGTGAAACTGCCATGAGCCTATTGTTTGTTATGTTAGGCCTTTGATAGCCTGTCTGCGGTCCCTACTTTAAATACTCCTCCACTGACCAGACCACTGCTGCCCGTGTACCCCTGGAACCAATTATAAAGTGCCTACAGCCAGCCCATTTTCTTATGTTAGGCCTTTGAAGCCTGTCTGCGGTCCCTACTTTAAATACTCCTCCACTGACCAGACCACTGCTGCCCGTGTACCCCTGGAACCAATTATAAAGTGCCTACAGCCAGCCCATTTTCTTATGTTAGGCCTTTGATAGCCTGTCTGCGGTCCCTACTTTAAATACTCCTCCACTCACCACCAAGCTGCCTGCCCGTGTATCCATGTAACCGCTGTGAAACTGCCATCATGAGCCTATTGTTTGTTATGTTAGGCCTTTGATAGCCTGTCTGCGGTCCCTACTTTAAATACTCCTCCACTGACCAGACCACTGCTGCCCGTGTACCCCTGGAACCAATTATAAAGTGCCTACAGCCAGCCCATTTTCTTATGTTAGGCCTTTGAAGCCTGTCTGCGGTCCCTACTTTAAATACTCCTCCACTCACCACCACCAAGCTGCCTGCCCGTGTATCCATGTAACCGCTGTGAAACTGCCATGAGCCTATTGTTTGTTATTTTAGGCCTTTGATAGCCTGTGTGCGGTCCCTACTTTAAATACTCCTCCACTCACCACCAAGCTGCCTGCCCGTGTATCCATGTAACCGCTGTGAAACTGCCATGAGCCTATTGTTTGTTATTTTAGGCCTTTGATAGCCTGTGTGCGGTCCCTACTTTAAATACTCCTCCACTCACCACCAAGCTGCCTGCCCGTGTATCCATGTAACCGCTGTGAAACTGCCATGAGCCTATTGTTTGTTATGTTAGGCCTTTGATAGCCTGTCTGCGGTCCCTACTTTAAATACTCCTCCACTGACCAGACCACTGCTGCCCGTGTACCCCTGGAACCAATTATAAAGTGCCTACAGCCAGCCCATTTTCTTATGTTAGGCCTTTGAAGCCTGTCTGCGGTCCCTACTTTAAATACTCCTCCACTGACCAGACCACTGCTGCCCGTGTACCCCTGGAACCAATTATAAAGTGCCTACAGCCAGCCCATTTTCTTATGTTAGGCCTTTGAAGCCTGTCTGCGGTCCCTACTTTAAATACTCCTCCACTCACCACCACCAAGCTGCCTGCCCGTGTATCCATGTAACCGCTGTGAAACTGCCATGAGCCTATTGTTTGTTATTTTAGGCCTTTGATAGCCTGTCTGCGGTCCCTACTTTAAATACTCCTCCACTCACCACCAAGCTGCCTGCCCGTGTATCCATGTAACCGCTGTGAAACTGCCATCATGAGCCTATTGTTTGTTATGTTAGGCCTTTGATAGCCTGTCTGCGGTCCCTACTTTAAATACTCCTCCACTGACCAGACCACTGCTGCCCGTGTACCCCTGGAACCAATTATAAAGTGCCTACAGCCAGCCCATTTTCTTATGTTAGGCCTTTGAAGCCTGTCTGCGGTCCCTACTTTAAATACTCCTCCACTGACCAGACCACTGCTGCCCGTGTACCCCTGGAACCAATTATAAAGTGCCTACAGCCAGCCCATTTTCTTATGTTAGGCCTTTGAAGCCTGTCTGCGGTCCCTACTTTAAATACTCCTCCACTGACCAGACCACTGCTGCCCGTGTACCCCTGGAACCAATTATAAAGTGCCTACAGCCAGCCCATTTTCTTATGTTAGGCCTTTGAAGCCTGTCTGCGGTCCCTACTTTAAATACTCCTCCACTCACCACCACCAAGCTGCCTGCCCGTGTATCCATGTAACCGCTGTGAAACTGCCATGAGCCTATTGTTTGTTATTTTAGGCCTTTGATAGCCTGTCTGCGGTCCCTACTTTAAATACTCCTCCACTCACCACCAAGCTGCCTGCCCGTGTATCCATGTAACCGCTGTGAAACTGCCATGAGCCTATTGTTTGTTATTTTAGGCCTTTGATAGCCTGTGTGCGGTCCCTACTTTAAATACTCCTCCACTCACCACCAAGCTGCCTGCCCGTGTATCCATGTAACCGCTGTGAAACTGCCATGAGCCTATTGTTTGTTATGTTAGGCCTTTGATAGCCTGTCTGCGGTCCCTACTTTAAATACTCCTCCACTGACCAGACCACTGCTGCCCGTGTACCCCTGGAACCAATTATAAAGTGCCTACAGCCAGCCCATTTTCTTATGTTAGGCCTTTGAAGCCTGTCTGCGGTCCCTACTTTAAATACTCCTCCACTGACCAGACCACTGCTGCCCGTGTACCCCTGGAACCAATTATAAAGTGCCTACAGCCAGCCCATTTTCTTATGTTAGGCCTTTGAAGCCTGTCTGCGGTCCCTACTTTAAATACTCCTCCACTCACCACCACCAAGCTGCCTGCCCGTGTATCCATGTAACCGCTGTGAAACTGCCATGAGCCTATTGTTTGTTATTTTAGGCCTTTGATAGCCTGTCTGCGGTCCCTACTTTAAATACTCCTCCACTCACCACCAAGCTGCCTGCCCGTGTATCCATGTAACCGCTGTGAAACTGCCATCATGAGCCTATTGTTTGTTATGTTAGGCCTTTGATAGCCTGTCTGCGGTCCCTACTTTAAATACTCCTCCACTGACCAGACCACTGCTGCCCGTGTACCCCTGGAACCAATTATAAAGTGCCTACAGCCAGCCCATTTTCTTATGTTAGGCCTTTGAAGCCTGTCTGCGGTCCCTACTTTAAATACTCCTCCACTGACCAGACCACTGCTGCCCGTGTACCCCTGGAACCAATTATAAAGTGCCTACAGCCAGCCCATTTTCTTATGTTAGGCCTTTGAAGCCTGTCTGCGGTCCCTACTTTAAATACTCCTCCACTCACCACCACCAAGCTGCCTGCCCGTCTATCCATGTAACCGCTGTAAAACTGCAATGAGCCTATTGTTTGTTATTTTAGGCCTTTGATAGCCTGTCTGCGGCCCCTACTTGCAATACTCCTCCACTGACCACAATGCTGCCTGGAGTGCCTGCCTGTGTATCCATGTAACCGATGTAAAACTGCCATGACTGCCTACTGTTTGTTATTTTAGGCCTTTGATAGCCTGTCTGCAGCCCCTACTTGCAATACTCCTCCACTGACCACACCAATGCTGCCCGTGTACCCCTGGAACCTATTTAAAAGTTCATAGAGCCTAGTTATATATTTTATTTACTATTAATAAGGCCATGATGGACTACGCTGTACCACGCTACAAGCTAACCAGTCGACACTTCTTTTGCGAGAAAAGCCATCCCAACCCTCCACCAGCATGTAGAAGACCGCATTGTCCATGCACTCTGGCAATCTGTGAGTACAAAGGTGCACCTGACAACAGACGCATGGACCTGTAGGCATGGCCACGGAAGATTACGTGTCCATTACGGCGCAATGGGTTAATGTGGTGGATGCATGGTCCACAGGGGACAGCCTACTAAGTCTGTCTGCAGTCCCTAATTCAAATTGTGCTCCACTGTCTAAATCGGAACTTCCACCTTCTGGCTTTCGGCCTATAGTATCAGAAATTAAACTGCATTTGGCCTTCAACTTTGGTTAGGGCCTACTAACGGCTTCTGCCCCTCCCTGGTGTTGCCCTCAACTAAATAAAGCTGAGCTTCAACCTTCTGCTCCAAATTACCATTTTGAAAAATGCAATAGGCTTTTCAGGCCTACTAAAGGAGTCTGTCTGTGTGCCCCTCCCTGGTGTTGTCCTCAACTAAATAAAGCTGAGCTTCAACCTTCCGGCTCTCATTATGTGGTTTTAAAAAAAAAAAAGGTGGTTAGGGCCTACTAACGGCTTCTGCCCCTCCCTGGTGTTGTCCTCAACTAAATAAAGCTGAGCTTCAACCTTCCGGCTCTCATTATGTGGTTTTAAAAAAAAAAAAGGTGGTTAGGGCCTACTAACGGCTTCTGCCCCTCCCTGGTGTTGTCCTCAACTAAATAAAGCTGAGCTTCAACCTTCCGGCTCTCATTATGTGGTTTTAAAAAAAAAAAGGTGGTTAGGGCCTACTAACGGCTTCTGCCCCTCCCTGGTGTTGTCCTCAACTAAATAAAGCTGAGCTTCAACCTTCCGGCTCTCATTATGTGGTTTTAAAAAAAAAAAAGGTGGTTAGGGCCTACTAACGGCTTCTGCCCCTCCCTGGTGTTGTCCTCAACTAAATAAAGCTGAGCTTCAACCTTCCGGCTCTCATTATGTGGTTTTAAAAAAAAAAATGGTGGTTAGGGCCTACTAACGGCTTCTGCCCCTCCCTGGTGTTGTCCTCAACTAAATAAAGCTGAGCTTCAACCTTCCGGCTCTCATTATGTGGTTTTAAAAAAAAAAAGGTGGTTAGGGCCTACTAACGGCTTCTGCCCCTCCCTGGTGTTGTCCTCAACTAAATAAAGCTGAGCTTCAACCTTCCGGCTCTCATTATGTGGTTTTAAAAAAAAAAAAGGTGGTTAGGGCCTACTAACGGCTTCTGCCCCTCCCTGGTGTTGTCCTCAACTAAATAAAGCTGAGCTTCAACCTTCCGGCTCTCATTATGTGGTTTTAAAAAAAAAAAAGGTGGTTAGGGCCTACTAACGGCTTCTGCCCCTCCCTGGTGTTGTCCTCAACTAAATAAAGCTGAGCTTCAACCTTCCGGCTCTCATTATGTGGTTTTAAAAAAAAAAAGGTGGTTAGGGCCTACTAACGGCTTCTGCCCCTCCCTGGTGTTGTCCTCAACTAAATAAAGCTGAGCTTCAACCTTCCGGCTCTCATTATGTGGTTTTAAAAAAAAAAAATGGTGGTTAGGGCCTACTAACGGCTTCTGCCCCTCCCTGGTGTTGTCCTCAACTAAATAAAGCTGAGCTTCAACCTTCCGGCTCTCATTAAGTGGTTTTAAAAAAAAAATGGTGGTTAGGGCCTACTAACGGCTTCTGCCCCTCCCTGGTGTTGCCCTCAACTAAATAAAGCTGAGCTTCAACCTTCTGCTCCAAATTACCATTTTAAAAAATGCAATAGGCTTTTCCGGCCTACTAAAGGTGTCTGCCCCTCCCTGGTGTTGTCCTCAACTGAACAAAGCTGAGCTTCCACATTCTGGCTTTCGCCCTATACTATCAGATATTAAACTGCATTTGGCCTACTAGTGTGGTTAGGCCCTTGAAACAGTGTCTGCTGCTCTTGGGTTTGCTACTCCACTGAACAAAGCAATGCCGCCTGTTTAGTCCTGTTACCAATTTTGAACTGCATGTAGCCTACTTTATTCTTTGGCCCTATATCTGTTTCCTCCTCATCCTGCCCATTGCCCAGCCACTGCTAAATGAGTCTGCTGGTACATTGACCGAGACCACTACATTCCCCTTGTACTCTACACAGCCAGAATCTGTCCCTGCTGAAAGTAAGGTTCCCCTTCCCGCATGTTATACCACCTTACACAGGGACAAAGAGGAAGGTGCAGATGAAAGTGCAGGTTCCTTCATCAGGTGGGGGGGCATACTCGTTGGCGACGTCACTGGCACAGGGCCCCTCAGAGTACGCAAAAGTGTCGCTGCTGGTGGGAGGCGCCCCCGCCATGCAAACACACCGCCGTACTTTGAGGGGCCCTGTGCCAGTGGCAATGCGAACGAGTGGGCCCCCCCCCTGCTTGCTCAGGATCACAGCACTTGCAACTTTTAAATAATTACCTTTCCCTGCAACACCGCCGTGACGTAGTCCGCATTTCCTGGGCCCACGAAAAACTTGAGCCGGCCCTACTCCCCCCACAACTTTTGCCAAATGACCCCCAATTCCCTATGCCCAACTATTATTATAAAGTTAATTAAGATTGACAAGCTTCAGAAACAAGAATGGATGTTTTTGGCATTAAAATGGGCACTGTAGGTGTTTTCCTGGCCTCCACTCACTGCCGACTATGCTTCCCCATTGACTTGCATTGGGTTTCGTGTTTCGGTCGATCCCCGACTTTTAGCGATAATCGGCCGACTGCACTCGACTCGACTCTGGACAAAATCGGGTTTCCCAAAACCCTACTCGATCTTAAAAAAATGAAAGTCGCTCAACCCTATTCACTACCATTCTGAATGGTACTGATTGTAATGAAAAGGGAGAACAGAATTCGGGCCATGGAATTACCCCTTGGCTGTTATTTTCAGCACCCCCAAAACCAGACAGTACCATATTCTACCATTGGAAAGAAGAAAGGTTCCATCAAGACACAAGCCAGCAACTACTGACTGCCCTTCTCTATTCTTTCACGAGTACATGACTAAACGGAAAAAAAGGAAAGGGTACTTTCATAACAATATTTAAAAAACAAAAATCATAAAACTATATTATAACTTTTGCAGGGCAAAACCTATTTAAAGGAGTTGTCCACTACTAGGACAACCCCTTCTTAAACTAAATGTTGGGCACCAATAAAAAAAATAAAGCCTACACTAACCTCCCATGATGGTGCAGTTCCCATGGTGTCGGCACTCACAGTCCCCGGGCTGCGATGCGTGGAATGACACGTGAAGTCCGGCACCCAATCAGCGCTGGTGTCACTGTCTCCACCTTTGGACTGACTCTTCAGGTTCAGTTAGAAGGCAGAGACAGTGATGCCACTGTTGATTGGGCGCTGGGGTCACGTGTCACAACACCGCACCACAGCCCCGGGGAGAGCGAGTGCCAACACCGCGCAGGAAGGGAGTCAGCGCAGGAAGGGAGTATCGGCATCATGATTTTATCTAGGCCGAAAATTTAGTTTAAGAAGAGTTTGTCCTAGTGTTGGACAACTCCTTTAAAGTACCATAGTAAATGCAAATGAAACAATAGTCAATGTAAGCAAAAAATCTATTACTAGAGGGTTCTGCGAAGGTGAATGTCTCCTGAAAAACCATAATATTATAGGGAAAGGGCTCCATGGTCTGAACAGCGCTCGGACCAATGCTATTCAATGGGGCAGACCAGATAAGCAATTTTGTTTACTGACCAATCGCAACATGTATCGGTGTCTTCCATAAATCAGAAGACACTTGGCCATTCAAGTTTATGGATGCATGAAAACAAATCAGATGTGATACAGATACACAGTATAGGAACCGATTTTTACGAATGCATTGTAATTCTGTCTTGTAAATTATTTATAGCTGCTGCTGTAAAAAAAAAACGGATTGTATATGTTCTGCACACGGAAGTCACATTTCTCTGGATGAAACGCTGACCGATTTTTTTACAGGCTTGCGTGATCCTTCACAATCGGAATGGTGCCACATACTAAATTATACATAAAAAGACAGAAGCCCAAAAATAGAAGTGAAGGCAATAAGAACACAAAGGAAAGCAGGTCCCACATTACCAAAAAGTCCCCAAATGCCCAACCGTCCAACGAAAAATAAAACAGAACCTTAAAAAGCCGGCTGGTCATTCTTCTCAGGATGGGTGCTACATTTAGTCCCACCATAGAGCAATAGGGTGATCGCATTTTGTGTCTCTAATCGTTTTGACTCTTGATGGTGAAGTCCTTATGTTTTATCTAGAACGCTAATAAATCTTTTGGACCAAAGTTGCCTTTTTTAGTCATGTTGTAATTACCAGACCTCTGACTTGATATCTGGGTTCGCAAATCCAATTATATCTTTCCTTCGGTCTGTGATGCATCTCTTCATTCACTGCCGTAAGCCCTGTCTGCATTTCCCTCAGACAGTAGCATCTCTAAAGCTCGGCTTTACAAAAAAAAATCTGCAGTTTCCAAGTATCTGGGAAGCTTTGGTGCCTATTGTATGGTCATGGGCTACATTCATTTTGCCATTGCGGTTTTCCTTAGCCAATTACATTAGAGATTAGTGTGATAATTTGTAGTGTCGCCTTTTTACAAAAGTGCTTATCACCAGACATAGCTGTTTTCCCACTTTTGATGTAGAGTTTATACCAGGGATATTCAACTTTTTTGGGTCCGAGGGCCACACTTTCAGACCAAACCAACAGCAATGCTCTGTAGTATTACAGAAGTATTACGTTCTGAGACATTTACTGCATACTGAAAGTATGTGCCATAAATACTTAATATGAAACAATGAAAAATGGTCTGAGGAGCGCAGGAAAGAGACACAGACGAGAGATGGGGTTAAACCACAACGCGTTTCGACGGAGGATCCGTCTTCATCAGGTGGATGTCAGGTGGATCCACCTGATGAAGATGGATCCTCTGTCGAAACGCGTTGTGGTTTAACCCCATCTCTTGTCTGTGTCTCTTTCCTGCTCTCCTCAGACCATTTATCATTGTCTCATTGCTCCCACCCTCTATTGGAGGTTCTCGGCTGGAGCTGCGATGGAGACCTGACATCCTGTCCACCCCTGGGCTGCTTCCTAAGCACTCCTATATGACCACTCATCACTGACTCTCATAAATACTTAATAGGCACTGGACCCTTTTTTAGGGCTCCTACCTAGGAGGAAAGTAGAGGTACCTTCTCATGGGCGTGTGCCATCCACAAAGGAAGAGACCATGCATTCAGCTCTCTCCATTGTTGTATATGCCAGACACGGAAACATTCGAGTGTTTCCCTTCACCAATAAACTACACCAAATATTGTGGCTCTCATGCTTGGCCAGTTATTCATCTCATCTACTCCTTTGTGTGCTACAGGAGTCAAGACTTACCCATTCTGCTAAATATGGCTGCCCTAGAGATGACCACACAGCACATCATTCATGGTTACACATCACTATGGGGCTATGCAGCGATGGTCTTCTGCATGACATGGAAACTATCCATGACCAGACACAATGCACATGGTTGAGGGCTGCCCAGAAGGTTATTGTGGGCAGCATGTAGACCTCGGGCAGGTAACACTCTGGTGTTATTATACTGGTGACAATACGTTGGATGAACTGGACAAATACAAAGAAATTAATGTCGTTCTATTGTGTCTGGACTGGTAGAAAAAACAATAACAACAAATAATAGCACCTGTAATACAGCAAGCACTGCAGAACATATGATGTAATGACATATTGAAGTACTACTAGCACCGCATCAATCCAATATGTATAGATCATATAACACTCACATTAGATGAACACATCTCATCAACCACCCCCATCACATATGACTGATAGCCTCATTCCCTGAGCTGACAGTGAACCTCTGCGTTGTGTGCAGACACGCAAAATATTCTCATTTTTTATCCCAGGAGACCGCTGTTTATGGACATTTCATGTTAGCTGAGGTCTCTGACCAAGTCTCAATAATATTCAATCCTGAAACTACATCCAATACACTATATTGTTTTATTAATATTTATATTAGTATTGTCATAAAAAGGGGTAAGAAAATGACTTCTTTCTTTTAGAAACAGTGCCACTCTTGTCCATGGGCTGTGCCTGGTATTACAGCTCAGTTCCATGACAACTGTACTACCAGTCCATGGAATAGAGTAGTGATATTTCTGAAGAAACCAGTCATGATTTTCTAACCTCATACAATTCTGTAACTGTCAATATGTAGCAGTCTCCATTGTTTGTGTATTGTAAAAGTGCTGGAAGTTAAGGACCTTTTCATCTTTTCAGTCCAGTTGACATAGTTTTTGAAAAGATTTTTTTTTCCACCTGGAGTAGAATTATCTGTTTTTTAGCAAGAATTATACAAGCCAAAGGTGAACCAAGAATGCCACAAACAAAACTACAGCAATAAATAAAGAAATAAAATTGCATAGTATTATTATAAAACAATTGTAAACTATGAAGAGTAGTGGAGGACGTCTGTGGAGGAACTCTTTAAGGGTATGGGCACACGGGACTTTTTTCAGGTAGATGTAAAAACGACTTGCTGTATATATGTTTTGTATTCTTTAACCACTTCAAGCTTTGAAGCGGCTTAAAGAAGTGACATATCCATTCTTCTGGTGACTTCTGCTTAGAAGCCACCACTATTTTGTACATAAAACTTTCAAAAAAGTAACTAGCATAACATATGACAAGGAAGAGACTTCAGGAAGAACGCCGCAGTTTTTGTCTTCATGCGTCCTCTGCTTCAAAAACTACCGGCATCAAAGAGACGCCATGTGCACAATCTCTAGGCTTTGTGCAAACGTTGAGAATTTGCAGCAGATTTTTCACCAGCAAAAACAAAAAATGTGTTGGCAGGAAAAACACTGAGTAAAGTGTGCACGTTTTGACACATTTTTGCATGAGTTATTATTTATGTTTTTTTCTTATTCAAAATGCTGAAAGAAATAACAGGCTGCAGATTTCAAATAAAGCTTTGGAAATTCAAATCCACAAGGGAAAAATAAGCAGCATGTGCATGAGATTTCAGAAATCTCATTCACTTTGCTGGTACTGTAAAATGCTGCACAAAACGTAGAAAAAATAATATTAAGCAGAGTTAAGTATCCTGACATCCCCCTATATACATAATCTGAGCCCGCACACAACCCCCCTATCTATTATATGAGCCCACACACAGCTCTCTATTTACTGTAAGAGCCCACACATGGACGGCAGGCAAGGGCATGGTGTGGTCCGTGGGCCACTGTTTTAGCCCTTTAGCTGTCTTGGTCCACGGGACAAACTGGAACAGCCAGAGGGCCACATGGCTGCAGTTAGCCCAGGTCTGCCATAGAGCAATAATGCTCATTGGAGGCTGTGTTCAGATGTTGGAGCCACTTTGAGCTCTGCCATGGTTTTCAAATGAACTACAACTAGAAGTAGCCCCACGTGGTCAATGACATTCAGACGGCTACTAGCCCCAGTCAATTTGAAATAGCAACAGCTCACCATCGCTTTGATCTCAAAATGGCAACCAAGCCTTAAAACATTTCTCAGTCAAAAAATGATCTCTATGGTTTCACGTCCCCAAGCTCCTTCGCGTTAGGACTGGCACATCCACAGCTTTTCCTCCCCCTTCCATATTACTCAGCATTCTGACATCACCCAAGGCTGTACAGAAGACCTGGAATAGTAGCCATAAGCTAAGCTAATTAGTTAGTAGAAAGTCAAGTTATCAGGACTTCCTGGTTTCTTAAAAAGCCGATTCATTTGCAGCTTTGCCTTTGCTGTGATCAGAGCCAGAGCAATCTGTAAGGTTAGCAGGCAGGAGAAGGAAGGAATAACGAAGATTAGCATCAGTACCTGGCAGCCGGGAAAGATATCCTTATTTCTAGCATTCTGACATCGAATGTGCCAAAGATAACATGATTTAGGCTGTATGAGCAGCTTTGCAATGAAAATGTTTCCACTACTGAACTATGGGGCATATACTGAACATTTGCATTAAAAGAGCTTCTCTTATATTGAAAATCCCTGTCCACATATTTCTTCATATTTTCTTTAGGTCCATATTGACATCAGAAGTTTTTTTTTCCCCACTTTGGACCCCGTTATGAACTAGAACTGATGAGATGACCATTTATCTGGAGGATAAATATATCTATAGCTAGATTGTCCAGTGGATAACAGCTAATCACTAGTGGATAGAGATGCTGGAAAAAAAACAAAAGATACATTTTCATGTTTTACCCAAAAAATATGAACATCAGAGCATGAGAAGGAAACACCACGAGTTTTAGTTCCTATATCTGGTAGGATCCAATTACCATCTTGGCAAAAATATACATGTAAGAAAACATGGACCAAAACTCCATTTGTTAGAACCAAGGATGTTGATCTGCCTATTGAAGTCATTGGTGCTACCTTTAAAATGTTATTCTTTTCATGCCCTTTGTGGTGAAATTGATCAACCCAGTCTCCATAGATGTGCCTCTTATGGATACCTTCATCATTGCCAAATTCACTTTTACAGATACAGAGCATAGCTGATAGATTTCCAAATCAGTTGTAAGTGCACAAGCATCGAAACATTGTCACCCACTTAAAAAGGGTTATCCCACCATTATTTACTGTACAAATTTGACCAATATTTGTCAGGTAAAATACATTCAAAGGAACTAACTGAACTGTTATAACATTTACTCACATACTATTGTGCAAGCTGGTGTTCAAAGCATATAGCAATGTGCATGTCCACCTAATGGCTGAGCGTTGATGGACATATATCCTCAGCCATTCTCCACACTGCTGGATCTTGATTTCTATTTTTTGCTAGTGAACCACTATTTAGTAAAGCGCGACCAATGCAAATTGTTTCTATGCTGCTTGATAGGGAAGGACACAAGTAGTATCAGAGCGATATAGACCAAAAGCAAGGCTGCTTCTTAGGACTTGTGGACAAGTAAGGACTCCCTACCTTCACTGCTCCAAACTTCATAATTCTTTGTAGGGAATATACTGTGGACTCTGTTTACAGCAGCCAGAGACCCGAGAACTTGAAATATCAGATGCCAAAGGAAGCGAACTACAAAACTGTATCTGTGCACGTTCGCTCAGAGTCATCACTAGAGGAGATGTAAAGTAAAAAATGCTTCTGGCACCAAGTGAAGCGAGATGGATTGTCTCTCTTGGTACCTAACCTCCTCTGGTTTAAATGAAACATTCAGTTTCTTGAAGTAAGACTCTGACACCACCTTTTCCTCTTTTTAATATTCTCTTACATTTATCATACTTTTTTGTATATACTGTATGTTTTTTGATTTGGTCATTTTTGTTTACCTGCAGTTTTTCATCAGGCCTAAACACCCATTATTGCTCTTTAGACTGATTTATATCTATTTACAAAAATGTTGGAGAACCCTGAAATAATCCGTGACACCTACAGATCATGTCACACATCCAGGGTAATTGTGGTTCAACTGTTTATTTAGATTAACTGTGATTGTATGATCTAAGATATTGGTTATAATGTTGAATATAGATTTAGTAATTGCTTGATAATATGTTTGGATTTTCTTCCCCTTCTTATTTGTTTTCCTTTCAGGTACCCTGGGTTGAGAATGATTTGATTTTCAGCCCATTCTTACCCGCTTCTCTTTGTGGTCTTTGTGATTGGAGTGCGCGTGCGCCGTTCTCCGCTCTGCGTTCCCATCTGGGTTCCATCATCTCTATGCCATCTGCACATGTCCAGGAGCCTTAGCAACATGTCGTTGCTCCTGGACATTTGCACTGGTGGCTTGATGGCTGGGGATGGACGAGGGGCGCACGGGACAATCTGCCCATGGGCCGACAGTCCTATCCCATTGGTTGGGCATTGGCCATGTGATTAGGGTCACGTGGTTATATGGTCCTGCAGGGCATCTTTTTCAACTACTCTCTCCTTGATAAAGCAATGATACATTAAGCAAAACACTTTGTTTTCTGGGACCATTTAGCAGAATAAATAAGAATTGGCAAAAAAAAAAATTGGGCCTAAGTTTGCTATCTGGTGGTATGGTTTTGTGAGAATATTTAATCACCTGTGATAAGGTTTAATCACCCCAGTGGCATATATGAATATTTGTTTGATTTTCCTGTCCTTACCTACCCACCCTCAGGACGTTTTGCTAGTGACTCCCCCTTTGTTCTTGTTACCCGCCTGTCAATTTTATATACATTTAGTCTGTTCATATTTTTGTATAAATAAATCTGATTTTTATCCTTTTAAAATATACTTTTTTGCCTATGCATTTTCTTAGGGTTTACTATGGCCTTATATTTACTTACTAAAATGTTCCTGGTATTTATTTCATCAACCTTATTTGTATAGCGATAGCCCAAGCAAAAGATTAGTGGTGTCATGGCACTTTGTTAAACAGTCAGAACCATTTATCATAGATCAGTTTTGAAATCTAGTATTTAAACAGCTCCTGGCACAGTTTGGAAACAAAGCACCATCAAGAAAAATTGCAGAAAAAACGTTTGCTGTTTTCTGCCGTCATCGTCACAGTACTTTTGATTTTCAGAAATCTGCTATGTATTACTACATGTTCATGCATTTGTATGTTCCTGTATTGTGTGAAAAGAAACCCCCATGTGACTGGACACATAAATTATTCCTGACAGCCCAAATCTGAATGCGGTTTTCATTTGTACTCAATAATAGCATGAAAATGAGAGTCATAAAAACATCCAATGTGAAGCTAATCTATAAATGGTCATGCTTGAAAACCCCTTTGATGGTACATAATAAAAAGGTCATGAAATCCTGCAAATGGAAAATCCCAAAAAACAATTTCAGAATTTAAGAATACATGTGATATTACTTATTATTCTACACTACTACACTGGACATGTAACAGCAAAGCAATACTTACACAAATATACCTACAGCGCAACATTATAAACCTAATATAGTAGTATAGTGTCTGGTGTTAACATGTCAGAAGATCCTTTTTATCTTCGAGGCAATGTATATACACATACGGTATACACACAGACTGTGTCATGTTACAGCAACAACATTTGGCAGAAAAGAAGAAGAGAATAAAGGGAATTTTAGATTGAAGTAAAAATACTTACTGCATATCAGGGTAGTGACCTATTTTGTGTTGAATTTCTGTTCGGGAACGTTGGCAGGTAAGTATATACATCAAATATTAATTTTGCTGGGAACACTTCATGCTCAGAAAACTAAGTACAGAGCCACATCTACTTGTTTGAACTCAAAAGTTTTTGAGACAGAAGAGCCAAGGGCATAAAATTAATATTACGTGTATACCATACTCTACTTTGGATGTTAGCTGAGCCAGATATATAATACTGTGGGCCAGAAACATATGTATGCACAATATATTGGGTGTGTGCTGATACAAATAAGACTATATAGTAATGTAGATTTATTTGTTATTTCAAAAACTGGAACCTTTCACGAGCAAATGGACTTTGGTTCAGAGTAATCAGCTGTTTCTCCAAAACTGTGCCATTTAGGAGGTAAGTATAGTGGCGACACTCATCCATGTATCAATGTTCTTGGTCGAACTTCCTTAAATATAATGAAACATTGTACCCTAAAGCAGTTCTAACTTTTATATAACTTAGGAATTTGTTCTCATCCTGTAATATTGAATATCGAAGTTCCTCTTGTGGATCTTGAGAACAATCACTGGTGGCAGATGCCACATTTATGGATACATGAAGTGGTAAAGAGGTCACGAATGCAGAGATTGCAGAGACTCCAGGTCGCTAATGTTCTAGGGGGCACTCAGAGCATCAAAGCTATCTTTATCATTAAACTAAAGGGCTACACAATACACTCAGCTAAGACTGTTTCAAGTGAAAAGCACAATTTTTTTTTATTTCAAATCCATATTCGTAGACAACAATCATAAATACAAGCCCATTCATAGATTCATATACCCAAACATACTCACAACACAACCGTTAAAGATTAAGAAGATACCATCTTCTAACAGATGAGAAAACTGAGTTGCTCAACTGTTCTTCATTGTGGGATAGATTACTCATTGTACATCTCACTCTTTGTCATTTTTCTGAAAAAAGCAGCCATATAAATTTTTGGCCACACGAGACACAGGCTTTTGCGGCTCCTATTGGATATTGTCGAACATTTAGATCAATCACTGTATGGACAGACAGGCCAATGTACATAGTTTCCCTCCATCCTAAGGACCTCTACCTTGTGGTTCATGCAGGAACTGGATTTTGATTCTGAACATTGTATATTAAAATCACAGCACATTCAGTGTTCGATTATTCCGAATTTATCAGACGTTTCTTATCATAGGTCATCTCATATATTAAATCTTGGTTGAAAAGTAACATAATATAAAACTTGGCTGAAGAATAAGACATTAAATAGTCACATTGGATACGAGTGTGGAGTATAGAACACAACTTGAGTTCAGTAAGTATCTTAAAAATGGATATAAAGATCATTGATCAGCAGAATTTCATACTGCGAAGATGTGTGAAGTTGCATCATTATTAAGGATTTATGTACAAAGAAGATTTCAGGGATCGTTTAGGAATAAATAATTAATGAGATAAAAAGGTGCCACCAACACAAAAACAGCTGCTTAAGAGATTCTGGTCAATAGGTGCTTGTTTGCTATTGAGCCTTCAAACATCGCAATTTCAAAAGATACCTGACCGAACAAGAAAAAAGTAGCAGACAAGTAGCGACTGCAGCCCATTAAAATGTAAAATTATTTAAAAAATAAATAAAAGATGAACTATTGTTGGTACAGCAACCAATGATCAGCTGGAAGTAGAGACAGTAATGCTAATGAAGGCACAAATGATGAATGAAAGTTTACACTGACACACCTAATTTTCCAAGAGCAAATCGGTTCCCCTGGACACTCTCTTCTAGAATAGATCTCTCACTGGAATCCTTTATTTGTGCATTAAGGGTTACATTGATTGCATTGGACTCAAAGGTAATTGATTAAATTCTTTTCAGGATCTGTACCTTGGGAATAAAGCCCTCTATACTGCCTCCAATACAGCTGATGTACACTACTGCTGAAGTCTTACACTATACCGCAGTAAGGGCTGAAAATGTAGTAAGTGTGTGTATATATGCAGGTGTGTGTGTACATATGTATACATATGTGTGCGTGTGTGTATATGTGTGTGTATATATATATATATATATATATATATATATATATATATATATATATATATATATATATATATCCATTTTTTACACATACTCTGCTTACAATAGTAAAAACCTTCACATTCGGATTGTGGAGAAGTTTCAAACCCACGTTTGGTTTACGTCACGTAGAAATGTAGACAAATGGAGCCATATTGTACATCAGTTACGAAAATAAACAAGGCGAGTCATGTGCATACATATGTCCATAATATTTTATCTTACACAATAAGAACACAAAATTGGCAACTGTAAAAATGTTTCCACGGCCTATTGAAAATACCCCAGTGCGAATGTTCTTCTTGGTTTTCTTATGCATCTACAATGCTGTCTACATGTAAAGCAGGCAATGCAGGCAGCCTGACTATGACTGGAGTGTACGTTTCTTGCTTCTCAATAGAGTCCAGGTAAAGCACACATCTAACCTCTTCTAGCTCACTGCAGTAATTGAGAACCTGTGTGAACTGGTACCCTACACAACAACGACCTGGCCCTCAGACCTGCAAGGAGACGGCCGGGATTATTCCACCTCTTTGGTATTCTAAGAAGTACTCTTTGCTGCAGAATGATATCACAACACACACTTAGAAAATCCCAACCCATATACATTATATATATATATATACACACCCTGAAATAATGAGAATCCGTGCAGTCAGAGAACCCGACAAGAATATTGTGAAAGCCCAGCAAAGTGTCACCCTACAGGTTCTGCTGTTTGTTGATGTTGGGATGTCACAATTGGAAAGAAAAAAAAAAATCTATGATCTACTACACTGCAGTGCCAACGTCAGAGGCAAACCAGGGATTCATTGCTCTTCATGGGACTGGGAGCGAAAGGAACTGCGGGTCATGCAGGACCAGAGGAATCCAACAGAAAATGTTTCATTATATTCACGTAACCCCCTGTCTGCACTCCCTCCAACAGAAAAAACGCAGGCCACGGGGCGATACCAAACACAGGGGCCATTGCCTCCATAAAATAACAAGCGAGAGTGGAAATAAGGCTGATAGTGCATGGCGTCCTGTATGATATTATTGAATAAAGCCCCGAGGAGCCACACAAAAGGTGTCCTGAGGAAAGAATGGGACCAAGAAACGCTGTTAATCTCCTGCTGGAAGAAGCCTACACAGTATACTGCAAATATTAACCCTGTGCTGGCAGGTTTCACTGCATCACATAAAAGCGCCAATGATGCTGCATGGAAATCACATCCTGTATGTATTTGTAATATGAGGAAACAAATCTTCTCAATATATTCACTTGTGATTTCCCCTGAATGGCACTGCCATGCTTTCAGGGCATTATGAGGGGGCAGAAATGTGGAACAGCCCGCCACTGTTTGGGATTTTTTTTTTCTACTTTTGAGAGGTTGTTCGTGTTTGGAATATTTGTCAGCTAAGCTGAAAGTATTGCAGGATGCCAGTGCCATGGTCAAGGGATAGAACTCAAGCACAAAGCTAGGGCTTTCACAGAAAGGTGCCGACATGCCGGTAACCTGCATTTACAAGATTTACTAAAGGAAACAAAAATACAAAACAAACAAAGTTGCCACTCCTTTAGAAGACGGGCACACACCAGACCGGATGACGTATCCGTTCAAGCCAATTGAATAGAAAAAAAATACAGCTTAAGGTACAGAACACAAACATTGCATCGGCCTCATGGCAAGATGATTTTCTTCTGTGTTCCCACTAGTGCTCCTGAGAAGCCAGCAATAGAATGGTGTGAAGGTGGAATCATGCAATGTGCATCTTTATCATGCTTACCACTTGGGTTCTTGTTTTTCTTAAGACTCTTGCCACAAAGACACTGCAGCATATGCGTTCCTTTGCTGAAAATGTTCCAAAGAAACCACATTGATTTGGGCAAAAAGCAATCCAGCAGCTTAGACACCCTGAGAACGAAGAAATCCTTGTTGTTGCATAATAAGAGATTGTGATCAGTTCTCCAGAACAAGGGTACCAATTTAACCATAGAAAATGATTATTTTCCTAGCGTCTCCCAGTCTGATTTCCGTGCAGGGGGTTATTTCTTTCGAGACTCCTCAATTAGAGAGCTGTTTTGTATCTCTCTTTTTTTTTTCCGCTTTCAGATAAGGTTAAGATTAATGATTATTACTACATCAACACTGGGCTGTTACCAAAGTGTGCAATTTTCCTTTCCAGCATGCAGCCAAATGAAGTGAGCTAAAGAAATCCCAAGAGAGGCCAAAAAAACTAATCTTAGAGCAGTGAGACATGTACGATCCCCGAAGTAAAAACCATTGCCTAGCACTTGATTGCTATAAGGAAGGGTGGATCTGTAGAGCATCCAAAGCCAAGGCAGGATACATGTTACTAAAAGACTGCAGTTGTAGCACCAAGCACAACAAATATCACCCAGCCAAGCCTGGAAGATGATGATGGCACAAACTCCCCTCTGCAAGTGTCAGTGGGATCAGCATCAATCCCTGCGATCCGTGCAATCCTATTTAACCTGCAGGTCCCAGTCCCCCAGCAGAAGTGCTGGAAATCCAGATCTCCTCAGTAGCTGATCACTGTGGGTGGAGGAGAGGCAGATCTCTCCCTGCTCTCACTCTCCCTGCTGCCTCAAGCACTGGTGTGCATTAGAAATAAATTTCCCTGTCTTTCACTCCCTGTGCTGGCTCTGAATTGCAGGCACAGATAGAGTAGGAGGAGTTGGAAGGTTTTTTTCCCCATCTTTTTTTTTTATATATAAAAAGCTTTATTTGATCCTATACGAATAGACACATTTTTTTTTATTCTTTCACATGATGAGACACATTTCTGAAACATCATAATAAGGCTCCGCTAAGGTTAATGTAAAATTCATCACAACATTTAAAAGCCGATTTGATTATCTGTGTTACCATAGGTATCGCATCAGCTTTCTCTCTTTATCCTTTTTTTTTCTTCCTCTTGCGTTCAATCCACTTTCCGTTACGTAAGGGTGAACACGGGTAGAATGTTTGATTTCAGGTACAACACTATGCAAATATTTCATTTACAGAAACAACATGCGGCGGATGAGTATAGACACATAAGGGACACAGGCGTCCTGCATCTCGCACAGGGGACCTTGACAAGATTCAATGTTGCATATACTGTAGTAATAATCTAGTGGTAGCTGATAATTGCACTGACAGCACAAACAATAGCAATGCGGAGCAATGTGCTGCCGTGTGCAGCTGCAATCACAGGAGGTTTGCAGATCAGTCCGATGGCAGCAGCACTCTGCATCCTGCTCCGATACTAGTACGTTACCTTTCCTGCACCCCTCATTATGTAAAGACAGTTGTGCATTGTTTTATTAATTTTGTTGGTTACTATGGCAACCCCACCCCAGCGTGTACGCGTGTGCACATTTCTTTTTTTTTTCTCATGTGACACGCATTTTAACTTTCCAGACAATTAATATTTTATCTCATTCTAGTCATCAGAACAAGCTATTCACATTGAATGGATAGAAATGAAAAGGATGAACATGAAAAATGTGAAATTATGTAAGCGCAATCCATTTCAAATAAGTTTTTTATTCAGCAGCAAAAAGTACGATTTCTTAGTCTTTTGTGGACAATATGAATACACTGGAAATATTATGATCTGGCATTATTGCCTATTTCGGATTATCAGTTGATTATAAAACAATATGAAAAGGAATCTGTCAGCAGGTTTTTGCTACCTCTTGTGAGAGCAGACTGATGTAGGCAAAGAGAAGCTGAATCCAATGAGGTATCACTTAGTTTACTAGGTGCAGCCATTCTGATACAATGAGAGTTTTTAGATTTAGCATGAAGCAGAGCTGAGGAAGCTAGCCCCGCCCACACCAGGCCTCTGTATGTACAAAGTCCATACACAGTGAGCTGCTTATCACAGGAGGGGTGGGGGGTGGAGTTGGACTAGCAACTGCGTGCCAGCTAGTCACAGCAAGGATAATCACCAGGTGATCAAACCTTCAGTTAAAGTAAACAGCACACGGCTTGATAAGTGACACAACATTGAATTCTGTTTTTTAACCCCTACCTCATGCTGTCCTCAGATTACATATCAAAAATCTAATAACAGATTCCCTGTAAAAACAGATGGTTTAGGAAGGACATGGACACGGTATAACTAAATGTGGAGTCCCTCTAAGTCCGTAATATGGCGTTAAAGGCAGTGTCAG
This sequence comes from Ranitomeya variabilis, assembly GCF_051348905.1. Classification (NCBI taxonomy): domain Eukaryota; kingdom Metazoa; phylum Chordata; class Amphibia; order Anura; family Dendrobatidae; genus Ranitomeya; species Ranitomeya variabilis. The sequence goes on from NC_135234.1 coordinate 543,472,838, forward strand.
ACATTGGGTCCGCTAGAAGAGTGATTCCGATGGTCGCATCTATACAAAACCAAATGCATATTTTGCAATATCAGTAAGGTAAATGTGTCACCAAGGTTTTGCTACTCCATCTGAAATCACATACAGTACAGACCAGGGAGACAAATATGACAGGTCCCTGTTCAGACTAGGTAAAGCCCTTCTGTGAACCTGGTCTGTCCCTGCCTGACCACGGAGGTTTGCACCAAACGGAATGGCGCCCTCACTCAATGGCGGCTTACCCTGAATGTCCTTAGCAGCTCCTAGGATCGCTAGAATAGCAGTTCCCTAAAGAATCACGCACAAAACCACTGCAACCAACACTCACTACAGCTAAGTGAATGGAAGCCCTCCCTTTGCAAATACAAGGGGGGTCTCATGAGAACACAGACCCCTATGGATTAATATAAAAATTAATTTATGTTATATGGATTCATGATGTTACAACGTTTTTTCTGAAAGGGTTAATTTAGTTCCTGAGTAAGCTGTGCTGGGCACGAGCAGGTTCAAACCAGTTTTTGTCAGATGGCTTGCCGCCTTTTTTCTTTGATTCTGATTGGCAGAGACGAAAAATGCGGGAAAGTCATTCCTGTCAGGAAGAAAGAAGAAGATCCCGCCCTCCCTCCCAATTTATTTTATGTCGTGTCGTTTAATTTGTGGGAAAATTGCCCGGTTTTCCGGGTGGATTGGATGTCTTGGTCATATTTCAATTCAGTTGATGGTTTTATTATTTATTATTATATGAATGATTAATTTATTAAAGGTAACCCAAAATAAAACATCACGGCCATTATATTCCATAACTAAGTTGTTGTGTGTTTATTTTATTTAAGTGGGTCTTGTGTTACCATGAATCCAACAAAGTCTATCACAAGCAGGAAACACCTGGAGGGGAAAACATTTCAAGCTGGTGATTGGACAGACAGAGTAAATGAAAAACACCCGTTATTACCCAAAACCGACAGAAACAGAGATAACAACTAAAACACCCAAAGAAAAGGTGTATGTGTTGTGGCTGAGTGGAAAGAGATGCCGACCACATAATCAAGGGGTCGAATCCAAAAGCATGACAGAGGCATTATGTAGGGGTAGAGACCCTTATTCCAGCAATATATCACTTACTGGATTGCTTTCTGCATGATTAACTCATTGTTATATCTGCAGCAGATCTACCAGTTTTCTGAACGCTAAGCTATATATAACACCACCTACCACACCACTGATTGGCAAATTTCTGCCTATGCACATTATATGCAGAAAGCTGCCAATCAGTGGCAAGGTTATACAAAGCTCATAAATATGGAGGACTACATGGCAGCAGGTTTACTATTCATTTGGTAATAAAACAATGATTTTATCAAAACTACAGCAAGAAGCCCAGAAAGTGACACATTGCTGGAATAATAGTCATTGCCTCTATATTAAGCTGCTCTCAGATTAGGTGGCAAAAACTGGTGACAGATTCCCTTTAACAGCTTCTTTTGGGACAAAACTAATATTTGCGCAGGCACTGTGTTATGCCGAATCCTAACATTGGGTAATATATACACTGTTAGGACTCCACTGGTCATGTGACCACTCATATGTGATTTGCATACTTGTGGTCACATGCCAACTATATTCTTTTTCTGCTTCTCTCAATGTTCATGTTAAAGCTTTCAGTGAAGCGGATGACAATATAGTCAGCGCTTGAATAAAAGTATGGAAATCACATATCTGCGGTCACATGACTACTGCTTGACCCGGCAAGCAGAGCGGAATCGTAACCGTGTATTACAATGTGAATATTATGGCTTCAGATGACAGTTTTAATCAGTCAAGTGCTAGCTTTAGTTTTGCCAGATATCATTCTTACCTATGTTATTCTATGGGACTGTGCACATGTTCGATTTGCCTCCTAGAATCGGATGGCACCCGCCCATTCATGTCTACGAGTCTGTTAAAAAAAAAATCGGACTGCACTCAGATGTCATTTGAGTGCTGTCAGATTTTAACAGATTGACATAATGGAGAAGGTGGAGAAACTTTATTTTTTCTCTCCACCTCTGAGAAAATCTAAATTACATTCTAATTGCACTCTCTGATTAGAGTTTGATTAGCATGGATGGGGAGAGAAACTACCGCCTGCACCTGCCCTTAATACTTGACATTATACAGTGCCTGCTGACAAATAGCCCTGGCCCATGTGGAAGAGAGCAGTGTAGCTCCATAAATGCTTATATTCTGATTCTGACAGCTGACACCCGGCACTCAGTGCTAGAAGTGAGGGCTGCACCGCTCCCGGCACTTTAATCCCCTAAATGCTGTGATCGAAATAAATTGCAGTATTTAGAGAGCATGCAGAGGGAGAAAGACCCCTCTACCCTTCGGGGTCCCTGTGACATCATCACGAGGGCCCAATCGTTACTATGGTGACCCAATGCTGTTATGACGGGTCACCGGAGTTAGCAAACTTTCTAGATCAAGTTAAAGCATGTTCTACTTGTCTGTCAGTGCAGTGCTGACAGTTTGTACAGCATAGAGATGCTCCTGCATTCCTATGCTTTACAAGCGATCAGACTGCAAAAAGTGAAAGTCCCATAGTGGGACAAGGTAATAAAGTAAAAAAAAGTGTAAAATAAAATTGTAAAAATATTTTTAAATAAATAAATATATATATATATATATATATATATATATATATATATATATATATATATATATATATATGTTGTGACAGGGTCACTGGTGTGTTGTACATGAGGGGAGATATGTGTCACAAAGATTGCTTTCCTGTGTGATGTGAAAGCCATGAGTGTTTTCTCCAGCATGATATGTGCTGAGAGTGATCCAGTAGCTATAGTAGCTATATGAGCCTGGCTTTCATGGCAGGTAGGTCAGAGATGGGCGAGATGCCTACACACCATATCTCCAACTCCAGGGTGTGGCTGGAAGGAGTGAAATGTCCAGCCAATTTTTCCCTCTGTCTGTGTTGTGTGGAGAATAGAGTTGAGCGACTTTTACTTTTTTAGGATCGAGTCGGGTTTCGCGAAACCCGACTTTGTGAAAAGTCGGGTCGGGTGAAATCGGCCGATTATTGCGAAAAGTCGGGGATTTGACTGAAATACGAAACCCAATGCAAGTCAATGGGGAAGCAAAGTCGGCAGTGAGTTTGACGGCGGGGGCACCTCCCACCGGCAGAGACACTTTTGAGTACTATGAGAGGCCCTGTGCTAGTGACGTCGCCAACGAGTATGCCCCCCACCTGATGAAGGAACCTGCACTTTCATCTGCACCTTCCTCTTTGTCCCCGTGTAAGGTGGTATAGTATGCGGGAAGGGGAACCTGACTTTAAGCAGGGTCAGATTCTGGCTGTGTAGAGTGCAAGGGGAATGTAGTGGTCTGGGTCAATGTACCAGCAGACTCATCTAGCAGTGGCTGGGCAATGGACAGTGTTATGATCCGGTGGTAGGATCACCAAACTGACCTGATAGGTAAACCTGAATAGTAGGACAAGCTCCGGGAATGTGGAACTATACCGACCGCAATCCTGATCCTATCCACACACACTAAAGGCAACCGTGGAGCGTTACCTAAAAACCTACACGCCTCTTCACAGCCTGAGAAACTAGCTACCCCTAGAGAGAAAGCAAAGGCCTCACTTGCCTCAGAGAAATAACCCCAAAGTTTAGACAGCCCCCCACAAATAATAACGGTGAGTTAAGGGGAAAATACAAACGTAGGAATGAAAAACAGGTTTAAGCAAATGAGGCCCGCTAACACTAAATAGATAGAAGATAGCAGGGATCTGTGCGGTCGGTACAAAAACTATCAAAAACTATCCACGCAGAAAGTACAAGAACCCCCACACCGACTCACGATGTGAGGGGCGCACTTCTGCTCCCCAGAGCTACCACCAAGCGAAAAATCACATATAAGCAAGCTGGACTGAACACATCATATACTGAGAAACATATTCAAGGAAACAATGAGCAAAAAGAACTAGCAAGACTTAGCTTCTCAGAAATAGACAGGTCACCAGGAAAATCCAGGAGAGGTCAAAACCAGTACTGAATACAACGACAGCAGGCAACAAGTAAAGGTCCAGGTGGAATTAAATAGGAACCAGCATAGCAGGAAATGAGGCAGCTGAGCCCAGCTCCAGACCCGCAGTATCGCTAAAGGCCACCAGAGGGAACCCAGACAGAATTCACAACAGTACCCCCCCCCTTGAGGAGGGGTCACCGAACCCTCACCAGAGCCCCCAGGCCGATCAGGACGAGCCGAATGAAAGGCACGAACCAAATCGGCCGCATGGACATCAGAGGCGACAACCCAGGAATTATCCTCCTGACCATAGCCCTTCCATTTAACTAAGTACTGAAGCTTCCGTCTCGAAACACGAGAATCCAAGATCTTCTCCACCACATACTCTAATTCTCCCTCGACCAAGACCGGAGCAGGAGGGTCAACAGAAGGAACCACAGGCACCACATATCTCCGCAACAATGACCTATGGAACACATTGTGAATGGCAAATGATGCTTGGAGGTCCAAACGAAATGACACAGGGTTGAGGATTTCCAAAATCTTATAAGGACCGAAGAAACGAGGCTTGAACTTAGGAGAGGAAACCTTCATCGGAACATAACGAGAAGACAACCATACCAAATCCCCCACACGAAGTCGGGGACCAACACAGCGACGGCGGTTAGCAAAGCGCTGAGCCTTCTCTTGTGACAATGTCAAATTGTCCACCACATGGTTCCAAATCTGCTGCAACCTATCCACCACAGAATCCACCCCAGGACAGTCAGAAGGCTCAACCTGACCTGAGGAAAAACGAGGATGAAAACCAGAATTGCAATAAAAAGGCGAAACCAAAGTAGCAGAACTAGCCCGATTATTGAGGGCGAACTCAGCCAATGGCAAAAACGTCACCCAATCATCCTGATCCGCAGAAACAAAACATCTCAGATAAGTCTCCAAGGTCTGATTAGTTCGTTCGGTTTGGCCATTCGTCTGAGGATGGAAGGCCGATGAAAAAGATAATTCAATGCCCATCTTAGCACAAAAGGACCGCCAAAATCTGGACACAAACTGGGATCCTCTGTCAGACACAATATTCTCAGGAATACCATGCAAACGAACCACATTCTGAAAAAACAGTGGAACCAAATCGGAGGAGGAAGGCAGCTTAGGCAAGGGCACCAAATGGACCATTTTAGAAAAACGATCACAAACCACCCAGATAACAGACATCTTCTGAGAGACTGGAAGATCCGAAATAAAATCCATGGAAATATGCGTCCAGGGCCTCTTCGGGACAGGTAAAGGCAAAAGCAGTCCACTGGCACAAGAACAGCAAGGCTTGGCCCGAGCACAAATCCCACAGGACTGCACAAAGGAACGCACATCCCGCGACAAGGAAGGCCACCAAAAGGACCTAGCCACCAAATCCCTGGTACCAAAAATCCCAGGATGACCCGCCAACACCGAAGAATGAACCTCGGAAATGACTCTACTGGTCCATCTATCCGGGACAAACAGTCTCTCCGGTGGACAACGGTCAGGTCTATTGGCCTGAAATTCCTGCAGTACCCGTCGTAAATCAGGGGAGATGGCAGACAAAATCACCCCCTCTCTGAGGACACCAGCCGGTTCAGAAACTCCCGGAGAGTCAGGCACAAAGCTCCTAGAAAGAGCATCAGCCTTCACGTTCTTCGAACCCGGAAGGTATGAAACCACGAAATCAAAAAGGGGAGAAAAACAGCGACCATCGAGCCTGTCTAGGATTTAGCCATTTAGCAGACTCGAGATAAGTCAAATTCTTGTGATCCGTCAAGACCACCACACGATGTTTGGCTCCCTCTAGCCAATGTCGCCACTCCTCAAAAGCCCATTTCATTGCCAACAACTCCCGATTACCAACATCATAATTCCGCTCGGCAGGCGAAAACTTTCTTGAAAAGAAAGCACATGGCCTCATCACAGAGCCATCAGAGCTTCTCTGTGACAAGACAGCCCCAGCTCCAATCTCAGAAGCATCAACCTCGACCTGGAAGGGCAGAGAGACATCCGGCTGACGCAAGACAGGAGCCGAAGAGAACCGACGTTTGAGCTCCTGAAAGGCCTCCACGGCCGCAGGAGACCAATTCGTCACATCAGAACCCTTCTTGGTCAAATCCGTCAAAGGCTTAACCACACTGGAAAAATTAGTGATGAAGCGACGGTAAAAATTAGCAAAACCCAAGAACTTCTGAAGACTCTTTACCGATGTAGGTTGAGTCCAGTCATAAATAGCCTGGACCTTGACTGGATCCATCTCAATGGTAGAAGGAGAAAAAATAAAGCCCAAAAAGGAAACCTTCTGGACTCCGAAGAGACATTTAGAGCCCTTCACAAACAAGGCATTGGCTCGCAGGACCTGAAATACCATCCTGACCTGCTTCACATGAGACTCCCAATCATCAGAAAAGACCAAAATATCATCCAGGTACACAATCATAAACCTATCCAGATATTCTCGGAAGATGTCGTGCATGAAGGACTGGAACACAGAAGGGGCGTTAGAAAGCCCAAAAGGCATCACCAAGTACTCAAAATGGCCTTCGGGCGTATTGAATGCTGTTTTCCATTCATCGCCCTGCTTTATACGCACAAGATTATACGCTCCACGAAGATCTATCTTGGTGAGCCAACTGGCCCCCCTAATCCGAGCAAACAGATCGGACAACAGTGGCAAAGGATACTGAAATTTGACCGTGATGTTATTTAGAAGGCGATAATCTATACAGGGTCTCAGAGAACCATCCTTCTTGGCCACAAAAAAGAACCCCGCACCCAAAGGGGACGAGGACGGGCGAATATGCCCCTTCTCCAAAGACTCCTTGATATAACTCCGCATAGCGGCATGTTCTGGTACAGACAAATTAAAAAGTCGTCCCTTAGGGAACTTACTACCAGGAATCAAATTTATGGCGCAATCACAATCCCTATGAGGAGGTAGGGCACTGGACTTGGGCTCATCAAATACATCCTGGTAGTCCGACAAAAATTCAGGGACTTCAGAAGGAGTAGAAGAAGCAATAGACACCAAAGGAGCATCGCCATGAATCCCCTGACAACCCCAACTTGACACAGACATTGCTTTCCAATCCAGGACTGGATTATGAGCCTGCAGCCATGGCAGACCCAACACGACTACATCATGCAAATTATGCAACACAAGAAAGCGAATCACCTCCTGATGTGCAGGAGTCATACACATGGTCACTTGAGCCCAGTACTGAGGTTTATTCTTGGCCAATGGCGTGGCATCAATTCCCTTTAGTGAAATAGGGAATTGCAAAGGCTCCAAGATAAAACCACAGCGCCTGGCAAAAGACAAATCCATCAAATTCAGGGCAGCACCTGAATCCACAAAAGCCATAACTGAGTAGGATGACAGAGAGCAAATCAAAGTAACAGACAAAATGAATTTAGGCTGCACAGTACCAATGGTGACAGACTTAGCGAAGTTTTTTATGCGCTTAGAACAATCTGAGATAACATGAGCAGAATCACCACAGTAAAAGCACAACCCATTCTGACGTCTGTGATTTTGCCGTTCAATTCTGGTCAGAATCCTGTCACATTGCATAGACTCAGGCTTCTGCTCAGAAAATACCGCCTGATGGTGCACTGGTTTGCGCTCCCGTAAGCGCCGATCAATCTGAATGGCCAAAGACATTGACTCATTCAGACCCGTAGGCGTGGGGAACCCCACCATAACATCCTTAATGGCTTCAGAAAGACCCTTTCTGAAAATCGCTGCCAGGGCACACTCATTCCATTGAGTGAGCACAGACCATTTCCTAAACTTCTGACAGAAAACCTCTGCTTCATCCTGACCCTGGGAGAGAGCCAGCAAAACCTTTTCTGCTTGGTCTACCAGATTAGGTTCCTCATAAAGCACTCCAAGCGCCAGAAAAAACGCATCCACATTTTGCAATGCAGGATCTCCCGGCGCCAGAGAGAATGCCCAATCTTGAGGGTCACCACGCAACAAAGAAATAATAATTTTAACTTGCTGAACCGGATCACCAGAGGAACGAGGTCTCAGAGAAAGGAATAATTTGCAATTATTTTTAAAGTTCAAAAACCTAGATCTGTCTCCGGAGAACAGCTCAGGAATAGGTATCTTAGGCTCTGACATAGGACTGCGGACTACATAATCCTGAATGCCTTGTACCCTAGCAGTGAGATGATCCACACTAGAAGACAGACTCTGAAGGTCCATAGCTGCAGCTGAATTCTGAACCACCCAGAGATTAAGGGGAGGAGAGAGGCTAGACACACTGCAGAGGAAAAAAAAAATGAACTCAGGATTTCTCTTATCCCTCTTTTGCGATGCATTAACTCTTTATTGGCCTGCTGTACTGTTATGATCCGGTGGTAGGATCACCAAACTGACCTGATAGGTAAACCTGAATAGTAGGACAAGCTCCGGGAATGTGGAACTATACCGACCGCAATCCTGATCCTATCCACACACACTAAAGGCAGCCGTGGAGCGTTACCTAAAAACCTTGACACCTCTTCACAGCCTGAGAAACTAGCTACCCCTAGAGAGAAAGCAAAGGCCTCACTTGCCTCAGAGAAATAACCCCAAAGTTTAGACAGCCCCCCACAAATAATAACGGTGAGTTAAGGGGAAAATACAAACGTAGGAATGAAAAACAGGTTTAAGCAAATGAGGCCCGCTAACACTAAATAGACAGAAGATAGCAGGGATCTGTGCGGTCGGTACAAAAACTATCAAAAACTATCCACGCAGAAAGTACAAGAACCCCCACACCGACTCACGATGTGAGGGGCGCACTTCTGCTCCCCAGAGCTACCAGCAAGCGAAAAATCACATATAAGCAAGCTGGACTGAACACATCATATACTGAGAAACATATTCAAGGAAACAATGAGCAAAAAGAACTAGCAAGACTTAGCTTCTCAGAAATAGACAGGTCACCAGGAAAATCCAGGAGAGGTCAAAATCAGTACTGAATACAACGACAGCAGGCAACAAGTAAAGGTCCAGGTGGAATTAAATAGGAACCAGCATAGCAGGAAATGAGGCAGCTGAGCCCAGCTCCAGACCCGCAGTATCGCTAAAGGCCACCAGAGGGAACCCAGACGGAATTCACAACAGGACAGGATGAGGTGGAAACACAGATAGTAGGCCCAAATAATAAAGTAGGCTAAATGCAGTTCAAAATTGGTAACAGGACTAAACTGGCGGCATAGCTTTGTTCAGCGGAGGAAAACTGTAAGGAGTGGTAGACACAGTGAGTAGGCCCAAATAAGTAACTAGGCTAAATGCAGTTCAAAATTGGTAACAGGACTAACCAGGCGGCATTGCTTTGTTCAGTGGAGGACAACTGTAATGAGAGTCTGATGGCACTTAAGGAGTTCACCTGACCAGGTATCACAGACACCAATACACTTCATAGTCTGGCCTCCAGGGGGAGCTAAGGGCGCTATGTATTAGGCCACTCCTCACAATTTGGTAAAACTGGGGGTTGGATAGAAAGTTAGACAGAAGCTGACTGGGTTGGAACCAGGCAACATCCTGTGGCAGAGGGTGTTGCAGGGGAAGATTCAGGGAGGTCCCTGTCAGGGGTGGGATCCTGACAGAGGCCTAGCGAAAAGGACAGAACGTTAAGGAACCGCGCCTGCACTACATCGCGGCGGTATCTCAAGAAAGTACAAGAAGCGAGGTTTATTGTGGAGAGTGAGAAACGAGATCAAAGCAAAAAGGAGATAACACCAGTAGGAGTCATGCTGTAAGACCGAGGCAACATCCTACTGAGGCGCGTAGCCGGTGGCCGGAACGCCAAGGAAGTATTAGGCTCCAAGCATTACTTCAAACCAATGGCAGGACAGTTAATTATAGGTTGGCTGTCTCACCTAAATCACCTAAGCAGACATAGGGGGCAACTGTGGGAGAGGGGCGTCACTAGGGTCCCGGAAGAACTCCAGGCCTACCCGTCATACGGGTGCGTCCTATCCATATCATCTGGGGGACGGAGAAGAACATCAGAACAGACATAAGTTGTGGGAAAGAACATCAGAAGCAGACACAACAGTTGTGAGGACTATCCCGTGGTGCTCAGCAGGGAAGTACTACAACACACAGGCGCTAGAAGGTAGGCACAGATTTCCACCTGCAAAGGGAACACTGGTGGTGCCATCAGACCGGCCGGTCTCAGACAGCCCTGTTAACCGTACTCTGGATTGAGGATCTTGAAGCCTTCAGTAAAGAGGTAAAGAGACTGCAACCCTGTGTCCTCATTATTCATTGCGACCTGCACCACGCACCACCACCTACAAACTTTCATTGGACGCCCCTTAGCAGGGTCACGGCCTGGGTCTAGCCACCGTGACAACCCCAGAACTGAGACAGAGAGGCCCGGTACCGAGTACCCCGCGGCCCTGCGTCTGGGGGCGCTCCAAACTTGGCGTCACGAACAGGATCTACTTAAGCCTGAAGAATCAGGTCATGTGTGCCTTGGAACTGTGATTTATTGTGCTTGGACTGTGACTTATTGCAAAGACTGTGGATTGCCACTTGCGGCCAGAAGTTCCCGCCAAAACCGCCGCCATTACAGCGCTAAGAGGAGCGCAGGAGAAGAAGAAGGGCATGGAAGTGGGCGTAGACAAGCTGAAGAGCGCGGAAAATCATGGCCTCCCAGTCTAAGTATTACTGCATCCTGAGGACGAGTCCGTCAGCTGCTGAGGTCCGCCTTCTCATCCTCTATGGAGGGTGGGGACAATGGAGACGGGACCGCCCCCGAAAGAGAGCGCGGGAAGGAGACACCGAGGAGGAGGCAAAGATGGCGATGTCGGAAGCACCGCATGGGGACGACCCAACCCAGCACGATGCTGCATCACCCGTAACAGTCCCGGATTCGCCATCGCTGCAGGGACTGGCCCTCACGGAGTCACCGCTGGGAAGACTCAACTGGCCGCCGTCTGAGGAGTGGGTGGCTGCAGCTGAGGTCCGGTGGTTAGCACGCCGCCGGGAGGCTGAAGACCGTGTGATCTCCCGGTTGGGCCAGCCTGCGGAGATCTGCCTGTCTCCAGTGTCCCCCGCCCTATCCATCCCGACCGCGGCAGAGCATGAGCTGCAGACGCAGGGCCTGAGAATCCTGCCGGCGGCGGAACACCTGCGGCGCTTGATGACAGCGTGGAGGAATAGGCCCCAACCTGCGGCCCAGATCGACCTGACAGGTGCTCCAGAGATCCCACCGTCGCACTGGGGTGTAGTGGTTTTCTTTAACTCCCGGGAAGGAAGGGGAGTTATCCAAGAGATTGGAGAGCCGCTGCAGGTCCGCGTTGACCGGAGGGAAGTGGAGCCTTGCGGTGGAAAGTATGATGAGGACCGCGCCTTGGAACCCGGAGATGCTGTGACCTATACCCGGTGGCGGAGGGAGGCCGGCTGGATGGCCTGGGGCGTTCAGCGGTGCGCCACTCTCCAGGTTGCTGCTGGGACTCCGGAGGTCGAACCCACTGCGGAAAAGGTAGCAGGATCCTCCGCTGTGGACCACCAGAATGTCCCGACCCACTGTGTGCCTGTGGGTCGCGCCCATTCTCGGCCAAGACGGGTAGCCCAGGAGGGGGCGCCACTGTCGCCTGGTCGGGGATTGGGCTTTCCCAAACCACAGAGGGCCACTTGCCAGGTAAGGCCTAGGAGGAGGCCACCTCCTGATCAGTAAGGATGAAGCACTAAAGCTCTACATACTGTAAATAGTTAACTGTTCGTCTTCTGTGTTTCCTGCTGCTAGTACCCGACCAGGGCTGTTCTTAAAGGGATCCCTTTGTTTACCCGGGATCCCTATTACTTTTTAATTTTTTTTGCTTTTGTTTTCCTTTTTGCTCCGTTACACCCCCTTATTTTGAAAAGACTACCGAATCATGGATGGTGAATGGTTCACAAACTGTAATGTAAATAGTTCGCACCCTATTAAGGGTGCCCCCTACTGGTTTTACAAGAAAAAAAAAGAACTCTTTGCGAAGAAACTGTTCCTGGAAACAGTACTGGAGTTCCTGCCCTACACGGACTTGCAACTTGAGCAGTTGCACTACCTCAAAGAGACTTTGTTCCCTCTTAAAGGGAATGTTCACCATTTGCACTTAATGTACAATGTTGCTTTAAAAGAGAGTGAACAGTGATAATGTTTTACATAGAAAGTTATATGTAGCTAGTTAGTCATAGAAAATGTTTGATAATGTTGTTAGAAATTGAGGACAGGAAGTGAACCCGTAGGGGTTAGTGGGTGAGTCCTCCTAGGAGCCATAGAGAGATGGTTCAGTGTTCCTGTGCTAAGAAAAGAGACAGTAGGCCTGGGCAGATAGACAGGTGGTCCTGCATAAGACAAATCAGAAATCAAGAAGAAGGTGTTGCACTTAGAAGAGAGAAATGAAGAAAAGTTAATTTATATTTTAGGAGTTTTATAGTAAGCCTTTAGTGGATCCAGCTTATACGTCCTTAGAGGCAAAGTTAAATTATTGTTCAGAATTTGCACTTAGTAGAATACCCGGCTGGGTAATAAAAGTTATTTATAGTGTGTTATTTAAAATATTTAACCATGTCTTGTTTGTAATGTTTAAGAGTCCTCACCTCCCATAAAGGGAAGCACTGTTATTTGTTATTACTCGTTTATTGCATTCCAAAATTTGTATGTCTTTTGCTGACAGGTATTGTTGTTTTCTTCCCAGTCCGGGAGTACTGGATTTAACCAGGGGGGAGTGCAGCGCCCCAGAGTCCTGGTCGTTGCAGTACTGATGCTCCGCCGCTAAGGGGAGTGATGGTACGTCTGATAGCACTGAAGGAGTTCACCTGACCAGGTATCACAGACACCAATACACTTCATAGTCTGGCCTCTAGGTCTGGCCTCTAGGGGGAGCTAAGGGCGCTACGTATTAGGCCACTCCTCACAATCTGGTAAAACTGGGGGTTGGATAGAAAGTTAGAGAGAAGCTGACTGGGTTGGAACCAGGCAACATCCTGTGGCAGAGGGTGTTGCAGGGGAAGATTCAGGGGGGTCCCTGTCAGGGGTGGGATCCTGACAGAGGCCTAGCGAAAAGGACAGAACGTTAAGAAACTGTGCCTGCACTACATCACGGCCGTGTCTCAAGAAAGGACAAGAAGCGAGCTTTATTGTGGAGAGTGAGAAACAAGATCAAAGCAAAAAGGAGATAACACCAGTAGGAGTCGTGCTGTAAGACCGAGGCAACATCCTACTGAGGCGCGTAGCCAGTGGCCGGAACGCCGAGGAAGTATTACGCTCCAAGCATTACTTCAAACCAACGGCAGGACAGTTAATTATAGGTTGGCTGTCTTACCTAAATCACCTAAGCAGACATAGGGGGCAACTGTGGGAGAGGGGCATCACTAGGGTCCCGGAAGAACTCCAGGCCTACCCGTCATACGGGTGCGTCCTATCCATATCATCTGGGGGACGGAGAAGAACATCAGAACAGACATAAGTTGTGGGAAAGAACATCAGAAGCAGACACAACAGTTGTGAGGACTATCCCGTGGTGCTCAGCAGGGAAGTACTACAACACACAGGCGCTAGAAGGTAGGCACAGATTTCCACCTGCAAAGGGAACACTGGAGGTGCCATCGGACCGGCCGGTCTCAGACAGCCCTGTTAACCGTACTCTGGATTGAGGATCTTGAAGCCTTCAGTAAAGAGGTAAAGAGACTGCAACCCTGTGTCCTCGTTATTCATTGCGACTTGCACCACGCACCACCACCTACAAACTTTCATTGGATGCCCCTTAGCAGGGTCACGGCCTGGGTCTAGCCACCGTGACAACCCCAGAACTGAGACAGAGAGGCCCGGTACCGAGTACCCCGCGGCCCTGCGTCTGGGGGCACTCCACATATTCTGCCAATTCAGGCCAGGTGTCTATTTTAGATGCCCAGTAATCAAAGGGGAATGACGTGTGAGGGAGAACATCGATAAGGGAGGAAAAATAGTTCGTAACCATACTGGACAAATGTTGTCTCCTGTCACTTTGAATTGATGCAGCAGTACCTGTCGTGTCTGCGGTCATTGCGAAATCACTCCACAACCTGGTCATAAAACCCCTCTGTCCAACGCCATTTCTGATTTGTGCACCTCTAACACCTCTGCCATGTTGCCCCCTGCAGCTCGTGTGAGAACCATCACCGCCGCTGTGTGCTGGGAATGCCTGAACCAAACGGTCTACAAGAGTTGCTTGTTTGGTAGCCAATATTTGCTCAAGGTTCTCATGTGGCATGATATTTTGCAATTTCCCTTTATAGCGTGGATCCAGGAGGCAGGCCAACCAGTAATCGTCATCGGTCATCATTTTGATAATGCGGGGGTCCCTTTTTTAGGATACATAAGGCATAATCAGCCATGTGGGCCAATGTTCCAGGTGTCAAATCACTGCTTGTGCTGGGTTGAGGAGCACTTTCTGGCAAATCAACACCACTTGTCTCCCGCAAAAACCCTGTACCTGACCTTGCAACGCCACCAGTTTCTATTGCCCCCTGAGAAGCTTCCTCCTCCCATAAATATTCATCCCCATCATCCTCCTCCTCCTCCTCCACCTCCAGGAGAGTTCCCTGAGCAGACAATGGCTGACTGTCATCAAGGCTTCCCTCCTCCTCGGCTGCAGACGCCTGCTCCTTAATGTGCGTCAAACTTTGCATCAGCAGACGCATTAGTGGGATGCTCATGCTTAGGATGGCGTCGTCTGCACTTACCAGCCGTGTGCATTCCTCAAAACACTGAAGGACTTGACAGAGGTCTTGTAGCTTCGACCACTGCACACCCGACAACTCCATGTCTGCCATCCAACTGCCTGCCCGTGTATGTGTATCCTCCCACAAATACATTACAGCACGCCTCTGTTCACACAGCCTCTGAAGCATGTGCAGTGTAGAGTTCCACCTTGTTGCAACGTCGATTATTAGGCGGTGCTGGGGAAGCTTCAACGATCGCTGATGGTTCTGCATACGGCTGGAGTGTATGGGCGACCAGCGGATGTGCGAGCAAAGTCTTCACACCTTCAGGAGCAGGGCTGGTAACCCTGGATAACTTTTCAGGAAGCATTGCACCACCAGGTTCAAGGTGTGAGCCAGGCAAGGTATGTGTTTCAGTTCTGAAAGGGCTATGGCAGCCATAAAATTCCTTCCGTTATCACTGACTACCTTGCCTGCCTCAAGATGTACACTGCCCAGCCATGAATGAGTTTCTTGCTGCAAGAACTCAGCCAAAACTTCCGCGGTGTGTCTGTTGTCGCCCAAACACTTCATTTCCAACACAGCCTGCTGACGCTTACCACTTGCTGTTCCATAATGGGACACCTAGTGTGCAACACTGGCAGCTGCGGATGGAGTGGTAGGGCGACTGCGCTCTGTGGACGAGCTTTTGCTTCTGGAGGAGGAGGAGGAAGAGGGGTGTCGAACGCGTACTGCCAACTGTTTCCTAGACCGTGGGCTAGGCAGAACTGTCCCACTATGGCTGTCTCCTGTGGACCCTGCATCCACCACATTAACCCAGTGCGCCGTGATGGACACGTAACGTCACTGGCCATGCCTACTGGTCCATGCATCTGTTGTGAGGTGCACCTTTCTACTGACTGATTGCCTGAGTGCATGGACAATGCGGTCTTTGACATGCTGGTGGAGGGCTGGGATGGCTTTTCTCGCAAAGAAGTGTCGACTGGGTAGGTCATAGTGTGGTACTTCGTAGGCCATAAGGGCTTTGAAAGCTTCGCTTTCAACCAACCGGTAGGGCATCATCATCATCTAACGAGATTAGTCTAGCAATGTGGGCGTTCAAACCCTGTGTACGCGGATGTGAGGATGAGTACTTCCTTTTCCTAATGAGAGTCTCTTGTAGGGTGAGCTGGACTGTAGAGCTGCATATGGTGGAACAAGCAGCGGTGGTGGTGGTGGTGGACATGGCGGATTGAGAGAGGGTTGGTGATGGTATTCTTCATGTTGACCTACATACAGTGTTTCCTACCAAAAACCTTGTGATTCCCTGATTGCTTTAGCCTTGCGACGATACCTCCACATTTGCTTCAGGTGGTGTCCTAAATGGTGGGCTTACAGTGAGGGAAGCAATGTAGCGTTGCTGACTACCTTCATTCTGAGCGGGTGCACCAACGTAACGGGACGTTTGGTAGTTAGTCCAGGCTTGCAAGTGCATGCTGGTTAAAGGTCTACGCATGCACGTTGTATTTAAATTTTTGACATTCTGCCCTCTGCTAAAGGTCTTTGAGCATTTCTTATAGATAACTTTTCACTGATCATTCGGATCTTGGTTAAAAAATTGCCACACTGCACTCTTCATACTATCGAATACCTTTTCAGGCATTGCACGCTGTGCTACTTTCACCGGATGGCCACGCTGTCCTAAAACTGGTTTTGTTTTTGACACACGTTTTTGGCCTGATACGGGCCTGCCAGATGAAAGCTGTTGCGATGTTGATGCCTGCTGCGGCTCATCCTCCTCCGCTTCTGAGCTACTGCCAGCGGCACCCTGTTCCCCCAATGGCTGCCAATCTGGGTCAACAACTGGGTCATCTATCACCTCCTCTTCAATGTCCTGTGCACCTTCCTCTGTGTCACCGTGTAAGGTGCTATAGCTTTCGGGACGGGGCACCATAGTCTCATCAGGGTCAGATTCTGGCTCAGTACACTGCGAGGGCAATGTAGTGATCTGAGTCAATGGAACAGCATAATAATTTCTAGCTGTGGCTGTGCATCTGTGCACTCCATGTCCAATTCATCTTGTAATGGGCTGTTAACAATTTCCCTTTCTAACCCAGGCACGGTATGTGTAAAGAGCTCCATGGAGTAAACTGTAGTGTCGCCTGCCGCATCCTTCACTTTTGGTTTGGGTGAAGGACACAAGGAAGCGACTTGTTCCTGCCCGGGAGCCCACACTGACGACTCGTTGCTTTTAAATTAGGAACTTTCGGAAGAGGAGGCGAACGAGCTAGAGGCTGAGTCAGCAAGGAAAGCCAAAACTTTTTCCTGCTGCTCCAGCTTTAAAAGCGGTTTTCCTACTCCAAGATAAGGGAGCCTTCGAGGCCTTGTGCAGCCAGACGATGACACTGGCTCAACAACTCGAGCCTTAGGTGCTATTTTGCTTTTCCCACTACCACTAGATGCTCCACCACCACCATCATTACCAGCTGGCAACGGCCTCTTCAACCAGACTTCCTCGTTTTTGGGAAAATGTAACCAAAGTAACAACCGTTATATGGTACTGTAAAACAAGGTAGAAGGTGTATATAAACTTGTTGAGAATTTAAATCTCCCTTTTTTGTGTGGGAGACTGCTGCAAAAAAAAAAACAGGCCCACTGTATTACACTACACAGTATAAGTGGCTGAAAGTGGCTAGCAGATATACCACAAACAGGACTGACGCAGATGCACTTAGTGGCAATATAAATCTCCCTTTTTATGTGTGGGAGACTGCTGCAAAAAACAGGCCCACTGTATTACACTACACAGTATAAGTGGCAGAAAGTGGCTGGCAGATATACGCCAAACACAACGGACGCAGATGCCCTTAGTGGCAATATAAATCTCCCTTTTTATGTGTGGGAGACTGCTGGAAAAATCAGGCCCACTGTATTACACTACACAGTTTCAGTGGCAGAAAGTGGCTGGAAGATATATAAAAAAAGAGAACTGCCGCAGATGCACTTAGTGGCAATATAAATCTCCCTTTTTATGTGTGGGAGACTGCTGGAAAAATCAGGCCCACTGTATTACACTACACAGTTTCAGTAGCAGAAAGTGGCTGGAAGATATATAAAAATAGAGGACTGCCGCAGATGCACTTGGTGGCAATATAAATCTCCCTTTTTATGTGTGGGAGACTGCTGGAAAAATCAGGCCCACTGTATTACACTACACAGTTTTAGTGGCAGAAAATGGCTGGAAGATATATATAAAAAATGGGACTGTACTACAATAACAATCTCCCTACAATTATCTCAGGAAAAGTATGGCAGCCAGCAATAAAAAGGACTGCTGCACACAAAAGTGTGGACAAATAAACAATAGAACTGTGCAGAAAGGAGCAACAGGATTTTTGCTTTAAAAAAAGCAGTTGGT
Organism: Ranitomeya variabilis; assembly: GCF_051348905.1. Lineage (NCBI taxonomy): Eukaryota > Metazoa > Chordata > Amphibia > Anura > Dendrobatidae > Ranitomeya > Ranitomeya variabilis. The sequence goes on from NC_135234.1 coordinate 543,490,993, forward strand.
TTGCACAGTGGCGTACAAACAGCAATGCAGCTATCAGGGAGCCTTATAAGCTACAGAGCTGATGCACAGAAATCTAGCCTCCACTGTCCCTGCAAAGAAAAGGTGGTGTTGGACAATGGAAATCGCTACAGCACAAGTGGTTTGGGGGTTAATATTTCCTCCCTAACATATCCCTGCTTCTGATGAAGCTGCAGCAACCTCTCCCTATGCTCAGATCGGCAGAAGTAAGATGGCGGTCGGCGTGCACGCCCCTTTATAGCCCCTGTGACGCCGCAGAAAGCAAGCCAATCACTGTCATGCCCTTCTCTAAGATGGTGGGGACCGAGACCTACCGTATTTTCCGGCGTACAAGACGACTTTTTAACCCCTGAAAATCTTCTTAAAAGTCGGGGGTCGTCTTGTACGCCGGGAATCGCCTTGTACGCCGGGTGTATATGGTGGGTGGGGGGGGGGAGTGATCCTGATGACGACGAGGGGGCGTCTCACAGAAAAGTGAGTATCCCCCATTACCTTATCATAGCGCTGCAGCGTGGGGTCTCTGTGCTGGGAGCGGCGGCGGCTGCTGTGCTGTGGCGGCTCCTCTTCTGCAGTGTGGAGCCTCTGGTGCTGTGGGGCGGTGGCGGCGGCGGCGTATCTTCATGCAGTCGGGGCTCCTCCGGCATCTCAGCCTGGAAGCCCCGCCGGCAACTCCATCGGTACAATGCGCTGGCCTCCGGGAAAATGGCCGCTGCTTAGATTCAGATCTCGTTGAGATCTGAATCTGAGCATGCGCAGCCCCCAGCGGCCGGGCCACCGCATCGCACCTATTGAGCTGCCTCCGGGAAAATGGCCACTGCTCAGATTCAGATCTCGTCTCCCGAGATCTCGGGACGAGATCTGAATCTGAGCAGCGGCCATTTTCCCGGAGGCCACCTGACCGCATTGTACCCATGGAGTTGCCGGCGGGGCTTCCAGTCTTTGAGATGCCGGAGGAGCCCCGACTGTATGAAGATACGCCGCCGCCACCGCCCCACAGCACCAGAGGCCCCACACTGCAGAAGGGGAGCCGCCACAGCACAGCACAGCACAGCACAGCAGCCGCCGCTCCCAGCACAGAGACCCCACGCTGCAGCGCTATGATAAGGTAATGGGGGATACTCACTTTCCTGTGAGACGCCCCCTCGTCCTCATCAGGATCACTCCCCCCCCCCCAAAAGGCACATATTCACCGGCCCTATAAGACGACATAGGGTGTATAAGAAGACCCCCGACTTTTAAGAAGATTTTATTTTTTAACTGGTAAAGTTGGGGGGTCGTCTTATACGCCCAGTCGTCTTATACGCCGGAAAATACGGTATGTCATCACGCTGCCCACACTCTGCGTCCACCTTCATTGGCTGAGAAATGGCGCTGAAAGCATCATACGAAACACGAAGATCGCCAACAGCATGGCCGATCCCACGCTGGGATCGGGTCGGGTTTCACGAAACCCGACTTTGCCGAAAGTCGGCGATTTTTTAAAATGTCCGATCCGTTTCGCTCAACCCTAGTGGAGAAAAGAAGTCTCCATACTGAAGCTCCTGTGAGAGCTGCCATATGTTTTGTCCCAGAAGTGCTGGGCAAGACTGTGTATGAACTTTTTACTTTCTTTTGAGCCAGACAGGCTGTTTTCTGTTACCAGTTTGGGTTCCTGGTTTATGATGCAATAAACCACCCAGAGTCTTTAACCAAACGTGGTGCTGTGTCTACCTGGAGGAGCAGCTAAGCATGTCAACCCCTCATACGTGGTGTTTCGGATGTGGACAACGTTCCAGAAAGACATGTAGCAGCGGTGGATAAACCTGGGTGAAGGTGGCTACAGAGATGAAACATCATTCAGACAAAATGGAGGAGCTACTCAGGCACCATATACTGATACAAAAACAACAGCACCAGGTACAGCAGGACACTAATAAAACCCTAATACAACAGATTCAACAACATAAAAGGCAGATGGAACTCCTGGCTGTGAATGTCTGCAGCAGAGAAACCACCCCTCCCCCACATCAAGGTGATAACTCCTGCGTCCGGAAAGTGGTAAGAAAAGCCATGCAAAAGATGACCCCAGGGGATAATATAGAGGCATTTTTGAGTATGTTCAAGCAGCTGGCGGAGCATGAGAAGCTACAACCAGAGCAGTGAGCAGTGGTACTGGCCCCCTATTTGACTGGTGAGACCCAGAAGTCATATTATGATTTGACATTACAGGATGCCCAGGAATATGCCAAATTGAAAACAGTGATATTGGCACGCTCAGGGGTCACTATGTCTGTCAGAGCCCATAAGGGTTCATCACTGGGTGTAGTTTGGTGATAAACCTCCCTGCTCACAAATGTTTGACTTGTTGTATTTGGTCCAGAAATGGTTGCAACCGGAGTCCTCCACTCCAGCCCAGATGGTCGAGCGGGTGGTCATGGACAAGTGTATTCACTCCCTACCCAGGATGATGCAGAGCCGGGTTGCCCAGGGAGACCACCGGAATGCAGATGACCTGATGGGCCATGTAGAAAGGTACCAGGTGGTCGAGAGGTCCCTAAGGAAGCCAGGCGGTGGTAAATCTCCATACTGGGGTACCCAGCGGGAGCCCAAGTCCCATAAGAGGGGTAACAGAGCCATCACTGGGGGGAATCCGAGGTCCCCAGCAGCCACTTAGGGGCTACCAAAGGCTGCTGCTAAAGACCTGATCTGCTGGCGGTGTCACGGTCCTGGACACATAGCGGCTCATTGTCCTATGTCTTCTGAGCAGATGGATTGCAGCCTATTCAGGCTGCCTACCCAGCCTGCAATGTGCCCGGAGAGGGGCCACAGTCATGTCCCATGACCATAAATGGAGTACTGATGTCAGAACTTTTGGACTCTGGGAGTTTGGTGACCCTGATATAGGCCACCAGTTGATCACAGGGAAACGTGGACATCCACTGTATCCACGAGGATGCCAAAGACTACCCTACTGCCAGAGTGTTGATTAAAATGAGCCGTGGCACAGAGTTCCATGAGGTCAGGGTAGTCAGAGACTTACTAGACCCCGTGATAATCGGGCAGGACTTCAGCCTGTTCTGGGACTTTTCGGGAAAAGCAGGAGTGCCCAGTGTCTCAGGCAGGAGCCAGCACAACCCTAATGAATCCCCATTGCAGTCGGAGGTGGAGGAGATCCCCTTGTGTGTCCTAGCTGGTGATGAAGATGAACCAGTGACCAGCAAGGCCGAGGTTCTTAAGCTGGGGGTATCTGGGGAAAATTTCGGGACTGCTCAAGTGTGGGATCTTACGCTAAAAGGGGTCTTTGAAAATGTGTCTGTGATTGATGGGGTTGCTCAAGAGACGGGGGCTGACACCAGGCACCCACACTTTGCACTCCATAGCGAATTGCTGTATCAAGTGACTACACTGAGGGGAGGTGAAATAATGGAGCAGCTGTTGGTTCCAGGGCCATACTGGCGGAGGGTTCTAGACATGGCATATTTGCATGTTTTGGGAGGAAATCTGGGGGTGGAGAAAACACAGGAGAGAATATTGCAGAGGTTCTATTGGCCGATATGTTACTTGGAGATCCGGAATTACTGTAGGTCCTGCCCCACCTGCCAGATAACCTCTCCCTCTTCTCACTTCCAAAGTCTTCTAGTCCCATTACCGGTAATAGAAATCCCGTTTGAGCAAATTGTGATGCACCTAGTAGGTCTTTTAGTTAAGTCTGCACAAGGGCACCAATATATTCTAGTGGTCATAGACTATGTGACTAGGTACCCCGAACCAGTACCCCTAAGGAACTCTCAGGCTAAGAGTAATGCCCAGAAACTTGTCCATATTTTTGCTAGGACAGACCTGCCAAAGGAGATATAAACAGACCAGGGATCCCCCTTCATGAGCAAGGTAATGAAAGAACTGTGTAGGGTTCTCCACATTGCCCAGCTGCAAACCTCAGTGTACCATCCACAGACCGACGGTCTAGTAGAACGCTTCAATAAAACCATGAAAGCCATTCTCAAAAAGGTCATTGAGAAGGACGGTCGAGACTGGGACTACATGCTTCCATTTTTGCTCTTTTTCCATCAGGGAAGTTCCCAAGGTTTCTACTGGCTTCTCGCCATTCAAGCTCCTGTATGGTCAACATCCGCGAGGGCTCCTGGTCATCACCAAGGAAACATGGGAAGCTGATGTCACGCCACACAAGAGCATTTTAGAACATGTCAGGAAGGAGCATCTTCTCCACGCTCAGGCAAGGGTGTACAGTGGGTACAGAAAGTATTCATACCACTTTAAAGTTTTCTTCATTTCATTGTAGCCATTTGGTAAATTCCAAAAAGTGAACTCAATCATATACAGTATATACTGCAAAAGAGGAAAAATTATGCATACAAGCCTCCAATAATGACACTTTTAGAGAATAACATTTAAATGAATACATTTTATTATTAAAATAAATATAAAAACACCAAACAGGTGTATCAAAATTTAAACACAAAAACTAATGGGGAGGAACAAAATACAGGAGAAGAAGGGGTGGGTATGGCTTAAAATGGCATAGCATATAACATATATAGAGAGAGAGAGAGAGAGAGAGAGAGGTAGAATATTAGGTTACATAAAGCGCAAATGCCCATGTAAATTTGTATATGACATAACATAAGCAAATATGCATACAAGTGCTAACAAAATACAATAATACTACTTAATCCATGGAGAAAACTCACATACCACATAATATCAATAATATAATATCAGTAAAAAAATAAGTCATATAAACATAATAAGAGTGACAAGACTTGGTATCAGGAATACCTCACGGAGCAGATAAATTCACATAAAATCGCAAACCATAAATAGACCCGCATTATATATATAATGGTTATAGTTACCTAGTAAAAGCCGCAAGCCAGGGACCCACCACGCCCAATGAGCGTTTCGCTATGGAAAGCTTCATCCAGGGGTCATTTGGTAAATTCAAAAAAGTTCATTTTTTTCTCATTATTGTACACTCTGCAACCCATCTTGACTGAAAAAAACTAAAATGTAGTAATTTTTGCAAATTTATTAAAAAAGAAAAAGTAAAATATCAGATGGTCATAAGTATTCAGACTCTTTGCTCAGTTTTGAGTAGAAGCACCCTTTTGAGCTAGTATAGCCATTAGTCTTCTTGGAAATGATGCAACAAGTTTTTCACACCTGGATTTGGGGATCCTCTGCCATTCTTCCTTGCAGATCCTCTCTTGTTCCATCAGGTTGGATGGTGAACGTTGGTGGACAGCCATTTTCAGGTCTCTCCAGAGATGCTCAATTGGGTTTATGGAGCACTCGCTAGGACCGTGGGATACTCGGTACCAGGTCGGCACAGTTCTTAAAGGGGAGGTCACGGCAGCAGTGACCCGGTCCATGGCCCTGGGGGTCCGGTTAAAGGAGATGAATGGACGTGGAAATAAAGTTTAATGTAGTAATGTTCGTGATGCCACCTGTGGTATTTAGCCAGGATGGCCGACGCTGCTTAAAGGGGTCCACTGGGACTGATGGTAATGCAGCTTAGATGGTTTCGCTCCCCCCAGGTGGAGCGGAGGCACCAGGGCTACCAGGACAGTTTATGAGGGGTTGTAGATGTTGGGGAGCAGGAAATATTTGGATGACACAAGATTTGCAATCTCTTTACCTTTTACTGGTGAAATTGCAGTCCAGGGAACAGGTTACAGGTGATCTTTGAAATCTGGGCAGCCAGGAAGCGGTTCGGAATCCCCCTAGCCAGGTGGCGTTGGAAGCCTTCCTTTCTCCACTGAATTCTGGGTTCTTGATGCATTAGCTTTCCTCAAGTCCCTCTCTCAATCTATCCTTTAGGTGGAACAATACTTGCATGGCAGGCAGCTCGAGCCTTTTTACAGGTGTCCCTTTCTCGTGGTGACTCCAGGTTCTAATCTGCTGCTGTGCCTTTGGGTGTCAGTTGTGGCTAGAAGACCAGCAATCTCCTGCCCTCCGATTTCTGCTGTGGGGCATACAGTTTCCACACAACTTCGGACCCCGGTGTCCGGTTTCTTGCCCTTAATCCTGGGAGTGAGCTCAATCGCAGCTCCACTCCGTGTTTCTCTCCTTTGCTTCTTCTCCCTTCACTGTCTCACACAGACTGCATTCTAACTCCTCCTTCAGACCAGAACTTATAGGTAAGCTACCCTGAAACTGGGTTTAGAGCTCCCCCTTCTGGCCTGGAGTCAGGAAAGTGTTGTATGCTAGTGTTATCTGCTAAGGGGATTCCTTCTCGCTTCCAGGCATGGCATCGCCCTCCCGGGAGGCAGACAATACCACTGTGGCAACCAGAATCTTGGGGTGCCACATTTTGGTCAGGGCTCTAGCTGGGCCTCTCAAGAATGGTCACAAAGTTTTTCTGAAGCCACTCCTTTGTTATTTTAGCTGTGTGCTTAGGGTCATTGTCTTGTTTCAAGGTGAACCTTCGGCCAAGTCTGAGATCCAGAGCACTCTTGAAGAGGTTTTCATCCGGGATATCTCTGTACTTGGCCGCATTTATGTTTCCTTCAATGACAACCAGTCGTCCTGTCCCTGCAGCTGAAAAACACCCCCATAGCAAGATGCTGCCACCACCATGTTCCACTTTTGGGATTGTATTGGGCAGGTGATGAGCAGTGCCTGGGTATCTCCACACATACCACTTAGAATTATCACCAAAAAGGTCTATCTTCATCTCATCAGACCAGAGAACCTTTTTTCTCATAGTCTGGAAGTCTTTCATGTGTTTTTTAGCAAACTCTATGCGGGTGTCATGTCGGACGCTATTCACACTAGGGCGTCCGACAGACAGCGGTAATTCCACATTCGTCCACTATACGCTCAGTGGCATCGGCTAGACTTTATCCAGGTTGTCCGGGGTTAATCTAGCTGGTAATCGGGTTGGAGGCTGGGTCATGCCCATGGCCTTTAAATAGTCATTCTGGACTTTGGGCGTCACCGATTATAGCTTGTGTCTTGTGCCTGGTGATCTCAGTCTGGAGTGGTGGTCTAGGAGAAGAAATATCGTATCTGGTGGTGTATTATCCTTTGTTATATTTCTCCTTCCTATATTTGTATTTGTTTTGCCCTGGGCACATTATTGTGTTTTCCTGTGTGTCTGCGGCGTGGTGCGTTTTTTAGTTTTCCCTGTCTGTGCTTTCTGTAGGGGTTGGTGTGTGGTCTTATCACTGGGTGGCGGGTAGAGGTTTCAGCATAGGACTGAAACAGGAGTCAGGGTCAGGCCTGGCGGCCCAGACAAGCACACCATCAGTGTAAATTCTGGGAGAGGGACAGACAGGGTTTTCCCTAGTCTGAGGGATATCGCAGGGGCCCGGGTAATCAGCTGTAGTCTACCCAGTACCCCCGTGACATTATAATCGGCCTAAATAAATTTTGGATGCCATGGATCCCATGACTTCCATAACCCACCAGTTGGAGGCGCTGTCCTTTCAGGTCACTGAGTTGAAGGGGGCAGTTCAGCAACAGGGTCTTGTAGTATCTAATGTGCAAGCTGAAACTGCAGGTAGAGTTGTAGAGCCAAAGATTCCTTTACCTGAGAGGTTTGCTGGGGAACGCAGTAAATTTGTTGTTTTTCGTGAAGCTTGCAAATTATATTTTCGTATGCGCCCGGTTTCCTCAGGTAATGAGGCTCAGCGTGTGGGCCTGGTATTGTCATTACTGAACGGAGATCCCCAAGCATGGGCATTTTCATAACCATCTGATTCAGCTGCATTTAACTCAGTGGAGATTTTTTTTTTCTTCTCTTGGGCTCATATATGATGATCCTGACAGATTGGCTCTAGCAGAATCTAAAATACGCGCTCTCCGCCAGGGGGGAGCGAATGGCGGAGGATTACTGTTCTGAATTTCGCCGCTGGGTGGTGGACACACAATGGAATGACCCGGCGCTGCGGAGTCAGTTTGCACATGGGGTTTCGAGAAGGGTTAAACAAGCCCTCCTGATGTATGAGACTCCTGCTTCTCTAGAGTCTGCCATGAGTCTTGTTGTCCGCATTGATCGCCATTTGCATCAGGGGGTGCAAGAGATGCCGCTTATGGGGGAGGGCGTAGGTGCACGTGAGGTTGCTGCAGGTGAGCCCACGGAGCCTATGCAAATCGCAGGGGTGTCACATCATCGAGCCCCCTCACTCAGGAAGCAGGGAGCCTGTTTTTGCTGTGGTAAAAAAGGGCATTATGTTAATGCTTGTCCTCCTGTTTTCTAAGAAAAGCGCAACGGCGGAAAACTACTAAGCTCAGAGGGTGTGGAGGAGGCCAATCTGAGCTTATGCATATCCTCCATGGTGGTCTCTCAATGTATGCTTCCTGCCAGAGTTATGGTCACTGGCAGAGAGCTGCCAATCACTGTTTTTGTGGATAGTGGGTCGGCCACTAATCTCATTGATGAGGAGTTTGCGCGCATGGCCGGGTTCACAGTCGAAAAACTGCCTCATCCTATCTGGGTGGTCACCATCAATGCTACTCCACTCCCACAGGGGGAGATTACTGAGTTTGTGGCTGAGGTTAAACTCCACATTGGGGTCCTACATTCTGAGCAAGTTACATGTAGGGTGCTCAGTAATCTTCCTGCACAAATGGTTCTGGGTTTTCCATGGCTGTCTATGCACAACCCGGTGATTGACTGGAAAACTCAGGACATAATTCAGTGGAGCGGATTCTGCCAGGAGAATTGCCTGGCCACATGTGTTTCCGCTGTGACTCCTAGCATTCCTGAGTCACTGCTGGATTTCACAGATGTGTTCTCTGAGAAGGGTTGCTCAGAATTGCCACCACATCGATCCTATGACTGTACTATTAGGTTTAACACTAGAAGTCCCAGAGACGGGTCATTTGACATTTCTACAGAGATCAAATGACCTAAAGGATTTTATCTATAGCTTATCTTATCTCTATTCACTGTCTTTTGTTCTGTAATTAAGGCCATTACTGTTGCACCACAGGAGGTTGTTTGCTGTTTTCCATCGAGTTTACCCATGTAGTTTCAAGTTTCAAGTTAGTTCTGTTCAGTTTATTGTATTTGATAATATAAAGACTATACATATTGTATTTAGTTTTATTTTAGCAAAAAAGCGCTGAAACAATGAATCATTTTTTATATATTTTAAATAGAGAATTAGAAATTTTAGAGCAAGGTACAGCTATGAGTAATGACCAGCAGCATTTGTGTCTAAAGGTACCTTCACACTCAGCGACGCTGCAGCGGTACAGACAACGATGCCGATCGCTGCAGCGTCGCTGTTTGGTCGTTGTGTGGTCGCTGGAGAGCTGTCACACAGACGGCTCTCCAGCGACCAACTATGCCGAGGTCCCCGGGTAACCAGGATAAACATCGGGTTGCTAAGCGCAGGGCCGCGCTTAGTAACCCGATGTTTACCCTGGTTACCAGTGTAAAATGTAAAAAAAACAAACAGTACATACTCACATTCGCGTCCCCCGGCGTCCGCTTCCCTGCACTGACTGAGTGCCGGCCCTAACAGCAGAGCGGTGACATCACTGCTGTGCTCTGCTTTTACTTTACGGCCGGCACTCAGTCAGTGTGGGAAGCGGACGGCAGGGAACGTGAAGGTGAGTATGTACGGTTTGTTTTTTTTACATTTTACACTGGTAACCAGGGTAAACATCGGGTTACTAAGCGCGGCCCTGCGCTTAGTAACCCGATATTTACCCTGGTTACCATTGTAAAACATCGCTGGCATCGTTGCTTTTGGTGTCAAATACGACGATACACGCTGATCTGACGACCAAATAAAGTTCTGAACTTTCAGCAACGACCAGCGATATCACAGCAGGATCCAGATCGCTGCTGCAGGTCAAACACAACGATATCGCTAGCCAGGACGCTGCAACGTCACGGATCGCTAGCGATATCGTTTAGTGTGAAGGTACCTTTAGGCTATGTGCACACTTTGCGGATTCCACTGCGGATTTTTCCGCAGCGGAATTCCAAAATCCGCAGTGAAAACCCGTTGCGGTTTTTACTGCAGATTTATCGCGTTTTTTACTGTGGTTTCTTCTGCGGATTTTCATCTGCAGTTTCCTATTGGAGCAGGTGAAAATCCGCAGAAAAGAAGTGACATGCTGCGGAATGTAATCCTCAGCGTTTCCGCGCGGATTTTTCCGCAGCATGTGCACAGCGTTTTTTGTTTCCCATAAGTTTACATTGTACTGTAAACTCAGGGGAAACTGCTGCGGATCCGCAGCGGTCAAAGGTACCGTTACATGTTACGATCTCGTCGACGATATAGTTAGAAATGTCACGTGATCACATCGTTCGTGCAATCAGTTTCACATCGTCCAAGAGGCATCACATACAACTATCTTGTTAACGATGTAAATTTTGGCTCCGCGTTAGCCTCATTGCAAACGTTTGCAGAACGATTTTTCACAATGGCAGGAATAGGAGAATTTAGATCGACATCGTTCATCTCAGCGTTACACTGAACGATGCTGCACATCTTCTGACACATAATTGGACGAGGATCGTCAGATTTGAGATCCTGACCTCAAATCTGCGATCAGCGATCCAACGATGTGTTCATCCGATATCTTCACGTTACACGCAACGATGTGAAAACGACATCGCATGAACGACGTGACCACGTGACGTTTTCAAACGATATCGTCAACGAGATCATAACATGTAACTGTACCTTTAGGCCTCAATCACACTAGCGAAAAAAAATCGCAGCATGTTCATTCTTGTGCAAATTTGGCGCGAAAAAAATTCGCACAAGAGGACTGAAATTTTAGTGTGAAAAATATACAAAAGAACAACTGTTATTTGTTTCGATGCTTTTTATTTTTTTTTAAAAACCAATAAGATTTTTTTTTCACTAAAGGGTTATTTCACACCAACATCAAACAAATAGTCACATTTTCAAGATGAGCAGTGTATAAGCGGCATTGCCAAACAAATGCGATAAAACAGTGAACAAGAAAACAATATAATCAAATTATACAACAGGGAGGGATGTTGGTGGAGGAGTGGGAAGAGGGGAGGGGGGAAAGGGTAAAGGATGCTTTTTATTTTTGTTATAAAAATGTTAAAAAAATACAAGGAATAAAACAATTCCACACATATTTTCAATAGGCTGCAGTGGGGGGCTGTGTGTGTGTGTGAGTGGCATGTCCTTGTGTGACTAGCATTTCAGCACTCACTCAGCAGTCTGTCTGAACATGTCGGAACATACCTGGCACTGCCTGGGTATGTCCCTGGTACATTTGCCACACGTGTATTTGTAGCAGTCAACACATCTCTCAGTTGCACAATTGTTCGTGCATCGATGGTTGACCTGACACTTCACCCTTTTGCCAGGGCTGGGTGTGGAAGGAAGTTGCCAAAGGAGTTTCTCCTTGCGTGCCTTCTTTTCAGTCACATGACGGCCACCTAACTCTTTTGCAAGCTCAACCAGGAAGTCCACCCGTCTCTCCCGCACCCCAGTGCATGCCTGATAAAGAACATGAGCATTGAGTGCTGCCATGTCAATCATGTTGTAGAACACGGCGACTGGCCATCTCCGTGTTCCTGCACGCACGCTGTACTCCCGCACTATTTGGTCCATTACATCCACACCGCACTTTGTGTGGTTGTATTGTGTGACCGTGTTTGGCTTCCTTTTGTTGGTATCCTCAGTCTCAACCACACTGTGCATGCTGCTGAGAATGTAGATGGCCTTCTTTCGTTTGGGTGCATACACTGTCAGTGTGGCACCAGTGGTTGAAAACACCTGAGTGGTGAATTCAGTGCGGTCCATCTGTCTAGCGGATTGAGGAATTTCCCGGCGACTCTTGTTGACTGTGCCAAGGATAGTGGTTTCCCGGCTAAGCAGTCGTTGTGCAAGTGACAATGATGTAAAGAAATTGTCCGTGGTTACAGTTCTGCCCTTGTCCATGAATGGTTCCATCAGTCTCATCACTACAGTTTCGGACAGTCTCTCCCTGCTGGGACGACTGGGGTCCTTGCCAAGATATGGGTGGACATTACAGATGTACTTTGATTTCAAGTCGCAAGCCACCCAAAACTTGATGCCAAACTTGTCTGGTTTTGTTGCAATGTATTGCAGAAAACAGCAGCGAGTCTTTGACGGGAAAAGCTGTTCATCAATAGTGATGTGTCGACCAGGGTTGTAGGATGCGATGCAGTTGGTGACAAACGATCTCCACACATCGGAGATTGCAGCAAACTTATCGGTCTCCACTCGCTCACTGCGCGTGAACATGTCATCAAAGCGTAGGTGTTGCATGATGTCTTGAAAGCGGTTTCGGGTCATAGTGGCAATGATCCTTGGGTTTCCCAGGTTTGCTGACCAGCTGTCACGTAGTGATGGAACCTTGGTCACCCCCCGCAAGATAATGACTGAAATAAATGCCATTAGTTCCGGGAGACCCATGAACCAATCCACCTGCTCCGTGTGACGTGCATGTTGAGTAGTCCAATCTTCAATGCTACGAAGCATGTCAAGACTGATAAAACAGAGGAAGCTCTGAAGGCGACTCTGGACACTTCGTCTGGCCTTAGCACTTGGCTCTCCATCTGTAGGATACGGTTCCATTGGGGTCAAATGGAGATGTTTCCCCACTTGTACTTCATGCCACACTGTGCCATCTTTTGCAGTCTCTGTCGGCTCACTCACCAACCGAGCTCTCTTTTTTGGTAGAGGCGGAGTCTCCTCATCTGCAAGATAAATAATTTCAAATAAGCATTTTGTTTTGGTTCAAAATAAAAAAGATAGTCAGGAAATAAAATAGGTAACTCACACTGCCTTTTTTGGCATCCTGTTCTGTCCGTTTTTGAAACAAGCAGAACAGGATCCCTTTTGGCCCACATGCACCGTGGGTGATGTCCGTGTGCTATCCGTGAATCCACAGATAGCGCTGTCTGCTGTCACCACATACTCACCTCCCTCCAGCGCCTCTTCTCCTCTCACTTCCGGTTCACTCTTGGGCTCAGTGAAGTGAATATTCATAAGCCTAATGAGCGGCACCGGAAGTGAGAGGAACTGTCAGCGCTGGACTGAGGTGAATATGAAATTCTTTATTTTTAGGCTTTTCACTTTTCTCTGTGGTCCGTGCACACGGAAGTCACCGACCCTTATCTGCACCAACCCCTGCAAAACATAGGATCCAAATGAACAGGCAAAAAAGGGAGTGTGAAGCCAGCCTAACCTGAAGACAGCTCAGAGTCCGAATCCGGTTGAAGGACTATGTCTTCTCCATCTGAGTCAGAAGGGTTTGTGTTGCTCAGAATCAGTTCCAATGCCTCTTCAATGGTGTGCCTTCTCTCCATTTTCTTTCCTGTGAACAAAATAGGTTTCTCCCCCACAGCACATAAAGCTGCATGCAAATTTGCTAATGCAAACACTCAGGAGAAGCTCACATTCTCACAAGCAACCCCCACACTCAGGAATAGCTTGCATTCTTCTGTTTACCCACTCTTATCTTAGATAATCCCCCCTGCAGATTCCTCAGGCAAGAGCACATTTACAAACAAAAGGATGCTAATTAAGGTGTCAATATGGACTGAGGGTCATTTGACCCTCTCTCAGGACTTCAGGGGGGATCTTGAAATTCCCAGGACCTCTAGTGTTAAACCAGGGGCCAAATTGCCGAAAGCTAGGATGTTTAACATCTCTGGTCCTGAGAGGCAAGCTTTAAAAGACTACATTGCTGAGAGTTTGCGCAAAGGGCACATCAGGCCTTCGTCCTCACCGGTGGCAGCGGGGTTCTTCTTCGTTAAGAAGAAAGATGGCGGACTACGCCCGTGTCTGGATTTCAGGAAGTTAAACCAGATTACGGTCCGTGATCCATACCCTATGCCACTGATACCTGATTTGTTCAACCAGGTGGCTGGTGCTAAGTGGTTTTCCAAGCTTGACCTCAGGAGGGCGTACAACCTCATAAGAGTCCGTCAAGGTGATGAGTGGAAGACGGCTTTTAATACTCCTGAGGGTCATTTTGAAAATTTGGTGATGCCATTTGGGTTGACAAACGCGCCTGCTGTATTTCAACATTTCATCATAAATGATGTGTTCTCGCATGTACTGGGGGAATTCGTTATCGTGTACCTAGATGACATTCTCATTTATTCATGCGACCGTGATACTCATTTAGAGCATGTGAGGCAGGTGTTACAGCTACTCAGAGAAAATAAGCTCTATGCAAAACTGGAGAAATGTGTTTTTTCGGTTCAGGAGTTGCCTTTCTTGGGTTATATTGTGTCTGCTTCAGGTTTTAAAATGGACGCCGCTAAGGTGCAAGCGGTGCAGCATTGGGAATGGCCGGATAACCTAAAAGCACTCCAGCGGTTCCTTGTATTTTCTAATTATTATAGAAATTTTATCAAAGATTTTTCTACCATTGCTAAACCGCTTACTGACATGACGAAAAAGGGTACCAATTTCTCCGCCTGGCTTGAGGCTGCTGTGCACGCGTTCAAATTCCTGAAGAATAGTTTTGCTTCGGCCCCCATTCTGGTGCAACCGGACGTATCAAAACCATTTACCGTGGAAGTCGATGCGTCTGAGGTTGGAGTGGGGGTGGTGCTGTCACAAGGCTCATCTTTGGGCGAGTTGCATCCATGCGCCTACGTTTTCAAGAAGCTGTCGCCCGCCGAACGTAACTACGATATCGGCAACAGAGCTTTTGAGGAATGGCGACACTTCTTGGAGGGGTCGGTCCACCAGGTTACAGTTATCACCGACCATAAAAATCTGCTTTATTTAGAGTCAGCCAAGCATCTGTCCCCCAGGCAGGCTCGCTGGACATTGTTTTTCACGCGATTCAACTTTTTTATTACGTACCGACCGGGGTCTAAGAACAATAAGGTAGATGCTTTATCTAGGTGTTTTCCGGGGGAAGAACCTCGGGAAGATCCGGTACCCATCCTCCAAAAGGGTGCAGTGGTCTCGGCTCTCACGACAGAGGTTGAGGCTGAGATTGCAAGGCTCAGGAGGAAGTACCACCAGAGCTTCCCATTAACAAATCATTTGTACCGCTTCATCTTCGCCTAAAGGTGTTGGGTGAGCATCATGATGCTGTTCTGGCTGGCCATCCAGGGGTTAGGGATACCTTGGAGTTGGTGTCACGTCGGTTTTGGTGGCCCAAAATCCGACAGGATGTGGTCTCGTACGTATCAGCATGTACCACGTGTGCTAGGGCTAAGACGCCTTGCTCCCGTCCTGCTGGCACATTACATCCTCTAGGGGTACCCAGTAGGCCATGGACGGAGATCTCCATGGATTTTATTACAGACCTGCCCTCCTCAGCTGGGAACACGGTCATCTTGGTGGTTGTTGATCGGTTCTCAAAGATGTTGCACTTTGTGTCCTTGCCTTCGTTGCCTAACGCGAAGACTCTGGCTCAGGTTTTTGTGCAGGAGGTGGTCAGACTTCACGGGGTCCCGTCTGACATAGAGTCGGATAGGGGTACTCAGTTTGTGGCAAAGTTTTGGAAAGCATTTTGCTCATGGCTGGGGATCAAGTTGTCGCATTCTTCGGCGTTTCATCCTCAGTCAAATGGTCAGAACGAGCGTATGAACCAAAATTTGGAGCAGTACTTACGCTGCTTTGTTTCTGACAACCAGGAGGAGTGGTCGACGTTCCTTCCTTTGGCTGACTTTGCCATTAATTATCATGGCCAGGAATCGTCTGGGGAGTCCCCGTTCTTTTGTGTTTACGGGTACCATCCTCAATTTTGTACTCTGCGTCAGGGTGGCTCTGCTGGCGTTCTGGAGGAGGACCAGCTGGGAGCACAACTGTCATCCATTTGGAGGAGAGTGAAACAGCGTTTGCTTAGCGTGGGTGCAAGGTACAAACGAGTGGCTGACAGTAGACGTGTGCCAAGTCCGGACCTGAGTGTGGGTGATTGGGTGTGGTTGTCCACAAAGAACATAAAACTCAAAGTACCATCCCTGAAATTGGGTCCAAGGTTTATTGGTCCATTTAGGGTTGCCGCCTTCATTAACCCGGTAGCCTACCGATTGGAGCTTCCTACGGTATGTAAAATACACAATGTGTTTCACAGATCTCTTTTAAAGAAGGTGGTGGGTTCCGTGGACGCGGCGCCGATGCCACCTCCAGTCTTGGTGGATGGCAATTTGGAGTTTGAAGCCTCCAAGGTGGTTGACTCTCGTATAGTGCGTCGCACATTACAGTACCTGGTACACTGGTGTGGTTATGGGCCGGATGAGAGGTCTTGGGTACCAGCTTCGGACATACATGCGGACCGGCTGGTCAGTATGTTTCACCACCGCCATCCCGACAAGCCGGGTCCTACAAGTCGTAAGGGCCCTGGGGTCCCTCGTAGAAGGCGGGGTACTGTCATGTCAGACGCTATTCAAACTAGGGCATCCGATAGACAGCGGTAATTCCACATTCGTCCACTATACGCTCAGTGGCGTCGGCTAGACTTTATCCAGGTTGTCCGGGGTTAATCTAGCTGGTAATCGGGTTGGAGGCTGGGTCACGCCCATGGCCTTTAAATGGTCATTCTGGACTTTGGGCGTCGCCGATTATAGCTTGTGTCTTGTGCCTGGTGATCTCGGTCTGGAGTGGTGGTCTAGGAGAAGAAATATCATATCTGGTGGTGTAGTATCCTTTGTTATATTTCTCCTTCCTATATTTGTATTTGTTTTGCCCTGGGCACATTATTGTGTTTTCCTGTGTGTCTGCGGCGTGGTGCGTTTTTTAGTTTTCCCTGTCTGTGCTTTCTGTAGGAGTTGGTGTGTGGTCTTATTGTCAAGGTGAAAATATATATCTTTATACTCTTTTTGTACTGCTATACTTTTATACTGTGAAACAATAAGTTTTTCCTATCTGCTAGCTAATGCAAATGTAATTGTATCTAAAGATGGCTGCCAGTGTTCACTTTCACTTTAGTTCAGTGTCTAAAGAGTTAAGAATTATTTCTCCTGAAAAGATAACTCTGGAATGTGAAGAAAGAAGTAACCACCGGGAGACGTTCTGACGAATCAGAGAGAGAGACTGAGCACTAGATGTATGCTGCTTAAACTCCGCCTATTGCATTCCTTTTCCTAGAACAATATAGTGCTGTGTATTTGAAAATAAACGCAGTTGGTATGACTGTGGCTGACACATAGTCACATGAGCATGCACTGAGATTGAACCAGCTACCTGTCTGACTCATTCTTACCCGGTACCACATGCTTATAGTTTAATTTGGAATGACTGGTGAATGAGGGTATATTGTCGTTATGACCCCGACAATTTGGAGCCCAACGGGGGGCGTGGACAGCGATCCGAGACCCCCTGGACCCATGCCTGGATGTCTGTGGATGATACCCGTAGTGGCTGACCTCGAGGACTGATCACCCTCTGAACACGGTAAGTGGCGATCATATACACTGTATGTGTCAAACTTGCTAGTGTCTCAGCCGTTATTGGTTTGTCTGTGGTCTCCTTGGGTCTGGGGAGTGACCGGTCGAGTGGTGAGACCGAGCGCGATCCTGTGCCACGCTCTGAACCAGCAACTGAGAGACGTCGCATCCGGCGTGTCCTCGTGTACACCACACCTCCTCCACCGGTCATTGTACTCCGTTCAACCACCCTACCTGTGACTATTGTCTAGTAGTGAAGTGGAGTGAAAGATTGAGCTAGTTGTAGATTGTGGGGCAGCTTAGAGAAAGGGATAGGAGACGCAGCCTCTGTGATATTGTGCTGACAGGTAACTAAGACGTTCCGAGAGGGGACCACCTGTGCTGACAGGTAACTAAGGCGTTCCGAGAGGGGACCACCTGTCCAGATAGGTAACTAAGACGTTCCGAGAGAGGGGACCACCTGTGCTGACAGGTAACTAAGGCGTTCCGAGAGGGGACCACCTGTCCAGATAGGTAACTTAAGACGTTCCGAGAGGGGACCACCTATATTTTTGTGGAGGGGTCTCATTAGGAGGCTGCCTCCCAACGGTTTAGAATATCGTGGCAGGATAGTCTGTAATCACTGTTGTTCAGGTTAGGGACAGACAGGAAACATTGAGCGTGAGGCTCTTTTCCTAGTACGTCGAACGTGAGGCTCCGTACTATATATATATAGAACACAGTGTTGACATTGCTGCTAGTGGTTTACTGCAGAAAACCATAGTATTCTGTAAGAGTCATGTTGCGTATCTTAAAGCAGAAGAAGTCCGTGCCCCACAAGTTAGATGAGGATGCTGTGGAAGTCAAGGCAATAGTGGAGTCACGGGAGGGAAAGAAGGCAGTCAGGAATGTTGAGAGATTGTATAAGCATGTAGGATTGCCGTCGTCAGGTAGATTGCAGCCGGCTATGTGGTATAACCTCATAGAGAACAAGCGAGGCATGTTGAAAGATAAAGGATTGTTAGAACAAGCGCAAGCTCATCTGAGAGTTGCGCAAAGCTTGAAGAATGAAGGATGAAAATAGGTTGATGGAGAGGGAGGATCAGACAATGTAGAACCCGTGTTTGGTTATAAAATGCCTTTGAACTGTGATCTTATAGATTGTAAAATGGCCGCCGTGCCACTGATGATGAAAATGCAGTCCCAGCCACCGCCCTGTAATGGCGGCGGAAAGAGCTTTCCAGAAGCGTAGGTGTGTCCTGTTTGTGTTGTGCAGAATCCAACCTGGGTGGAAACCTGCCGTGTGTGTGCGTACGGGCTGTCCTTGGGGCTCCGCCCAGACCACGGAGGATCATAGGAAAGTTTTGTAGAAATTAAGTCTGAAAACTGCTGCAATTTGTTACTTTGTAGAAGATACGGAGCTTTTTATCAGTGCTGTGTAGGAGAGGGGAGGGGCGTGTGAGCCCCTGCGTGACCTGCTTGAAATTTTTTCCCTCGGTGCTGTGGGCTAGAGGGAAGGGGGGCCATGTATTGCATTCTAAGTTTTCTCTGTCCTTGGTTTAGTACACGCTGAGAGATTTATGTTTAAAGCAATAAGTACTGTATGAAATTGAAAGTGAAATAGACCTGTGCCTGGTCTTGGAGGAAAACTTGTAAATAATTGAAAGATTGGTAAATTAAGCCTCTTCTTCCGACTGTAAGCTCTGTGCCCCTCAATCCCAAAGCACCAATATATATTGGGTTGCCAAAACTTAGTGTGCTTCCACCCTATGATCCTGACGGGTGGATTTGTGATGTATGCGGAGTTACTAATTCTCAGTGTAGAGAGGTCTGTTACAATTGTGGAGCGAGGAGATCCAGGGTCGTAGCCCCCACCTTTCCCTTGCTAAACGCTGCCAGTATCTATTATCGGCCACTGCCAGCACCAGCCACAGCAATTCCCCGCTCCAATTCCAGCCCCCCCCCCTCACAGCTGCAATGAAACAGCTCCCCTTATCAGCGGTTCATGTAACAGACTCCAACTCCAGTCCCACCTTATATGAATTCAGTCCCCTACTCAAATATTTCTTTTAACCCTATGTCTGGGAATCTCACTCCCTCCCAGCTTCGTCATGTCAATTTTCAGACCAAGAGCTTGTTTTAATCGGTGTAAATGGCAGACCCCCAGCCCGGGAAGGCCCCTACATCTCCTCTTCCCGTGAAACCTTCACACTTACAAGGCCAGACTTTCCAGGAATCTGAAGTTTGGTTCCCCTGTCATTCACGCTACTACATCACACCTCAGGAATCCCAGGTTCTTTTCTCAGTAGGGTATGGGGACATAATTACCCACTAGATAGGAGCTATAGTGAACCCAGCTAACTCTACCCTGTCACATAGAGGTTGTTTGGCCCAACAGATAGCTAGAAAAGGGAAGCCCAGTCATAGCCTAAGAGTGTCAGGCCTACCTTGCCACTTATGGCCCCTTGCATCCAGGAGACGCTATGTCCACCCAAAGAGGGAATTTGCCCTGTGATATGGTGTTACACACTGCAGGCCCCGTATATGATTACAAGACACCCGAGCACTGCTGTACAGTATTGCAGACTGCCTTGCAGACAGAGCTCACCTATGCAGGACATGCTACAGGTGTGCTGATTCAGTTTTATGGAGACAAACAGAGATCTGTTGCTTATTACAGCGGCCGCCTGGATACGGTGGCAAGAGGAAGTTCCTCCTGTGTTTGGACTGTGTTGTATTACCCACTGATGGTCCACATCCCACACGATGTATATAGTATCCTTAATCAGGTACAACCTAGCCACATGTCCATGGCTGGACAGCTGCGACTTTGGTGTGCTATTCTCATGCCTACTAATGTGACTTTGAAAAGGTGCACTGTCCTGAACCCCGCTACTTTTCTCCTAGTTCCTATGGATCCAAAGGGGGGAGGAGTAGGTGATAGGTGACATGAGCAAGGACACTCTTTTTCTTTCTAGAATGGATCCAGAGGAACAAGATTAGGTTTCCAAACCACATGATTGTCTAGAATTGATGTCTCAGGAAACGGCTGGTCTCTAGTGTGCCTATTCTAATGCTGATTTTGAGCTTTTTGTAGATGGATCCCGTCACCAAGATGACCAAGGACGCTTCTGTACCAGATATGCTGTGGTCTCAGAACATGAGGTAATCAAGGCAGAGTCAATGCCAGCTCATATGTCTGCACAAGAAGCAGAGCTCAAGGCGCTTACAGAAGCGTGCAAACTAGCAGAAGGTAAGACTGTAAATATCTACACTGATTCTAGGTATGCTTTTGGCATTGCACACGGTTATGGGCCTATCTGGAGAGCCAGGGCTTTCCTGACAGCAAATGGCCACCCCTTTAAATATGCTGAGGCAGTCCAGCAACTTATGAATGCACTATAGTTTCCCACCCAAGCAGGCATCATAAAGGTAAAGGCACATACCAAAGGCACTGATGGATGGACAAAGGGTAACGCACTGGCAGACCAGGCTGCCAAGAAAGCAGCAAGCACTCCTGTAGCCTCTCAAGTACATCACCTAGACACCCCACCATCTCCACTTGTGTTGAAAGACATCTTAGCCCGGTTACAAGAACAGGCAAGTAAGGAGGAGAAAAATAGGTGGCAAAAGATAGGGGCTTGCTCTGATACCGTCACTGGACTATGGGGGAGGGGTGAAAAGGTCTGCCTACCACAGGTACTGTACCCAATGATGGCACAGGTTCTGCACGGGAATGTGCACCACTCGAAGACGGCCATGTGTGACACCCTACAGAAACAATGGATTGCCCCCAGGGTTTTCCACCTGCGCAGAAGGGCAGGTACAGAGCTGCATGATATGTGCTACACATAATCAGGGTAGGACAGTGAAAACCCCATCCAAACACACTCCCCGGCCCCTTTACCCATTCCAGAGACTGCAGATTGATTATATTCAGTTACCCAGGGTAGGGACGTATGAGTATGTGTTGGTCTGCATTGATTTATTTTCAGGTTGGCCAGAAGCCTACCCAGTTGCCAAAGCTACGGCTAAGACAACGGTGAAGAAACTGATGGCTGAGATCATATGCAGGTATGGAGTTCCTGAAGTCATTGAAAGCGATCAGGGTTCCCATTTTACTGGAGAGATCATGTCAGAGGTAATGGCAGCACTGGGGGTAAGTCAAGCATTGCATACTCCATCCACAGAGTAGTGGAAGACTGGAGAGACTACAGGTCCTTCTCAAAAAATTAGCATATAGTGTTAAATTTCATTATTTACCATAATGTAATGATTACAATTAAACTTTCATATATTATAGATTCATTATCCACCAACTGAAATTTGTCAGGTCTTTTATTGTTTTAATACTGATGATTTTGGCATACAACTCCTGATAACCCAAAAAACCTGTCTCAATAAATTAGCATATTTCACCCGACCAATCAAATAAAAGTGTTTTTTAATACCAAACAAAAAAACCATCAAATAATAATGTTCAGTTATGCACTCAATACTTGGTCGGGAATCCTTTGGCAGAAATGACTGCTTCAATGCGGCGTGGCATGGAGGCAATCAGCCTGTGACACTGCTGAGATGTTATGGAGGCCCAGGATGCTTCAATAGCGGCCTTAAGCTCATCCAGAGTGTTGGGTCTTGCGTCTCTCAACTTTCTCTTCACAATATCCCACAGATTCTCTATGGGGTTCAGGTCAGGAGAGTTGGCAGGCCAATTGAGCACAGTAATACCATGGTCAGTAAACCATTTACCAGTGGTTTTGGCACTGTGAGCAGGTGCCAGGTCGTGCTGAAAAATGAAATCTTCATCTCCATAAAGCATTTCAGCCGATGGAAGCATGAAGTGCTCCAAAATCTCCTGATAGCTAGCTGCATTGACCCTGCCCTTGATGAAACACAGTGGACCAACACCAGCAGCTGACATGGCACCCCACACCATCACTGACTGTGAGTACTTGACACTGGACTTCAGGCATTTTGGCATTTCCTTCTCCCCAGTCTTCCTCCAGACTCTGGCACCTTGATTTCCGAATGACATGCAAAATTTGCTTTCATCAGAAAAAAGTACTTGGGACCACTTAGCAACAGTCCAGTGCTGCTTCTCTGTAGCCCAGGTCAGGCGCTTCTGCCGCTGTTTATGGTTCAAAAGTGGCTTTACCTGGGGAATGCGGCACCTGTAGCCCATTTCCTGCACACGCCAGACTCAGTCCACTGCTTCCTCAGGTTCCCCAAGGTCTGGAATCGGTCCTTCTCCACAATCTTCCTCAGGGTCCGGTCACCTCTTCTCGTTGTACAGCGTTTTCTGCCACATTGTTTCCTTCCAACAGACTTACCATTGAGGTGCCTTGATACAGCACTCTGGGAACAGCCTATTTGTTGAGAAATTTCTTTCTGGGTCTTACCCTCTTGCTTGAGGGTGTCAATGATGGCCTTCTTGACATCTGTCAGGTCGCTAGTCTTACCCATGATGGGGGTTTTGAGTAATGAACCAGGCAGGGAGTTTTTAAAAGCCTCGGGTATCTTTTGCATGTGTTTAGAGTTAATTAGTTGATTCAGAAGATTAGGGTAATAGGTCATTTAGAGAACCTTTTCTTGATATGCTAATTTATTGAGACAGGTTTTTTGGGTTATCAGGAGTTGTATGCCAAAATCATCAGTATTAAAACAATAAAAGACCTGACAAATTTCAGTTGGTGGATAATGAATCTATAATATATGAAAGTTTAATTGTAATCATTACATTATGGTAAATAATGAAATTTAACACTATATGCTAATTTTTTGAGAAGGACCTGTAAATGGAACTCTTAAGCTTAAAATCCAGAAGGCAATGACAGAGACTGGTAAACCATGGACAGAATGCCTTCCTCTGGCTTTGTTTTCAGTAAGATATACCCCAAACAGGAAGACAGGACTGTCACTGTATGAGATTCTGTTTGGCAGGAGCCCCAATCTTGAATGTTTTTTTTCCACAACAGTTGCAGCTCAAGTACCAGGACTTGACTAGCTATGTGCAGGCCTTACATGGACACCTTGCCAAAGTGCATTTAACTGTCTTCAGTTCTCTTCCAGACCCAGACAAGGTTCCTGGACACCATCCCTTTGTGCCAGGAGACCTGGTGTATGTGAAAAAGTTTGTGCGCAGAGATTGTCTCCAGACAAGATTTGAAGGACCCCACACGGTGATCCTGGTTACCCCCACTGCAGTAAAACTTGAAGGAAAGAGCACCTGGATCCACGCCTCATATTGTAAAAGAGACCGAACCAGTGTTTAGTCACAGTAGTGACTGAAGGGAAATGTTGCTGTTGTTTTTGATCCTGGAAATGGGGGCCATCCTCGCCCCTACCTCTTCGGCCCCTAATGTAAATGAAAATACTAAGGTCCCACTATTCTCTGGGTAAACCTGACAGCCCCGGTGAATATCTGGCGATTTGATTTCTGTGATGTAGTCAAATGCCCTGAGACTGAACAGGTGGTAGAGGGAATCATTCAGTTTTATATGTGTGTTACCAGAAATGACAACAATAACCGTTATTATTGGTCAGATGCTGCCTGGAATACGGGAGATGATTGGAGATATAAACCTAGCGAAGCCACGTTCCCTAAGGATGGGACGGGTAGGAGTCTCCGTGGGAGAATGCATCTAACAGCTTTTCTGCAACCACCTAGAGGCTGTAAATGGGGTAGAAACTGTCATCCCCTCCTCCTAAATCTTGAAAGCCCCCAATCTGCTGACCTACAGACGTTTGTACTGGGAAGGCATTATAATTATGTATTTAGTGCTGGACCCTATGGGAATTTAGGCCATATAGACCCTATGGGAATTTAGGCCATATACAGCTCCAGGATATTAGCTTCAGACCAACCATGACACCTGTTACCAGTACAGCTAGAGCAGGCCTAGATGAGCGTTTGCAAAATGTAGTTAATGAAGTAACCCCCATTCCGGGTCTCAGTTGGCGAGAAGTTTTCTCCATAGAAACACAGACAGCCCCAAGAAAAGAAAGAAGAAAAAAAAAAACCTATGGTTAGAATGGGTGAGATACAATGTAAGAGTCCAGAATATCTCTGTAGGATGTATTGCTTGTGCTGCTGCGAATACACACCTATACACACATGCACTGCTTTTTCCTGATGACAACACCACTACCTGTGTCATGAATTTGTTGAAAGGTTTGAAGTCCACTGATTGCCCAGATTATGTCCCACTAATTCATAAGGAACCCAGACTAAAGGTCCCAGGAGAAGTAACCGTATTAGCTGACAATTACACCTGCTATAATTCCCACGACACCATAGGTATACCAGTAGAAATCTCCGAGACAGGTTTCTGCAAGGAGAACAGTTCCTTAGATACTGACTTGCTAATCAAACATACACAATATATGTACGATATTTATTGGTTATGTGGAGACGGTAAGCTCCGTCCTAGGTTGCCTAATGCCTGGACAGGCCAATGCACCCTTGTTAGACTGGCTATGCAGTTCAAGATTTTATCTTGGGATCCAGGGGTACCTGATGAACCTACCAGAAAGAGGAAAAGTCTCGATCAGCTCCACATGAGTTATGAAGAAGATCCACTGATATATATTGATGCCATTGGAGTGCCAAGGGGGGTGCCTGACCAGTTTAAAGCCCCGAACCAGATTTATGCCGGCATTGTTTCTATAATCCCATAGGTGCAGATTAATAAAAATGTTGAATGGATCAATAATATATAAATATTACAGAGAACAAAGATTTGTTAATTATAGCTGTGATGCCTTTCAGGATATAGTTGAGGACTTGGGCCCTAACACTTGTATGACCAGTGCTGCAACCCGACCTAAGAGGATTACACTGAATCCTGTCCAGACAAGATCACATGTAGTGATATAAGAAGCTGACACAGGATTGTGGTTGGTGGATAGTGGGGACATTAACTTTTGGAAGTAGGCTGACAGAAATCCTTTGGGAAGGAGCTGTAGACCAGCATGTCATGTCACGCCCCCACCACCAGAGAACCAACGACATCAGGTAGGGTAAGACAGATACAGGAGTATTATCCCTGGAGGCCCTCTGACTAGCTAGCTACGCAAAAATATTTGGCTGACCCTGAGAACCAACCTTTCTCATTCTACAGACAAATAATGACCATATGATGGACGTATAAGTGCACCTAGGCAGGCCTAGGTAGTTAGTGAGCACAAAAACAGGTAACGTGCTAGGACGCAAATTAAGATTTTCTACAGATGTGACAAAGGAGAGAGTGTAGAGCTATACTTTGGACGGTTACAGCTGAAATGGGAAGACATGGAGTACAGTCCCATAAACCCACTTGATGTTAGAGTATTGGTAAATACATTCATTGACGGTATGACCAAAGACTTACGAGACGAAATATAGACAGCCAGACCTGAATGGCGAAATGTAGATCCGAAAGACCTGAAGGTTTCTAAAGAAGTTGAACAAATTAGGACAATAAGACGATGTGTCATGTATGCTGGAGCAGACACATCTTTCTTCTCCAGTTGGTTAGGTGGGATCAAGGGATTCCTTCAATAAGTTTGTTTGGTACTAATTGCCCTCCTTATAATTGAATCGATAATCCTCTGTTGTGTTATTCCCTTGTATAAAAAGGTTATTGCCAAAGCAACTCCGACTGGCACCTTCCTCAATCAAGAAATAGATCCACCAGAGTACAATGGTACTGATCCAGGGGAGATCCCGAAGTATATTCCTCTCAAGAGAATAGACAAAACCCCCCATTCTCAGATGATGCCAAGAGATCTAGTTTAGGGACAGTGGGAGAACTCCATGTGAGGTTAGTGAAGGGTTCAGCTGCCTGGAGGCCTCTCGCTAGGGGAGAGTTTCTGAGGTGTCTGGATGAAGAAATCCACCTCCCCTTTTCCCATCACATGGACAGTCTCGAAGGATCTTTCTTTAAGGGAAAAACTTAGTGTTTAGGGGGGATTGTCAAGGTGAAAATATATATCTTTATACTCTTTTTGTACTGCTATACTTTTATACTGTGAAACAATAAGTTTTTCCTATCTGCTAGCTAATGCAAATGTAATTGTATCTAAAGATGGCTGCCAGTGTTCACTTTCACTTTAGTTCAGTGTCTAAAGAGTTAAGAATTATTTCTCCTGAAAAGATAACTCTGGAATGTGAAGAAAGAAGTAACCACCGGGAGACGTTCTGACGAATCAGAGAGAGAGACTGAGCACTAGATGTATGCTGCTTAAACTCCGCCTATTGCATTCCTTTTCCTAGAACAATATAGTGCTGTGTATTTGAAAATAAACGCAGTTGGTATGACTGTGGCTGACACATAGTCACATGAGCATGCACTGAGATTGAACCAGCTACCTGTCTGACTCATTCTTACCCGGTACCACATGCTTATAGTTTAATTTGGAATGACTGGTGAATGAGGGTATATTGTCGTTACAACCCCGACATTATCACTGGGTGGCGGGTAGAGGTTTCAGCATAGGACTGAAACAGGAGTCAGGGTCAGGCCTGGCGGCCCAGACAAGCACACCATCAGTGTAAATTCTGGTAGAGGGACAGACAGGGTTTTCCCTAGTCTGAGGGATATCGCAGGGGCTCGGTTAATCAGCTGTAGTCTACCCAGTACCCCCGTGACAGCGGGCTTTCATATGACTTGCACTGAGGAGAGACTTCTGTCTGGCCACTCTGCCATAAATGCCTGAATGATGGAGAGCTGCAGTGATAGTTGACTTTGTAGAACTTTCTCCCATCTCCCTACTGCATCTCTGGAGCTCAACCACAGTGATCTTTGGGTTTTTCTTTACCTCTCTCACCAAGGCTCTTCTCCCATGATTGCTCAGTGTAGCTGGACAGCCAGGTATAGGAAAACTTCTGGTGGTCCCAAACTTTTTCTGTGATCTTAGGAACCTTGAGTACTGCAGAAATTCTTTTGTAACCTTGGCCAGATCTGTACCTTGCCACAATTCTGTCTCTCAGCTCCTTGGCCAGTTCCTTTGACCTCATGATTCTCATTTGGTCTGACATGCACTGTGAGCTGTGAGGTCTTATATAGTCAGGTGTGTGCCTTTCCAAATCAAGTCCTGTCAGTTTAATTAAACACAGCTGGACTCCAATGAAGGAGTAGAACCATCTCAAGGAGGATCACAAGGAAATGGACAGTATGTGACTTAAATTTGAGTGTCTGAGCAATGGGTCTGAATACTTATGACCATGTGATATTTCAGTTTTTCCTTCTTAATAAATTTGCAAAAATGTCTACATTTCTGTTTTTATTCAGTCAAGATGGGGTGCAGAATGAACATTAAAGAGAAAAAATGAACTTTTTTGAATTTACTAAATGGCTGCAATGAAACAAAGACTGAAAAATTTAAAGGGGTCTGAATTCCTTCTGTACCCACTAACTATATATATATACTGTGTATATATATATATATATATATATATATATATATATATATATACAGTACAGACCAAAAGTTTGGACACACCTTCTCATTTAAAGATGTTTCTGTATTTTCGTGACTATGAAAATTGTACATTCACACTGAAGGCATCAAAACTATGAATTAACACATGTGGAATTATACACTGTGTTCCAAATTATTATGCTAATTGGATTTAAGTATCATAAAGATTTAATTGTTTTGTTTTTCAAATAAACTTGTGGATGGTATTGTGTCTCAGGGCTCAATGAATCACTGAAATCAATCTTAAACACATGTGAATTAGTTTTCCAGGTGATTCTAATTAAAGGAAAACTACTCAAAAATGATGTTCCACATTATTATGCAGGTCACAGGTTTCAAGCAATATAGGAAATAAAAAGGATCTCTCTGCTGCTGAAAAGCGTTAAATAGTGCACTGCCTTGGACAAGGTATGAAAAAATTAGATATTTCACGAAAACTTAGAGTGATCATCATACTCTGATGAGATTTGTGACTGAAACAGAGCACAGACAGAGTTCATGCAAATAAAGGCATAATGAGGAAGTTTTCTGCCAGACAAATTCATTGGATTAAGAGAGCAGCTGCCAAAATACCATTACAAAGCAGCAAACAGTTATTTGAAGCTGCTGGTGCGTCTGGAGTCCCTCGAACCTCAAGGTGTAGGATCCTTCAAAGGCTTGCTGTGGTGCATAAACCTACTATTCGGCCACTCCTAAACAGTGTTCACAAGCAGAAACGGTTGCAGTGGGCCCAGACATACATGAAGACTAATTTTCAAACAGTCTTGTTTACTGATGAGTGTCGAGCAACCCTGGATAGTCCAGATGGATGGAGTAGTGGATGGTTGGTGGATGGCCACCATGTCTCAACAAGGCTGCGACGTCAGCGAGGAGGTGGTGGAGTCATGTTTTTGGCTGGAATCATGGGGAATCAGCTGGTAGGGCCCTTTAAGGTTCCTGAAGGTGTGAAAATGACCTCAGCAAAGTAAATAGAGTTTCTGACTGACAACTTTCTTCCATGGTCTAAAAAGCAGAAACGTGCCTTCAGGAACAAAATCATCTTCATGCATGACAATGAATACCTCTGAGTAATTGGCTGCTATGGGCATAAAAGGAGATAATCTCATGGTGTGGCCACCATCTTCCCCTGACCTCAACCCTATAGAGAACCTTTGGAGTATCATCAAACAAAAGATCTATGAGGGTGGGAGGCAGTTCTCATCAAAACAGCAGCTCTGGGAGGCTATTCTGACTTCATGCAAAGAAATACAAGCAGAAACACTCCAAAAACTCACAAGATCAATGGATGCAAGAATTGTGAAGGTGATATCAAAGAAAGGTTCCTATGTTAACATGTATCTTGGCCTGTTAGGATGTTTTGGAGTTAAATAGCTTTTTTGTTCAGTGAATGTGACCTCCTAATGCTGCAAATTCCACAAATGAGCATTTTCAGTTCTTTAAAACATATCAAATGTTTAGAAATACTACTGTGCCTAATAATTTGGAACAGTGCATTTTGAGTTTTTATTCATTTTGGAGATTATACTGTTATCATTGGGAGGTTTCTTCAATAAAATTCGATGTATACTCTAACGGATGATGACTTTTAATAGACTGACTGTCATTTCACTGACCATTTAGGAAAATCTGAGAAAAATGTCATTTGCATAATAATTCGGAACATAGTGTACACTTAACAAAAAAGTGTGAAACAACTGAAAATATGATATGTGGTAAATTCCAGGTTCTTCAAAGTAGTCACCTTTTGCTTTGATGACTACTTTGCACACTCTTGGCATTCTCTTGATGAGCCTGGAGGTGTGTTTGGAGTCATTGTCCGGTTGAAAAATAAATGATGGTCCAACTAAACGCAAACCGGATGGAATAGCATGCCGCTGCAAGATGCTGTGGTAGCCATGCTGGTTCAGTATGTCTTCAATTTTGAATAAATCCCCAACAGTGTCACCAGCAAAGCACCCCCACACCATCACACCTCCTCCTCCTCTTCACGGTGGGAACCAGGCATGTAGAGTAGAGCGCCCCCAAGGGCTAGGGGGTACTCAGTACCGGGTCCTTCGGTTCTCAAGGGGGATGTCATGGTGGCTGACCCGGTCCGTGGCCCTCGGGATGTCCATTGTTAAAGGGAAAGGTCTTTAAAGGGATAGACTTTATGTTCGTGACACCACCTGTGGTATTCGGTCAGGGTGACCGACCCTGCTTTAATGGGTCCGCTGGGGTGATGTTATGGCAGTTAGATGGTATACCTTCTGTGATATATGTGATGCAGTAACCCCTGTGACAGGTAGGGGGCGCTGCATGATCTCCCCAGTATGCGCTTGGAGGCGTGATGGTGTAGAGAGAAAGTTTGGCAGAATTGTAAATGGCCAATATGTGTGTTGCAGAGGAGGTTACTCTGCACTGTCAATCTGAATGTAAGTTGGTCTGCTGGGACCTGTAGTCCCTCAAGAGTTTGTGTTATGTGTATAGTTCTCATGGGAGATTGGCAGGGCTAGTCATGAGAGATGGGAGGGTCAGACTAGCCACACACACACTCCCACCCAGGGGAGTGGTTACCAGTATGTAACATGACCAGGGTGTGGGTCAGTGTTCGTTGTGAGCTCCCTGTGTCTGGAGCTGAGAGGTGTGTCCGGTAGGTCCTGTGTATGGACCTGACCGGTGAAGGTGCTGGATCGTCCTAGGAATGACTAGGGTCCTGTGAGCACCTGGAACCGAGGAACCTGATGTATGGATGGTGCTGGATTGTCCTAGGAATGACTAGGGTCCTGCAAGCACCTGAGATGGTCGGTGCTGGATTGTCCTAGGAATGACTAGGGTCCTGCAAGCACCTGAGACCGTGAGACTTGGCTTCGGGTGGCCTGGGTATTGGACGTTCCCGGCTGGGGAAGGACGTCCTGAAGAGTACCCGGACTAGGCCACCAAGCGGGGTCCCGGCTACCTGGGTGTTGGGAGGTCCTGCGAGGTGGACCGGATCCCTGAATAGCACGAGGTGAGGACCGGGATCTGCGGAGCCAGGGACAGTTACTGTGTGGGGAAGCTGGAGTCCTTCGGTGAGGTCTGGACTGACTACTGTGTGCCGGACAGGCAAGTTGGGGATCCCCGTTAGGCAGCTTACCCAGAAGAGTGTTAACGGAGTGTGGGGAAGCTGGAGTCCTTCGGTGAGGTCTGGACTGACTACTGTGTATTGACCAGGCAAGTTGGTGATCCCCGTTAGGCAGCTTACCCAGAAGAGGTTAACGGAGACGGCAGGTGGAGCTGGAGCTCCCGTCAGGTACCAAAGAGACTGTTGGTGCCTGTTATGTTTTATGTAATATAAGTAATGAACTTTGCATAACCCGGTTTATGGCATTTTAAATAAACCGCATGGACTGTTTTTGTTTGAAAGTTGTGCCTGGCTACATTAATCCCGCGCCAAGCGAGTGACCCCCAATACACTCAGTAAGAGAAATCTTACATGTGGTGGAGAATTTTGGCAACGATCCAGGTGGCACACGTGGAGTTAATTGCTGTGGCAGAGCCACGAAGGTGACAAGCGTCTAGCTGTAACTCGGCGGGGTTACGAAGGTGACAAGCGTCTGCTGTGACTCGGCGGGGTCACGAAGGTGACAAGCGGCAGTGGTGGAGCCGTGCAGAGCTATGTGGAGAGTAGCCGCGGTTGCAGCGAGAGGTTCCGTAGCAACCAGAGCTGCAGTGGCAGCAGCGGTGACTTGTGGTTTGCTGCCGGTTATGTGTGACTGCAGCGTGAGCTGTGGCAGTGCCAGCAGGTGCTGGTGAAGAGTCGAAAAAAAAAAAAAAAAGGGACATTTTTTTTTCTGTTCGCAGACTCTTAAAGGGCCAGAGTCACATTAGTGTACTGTGTGAACTGAGATCTGAGTATCGTGGGGGTCCACGGGGTGTATCCCAGGGAAGGAACTATCCCAAATTGTGAGCGGTGTCCCAAACGGAGATGGTTGTCCAAAAAGGGGCGGAGTCCAAAAAGGGGCGGTAACCCGAATAGGGGTAGTAGCCCAAAAAGGGGTGGAATCTCAAGAGGGGGCTATATCCCGAACAGGGGTGGTGTCAAAAAGCAGAGCACTTGTCCAAAAAGGGGGCGGAGCCAAAAAAGGGGCGGCAATCAGTGAAGAGTCACGACTATGTCCTATTTGGCTGGCAATCAGTGAGGAGCCACGTCTGTGTCCCTTTTGGCTGAATGGAGAGCGTGTGCAGAGGTTGTTAGACCCGGGGAGAGAAGCGTCTTTGTTGAGAACCCTTCCAGGAAGTTCTGTATCACCTGGGGACACTAAATGTCTTCAGGCAGCCACTCTCTCCGTTACCGCAGCTGATGTTTCCACATACCATGAGGTGGTTGTAGTCACGAGCTTGCCGTGTCCTATGGTAATAGGACAAGATTTGGTAACACTGTGGGACTGGTGGAAAAAGGGTGAAGTGTTTGTGGATGTTATGTGGATGGGTGGTAGTATTAGTGAGAATGCGCCCCCTAGAGTTGACAGTCCTAAGGTGGGCGTGACCAGAGAAAATGATAAACGTGCCCAACTCACGGACATGCCACCTGAAGTGTGCCACAGTGTGACTGGTAGTGGTCTGGTGGATAAAATAAGTGGAGCTGACACCCAGACAGAGAGGGACGGCTGGTTCCTGGATGACAGATCGGGTGGTGGTGACTCCCATTCAGACGGTGACGAAGGCGGAAAAGAGCGCAGTAAGACTGACTCTGGTATAAGTAGCAAAACTTCCTCCCGTCGCCGAAGACATAAAAAAGGCAAAGGGGCTGAACCAGTTGCACCTTGCGAAGATTTGATAGGAGATACGGAAGACCTGGAGTGTGTGAAGTATTCTGAAGTCCCTGTGAATCAGGACGAGGCTAAGGTTGTCACCACTGAAGCCCTAGAGAGGGTTGAACCTCTTAGTGAGGAGATAGGAAGATCTCTGAAGAGGCAGAGTGTGGGTGAGCAAACTGGCCCATCTGAAATAGAGCTGATTAAAGAGACAGTGAAAGAACATGTCGAACGAGAAAGGGTCCTGAGACAAGAGGCTGAGCACAGGGTGAATGAGCTGGAGAAGGAAGTCTCGGAGCTCAGAGGTCACCTGTTAACCTGGCAAGGTGTGAACAAAGCCTTAAGGGAAGATGTGAAAGGGCTCAGAGAAGCATTAAGTGGTCTTCTACAAGAGAAGAAGATGCTGGTCGAAGACTCACATCTGCTAATGCCCATCTTGACCAGGGGTCTGGAAGAGGGTAACGCTGAAGAAGAGTGGGCGTTAAGAGCCGAACAAGATAGTCACCCGGTTGTGACAGAGGTCTTGTTGGAAAGGTCGATGGCAAAACAGGGGCCATCCATTCTTGAAGAAAGTGAGAATCCACTCTTCAAGTGTGTGATAGATGTACTCGAAGAGGCGCAAGATGCATGTACCGGTGAGGGTGTGCATGAAGCCTTTAAAAAGGCAGTAGAAGCGTGTAGTGTGCATTGGGCACTAGAGACGAAACAGTTGGTGATACTGTCGACTAAGGAAGTCACAGTGAAGCGGGTAGCTGTCCTGAAGGATATGCATCTACAGTGCCTCCGCACAAAACAGATGATCCTGTTGAGGAATAATGAAGCCACTCAACGTTTGGAGCAAGCCAGGAAAGCTCAAAGTCGTCTGGGCTTGGTGGAAGACACAGTGCGAGTTCCCAGAAATCTGGTGGGGAAGATCATTGGTAGATTTGGGAAAGTAATGCAGGAGATGGTGAATATATCCGGTGTAAAGAGACTGAGGATTCCGGCTGATGATGAGGCCCAGGTGGGTGAAGATGGGATGGTTCCATTCCTTGTTGTCGGGTCCAAGGAGAGTCTAAGGAATTTCAGGATGCTCCTAGGGTATCGCGTGACATACCTGAAAGAAATAGAGCAGCTAAGACTGTACAGACAGCGGGTCAATAAACAGCTGCAGAACACAGGATGGCGGCCGCCTTCTTCCCAAGGAAAAAGGAACAAAAGGGAACCTTCAAATAGTGGAATGGTTGATCGTCAAGGAAGAGTTGGAGGCAGTAACTCCTCAGTTAACTCAGTGTTGAGTGACCCAGGTGGGAGACCTGGTAGGGAAAATGTGGTGACTAAAGATTTGGTGACACAGACAGACTGTGACTTAAGGGCCAAAGCTCAAGGCCTACGCGTTGACCGCTGGGAGCGGGGTAAACCCAACAGGGGTATGGTTATGGGGGTTGCTCAAAACCGACTGAGACGGTTTTCTCGACTGGTAGGGCAAGATAACGTGCGTGACCTGTCTCGAGATTACAGGTGTTTGACAGGTGTTCAACCCCACAGGTGTGAACAGGGGGGGGGATATGTGATATATGTGATGCAGTAACCCCTGTGACAGGTAGGGGGCGCTGCATGATCTCCCCAGTATGCGCTTGGAGGCGTGATGGTGTAGAGAGAAAGTTTGGCAGAATTGTAAATGGCCAATATGTGTGTTGCAGAGGAGGTTACTCTGCACTGTCAATCTGAATGTAAGTTGGTCTGCTGGGACCTGTAGTCCCTCAAGAGTTTGTGTTATGTGTATAGTTCTCATGGGAGATTGGCAGGGCTAGTCATGAGAGATGGGAGGGTCAGACTAGCCACACACACACTCCCACCCAGGGGAGTGGTTACCAGTATGTAACGTGACCAGGGTGTGGGTCAGTGTTCGTTGTGAGCTCCCTGTGTCTGGAGCTGAGAGGTGTGTCCGGTAGGTCCTGTGTGGTTCCTGTGTATGGACCTGACCGGTGAAGGTGCTGGATCGTCCTAGGAATGACTAGGGTCCTGTGAGCACCTGGAACCGAGGAACCTGATGTATGGATGGTGCTGGATTGTCCTAGGAATGACTAGGGTCCTGCAAGCACCTGAGATGGTCGGTGCTGGATTGTCCTAGGAATGACTAGGGTCCTGCAAGCACCTGAGACCGTGAGACTTGGCTTCGGGTGGCCTGGGTATTGGACGTTCCCGGCTGGGGAAGGACGTCCTGAAGAGTACCCGGACAAGGCCACCAGGCGGGGTCCTGGCTACCTGGGTGTTGGGAGGTCCTGCGAGGTGGACCGGATCCCTGAATAGCACGAGGTGAGGACCGGGATCTGCGGAGCCAGGGACAGTTACTGTGTGGGGAAGCTGGAGTCCTTCGGTGAGGTCTGGACTGACTACTGTGTGCCGGACAGGCAAGTTGGGGATCCCCATTAGGCAGCTTACCCAGAAGAGTGTTAACGGAGTGTGGGGAAGCTGGAGTCCTTTGGTGAGGTCTGGACTGACTACTGTGTATTGACCAGGCAAGTTGGTGATCCCCGTTAGGCAGCTTACCCAGAAGAGGTTAACGGAGACGGCAGGTGGAGCTGGAGCTCCCGTCAGGTACCAAAGAGACTGTTGGTGCCTGTTATGTTTTATGTAATATAAGTAATGAACTTTGCATAACCCGGTTTATGGCATTTTAATAAACCGCATGGACTGTTTTTGTTTGAAAGTTGTGCCTGGCTACATTAATCCCGCGCCAAGCGAGTGTCCCCCAATACACTCAGTAAGAGAAATCTTACACTTCCCACAGGTGAAGTATATCCCCAGGGCTTCCCAGTGTGTAGATGGTGGATGGTGTGAGGCGCAGTGAAGAACGAGGAAACAAGGTTGCAGTCTCTTTACCTTTTACTGAAGGTTTCAGCATCCACAGTCCAGGGTACCAGACCACAGGGCAGGCAGAGTCCGGCCGGTTTGGAGGCAAATCCAGAGTCCCCTTATCCAGGTGGAAATCAGTAGTCTTCCTCTAGCGCCTTGGTGTTGTAGTACATTACTGCTAAGCATCTCATAAGGTCCTCACAGATGTTGTAGATGTAATCGATGTTATCTCTCCCTCTCTGTCCCCCAGATGGATAGGACAAACCCGTATGACCGGTGGCTTGAGGCTTTTTACAGGGACTCTATCATGCCCCGGCCTCTAGTGGGTGCCACCTTGCCTCCTGGGTATAGGGGCGGATCAGTAACTTGCAATTAGCTGTTTTGCCGGTCTCTGGAGCAAGGCATAAAGGACTGTTGCTCCCTCAGTGTTCCAGCTACCGGGATCCTGCGGCTTAAAAGGAGGCAGTCTGTGCAGGGCAGAACTCCTTCTGGTATCCACTCCTTTGCTATGACTTCTTCTCACTCTCTCTACAATACAGTTCTCCTTGGTGTCCGTTCTTAGGAACTGCCGCACTTAGGGCAGGCGCAGCTCCGTGACCCTCTGTCTAGGCCTCTGACAGGCTCCCACCCCTGTCAGGGACCAACCACCTGAGCGAAGCTCAGCCAGCAACTGCCTAACTTCCTCTCCAGGCCACCAGTTTTACCTAAGTGTGAAGAGTCCCCTAATAAATAGGAGCATAGCTCCCCCTGGTGGACTGGAGTATGAAATGTGTTGTATGTTTGTGATACCTGGTAAAGAGATCTCCTTTATTGCCTCCAAGCGTAACATCACTCCCCCCTAGAGGAGAATGATATTACTGCAATGACCAGGACCCTGGGGCGCTGCATAGAGTCCATCCGTTCACCTTTTCTGCGTCGCACAAGGACACGGTGGTTGGAACCAAAGATCTCAAATTTGGACTCATCAGACCAAAGCACAGATTTCCACTGGTCTAATGTCCATTCCTTGTGTTCTTTAGCCTAAACAAGTCTCTTCTGCTTGTTGCCTGTCCTTAGCATTGGTTTCCTTGCAGCTATTTTACCATGAAGGCCTGCTGCACAAAGTCTCCTCTTAACAGTTGTTGTAGAGATGTGTCTGCTGCTAGATCTCTGTGGGGCATTGACCAGGTCTCTAATCTGAGCTGCTGTTAACCTGCGATTTCTGAGGCTGGTGACTCGGATAACGTTATCCTCAGAAGCAGAGGTGACTCTTGGTCTTCCTTTCCTGGGGCGGTCCTCATGTGAGCCAGTTTCTTTGTAGCACTTGATGGTTTTTGCCACTGCACTTGGGGACACTTTCAAAGTTTGCCTAATTTTTCGGACTGACTGACCTTCATTTCTTAAAGTAATGATGGCCACTCGTATTTCTTTACTTAGCTGCTTTTTTCTTGCCATAATACAAATTCTAACAGTCTATTCAGTAGGACTATCAGCTGTGTATACACCGGACCTCTGCACAACACAACCGATGGTCCCAACCCCATTTATAAGGCAAGAAATCCCACTTATTAAACCTGACAGGGCACACCTGTGAATTGAAAACCATTCCCGGTGACTACCTCTTGAAGCTCATCAAGAGAATGCCAAGAGTGTGCAAAGCAGTCATCAAAGCAAAAGGTGGCTACTTTGAAGAACCTAGAATATAAGACATAATTTCAGTTGTTTCACACTTTTTGTTAAGTATATACAGTAATTCCACATGTGTTAATTCATAGTTTTGATGCCTTCAGTGTGAATGTACAATTTCCATAGCCATGAAAATACAGAAAAATCATTAAATGAGAAGGTGTGTCCAAACTTTTGGTCTGTACTGTGTGTGTGTATATATATATATATACAGTATATATATATATATATATATATATATATATATATATATATATATATACACATTCCATCAAGAAATGTAATGAAACAAGACAATGTGACACAATAGTGAAATAATGTGTACCATCAACATATACAGGGAATTACATGTCCCCAAAAAAGTGCATATCAGAAAACATTCACTCCATATCAAGTACATCAGAAACATCATACATCATAAACATTAAAGAGTGGCATACAAAAACTACCCCATTACATAGAGAATCAAATAATATTTAACTACAAATCTGCAGAAGATTGGTATGATGTAATTCACATCACCATAGTAATTGATGAATGTTGTGTCCAGGTATTATAGTGGTATTTCATATGATGAACAGACGATGCGGCATCAATGTGATGAAATCACCCAATAATACAATGATAACTATAAGAATAAAAAACAATAACAAATACAAGTTAAAATCAGAAAACCGATACACACAATAAAACAAATACAAAGAAATTAACCTACAGGAAGGAGGCGAAGCTAAGTTGCTCGTTCAATTCATGTGGTACCAATGTATCCAGAACTGTAATCCATCTACATTCTCGTTGAGACAGTAGGCGTTTCATATCGCCTCCCCTTATTCCAGTGTGAATCCTATCAGTCCCACAGATTCTAAGTTCCTTTGGGTTGCAGTTATGTTTCTCGGAATTGTTTTCAAAACCCTCATGTCACTCTCCTCACGGGCGGCTAGGTTATCCCTCATGTGTTCACACATCCTGACCTGTAATTCACGCAAGGTGTGTCCTATATATATCAGATTGTACATTTTGCATAGTATATCACATAACAGGTGTTACATGTGATGTATTCTCTCATTTTCTACTCATGAGAGCTGTCTGATGAGGAGAATGACATGTTTCTATCATGGTTTTGACAAGCCAGGCATTCAGAGCAAGGAAAAAAGCCAACTTTAGGTTTGCTTACCCCAATGTTCACCAAGGGCTTTGCGATATAATGGCTATCAACAAGAATGGCCTGTAAATTGTGACTACGCCTAGCTGTCATCAAAGATTATTCCAATAAATGTTCACCAAGTACTGGATTGTTTCTCAGAAGAGGCAATTTGCATATTGGATTGTTTCTAAGAATTGACCAATGTTTCGATAAGATTGCTCTTATTTCATCCCATTTATGATTATGCATAGAGATGAATCTAGTCATTGAGTGTTTTTTTTTATTTTGTCACTTTTATTTCCTGATGAATAACAAAGCTGATCCTAAGATAAAAGGGAACTCCTCGTCACCTTTTGGGCTCTTTTATAACCTCTTTTTATGCATCTCTCACTGTACCCCTGCTCTAAAAATCTCTCCCCAAGGTCCACAGACTGTCTCTCAAATGCCGTAGTTGAATTACAAATCCTACACAGCTGGTGCTAGGCATAAATATACCACCACCGACACACATATTTCCACGCCCCCCTCAAAGAAGCCTACGTGAAACGCGCGTAGTGGCTGATTGTCTGGTTACACCATGGTGCCGATATGGGTGAGGATTAGTCTTGAACAATTTACTATACTGTTTGCCTCTTAAAGGCATACAGTATGTACACTGTTAACTATGGTCTAGCTTTCTCAAGAACTTGATCCTGCCAGTCATATACTTTACATTGTAGTGATGTCTTCCAGACCCCCTATTTTTGATCTGTGTCTTTCGCATTTAATTCTACCTATATAATACTTATGCATTTACGTATTTTAGTGATCTTATTGCTGATCATATTCTCTATGCATGAATAAACTATTTTTGTGTATACCTTTATGACAGATTTCATGTCTCTAATTGTTCTAATTTGCTATATACATGTAATCATGTAGGAAATAATGTTTCTTAGCATTTTTTGCTTTAAAACATTTTTTGGGTTTGGTAGGTCTTTTTAAAAATCCGTAAAACCAGCGCAATAGTCTGATGACATTATTCCCAGATACCATATTTGAGTCAGAAAGGCATGCAGGCATCTTTCTCGATGCTGTTTCCATCTAGTTTTAGCTCTTTCCCATCAATTTTAAGTTTTTTCACATGCCCCCAGACCTATTTGTTGGGTCCAGCAGAAAATTATTCGGCTTTCCCATTGACTTCGTTATTTGGTACTAATACACGGATATTAGAAATTATTTGTGCCGATTTTCCCGAATCCGAATATTTCACTATTCGATCATCAATAATAATAAACCCCATATTTAAATTTTCTATTAGCATCATAATTTAAAAAACGCACATATTTGATCATTTAATATATTATATGTGTAACAAGGGGCACCAGGGTGGCAGTCTGGATAGAGCTCACCCACTAAACACAGTCTGTAGACACCGTGGCACCCTTGTACATGCAATCTGGGATGGATTCAGTCTTAGTTATCTTCTCTCCTCGGGCCACAGCAGTCCAGGCAATTAAGAGTCCAGAAATGCAGCTGTATTCCAACAGGGAAAACATAACGTTTTATTGAACAGAGTATGAAGTATGGACATAAAAGACAATTTTCAACACTGGAGTTCCTGCTCTCGACCTGACATTTGCTGCAGGCGTACCCACATCAAAGCAAAAGGTGGCTACTTTGAAGAACCTTGAATATACAACATATTTTCAGTTGTTTCACACTTTTTTGTTAAGTATATAATTACACAGCTCTCGCAAAAATTAACAGACCACCACATCAAAACCCTGGCATGGGCAGCCCAATCTCCAGACCTGAACCCCACTGAAAACCTCTGGAATGTAATCAAGAGGATGGTGGATAGTCACAAGCCATCGAACAAAGAAGAACTGCTAGATTTTTGCCCCAGAAGCAGAGTGAAAGACTGGTGGAAAGCATGCCAAGACGCATGAAAGCTGTGATTAAAAATCATGGTTATTCCACAAAATATTCATTTCTGAACCCATCCTGAGTTAAAACATTAGTATTGTTGTTTCTAAATGATTATGAACTTGTTTTCTTTGCATTATTTGAGGTCTGAAAGCACTGTTTTTTTTATTTTGACCATTTCTCCTTTTCAGAAAAAAAAATGCAAAATGTATTGCTTGGAAAATCGGAGACATGTTGTCAGCAGTTTTTAGAATAAAAGAACAATTTACATTTTACTAAAAAATATACCTATAAAGAGAAAAATTAGACAAACATTTTGCAGTGGTCACTTAATTTTTGCCAGAGCTGTAATCCTAATTTAAAGCTACTGCAGCTCTGCTCCGAGTTATTGAACTTTTAACACCAGCCTGCAGAATAACAAGAAATGTCAGATTTTTTAATCCCCTAGACTAACTAACATAACAACAATTTTACATATAAAAATTGATTTTATTTACCTGTTTTTTACCTCAGTAATTCATCTCACTTGTGTAGAATACTTCTCGGTTTATAAATAGTCTCCTACAGAGTAAAGTAGGTCAAAATCAAAGCACCATCAAGCAGCAAACCATACAATATCACAAACTTTCTATAAATACAATAAGTTACTCGTGCTTCTCATATCTGGGGCACGGGGTCTGTATATAGCTGTATAAAATTTTACGATAAGTGTTAATAGCAACAGTTAACTAAGTGTTCCATGCCATTCACTATAGGGGACCTCCTCTGTATAGGGGGCATTGATGTTAAGGCAGGCTTGGACTGGCACACAGTAAAACAGAAGAATTCTCCGGCGGGCCCCTGAGCAAGAGTGGACCATTACCGCCTTATATGAGCAGTACATGGCACAAAACACTTGGATCACTATGTACAGACAAAGGCAGAATCTTATTAATTTAACAATCTACCCATTCCATTGATATATAAATTTGTGATTGAGGCTAATGTCACATTTAGCATGTTGCTGAAAAGTGGGGCCCTGGATTTGGTTACTGGAGGGCCCTTAGCACCCCAGTCCAACACTGTGTTCAGGTATTTGGAATATTGTGAAATATTTTACTTGTCTTGAAAATATAATTGTAAAGACCCAGAACAAACGGAACTATTGATAAAATTTGATTGCCCATATATAAGACTTGTAACACAAAAATAAACTAACCTCGTGACTAGTGTACTGTATTATTAGTTCAATTATATTTTGCAAATAAAGTCACTCAACAATGCCCCCTTTGTCATTTTTAGACCACTTGACTCATATTATGCAGGCCAAAACAGCTTTGACCTGTCTAGTCATGGACTTGACAAAATTAGTAACACAACTTCTTGCTGTCTTTTCTGCTTCCTGATGGAGTATACAACAGCTGCAGGCTTATGCTGTGGAACTATATTGAACAGACAGCAAATGGTATTGTGTTAGTTCATAGAATGAGAAAAAGCTGATAGCTCCATAAAAGGTATCATTATTTAAATTCCATTAAAAGCTCAGCATAGTAAGACAGTGATCAATGTTGACACATTTCGGCTAAACAGTCTTAAGCGTAACATGTTTCAGTATGCTAACAGATCATTTAAAAACCCATAGACACTCCCACCTATGACATCAATCAATTAGTTATTCTAATATATACCACAGATTAAATCATTCTGATAATGGACCCAAGAAATGTGAAAGCTAGACTATAAACAATAAATCATTATAAATACATAAGGTCGTTGCGGAAAATCAAACCAAGCGGTGATCTAGTATTTAAATTCATAGTCCATTGAGCTTCATTTCTCAAAAGAATTTTCCTCCCATTGCCTCCACATTTTGGTTTATAAACCATCAAGAGAACAAAGAAAGTAAATTGTTTCAAGCAACCCTCATGCACTTCAGAAAAATGTTTTGCCGAACCTGATGTGTCCGTCACCGTCTTCTTTTTGATATCCTCAATTTTTTTCGGGATCCTAGTTTTTAATTTTCTAGTAGTACATCCCACATACATCAAATCGCAATGTGTGCACACTATGGCATACACTACAAATGACGTGTCACAATTGATAAATGATGTCATTGTATCTGATTTTGAATATTTCGATCTAATATTATACAGTACATCTTTAGTGTTGGACTTGGGTGCCAGGTGCTGACCAGTAACATTGACTTTAGGGGGGCCACTTTTCACCTGCATACAAATTTTAAAATTTTACACTACTCTCATTCACAAATCTACCTTTATCTCTATATAATAATAAACTGGGTAGTTTGGTAGGTGAATGACGAATGCATTTTTTGCCCCCGCACTTGTAAAATCCTGTTAGAGAAAACCATGTTTTTTTATTGCAAATTAGTTCACTTTCATAAAGGCTAGATGATTATAAATCTCTCAGAGATATGCATAATGACATGGCAGTAGACATGGTGGTAGTGGCAGGCGAAACCCAAAATTCAAATGGGCATGTTTAAACTGGCATTGTAAACGGATGTGGAATATGTATTCCACTACCTGGCTAACTATTTGGCATGAGGGAGGGACCTCTCAAATGTTGAAGATAAATCTAAAGCTAAAACTCTCTGTGTAATCATATGATAACGGGGAGGAATATTTTTCTTTATTTTTTTTATTTTGCGTTATATATATGAAATTATGAATGTTTCTTAGCATTTTTCCCTTTTAAAAAAAAATTAGGTTTGGTCTGTTAGGTCTTTTTATAAATCCGTAAAACCATCGCAATAGTCTGACATAGGGTTGAGCGAAACGGATAGGACAAATTCAAAAATCGCCGACTATCGGCAAAGTCGGGTTTCATGAAACCCGACCCGATCCTAGTGTGGGATCGGCCATGCGGTCGGCGATCTCTGCGCCAAAGTCGCGTTTCGTATGACGCTTTCAGCGCCATTTTTCAGCCAATGAAGAAGGACGCAGAGTGTGGGCAGCGTGATGACATAGGTCTCGGTCCCCACCATCTTAGAGAAGGGCATGACAGTGATTGGCTTGCTTTCTGCGGCGTCACAGGGGGTATAAAGGGGCGTGCACGCCGACCGCCATCTTACTTCTGCTGATCTTAGCATAGGGAGAGGTTGCTGCAGCTTCATCAGAAGAAGGGATATAGTTAGGGAGGGAAGATTAACCCCCAAACTGCTTGTGCTGTAGCGATTTCCACTGTCCAACACCACCTTTTTTTTTGCAGGGACAGTGGAGGCTAGATTTTTGTGCATCAGCTCTGTAGCTTATTAGGCTGCCTTATAAGGCTCCCTGGTAGCTGCATTGCTGTTTGCAGGCTGCTGTGCAAACCAACTGCTTTTTTAAAAGCAAAAATCCTGTTGCTCCTTTCTGCACAGTTATCTTGTTTATTTGTCCATACTTTTGTGTGCAGCAGTCCTTTTTATTGCTGCCATACTTGTCCTGAGATCATTGTAGGGAGATTGAAATTGTACTACAGTCCTTGTATTTTTTCATATATCTTCCACCCACTTTCTGCCACTTACATTGCGTTGTTATATACACTGGGCCTGAGTTTTGGTTCAGTCTCCCAAAAAAAGTGAGATTCAAATTCTCACAAAGTGGATATACTTCAGTCCTGTTAGTTTGTCGTATATCAGCCAGCCACTTTCTGCCACTTACATTGTGTTGTTTTATGCCCGGGGCCTGAGTTTTGGTTCAGTCTCCCCCAAAAAAAGGGAGATTTAAATTCTCAACAAGTTTATATACACCTTCTACCTTGTTTTACAGTACCATATAACGGTTGTTATTTTGGTTAGATTTTCCAAAAAATGAGGAAGTCTGGTGGAAGAGCCCATCGGCGGTGGTTGCCAGCTGGTACTGATGGTGGTGGTGGTGGTGGTGCATCTGGTGGTAGTGGCAAAAGCACAATAGCACCTAAGGCTGGAGGTGTTGAGCCAGCATCATCGTCTGGCTACATAAGGCCTCGAAGGCTCCCTTACCTGGGAGTAGGAAAACAGCTTTTAAAGCCGGAGCAGCAGGAAAAAGTTTTGGCTTATCTTGC
Source organism: Ranitomeya variabilis (assembly GCF_051348905.1). Classification (NCBI taxonomy): domain Eukaryota; kingdom Metazoa; phylum Chordata; class Amphibia; order Anura; family Dendrobatidae; genus Ranitomeya; species Ranitomeya variabilis. The sequence goes on from NC_135234.1 coordinate 543,535,136, forward strand.
TGACTCAGCCTCTAGCTCTTTCGCCTCCTCTTCAGAAAGTTCCAAATATAAAAGCAGCGAGTCGTCAGTGGATGCTCCCGGTCAGGAACAAGACGTTTCCTTGTGTCCTTCACCCAAACCAAAAGTGAAGGATGTGTCAGGCGACACTACAGGTTACTCAATGGAGCTCTTTACACATACCGTGCCTGGGTTAGAAAGGGAAATTGTTAACTGTCCATTACAAGATGAATCGGACATGGAGTGCACTGATGCACAGCCACAGCTAGATTATTATGCTGTTCCATTGACTCAGATTCACTACATTGCCCTCGCAGTGTACTGAGCCAGAATCTGACCCTGATGAGACTATGGTGCCCCGTCCCGAACGCTATAGCACCTTACACGGTGACACAAAGGAAGGTGCACATGACATTGAAGAGGAGGTGATAGATGACCCAGTTGTTGACCCAGATTGGCAGCCATTGTGGGAAGAGGGTGCCGCTGCCAGTAGCTCAGAAGCGGAGGAGGATGATCCGCAGCAGCCATCTACATCGCAACAGCTGTCATCTGGCAAGCCAAAAACGTTTGTCAAAAACAAAAACAGTTTTAGGACAGCGTGGCCATCCGGTGAAAGTAGCACAGCGTGCAATGCCTGAAAAAGTATTCCATAGTAGGAAGAGTGTAGTGTGGCAATTTTTTAACCAAGATCTGAATGATCAGTCAAAAGTTATCTGTAAGAAATGCTTCATGACCTTTAGCAGAGGGAAGAATCTTCAAAATTTAAATACAACGTGCATGCTTAGACATTTAACCAGCATGCACTTGCAAGCCTAGACTAACTACCAAACGTCCCGTACCGTTGGTGCACCTGCTCAGAATGAAAGTAGTCAGCAACGCTACATTGCTTCCCTCACTGTAAGCCCACCGGTTAGGACACCACCAGCAGCAAATGTGGAGGTATCGTCGCAAGGCCAAAGCAGTCAGGGAATCACAAGGTTATTGGTAGGAAACACTGTATGTAGGCCAACATCAAGAATACCATCACCAACCCTCTCTCAATCCGCCATGTCCACCACCTCCACCAATAGTTCCACCATATGCAGCTCTCCAGTCCAGCTCACCCTACAAGAGACTCTCATTAGGAAAATAAAGTACTCATCCTCTCATCCACGTACACAGGGTTTGAATACCCACATTGCTATACTAATCTCATTAGAGAGGATGCCCTACCGGTTGGTTGAAAGCGAAGCTTTCAAAGACCTGATGGCCTACGCAGTACCACGCTATGACCTACCCAGTCGGCACTCCTTTGCGAGAAAAGCCATCCCAGCCCTCCACCAGCATGTCAAAGACCACATTGTCCATGCACTGAGGCAATCAGTCAGTGGAAAGGTGCACCTCACAACAGATGCATGGACCAGTAGCCATGGCCAGAGACGTTACATGTCCATCATGGCGCACTGGGTTAATGTGGTGGATGCAGGGTCCACAGGGGACAGCCATAGTGGGACAGTTCTGCCTAGCCCACGGTCAAGGAAACAGTTGGCTGTAGGCGTTCGCCACCCCTCCTCCTCCTCCTCCAGAAGCGAAAGCTCATCCACAGAGCGCAGTCGCACGACCACTCCATCTGCAGCTGCCAGTGTTGCACACGAGGTGTCCCATTATCGAACAGCTAGTGGTAAGCATCAGCAGGCTGTTACAAATGAAGTGTTTGAGCGAACAACAGACACACCGCGGAAGTACTGGCAGAGTACTTGCAGCAACAAACTCAGTCATGGCTGGGCAGTGTACATCTTGAGGCAGGCAAGGTAGTCAGTGATAACGGAAGGAATTTTATGGCTGCCATAGCCCTTTCAGAACTGAAACACATACCTTGCCTGGCTCACACCTTGAACCTGGTGGTGCAGTGCTTCCTCAAAAATTATCCGGAGTTACCAGCCCTGCTCCTGAAGATGCGAAGACTTTGCTCGCACATCCGCCGGTCGCCCGTAAACTCCAGCCGTATGCTGAACCATCAGCGATCGCTGAATCTTCCCCAGCACCGCCTAATAATCGACGTTGCAACAAGGTGGAACTGCACATGGTTCAGAGGCTGTGCGAACAGAGGCGTGCTGTAATTAATTTGTGGGAGGATACACATACACGGGCAGGCACTTGGATGGCAGACATGAAGTTGTCTGGTGTGCAGTGGTCGAAGCTACAAGACCTCTGTCAAGTCCTTCAGTGTTTTGAGGAATGCACACGGCTGGTAAGAGCAGACAACGCCATCATAAGCATGAGCATCCCACTAATGCGTCTGCTGATGCAAAGTTTGGCGCACATTAAGGAGCAGGTGTCTGCAGCCGAGGAGGAGGGAAGCCTTGATGACAATCAGCTATTATCTGTTCAGGGAACTCTCCTGGACGAGGTGGCGGACGAAGAGGAGGAGGAGGAGGAGGATGATGGGGATGAATATTTATGGGAGGAGGATGCTTCTCAGGGGGCAATAGAAACTGGTGGCATTGCAAGGTCAGGTACAGGGTTTTTGCGGGACACAAGTGATGTTGATTTGCAAGAAAGTGCTCCTCAACCCAGCACAAGCAGTGAATTGACACCTGGAACATTGGCCCACATGGCTGAGTATGCCTTGCGTATCCTAAAAAGGGACCCCCGCATTATCAAAATGATGACCGATGACGATTACTGGTTGGCCTGCCTCCTGGATCCACGATATAAAGGAAATTTACAAAATATCATGCCACATGAGAACCTTGAGTAAATATTGGCTACCAAACAAGCAACTCTTGTAGACCGTTTGGTTCAGGCACTCCCAGCACACAGCGGCGGTGATGGTTCTCACATGAGCCGTAGGGGGCAACATGGCAGAGGTGTTAGAGGTGCACAAATCCAAAGTGGCGTTGGACAGAGGGGTTTTATGACCAGGTTGTGGAGTGATTTCGCAAGACCGCTGACACGACAGGTACTGCTGCATCGATTCAAAGTGACAGGAGACAGCATTTGTCCAGTATGGTTACAAACTACTTTTCCTCCCTTATCGATGTTCTCCCTCACAGGTCATTCCCCTTTGATTACTGGGCATCTAAAATGGACACCTGGCCTGAATTGGCAGAATATGCATTACAGGAGCTCGCTTGCCCTGCTGCTAGTGTGCTATCAGAAAGAGTCTTCAGTGCTGCTGGTTCAATACTGACCGAAAAAAGGACACGTCTGGCTACCCAAAATGTTGATGATCTAACCTTCATTAAAATTAACCAATCATGGATTTCAAATTATTTTGCCCCACCTTCCCCTGCTGACACGTAGCTTGCCTGAAAAATGTCTTGCTTTTGGCCTCCTCTTACTGACTTCTCCAATTCCTCCATTTACAGCTGCTGAATGTCCACCATAGGCCATTTTTATACCTCCCTAAATGGGCTGACTCCCCCCACAGGGCCGTGGTCACCACCTGGCGCAAGCACCCGTGCGAGTGCCGTTTGCCTGGACAGGTGGGTGGGCCCACTCTTGGGCGACGGCACTGGCACAGGGTCCCTCATAGTACAATGTAGTGTCTCTGACGGTGGTGGTGCACAACCAACATCAGACACATCGTCATAATATAAGGGGCCCTGTGCCAGTACTGCCACCCACGAGAGAGTGTTCCCCCCAGCTCGAACAGTGCTCTACCACTTGCAATACTTACCTCTCCCTGCTCCACCACTGTGTAGTCTGTGATGTTAAATCTTTCAATGGCACTGCCAATACAAATTTGTTGAAATGATAGATGATAGTTAAAATATACAGGGGCCCTGGTCTCCATTTAGACCAGTTAATACTTTGCGCCTACTACCACTGTCTGCTACTCAGCAGAGGAGCCCACCCCTGTACCTAGCTATGCCACCTGTTTATTTATGAACAATTTTTTGGCAGACATCTAGCCCACTTTATTATTTGGGCCTACTAACTTTGTCTGCCACTCATTACAGTTTTCCTCCACTGAACAAAGCAATGCCACCTGTTTAGTCCTGTTACCACATTTATGAGGTAGCCTACTTTATTATTTGGGCCTACTAACCGTGTCTGCCACTCATTACAGTTTTCCTCCACTGAACAAAGCAATGCCGCCTGTTTAGTCCTGTTACCAATTTTGAACTGCATTTAGCCTACTTTATTATTTGGGCCTATATCTGTGTTTCCTCCTCATCTTGCCCATTGCCCAGCCACTGCTAGATGAGTCTGCTGGTACATTGACCCAGACCACTACATTCCCCTTGCACTCTACACAGCCAGAATCTGACCCTGCTGAAAGTCAGGTTCCCCTTCCCGCATAAAATACCACCTTACACGGGGACAAAGAGGAAGGTGCAGATGAAAGTGCAGGTTCCTTCATCAGGTGGGGGGGGGCATAGTCGTTGGCGACTTCACTGGCACAGGGCCCCTCATAGTACGCAAAAGTGTCTCTACCAGTGGGAGGCGCCACCTGCCGTCAAACACACCGCTGTACTATGAGGGGCCCTGTGCCAGTGCCAATGAGTGGGGCCCCCCTGCTTGCTCAGGATCACAGCACTTGCAAAGTTGAAATACTTACCTCTCCCTGCTCCACCGCCATGACGTATTCTGCGTTTTCTGGGCCCACGAAAATTTTGAGCCAGCCCTATCCCCCCACAACTTTAGCCAAATGACCCCCAGTTTTCAATGCCTAACTATTATTATAAAGTAAATTAAGATTGACAAGCTTAAGTAATAAGAATTGATGTTTTTGGCATTAAAATGGGCACTGTAGGTGTTTTCCTGTCCTCCACTCACTGCCGACTTTGATTCCCCATTGACTTGCATTGGGTTTCTTTTCGCAATAATCGGCCAATTTCACCCGACCCGACTTTTGACAAAGTCGGGTTTCGCGAAAACCCAACTCGATCTGAAAAAAGGAAACGTCGCTCAACTCTAGTCTGACAACATTATTCCAAGATACCATATGTGAGTGAGAAAGGAATGTAGGCATCTTCTCCACGCTCAATACACGGATATTAGAAATTATTTGTGCCGATTTTCCCGAATCCGGAGATTTTTCTATTCGCTCATCACTATACAGCGCTGGCAAAAATTAAGAGAACACCACATCGAAGCCCTGTCATGGGCAGCCCAATCTCCAGACCTGAACCCCATTTAAAACCTCTGGAATGTAATCAAGAGGATGATGGATAGTCACAAGTCATCAAGCAAAGGAGAACTGCTTGCATTTTTGCGCCAGAAGCAGAGTGAAAGACTGGTGGAAAGCATGCCAAGACGCATGAAAGCTGTGATTAAAAATCATGGTTATTCCACAAAATATTGATTTCTGAACTCTTTCTGAGTTAAAACATTAGTATTGCTGTTTCTAAATGATTATGAACTTGTTTTCATTGCATTACTTGAGGTCTGAAAGCACTGTTTGTTTTTAATTTTGACCATTTTTCTTTGTCTGAAAAAAAAATGCAAAATTTATTGCTTGGAAATTCAGAGACATGTTGTCAGAAGTTTTTAGAATATGACAATGACCTGTGATGACGTAGCAGTCTCCCGAGACCACTACGTCCTCACAGGTCTTTCTCGCAATGCATTCCTGGGAACGGGAGCATCGCGAGGAGCGGGAAGACTGCCGGGGACGCCAGATGGTAAGAATATCACGATTTTTTAGTTTTTTTATTATTTTTAACATTATATCTTTTTACTATTGATGCTGCATAGGAACCCTATGTTTGACAAGTGTGACCAACCTGTCAATCAGTTTTCCAAGCGATGCTACAGATCACTTAGAAAACTCTAGCATTCTGCAAGCTAATTACGCTTGTAAAACACTAGTGTTTAGTGGGAAAACACATGCCAATTCCGCATGCGTTTTTCTCACGGCAGGGAGTTCCGGAATTGCCGCGGAAATTTCTGCGGCAATTCCGGACGTGTGCACATAGCCTAAGGCAGTTTTTCATTAGTGCTGAATCATACCTGAAAAAAGCCCTTTAACCCCTTCACGGCATCCGCTTTACATGTACGGTGCAAGTCGGAAGCAGGTGTATGGAATGGCCTCCCGGGGTGAGCGTGCAGGTAATGAGCAGGTAATCACTGTGTTATGACCAGGACCTGCCTCTAACACTCACAGGTGAAGTGGAGCTCCACCCACAATTGTTAACCTGTTAAATGCTGTTGTCAAACTCTGACAGCGGCATTAGCATGCGTCGGCATGGGGGCACATCATTCCATGTCTCCATCTGCTCACCTATGAACTGATTGCAGGTTGCTGATGGGTAGCTATGCCAGCAGGGTGTCTGCTAAAGACCCCCATGCTTGTCATTACTGAGCTCCTTTGAAACTCTGCTTACGGCCAGGCTTCAAAGAGACTGTGATTTTCACTATGTGCAGCAATGCTATAGCATCGCTGTATGTAGCACAAGTATGGTGAAAAACAAAAATAAAAGTTTTACAAAATATGTAAAAAAAAAAAAAAAGTTCAAATCACCCTACTTTTTCCCCATTAAAAGTTAAAATATATAAAAAAAATATATATGTGATATAGCCAAACTCAGAAATGTCCCATCTATCAAGATATGAAAATAACCAGATCGATAAACACCGTAAACTAAAAAAATCAAGAACGCAAAAATTACGGTTTGTTTAGGTATTGCAATACCGCAAAAAAATGCTGTAACAAGTGATAAAAAATATCACAAAGCCCAATATGGTATCAATAAAAATATTGTCTTTTACCACTAAATATAAGCTGCCGCACAGCTCCATTTATTGAAAAATAAAAATGCTATAGGTCTCAGAATACTGACAGAGTTTGATCTGACGTTAGTATACTCAGCTCGATTAAGTCGCATGAGAGAATCAACAGCAGTGTGACCTTAGCCTAAGGGCTGTCCCACACGTCCAGATAATTCCGGTACCGGAATAAATCGGTACCGGAGTTATCCGTGTCCGTGTGCCTGGGAACTCACGGAGGCCATACGTGCGGCACACGTGTGCCGCCCGTATGGCGAGTGGGTACCACACGGAGCGTGTGGTACCCACTCTGCATGGTGCTGAAGCTGCGATTCATATCATCCCTGCAGCAACGTTTGCTGTAGAGAAAATATGAAGAATAGTGTTTAAAATAAAGATCTATGTGTCCGCCGCCCCCCCACCCCCTGTGCGCCCCCCCCGCTGGTCAGAAAATACTTACCCGCCTCCCTCGCTGCTTCCTGGTCTGGCCGCGGCTTCTCCTGCATGCGGTCACGTGGGCCTGATCATTTACAGTCATGAATATGTGGCTCCACCTCCCATAGGGGCGGAGCCGACTATTCATGATTGTAAATGATCGGCCCCACGTGACCGCATACAGTAGGAGGCGCGGCCAGACCAGGAAGGAGCGAGGGAGCGGGTAAGTATTTTCTGACCAGCGGGGGGGCGCACAGGGGGTGGGGGGGCGGCGGACACATGGATCTTTATTTTTAACACTATTCTTCATATTTTCTCTATAGCAAACGCTGCTACAGGGAAGATATGAATACCGGCTTCAGCACCATGTGGGGGGGACAGCGCTTACTGTAGCGCTGTCTCCTGCACGCACACGGACCCCAGACGGAGAATGTCCGTGTGAGGTCCGTGTTTTACGCGGACCCATTGACTCTATTGGGTCCGTGTAAAACGTGCGCTCCCACGAACACTGACATGTCTCCATGTTTGGCACACGGAGACACGGTCCGCAAAAAATCAATGACATCTGCACAGATGCATTGATTTTTATGGGTCTACGTGTGTCAGTGTCTCCGGTACGTGAGGAAACTGTCACCTCACGTACCGGAGCCACTGACGTGTGAAACCGGCCTAAGGGGGATATTTACATACAAGCCCCTGATGAAGCCTGTATGGCAGAGTAGGGCTGTACATCCCCATATTAACCCCTTCATGATGCGGGGTATGTTCATGTTTTTGTTTTTTCGCTCCCCTCCTTCCCAGAGCCATAACTTTTTTATTTTTCGTCAATATGGCCATGTGAGGGCTTATTTACTAGTACATGACATGCTAAAACCTGTTTTTCTAGTAAAACAGGGGAAAAAAATCCAAGTGGGATGAAATTGCAAAAAAAGTGCAATCCCACACTCGTTTTTGCTTGGCTTTTTTGCTAGGTTTACTAAATGGTAAAACTGACCAGCCATTTTGATTGTCCAGGTCATTACGAGTTCATAGGCACCAAACATCTCTAGGTTATTTTTTATCTAAGTGGTGAAAAAAAATTCCAAATTTTGCTAAAAAAAAAAAAAAATTGCGCCATTTTCCAATACCCGTAGCGTCTCCATTTTTCATGATCTGGGGTTGGGTGAGGGCGTATTTTTTGTGTGCCGAGCTGTTTTTAATGTTACCATTTTGGTGCAGATACGTTCTTTTGATTGCCCATTATTGCATTTTAATGCAATGTCGCGGCAACCAAAAAAGTAATTCTGGCGTTTCTAATTTTTTCTCACTACGCCGTTTAGCGATCAGGTTAATCTTTTTTTTTATTTGATTGATTGCGATTCTGAATGCGGCGATTCCAAATATGTGTATGTTTGATTTTTTTATTGTTTTATTTTGAATGGGGCGAAAGGGGTTTTTTGAACTTATATATTTTTTTTATTTTTTTCATATTTTTTAAAACTTTTTTTTACTTTTGCCATGCTTCAATAGCCTCCATGGGAGGCTAGAAGCTGGCACAACTCGATCACCTCTTCTACATAGGAGCGATGCTCAGATCGCTCCTATGTAGTTGAATTACAGACTTGCTATGAGCACCGACCACAGGGTGGCGCTCATAGCAATCTGGCATCAACAACCACAGAGGTCTCAAGGAGACCTCTGGTTGTTATTCCGAAGCATCACTGACCCCCGATCATGTGACGGGGTCAGCGATGCGCACATTTCTGGCCAGATGGCCGGAAGCGCTAGTTAAACGCCGCTGTCAGCGTTTGACAGCAGTATTCAACTAGTTAATAGCGGCGGGTGAATCTCTGTTGTGAATTCTGCTCTTGGGCTCCCTCCGGTGGTTGTTAGTGGTAGTGCAGTGGTCTCTGGATTATAGGCCAGGGCAGGTGTTTCTGCTTATTGCAGCTCTATTAGGTATTTAGGTTTGTAGGATCAATCCCTGCCAGTTGTCCATTGTATCTTGGAAGGATTGCATCTCTGTCTGGCTCCACTGCCCTGCGGTCATTTCAGCTAAGATATGTGCCTTGTTTTGGTTCTCTTTAGCACGCATGCAGTGTGCTTGCAATCTATTGTGTTTTTGTCCAGCTTGACTTGTTTGTATTTTTCTGTCATGCTGGTTTCTCTGGAGATGCATATATACATCCTATGTCTTTAGTTAGATGTAGTATATAGTATTTTCTGCTGTGGAATTTTCTAGTGTTTTAATACTGACCGCTTAGAACTCTGTCCTATCCTTTCTATCTAGCTAGAAGGGCCTCTTTTGCTAAACTCTGTTTTTTCTGCCTGTGTACGTATTTCCTCTTAAACTCACAGTCAATATTTGTGGGGGGCTGCCTATCCTTTGGGGCTCTGCTCTGAGGCAAGATAGGATTTCCCATTTCCATCTTTAGGGGTATTTAGTCCTCCGGCTGTGTCGAGGTGTCTAGGCCTGGTTAGGTACATCCCACGGCTACTTCTAGTTGCGGTGTCAGTATTAGGATTGCGGTCAGTACAGGTACCACCTACTCCAGAGATAGTCTCATTCGGCTCCAGGGTCACCGGATCATAACAGTACAACTGGCCTACAATGAGTTAAATGCATCTCAGAAGAAGGCAAGAAATGTCCTGAGCCATTTTTTTTTCTGCAGTCTGTTTTGTCTTTCCTTCCCTCTTTTCCTCTGGGTGACTGAGGAGCTGTGTGCTAGCATGGATGTTCAGGGATTAGCTTCTCGTGTAGACCAACTAGCTGCTAGGGTACAGGGTATTTCCGATTATATTGTTCAGACTCCGGTTTTAGAGCCTAAGATTCCTACTCCTGAGTTATTTTTTGGGGACAGGTCTAAATTTTTGAGTTTTAAAAATAACTGTAAACTGTTTTTTGCTCTGAAACCTCGTTCTTCTGGTGATCCCATTCAGCAGGTTAAAATAGTCATCTCCCTGCTGCGTGCCGATCCTTAGGATTGGGCATTTTCCCTGGAATCTTGGAATCCTGCCTTGCTTAATGTAGAAGCATTCTTTCAGGCTCTAGGGTTATTATATGATGAACCAAATTCTGTGGATCATGCCGAGAATACCTTGTTGACCCTGTTTCAGGGTCAAGAAGCGGCAGAATTGTATTGTCAGAAATTTAGAAAATGGTCTGTGCTGACTAAATGGAATGAGGATGCTTTGGCGGCAATTTTCAGAAAGGGTCTTTCTGAATCTGTTAACCCCTTTCTGACATCAGACGTACTATCCCGTCGAGGTGGGGTGGGCCCGTATGACCACCGACGGGATAGTACGTCATACGTGATCGGCCGCGCTCACGGGGGGAGCGCGGCCGATCGCGGCCGGGTGTCAGCTGCATATCGCAGCTGACATCCGGCACTATGTGCCAGGAGCGGTCACGGACCGCCCCCGGCACATTAACCCCCGGCACACCGCGATCAAACATGATCGCGGTGTACCGGCGGTATAGGGAAGCATCGCGCAGGGAGTGGGCTCCCTGCGGGCTTCCCTGAGACCCCCGGAGCAACGCGATGTGATCGCGTTGCTCCGAGGGTCTCCTACCTCCCTCCTCGCCGCAGGTCCCGGATCCAAGATGGCCGCGGCATCCGGGTCCTGCAGGGAGGGAGGTGGCTTACCGAGTGCCTGCTCAGAGCAGACACTTGGTAAGCCTGCAGCCCTGCACAGCAGATCGTCGATCTGACAGAGTGCTGTGCACACTGTCAGATCAATGATCTGTAATGTCCCCCCCTGGGACAAAGTAAAAAAGTTTAAAAAAAATTCCCCACATGTGTGTAAAAAAAAAATTTAAAAAATATCCTAAATAAAGAAAAAAATATATATATTATTCCCATAAATACATTTCTTTAGCTAAATAAAAAAAAAAACAATAAAAGTACACATATTTAGTATCGCCGCATCCGTAACGACCCAACCTATAAAACTGCCCCACTAGTTAACCCCTTCAGTAAACACCGTAAGAAAAAAAAAAAAAAAACGAGGCAAAAAACAACGCTTTATTATCATACCGCCGAACAAAAAGTGGAATAACACGCGATCAAAAAGACTGATATAAATAACCATGGTACCGCTAAAAACGTCATCTTGTCCCGCAAAAAACGAGCTGCCATACAGCATCATCAGCAAAAAAATAAAAAAGTTATAGTCCTGAGAATAAAGCGATACCAAAATAATTATTTTTTCTATAAAATAGTTTTTATCGTATAAAAGTGCCAAAACATAAAAAAAATGATATAAATGAGATATCGCTGTAATCGTACTGACCCGACGAATAAAACTGCTTTATCAATTTTACCAAACGCGGAACGGTATAAACGCCTCCCCCAAAAGAAATTCATGAATAGCTGGTTTTTGATCACTCTGCCTCACAAAAATCGGAATAAAAAGCGATCAAAAAATGTCACGTGTCCGAAAATGTTACCAATAAAAACGTCAACTCGTCCCGCAAAAAACAAGATCTCACATGACTCTGTGGACTCAAATATGGAAAAATTACAGCTCTCAAAATGTGGTAACGCAAAAAATATTTTTTGCAATGAAAAGCGTCTTTCAGTGTGTGACGGCTGCCAATCATAAAAATCTGCTAAAAAACCCGCTATAAAAGTAAATCAAACCCCCCTTCATCACCCCCTTAGTTAGAGAAAAATAAAAAAATTAAAAAATGTATTTATTTCCATTTTCCCATTAGGGTTAGGGTTAGGGCTAGAGTTAGGACTAGAGTTAGGGCTAGGGTTAGGGTTAGGGTTAGGGCAAGGGTTAGGGCTAGGGTTAGGGCTAGGGTTAGGGTTAGGGCTAGGGTTGGGGCTAGGGTTAGGGCTAGGGTTGGGGCTAGGGTTAGGGCTAGGGTTAGGGCTAGTGTTACGGCTAGTGTTAGGGCTAGTGATAGGGCTAGGGTTATTGCTAGGGTTAGGGCTAGGGTTAGGGCTAGGGTTGGGGCTAGGGTTGGGGCTACAGTTAGGGTTGGGGCTAAAGATAGGGTTAGGGGTTTGGATTACATTTACAGTTGGGAATAGGGTTGGGTGTGTCTGGGTTAGAGGAGTGGTTAGGGTTACTGTTGGGATTAGGGTAAGGGGTGTGTTTGGATTAGGGTTTCAGTTATAATTGGGGGGTTTCCACTGTTTAGGCACATCAGGGGCTCTCCAAACGGGACATGGCATCCGATCTGAATTCCAGCCAATTCTGCGTTGAAAATGGAAAACAGTGCTCCTCCTCAGAGCTCTCCCGTGTGCCCAAACAGGGGTTTACCCCAACATATGGGGTATCAGCGTACTCAGGACAAATTGGACATCATCTTTTGGGGTCCAATTTCACCTGCTACCCTTGGGAAAATACAAAACTGGGGGCCAAAAAAAAAGTTTTGTGGGAAAATAAAGATTTTTTATTTTCACGGCTCTGCGTTGTGAACTGTAGTGAAACACTTGGGGGTTCAAAGTTCTCACAACACATCTAGATAAGTTCCTTGGGGGGTCTAGTTTCCGATATGGGGTCACTTGTGGGGGGTTTGTACTGTTTGGGTACATCAGGGGCTTTGCAAATGCAACGTGACGCCTGCAGACCAATCCATTTAAGTCTGCATTCCAAATGGCACTCCTTCCCTACCGAGCTCTGTCATGCGCCCAAACAGTGGTTCCCCCCCACATATGGGGTATCAGCGTACTCAGGACAAATTGCACAACAACTTTTGGGGTCCAATTTATCCTGATACCCTTGTGAAAATACAAAACTAGGGGCTAAAAAATCATTTTTGTGAAAAAAAAAGAATTTTTATTTTCACGGCTCTGCGTTATAAACTGTAGTGAAACACTTGGGGGTTCAAAGCTCTCAAAACACATCTAGATAAGTTCCTTAGGGGGTCTACTTTCCAAAATGGTGTCACTTGTGGGGGTTTTTAATGTTTAGGCACATCAGGGGCTCTCCAAACGCAACATGACATCCCATCTTAATTCCAGTCAATTTTGCATTGAAAAGTAAAATAGCGCTCCTTCCCTTCCGAGCTCTGCTATGCGCCCAAACAGTGGTTTCTCCCACATATGGGGTATCATCGTACTCAGGACAAATTGCACAACAACTTTTTTGGTCTAATTTCTTCTCTTACCCTTGGGGAAATAAAAAAATGGGGGCGAAAAGATCATTTTTGTGAAAAAATATGATTTTTTATTTTTACGGCTCTGCATTATAAACTTCTGTGAAGCACTTGTTGGGTCAAAGTGCTCAACACACATCTAGATAAGTTCTTTAAGGGGTCTACTTTCCAAAATGGTGTCACTTGTGGGGGGTTTCAATGTTTAGGCACATCAGGGGCTCTCCAAATGCAACATGGCGTCCCATCTCAATTCCAGTCAATTTTGCATTGAAAAGTCAAATGGCGCTCCTTTCCTTCCGAGCTCTGCCATGCACCCAAACAGTGGTTTACCCCCACATATGGGGTACCAGCGTACTCAGGACAAATTGTACAACAAATTTTGGGGTCTATTTTCTCCTGTTACCCTTGGTAAAATAAAACAAATTGGAGCTGAAATAAATTTTGTGTGAAAAAAAGTTAAATGTTTATTTTTATTTAAACATTCCAAAAATTCCTGTGAAACACCTGAAGGGTTAATAAACTTGTTGAAAGTGGTTTTGAGTACCTTGAGGGGTGCAGTTTTTAGAATGGTGTCACACTTTGGTATTTTCTATCATATAGACCCCTCAAAATGACTTCAAATGAGATGTGGTCCCTAAAAAAAAATGGTGTTGTAAAAATGAGAAATTGCTGGTCAACTTTTAACCCTTATAACTCCGTCACAAAATAGACGAATGTAGATTCTGGCGCCGCTTTGAATTTAATGGACTTTGAATTCGCTAGACGTTGTGGTTTCCCCTTGCAGTCTTTGGAGAACCCTATTCCTTTAAGGGGCATTGATGCTACACCTTTGGCTAAAAATAAACCCCAGTTTTGGACACAGGTGACCATGTGCATGGCGCCAGCCCATCGGGAGGATTGTCGCTTTTTGGTGTTGCATAATTTGCATGATGCTATTGTGCTGGGTTTTCCATGGTTGCAGGTACATAATCCGGTGTTGGATTGGAAATCTATGTCTGTGACTAGTTGGGGTTGTCAGGGAGTTCATGGTGACGTTCCTTTGATGTCAATCTCCTCTTCCTTCCCTTCTGAAATTCCAGAGTTCTTGTCTGATTTTCAGGATGTGTTCAATGAGCCCAAGTCCAGTTCCCTTCCACCGCATAGGGACTGTGATTGTGCTATTGACTTGATTCCAGGTTGTAAGTTTCCTAAGGGTCGACTTTTCAACCTGTCGGTGCCTGAACATACCGCTATGAGTTGTATTAAGGAGTCTTTGGAGAAAGGGCATATTCGGCCATCTTCTTCACCATTGGGAGCGGGATTTTTTTTTGTTGCCAAGAAGGATGGCTCCTTGAGACCTTGTATTGATTATCGCCTCTTGAATAAGATCACGGTCAAATTTCAATACCCTTTGCCTTTGCTTTCTGATTTGTTTGCTAGGATTAAGGGGGCTAGTTGGTTTACTAAGATTGACCTTCGAGGGGCATATAATCTTATTCGTATTAAGCAGGGTGACGAATGGAAAACTGCATTTAATACGCCCGAGGGCAATTTTGAATACCTTGTGATGCCCTTCGGGCTCTCTAATGCTCCATCTGTTTTTCAGTCCTTCATGCATGATATCTTCCGGAATTATCTTGATAAATTCATGATTGTATATTTGGATGACGTTTTGATTTTTTCCGATGATTGGGAGTCTCATGTGAAACAGGTCAGGATGGTTTTTCAGATCCTTCGTGACAATGCTTTGTTTGTGAAGGGGTCTAAGTGTCTTTTTGGAGTGCAGAAGGTTTCTTTTTTGGGCTTTATTTTTTCTCCCTCGTCTATAGAGATGGATCCGGTTAAGGTTCAGGCCATTCATGATTGGATTCAGCCCACGTCCATGAAGAGTCTTCAGATATTTTTGGGCTTTGCTAATTTTTATCGCCGTTTCATTGCTAACTTCTCCAGTGTGGTTAAACCCCTGACCGATTTGACGAAAAAGGGCGCTGATGTGACGAATTGGTCCTCTGCGGCTGTCTCTGCCTTTCAGGAGCTTAAACGCCGATTTACTTCTGCTCCAGTCAGAGCCCAATGTTAGGTTTGTCTCCACGCATAATTGTTATTGGAAACGTATGCAGGAGATAATTAACAAACATTGGCCTGTCCTTCTCACTGATTCTATCTTGGCAACTAATATCCCCCAAAGACCAAGTTTTACAGCCAAACGAGGTAAAAGCATTAAAGATTTGTTGGTTAAGAGCCATTATGTGGCAAAAATAACTAATCCTCTTAATCCAACTAATAGAGGTCCAACATGGGGCTGTTATATTTGCGGCGATTGCTTGGCCTGCAAGGAAAAGAATCTTATCAGGGGCACTCATTTTACGTCGTCGTGTGGGAGAAGGAGATTCCAGATTCGACATCATATACGCTGTAACAGTACTTTCGTCATATATCTGGCCACATGTCCTTGTTCCAAAATATATGTGGGGCTCACGTCACGTCAGCTTCGTGTACGTGTGAGGGAGCACGTAAGGGACATCATTGGTGCACGAAAGGCTGAGGATGTGAGTGCCCTAAAAACTATCCCTAAACATTTTCACAAGTTTCATGGGTGTGATCCCACGGGCCTACGGGTCATTGGGATCGATTTGGTTCATGGCGGCAATAGAGGGGGGAACATTAAACGTCTGCTCGCGCAGGTCGAATGTAAATGGATAGTGACCCTAGACTCTATGTCGCCAGTAGGACTAAATGAAACAATCAGCTTTGTCCCTTTCCTTTAGGAGGCTTGTTTCCCTTTGCATTATCCTCTACGTGCTGAATATTACAATTATTCTGTTTTTACATTTTATTTATGTGTTTTTTCTGTGTTACTTATATTTTTTACCGTTTACATCCCTAGATTTAAATTGCCCTTTAAATTTGGTCTTTTATGGTTACTCTGTCAACAATCTACGAGGAATTGGGAGAAGGATCAGAAAGGATCATTGAACCGTGTCATCATCAATATTTGATGACAAGTCATCACTAGAAGAATTGTTTGTTGAACACTTTATTGAGGGTTCATTTTTTTGATGAACCATATATATGTATTTTGTGTATTTGTTTGTATTTTTTGGATTTTTTTGATATTATATATATTGTATATTTATTTATTATGTGTGTACATTCACACTATATTTATTATCATATATTAGTACTACACATATTTTATCTCATATGTATTTACACGGTATTAATTTAATTTTTTTGGATTTCCTTTTTTCTTCTTTTTTCCTTAAATTGTATTTGGATTTATTGGTGGGCCGCCTCTATGTGGCGCTAGATGTGCGGATCTCACTTTTATTATTTTGTTATTATATATTTTTATTACGTTTGCACATTTATATTATATATATATATATTATATTTATTATCATATATTAGCACTGCACATATTTTATTCCACATGTATTGATGCGGTATCAATTTGGTTTTTTCGATCTCTCTTCTTTTTTTCCTCAAATTGTACTTAGATTTACCGGTGGGCCGCCTTTATGTGGTGTTAGATGTGCGGATCTCACCCTGGTCTGCCGTAGATTGTATATTCTTCCCTGTACGCCAGATCGCTCACCTGCGCATGCGCTCCACGCCAGGCAGGAAGTTCCCTTGTCTTCGGCTTCTTATTTCCGAGAGCGCATGTCCGTGACGTCAGCAGGGGATTTCCCCTTGACGTGCGCTCCCGGTGAATGCTGGTGACTGGGAAAATACTTTCAGCTGGTATGGGTGCGCCTGCGCACTTAAGGGACGCCGGTCTATGGGCGCTACAATATAAACACCGATTTTTGGGCATTTAGGTTATTCCCTCTTTGAGAAAGCAACGCGAAACGCGCGTTAGGGGGTCTCCAAAGTCCCAGGCATTTGCTACTTCACCATGGGTAAGAAATTTTACACCTGATATATAGTACTTGGTTCTTTCACTTGGATCTTTATGGTGGACACTTGTCCATATAGGAACTAGTATTGTATCACATTACCATGTGTTGGATAGGTATATTTATTTATTTTTCACCATGGTGTGCTATACATTTATGTGCCTGTGATGAGGATGTTCTTTGTACTAGGGTCTCCTTTCGTTTTTCATGTGTATTTTTGTATTAAATACTAGATTTTATATTTCTACAATAAATATTGATTTTATAAATTAAATTTGTATAGAACTCCTTTTCTCTCCTTTTTGATCAATGAATATTTGGAGTATACAGTATTGTCCTCTTATATACATGGGTAAAAATATACATCTTTTCACAACTACGCACGGAGTGTGTAGGATCCATGTTGTTCCTGTTGGTGTGCTTTCTTTACTTCTGCTCCGGTGTTGCGTCAGCCAGATGTTTCTCTTCCATTTCAGGTTGAGGTTGACGCTTCTGAGATTGGGGCAGGGGCCGTTTTGTCTCAGAGGAATTCTGATGGTTCCTTGATGAAACCATGTGCCTTCTTTTCCCGAAGGTTTTCGCCTGCTGAACGTAATTATGATGTCGGTAATCGGGAATTGTTGGCTATGAAGTGGGCGTTCGAGGAATGGCGACATTGGCTTGAGGGAGCCAAGCATCGCATTGTGGTTTTGACCGATCATAAAAATCTGATTTACCTCGAGTCTGCCAAGCGGCTGAATCCTAGACAGGCTCGATGGTCTTTGTTTTTCTCCCGATTTGATTTCGTGGTCTCGTATCTTCCGGGTTCTAAGAATATTAAAGCTGATGCCCTCTCTAGGAGCTTTTTGCCTGATTCTCCGGAGGTCCTTGAACCGGTCGGCATTCTTAAGGAAGGGGTGGTTCTTTCTGCCATCTCCCCTGATCTACGACGGGTCCTTCAGGAATTTCAGGCTGACAAACCTGACCGCTGTCCAGTGGGGAAACTGTTCGTTCCTGATAAATGGACTAGTAGAGTGATTTCTGAGGTTCACTGTTCTGTGTTGGCTGGTCATCCTGGTATTTTTGGTACCAGAGACTTGGTTGGTAGGTCTTTTTGGTGGCCTTCTTTGTCGCGGGATGTGCGTTCTTTTGTGCAGTCCTGTGGGACTTGTTCGCGGGCTAAGCCTTGTTGTTCCCGCGCTAGTGGGTTGCTTTTGCCTTTGCCGGTCCCTGAGAGGCCTTGGACGCATATTTCTATGGATTTTATTTCAGACCTTCCGGTTTCCCAGAGGATGTCAGTTATCTGGGTGGTTTGTGACCGGTTTTCTAAGATGGTTCATTTGGTGCCTTTGCCTAAGTTGCCTTCCTCTTCTGATTTGGTTCCATTGTTTTTTCAGCATGTGGTTCGTTTGCATGGTATTCCGGAGAATATTGTGTCCAACAGAAGTTCCCAGTTTGTTTCTAGGTTTTGGGGAGCCTTTTGTGCTAGGCTGGGCATTGATTTGTCTTTTTCTTCCGCATTTCATCCTCAGACAAATGGCCAAACCAAGCGAACCAACCAGACTTTGGAAACTTATTTGAGATGCTTCGTGTCTGCTGATCAGGATGATTGGGTGGCTTTTTTGCCATTGGCCGAGTTTGCCCTTAATAATCGGGCTAGTTCGGCTACCTTGGTTTCGCCTTTTTTTTGTAATTTTGGTTTTCATCCTTGTTTTTCTTCAGGGCAGGTTGAGCCTTCTGATTGTCCTGGTGTGGATTCTGTGGTGGACAGGTTGCAGCAAATTTGGGCTCATGTGGTGGCAATTTGGTGTTGTCTCAGGAGGAGGCGCAACGTTTTGCTAATCGTCGTCGGTGTGTTGGTTCCCGGCTTCGGGTTGGGGATTTGGTCTGGTTGTCTTCCCGTCATGTTCCTATGAAGGTTTCTTCCCCTAAGTTTAAGCCTCGGTTTATTGGTCCTTATAGGATTTCTGAGATTATCAATCCGGTGTCTTTTCGTTTGGCCCTTCCGGCATCTTTTGCTATCCATAATGTTTTCCATAGATCTTTATTGCGGAAATATGTGGTGCCCGTTCTTCCCTCTGTTGATCCTCCAGCTCCTGTGTTGGTTGATGGGGAGTTGGAGTATGTGGTTGAGAAGATTTTGGATTCTCGTTTTTCGAGACGGAAGCTTCAGTACCTGGTCAAATGGAAAGGTTACAGCCAGGAGGATAATTCTTGGGTTTTTGCCTCTGATGTCCATGCTGCTGATTTGGTTCGGGCCTTTCATCTGGCTCGTCCTGATCGGCCTGGGGGCTCTGGTGAGGGTTCGGTGACCCCTCTTCAAGGGGGGGGTACTGTTGTGAATTCTGATCTTGGGCTCCCTCCGGTGGTTGTTAGTGGTAGTGCAGTGGTCTCTGGATTATAGGCCAGGGCAGGTGTTTCTGCTTATTGCAGCTCTATTAGGTATTTAGGTTTGTAGGATCCATCAATCCCTGCCAGTTGTCCATTGTATCTTGGAGGGATTGCATCTCTGTCTGGCTCCACTGCCCTGCGGTCATTTCAGCTAAGATAAGTGCCCTGTTTTGGTTCTCTTTAGCACGCATGCAGTGTGCTTTTATGTGCAGTGCAATCTATTGTGTTTTTGTCCAGCTTGACTTGTTTGGATTTTTCTGTCATACTGGTTTCTCTGGAGATGCAGATATACATCCTATGTCTTTAGTTAGATGTAGTATATAGTATTTTCTGCTGTGGAATTTTCTAGTGTTTTAATACTGACCGCTTAAAACTCTGTCCTATCCTTTCTATCTAGCTAGAAGGGCCTCTTTTGCTAAACTCTGTTTTTTCTGCCTGTGTACGTATTTCCTCTTAAACTCACAGTCAATATTTGTGGGGGGCTGCCTATCCTTTGGGGCTCTGCTCTGAGGCAAGATAGGATTTCCCATTTCCATCTTTAGGGGTATTTAGTCCTCCGGCTGTGTCGAGGTGTCTAGGCCTGGTTAGGTACATCCCACGGCTACTTCTAGTTGCGGTGTCAGTATTAGGATTGCGGTCAGTACAGGTACCACCTACTCCAGAGATAGTCTCATGCGGCTCCAGGGTCACCGGATCATAACAAATCTCCATTCCACCCGTCGCTATTGCGGGCACATGTCAGCTGTTCAAAACAGCTGACATGTCCCCGCTTTGATGCGGGCTCACCGCCGGAGCCCGCATCAAAGCAGGGGCTCTGACCTCTGACGTACTATCCCATCTGAGGTCAGAAAGGGGTTAATTAACCTTACAGCCTTTACATAAGTCCAGACCAAATGCCACTATGAATCACTGATTGGGAAATTTTGTAAAAGTTACATTTTTACCTTTTCCATAGTTTTCATTTAAAGGGGTTATCTGGTGTACAGGAACTCTTTCCATATACATCTATATTAGGTGTTGAAACTGACATTAAAGGGTAACCGTCATTTTAACTTTTATTTCATAAATCAATAATATACATGAAATTAAGAAACAGGTTTATAATATATCTTATCCTATAAATCTGCTTCTTTCTGCTCCTGGATTGATCTTTCACTCTCAATCCATGGGTAAAATTTCCATTCAGATTTTCACATTACTGAGATAGGGGATGACAATTGGTGTTTTTAAAATTCTATAGAAAAGTGGGAAGGAGGGAGGAGCTAGAATCAGACGTATGATGAATTTTCAATCCAGGAGGCGAAAGAAGCAGATTCCTCTAATAAGATGTATTACAAAATTTCTTGTTTTCACTTCATTTTTAAAAAAAAATTAAAATGATGATTCCTCTTTAAATATTATGTTTATCTTGTTCTACAATGTATGTATTAAATTGGTAGTGAACATACTAACCGTGTATATTTTTAAGATTTTGTCAACTGCAACATGAAAATGGATATACTACAAGATTCTTAAATTGTACTCATTCTTCATTTGACAGAATTGGACATCGTTAAGTATATAGTATAATACTGCCTTTGTGATGGAATGGTCTCCATAAATAGTGAAGGGGAAAATCAGAATAACTACCTAGCAGCTTCAGACATCTAAAGCTCTGTCATTAGCCAGTCAGCTGAGAATCGACTGATATGTGAGTATACATTGTATACCCTAGGAATTCTGCTAGCCAGGTCAATGATTTGTGTAACTGCCTGTAAATAGTAAACTGGTTACATAATTAGACAGTTTCTAATATTATAAAATTCCCATCAAAGGGGCAGAAATGTGTAATCACATAGATAGACAACTGAATAATAAAAGCCATATCATTACAGTCTTAGTTGCCTAAAAATCTATATTCCTTCATTTTACCGCTGCATCAAAACTTTTTTTAGGCCATTTACTACAATGTAACATCTTGACACTTCTGCAGAAAGTTAAATAAGATAACTAGACCCCACACCTTACACTTAATGTAAATCTGAAAGCTAGCTATGCAGAGTTGGTATGTAGGTATAAAGAGTTGTCAGTATATACACAACCTTGATAAAATTTTCAATTGTAAACATCTACAGTGGTGTTCAAAAGCCCTGCATAGGCATAGGATAAATTGATTTTTCAAGTTTTAAACGTTTTCTGTCGAATATCTTCGATGCTAATATGACATATTATATATGGTTTTGTTCAGAATACAATTTAGCATTCTCTCCCTGTAATATGTTTAGCTTTTGAAGCAGTTTTGCCTGAAATTATTGCAACAATATGGGAATTGAAAGCACAACTATATATTGTACAGCTTCAGATCCAAAATTAGCCAATCACAGATGAGGTTCTTGTGACCAATCATAACCTGGATATGGCAGCCAATCACATTGCATTACATTGCATCACATCTGCTGCTTTGTTTGTTTGTTTTATCTGTTGGTCTATCTAGTGAATCATACTGTAGAGTTTTATGATGGGAGCCTTCAGATTTTTGTCAGCGGAGGATCGTGTGCGAGTTGTGGTGCTACATGAAGAGGGTTATACTGGCCACCAGATCGCAAGGAAGGTCGGATGTATTCAGAGTATAGTCGTAAGAATTTTGCAGAAACATAAGCAGCTTGGAATTACCCAGGACAGGCCCAGATCTGGTCGGCCCAGAAAGTCAACTAAAAGGGAGGATAGAGTACTGATAAGAACATCCCTTGCCAATCGAAAGCTCACCTCTCCTCAGCTTCTGCGAGAATGGCAAGAAAAGTACAATATTGAGGTACCAACATCAACTGTTAGGAAGAGATGTTTGGAAGCAGGATTGAAAGGGTGCAAGGCCCGAAAGAAGCCATTGATGACAGCCATACAAAGACAAAGGAGAAAACTGTGGGCATTGAAATATTTAAAATGGAGGAAGGAGGAGTGGGAAAAAGTGCTAATTAGTGATGAAAGCACTTTTTGCAAAAAAGAAATGATGGCAAGTCTTATGTGAGAAGGTTCCCACATGAAGAGTACAAGCCAGAGTGTTTGAGCTTCTCTGTGAAACATGTAATGAAAGTAATGGTCTGGGGCTGTATGGAAGCCAATGGTGTTGGAAGAACAAGGTGGCTACTATTGACTGGCCAGCTCAGTCCCCGGACCTCAATCCAATTGAAAATTTGTGGCACAAGGTATCATTAGAGATATCTAGAAAACAGCCAAGGACCAAGAGTGAGTTTATTGAGGCTCTGATACAGGCCTGGAACCACATCATCACTCGTGAACATCTGCAGAAGCTTGTTCACTCAATGCCACAGAGATGCAAGCTGGTGCTCAAGAGCAAAGGCTGGCCAATAAAGTATTAGAAGCTTAAGATGCACTCAAAAGGCCCTTTTCAGGACTCTGAATTAAATAAAAAATGATAAATCTTAAAAAGTAAAATTTAAGTCTGTGTGAACTTGCATTGGAAGTTAATGAACTTAGAAACCTGTTCACCATTCTACACACTGTACTGTTGTAGGTATGGTTATGCTGTAAAAAAAATTATCAAAAATGCGCATGCCATAAAATTAATACACTTGGGACATTCAAAAATGAGTATGGCAAACAATGAGGGATTACAAAAACATATATGTTCCACCAGTTTCACTGTAGAGCTGCAGAAGTATGAAACATATAGTTTTCTTCACGCCTATGCAGGACTTTTGAACACCACTGTATGTCTGGTGTCTGGGCTGGACAGTCCTTGAGCACCTTGATCTTTTTTGCCTGGAGGAACTTTGTTGTAGAGATGGATGTGTGAGATGGAGCACCATCCTGCTGCAGAATTTGACCCCTTTTATGATTTGGAATATAAGAGGTAGCTAATACTTCTTGATATTTTAGGTTATTGATATTGCCTTCCACCTTCCAAATGTTTCACACACCTCCATACTGAATGTTACCCCAGACCATGATCTTTCCACCACATTTAACTGTTTTCTGGGTGTATTTTGGATCCATACGGACTCCAGTAGGTCTCCTGCAGTATTTGTGGTGGCTGTGGTGTAATTCTACTGAAGATTCATCAGAGAAATCCACCTTCTGCCACTTTTCCAGCGTCCATCTGTTTAGCAGGCTATGGGACTTTGCAAATGCCACACGTTTTTTTATTTGCCTTTTGTTTAGTGCTGGCTTCTGGGCACTGATTTGGCCATGGAGGCCATTTCTTGACAGAATTCTAGTTGACATCGGCACTTGAGGTGACCAGGCCTGTTGGAGCTCTGCTGCAGTGGAAGAGGGGCTTGCTTTGGATTTTCTAACCAACAAATATTCCTCCTGAACAGTTGTCTTGCGGGGTCTGCCGGACCTGGCTTGACAAACACATCTCCAGTCTCTTCAAATCTTTTTTTAATTATTTGTACTTGACGCTGAGAGAGATTACAGGTGCCAGCCACCTCTGCAGTGGATCTGGTCTTCAGCCTCTTGATAATCCAGGCTTTGGTCGCAGGGTGGATTTTTGGCATGTTGTCAGAGCTCAAGTTGCTAGGGTTGAGCGAAACGGGTTGACCATTTTCAGAAGCCGTCGACTTTTGGCAAAGTCGGGTTTCATGAAACCCGACCCGACCCCTGTGTGGGGTCGGCCATGAGGTCGGCGATCTTCTGAATCTGGTATCGGGATTCCGATACCGAGTTCCGATATGTTTGCGATATCGGAAATCGGTATCAGAATCCACATTTAAGTGTAAAATAAAGAATTAAAATAAAAAATATTGATATGCTCACCTCTCCGACGCAGCCTGGACATCGCCGCTGGTAACCGGCATCTTCCGTTCCTAAAAATGGCGCTTGAAAGACCTTTCGAATGCTTCACGGCTTGTGATTGGTCGCGGCGGCCCACGTGACCGCTGAGCGACCAATCACAAGCCAGTGACGTAATTCTCAGGTCCTGTTCTGGTTCTCAGGTACATGAGAATAACGTCACGGCTTGTGATTGGTCGCTGAGCGGTCACGTGGGCCGCCGCGACCAATCACAAAGCCGTGACGTCATCGGAAGGTCCTTCACACGTTCATTCTTAAGAAGGAAGGCTGCCGGAAAGAAGTCGAGGGTGAGTATGTTCCTATTAGGTATATACTCACCCTCGTACGCGCCCTGCTTCTTTTCGGCAGCCTTCCTTCTTAAGAATGAACGCGTGAAGGACCTTCCGATGACGTCACGGCTTTGTGATTGGTCGCGGCGGCCCACGTGACCGCTCAGCGACCAATCACAAGCCGTGACGTAATTCTCATGTACCTGAGAACCAGAACAGGACCTGAGAATTACGTCACCGGCTTGTGATTGGCGCTCAGCGGTCACGTGGGCCGCCGCGACCAATCACAAGCCGTGAAGCATTCGAAAGGTCTTTCAAGCGCCATTTTTAGGAACGGAAGATGCCGGTTACTACCAGGGTGCGTCAGAGGGTGAGTATATCAATTTTTTTTATTTTAATTCTTTATTTTACACATAAATATGGATCCCAGGGCCTGAAGGAGAGTTTCCTCTCCTTCAGACCCTGGGAACCATAGTATCCCATTGCACTGCATTGGGTTTCGCGTTTCGGCCGACCCCGACCCCGACTTTTTTATAGGATCGGCCGATTTCACTCGACCCGACTTTTGAGAAAGTCGGGTTTCGTGAAACCCGACCCGATCCTATAAAAATAAAAGTCGCTCAACCCTACAAGTTGCAGTTCAAGTGAAGGTCTGGGGTGCTGGGTTTCTTTTTATATACACACACTAATTAACCGATCATTTACTGAGCACAGGTGAGCATGTAAACTAGGATTGGGTGCATTATATGACCAGGCGACAAAACTTTTGTCTTGCCAAAATCTGACCATTCTGTGTCCATTAACTGATCAATATTTCTGCATTGATGCTAACTTATTGTCTTAACCTAAACCACATTTCGGAGGGTTTCACCTTTCAAAAGAAAAATTTATATAACCAATGGATGAATTTAACGTCAGGTTATGAGCTTTTATTTACACAACATGGATAAGCGACATAACTTCTGTCAGGGAGTGTATTTCATAGAGTCTTACAAGTGGTTAGTTATATGGATCTCTTAACTGTGTTTTGATGGAAATATACTGTACTGTTGTATTTGATATAGGGAAAGGATAAGAGTTAGGTATAAGAAAAATAATAAGGGTTTAGCTTTAGATAGAACTGGGAACAGTGCAGTGGTGGGCACAGTAGATTCAGGAAGTAGATAATAATAGGATAGGAAAGGTTGAAGTGTTTGGGAACAGGCCCAACATGGGAGGGGATGAGGAGATTAAAGTGTAGAGAGCAGAAGTTCAAGGCCAGAGGGCTGGAGAGCACACAAGATTACAGAGAGTGTGGGCAGTATGAGAATGGCAGCAATAAACTTCAGTGGACCTTCCTGGGACATTTGGAGCCTACGGCCAGAATTAGGCATGGAGGAGCGTGCTTTATTCTCTTCCCACAAGGGGAAGCCAGATGGGAAACCACATACGGAAGTCAGGATGGGATTCATGGGAGCTGCGGAGCCAGGTGTAGTATCCAAGGGGCCAAAGATGCCAGCGAGGAGAGGGATAGGTCAGGCAGAAAGTACCATAACAATATCAACATATTGTGCTGTAACAATAATTGAACGTGGACTGCGAGTAAGTTAAACTGTTTGAGAAGGATAAAGTGTCTCCTGTTGACTATGCGGCTATTCCAAAAACAGGGATCATGGAGACAGCATAGGCCTCCTGCTAAAATGTGAGTGTTTTACAATTCACACAGATCACAAGTGAAACAGCACACTGTTTATTTGTAAGGTGCCAGGATGTGGGAACACAGCAGCCCCTCGCTCATGACCAGAGGTGTATCTAGGTTTTCTGGCGCTCGGGGCAAGAATTCAGTTTGGCGCCCCCCCAGGACATATGCGATTTGCACACTTAGTCATGTACCCACAAGCTCCTCTCCTTAATGCTCCCAATGTTCAGTGAAAAACATAGAGAAGTAGAAGAGAAGCTCGTTGTCACAGGACCACAAGTATGAAAATTGCATATGAGTGAAATGTCCATGTGATGACTACTGGAACCGGCAGAGCTGAAGAGCTGAATCCTGACATCGCAGGCTTTTGAATTCTCACAAATAATGCACTGCACACTTTTAGGATTCTCCCTTGCCAGTGGACAGTCATGTCAGCCCAAGCATGTGATTTGTATACCTCTGACCACATTCCGACTAGATGTGCCCAGCCTTACTCAGTTCATTTTCATTGAGTGAGGCCACACATGTCTAGTCAGCGCATGACTGCATGTGTGTAAATCGCCAGCACGAGAGAATCCGGACAGCGTGCAGTGCGCACTGTGAGAATTCAGAAGTCTGCAGTCACAAAGAATGACTGCACACTCATCACAAAACTGGACATCCCTTTTAATGCTCCTAACAAATAAAAAGCTGAGAATTAGTTAGTATCACAAATAACATGTACATCCAGGTACCTTATAGATGATGTCATCTCTGCAGCTGTTCTCCTTCTTTCCTTCATCTTGTCCAGACCCCATGATGAGTTTTCTCATCCACAGCTCGTCTCTACAAACTTCCATCTTCTTCACTCTTTTTCAGAAAATCTCCACATGATGCCCTTAAAGATAGAAGTGTCATTATAATGCTCCTGAATTAAAAAAAGCCTCTCACTATATTGTGTGCTTAAAATATGACCCCCACATTGTCCCTCTTATGGTACATGCTCTTCACACTGACCTCTCCTTTACATACCGGCCCCCTCTTCACACTGTCCTCTCACACTGTGTCCCCCCTATTGGGCCCAGTATTTATACTGTACTCTCTCATCACACTCCCCCTTCTTGGTATACTGTCCCCTCCTGGCTGTGCCCTTACACTGTCCCTCCATGCTATGCCCCACTACTCAGTTTCTATTGTGTGCCCACTCACTTTTCTCCCCCCATATTGTCTCCTCACACTATTCCCCTCCCTCCGCATACTGTCTCCTCTCACATCCCCCCTGTTCACCATACTGTCTCCTCATATATTTATCCCCTCACTTTCTATACTGCCTGCTCACCTGACTCCCCATACTGTGTCTGCACACATCCCATCACCCTCACTCCCCGTACTCTGTCCACATACAATTTCACATCGCTATTCATACTGTGTCCGCATACATTCCCGTTCGCTCCCCATACTGTCTGCATCCATCCCCCATACTGTTTCCTCATATATGTCCCCATTCCCCCATACTGTTTCCTCATATATGCCCCCCATCCCCCCATACTGTTTCCTCATACATGTCCCCCTTTTCCCAGTACTGATTCCTCATACATGCCCTTATTCCTCCATACTGTTTCCTCGTACATGCCCCCAATCCCCATACTGTTTCCTCATATATGCCCCCCATCTCCCCCTTTGCTCTTCATTTTGTGTCCTCAAATCTCCCCCACACATTAAATCCCCCCATCCCCACTACAAATCTCCCTACACACAATAAGTAACCTCATCCCCACTCCAATTCTCCCCACACACATTAAACACCCCCATCCCTCCAATTCTCCCCACACACATTAAACACCCCCATCCCCACTCCAATTCTCCCCACACATAATAAATCCCCCCACTTAAATTCTTCACACACAGAATAAATCCCCCCATCCCCTCTCAAATTCTCCCCACACATAACAAATCCCCTTATCCCCACTCAAATTCTCTCCCCCCGTGCACTAAGTCTTTGGTGTCTTCAGCTTCACCATCCTTGCCCATTCCACCAACTCCATCATTTTCTCCCCCTCCACTATCATCATTGTCTTTTCCACCACCTCCATCATTTCCTCCTCCCCACCACCATCTTTGCATTCTCCCCCCTCCACCCTCATTGCCCATTCCACCAACTCCATCATTTTCTCCCCCTCCACTATCATCATTGTCTTTTCCACCACCTCCATCATTTCCTCCTCCCCACCACCATCTTTGCATTCTCCCCCCTCCACCCTCATTGCCCATTCCACCACCTCCATCATTGCCTTCTCCCCACACCCCCATCATTGCCCATTCCACCACCTCCATCATTTTCTCCTCCCCCACCACCCCCATTATTGTCCTTTCCACCACATCCATCATTTCCTCCTCCCACACACACACTCACCGCTCTGCTGCAGCTTCCCCATCGCCTTCTTCTCTCTGGCACTGTCGGCCGCTGAATGATGACGTCATCCAGCGGCGCTGCTGTCCTTGTGAGAGGATGAGCGGGCAGGAAGCAGGACAGAGCTGGCACACTGCAGCTTCTCTGTGTCAGCTGTCAGCTTGACAGTCGGCACTGAGAACAGATGATTCTTAGTCTGGGGGGGCGGCAGAATGCAGTCACTGGGGGAGACACTGTGGACCACCGCATTAGGGGGCCCGACTGTGCCCCCCTGCCGGCTGTCCTGGGGCACATGCCCCAGCTGCCCCCCCCAGATAGGCCACTGCTCATGACTACTGCCCTGTGCACCTTACATGACCACAGCGGTAGTTATAAAAAGACTCCAATCCAGACCCAGATCATTTCAATTTCTATGAGTTCTATCTGTTTGAAGCAGTAATTTTTGCAACATAGCTTGAGGAGCGTCTTGGTTGCAGGTCAGAACCATACTAATGGAATGACATAACAGTGCCAATGAACTACTAAACAATGACATTAGTATGCAAAAAGTCTTATAAGGATTATAGTGACCGTTCCTATACTACAGTATCTGAAATCATGGATGGATTGTAGGACCTTATGCAACTTAACACATATAGATAAGCAACATTTTTTTAAACTCCAGATTTTCATATTCTTTGTTTTGCCCAACCACCCCCTAGACAGCTTTGTATCAATTTTGTATTTACCGTGCACAGAAGCTGCTCAAAAAATTGCCTTAAAATTGAAATGTTAGGGACCTTCTTATGTTCCTGATGACCTGTAATTGCTCTGTGATAGATCTTCGCTGTCTACCTTTGTAGGCATACACTATAGTCAGCCTTCAATATTAGATATACAGTATTGAAAGTTTTCCATTTTCATGAACTGTAAATACGTAAAATAACAAACACAAATGTGTTCACCCTCCCTGCATCCAGCCATGGCTGTCCATTGCTGCTCCAATCTTGGTGCTCTGGTTGCAGTGGTAACGTCACATCAACAGCGCACATCACTGCTGTAGCCAATCACTGTGCTCATCAACTTGGACCATCTACCTGGGAACAATCACTGAGCTCAGTAATCAGTTGCAGAGGTGATACGTGCTGTTGACATAATATGACCACTGCAGTCCAAGACCCAAGCAGCGGCGCACAGTAATATCTGGACACACAGAGGTGGGAGTGAGTACCTCATGTGCTTGTTATTTTAGACATTTCACAGCATTTGGGGTCCTGATCCTGAAGGAGGAAAACCTTTTAAATGAACAGATTTTTTTCACATATGTGCACACCCAGACTTCAATAGGTTGGTAGGAAAAGCTTGAAGTATGAAAGACACATAAAAAGATATATGTGACAGATAAGAAGTCTAAAAAAAGCTGTGTTGACAAATCTAAATAACAAAATTGCCAAGATTTAAATACATCTGCTTGCTTAAATCTGGATGATAACAGATGGGACTACAAAAGATAGAACATGTAATTTTCATAAAAACAGAGAAATAATTTCAGACTGCCCTCATTATAAAACGAAAAAATAAAACAAGCATTGTGACATATGATTACATCAAAAGTAGGGTGAAAAGATGGTAATCTTGTGACCACATTTAACTACTTGCAAAATTGGCCAGCATGTAACATCAGATAGCAATGTCCTTTGAGATATCAGAAAACCGTTTGATTTAGAATGGATTGTTAATGTTCACATGATAAAAAGTCAAAAGAGCAAAAATTGTAAAGCTGTAGCTTAAAATGACCATACACATTAGTTATCTAACAGCCAACAGCTACGAGGGGCGTTCATTAAAGATTTCCCCTGACCCACTTCCTGTGGACTGAGAGCAATGAAACTTGGCACAGTTATTAGTCCTTCTCTAAATAGGTGCCACATAGGGACACACACTTCTCCCATTTCTCCCATCTCTTTAACCCCTTCATGACCACAGCTTTTTTCGGTTTTGCGTTTTTGTTTTTCGCTCCCCTCCTTCCCAGAGCCATAACTTTTTTATTTTTCCGTCAATATGGCCATGTGAGGGCTTATTTTTTGCAGGACAAATTGTACTTTTGAACAACATCATTGGTTTCACCATGTCGTGTACTAGAAAATGGGAAAAAAAATCCAAGTGCTGTGAAATTGCAAAAAAAGTGCAATCCCACACTTGTTTTTTGTTTGGCTTTTTTGCAGGTTCAGTAAATGCTAAAACTTACCTGCCATTATGATTCTCCAGGTCATTATGAGTTCATAGACACCAAATATATCTAGGTTATTTTTTATCTAAGTGGTAAAAAAAATTCCAATTTTTGCTAAAAAAAAAAAAAAAATCAATAAATAAAATTGTGCCATTTTCCCATACCCGTAGCGTCTCCATTTTAGGCCAGTTTCACACGTCAGTGGCTCCGGTACGTGAGGTGACAGTTTCCTCACGTACCGGAGACATTGACACACGTAGACCCATAAAAATCAATGCATCTGTGCAGATGTCATTGATTTTTTGCGGACCGTGTCTCTGTGTGCCAAACACGGAGACATGCTAGTGTTTGTGGGAGCGCACGTATTACACGGACCCATTAAAGTCAATGGGTCCGTGTAAAATACGGACCACACACGGACCTTCTCCATTTGCAGTCCGTGTGGCGTGCAGGAGACAGCGCTACAGTAAGCGCTGTCCCCCCCACTGGTGCTGAATCCGCGATTCATATGTTCCCTGCAGCAGCGTTTGCTGCAGAGAAAATATGAATAATAGTGTTTAAAATAAAGATCTATGTGTCCGCCGCCCTCCCACCCCCTGTGCGCCCCCCCGCTGTTCTGAAAATACTCACCCGCCTCCCTCGCAGTGTTCTGTGCTGGCCGCCCCTTCTACTGTATGCGGTCACGTGGGGCCGACGATTAGAGTCATGAATATGTGGCTCCACCTCCCATAGGGGTGGAGCCGCCTATTCATGACTGTAAATGAGCGGCCCCACGTGACCGCATACAGGAGAAGATGGGGCCACACCAGGAAGCATCGACAGCCAACGAGGGAGCGGGTGAGTATTTTCAGAACAGCGGGGGGGGGGGGCGCACAGGGGGTGGGGGGGAGGCGGACACATAAATCTTTATTTTAAACAATATTATTCATATTTTCTCTGCAGCAAACGCTGCTGCAGGGAACATATGAATTGCGGATTCAGCACCAGATGCTGGTAGTACGTGTGGTGCCCAGCACGGTGCGTGTAGTACCCAGTGGGCACATGGGCGGCACACGTGTGCCACACTGATGTTCACCAGAAACGCAGGGGCACACGGACACGGATAATTCCGGTACCGATTGTTTCCGGTACCGGAATTATCTGGACGTGTGGGACAGCCCTTACGTGATCTGTGGTCGGGTGAGGGCTTATTTTTTGCGTGCTGAGTTGAAGTTTTTAATGATACTACAATTGTGCAGATACGTTTTTTTGATCACCCGTTGTTGCATTTTAATGCAATGTCGCGGCAACCAAAAAAATGTAATTCTGGCATTTCGAATTTTTTTCCTCGCTACGCCATTTAGCGATCAGGTTAATCCTTTTTTCTATTGCTAGATCGGGTGATTCTTAATGCAGCGATACCAAATATGTGTATATTTGATTTTTTTTATTGTTTTATTTTGAATGGGGGGAAAAGGAGGTGATTTAAACTTTTATATTTTTTTTATTTTTTTCATATTTTTTAAAACATTTTTTTAACTTTTGCCATGAGTCACTAGCCTCCATGGGAGTCTAGATGCTGGCATAGCCGGATCGGCTCAGCTACATAGGAGCGAAGCTCAGATCGCTCCTATGTAGTAGATTTACTGCATTGTTATGAGCGCCGACCATAGGGTGGCGCTCACAGCAATCCGGCATCAAAAACCATAGAGGTCTCAAAGAGGTTGTTTGCCGACACATCGCTGACCCCCGATCACGTGATGGGGGGCAGCGATGCGCTCATTTCCAGCCTGATGGCTGGAAGCGCTAGTTAAATGCCGCTGTCAGCATTTGAATTGAATTTGAATTGATATGATAGGAGATCATCACCATAAACCTCTTTCATCTCATAGAACGTCTCCTTCGGTGTGCGGCCTTTCAAGAGAAGGAACTTGATGACTGCTCTGAATTCCACTGGATCCATTATCAAACGTCACACCACTTCAGGACCTGTAAAATCAAGACCATTATCAGTCCTGAGTTGCAAATTGGCAACTAACCTATAGAGACATATCATTACACATGTGCAGTTTCAGCATCCTGTCATAAATAAAAGTAGGTCACGGGAAATCTTTAATGAATGTCCCTCGTATCTTGCCCATTATCCCCCTATTCACAGGCTTAGCTTGCATGTGTTCTCAGTATAAAGAGGGAAGTTATTGGGGTTGGTGACTTTATTCTATCAAATGTATTGGGGGACATCATTATGTGACACTTAACATATAAGTATTACAGGTTCTCCTCCTGCTCTTACCAGTACTTCCTTCTTAACAGACTACACAGCTTTTCTGTTCTCAAATTCACTGCTGATGGAGGAGCATGTGACAAGAGCTGTCTATCAGCCTCATCCAACAGCTAGGAATGCGCCGACCAATGAATGTTTGGGTTCGTTGGGTTTAGGGTAAAAAGTGTGATTTGGGATCCAAACTTGACCCTGAACCCTATAGAAGTCAATGGGAACCTGAAATTCGGTACTTTCAAATGTCTGTAAAATGGTCATAGTAAGGGCTAGGGGGCTGCAAAAGGAAGCTCAATAGGAGTAAGAGCAGAGCAATTAACCTGTAAACAAATGTGGATAAGAAAATGACTTAAAGGGAACCTGTCACATCATTTTTATTAACTAAACTGTCCCCAGTGTATTAGTAGTGATTAGTGTTGAGCGATACCGTCCGATACTTGAAAGTATCGGTATCGGAAAGTATCGGCCGATA
Organism: Ranitomeya variabilis; assembly: GCF_051348905.1. NCBI lineage: Eukaryota > Metazoa > Chordata > Amphibia > Anura > Dendrobatidae > Ranitomeya > Ranitomeya variabilis. Next base: position 543,568,668 of record NC_135234.1, read on the forward strand.
CCGGCAAAGTATCGGATCTAATCCGATACCGATACCCGATACCAATACAAGTCAATGGGACTCATGTATCGGACGGTATTCCTGATGGTTCCCAGGGTCTGAAGGAGAGGAAACTCTCCTTAAGGCCCTGGGAACCATATTTGTTGTGAATTTACCTTTTGGCTCCCTCTAGTGGCTACTAGTGTTTTTACTCTGGGTATGTCTATCATCCCTTGTATGCTCACCTGGGTCGTTAGGTCAGGGGTGTTGCTATATTAGCTCCCTGGACCTTCAGTTCAATGCCTGGCAACGTTGATATCAGAGCTAATCTGTAGTGCTCTTGTCTACTGATCCTGGTTCCTGCTTGATTAAGCTAAGTCTGCTTTCTTGCTTTTTGCTATTGTTTTTGTTTGCATTTTTGTCCAGCTTGTACATTATCTGTATCCTATCCTTGCTGGAAGCTCTAGGGAGGCTGGAGTTCTCCCCCCGGGCCGTTAGACGGTTCGGGGGTTCTTGAATCTCCAGTGTGGATTTTTGTTAGGGTTTTCGTTGACCATATAAGTTATCTTACTACATTCTGCTATTAGTGAGTGGGCCTCTCTTTGCTAAACCTAGTTCATCTCTGTGTTTGTCATTTCCTCTTACCTCACCGTTATTATTTGTGGGGGGCTTGTATCCAACTTTTGGGGTCTATTCTCTGGAGGCAAGAGAGGTCTTTGTTTTCCTCTTCTAGGGGTAGTTAGTCCTCCGGCTGGCGCGAGACATCTAGCGACCAACGTAGGCATGTTCCCCGGCTACTTCTAGTGTTGGCGTTAGGAGTAGATATATGGTCAACCCAGTTACCACTGCCCTATGAGCTGGATTTTTGTACTTCGCAGACTTGCTGATATCTCTGAGACCCTCGCCATTGGGGTCATAACAGTTTGCCAGGCCAGTATTAAATGTTAAATGCATTGCAGAAGCGGGATTATAAGAAAGAAAGTTCTGAGTTTTTTTTTCTCTCTCTCATTTTTTTTTCTTTTCCCCTTTACCTCTGAGTGGCTTGTGATTGCTGCAGACATGAATGTCCAGACCTTGATTACAAGTGTGGACCAGCTTGCTGCTCGTGTGCAGGGCATACAAGATTATGTTACCAGAAATCCTATGTCAGAACCTAAGATACCGATTCCTGAACTGTTTTCCGGAGACCGATTTAAGTTTAGAAATTTCAGGAATAATTGTAAATTGTTTTTGTCCCTGAGACCCTGTTCCTCTGGAGACTCCGCTCAGCAAGTGAAGATTGTTATTTCTTTTTTACGGGGCGACCCTCAGGATTGGGCTTTCTCGCTGGCGCCAGGAGATCCGGCATTGGCTGATATTGATGCGTTTTTTCTGGCGCTCGGTTTGCTTTATGAGGAACCCAATCTTGAGATTCAGGCAGAACAAGCCTTGCTGGCTATGTCTCAGGGCCAGGACGAGGCTGAAGTGTATTGCCAAAAATTTCGGAAATGGTCCGTGCTGACCCAGTGGAACGAGTGTGCATTGGCTGCAAATTTTAGAAATGGTCTTTCTGAAGCCATTAAGAATGTGATGGTGGGTTTTCCCATTCCCACAGGTCTGAATGATTCTATGGCCCTGGCTATTCAAATCGACCGGCGGTTGCGGGAGCGCAAAACCGCAAATTCCCTCATGGTATTGTCTGAACAGGCACCTGAATTAATGCAATGTGATAGAATCCTGACTAGAAATGAGCGGAAAATTCATAGACGCCAGAATGGCTTGTGTTACTACTGTGGTGATTCTACACATGTTATCTCAGCATGCTCTAAACGTCTTACTAAGGTTGTTAGTCCGGTCGTCATTGGTAATTTGCAACCTAAATTTATTCTATCTGTAACTTTGATTTGCTCACTGTCATCGTATCCTGTCATGGCGTTTGTGGACTCAGGTGCGGCCCTGAGCCTTATGGATCTGTCATTTGCCAAGCGCTGCGGATTTGTTCTTGAGCCATTGGAAAATCCTATCCCTCTTAGGGGTATTGATTCTACGCCATTGGCAAAAAATAAACCGCAGTTTTGGACACAGGTTACCATGTGCATGACTCCCGAACATCGGGAGGTAATACGTTTTCTTGTTCTGCATAAAATGCATGATTTGGTTGTTTTGGGTTTGCCATGGTTACAGACCCATAATCCAGTCTTGGACTGGAAGGCTATGTCAGTGTCAAGTTGGGGCTGCCATGGAATTCATGAAGATTCCCTGCCCTTGTCTATTGCTTCTTCTACGCCTTCGGAAGTTCCGGCGTATTTGTTTGATTATCAGGATGTCTTCAGCGAGTCTAAGTCCAGTGCACTGCCTCCTCATAGGGAATGTGACTGTGCAATAGATTTGATCCCTGGCAGTAAGTTTCCTAAGGGGAGACTGTTTAATCTGTCGGTACCTGAACATACCGCGATGCGTTCATATATCAAGGAGTCTCTTGAGAAGGGGCATATCCGTCCTTCTTCTTCCCCTCTTGGTGCGGGATTCTTTTTTGTGGCCAAAAAGGACGGATCTTTGAGGCCTTGTATTGACTATCGGCTTTTAAATAAGATCACTGTCAAGTTTCAGTATCCTTTGCCGTTGTTGTCAGATTTGTTTGCCCGGATTAAAGGTGCCAAGTGGTTCACCAAGATAGACCTTCGTGGTGCGTACAACCTTGTGCGCATTAGGCTGGGCGATGAATGGAAAACCGCATTCAATACGCCCGAAGGTCATTTTGAGTACTTGGTGATGCCATTTGGGCTCTCTAATGCACCTTCAGTTTTTCAGTCCTTCATGCATGACATTTTCCGGAAGTATCTGGATAAATTTTTGATTGTTTATCTGGATGATATTCTGGTTTTTTCTGATGATTGGGACTCGCATGTGGAGCAGGTCAGGATGGTTTTTGAGATTTTGCGTGAAAATTCTTTGTTTGTAAAAAGCTCAAAGTGTCTCTTTGGTGTACAGAAGGTTCCCTTTTTGGGGTTCATTTTTTCCCCTTCTGCTGTGGAGATGGATCCAGTCAAGGTCCGAGCTATTCATGATTGGACTCAACCCTCGTCAGTTAAGAGTCTTCAGAAGTTCTTGGGTTTTGCTAACTTCTACCGTCGTTTTATCGTAAATTTCTCTAGCGTTGTTAAACCGCTGACGGATATGACCAAGAAAGGCTCTGATGTAGCTAACTGGGCTCCTGCTGCCGTGGAGGCTTTCCAGGAGTTGAAACGCCGGTTTACTTCGGCGCCTGTTTTGTGCCAGCCTGATGTCTCACTTCCCTTTCAGGTTGAGGTGGATGCTTCGGAGATTGGGGCAGGGGCCGTTTTGTCGCAGAGAGGCCCTGGTTGCTCTACTATGAGACCTTGTGCCTTTTTCTCTAGGAAGTTTTCGCCGGCAGAGCGAAATTATGATGTGGGCAATCGGGAGTTATTGGCCATGAAGTGGGCATTTGAGGAGTGGCGTCATTGGCTCGAGGGTGCTAAGCATCGGGTGGTGGTCTTGACTGATCACAAAAATTTGATGTATCTCGAGTCTGCTAAACGCCTGAATCCTAGACAGGCCCGCTGGTCATTCTTTTTCTCCCGTTTTGACTTTGTGGTCTCGTATTTACCAGGTTCTAAGAATGTGAAGGCCGATGCTCTGTCTAGGAGCTTTGTGCCTGATGCTCCTGGAGTCGCTGAACCTGAGGGTATTCTTAAGGAAGGAGTTATCTTGTCAGCGATATCTCCAGATCTGCGACGTGTGTTGCAGAGATTTCAGGCTGATAGGCCTGACTCTTGTCCACCTGACAGATTGTTTGTGCCTGCTAAATGGACCAGCAGAGTCATTTCCGAGGTTCATTCCTCAGTGTTGGCAGGGCACCCGGGAATTTTTGGCACCAGAGATCTGGTGGCCAGGTCCTTTTGGTGGCCTTCCTTGTCAAGGGATGTGCGGTCATTTGTGCAGTCCTGCGGTACTTGTGCTCGAGCTAAGCCTTGCTGTTCTCGTGCCAGCGGGTTGCTCTTGCCCTTGCCTGTCCCGAAGAGACCTTGGACACACATCTCTATGGATTTCATTTCGGATCTCCCGGTGTCTAAAGGCATGTCTGTCATCTGGGTGATATGTGATCGTTTCTCCAAGATGGTCCATCTGGTTCCTTTGCCTAAGCTGCCTTCCTCTGCTGATCTGGTTCCTGTGTTCTTCCAGAACGTGGTTCGTTTGCACGGCATTCCTGAGAATATTGTGTCGGACAGAGGATCCCAGTTTGTTTCCAGGTTCTGGCGATCCTTTTGTGGTAGGATGGGCATTGATTTGTCGTTTTCGTCCGCTTTTCATCCACAGACTAACGGACAAACGGAACGAACTAATCAGACTCTGGAGGCGTATTTGAGGTGTTTTGTCTCTTATGATCAGGATGATTGGGTGACCTTCTTGCCGTTGGCTGAGTTTGCCCTTAATAATCGGGCTAGTTCTGCCACCTTGGTTTCGCCATTTTTCTGCAACTCCGGTTTCCATCCTCGTTTTTCCTCGGGACATGTGGAGCCTTCTGACTGTCCTGGAGTGGATTCTGTGGTGGATAGGTTGCAGCGGATCTGGAATCATGTGGTGGACAACTTGAAGTTGTCACAGGAGAAGGCTCAGCGTTTTGCCAATCGCCGCCGCGGTGTGGGTCCCCGACTTCGTGTTGGGGATTTGGTATGGCTGTCTTCTCGATTTGTTCCTATGAAGGTCTCCTCTCCCAAATTTAAGCCTCGATTCATTGGTCCTTACAAGATATTGGAGATCCTTAATCCTGTATCCTTTCGCCTGGATCTTCCGGTGTCGTTTGCCATTCACAACGTATTTCATAGGTCCTTGTTGCGGCGGTACGTTGTGCCTGTGGTTCCTTCTGCTGAGCCTCCTGCTCCGGTGTTGGTTGAGGGCGAGTTGGAGTACGTGGTGGAGAAGATCTTAGATTCTCGTCTCTCCAGGCGGAGGCTTCAGTACCTGGTCAAGTGGAAGGGCTATGGTCAGGAGGATAATTCCTGGGTGGTCGCCTCTGATGTGCATGCGGCCGATTTAGTTCGCGCCTTTCACGCCGCTCATCCTGATCGCCCTGGTGGTCTTGGTGAGGGTTCGGTGACCCCTCACTAAGGGGGGGGTACTGTTGTGAATTTACCTTTTGGCTCCCTCTAGTGGCTACTAGTGTTTTTACTCTGGGTATGTCTATCATCCCTTGTATGCTCACCTGGGTCGTTAGGTCAGGGGTGTTGCTATATTAGCTCCCTGGACCTTCAGTTCAATGCCTGGCAACGTTGATATCAGAGCTAATCTGTAGTGCTCTTGTCTACTGATCCTGGTTCCTGCTTGATTAAGCTAAGTCTGCTTTCTTGCTTTTTGCTATTGTTTTTGTTTGCATTTTTGTCCAGCTTGTACATTATCTGTATCCTATCCTTGCTGGAAGCTCTAAGGAGGCTGCAGTTCTCCCCCCGGGCCGTTAGACGGTTCGGGGGTTCTTGAATCTCCAGTGTGGATTTTTGTAGGGTTTTTGTTGACTATATAAGTTATCTTACTACATTCTGCTATTAGTGAGTGGGCCTCTCTTTGCTAAACCTAGTTCATCTCTGTGTTTGTCATTTCCTCTTACCTCACCGTTATTATTTGTGGGGGGCTTGTATCCAACTTTTGGGGTCTATTCTCTGGAGGCAAGAGAGGTCTTTGTTTTCCTCTTCTAGGGGTAGTTAGTCCTCCGGCTGGCGCGAGACATCTAGCGACCAACGTAGGCATGTTCCCCGGCTACTTCTAGTGTTGGCGTTAGGAGTAGATATATGGTCAACCCAGTTACCACTGCCCTATGAGCTGGATTTTTGTACTTCGCAGACTTGCTGATATCTCTGAGACCCTCGCCATTGGGGTCATAACACATATTAATGTGTAAAATAAAGAATTAAAATAAAAAATATTGCTATACTCACCTCTCCGATGCAGCCTGCACCTTACCGAGGGAACCGGCAGCGTTGTTTGCTTAAAATTTGCGCTTTAACTTCCTTACGCGAAGTCCCGGCTTGTGATTGGTCGCGCGCCGCCCATGTGACCGCGACGCAACCAATCACAGCAAGCCGTGACGTAATTTCAGGTCCTTCAGGATTTTAAAATTACGTTCCGGCGTTGTGATTGGTTGCATCGCAGTCACATGGGCGACGCGACCAATCACAAGCCGTGACGTCACGGGAGGCAGGAGACGCGCGCATTTTAAAATGCGCGCGTGTCCAGCCTCCCGTGACGTCACGGCTTGTGATTGGTCGCGTCGCCCATGTGACTGCGACGCAACCAATCACAACGCCGGAACGTAATTTTAAAATCCTGAAGGACCTGAAATTACGTCACGGCTTGCTGTGATTGGTTGCGTCGCGGTCACATGGGCGGTGCGCGACCAATCACAAGCCGGGACTTCGCGTAAGGAAGTTAAAGCGCGAATTTTAAGCAAACAACGCTGCCGGTTCCCTCGGTAAGGTGCAGGCTGCGTCGGAGAGGTGAGTATAGCAACATTTTTTATTTTAATTCTTTATTTTACACATTAATGTTGTTTCGATACCGATACCCGATACCACAAAAGTATCGGATCTCGGTATCGGAATTCCGATACAGCAAATATCGGCCGATACCCGATACTTGCGGTATCGGAATGCTCAACACTAGTAGTGATGCAATATGCATCACTAATGCATTGTTTTCAAATTAAACAGCGCCGTAATCATCTCCAAAAATAACTTTGTATACTTATATAGTACCTGCTCATTCAGTCATAGAGGTAGACTTCATTTTCTTTCTGTCCCGGGCTCGTCATATTGTTGACGCCCACGCACTGTGATTGATGCTCCAGGGTGTGCCGACGTCACGGGAATCTGCTGGAAAATCCTGACCATTGGCTCCCCACACACATGTGCACTGAATCAGGGTGTACGTACCCAGTGTGTTCATACGCAAGAGCCGCTGCGTGTCACGTGACCTCGCCATCATCAGCGTTACTATCCCACTTGTTTGCCTCCTAGAAAAAAAAGCTTCAGTCTGCGATAAATGAGGTGGTGGCACAGGAGGAAGGGTAGATGGAACAGGGAACATTCACACCATTATCAGACAAATATGTCTTGAAGGATGGGTTCCTGTACCAACAGTGGCCAGAAACACAAATGTCCAGCCAGGGCACGGTTTTGGAGGATGAGAAACCACTGTGTACACAGCAGGGTGGCACTCAAAGCAGCTCAGAGTTTCACTGAAGCGTGACTGGGGGAATACAGACAATACAGACAATACAGACAATACAGAGGACCCAGACCATACACCTCCCACCGAGGACAACTTGTCATTGCTTCTGGGCAGCCTGGTACACAGGAGGCAATACATGCTTCTGTGCCTATGTAATAACCGTTGAGTTTCCCGCATTGTTACAAGTGCTGATTACTGTGTGACCACCTTGCTGGTCCCCACTACAAGCACAACCTGTCATCCTTACTTCAGACACTACAGCGAGATCGAACAATGAGGGAATACAAGTGCACTCTGATAGACACATCATGAAGGCGTCCTCACCTGACAGGGGGGGCTCAGTGAAAGTACAAGGCAGAGAAGGAAGAGGAAGTTGCCAACGCAGCTGGAGCACCATAACCAACGCGGAAGGGATGGTTTGCATGGCATAAATGTGGAAAACCTTACTCAGTATATCGCAACATCTAGCACCATCATCTGATATGGTTCTTATTAGCAGGGCATAGTGTTTACGTTATGCCTGTGTACCAATTCACTCAGGATTAATAGCAGGGCCGGCTCCAGGTTTTTGGGGGCCCTGGGTGAAAGAGTCTCAGTGGGCCCCCCTCTTTAACACATACCACGATTGATGATGCACAGATACAGCAGAGAAATATACCACAGCTAAGTAGCATATAACACAGTCCACGTAGCATATAACACAGCCCACGTAGCATATAGCACAGCCACGTAGCATATAGCACAGGCCACGTAGTATATAGCACTGCCACGTAGTATATAACACAGCCCATTGTTGTGAATTCCGCTCTTGGGCTCCCTCCGGTGGTTGTAAGTGGCACTTTTGTGAGTTCTGCTCTTGGGCTCCCTCCGGTGGTTTTAAGTGGAACTGCTGCTCCTTGGATTTAGTAGTCAGCAGCTGCTTCCACTGTTCGTCTTTCTGGCTCGGCTATTTATCCTGGCTCTATCCTTCAGCCAGTGCCAGTTGTCAATGGTTCCTGGTTGGATTCACATCTCTCTTGGATTTCCCTGATATTCTGTCCAGTTCAGCAAAGATAAGTCCTTGCTTTGTTCTTTTGCAGTCCACTTTTTGTGGACTTAATCGTTCAGCACTTTCTATGTTTTTTCTAGTCCAGCTTGTCAGTATGGATTTATTCAGTTTAGCTGGAAGCTCTGGAAAGCAGATTTACTCTCCACACCTTTAGTCAGGTGTGGAGATTTTTGTATACTCTGTGGTGGATATTTCTAGTTTTTTAATACTGACCGCACAGTATTCTGTCCTGTTCTATCTATCTAGCTAGAGTGGCCTCCTTTTGCTACATCCTGGTTTCATTCTGTGTATGTCATTTCCCTCTCCACTCACAGTCAATATTTGTGGGGGGCTGTCTGTCCTTTGGGAATTTTCTCTGAGGCAAGATAGCTTTCCAGTTTCTATCTTTAGGGGTAGTTAGTCCTCCGGCTGTGACGAGGTGTCTAGGGAGTGTCAGGAACATCCCACGGCTACTTCTAGTGTTGTGTTAAGCTCAGGAACTGCGATCAGTACAGGTACCACCTCCTCCAGAGCACGTCCCATGTTGCTCCTAAACCACCAGTTCATAACAGTACAACTGGCCAAAAATGAATTAAATGCATCTCAAAAGAAGGAAAAAAAAGTTCTGAGCCATTTTTTTTTCTGTAGTCTGTTTTGTCTTTCTTTTCCTCTTAATCTCTGGGTGGTTCAGGATTTTGGCGTTGGCATGGATGTTCAGGGTTTGTTTTCTCGTGTGGTTCAACTTGCTGCAAGAGTACAGAGTATCCAAAATTATGTTGTCCAGACTCCGGCTTTAGAGCCTAAAATTCCTACTCCTGATTTGTTTTTTGGGGACAGATCTAAGTTTTTGAACTTTAAAAATAACTGCAAATTGTTTTTTGCTTTGAAACCCCGTTCCTCTGGTGATCCCATTCAGCAGGTTAAGATTGTCATCTCTCTGCTGCGTGGTGACCCTCAGGACTGGGCATTCTCCCTTGAATCAGGGAATCCGGCATTGCTTAATGTAGACACATTTTTTCAAGCGCTCGGATTATTGTATGACAAACCTAATTCTGTGGATCATGCAGAAAAAACCTTGTTGGCCCTATGTCAGGGTCAGGAAGCGGCAGAATTATACTGCCAGAAATTTAGAAAATGGTCTGTGCTCACTAAATGGAATGAGGATGCTCTGGCAGCAATTTTCAGAAAGGGTCTTTCTGAAGCCCTTAAAGATGTTATGGTGGGGTTCCCCACGCCTGCTGGTTTTGAGCGAATCTATGTCTCTAGCCATTCAGATTGATCGGCGCCTGCGCGAGCGCAAAGTTGTGCACCATATGGCAGTGTCCTCTGAGCGGAGTCCTGAGCCTATGCAATGTGATAGGATTTTGACTAGAGCAGAATGGCAGGAATTCAGACGTCAGAATAAGCTGTGTTTTTACTGTGGTGATTCTGCTCATGTTATTTCTGATTGCCCTAAGCGTACTAAGAGGGTCGCTAGGACTGTTACCATCAGTACTGTACAGCCTAAATTTCTCTTATCTGTGACCCTGATTTGCTCATTATCGTCCTTTTCTGTCATGGCATTTGTGGATTCAGGCGCTGCCCTGAACTTAATGGACTTGGAATTCGCCAGGCGCTGTGGTTTTTCCTTGCAGCCTTTGCAGAGCCCTATTCCTTTGAGGGGCATTGATGCTACACCGTTGGCCAAGAATAAACCTCAGTATTGCACTCAGCTGACCATGTGCATGGCTCCAGCACATCAGGAAGATTGCCGTTTTCTGGTGTTGCATAACTTGCATGATGTTGTTGTACTGGGTTTTCCATGGTTACAGGAACATAATCCGGTGCTGGATTGGAAATCTATGTCTGTGACTAGTTGGGGTTGTCATGGGGTACATTGGGACGTTCCTTTGATGTCAATTTCCTCTTCCCCCTCTTCTGAAGTCCCTGAGTTTTTGTCGGATTTCCAGGATGTATTTGATGAGCCCAAGTCCAGTTCCCTTCCTCCACATAGGGACTGTGATTGTGCTATTAACTTGATTCCTGGCTGTAAGTTCCCTAAGGGCCGACTTTTCAATCTGTCTGTGCCAGAGCATGCCGCCATGCGGAGTTATGTCAAGGAGTCTTTGGAGAAGGGGCATATTCGGCCGTCTTCGTCACCATTGGGAGTGGGAATCTTTTTTGTTGCCAAGAAGGATGGCTCCTTGAGACCCTGTATTGATTATCGCCTTCTTAATAAGATCACGGTCAAATTCCAATACCCTTTACCTTTGCTTTCTGATTTGTTTGCTCGGATTAAGGGGGCTAGTTGGTTTACTAAGATTGACCTTCGAGGGGCATATAATCTTGTTCGTATTAAACAGGGTGACGAATGGAAAACTGCATTTAATATGCCCGAAGGCCATTTTGAATACCTTGTGATGCCTTTCGTGCTTTCTAATGCTCCTTCTGTATTTCAGTCCTTCATGCATGATATTTTCTGCAATTATCTTGATAAATTCATGATTATGTATTTGGATGATATTTTGATTTTTTCCGATGATTGGGAGTCTCATGTGAAGTAGGTCAGGATGGTATTCCAGATCCTTCGTGATAATGCTTTATTTGTGAAGGGGTCTAAGTGCCTATTTGGAGTTCAGAAGGTCTCTTTTTTGGGTTTTATTTTTTTCTCCCTCGTCTATAGAAATGGATCCTGTTAAGGTCCAAGCCATTCATGACTGGATTCAACCCACATCGGTGAAGAGCCTTCAGAAATTTTTGGACTTTGCTAATTCTTATCGCCGTTTCATTGCCAACTTTTCCAGTGTGGTTAAGCCCCTGACCGATTTGACGAAGAAAGGCGCTAATGTGACAAATTGGCCCTCTGCGGCTGTTTCTGCCTTTCAGGAGCTTAAACGCCGATTTACTTCTGCCCCTGTGTTGCGTCAGCCGGATGTTTCTCTTCCTTTTCAGGTTGAGGTTGACGCTTCTGAGATTGGGGCAGGGTCCGTTTTGTCTCAGAGGAATTCTGATGGTTCTTTGATGAAACCGTGTGCCTTTTTTTCCAGAAAGTTTTCGCCTGCGGAGCGCAATTATGACGTTGGCAATCGGGAGTTGTTGGCTATGAAGTGGGCATTTGAGGAGTGGCGACATTGGCTTGAGGGAGCCAAGCACCGCGTTGTGGTCTTGACCGATCATAAGAATCTGATTTACCTCGAGTCGGCCAAGTGGCTGAACCCTAGACAGGCTCGTTGGTCCCTGTTTTTCTCCCGTTTTGATTTTGTGGTTTCGTATCTTCCGGGATCTAAGAATGTTAAGGCTGATGCCCTCTCTAGGAGTTTTTTGCCTGATTCTCCTGGAGTCCTTGAGCCGGTTGGCTGTCATGAATCCCAATGGCTAGGGATAGCAAGGGACAAGCAAAGTAATACAAAATATCGGACGAGCTCTAGGGTGATGGAACCTGGGCTGACCGCTGCCCTACGCCTGACAAACGCAACTAGAGATAGCCAGGGAGCGTGCCTACGTTGGTTCTAGATGCCACGCACCAGCCTAAGAGCTAACTAGTACTGCAGAGAAAATAAAGACCTCACTTGCCTCCAGAGGAATGAACCCCAAAAGGTATAGTTGCCCCCCACATGTATTGACGGTGAAATGAGAGGAAGGCACACACATAGAGATGATATATATAGGTTCAGCAAATTGAGGCCCGCTGTAAACTAGAAAGCAGAACGATACAAAAGGGGTCTGAGCGGTCAGCAAAAAACCCTAATCAAAAAACCATCCTGAGATTACAAGAACCCATGTGCCAACTCATGGCACATGGGGAGAACCTCAGTCCACTAGAGCTACCAGCTAGCATAGAGACATAATAAGCAAGCTGGACAAAAAACCAACAACTGAAAATCAGCACTTAGCTTATCCTGAAAGATCTGGGAGCAGGTAGGCAGGAACCAAACAGAGCACATCTGAATACATTGATAGCCGGCAAGGGAATGACAGAAAGGCCAGGTAAAATAGGAAACACCCAGCCTCTGATGGACAGGTGGAAACCAAAGGCCGCAACCCACCAAAGTCACCCAGTACCAGCAGTAACCACCAGAGGGAGCCCACAAACAGAATCCACAACAGTACCCCCCCCTTGAGGAGGGGTCACCGAACCCTCACGAGAACCCCCAGGGCGATCAGGGTGAGCTCTATGGAAGGCGCGGACCAAATCAGTCGCATGAACATCAGAGGCGACCACCCAGGAATTATCCTCCTGACCATAACCCTTCCACTTAACCAAATACTGGAGTTTGCGTCTGGAAACACGAGAATCCAAGATCTTCTCAACAACATACTTCAATTCTCCCTCCACCAGCACCGGAGCAGGAGGCTCAACCGAAGGAACAACGGGCACCTCATACCTCCGCAACAACGACCGATGGAACACATTATGAATAGCAAACGATGCTGGGAGATCCAAACTAAAAGATACAGGGTTAAGAATCTCCGAGATCCTATAAGGACCGATGAACCGAGGCTTGAACTTAGGAGAAGAGACCTTCATAGGGACAAAACGAGAAGACAACCACACCAAATCCCCAACAAGAAGTCGGGGACCCACGCGGCGACGGCGATTAGCAAACTGCTGAGTCTTCTCCTGAGATAACTTCAAATTGTCCACCACCTGGTTCCAAATCTGATGCAGCCTGTCCACCACCACGTCCACTCCAGGACAATCCGAAGACTCCACCTGACCAGAGGAAAAACGAGGATGAAACCCCGAATTACAAAAAAAAGGAGAGACCAACGTGGCAGAACTAGCCCGATTATTAAGAGCAAATTCGGCCAGTGGCAAAAAAGCAACCCAGTCATCTTGATCAGCAGAAACAAAACACCTCAAATAAGTTTCCAAGGTCTGATTAGTTCGCTCCGTCTGGCCATTCGTCTGAGGATGGAATGCAGACGAGAAAGACAAATCAATGCCCATCTTGGCACAAAACGTCCGCCAAAATCTAGACACAAACTGGGATCCCCTGTCAGAAACGATATTCTCCGGAATCCCATGCAAACGAACCACGTTCTGAAAAAATAAAGGGACCAACTCAGAGGAGGAAGGCAACTTAGGCAAGGGCACCAAATGAACCATCTTAGAAAAGCGGTCACACACAACCCAGATAACGGACATTTTCTGTGAAACCGGGAGATCAGAAATAAAATCCATGGAAATGTGCGTCCAAGGCCTCTTCGGGATGGGCAAGGATAACAACAACCCACTGGCCTGAGAACAGCAAGGCTTAGCTCGAGCACACACTTCACAAGACTGCACAAAGGTACGCACATCCCTAGACAAGGAAGGCCACCAAAAAGACCTGGCCACCAAGTCTCTAGTACCAAATATTCCAGGATGATCAGCCAACACAGAAGAATGGACCTCGGAGATGACTCTACTGGTCCAATCATCCGGAACAAACAGTCTTTCTGGTGGACAACGATCCGGTTTATCCACCTGAAACTCCTGCAATGCACGTCGCAAGTCTGGGGATACGGCGGACAATATTACCCCATCCCTAAGGATACCAGTAGGCCCAGAGTCTCCAGGAGAGTCAGGCACAAAACTCCTGGAAAGAGCATCTGCCTTCACATTCTTTGAACCTGGCAGGTATGAAACCACGAAATTGAAACGAGAAAAAAACAACGACCAACGAGCCTGTCTAGGATTCAAACGCCTGGCAGACTCAAGGTAAATGAGATTCTTGTGATCAGTCAAGACCACCACACGATGTTTAGCACCCTCAAGCCAATGACGCCACTCCTCAAATGCCCACTTCATGGCCAAAAGCTCCCGATTACCCACATCATAATTGCGCTCGGCGGGCGAGAATTTTCTAGAGAAGAATGCACATGGCTTCATCACCGAGCCATTAGAACTTCTCTGTGACAAAACCGCCCCCGCTCCAATCTCGGAAGCATCAACCTCAACCTGAAAAGGAAGTGAAACATCTGGTTGACACAACACAGGAGCAGAAGAAAACCGGCGCTTAAGTTCCTGAAAGGCCTCCACGGCCGCAGGAGACCAATCAGCAACATCAGCACCCTTTTTAGTCAAATCAGTCAAAGGTTTAACAATACTGGAAAAATTAGCAATGAACCGACGATAAAAATTAGCAAACCCCAAGAACTTCTGAAGGCTCTTAACAGATGTAGGTTGTGTCCAGTCACAAATCGCCTGAACCTTGACGGGATCCATCTCAATAGTAGAAGGAGAAAAAATGTACCCCAAAAAAGAAATCTTCTGGACTCCGAAGAGACACTTTGAGCCCTTCACAAACAGAGAATTGGCCCGCAGAACCTGAAACACCTTCCTGACCTGTAGAACATGAGACTCCCAGTCATCAGAAAACACCAAAATATCATCCAAATACACAATCATAAACTTATCCAGATATTCACGGAAAATATTGTGCATAAAGGACTGAAAGACTGACGGAGCATTGGAGAGTCCAAAAGGCATTACCAAATACTCAAAATGGCCCTCAGGCGTATTAAATGCGGTTTTCCACTCATCACCCTGTTTTATCCACACCAGATTATACGCACCGCGAAGATCTATCTTAGTGAACCACCTAGCCCCCTTAATGCGAGCAAACAAATCAGTCAATAATGGCAATGGATACTGATACTTGACTGTAATCTTATTCAGAAGGCGATAATCTATCCAAGGCCTCAGGGAACCATCTTTTTTTTCCACGAAAAAAAAACCTGCTCCCAGAGGGGACGAAGATGGACGAATATGTCCCTTTTCCAAGGACTCCTTAATATAATTCCGCATAGCAGTATGCTCTGGCAGTGACAGATTAAATAAACGACCCTTAGGGAACTTACTGCCAGGAATCAATTCTATAGCACAGTCACAATCTCTATGCGGAGGGAGCGAATTGAGCTTAGGCTCCTCAAAAACATCCCTATAGTCAGACAAAAATGCAGGGATCTCAGAAGGAGTAGATGAAGCGATTGAAATCGGAGGTGCATAATCATGAACCCCCTGACATCCCCAGCTTAACACAGACATTGTTTTCCAGTCCAGGACAGGATTATGAGTTTGTAACCATGGCAGACCAAGCACTAGTACATCATGTAAATTATAAAGTACAAGGAAGCGAATCACCTCCTGATGAACGGGAGTCATGCGCATGGTCACTTGTGTCCAATACTGCGGTTTATTCATAGCCAATGGTGTAGAGTCAATTCCCTTCAGAGGAATAGGAACTTCCAGAGGTTCCAGACTAAAACCGCAGCGTTTAGCAAATGACCAATCCATAAGACTCAGGGCAGCGCCCGAATCCACATAGGCATCGACGGAAATGGAAGACAGTGAAAAAATCAGTCACAGACAAAATGAACTTAGGCTGCAGAGTACCAATGGCAAAAGATTTATCAACCCTTTTTGTGCGTTTAGAGCATGCTGATATAACATGAGCTGAATCACCACAATAAAAACACAATCCATTTTTCCGCCTATAATTTTGCCGTTCACTTCTGGACTGAATTCTATCACATTGCATAGTCTCAGGTGCCTGTTCAAAAGATACCGCCAACTGGTGCACGGGTTTGCGCTCCCGTAAACGCCGATCAATCTGAATGGCCATAGCCATCGACTCATTCAGACCTGTAGGCGTAGGGAACCCCACCATAATATCCTTAATGGCCTCGGAAAGACCATTTCTGAAGTTTGCAGCCAGGGCGCACTCATTCCACTGAGTAAGCACCGACCATTTCCGAAATTTTTGACAATATATTTCCGCTTCATCATACCCCTGAGAGAGGGCTAATAAAGCCTTTTCAGCCTGAATCTCCAGGTTGGGTTCCTCATAGAGCAATCCCAATGCCAGAAAAAAAGCATCCACATTGAGCAATGCAGGATCCCCTGGTGCCAATGCAAATGCCCAATTCTGAGGGTCGCCTCGCAGGAAAGATATTACAATCTTGACCTGTTGAGCAGGGTCTCCAGAGGAGCGAGATTTTAAAGAAAGAAACAATTTACAATTGTTCCTGAAATTCAGGAAGGTAGATCTATCTCCAGAAAAGAACTCTGGAATAGGAATTCTAGGTTCAGACATGGGAGTGTGAACAACAAAATCCTGTATGTTTTGAACTTTTGCCGCGAGATTACTCAGGCTGGAAGCCAAACTCTGGACATCCATGTTAAACAGCTAATATCAGAGCCATTCAAGGGTTAAGAGGAGGTAAGAAGCAGCTAGACAGCAATTAAGGGCTAGGCAGCAAAACTCTGAAGGAAAAAAAAAAAAAAAAAATTTCCCTTAAACACTTCTTTTTCTCCTGCTTCAGCCCAAACAATTAACACTTTGTGGGCCGGCTATACTGTCCTGAATCCCAATGGCTAGGGATAGCAAGGGACAAGCAAAGTAATACAAAATATCGGACGAGCTCTAGGGTGATGGAACCTGGGCTGACCGCTGCCCTACGCCTGACAAACGCAACTAGAGATAGCCAGGGAGCGTGCCTACGTTGGTTCTAGACGCCACGCACCAGCCTAAGAGCTAACTAGTACTGCAGAGAAAATAAAGACCTCACTTGCCTCCAGAGGAATGAACCCCAAAAGGTATAGTTGCCCCCCACATGTATTGACGGTGAAATGAGAGGAAGGCACACACATAGAGATGATATATATAGGTTCAGCAAATTGAGGCCCGCTGTAAACTAGAAAGCAGAACGATACAAAAGGGGTCTGAACGGTCAGCAAAAAACCCTAATCAAAAAACCATCCTGAGATTACAAGAACCCATGTGCCAACTCATGGCACATGGGGAGAACCTCAGTCCACTAGAGCTACCAGCTAGCATAGAGACATAATAAGCAAGCTGGACAAAAAACCAACAACTGAAAATCAGCACTTAGCTTATCCTGAAAGATCTGGGAGCAGGTAGGCAGGAACCAAACAGAGCACATCTGAATACATTGATAGCCGGCAAGGGAATGACAGAAAGGCCAGGTAAAATAGGAAACACCCAGCCTCTGATGGACAGGTGGAAACCAAAGGCCGCAACCCACCAAAGTCACCCAGTACCAGCAGTAACCACCAGAGGGAGCCCACAAACAGAATCCACAACAGTTGGCATTCTTAAGGAAGGGGTGATTCTTTCTGCCATCTCCCCTGATTTGCGGCGGGTGCTTCAGGAATTTCAGGCTGATAAACCTGACCGCTGTCCAGTGGGGAAGCTGTTTGTTCCTGATACATGGACTAGTAAGGTAATTTCTGAGGTTCATTGTTCAGTGTTGGCTGGTCATCCTGGGATTTTTGGTACCAGAGATTTGGTTGCTAGGTCCATTTGGTGGCCTTCCTTGTCGCGGGATGTGCGTTCTTTTGTGCAGTCCTGTGGGACTTGTGCCCGGGCCAAGCCTTGCTGTTCCCGCGCTAGTGGGTTGCTTTTGCCTTTGCCGGTACCTGAGAGGCCCTGGACGCATATTTCCATGGATTTTATTTCGGATCTTCCTGTTTCCCAGAAGATGTCTGTTATCTGGGTGGTTTGTGACCGGTTCTCTAAAATGGTCCATTTGGTACCTTTGCCTAAATTGCCTTCCTCCTCTGATTTGGTTCCATTGTTTTTTCAGCATGTGGTTCGTTTGCATGGCATTCCGGAGAATATTGTGTCTGACAGAGGTTCCCAGTTTGTTTCTAGGTTTTGGCGGGCCTTTTGTGCTAGGATGGGCATTGATTTGTCTTTTTCTTCGGCGTTCCATCCTCAGACTAATGGCCAAACTGAGCGAACTAATCAGACCTTGGAAACCTATTTGAGATGCTTTGTGTCTGCTGATCAGGATGATTGGGTGGCTTTCTTGCCGTTGGCCGAGTTTGCCCTTAATAATCGGGCTAGTTCGGCTACTTTGGTTTCGCCTTTCTTTTGTAATTTTGGTTTTCATCCTCGTTTTTCTTCGGGGCAGGTTGAGCCTTCTGATTGTCCTGGTGTGGATTCTGTGGTGGACAGGTTACAGCAGATTTGGACTCATGTGGTAGAAATCTCAAATGTATGTTATCAGCATCAGCCAACTGGGTTGGGTAGGCTAGAAAAAATAACAAAGATATACCTGACAAAGTCCCTGTTAGGTGGCCCTATAGTCACTTTTACCTACCTAACAGCGGAGGTAGGCACCCTAGATTTCGATATGGCGCCCCCGCTCCACGTCGACTGTCCCTTCTCACCCTAGTAGGTCCTACTAGCTACCCACACCCAGGTACTCACAGACATACACACAAATTGACCACAAGGTCACACTAACCAAAAAACGTGATAAGTGAAAAAGAAAAAAGTGAAAAACAAGTGTACAAAAAACGGTTCTAAAAACACTGCAGAGATTACTGCATAAAATGCACTGAATAACGTGTACCCCACAGCTATATCAGACAAATTGTTCTTAAATAAATATCGAAATGTACAAATAGTAGTACAGAACTATGGGGTACAGCAGGGCACAGTTGAAGTGTGCTCAAATCAATGCTCAGAGGTCATGAATAGTGGAACCTCTAGTATATTTAACAATGTGTCACTGTCTTTGTTAGTGGTTAATGACCTGGATGTCATTAAGGCAGACCAATCAAAAGAGAGCCCATATAAAAAAAAAAAAAAAAAATGGATCCCTACACAAGATGAAACAAATCCAAAAATAGCAGATATATTAATACACTCAGTAGATGTAGATGTATTTTGGGTGATATATATATATTTTACACCCTAGATTGTCCAAAAATAAATGAATGAAGATGAATAGGGTAGATTATGTCAAGATGTGTATGGACGTTCTGGCCGATAAGACGACATATGAGATATTACGCCGTGATCCATCCCCTGAATATAAAAATGGTCTAAATGACATTCTAAGTAGAGCGTTGGAAGCCCATTTGATCTCAAAAAGTGAATTGAATTTCCTCTTACCAAAAAATCCGGTAATTGCGACATTTTATGCAATTCCAAAAATTCACAAGGGGTATCCCCCGCTTAAAGGTAGACCAATAGTGTCAGGGATAGACGCTCTGGGGCAAAACAGTAGCGTCTATCTTGATCAGGTGTTGAGGCCTTTTGTTGTAGCCCTGCCATCTTATACGAGAGACACAACTGACTTGTTGACCAAACTGGAAGGGGTCTCTGTGGAAGCAGGGACAATACTCATCTCAATAGATGTAGAGGCCCTGTACTCAAGTATACATCATGAGGTGGGTCTCAAGGCAGTTAAATATTTTTTGAATACACGAGGTAACCATCTGGCTCTACACAATGAATTTGTGATGACTTTATTGGAGTACGTTCTGTGCCATAATTTTTTCCTGTTCAATGGGAAGTTCTACCATCAGCTCAGGGGCACCGCTATGGGTAGCCCCTGTGCGCCCACTTATGCGAATTTTCTCCTGGGCTGGTGGGAGGACACGGTGGTCTTTGGGAACGGGGATGCCGTCTGGGGACCCCATATACAATTTTGGGGTCGTTACATAGACGACATCCTCGTCCTCTGGACTGGAGATATATCAACCTTCCAATTCTTTATGAAATCTCTAAATGAGAACCAATTAGGTCTCAGGTTCACGTATGAGGTGGGAGGAAGAGAGATTTCATTTCTCGATGTGAAACTGACCATTGAAGATAATGGTTCAATAAGAACTACCCTCTTCCGTAAGCCAACGGCGGCCAATGGCCTGCTAAGGTGGGAAAGTTATCATCCTATCCCACTGAAACGAGGGATACCGAAAGGGCAGTTCCTGAGATTAAGGAGAAACTGCTCTGAAAATGGGGATTATCATAATAAAGCAAGGGATCTGGAAAAAAGATTCACGGATCGTGGATATCCCAGGGCACTACTTAAGGAAGCGAATAAATATGCTGAAAATAGAGAAAGGACAACACTGCTTCATCCCCGTAAAAAAGATAATGAGACCCCTAAAACAAGATTGATCGGTACCTTTGATGACCAGCAGGAAAGAGTTATGAACATATTAAGGAAACATTGGGGGATTTTGAGAACAGACCCAGATCTCAATAGATGGATTTCTCCCTATCCGTCTGTCACCTACAGGAGGGGCAGGTCCATTCGAGACATGGTGGTTGATAGTCACTATAATCCACCAAAAACTAAAGAGACATGGCTAGTGAGTAGATCTGTAGGGACCTTCAGATGTGGTCACTGTAGCTTCTGTAATTATATTGCACCTTCCACCACGTTTCAGAGCTCAGTGACAAAAAGGATATACAAAAACAGACAATTTGGGAATTGCAAAACGGAGGGTGTCGTTTATGTCTGTACGTGCTCTTGCCCTATGGATTACGTAGGGAAAACTAAGCGACAGCTGCGGGTCAGAATGGGCGAGCACCTGGGAGATATAAGGCATGGGCGAGATTCTCCGCTAGCCAGACATGTAAACTCTGTACATAATGGGGAGGTTGACTGTATCTCGTTTAAAATCATTGAGGTGATATATCCATCTATCAGACAAGGAGACTGGGATAATAAGATCCTCCAGCGAGAATGCAGATGGATTTTTTGGCTGGAGAGTATGAGCCCTGGTGGGCTCAATGAACAATTGACATATACCTGCTTCATTTAGGACTGCTCGTGTGAAGGATGTAAATTCTGGTAGATAACCCTTTTGGTCCAGTTTCTTGACTGACGGTGAGTCCAAAGACACTGTAGGTTATTTTTTCCCCCTACAGTGATATCTTCATCAGCAGAGGCCAGATGGCCTCTTAGTGTGGGCTTATATGCCCTTTTGCAAAGAACACGATATACATACTATAGTGGGGTGTGCGTAGGAATGGTGGCAAGATATATGAGACTATCTGGTGCTTTTTTAGACATTCAAGGCCGGCAGCATACAGAATATTACTGACATTGAGTATGCAGTGTAGCTTAGAATTATTTGATATGCAACTAAGAAGTATGCCTTGTTCATATATGCATTTTTTCATTTATTGTTGGAAGACATGTATAGTTCTTTCTCAAACCTTTACCTTGGGGTCCCCCCCCCCTTTTTTTGAACATGACCTTATGCCAATGTACATGCTCTAAAAATATGGGCCAGTAGTATTTTCATCATGATTTGATACCGGGTAATAATATCCCGTCGGCAGATAGGCTCATATAAGACTAGAATCGAGCTAGTGCGCATGTCAGCATTTGCTGATACGCATTTGCGTTCCATTATTTTGGGAGCGCTGCAAGGCATGTGATGTAGGGGCGGGTCTCAGCCGTAATGTGCAGAAGTAGCACGTTATATTGGTGCTGGGAGGACGTACCGGTGACACGCATTTGCGTTTCACTTCTCCAAGAACTTCCAAGATTCAACATATGATAGGGCGGGCTCCGGCCCCATATGTATAATGAACATACTCTGAGCACTGCGCATGTCGAACTGGTGACACGCATTCTGCGTGTCAAGCTCCCGGGAGGTCCGGGTTGTAATGTGACTCTGTGGGGAGGCACTCAGTGCCACGAGGCATAATAAGCGCACGCTATTGCATTTAAGAGCGGCGTGGATACCTTGTAATGCCGCTATGTAACATGAAGAAAAGACATTTGCCTTTAAACATTACGGTAATCTGAATCATTAAGGATAGCATCTGCTACTTCCGCACGCTGAAATCCACTCCTGTAGCCATTGTTGCTAGACTTCTGAAGCCATTGTTGCTATACCCGAATTTATCCCCTGATGAGCCCCTAAACTGGGAAGGGGCGAAACGCGTAGGGATGGCGAGATGGGACTGAATATGTCACCTACTCAGATAAGTTTTTTTCTTTTTGTTTATCTGTCATGGCAGACCAAGCACAGTATTTGCCTACAATAAAATAATGAGGGATTGGTCTCAGGTACTTTGGGCTTCTAGATGCACTGGTCCAATTCAAATGAGAGACACCATATGTGATACTTGCTATAACTTTTTCAGTTGTGTTTCTTTCTTTCTTCTGATTTTATTTAATATTTTGCTAATTTTTTCTCTGGCATAAGATGCGGAACTCGTATGGCATCTAGAGTGCAGATATATATGTTACCCACAGTAACAAAAATCTATCATAGTATCCATTGATGAAAGGGTAACGAGGGATTGGCCTCAGTCGTTTTTGTATTTTTATGTACATTAGCCCAAAAACTAAATGAGAAATACTATATGTGATACACTATACAGCAGATAATTTTTTCATTTGTGTCTATTTTGTTTTTCTTTTTTTGTTGAATATTTTGTTTCGTTTATTTTTGGACAATCTAGGGTGTAAAATATATATATATCACCCAAAATACATCTACATCTACTGAGTGTATTAATATATCTGCTATTTTTGGATTTGTTTCATCTTGTGTAGGGATCCATTTTTTTTTTTTTTTATATGGGCTCTCTTTTGATTGGTCTGCCTTAATGACATCCAGGTCATTAACCACTAACAAAGACAGTGACACATTGTTAAATATACTAGAGGTTCCACTATTCATGACCTCTGAGCATTGATTTGAGCACACTTCAACTGTGCCCTGCTGTACCCCATAGTTCTGTACTACTATTTGTACATTTCGATATTTATTTAAGAACAATTTGTCTGATATAGCTGTGGGGTACACGTTATTCAGTGCATTTTATGCAGTAATCTCTGCAGTGTTTTTAGAACCGTTTTTTGTACACTTGTTTTTCACTTTTTTCTTTTTCACTTATCACGTTTTTTGGTTAGTGTGACCTTGTGGTCAATTTGTGTGTATGTCTGTGGGTACCTGGGTGTGGGTAGCTAGTAGGACCTACTAGGGTGAGAAGGGACAGTCGACGTGGAGCGGGGGCGCCATATCGAAATCTAGGGTGCCTACCTCCGCTGTTAGGTAGGTAAAAGTGACTATAGGGCCACCTAACAGGGACTTTGTCAGGTATATCTTTGTTATTTTTTCTAGCCTACCCAACCCAGTTGGCTGATGCTGATAGCATACATTTGAGATTTTTACGTTTAATTGGAATTTTAGACAATTTAATAAAATATCGTTTTAAGGATAGTACGCTTTTTTTGGTTGTTCAAATTAATATATCCTTTCAATATTCTAGTTGGTTTTCTATACTCATGTGGTAGACAATTGGACGTTGTCTCAGGAAAAGGCTCAACGTTTTGCTAACCGCCGTCGGTGTGTTGGTCACCGGCTTCAGGTGGGGGACTTAGTCTGGTTATCTTCTCGTCATGTTCCTATGAAGGTTTCTTCCCCTAAGTTCAAGCCTTGGTTTATTGGTCCTTATAAGATTTCTGAGATTATCAATCCGGTGTCTTTTCGTTTGGCCCTTCCAGCCTCTTTTGCCATCCATAATGTTTTCCATAGATCTTTGTTGCAGAGATATGTGGTGCCCGTTGTTCCCTCGGTTGATCCTCCTGCCCCGGTGTTGGTTGAGGGGGAGTTGGAATATGTGGTGGAGAAAATTTTGGATTCTCGTTTTTCGAGGCGGAGGCTTCAGTATCTTGTCAAGTGGAAGGGTTATGGCCAGGAGGATAATTCTTGGGTTGTTGCCTCCGATGTCCATGCCGCCGATTTGGTTCATGCCTTTCACTTTGCTCGCCCTGATCGGCCTGGGGGCTCTGGTGAGGGTTCGGTGACCCCTCCTCAAGGGGGGGGTACTGTTGTGAATTCCGCTCTTGGGCTCCCTCCGGTGGTTGTAAGTGGCACTTTTGTGAGTTCTGCTCTTGGGCTCCCTCTGGTGGTTTTAAGTGGAACTGCTGCTCCTTGGATTTAGTAGTCAGCAGCTGCTTCCACTGATCGTCTTTCTGGCTCGGCTATTTATCCTGGCTCTATCCTTCAGCCAGTGCCAGTTGTCAATGGTTCCTGGTTGGATTCACATCTCTCTTGGATTTCCCTGATATTCTGTCCAGTTCAGCAAAGATAAGTCCTTGCTTTGTTCTTTTGCAGTCCACTTTTTGTGGACTTAATCGTTCAGCACTTTCTATGTTTTTTCTAGTCCAGCTTGTCAGTATGGATTTATTCAGTTTAGCTGGAAGCTCTGGGAAGCAGATTTACCCTCCACACCTTTAGTCAGGTGTGGAGATTTTTGTAAACTCTGTGGTGGATTTTTCTAGTTTTTTAATACTGACCGCACAGTATTCTGTCCTGTTCTATCTATCTAGCTAGAGTGGCCTCCTTTTGCTACATCCTGGTTTCATTCTGTGTATGTCATTTCCCTCTCCACTCACAGTCAATATTTGTGGGGGGCTGTCTGTCCTTTGGGAATTTTCTCTGAGGCAAGATAGCTTTCCAGTTTCTATCTTTAGGGGTAGTTAGTCCTCCGGCTGTGACGAGGTGTCTAGGGAGTGACAGGAACATCCCACGGCTACTTCTAGTGTTGTGTTAAGCTCAGGAACTGCGGTCAGTACAGGTACCACCTCCTCCAGAGCACGTCCCATGTTGCTCCTAAACCACCAGTTCATAACAGCCCATGTAGCATATAGCACAGCCACATAGCATATAGCACAGCCACGTAGTATATAACACAGCCCACATAGCATATAGCACAGCCATGTAGCATATTACACAGCCATGCAGCATATAGCACAGCCATGTAGCATATAGCACAGCCCACGCAGTGTATAACACAGCCCACGCAGTATATAGCACAGCCCACGTAGTATATAACACAGCCCACGTAGTATATAATGCAGGCCACATAGTATATAACACAGGCAGCCCACGTATGTAGTATAACACAGGCAGCCCACGTAGTATATAACACAGGCAGCCCACGTATGTAGTATATAACACAGGCAGCCCACGTAGTAAATAGCCCAGCCCACGTATTATATAACACAGGCAGCCCACATAGTATATAGCACAGCCAGCCATGTAGTATATAGTCTACAAGTCCTGTCCCAGCATCATTCAGATGCAACACTGTAGGTCTGTCTGTGTAGCGTAGGACTACAAGTCTCAGGCAGGCTGCATCCCCCCGCAATGCTAGGGACCAGGAACTTGAAAGAAAGACAGTCACACTGCTTCACTTTCACCGTCACATCGCTCACCGGTCACGACTCACCCTCGCCATCGCCCCCGACCATTGTGGACACAGGATGCACGTGCATGCACTGACGACTGCTGCTCGTCTTTCTGCTGCTCGCAGCCGCACTGGACCTGGACGGTGGACCCGGGTCCCGGACCGTGTCGCGACGATCTGTGTGTGAGCTCTTCTTAGGATGACGAGCTCCTCACTCTCACCCGGAAGTGACGACCTCCGGCCCGGAAGTGACTCTTCTATCCCCATGGTGAGTATTCCTGCAGTCCCAGAGAGCTATGTGTGCCACCTCCTGCTGCCGGAAATAATATTTCAGCTCCAGCTCCGCCTCCAAGTCCTGGCTGGAGTAATACACAGCACACTAGCACAAGGAGGGAGGGTCAGGATGTAGTCTGGCTTTGGGGGCCCCCCAGGAGCGCATGAAGCGCATTAGTGTCGGCATAAGTGTCTTACTGTTATGGGCCCCCCGTCTCGCCAGGGCCCTGGCACTTGCCCGGGTGCGCCGGGTGCTGACGCCGGCCCTGATTAATAGGTTAGACACTAAAAACTCCAACTGAGCCTGCCGGCTTCCTGTACAGACTAGACATCCTGACACTGCAGTCCCTAGTGGTGCCTACAGAGATATATATATGTAGCAAAATGACTATTGATTTTGCCACTGTGTCCTTATTGGATTAGTGTAAGATTTTTCCCAGTTTACCCACTTTTGACAATTTTTCTATTTTTCTCAGGAGAGCCTACAGGTATTTATGCTTATGTTTTTGTTTTTATGTGAGGAAAATCTGCTAGAAAACCTTGTTCCTATATAATGACTGTCTATATAATCTACTCCATTTTGCATAAACACTATGTCCCAGCCATAGCCTTTCATCCATAACATGACTATCTGATTGAACAGGTCACTGCCTCTCACCAGAGGAACACTTTTAATAGAATCATTGCCGCTAATATGGACCTGACTGGGGATGAAAGGGGTGTTTTAAATTCATGTTGTAAAGACAGTCAAAGGCAACTGCACCTGGTCCTGCTCGGCTGATGTCAGCACATGTGTAATAGCGAAGCTTTAATGTGTTATTTGAGGCTGATTACCTTTAATTTTGTTCCATATAGCATATGATTGAGTTATTCAAAGCCTAAATATTTTCCACGTCCATTGTTCTATCAGATGAGGTGAGAATAATTGCACCTTCATTGATGCTCTAATTCCTTTGTTTTATCACATGCTGTACTGCAAATATAGTAGGATAACAGTATCAGGAGCCTGGGCCAAGGGACTATGGTAGGGATCAGTCATTCGTCTATTTTAAATGTTTTTTGCAGAAGTAACAAAATATTTGTTTTATATCATGGTTGTCCATTATTGAAAACACGCAAAAAGAAAAGAACACCAATTATCCCATAAAAAGTATATCAAAGTTTATTAAAAAAAATATTACAATAGAGACAAAAATAACATAAATCATGTAATGGACAACATGGATTTACACATGTGTAAAGCAAAAGGTCCACAATTAGTATAGTTTATGGGAAGACCAAAACAATAGCAGCAAATCTCAAAGTTCAGTGCCCATTCAGTTATTGTTCCCATCTGGACAAAAAACGCTTAAGGGTATGTGCACACGTTGCGGATTTTGCTGCGGATTTTTCCGCAGCGGATTTGGAAAATCCGCAGTGCAAAACCACTGCGGATTTTCCTGCGGTATCTTCTGCGGATTCCTCTGCGGGTTTTCAACTGCACTTTCCTATTGGTGCAGGTTGAAAACCGCTGCGGAATCCGCAGAAAGAAGTGACATGGTACTTCTTTTTTTCCGCAGCGAATCCGCGCGGAATTTTCCGCAGCATGTGCACTGCGGATTTTGTTTTCCATAGGTTAACATTGTACTGTACACCGCATGGAAAACTGCTGCTGATCCACAGCGTCAAATCCGCTGCGGATCCGCAGCAAAATCCGCAGCGTGTGCACATAGCCTAAATGTTAAGAAACAGGTGTGAAGTAAATGAAAAAAAGGAGTATATGTCACTACTTAAATAATGAGGTGTATACCGCTTTAAGGGAGCAATAACTGCAGGTATTGAACTAAACTTTGCTCTTACCTATTATCTCCACCTTGGACCAAATGCTATCAGCCACCTGTGTAAATCTGCTATCCACTTTGTCCTTTACATGGTTGATGCTATTTTTGTCTGTATTGTAATATTTTTTAATAAACTTTGATATACTTCTTATGGGATATTTTTTGCTTTTTTCTGTTTGCGCGTTTTCAATAATTATGGGAGTATCCCGTGCTAATATAGCCCACTTCACCACTTGTTTAGGGTTTGACTTACTACTATTATGTGTTCTGTTCTAAGGATTCAGCTTATATAGTTGTCCATTATGTCTAATGTGGCCTTTTAAAGGACTTTGTGGCACCTAGCTTTATAAGCACAAGTATCAATTATGGCTACGAGGGTGTATTCTTATATGGCATGTGTTCAATTTTTCTGTAACTACAGGTAAATATATTAATAGCACTTGTGTAATCTGTAATTACCATGATGATAAAAAATGCATAAAAAAATCAAACTTCCAAAAATAAACAATAAAAAGTGATCAAAATGTAATTACACCACAGCTGTCTGCTTACCTGCACTTGTTATCAAAAATAGGAAGGATAACAAGTGCAATACTTGGCATGGTTGTGAAGGTGCTGGAAGTGCCCACACCGAAAAAGCCTTTCAACGAGCTCTATTACACAGATATGTGTCTATGTAAGCCTCATATTGGCATGAGCACATGATCACATGGGAATATGGCGTGCCATCTGCAAAGCCCAATGTGGACCGTGGTGAGGGAAGCAAAACACCGACCTGGGACAGGTGCATGACAGTACTTCTCCCTCTTAGGGCCCCTCCCAAATAAGTCAAAAACCGTAGCAAGGCCACATTCGTGCTCAGTGGTTCCATGTGGTTCTCTTTGGCCCCATTCTTGGAGAAGACATCTGCAGAGTCCAGAAGGGAGGCAGGAACATTGGAAGCAGAGTAGAGATTCTAAGGCCTCTTTCACACTTCAGTCTTCTGGCGTCAATCAAAATCCACGGATCCGTCAAAAATAGTGAAAAATGTTAACAACGGATCTGATTTTTCGATGGATCCGTCGAAAAACCGGATCAGTTGCATCCGTCACATCCGTTTTTTCATCTGTTTCTTCCGTTTTTTCGATGGATCCGTTTTTTCATATCTCCATATGAGAGGCTCCCAAACGTGATTGGGTACTGGAAAATTATCATAGCGCTGCTGCCGCCTCCTCGCTCGCTCCCGGCCTCTGCTTCTCGTGCACGCGCGCATACCAGGTTCAGTGCTGCGTGTGTGCACTTCTGATCTTCTGTCGGCGTCTCCTCTATGGTCCTGGAGGACTAGTACCCGGAAGTCGGTCCTCCTTATTGTCCTCTCTATGGTTCTGGAGGTCTGTTACCTGGAAGTGCTACCGTGCCTTTAGGTATTTAAACTGCTTCCTGCCGTCCCTCTGTGCCTGGTTATCATTTGTTCCTTCAGGTGTTCCTGGCCGCTCTTAGTCTCTGTGAAGTTCGTTTTCCCTCTGACTTTGGGTTTATCCTGTCTTTCCTGTATCCTGCTAGCCTCTGCGTTCCCTCAGTTCCTCCGCCAGACCCTGCACTGCTGCAGTTTACCCACCAGTCCTGTGTCTCTGCATTACTCACCTATCCTGTGGTCCTACTACCTCCGCCTCTTCTTGGTCTTCTCCCGTCCTGGTCCTCCAGCTTCCATGGCGATAGTCCCTCACGGGCCTGCCCCTAACTCTCCCTGTATAGGGGGCGGTCTATCTGGTCAGCTCGTCCGTGAGGGGTTCGTCGTCGCGGTCTAGAGGGTCCACTTTCGGTTTTCCCTCTTTGTATCGTCACACTCACATTTGGACTGCACTTGGATGACATCTGAGTGCAACCTGATTCTTACAGCATAACAAAAATAATGGAAACCTATACTGTATATTGAGTGTTTTGACACCCCATCTTTGAGAGGTTGTAGAGCAGGTGGCAGAAATGGAAGGAGTTCTAGCAAATATTCTGACCATCTATGTATCTATCCATCAGGCAGGTTGCTGGCAGGCTTCTTGCTTGTATGCTTCTTGCTGGCACATTGAGGAATGAAGCCACATGGCGGGTTTATATAAATTTGGGGCTGTCTGGCCAATTGGCTACTAAATACATTACACCTATTGCAAGCCTATCCCCCAGGACGAAACATCACGCGAAACGTGCGTCCGGGGCTTTATACTGCACTGCACTACCAGGTAATACACCAATACCTTATACAGGTCCTTCTCAAAAAATTAGCATATAGTGTTAAATTTCATTATTTACCATAATGTAATGATTACAATTAAACTTTCATATATTATAGATTCATTATCCACCAACTGAAATTTGTCAGGTCTTTTATTGTTTTAATACTGATGATTTTGGCATACAACTCCTGAAAACCCAAAAAACCTGTCTCAATAAATTAGCATATCAAGAAAAGGTTCTCTAAACGACCTATTACCCTAATCTTCTGAATCAACTAATTAACTCTAAACACATGCAAAAGATACCTGAGGCTTTTAAAAACTCCCTGCCTGGTTCATTACTCAAAACCCCCATCATGGGTAAGACTAGCGACCTGACAGATGTCAAGAAGGCCATCATTGACACCCTCAAGCAAGAGGGTAAGACCCAGAAAGAAATTTCTCAACAAATAGGCTGTTCCCAGAGTGCTGTATCAAGGCACCTCAATGGTAAGTCTGTTGGAAGGAAACAATGTGGCAGAAAACGCTGTACAACGAGAAGAGGTGACCGGACCCTGAGGAAGATTGTGGACTGAGTCTGGTGTGGAAACATCCAGAGCCACCGTGCACAGGCGTGTGCAGGAAATGGGCTACAGGTGCCGCATTCCCCAGGTAAAGCCACTTTTGAACCATAAACAGCGGCAGAAGCGCCTGACCTGGGCTACAGAGAAGCAGCACTAGACTGTTGCTAAGTGGTCCCAAGTACTTTTTTCTGATGAAAGCAAATTTTGCATGTCATTCGGAAATCAAGGTGCCAGAGTCTGGAGGAAGACTGGGGAGAAGGAAATGCCAAAATGCCTGAAGTCCAGTGTCAAGTACCCACAGTCAGTGATGGTGTGGGGTGCCATGTCAGCTGCTGGTGTTGGTCCACTGTGTTTCATCAAGGGCAGGGTCAATGCAGCTAGCTATCAGGAGATTTTGGAGCACTTCATGCTTCTATCGGCTGAAATGCTTTATGGAGATGAAGATTTCATTTTCCAGCACGACCTGGCACCTGCTCACAGCGCCAAAACCACTGGTAAATGGTTTACTGACCATGGTATTACTGTGCTCAATTGGCCTGCCAACTCTCCTGACCTGAACCCCATAGAGAATCTGTGGGATATTGTGAAGAGAAAGTTGAGAGACGCAAGGCCCAACACTCTGGATGAGCTTAAGGCCGCTATTGAAGCATCCTGGGCCTCCATAACATCTCAGCAGTGTCACAGGCTGATTGCCTCCATGCCACGCCGCATTGAAGCAGTCATTTCTGCCAAAGGATTCCCGACCAAGTATTGAGTGCATAACTGAACATTATTATTTGATGGTTTTTTTGTTTGTTATTAAAAAACACTTTTATTTGATTGGACGGGTGAAATATGCTAATTTATTGAGACAGGTTTTTTGGGTTTTCAGGAGTTGTATGCCAAAATCATCAGTATTAAATCAATAAAAGACCTGACAAATTTCAGTTGGTGGATAATGAATCTATAATATATGAAAGTTTAATTGTAATCATTACATTATGGTAAATAATGAAATGTAACACTATATGCTAATTTTTTGAGAAGGACCTGTAGTATGTACTAGAGACACTTTATCTGCTGCACTTTGCACATATTTGGGGCTTTATATTGAGCTACATTGCCAAGTAAATACTCCAATGTCTAAATTGTAAGTACTAGAGACACTATATTTGCTGCACTTTGCACATATTTAGTTATATTTATTTTCAGCTCTATAGCACCTATTACCTAATATAGGAGTATTTAATACCTACCTGTCAACTGGGGCTTATCTTATTGCATTTTGCACATATTGAGTCTAATAGAATTTATTATACAGTTTAGGCACTCATTATTTTACATAGGAGCATACAATACCTATTTGTCCACTTAGCCTTAAAAATTGTTTGTGCCCTGTATTTATTTATATATTTTTAGGGTGGCTATGAATTAGTTTATTTTGTTTTTCAGTTGTGGGTATTTGGTTCTTCTTAAATACAAGTGAGGTGTCTTACAGTAATATGTCTCTATCTTTAAGACCTTGGTCTTTGTAAACCTTTCGAAATATGTATCATTAATTTGACCTATATATGTATTACGGGCATTGTATGCCATTGTATATCACTTGGTTTTTTTAAAGGTGTATTTTGGTGTATATTAAGTGCAGACAGTATATTCTGCGTATGTATTCCCACTGATTGACACATTGTTTTAAAGGTTTTTAATGTCTTTTGATTAATAAAATATAATTGTTTTTTATTGGCATAAGCTTCCTTGTTTCTTTATGATGGATTTGGCTACTAAATACATATTTGGAGCATGCTCAGTGCAAAAAAATGGAATCCATTGCTGGATTCAGTCATTTGACGGACAGCAACAGATCCTGCGCCCATAGGCTTCCATTCTAGCCAACGACGGATGCCGCTGGATCCGTCGCTGTCCGACTTTTCGACGCAGACAAAAACGTTACATTGTCGGTCCTCTCCAGACGATGGATAAACAAATTCCGATGGATCCAGCGCATGACGGACGAAATGTGAGGCCATCCGTCATAGTCCATCGCTAATACAAGTCTATGAGAAAAAGAGATCCAGCGGGCAAATTCGCTGGATCCGTTTTTTTCCCAAAACTACGTATTTTGACTGAAACTAAAAGACTGAAGTGTGAAAGAGGCCTAAGTTGTGTGAGACAGAAGCTTAAAACAGTTATAACAAGAAGAATCACAATCTGCGATCTGTTCAGATGAACACTACAGTCAATGACTGAAGCACGAAGCCGTAGCCACAGAAGTCCCAAAAGCACCAGTGTATAAGAGAGTCGTAAAACTAAAAAACAAATGCCCTCCACTGATAGTGTACCAATCTGGTGAGTTACCTTCACTGTCCAAAATAGGAGACGACCACCTGGAATTTTTGAGCCATTCATAGTGCTTCTGGGGTGTCTGCAAGGAAATTAAAGGAATTTTCAGCCTTTTGTCCAGAGAGAAGTCCATAAAATTCTCAGCTGTTCTGGAATCAATCAATGAACACAAACGAAATGTAAGAAATAGATATAGGCAGGAGTAATTTATTTTTAGCGAAGGAAAGAGTTAATCCTATAGCGATAACTCTCTTCTCGCAAGGGTGGGAAAGTTGTCTCTGTTTTGCTTTCAACTTGGAACAGTTGGAGCAATAATTATCCCATTCACCACAATACAAACAGAGCCCCTGTGAAAGTCGACGGGATCTTTCAGCCGGAATTAATCCGGTCCAGCCGATCGCCATAGCTTCCGTTGCGGATGGTTTGGAAGGGAATGTTAAAGATGCTCTTGAATGATAGATACTGTACTTTGCAGAAAAGCTTGCGTTTCAGCTTTGGAGGTGGGGGGCCAAAATCCCTGTTGCAGTATGTGCAAACTAGGTCAAGAACTACAGGAAACATCTGATCTCTGCAATTGCAAACAAAAGTTTCTGTACCAAATATTAGGTTGTTTTTTTATTATATAAAATTATTTTTCATGCAATAAAATGCAATTTAATTATTTAAAAAATTTTAAAATGTGATTTTCTGTTTTTTTTATTTTTAGTTTGTGTCTCTTAAAGTTGAAATGAACCTACAATAAAAATTACAGACCTCTCCATTCATTATAGATGGGAAAACTTGTAAAATCGGCAGTGTATCAAATACTTAATTTCCCCACTGTATGAAAATCCAGAGTTTTCTCCCTAGATCACGCTTTAAAACGTAAATCCACATAAGCAGCGAGGGAAATTACATCATCAACTTAAGGTGGCAAGTCTCTACCCACAAGTTCATCCTTGCCACAAACGGACAAGCCAGCATAGAAGACTGCAAGGAGATTGTCTACAGAGTTGGCATGGAACAATGAGTGCGGAACTGGCATAATGTCCCACAGAGCGAGTTCCTTGTGTGAGCCGCAGAATGGAATCAGCGGTGGAGTGGATACAACCAGGTTCATCAAATGCTTTCCAGAAGGCAGACAGGAAAGATGGTAGGGAATGCATCATGGGGTCATCCCGCTCCCACAATGGTGTAGCCCTTGCCAAAGCATCACCAGATAAAGAAAAAATGTTAGCCACTTTAGACTGGTCTGAAAAAAATATTGCTAGGGATCCAGTTTAGTGTACGGTGCGTTAATTCACAAAACCCTATGCAAGCCTTAATGTCGCTCACCATCAAAAGATGCAGGAGTGGGCAAGTGTGGAGATATCTCCCAGGCAGAGTGTTGCAGAGTGTTGCTCTTGGGATCCATGATCTTGGTATTCTGTTTCAAAAAGATGCTCACTAGGTGAGGTGGATCCTACAAGCCCAAAGTCCGAATAGGCACGCGGGTTGCAGTGCAGCAGATGGGTGAGGCATGCAGAACACAGACAGCAGAAGTACTGAAAGCAGGAGACGTCCTGGAGACCACAGACAGATTTCAGAGTTTTCAGATTTCAGTTACTGGAAGCTGCATGCAGACAGATGTCCTGGAGACTGTAGACAGGCAGCAGAGTTACTGGAAGCTGCAGACAGACCAGAGACATCCAGGAGACCATATACAGACATCCTGGAGACTGCAGACAGCCAGCAGAGCAGGTCAAGGTGCACAGAGAAACTCAAATTCTTAAGAACACTGACGTTTTAAGATGATCACACAGAATTATGCCGGGCCATCGGCAAAGCCAGAATCCAACCTTTTCTCACCTTTGAAACTGCTAAGACTCTTACTATCGCTCTTATTCATTCTCGTCTGGACCACTGCAACTCTCTTCTGATCGGTCTTTCTCTTACCAAACTTTTCCTCTCCAATCCATCTTGAATGCGGCAGTCAGGGTCATATTTCTGTCCAGCCGCTTCACTGATGCCTCCATCTTGTGCCAGTCATTACACTGGCTACCCATTCGCTACAGGGTCCAGCATAAAGTCATCTCTCTCACCCACAAAGCTCTCCACAGTTCTGCTCCGCCTCTCATCTCTCATCTCTGTCTATCGCCCTACACGTGCCCTCCATTCTACAAATGACCTAAGACTAACATCCCCCGTAATCCGAACCTCGCACCTCCGTCTCCAAGACTTCTCTCGTGCTGTGCCAGCTCTCTGGAATGCACTTCCCCAGACGATCAGACTGATATCTAGCCCTGACCTATTCAAGCGCGCTTTGAAAACCAATCTCTTCAAACAAGCCCACTGTCATGGCTGCCGCTGAATCTACTTACCTCTCCGGGGGTCGCGCTGTCGCCTCTTCCTTTGCAGACGCTCCCTCCGCTGTGTCCATCTCTGGGTCCACTGCTCCTCTTCCTCCTCACTGCTCTGGTTGTCCCACTACCGTCTCCTCTGCTGCTGCCGCCGCTGTTTCTGGGCTTCCTCTCCCACCTTCTCTTCCTCGCTCCAGGCACCACGCTGATCCTCCGTCCTCTTGTTCTGCCACTAGGGGGCTTCGGCATGGTGCTCCTTCTCATTCATTTTCTCGGTCTGTTTCTGCTCCATGTGTGTGCCATAGGTCACGGGCGCACGCCTCTATTTCATATTAACCCTCTCTGATCCTTCCCAGTACTCCCTGCGCTCCAATCAGCCTTCAGCACAGGGTTTATCAGGCGGCTCCGCCATTCTGGTGGCGCCTGATTATCGTGTGCAGTCCATACGTGCTTCTGGCCCATTCTCCTGTCCCTTCCTGCTTATTACCTTCTAGTTCTTACCCGTTTTTCCGTTTACTCCTGAGTTCTGTCCTGTGCTTCTGTCTTCCTGAGCCATCCCTCTTGGTTCCAGCTGTATCTGACTCCCTCGGGTCAGTTCTTCACGATCCCTGTATAGGGGTTGGTCTCCCGGGCCCGCTCGCCCGTGGGAGCTTCAGTACCGTGACCCAGAGGGTCCACTCTTGATTCACGTCTCTTCCATCACCACAGTATAATCAGGCCATGGACCCCGCCTGTTCTTCAGCCGCAACGCAGAAAGAGTTGCTCTTTTTGCATGAAAATCAGACCCGGATCATGTCCGTTATGAAGTCTATGGAC
The DNA here is from genome assembly GCF_051348905.1 of Ranitomeya variabilis. Taxonomy (NCBI): domain Eukaryota; kingdom Metazoa; phylum Chordata; class Amphibia; order Anura; family Dendrobatidae; genus Ranitomeya; species Ranitomeya variabilis. Next base: position 543,604,157 of record NC_135234.1, read on the forward strand.
ACCCAGCTGTCTGCTTTGCAGTCTTCTGATCCTGGGAACGCTCCTCTCTTGGCTGGGCTCCAGCAGGAGCTCGCGCAACAACGGGATACTCAATCCAATATACTAAGGTACATGGTGTCTGTCGATGACCATTTACTTTCTCTTCAGTCTTCTGCGTCTGCTGCCGTTTCGGATCCTCTTCGTGATTCTGTGCCTCATCCGCCGCCGCATTTGGGTAAACCTTCTAGATATGCGGGAGATCCCAAATTGTGTCAGGGTTTTCTGAACCAGTGTCGCCTACATTTTGAGCTTTTGCCCCAGCAATACCCTTCAGATCGGGCCAAGGTGGCATTTATTGTATCCCATCTCGAGGGTGAAGCTTTAGCCTGGGTGAATCCCTTGTGGGAATGGGATGACCCAGTGGTCACCAATATACAAAACTTTCTGGACACCTTTCGTAGAGTTTTCGATGAACCTGAGCGCTTGGCCTCCATCACTGAGTCCCTTTTCAGTCTTCAGCAGGGAACCCTCACAGTGGGGCAATACGCCATCCGCTTTCGAACCCTATCTTCAGAACTGGGGTGGAATAATGAAGCTCTGGTTGGGGCTTTTTGGAGGGGACTTTCCTGCAAAATTAATGACGATACTCCTACCGCTCTGGAGGATCTTATATCTCTGACCATGCGTATTGATTTACAGTTCCAGGAACGCTCTCGAGAGGCGCTTAGGGATAGGAGACCACCTAGGTTTAATCGGTTATTGGTCCCCAGTCCAACAAGTCTTCCCAGTGCTTCTGCCCCAGAACCCATGCAAGTTGACCGTTTAAAGTTGTTGGAGCAGCGACGCAGGGATAGACTTGCACAGGGGTTAATCATTTCTTGCATTCTTGTCCTGAGAGAGTGGGAAACTCCTCCACCTTGGTCAGGTAAGAGAGGCCTTCCTAGGTGATTCAGATTCCTCTCTACCTCTTACTTTTTCAGTTCTGATTTCTTTAGGTGAGGGGCATAGATCTTTAGAGGCGTATGTGGACTCGGGTGTGGCTGGCAATTTCATTCATCAAGAAGAGGTGGACAAATTCCGAATATCAGTTGTTTCTCTTGAAGATCTGCGAGTGATTACTGCTGTGGATGGCCAACCGTTACTGTTCCTGTCACCTCCGTTATGCTCAAATTGGAGATGCAAGTTGGAGCCCTTCATCGAGAAAGAAATCGCCTTTTATGTTTTGCCCAAATTGTCTCACGCCTTGCTCCTAGGTCACATGAGCCAGTCCTTGATTGGTGCTCAGGGGAGGTTCTTTGCTGGGGTCATTCCTGTCATGAATGTTGTCTCCTTCCTGTTACCCCTCCTACTCCCTCTCAAGCATCCATTGATCTTCCCGGGCTTCATTTGGCATATCATTCCTTCACTGACGTCTTTGATAAAAAGGAGGCGGAGTCTCTTCCTCCACATCAGGCTTATGATTGCCCCATTGAGCTTATTCCTGGAACCACGCCTCCCAGAGGGAGAACCTATCCTCTGTCACCAGCAGAAACCTTGGCCATGTCCGATTACATTAGAGAGAACTTAGCTAAGGGCTTCATCCAGAAATCATCTTCTCCGGCAGGAGCCGGATTTTTCTTTGTTCGGAAGAAAGATGGATCCCTTTGGCCTTGAATCGACTACCAGGGCTTAAACAACATCACAGTCAAGGATAGGTATCCTCTTCCGCTTATTCATGAGCTCTTCGATCGCCTGAGAGGCTCCCGAACCTTTTCCAAGCTGGATCTGCGGGGACCTATCATTTGGTCCGAATACATGCCGGAGACAAATGGAAGACTGCATTTAACACATGGGATGGCCATTATGAGTACTTGGCCATGCCCTTCGGACTCTGTAATGCCCCGGCAGTCTTTTAAGAATTTGTTAATGAGGTCTTTCGGGATCTTCTGTACTCTTGCGTGGTGGTTTATCTGGACAACATCCTCATTTTTTCTCCCAATCTTTCTTCTCACAGAAAGAGTGTCCGCCTGGTCCTGCAATGTCTTTGGGAAAATCGTCTCTATGCCAAGATAGAGAAATGTCTATTTGAACAAAACTCTTTGCTTTTCTTTGTCTATATTATTCAGACTGTGGCCTGAAAATGGCCCCAGAGAAATTGTATGCCGTGCTTGAGTGGCCGCGTCCCCTCGGGGTTAAGGCAACTCAACGTTTCCTGGGCTTCGCAAATTATTATAGACAATTTGTTCCTCATTTCTCTTCTCTGACTAAGCCGCTTACGCTCCTTACCCGTAAAGGAGCTAAACCTAACTCATGGCCGCTGGAGGCTGAAGACACCTTTGTCGCCCTGAAACGGGCCTTCGCTACTGCACCTGTTCTGCAATGGCCAGTGGCCAGCAAGCCCTTCGTTCTTGAGGTAGATGCCTCTGCCACGGGGGCCGGGGCGGTCCTTTCTCAGAAGTCATCCTCAGGACATCTACTTCCTTGCGGGTTCTTTTTGAAATCGTTCTCCTCTGCTGAATGCAATTATACTGTTGGAGACCGGGAGCTCATGGCCATTAAAATGGCTCTAGAGGAGTGGCGTTATCTCTTGGAAGGGGCCGTTCATTCCTTTATGATATTCACCGACCACAAGAACCTTGCCTATATCCAGTCGGCACAAATACTCAATTCCAGACAAGCCAGGTGGTCTTTGTTCTTTTCTCGCTTCGACTTCAAACTTCACTTTCGACCAGGTGGCAAGAATTCCAAAGCGGATGCACTTTCTCGGTATCTACAATCTAAAGAAGTGGAGGAGGTTCCTTCACATATTATTGATCCAGTCAAATTCGTCACAGTAGCTCCCGTGAGTTTTCTTCCTGTTCCGCCTGGTAAGACTTTCGTCCCGCAAGACAAGAGACTAGAGGTGCTACACTGGGACATTCTTCCAAGATCGCTGGACATGTCAGAACCAAGAAGACTCTCAATTTCCTCTCTCGCTATTACTGGTGGCCTTCCCTTCGTCAAGATGTGTTTGACTTTGTAGTCTCCTTCGCGACCTGCGCAAGGAATAAAATACCTAGAAAACTGCCTTTCGGACTTCTACATCCTTTGCCTGTGCCGGAGGGTCCTTGGCAACAGATTGCCATGGATTTCATCACTGACTTGCCCTGCTCCTCTGAATGCACAACAATTTTGGTGGTAGTGGATCGATTCTCCAAAATGGCTCATTTTGTTCCATTGCCTGGTTTACCTTCGGCTCCTGAATTGCCTAAAATCTTAATTTTTCAGATCTTCAGATTCATGGACTACCTCAACGAATCGTATCTGATCGGGGGGTCCAGTTTACTTCTCATTTCTGGAGAGCGCTCTGTCAGCTTCTGGGTATATCTTTGGATTTCTCCTCTTCCTATTATCCTCAAACCAACGGGCAAGTGGAACGTGTTAATCAGGTTTTAACATCTTATCTGCAAAACTTCACTAATGCCCATCAAGATGACTGGGTAGGTCTTCTTCCCTTGGCAGAGTTTGCTCATAACAACCATTCCAGTGAATCTTCCTCCAAGTCTCCATTCATTGTGGTCTTTGGTCGGAACCCTGGTGTGCCTCTTCCTGTATCTCCATCTTCTGGTGTTCCTGCAGCTGATGCCCTTTCTCAGGAGTTCTCTCAGGTTTGGAAGGAAACTAAGGATGCTCTTGTTCTAGCCGCCTCTTGGATGAAAAGGCATGCGGATAAGAGGAGGATGGATCTTCCCCCATACCATCCAGGCAACAAAGTGTGGCTATCAACTAAACATATTTGCTTGAAAATTCCCTCATACAAGCTGGGTCCTCGGTATATTGGTCCCTTCGAGATTCTTGGACGCATTAACAACGTGGCCTATAAATTGAGGTTGCCTGCATCGCTTCGGGTCCCTAACGCCTTCCATGTCTCGCTCCTAAAACCAGTTATCCTTAATAGGTTTTCTTCTGTACCTACAGTTTTACCTTTGCCGGTAGGGGATGACAATATTTTTGAAGTAAGAGATATCCTGGCCATGAAGAGAGTCAGAGGGAAGACTTTCTTTCTTATCGATTGGAAGGGGTTCGGTCCAGAGGAGAGGTCTTGGGAGCCTTGTGAGAATATTAAGGCTCCACGCATTTTGAAAAAATTTCTGACCAATCGTGGGAGGGGGGTTCTTAAAGGGGGGGTACTGTCACGGCTGCCGCTGAATCTACTTACCTCTCCGGGCATCGCGCTGTCATCTCCGTTGAGGACGCTCCCTCCGCTGTGTCCATCTCTGGGTCCACTGCTCCTCTTCATCCTCGCCGCTCTGGTCGTCTCGCCATCGTCTCCTCTGCTGCGGCCGCTGCTGCCGTTGTTTCTGGGCTTCCTGTCCCAGCTTCTCTTCCTCGCTCCAGGCACCACGCTGATCTTCCGTCCTCTTGTTCTGCCACTAGGGGGCTTCAGCGTGGTGCTCCTTCTCATTCGTTTTCTCGGTCTGTTTCTGCTCCATGTGTGCGCCGTAGGTCGTGGGCGCACGCCTCTAGTTCATATTAACCCTCTCTGATCCTTCCCAGTACTCCCTGCACTCCAATCAGCCTTCAGCACAGGGTTTATCAGGCGGCTCCGCCATTCTGGCGGTGCCTGATTATCGCGTGCAGTCCATACGTGCTTCTGGCCCATTCTTCTGTCTCGTCCTGCTTATTACCTTCTAGTTCTTACCCGTTATTCCGTTCACTCCTGAGTTCTGTCCTGTGCTTCTGTCTTCCTGAGCCGTGCCTCTTGGTTCCAGCTGTTGCGGTTTCTGACTCCTTCCGGTCTGCTCCTCACGATCCCTGTATAGGGGTTGGTCTCCCGGGTCCGCTCGCCCGTGGGAGCTTCAGTACCGTCACCCAGAGGGTCCACTCTTGATTCACGTCTCTTCCATCACCACACCTACCACATCAACTACTCAGTAAACTAACTTTGCCCTGTTCCCTCCTTCCAAATACTATTCTGAATCTGCACCCTACTATTCATCTGTCTCCACACCCTCCATGCACACGATAACTGCACTTGATACTTGGCTATTGCACTTAAACACACGGGCTGATGACCAGATCATGCGGCTTTATATGAAAATCCCTATTTATTATAATTGCCAGACATGAAATAGCAAGCACTTTTCTCCTATTGTGTCCCTCCCCATTTCCTTGTAGATTGTAAGCTTGCAAGCAGGGACCTCACTCTTAATGTCACTGTTTAAACTGTCTTAACTTGTATTGAATTTATTGTCTGTGCATGTCCCCGCTTAATTGTAAAGTGCTGCGGAATATGTTGGCTCTATATAAATAAAAATTATTATTATTATTATTATTATTATTATTATTATTATTAAAGCCTGACATGGAGTACCACAGAGTATATAAAGTGGTAAGGGAAGCAAAGCACGAATCTGTGTCAGGGACATAACAAGGAGGTATTAGTCTAGTATAAGGTCTTGTGGCCAGTGTGAACTCGTTAGAATTCTGTTTTGTTTCGTTTCGCATAGTGACAAAATTGAAAAAAAATATAAAAAATGTTGAAAAGATGATTAGCATAAAATAATTATTTAAACAGTATTTAAATTTCTGACACATTCTCTTTATGACAATACTATTATCAGCCACATAGTGCCAGTCACAAGATGCTCATAACAGAACCTACTCATTGCCCCTCCAAGCAGCTGACAGGGTGCCCTTATAAAAGTTGAAGCCTAAGTGCTCTGTAACCAAAGCTGCAAAAGCACCACAGTAACTACAGTCCAAGTACTCATACCACCTGTACAAACGCTTGAGGGTATGATCCATCTTAGGAAGGTCTCATTTTGAGGTTGAAACATTTAATGCTTTTACATTGAACTAAAGTCAATATTTATTGAACTTCCAATACCTTGGTGCATTGGAGAGCTGTGAGGATGACAAGTAGGTCCTGATCTTCTTCTCTTAACCAGCAAACCAACAATTGGAACAACAACTACTCACCAAAACTAAAAATAAGTAACATTTGTTTGCCTTAATATTATCCCTCCATTTCTCACACTATTTTGCTGGTTTCTACTCTACTATACTGAATGGGAATATGTATAACATTATACTACTGTATATTGTCTGTTTTACTCGATTCACCAAGGACACACAAGGCAGAAAGACGAAATAAATCCTTTCGTATGTAGCATGTGGCTCAATAAATGATTCTGTCACTTTGATTGAGAACTTTCAAGTGACGTAAGTATACATATAACCCAAACCGGGTAAAGGCCTTTGAGAACTGCAATTTGATAGACCTGATTTATATTGACACCAAAGACATATTGCTAATATAATGGCTTTGTAATCAACCAAATTTTTCACTTGGTGCTCATCTTACACATGCAAAAAAATAATCAAATATTGCTGAATATGTAAATGGAAATATATAAAATATATCTACATGGCCAGGTACAGTATATGGTTTACATCTCATATCTCAGATAGTGAAATATAGTAGTGGTTTCAGTTGAAGTCATTGGACCCTATGAGACAGAACTGTTCAATAGCCTGATCCCTGGTGGTCAGTAGTGATTAGGAACTTGATCCATGATGGATAGCTATTGTCAGCAGTGATTAGTGGTTTAATCCCCAATAGGTGGCTCTGATCAGTGGCTTAAAAAAATACAACTTATAATTTTAATAAAGAATATTAAGAAGAGCATCTTTTGCAGTGTGCAGCATTTTATGAGCATATAAGTCTTAATACATAAGTGAGCAAATGAGGAGTAAAAACAGATATCAAGACATTGCTCATACTGTCAGAACAAAATGTCTATTATCTCGAGCATAGTGCAGAATCTGACTCCATTACCAATTCCCGAGCAATAACCCTCTGCAAGACAAATGACTACAAATGCTTGTCACTAAGACAGAGACCTGCCAAATACATTTCATGCAGTGCAAACACTTGTCAGTCTTAGTTAAGAGCAGTCAGATATACCGTATTTAGCTTTTTTGTTTCTTTTCTAAGTTATGTTATCAAAGAAGAAAGATTATCAATGTTCTGAATCTGGTAAGCAATGTGCATTGGAAATACAGGGAGAGTATAGAAATGGGGAATGTCAAAGTCTTTAAAAAACAGCCCATCTGGCAGTGGCATCTTGGGTCTACAAGAGGAAATAATTCATAAGTCTGTCACTACATCTATCAGATCAGGTACATCCATATTTATTATATAATTATTTCACATAAATGCTCAGAATAAGACATCATGTACTTGAGTAATCTCGGCATTCCTTAGTCAGTTTCTCCACTGAACTCGAAGTGTCAGATTTTTTACTGAGCGCTCCCCTAGAAGAGCACTTATTACTATCATTATGACACAATGGTCAAGAATGAGGATGACACTGAGGAGCAAAGTCTGGTGGGAGCCCCACATTTTTTTTAAATAAATCTAAAAGTCATAACTTCAAAATATACAAAGCAATAAATGCACAGGTATTCCTTCACAGACCAATATTCAGGACCAGACCATATTTCATGTGCTTTTGTTTTAATTCCCCTTCTAAACCTTACTGGCTCAGTACTGACCCTCCCCACTCTCCTGTAACCACCCAGTCAGCGGGAACAGTCTCCGGTATACTGGGAGATCGGCCCCGTCTGGCCGCAGGCATTCCCCTGTTCCCCGCAATCTTACCCTGTCCGCGCTCCTGCAATGTTCCCTCGAGCTGTGGCGTCTTTGTCTCCTCTCTTCCGGGTTGCGGGGGAGCAAGCATAGGGAGCGTGCACGCCGCTGTCAAATGATCTAAATGGTCAGTGCACCCTTTTTTGTAATCACTTCTCAGCCAATCGCTGAGAGGCCTGCCTATATTTAAGGTCTTCACTTCCTTTGGGAGAAGCCTGGGCAACTTTGTGCATTGTTCTAAGTTGCCGTTCTCAGGTCCCAGACCAGTACTTGGATGTTCAGCCATGCCTTGCCTTGTTCTAATACCCAGTGTTTTCCTCTAGTGCCGGTGCCCTGCCTACCAACCACCTACCCATGAACTCTGGTGGTACCCTCTGGACTTTCCAGCTCAACTTCTCCGGTTCCCTGGACCTCTCGCTCTCCTCCCCCTCGGTTCCACTGTTCCTCTTGGGGCTGGCCCTCTGGTCTTGAAGCTGTTGCACTTGAGCCTCTTTGGTTGTTCTGGGCCCATCCCTGTTAAGGCGTTCACTCGCTGGAGCTCCCTCGGGGGAATTCGATGTTTCGGCCCAGGGGGTTCTCCCTTGTTGGTTTTCCTGTTTAAAAGTCTAAATAAAGCCTTGCCATTCATCTGACATCCTTGTCCGACTGGTTCCTAGGGTTCAGCATCCACAGTGTCCTCTGTGGTCAAGTGAATTCACTAACCTCGCTCTGCCTGCCTTGGCGTGACATCCCTGTTTACTTACCTTCGTGAGTACACAGCAGGCAATTTGTGCAGGGTAATAAGCAGAAACTGGCAGTAAGCACCAAAGCGCCTGCACTTCAGCAGCAGGTAATTTATTAGGTAAGTAATTATTTTACTTCATTTCGTTTCCTCCTTTTAGCCTACTTTTCCCAAACATTATTCAAGAAAAGAGTAGATTGACTGAAAGGGGTTGTCCACCCTTAGAGTGCAAATCTGCAGTCATTTTATGTGACTGCAGACTTGTGAGTCCTCACATTGGGAAGGAGGATTCTCCGGTGGCTGTAAGAGAAGGGGTGGCCCTGTGACAACAAGTGTGTGATTTGCATACATGAGGTCACGTGTTGACTAGATAATGCAGCCTCTCTCAATGCAAGTGTATTAAGAGAGGCCAAATACAGTCTGGTCGGAATATGGCAGAAAATCTCATACTTTCAGAAACTTGACTGCCTACTTCCGGCCCCAGCAACAAAGAAACCTGACAGCGTGCAGTGCTCGCGATGTGAAGATTCACAAGTCTGTAGTCACATAGAGTGACTGCAGACTAATACCCAAAGGACGGGCAACCCCTTTAAAGATTGTTTGTGAAGCAGTAGTCAAACATCACAGTCCTTGGGGTTTTTTTCGTGAGTGCAGAGATTGTGAGCAGTTACAGCCTGGGCCCAACTACAGGATCAACTGTTGATAATTTGGGAATCAGTTTTACCTGGGACTTATGGAAAAAATTAGGACAATAAGTAAACATAAGCAAAAGCTTAGCTGTGCCTGGGCTTGCCATCACACCACTCATGGCATCACATCACCATATCTGTTTAGAGCCTAGATGCATTTAAGGGTGTATAAATGTATACAATGTAATAGCTCCATCTAAAATGATTAGAATAGTATGCTGGTAGAAGAAGCAATTGTGTCACATTCTTATAACCTCATTATAGTGGTGGTTTTAGTAAAAAATGTCCTTTATGTGATAGTTCTAATGTTGTGGTTATTATGTGTGTGTCCCAGGCTCATTTCGTCATCTATATCTAGGTTGCTCATGTCATGCAGTTCTTTTATTCAGAAACCAAGAAACATTTTCTAACACATAATCCAAGAGATAGCGATTTCTTAGTTAAGAGATGTTGGATAAAAAGACAGCTTGCTATTGACCTAATACTGAAGAATGAATTCTCTTTTGAAATAATCAGCAAAGAATACTATGTGAAGCATGCATCATTTCATTGATCATGGCAGTGGTTGGTTAGGCCTCCGATAGGTACTGCAGATGGAATTATCAGCAGCTTTTATATACTCCTGTCAAAGGATTAACCTGAATCAGCAACATATATGTATCTAAAACAGATGTAAGTCAAAGACATTCTGCTTTCTTATCATAACAGGTCTCAAGGTGACTCACTAACTAGAAGTATATAAGTGTGAATGCTGTGCTCTATGTGCAAGAAATAAGCAGGGGAATATTTAATGTTACATTGTATATTAATATATGCCATCAAAAGAGATCATTAGCAATACTGCAATTCAGACATGTAAGACGTCATTTAGTGTTTCTTCATTATGTACTATGGTCAAACTATGGAACGTTCTAGCATCTTAGCAGAAAAAGACTAGAAATTGGGATTAATGGCTATAAAGATGCCTTCTCCTAAATAAACAAAACTAAATAAATTAGTTAAAAAGCAAAATAGTATTGCATTTTGGCATTTTCTAAAAGAAAATGGGTCTTATTTTTCTTCAGAAACAGCATAATATTCCCTTTTCTGTATTTAGCGCTAATCGATATAAAAGTAGTCATAAGACAATTAAAGGACTATTCTGGTTAGGGTAGGTGCACACGATCGTAATATAGTCGGTCGTGTGCACAAACCCTCATACAAATTATCACCCATTTACACAATATGTGATAAGTTTTAGATCAGTGGGGAGATGATTGCTGTTACTACTAGCAGTCGCCAGAACAGGGGTCTTGTGGTCCCCATTTGACTGGCACAGCATTTCTGCATAAGCACTACCACTGCATTCAATTTCTATGACATTTCGGATATAGCCATACTGTAGCTAAAGCTATTGTCTAGATAACAAGCCGCATAATATTTCTGAAACAATGTTATGTATATTGATGTTAGCATCCAAACCTTATACTGTACTTCTAATAGGTATTTTTCATGTTTTGCACCCAAGTAACTTCTATATTCACTGTAAATGGAGAGAATGGTAGAAAAGTTCTTACTGTAATGTCTGACAATCGTTCCTGAATTGATGGAATTTAATATGATTATTGCAGTTGTCCAATAAAGCATGTACACTTGTCTTTCACTTCTGACTCATTCTTCTGGATGAATCTTGACAAATCCAATCAACGTAATGTAACTCAATCTCCTATCGCAATGTCCTATGTGTTTTCATTTGCTATGCATGTTTTGCTGTTACTACTTCATTCATTAGAGGAACTAAGTCATTGGTTAGAACATAAATGATTAACTATATCATTAAGTCTATCCATGTTTCCAGGCAAGTCAACTAAGTAACAATATCATTAGTAAATTCCTTTGTCATTTTTACATTTATTAGAAATTGGTTGTCCTTACTAATGTAGCAATTTTAAGCTTGATCCAAGTAATGTTCTCCACTGTTATAGTAGCTCTCCATCAGAGTGTGCATATCCACACTGCAAATTGAATTGTAGTAAAGTGATTTTGCATGAATTGTCAGCATGCCAGGCACATGTTTGTAGCACATGAAATGCACGATTAGTGAATGCTAAATCATTGCATTACGTATTAGTTTATTATGGCTACCTGTGCCACTTATTTTGCACAGTCATTTAATTTTGGCATGAATCACAGCACTGCACAGTGAGACTTTTTCTCACAGTGCTAGTGGTGATCTCACTGAGGTCCCCGCAGTTCAGGGGCCTGGCTGGGAACGCAGCCTCAGTGACCGGCGTTAACCTCGATGACGTTACCGCTAGTCACTGATGCTGCGCTTGCACAAGCTCATTCGTCAGTAGTTCTCAGCCAGGTTGAAAACTGTTTATCCACAGACATGGATTATGGCATAGGACAGAACGATAGACAGGTGAGGGATATTGTTTGCTTTTTATTTTTGTTTTATTACAGGAGACAAGGGATTCAGTGGACAGGATGAAGACATGAGTATGGTTTAATTTAGATTCATTAAAGGAGTCTATGTCATTCTTTCCATTAAAGGACTTTATTCTCGCTGTGTGTTTATTTACCATATAACTATAGGATTAGCAATGGATAGGTGTCTTATAGACAAAAATGGGGGGACCCCACGCCATTTTTTAAATTATTATTATTATTATTTTTTTAAACAGCGTGTGGGCCCAACTATTTTTGAAAGCCAGCCAAGCTAAAGCAGACAGCTGATGGCTGCACCCCACAGCTGTCTGCTTACCTGCACTTGTTATAAAAAATAGGAGGGACGCCACATCTTTTTTTTAGCTGTTTTGGCAGCTTTTTGCCCTCCCTGAAGGTGTTGTCTATGCGTTTGGTTTTGCATCCCATTGAAGTCAAGGAGGTTCCGGTATGTTAATCGAACCGTTTGGTGTACATGTTCGGTGAACATCAGGACGTTCGTCGATGCAATCTGACTTTTGAAAGGTTCGCTCACCTTTAGTCATTATGCTGTCCAGTGCCAGGATGTAGTGTGTGGCAGTGTATTGAGTAGGGTAAGAATATGGAAGTGTGGGGTCTTAATGATTTTTATTGGTTTATGGTCTGCAGAAATGAGCTCTGGATTAATTTAGGGATTTGGTTGGAGATTTACAGTTCTCTTATTGCATTTTGAAATGTATGAGTGAGGGCTGGCCTATGTTGAGACTGTAAGATTTGGAACTAGTTGAGGCTTCAACTGCAGTACTCTGTCATCCATTGAGCTACGTACAACTTTGCAGCTGTTACTCTCTTTTGAGAGCAGCATGATGTAGGCAAAGAGACCCTGAATCCAACAACGTATCACTTAGATTACTGGGTGCTGCAGTTCTGCCACAATCATAGTTCTTAGATGTAAGATGAAGCAGAGCTGAGAAAGCTTACCTCAACCACACCAGGCTGTCCACAGACAGTGACCTGTTTATCAGAGGAGGGTGTGTGTCGGACTAGCAAGCGCACGCCAGCAATGATAATTATCAGGTAATAAAACCTTTATGAGCACTGTGCTAAAATAAATAGGAGCTGTAAGAGAAAAAAATCAGACCAAAATTGGTATAAGATGAAAGGAGGTACATAAAACCTGCGTGGCAGCCAAAGCAGCAACCCTGACGCATTTTGTCTGCAGCTACCTCCGAGGGGTGATCACAGGGTTATTTTTAGCACAGGGTTGTGTTTATCCTATTACAGGTGCTTCTCACAAAATTAGAATATCATCAAATAGTTAATTTATTTCAGTTCTTCAATACAAAAAGTGAAACACATTTTTATATATATTATATAAAGTCATTACAAACAGAGTGGTCTACTTCAGTTGTTTATTTCTGTTAATGTTGATGATTACGGCTTACAGCCAATGAAAACCCAGGTTATTATCTCAGGAAATTAGAATACTTTATAATGCCAGCATGAAAAATGATTTTAAAATTCAAAATGGTGGCTTACTGAAATGTATGTTCAGTAAATGCACTCAATACTTGATCGGGGCTCCTTTTGCATCAATTACTGCATCAGTGGCGTGGCATGGAGGTGATCAGCCTGTGGCACTGCTGAGGTGTTATGGAAGCCGAGGTTGCTTTGATAGCAGCCTTCAGCTCATCTGCCTTGTTGGGTCACGTGTCTCTCATCTTCTTCTTGACAATACCCTATAGATTCTGTATGGGGTTAAGGTCAGGAGAGTTTGTTGGCCAATCAAGCACAGTGATACTGTTATTTTAAACCAGGTATTGGTACTTTTGGCAGTGTGGACAGGTGCCAAGTCCCGCTGGAGAATGAAATTTCCATCTCCAAAAAGCTTGTCGGCAGAGGGAAGCATGAAGTGCTCTAAAATTTCCTGGTAGAGAGCTGTGATGACTTTGGTCTTGATTAAACACAGAAGATCTACACCAGCATATGACATGGCTCCCCAAACCATCACTGATTGCGGAAAATTCACACTAGACCTCAATCAGCTGGGACTGTGTGCCTCTGCACTCTTCCTCCAGACTCTGGGACCTTGATTTCTAAATGAAATGCAAAATTTACTTTCATCTGAAAGCAACACCTTGGACCACTAAGCAACAGTCCAGTTCTTTTTCTACTTGGCCCAGGCAAGACGCTTCTGGCGTTGTCTATTGGTCATGAATGGCTTTCCACAAGGATTGCGGCACTTGTAGCCCATGTCCAGGATATTTCTATGTGTGGTGTCTCTTGAGGTAATGACTCCAGCAGAAATTCTGCAAATAGCACAATCAAGAAACCATATCAAGGGGAAAACCCCGTCTGCATAGGAATGAAATGCATGTATAGGTGAGTGGCAGAGCCACAGTCAGACACTGTATAATATAAAGAGCATGTTGCAACAATGATGAAGGTGTCTATGTATACGATAGCTCCAGTGTTCATGAGTGTGAATCAACCAGACTCCTACCATGTAAGCAGAGAACAAAGATCGTCATAATTACCTTGGAACTAGTTACTGGGGACCCATCACACCCGACGCGCTTTTTCGCACTGAAATGCTTCGTCCAGGGGACATATTACCAAGAAGGAGGCCATGTTGGGAGACATTATCTCAGGAATGGGCCCAGTATGGAGGAAAATGAAATGGTGTCCTTCATCATGTATCATCCTCTCTAGTTCTGTATGGGACAGTCCATGATTACATAGCGTCCTCTGTTGATATGTACATGGCTGTCCCATTATTACATATAGTGGCGTAACTTGAAACTCATGGGCCCCGATGCAAAAGCTCAAGCGGAGCCCCCAAATAATTTAAATCTTTAATAGCAATAGTCTTTTTCTATAGGCCAAAGGGACTTTTAGGGCCCCCTAGGCACCAGGGCCCGGGTGCGATTGCAACCCCTGCACCTGTTGCAGTTATACCCCTGATTACATAGTATTATGTCTTGATATATATTGCACCATCCCTTACATAGCGCATTCTCATTATTTTTGTTATTCACAGCGCCTTCTCTTTATTACATAGAGTCCTCTCTTGTCAGATATATAATGACTATTGATGGAGCACCACCTGAACAGAAGACCAGTCCATCAGCAAATCCACCAGAAAAGAAGCTTTCCCATGATTTGTCAGCAGTCATTCTGCAGCGCCCCAGAGTCCTGGTCGTTGCAGTAACGTCGCTCTGCCGCTAAGGGGAGCGATGTTGCGTCTGATTGCACTAAGGGAGTTCACCTGATCAGGTATCACACACTACACTTCACACTCCGGCCACCAGGGGGGGTGGTTCTATCTAGTAGGCCACTCCTCACATACTCTGGTAAAACTGGGGGTTGGACAGCAAGACGGAGAGAAGTAACTGGGAAGAGCTAGAGAGAGGACCTGTCAGGGATGGGATCCTGGCAGACTCCTAAGAGAACAACGCAACAAGTGAGCAACGGGAATACAGCAGAGAGGCAATAGGACCAGAAGGAGTCGTGCTGAAAGATCGAGGCAACATCCTTCTGAGGCGCAAACAGTCGGTGGCCGGAACGCCGAAAAAGTAAGAGACTTTAAGCATTACTTCAAACCACGGCAGGACAGCCAATTATAGGTTGGCTGTCTCACTTAAACACCTAAGCAGACAACGGAGGCAGCTGTGGGAGAGGGGCGACTCTAGAGTCCCGGAAGAACTCCAGGCCTACCCCGTCATACGGGTGCGTCCTAGCCATATCATCTGGGGGACGGAGAGAACGAACATCAGAGACAGACAGAATCAGTTGTGAGGACTATCCCGGGGTGCTCAGCAGGGAAGGACTACAACACATAGGCGCTAGCAGGTAGACGCTGATTCTCACCTGTCAAGGGGAACTCCTAATGTGCCTTTGGACCGGCCGGTCTCAGACAGTTCGGTTAACAGTGCTCTGGATTGGCTAACTCGAAGCCTTCAGTAAAGAGGTAAAGAGACTGCAACCTGGTGTCCTCGTTATTTACTGTGACCGGCACTGCACCGCACTACCACCACCATCCACACCTATTATTGGGCGCCCCTCAGCAGGGTCATGGACCGGGTCTAGCCACCGTGACAACCCCAGAGCAGAGACTCAGAGGCCCGGTACCGGGTACCCCTCGGCCCTGCGGCAGTGGGGGCGCTACAACTTGGCGTCACGAACAGGATCTACTTAAGCCTGAAGAATCAGGTCATGTGTGCCTTGGAACTGTGATTTATTGTGCTTGGACTGTGACTTATTGCAAAGACTGTGCATTGTTATTGCCGCCAAGAGTTCCCGCCACAATTCGCCATTGCTGCGCACGGAGGGAGGAGCCTTAGTTTCGTGGGCGGAACCGGTCAAAAAGAAGCGCGGAACGAGAAAGCGCGGTAAGGTGCCAACCCCGGAAGAGGAACTCCGACCTCCAGCAGGTTAGTGGGAGGAAGGGACAGCCATGTCTGAGTCAGGGGAAGCGGAGCCGTGAACGCAGAGGCAGCTCCGGTCCCCGTAGCGGACGTAGCCGTGGCCCTAATACCACCACTGGTGGCCACGGAGCCCGCTGCCCCCATCAGCCAGTCAGACACTGCCGCTACCACAAAGGCCATAATGCCCTTCTCTATGCCGTACCTGCCCAGAGCGGCCTGGCTCCTGCGATACTCCGGGGAGTCGCACACATTAAATGATTTTAAAGAGGGAATCTGCAGCCTGCTCGAGTTCTATCCCCTGACGGAGCCTCAGAAGGTTCATATGATAATCGGCCAACTCTTCGGGGCGGCTCTGAGAGAAGTGAAGTCCTGACCCGCTGCGGATAAGGGAACTGCACAGCAGGTTTTTGCAAAGCTTAAAGCCACCTTCGATACCCGCACTGCTACAGAAATTAAACTGACTTTCTATGGATGCAAACAGAGACCGCAGGATAGCTTACGGGACTATGCCCTTAATCTCCAGGAGGCGCTGCGGGCTATTAAGCAGAGTGATCCCGACTAGTGTTGAGCGATACCGTCCGATACTTGAAAGTATCGGTATCGGAAAGTATCGGCCGATACCGGCAAAGTATCGGATCTAATCCGATACCGATACCCGATACCAATACAAGTCAATGGGACTCAAGTATCGGACGGTATTCCTGATGGTTCCCTGGGTCTGAAGGAGAGGAAACTCTCCTTCAGGCCCTGGGATCCATATTAATGTGTAAAATAAAGAATTAAAATAAAAAATATTGCTATACTCACCTCTCCGACGCAGCCTGGACCTCACCGAGGGAACCGGCAGCGTTGTTTGCTTAAAATGCGCGCGTTTCCTGCCTCCCGCGACATCACGGCTTCTGATTGGTCGCGTGCCGCCCATGTGGCCGCGACGCGACCAATCACAGCAAGCCGTGACGTAATTTTGAGGTCCTGGAAGCCTAATTCTAGGCATTCAGGATTTTAAAATTACGTTCCGGCTTGTGATTGGTCGCGTCGCGGTCACATGGGCGACGCGACCAATCACAAGCCGTGACGTCACGGGAGGCAGGACACACGCGCATTTTAAAATTACGTCACGGCTTGTGATTGGTTGCGTGCCGCCCATGTGGCCGCGACGCGACCAATCACAGCAAGCCGTGACGTAATTTCAGGTCCTGAATGCAGAAATAGGCATTCAGGACCTGAAATTACGTCACGGCTTGCTGTGATTGGTCGCGTCGCGGCCACATGGGCGGCACGCAACCAATCACAAGCCGTGACGTAATTTTAAAATGCGCGCGTGTCCTGCCTCCCATGATGTCACGGCTTGTGATTGGTCGCGTCGCCCATGTGACCACGACGCGACCAATCACAAGCCGGAACGTAATTTTAAAATCCTGAATGCCTAGAATTAAGCTTCCAGGACCTCAAAATTACGTCACGGCTTGCTGTGATTGGTCGCGTCACGGCCACATGGGCGGCACGCGACCAATCAGAAGCCGTGACGTCGCGGGAGGCAGGAAATGCGCGCATTTTAAGCAAACAACGCTGCCGGTTCCCTCGGTGAGGTCCAGGCTGCGTCGGAGAGGTGAGTATAGCAATATTTTTTATTTTAATTCTTTATTTTACACATTAATGTTGTATTTTACACATTAATGTTGTTTCGATACCGATACCCGATACCACAAAAGTATCGGATCTCGGTATCGGAATTCCGATACCCGCAAGTATCGGCCGATACCCGATACTTGCGGTATCGGAATGCTCAACACTAATCCCGACAGCATGCAGGATGAGGATAAACTCCTGAAGGAGCGGTTCATTGAGGGGCTCCTGTGCAGTCACCAACGGGGCCAATTGCACTTCCTGGCCATGCAAAATCCAGACTTGACTTTTGCGCAATTCAAGGATAAAGCTATCCAGGCGTTGCAGGAGCGACAGCCCAACCGTGCAGCACCTCCCAGGCATCCCGCTCTCACGTACCACCAGGAGGTGGCGTCGGATGCCCCAGTCGCCACCGAGGCCGATGCCCAGAGCCTAGAGGACGACTCCCCTGCAGGACTCCGCCTCCAGATGCAGGAGCTGACCAAGAGCGTTGCTGCCCTGGCCCGGACGGTGCAGTCCCTACAGGAGGCCCCCAAGGAGAAGATCCAGCTGGCCTCCAGACCAGAGGATGTTCCTTGGATGCGACAGAGGAGGACTCCGCCAACCAGAGGCCGGGACGACATCGCTTTCATCGGGACGGACGACCCATCTGCCGCCGCTGTCATCAGGTGGGCCACCTTGCAAGGTACTGTCCTTTAAACGAGCAACCCCTGGGGCAAAGGGCCAACCCCCAGGAGTAAGACGGTCAGGCCCGCAGCATTGGAGAGCCAAATACATTGGAGGGCGACCAGTTCTTCCTGTAGTGGTTGACGGTATCCCCATGAACGCTTTGCTGGACACCGGTTCTCAGGTGACGACTATGCCTTACGTGCTTTATAAACGGTATTGGGAGGACACCGATATTACTCGTGGCCCTGATGACGATTTCACCATAATAGCCAGTAATGGTCAGCCGTTGCCACAAGTGGGGTATAAAGAGGTCACCATCAAGGTGGGGCGGGTGGAATTGAAAGCCCAAGGGATTGTGATTGTTGATATTGATCGACGAGAATGTAATCCCATGATGACTATCGGTACTAATGTGATAGAAAATTGTCTTGCAGAAGTTATTGTTTTGTTGCAACAGGTAGCAGAAACCGCTGGCCACAGTGAACAACGCGCCCTGCAAAAAGAAATCAGAGCTCTGATGCAGAGACAGCAGGTAGAGCTGACTGGTGGTGAGATTGGTCGTGTCACTGTGAGTGATTCAAACCCCATCGCGATACCCCCCAGGAGTGAGATGTTAATATGGTGTCGGGCAGCCATAGGCCTCAGGGGTAAGGACTACCAGGCCTTGGTAGAACCCGTATATTCAGACAATAGGCCTACTATCCTGACAGCCCAGGGGGTGGTCGATGTCCGCCAGGGGAGGGTGCCCGTACGTGTCCTCAATTGTGGGGAGGAAGAGGTCCACCTCACCAAGTATGCCACGCTCGCCAAACTGTTCGCTGTCAATAATAGTGTGATACAGACACCTGAACCCCTGGTCCCGTCAAACGTGGCGGAGGACAACGGTTCTGCAGGGCACTCGAAAGATTGGTGTCGGGAATTGCATGTGGGCACTGACTCTACCCCATCCCATCAGAAACAGGGGGCCTACAGGGTGGTCCACGAGTACGAGCAGGTATTCAGCAAACACCCCTTAGATTTTGGACAGGTGAAAGGGATCCAACATCACATCCCCACGGGAGATCACCGACCCATAAAAGAGAGATATCGCCCTGTACCCCCAGCTCATTACCAGTGTGCCAAGGACATGTTGCGAGAAATGAAGGAGGCCGGGGTGGTGAGAGACAGTTGTAGCCCCTGGGCAGCTCCATTAGTCCTTGTTAAAAAGAAGGATGGTACAATGAGGATGTGTGTTGATTACAGGCAGTTGAATCGCATTACACATAAGGACGCATACCCACTGCCCAGGATAGAGGAGTCTCTGGCTGCCTTAAAATCTGCTAACTACTTCTCTACCTTATATCTCACCAGTGGGTACTGGCAGGTTCCCGTGGCGGAGGCAGACAAGGAGAAGACGGCCTTCACGACACAGATGGGTCTCTGCGAATTTAACTACATGCCCTTCGGATTGTGCAATGCCCCGGGGACGTTCCAGAGGATGATGGAGTGCTGCCTGGGGCACAAGAACTTTGAAACCGTACTGCTGTATTTGGATGATGTCATTGTCTTCTCTAAGACCTACGAAGACCATCTGAAGCACCTGGCTGAGGTGTTTGAAGCCCTGTCCAACTTTGGCTTAAAGGTGAAACCATCCAAATGTCATCTGCTGAAACCTAAAGTGCAGTACCTGGGCCATGTGGTGAGCGCTGAAGGAGTGGCCCCAGACCCCGACAAGGTCACGGTAATCCAGGACTGGCCAAAGCCCAGCAACCTCCACGAAGTCCGGCAGTTCCTCGGGCTGGTAGGCTATTACCGGAGGTTCATTAAGGACTTCACCAAGAAGGCCGCACCCTTGCAAGACCTGTTGGTGGGCCAATCGAAGAAGACCAAGGGGAGGAACACCCCATTTGATTGGAACGAGGGGCTGGAGGGATCCTTCACTTGCTTAAAGTCGGCACTGACGGGAGAAGAGGTACCGGCCTACCCCGAATACGACCAACCGTTTGTGCTGTACATGGATGCCAGCAATGTAGGATTGGGGGCCGTGCTGTCCCAGGTCCAGAAAGGCCAGGAGAGGGTAATCACTTACGCCAGCAGGAAGCTTCGTCCCACGGAAAGGAACCCTGACAACTACAGTTCCTTTAAGCTGGAATTCCTTGCCATCGTCTGGGCAGTGACGGAGAGGTTCAAACACTACCTGGCCTCAGCGAAATTCACTGTCTTCACGGATAACAATCCGCTAACGCATCTGGATACCGCCAAACTCGGGGCCTTGGAACAGCGGTGGATGGCCCGACTGTCCAACTACGACTTCACCATCAAGTACCGGGCAGGACGCAAGAATGCGAATGCCGATGCCCTGTCCCGAATGCCCAATTTGCCCGAAACGGGAGAAGACCCGGAGGCACTTGAAGAGGTGGAGCTGCCTGCATTCCATCGCCCCAAAGCCACTCAGAACTCCCATCATGTGAAGAACAGGCACAAGAACCAACCGGATGCCCTGCTGAATCCCCTGCCCCACCATGGATGGGCGGAGACCCAGGATGATGACCCCGCGGTCCGTCGGGTGAAAGAGCTCTTGACGCAGGCAGGGTTGCTTCCCGGCCCAGACGATCCACAGGAGACCCAACAGCTGTGGAAGGGGAGAAGTAAACTGTTTATCCATGATGGCAAGCTGTTCCGGAGAGGCATCGACCCACGTACTCACGAATTGGTATGGCAGATAGTAGTGCCAAGGCGAGATGCGCTCATGGTTCTGGGAGCCTACCACGATGGAGCCGGACACTTCGGATGGAAGAAGCTGGAGAGGCTACTCCGAGGGAGGTTCTATTGGATTGGCATGAAGAGAGCCATTGAGAAGTGGTGTCGAGAGTGCGGTCCATGTAGCCTACGCAGGAGGGACCGTGGCAGCCAACGGGCTCCCTTGCAGCCTATCATCACCAAGCGGCCGCTCGAACTGGTCGCCCTGGATCATGTGAAGCTGACACCTAGCCGGTCAGGCTATGTCTACGCTCTTACCATCGTGGATCACTACTCCAGATTTTTGGTGGTCGTGCCTGTCAAGGACCTAACGGCCAGGACGGCCGCCAAGGCTTTCCAGCAGTACTTTTGTAGGCCCCATGGCTACCCGGAGAAGGTACTGACCGATCAGGGACCAGCATTCGAAGCGGAAGTGTTCCAAGAGTTCTGCCAATTGTATGGGTGTAAGAAGATCAGAACCACACCGTACCATCCCCAAACCAATGGGATGTGCGAAAAGATGAACCAGGTGGTGATCGACTTACTAAAGACCTTGCCCGTAGAGGAACGGAGCCTGTGGCCAACGAAGTTGCCTGACTTGGTGGACATATATAATCACATCCCAGTAAATTCCACCAACTGCACTCCAGCGTACCTGATGCGAGGAAGGTCTAGCAAGTTACCCGTTGATCTGGACATGGGGGTCCTAACCCCCGAGGATACCTCGCCAGATGCCGATTGGGATACCGAGAGGCGGCAAAGGTACCGCAAGGTACAGGAGTGCGTGGAAAGAAGCCTTGCTCAGGCCAGGCAAAAACAGGAAAGGGACTGCAACCAGCATGCCCCTGCAATCCCCTTGCCACCTGGTGAGCACGTACTCAAACGAAAGAGGAGGCTACACAAACTCGACGACCAATGGGAAGCGGAACCGTATACTGTCCTGCCATCCGATTTCGACAACACGAAGGTTTGCCTCATCAGCAAGGATGGAGGGGAGACCTCGACGGTGATATCCAGGGACCACCTTAAAGCCTGCCCTGATAAACTGAGAGCGAAGGAAATGGATCCAGGAACCTCCCCATCTGTAGAAAAGGAGAAGATGATCCACACTGTCCTTGGTGACTTTCCCAAGTCCTGGACTCAGATAAATCAGGCCATCGTGGTACCTGTTCTAACGTTCCAACAGCCGAACCCACCAGAACCAATGGTGGTACCAGATCATCCGGCCCCGCAACCTCAACAAGCCCTACCTGAAGATGCTGTGCCGACCGTTGAACTGGCAAATCCTCCCTCTGCTATCGGCGAACCTGCCGTACCCACTGTTGCTAGCAGCAGCCCTGAGAACCCCAGCCTGCCAGTGCTACCCAGACTCACTAGAAGTGTAGCTAGAAGGCAGTGCACTACACCAGCAGTAGCAAGCATAGTGGGCCCTGTTAGGCCAGTAGCAACCCCTGTGCTGCGAAGGTCTACACGCAGCACTCAGAATCAAACTCCCCTCCGCTACAAAACTTGGAGGTATTAGTGAGGGCTGCTATTTAGTCAACAATTGTTTGTGTGCATATCTTTTGTTACAGGTTTTAAAATGGACAACGGAGTAATGGACAGTGATTGCTCCAAAAAACTTCTAGAAGGGGACCCCTTTGTTTACCCGGGGTCCCCGCTGTTTCAACCACTGAACTGAGAGTCATAAACTGTGCATGACCTAACCTTTGCAACGTTCAAGAATCCTCACCTCCCATAAAGGGAAGCACTGTTATGTTTAATTGTTTATGATATTTCAGAATTTTGTGTGTTTTCTGTTAACATGTATTGTTGTTCTGATTTCCCCAGTCCGGGAGTACTGGATTTAACCGGGGGGGAGTGCAGCGCCCCAGAGTCCTGGTCATTGCAGTAACGTCGCTCTGCCGCTAAGGGGAGTGATGTTGCGTCTGATTGCACTAAGGGAGTTCACCTGATCAGGTATCACATACTACACTTCACACTCCGGCCACCAGGGGGGGTGGTTCTATCTAGTAGGCCACTCCTCACATACTCTGGTAAAACTGGGGTTGGACAGCAAGACGGAGAGAAGTAACTGGGAAGAGCTAGAGAGAGGACCTGTCAGGGATGGGATCCTGGCAGACTCCTAAGAGAACAACGCAACAAGTGAGCAACGGGAATACAGCAGAGAGGCAATAGGACCAGAAGGAGTCGTGCTGAAAGATCGAGGCAACATCCTTCTGAGGCGCAAACAGTCGGTGGCCGGAACGCCGAGAAAGTAAGAGACTTTAAGCATTACTTCAAACCACGGCAGGACAGCCAATTATAGGTTGGCTGTCTCACTTAAACACCTAAGCAGACAACGGAGGCAGCTGTGGGAGAGGGGCGACTCTAGAGTCCCGGAAGAACTCCAGGCCTACCCCGTCATACGGGTGCGTCCTAGCCATATCATCTGGGGGACGGAGAGAACGAACATCAGAGACAGACAGAATCAGTTGTGAGGACTATCCCGGGGTGCTCAGCAGGGAAGGACTACAACACATAGGCGCTAGCAGGTAGACGCTGATTCTCACCTGTCAAGGGGAACTCCTAATGTGCCTTTGGACCGGCCGGTCTCAGACAGCTCGGTTAACAGTGCTCTGGATTGGCTAACTCGAAGCCTTCAGTAAAGAGGTAAAGAGACTGCAACCTGGTGTCCTCGTTATTTACTGTGACCGGCACTGCACCGCACTACCACCACCATCCACACCTATTATTGGGCGCCCCTCAGCAGGGTCACGGACCGGGTCTAGCCACCGTGACAACCCCAGAGCAGAGACTCAGAGGCCCGGTACCGGGTACCCCTCGGCCCTGTGGCAGTGGGGGCGCTACAATTCCATATCTAACAAGAGAGGATGGTATGTAATAAAGAAGAGGGAAGTATAAATAACAAAAATAATAAGAAAATCTAATATGTATGGAACGGTGTTGTACATAATAAGAGAGGGCACTGTATAATAATGTAAACATATAAAAAAACATACCCACAAACAATTAAAAGCATTTTAAAAGTCATAAAATGACATATGTGCACAACAACCAATAACAGAGTTGTATGAACCACAGCTAATGATCAAATAAAAGCAGGCAAAATGATGTGCAAATAAAGTGCAATGTAAATGTGAAAAAATACCGCAGACACAATAGTTCAACCAAGGCATATATGATCAGCACCATAAGGACTCTGCCGGCTCAGTGACTGGCCGTGTGTGCTCAGACGCACGAGCAGTTAGAATTTTGGTGACGTACGAGAGATTCCTCCCACACGGCAACAATTAATAGCTTCCAGCCAATCACAGGCCGGAAACTGACATCAGTGGGCATGTCACCGGCGTATGACGTCACTGTCATACCTCAGAACGAAGGTCCACGCCTCAGATGTATCAATTGGAGGACACCGCTGGATCTCAGCCAGGTAAGGGGAAACTTTTTTATTTTTTTTATAAAGCTGCATTATGGGGGTGCGTTATGCTACAATGGTGGTGTATTACACTACTAAGGGGCTGCATTATACTATGGGGCTGCATCATACTATGGGGCTGCATTAGACTATGGGGGTGCATTATACTCCTATGGGAGTGCATTATACCACTATGGGGGTGCATTATACCACTATGGGAGTGCATTATACACTGTGTTCCAAATTATTATGCAAATTGGATTTAAGTGTCATAAAGATTTAATTGTTTTGTTTTTCAAATAAATTCGTGGATGGTATTGTGTCTCAGGGCTCAATGGATCACTGAAATCAATCTTAAACACATGTGATAATTAGTTTTCCAGGTGATTCAAATTAAAGGAAAACTACTTAAAAATGATGTTCCACATTATTAAGCAGGTCACTGGTTTCAAGCAATATGGGAAATAAAAAGGAACTCTCTGCTGCTGAAAAAGCATTAAATAGTGCAATGTCTTGGACAAGATTTCAAAACATTAGATACTTCACGAAAACTTAAGAGTGATCATCATACTGTGAAGAGATTTGTGACTGAAACAGAGCACAGACAGAGTTCATGCAGATAAAGGCATAATGAGGAAGGTTTCTGCCAGACAAATTCATTGGATTAAGAGAGCAGCTGCCAAAATACCATTACAAAGCAGCAAACAGTTATTTGAAGCTGCTGGTGCCTCTAAAGTCCTTCGAACCTCAAGGTGTAGGATCCTTCAAAGGCTTGCTGTGGTGCATAAACCTACTATTCAGCCACCCCTATACAGTGTTCACAAGCAGAAACAGTTGCAGTGGGCCCAGACATACATGAAGACTAATTTTCAAACAGTCTTGTTTACTGATGAGTGTCGAGCAACCCTGGATGATCCAGATGGATATCAAAGAAGGGTTCCTATGTTAACATGTAACTTGGCCTGTTAGGATGTTTTGTAGTTAAATAGCTTTTTTTGTTCATTCCACAAATGAGCATTTTCAGTTCTTTAAAACATATCAAATGTTTAGAATTTCTACTGTGCCTAATAATTTGTAACAGTGCATTCTCAGTTTTTATTCATTTTGGAGATTATACTGTTATCATTGGGAGGTTTCTTCAATAAAATTCGATGCATACTCTAACGGGTGATGACTTTTATTAGACTGACTGTCATTTGCACCGACCATTTAGGAAAATCCGAGAAAAATGTAATTTGCATAATAATTTGGAACATGGTGTACTATGGGGTGCATTATACCATGGGGTGCATTATACCCCTATGGAGGTGCATTATACTCCTATGAGGGTACATTATACCGCTATGCTGGTGAATTATACAGCTATGGTGCTGCATTATACTACTATATATGACTATGGGGCTGCATTATACTATTATGGATGACTATGGGGGCAATATGGAGAGACAAGGGGGAGTATGGAGAGACATGAGGCAGAATGGGAGGACATGTGAGGTCCAGAATATGGGATATTATTATTTCTGTTGGGTCTAATTAAAGGATATTATTTCTGAGGATAGTGTTTTCATTGTGGGGGGAGGAGAGATCCTGTTACTTTGAAAGGCGACACGGTCGCTTTTTTTCTTCATCTGGCATAGTGTAGCAGTTGGGGAAAATTGGAGAATGTGCTCTAGATAACTGTGTTATTTTTTGCAGAGACGATTCCTGGCTGGAAGAAGAGATGGCGGTCTGAACTGGATAAAGAAGAAAACCGAAGATGAAGGCCATCAACTAGAGACATCACCAGTGATTAAGTTTGTTACCTGTACACTGACACTATATACTGTATACTATGTACAGAGCTCCTGTGTATAATGTCACTGTTGATCACTGTATTACCTGTACCCTGATACAATACACTATATGCTGTATGCAGAGCTCCTGTGTATAATGTCACCGGTGATCACTCTATTACCTGTACATGGACACTGTATACTAAATACAGATCTCCTGTGTATAATGGCATTAGTATTGTGGGTTTTTTTTATTAATGATCAGTATTGTAGTATTCGGTCACTATGTGGTGGTAATATGTGAGCTGGTCATGGTGTGGCAGTATTTGTTCCTTTTATGTGCTATTATTCATTCCCTGTGGTGGTAATATGTGGTCTGGTCATGGTATGGCGGTATAGCCGTCTTAGGTGCTGGCTTCTCTGGATGTCTCAGATGAAAAACTCTTGTAAACATGGTTATTGGATGTTGCCCTCCGGCTCCCATGAATTATCTTCTGGTCCGTAACCCCTCTATTGTACCAAATATTGTAGTCTCAATCCAAATTTTCTAGAGTCCAGAATTTCATCCACAATGTACTCTTCTTCATTCAAAAAGTCAAATGGCGCTCCTTCCCTTCCGAGCCCTGCCGTGCGCCCAAACAGTGGTTTACCCCCACATATGAGGTATCGGCGTACTCAGGACAAATTGGACAACAACTTTCGTGGTCCAGTTTCTCCTTTTACCCTTGGGAAAATAAAAAAATTGTTGCTAAAAAATCATTTTTGTGACTAAAAAGTTAAATATTCATTTTTTCCTTCCATGTTGCTTCTGCTGCTGTGAAACACCTGAAGGGTTAATAAACTTCTTGAATGTGGTTTTGAGCACTTTGAGGGGTGCAGTTTTTAGAATGGTGTCACTTTTGGGTATTTTCAGCCATATAGAACCCTCATATACCCTCAAATAAACAGAAATTATCGACCTAAATTTACCACTAACATGAAGCCCAATATGTCACGAAAAAACAATCTCAGAATCGCTAGGATCCGTTGAAGCGTTCCTGAGTTATTACCTCATAATGGGACACTGGTCAGAATTGCAAAGAATGGCCAGGTCATTAAGGTCAAAATAGGCTGGGTCATGAAGGGGCTAAAGGCAGTTTTCCACTCATCTCCTGGGCAGATTCGTATGAGATTATAAGCCCCTCTTAGATAGAGTTTGGTAAAAAGTCTGGACGCCGTCTCTCCAGCAACTCAGGGATTAAGGGTAGTGGGTAGCGATTCTTAATGGTAATTTTATTGATTTCTCTATAATCAATATATGGCCGCAGGGTTTAGTCGTTCTTTTCTACAAAAAACAAGGGTGCTCCAGCTTGCGAAGAAGAAGGTTGAATAAAGCCTTTCTCTAAATTTTCATCTAGGTATTCCTTTAATATTTTTAATTCTGGCTCAGAAAGATAGTAAATTTGCCCAAATGGAATGGATGCTCCAGGAAGCAATTCAACGAGACAGTCATAAGGATGATGAGGAGGCAGTTGATCGGCTTTCTTCTTACTGCATACCTCACCGAACTGTTGGTACTGAGGTGGTAGTTTATCAAAATTCTGATGAGAAATCTCGGAAATTTGAATTTGTTTGGAAACAGATACATTAGCATGGCAATTATTCTTGCAGTACTCAGAGGGAAAGGTAATGGTCCTCGATGCTCAGTTGATAGATGGGTTATGAATTGAAAACCACGGAATTCCTAGAATAACTGGAAATTTTGGAGATTAAATAAGATGAAAACTAACCGCTTCATGATGATTCGGTTTAATACAGATTTCCAGTTCAATTGTCTCGTGAGTAACAGGTCCAGACGATAAAGGTGATCCATCCACAGTTTCCATATCGATGGCCATGGATTTAGTCCTACTTGCAATGATATTGTCAAGTGTGAATTGCAAGTCTATGAGATTCCCTCCTGCTCCAGAATCTAACATGGCAGATCATTGTATATTTTGGCTCCCAATTATGACCTGTATGGGAATGACAGAATGAGATGATGGTGATTGCTCTTTGCCTTTATCTTGCATTACGGATGAGATGGTCTGTAGAACTGGATCTGGCAGTTCAAAGAGGTCTAAATTGCTTTCAGTCTTGGTATTTGGAATGCTATGGTCCTTTGATTGGGACAGTTGATGGCAAAATGTCCAGTGCCCCCACAATAGAGACATAGATTCTCTGTATGCCGTCTCTCCTTCTCTACTGCAGAGAGGTTTATGCATTACATCAATTTGCGTAGGTTCAGGAACACTTTTCCTGTTGTTTTTTTAATGCTGATTGAGTAAAGGAGTAGTTACGGGTGTTTCCAACCACTCACCTTTTCTTTCTTCGTTCAGTGAGTCTCTGATCAATTCGGATGCATAGCTTAATAAAGTCCTCCAAATTATCAGGGGTCTCAACCCTTACAAGTTCATCTGTTATTAGCTATGATAATCCTCGGCGAAATTGACTCCTCTGGGCAGCCAAACTCCATGTGGTGTCTGCCATCCAGTGTCAGAATTCAGAGGTATATTCAGCTACAGAGCCCGCTCTTGACGTAGGTCATGCAATTTGGTTTAAGCTGTAGCACAACAATTTGGGTCATTAAACACTTGGTCCATAGCAGTGATGAAAGAAACTAAGTCATTTAGGAGGTCAGAGTTCTTCTCCACATAAGGTGAGACCCATGCAAGAGCCTCATCAGTCAGGAAATTAATGATAAACAGAACCCTTTTCCTGCCACTGGTAAACGGAGAAGGATGCATCTGGAAATAGATACTGCATTGCTTTAGAAATCCACAGTAGTGATAACGATCCCCGCTGAACTTTGCAGGCAGCGGTATGCGTGCATTTGATTCTAGTGTAGAGTTGCGCAATTCCAGAAGTTGCCTCTGCAACTGAATAATTTCCTTTTGCTGACCCAACACCTGTGTCTTCAACTTAGAAAATTTTTCTTCGTAGTTGGTACCAAAATTCTGAAGTTCAGCAACTTGCTATCTCAGTTGTACTGCAACAGACTTCATTTTGTGCACGTGATTATTCTGTTATAGACTGACCTGGTTTGGAGTAGTGATATTGCAACCACTATGGGCAGCACCGGCAGGTAGCATAGTCAGGGATAGCCAAGGAGTCGATACACAGGAACAGCAATGTAGTTTAAAGGAATAAGCAGTAATCGTAGTCAGGAAAGCCAGAGGTCGATATCAGGAACAGCAGTGTCGTTTGAAGGAATAGGCAGCGGGTGGAAGAAAGCTTGACTAGAGGCTGGTAGCTCAATAATCACGCAATGAAAGGAGACCAAAGCCAGATTTAAATAGAGTGTGCAATCAGGATGAGCCAATCAAGAACTCAGGGTGGTAAACAGGAAACTCAGGGTGGAGACATCAGCAACAACATAGGTACAAGTATTTGGTTTAGCACAGAACTGTTCAGCGAGCTGAATAGCTCAGAGGGAATAGCTGAATAGCTGCCGTCTGGTGCAGAGATACCACTAGGTTCGAATCCTGAGAGAAAGCTGCTGGCTATGTATGTGATCTGGTGATGGGAACTTTTAATGTGTGATTGGTGAGGACATAGTGCAGAAGTGGAGTTTGGTGAGGACATAGTGCAGAAGTGGAGTTTTTCCAAGAGAGGGTGGTGGGACTGTGGAAGGTTTGAGAGGTGGAGGTTGGGCTAGGGTGGAGCCTAGGCAGAGTTCCAAGGGCGCCCTGAAAATGTTGCCAGTATAGGGCCCCAAAATTCCTAGTGGCAGCCCTGATCATATGGTACATAAAGGTGCAGTACTGAGGTATTAGGTCAGTGCTGTTTAAGACGTTTATGGCCCTGATATTCATTGTGCAGCATCTGGATGTAAGTACTGTATCTACATGGTGCTATTATTTTCTACTGTATTGCACCTTTGCATAGCTTTGCAATAGCTGATCATTTTTTGATTTCTCTGCTGTGGCATAAAATTACGTTTTTTTTTTGTGTTTTCCAGATGAGTTTGTAAATCTATTAGTCACTGAGTTATTTTTCAAGTAACATATAGGTAATGTAGAGGATTGTGTTGCGTTGGATTTTAAGTGTAAACTATGTTAATTTATACTTTAGTGAGCCCATATGGATCATTAAAAAGGGTAAAATGTTAAGTGATATCATGCCCACTATGAATGCGTGCAATATAAATATTCTATATTTCCATCCCACGTCTGTCAGCACAATGCTTTATTTTCTGAAAAAACAAACTCATGTTAAAACTGTTTGCTATTGATATTAGGCCATGTAGCAGGTTTAGGATATTTATCATTGGTTTACTGAAGTGGAACATTTATAAAGACAGCAACTAAATCATTCTGTCACTGTAAAATAGAACACAAAACTATGTATTTGTGTAGTAACAAAAATCTAATTGTAGCTGTGTAGCCATCTAGTGGTGAGAAATAGTACTGTATTGTATAGTTGAGTACATGGGTGAGAAATAATACAATACAGAGAAAGAGAAAGCACAGCCAAAGGACTAATTATCTACTGCTAATCATAACATCATCCTTCAAGACAAATAGGACAACTAAGGTAAATTTTCAAGACGTCTAAAAGAAGGGTAAATTAAAGGGCACCTGTCACCCCGTTTTTTCAGTATGAGATAAAAATACTGTTAAATAGGGCCTGAGCTGTGCATTACAACAGTGTATTTTGTGGACCCCGATTCCCCACCTATGCTGCCAAAATACGTTACCAAAGTAGCCGTTTTCGCCTGTCAATCAGGCTGGTCTGGTCAAAAGGGCGTGGTGTCTTCCCCCAGATCTTGCTTAGTTTTCCGTTGGTGGCGTAGAGGTTTGTGCATGCCCAAGGTCCCGAATCCACTGCACAGGGGAGTTAAAAGAGCGCGATGTGCACTATTTCATTGGTGATCGGTGGGGGCGACCATCTTCCTTTGGCCGCGCGTGCGCAGAAGCGGCGCTCTGCTGGCCACGGCTTCAGGAAAATGGCCGCGGGATGCCGCGCGTGCGCAGATGGAGATTGCGGCGGCCATTTTCCTGAAGCACAGTTCGCATCTCGGCTTCAGGAAAATGGCCGCCGCGATCTCCATCTGCGCACGCGCGGCATCCCGCGGCCATTTTCCTGAAGCCGCGGGCAGCAGAGCGCTCCATCTGCGCACGCGCGGCCAAAGGAAGATGGCCGCCCCACCGATCACCAATGAAATAGTGCACATCGTGCTCTTTTAACTCCCCTGTGCAGTGGATTCGGGACCTTGGGCATGCGCAAACCACTACGCCACCAACGGAAAACTAAGCAAGATCTGGGGGAAGACACCACGCTTTTTTGACCAGACCAGCCTGATTGACAGGCGAAAACGGCTACTTTGGTAACGTATTTTGGCAGCATAGGTGGGGAATCGGGGTCCACAAAATACACTGTTGTAATGCACAGCTCAGGCCCTATTTAACAGTATTTTTATCTCATACTGAAAAAACGGGGTGACAGGTGCCCTTTAATACACACATTATATATATATATATATATATATATATATATATATATATATATATATATATATATATACATATCTATATATATAATTGCCTAAGGGGTACTTCCGTCTTTCTGTCTGCAACTTTCGTCACGGAAATCCTGCGTCGCTGATTGGTCTCGCCAGCTGCCTGTCATGGCTGCCGCGACCAATCAGCGACGGGCACAGTCCGATTAGTCCCTCCCTACTCCCCTGCAGTCACTGCCCGGCGCCCGCATACTCCCCTCCAGTCACCGCCCACACGGGGTTAATACCAGCGGTAACGGACCGCATTATGGCGCAGGTAATGCACTCGGTTACCGCTGCTATTAACACTGTGTGTCCCCAACTTTTTACTATTGATGCTCCCTATGCGGCATCAATAGTAAAAAGATGTAATGTTAAAAATAATAAAAAAAACAAAAAAACGGCTATTCTCACCTTCCGTCGTCGGATGATGCGCTCGCGCCTACCACCATCTTCCATTCCCAGAGATGCATTGCAAAATTACCCAGAAGACTTAGCGGTCTCGCGAGAACACTAAGCCTTCTGGGTAATTTCGCAATGCATCCTGGAAACGGAAGATGGCGGCAGCCGCGCTCCCATTGCCAGGACTTCGCTGGATCCCTGCTGGTGAGTTTATAACTATTTTTTATTTTAATTATTTTTTTTAACAGGGATATGGCGCCCACACTGCTGTACTACGTGGGCTGTGTTATATACTACATGGCTGCTAGATGCTGCGTGGGCTGTGCTATATACTATGTGGGCAATGTTAGATACTACATGGCTGCTATATACTGCGTGGGCTGCGTTATACTGCGTGGGCTGCGTTATACTGCGTGGGCTGCTATATACTGCGTGGGCTGCTATATACTGCGTGGGCTGCTGTATACTGCGTGGGCTGCGTTATACTGCGTGGGCTGAGCTACAAACTATGTGGGCAATGTTATATACTGCGTGGGCTGCTATATACTGCGTGGGCTGCTATATACTGCATGGGCTGTGCTACATACTATGTGGGCAATGTTATATAGTGCGTGGGCTGCTATATACTGCGTGGGCTGCTATATACTGCATGGGCTGCTATATACTGCGTGGGCTGCGTTATACTGCGTGGGCTGTGCTACATACTATGTGGGCAATGTTATATACTGCGTGGGCTGCTATATACTGCATGAGCTGCTATATACTGCGTGGGCTGCGTTATACTGCGTGGCCTTTGCTACATACTATTTGGGCAATTGTTGTGGATTCTGTTTGTGGGCTCCCTCTGGTGGTTACTGCTGGTACTGGGTGACCTTGGTGGGTTGCGGCCTTTGGTTTCCACCTGGCCATCAGTGGCTGGGTGTTTCCTATTTTACCTGGCCTTTCTGTCATTTCCCTTGCCGGCTATCAATGTATTCAGATGTGCTCTGTTTGGTTCCTGCCTACCTGCTCCCAGATCTTTCAGGATAAGCTAAGTGCTGATTTTCAGTTGTTTGGTTTTTTGTCCAGCTTGCTTATTATGTCTCTATGCTGGCTGGTGGCTCTGGTGGACTGAGGTTCTCCCCATGTGCAATGAGTTGGCACATGGGTTCTTGTAATCTCAGGATGGTTTTTTTGATTAGGGTTTTTTGCTGACCGCTCAGTCCCCTTTTGTATCGTTCTGCTTTCTGGTTTACAGCGGGCCTCAATTTGCTAAAACTATATATATCATCTCTGTGTGTGTGCCTTCCTCTCATTTCACCGTCAGTACTTGTGGGGGGCAACTATATCTTTTGGGGTTCATTCCGCTGGAGGCAAGTGAGGTCTTTGTTTTCTCTGCAGTGCTGGTTGGCTCTTAGGCTGGTGCGTGGCGTCTGGAGCCGGCGTGGGCACGCTCCCTGGCTATCTCTGGTTGCGTTTGTCGGGCGTAGGGCAGCGGTCAGCCCAGGTTCCATCACCCTAGAGCTCGTCCGTAATATATTTGTACTTTGCTTGTCCTGTGCTATCCCTAGCCATTGGGATTCATGACAGTATAGCCGGCCCACAAAGTGTTAATTGTTTGGGCTGAAGCAGGAGAAAGAGAAGTGTTTAAGGGAATTTTTTTTTTTTTTTCCCTTCAGAGTTTTGCTGCCTAGCCCTTAATTGCTGTCTAGCTGCTTCTTACCTCCTCTTAACCCTTGAATGGCTCTGATCTTAGCTGTTTAACATGGATGTCCAGAGTTTGGCTTCCAGCCTGAGTAATCTCGCGGCAAAAGTTCAAAACATACAGGATTTTGTTGTTCACACTCCCATGTCTGAACCTAGAATTCCTATTCCAGAGTTTTTTTCTGGAGATAGATCTACCTTCCTGAATTTCAGGAACAATTGTAAATTGTTTCTTTCTTTAAAATCTCGCTCCTCTGGAGACCCTGCTCAACAGGTCAAGATTGTAATATCTTTCCTGCGGGGCGACCCTCAGAATTGGGCATTTGCATTGGCACCAGGGGATCCTGCATTGCTCAGTGTGGATGCGTTTTTTCTGGCATTGGGATTGCTCTATGAGGAACCTAACCTGGAGATTCAGGCTGAAAAGGCTTTATTAGCCCTCTCTCAGGGGCATGATGAAGCGGAGATATATTGTCAGAAGTTTCGGAAATGGTCGGTGCTTACTCAGTGGAATGAGTGCGCCCTGGCTGCAAACTTCAGAAATGGTCTTTCTGAGGCCATTAAGGATATTATGGTGGGGTTCCCTACGCCTACAGGTCTGAATGAGTCTATGGCTATGGCCATTCAGATTGATCGGCGTTTACGGGAGCGCAAACCCGTGCACCAGTTGGCGGTGTCTTCTGAACAGGCACCTGAGACTATGCAATGTGATAGAATTCAGTCCAGAAGTGAACGGCAAAATTATAGGCGGAAAAATGGATTGTGTTTCTATTGTGGTGATTCAGCTCATGTTATATCAGCATGCTCTAAACGCACAAAAAGGGTTGATAAATCTTTTGCCATTGGTACTCTGCAGCCTAAGTTCATTTTGTCTGTGACTCTGATTTTTTCACTGTCTTCCATTTCCGTCGATGCCTATGTGGATTCGGGCGCTGCCCTGAGTCTTATGGATTGGTCATTTGCTAAACGCTGCGGTTTTAGTCTGGAACCTCTGGAAGTTCCTATTCCTCTGAAGGGAATTGACTCTACACCATTGGCTATGAATAAACCGCAGTATTGGACACAAGTGACCATGCGCATGACTCCCGTTCATCAGGAGGTGATTCGCTTCCTTGTACTTTATAATTTACATGATGTACTAGTGCTTGGTCTGCCATGGTTACAAACTCATAATCCTGTCCTGGACTGGAAAACTATGTCTGTGTTAAGCTGGGGATGTCAGGGGGTTCATGATGATGCACCTCCGATTTCAATCGCTTCATCTACTCCTTCTGAGATCCCTGCGTTTTTGTCTGACTATAGGGATGTTTTTGAGGAGCCTAAGCTCAATTCGCTCCCTCCGCATAGAGATTGTGACTGTGCTATAGAATTGATTCCTGGCAGTAAGTTCCCTAAGAGTCGTTTATTTAATCTGTCACTGCCAGAGCATACTGCTATGCAGAATTATATTAAGGAGTCCTTGGAAAAGGGACATATTCGTCCATCTTCGTCCCCTCTGGGAGCAGGTTTTTTTTTTGTGGCAAAAAAAGATGGTTCCCTGAGGCCTTGTATAGATTATCGCCTTCTGAATAAGATTACAGTCAAGTATCAGT
Organism: Ranitomeya variabilis; assembly: GCF_051348905.1. Taxonomy (NCBI): domain Eukaryota; kingdom Metazoa; phylum Chordata; class Amphibia; order Anura; family Dendrobatidae; genus Ranitomeya; species Ranitomeya variabilis. The sequence continues at coordinate 543,639,389 of NC_135234.1, forward strand.
ATCCATTGCCATTATTGACTGATTTGTTTGCTCGCATTAAGGGGGCTAGGTGGTTCACTAAGATAGATCTTCGCGGTGCGTATAATCTGGTGCGGATAAAACAGGGTGATGAGTGGAAAACCGCATTTAATACGCCTGAGGGCCATTTTGAGTATTTGGTAATGCCTTTTGGACTCTCCAATGCTCCGTCAGTCTTTCAGTCCTTTATGCACAATATTTTCCGTGAATATCTGGATAAGTTTATGATTGTGTATTTGGATGATATTTTGGTGTTTTCTGATGACTGGGAGTCTCATGTTCTACAGGTCAGGAAGGTGTTTCAGGTTCTGCGGGCCAATTCTCTGTTTGTGAAGGGCTCAAAGTGTCTCTTCGGAGTCCAGAAGATTTCTTTTTTGGGGTACATTTTTTCTCCTTCTACTATTGAGATGGATCCCGTCAAGGTTCAGGCGATTTGTGACTGGACACAACCTACATCTGTTAAGAGCCTTCAGAAGTTCTTGGGGTTTGCTAATTTTTATCGTCGGTTCATTGCTAATTTTTCCAGTATTGTTAAACCTTTGACTGATTTGACTAAAAAGGGTGCTGATGTTGCTGATTGGTCTCCTGCGGCCGTGGAGGCCTTTCGGGAGCTTAAGCGCCGGTTTTCTTCTGCTCCTGTGTTGTGTCAACCAGATGTTTCACTTCCTTTTCAGGTTGAGGTTGATGCTTCCGAGATTGGAGCGGGGGCGGTTTTGTCACAGAGAAGTTCTAATGGCTCGGTGATGAAGCCATGTGCATTCTTCTCTAGAAAATTCTCGCCCGCCGAGCGCAATTATGATGTGGGTAATCGGGAGCTTTTGGCCATGAAGTGGGCATTTGAGGAGTGGCGTCATTGGCTTGAGGGTGCTAAACATCGTGTGGTGGTCTTGACTGATCACAAGAATCTCATTTACCTTGAGTCTGCCAGGCGTTTGAATCCTAGACAGGCTCGTTGGTCGTTGTTTTTTTCTCGTTTCAATTTCGTGGTTTCATACCTGCCAGGTTCAAAGAATGTGAAGGCAGATGCTCTTTCCAGGAGTTTTGTGCCTGACTCTCCTGGAGACTCTGGGCCTACTGGTATCCTTAGGGATGGGGTAATATTGTCCGCCGTATCCCCAGACTTGCGACGTGCATTGCAGGAGTTTCAGGTGGATAAACCGGATCGTTGTCCACCAGAAAGACTGTTTGTTCCGGATGATTGGACCAGTAGAGTCATCTCCGAGGTCCATTCTTCTGTGTTGGCTGGTCATCCTGGAATATTTGGTACTAGAGACTTGGTGGCCAGGTCTTTTTGGTGGCCTTCCTTGTCTAGGGATGTGCATACCTTTGTGCAGTCTTGTGAAGTGTGTGCTCGAGCTAAGCCTTGCTGTTCTCGGGCCAGTGGGTTGTTGTTATCCTTGCCCATCCCGAAGAGGCCTTGGACGCACATTTCCATGGATTTTATTTCTGATCTCCCGGTTTCACAGAAAATGTCCGTTATCTGGGTTGTGTGTGACCGCTTTTCTAAGATGGTTCATTTGGTGCCCTTGCCTAAGTTGCCTTCCTCCTCTGAGTTGGTCCCTTTATTTTTTCAGAACGTGGTTCGTTTGCATGGGATTCCGGAGAATATCGTTTCTGACAGGGGATCCCAGTTTGTGTCTAGATTTTGGCGGACGTTTTGTGCCAAGATGGGCATTGATTTGTCTTTCTCGTCTGCATTCCATCCTCAGACGAATGGCCAGACGGAGCGAACTAATCAGACCTTGGAAACTTATTTGAGGTGTTTTGTTTCTGCTGATCAAGATGACTGGGTTGCTTTTTTGCCACTGGCCGAATTTGCTCTTAATAATCGGGCTAGTTCGGCCACGTTGGTCTCTCCTTTTTTTTGTAATTCGGGGTTTCATCCTCGTTTTTCCTCTGGTCAGGTGGAGCCTTCGGATTGTCCTGGAGTGGACGTGGTGGTGGACAGGCTACATCAGATTTGGAATCAGGTGGTGGACAATTTGAAGTTATCTCAGGAGAAGACTCAGCAGTTTGCTAATCGCCGTCGCCGCGTGGGTCCCCGACTTCTTGTTGGGGATTTGGTGTGGTTGTCTTCTCGTTTTGTCCCTATGAAGGTCTCTTCTCCTAAGTTCAAGCCTCGGTTCATCGGTCCTTATAGGATCTCGGAGATTCTTAATCCTGTATCTTTTCGTTTGGATCTCCCAGCATCGTTTGCTATTCATAATGTGTTCCATCGGTCGTTGTTGCGGAGGTATGAGGTGCCCGTTGTTCCTTCGGTTGAGCCTCCTGCTCCGGTGCTGGTGGAGGGAGAATTGGAGTATGTTGTTGAGAAGATCTTGGATTCTCGTGTTTCCAGACGCAAACTCCAGTATTTGGTTAAGTGGAAGGGTTATGGCCAGGAGGATAATTCCTGGGTGGTCGCCTCCGATGTTCATGCGACTGATTTGGTCCGCGCCTTCCATAGAGCTCACCCTGATCGCCCTGGGGGTTCTCGTGAGGGTTCGGTGACCCCTCCTCAAGGGGGGGGTACTGTTGTGGATTCTGTTTGTGGGCTCCCTCTGGTGGTTACTGCTGGTACTGGGTGACCTTGGTGGGTTGCGGCCTTTGGTTTCCACCTGTCCATCAGTGGCTGGGTGTTTCCTATTTTACCTGGCCTTTCTGTCATTTCCCTTGCCGGCTATCAATGTATTCAGATGTGCTCTGTTTGGTTCCTGCCTACCTGCTCCCAGATCTTTCAGGATAAGCTAAGTGCTGATTTTCAGTTGTTTGGTTTTTTGTCCAGCTTGCTTATTATGTCTCTATGCTGGCTGGTGGCTCTGGTGGACTGAGGTTCTCCCCATGTGCAATGAGTTGGCACATGGGTTCTTGTAATCTCAGGATGGTTTTTTTGATTAGGGTTTTTTGCTGACCGCTCAGTCCCCTTTTGTATCGTTCTGCTTTCTGGTTTACAGCGGGCCTCAATTTGCTAAAACTATATATATCATCTCTGTGTGTGTGCCTTCCTCTCATTTCACCGTCAGTACTTGTGGGGGGCAACTATATCTTTTGGGGTTCATTCCGCTGGAGGCAAGTGAGGTCTTTGTTTTCTCTGCAGTGCTGGTTGGCTCTTAGGCTGGTGCGTGGCGTCTGGAGCCGGCGTGGGCACGCTCCCTGGCTATCTCTGGTTGCGTTTGTCGGGCGTAGGGCAGCGGTCAGCCCAGGTTCCATCACCCTAGAGCTCGTCCGTAATATATTTGTACTTTGCTTGTCCTGTGCTATCCCTAGCCATTGGGATTCATGACAGGCAATGTCATATACTGCGTGGGCTGCTATATACTGCGTGGGCTGCTATATACTGCGTGGGCTGCTATATACTGCGTGGGCTGCGTTATACTGCGTGGGCTGTGCTACATACTATGGGCAATGTTATATACTGCGTGGGCTGCTATATACTGCGTGGGCTGCTATATACTGTGTGGGCTGCTATATACTGCGTGGGCTGCTATATACTGTGTGGGCTGCGTTATACTGCGTGGGCTGTGCTACATACTATGTGGGCAATGTTATATACTGCGTGGGCTGCTATATACTGCATGGGCTGCTGTATACTGCGTGGGCTGCGTTATACTGCGTGGGCTGTGCTACATACTATGGGCAATGTTATATACTGCGTGGGCTGCTATATACTGCGTGGGCTGCTATATACTGTGTGGGCTGCTATATACTGCGTGGGCTGCTATATACTGTGTGGGCTGCGTTATACTGCGTGGGCTGTGCTACATACTATGTGGGCAATGTTATATACTGCGTGGGCTGCTATATACTGCATGGGCTGCTATATACTGCGTGGGCTGCGTTATACTGCATGGGCTGTGCTACATACTATGTGGGCAATGTTATATACTGCGTGGGCTGCTATATACTGCATGGGCTGCTATATACTGTGTGGGCTGCGTTATACTGCATGGGCTGTGCTACATACTATGGGCAATGTTATATACTGCGTGGGCTGCTATATACTGCGTGGGCTGCTATATACTGTGTGGGCTGCTATATACTGTGTGGGCTGCTATATACTGCGTGGGCTGCTATATACTGTGTGGGCTGCGTTATACTGCGTGGGCTGTGCTACATACTATGTGGGCAATGTTATATACTGTTTGGGCTGTGTTATATACTGCGTGGGCTGTGTTATATACTACATGCCCTGTGTTATATACTGCGTGGCCTGTGTTATATACTACGTCGCCTGTGTTATATACTGCGTGGCTGCTATATACTGCGTGGGCTGTGTTATATACTGTTTGGGCTGTATTAACGCATCGGGTATTCTACAATATGTATGTATGTATGTGTATAGCAGCCACATAGTATATAGCACAGGCCACGTAATATTTGTCTGCTATATACTACATGGCTCCTATATACTACGTGGCCTGTGCTATATACTGTGTGGCTGCTATATACATACATACATACATACATATTCTAGAGTACCCGATGCGTTATAATCGGGCCACATCTAGTATATATATATATATATATAATAGAAAAAATGGAACAGCACAACACTTTTAAACTTATAAACTTATCTTCTGGGTGCAAAGCCTCCAGGAAGCCCATCCACCGGCTATCCAAAGTCCATAGATTCAAACAAAAATCAGGCAGCACTCCATTGTTTCTTGATCAATTGTGCAGCGTTTAATCACACCCACATGTCTATCCGACGTTTCGGCTCTAACTGAGCCTTTCTCAAGCCTTGAGAAAGGCTCAGTTAGAGCCGAAACATCGGATAGACATGTGGGTGTGATTAAACGCTGCACAATTGATCAAGAAACAATGGAGTGCTGCCTGATTTTTGTTTGAATATATATATACACTCACCGGCCACTTTATTAGGTACACCATGCTAGTAACGGGTTGGACCCCCTTTTGCCTTCAGAACTGCCTCAATTCTTCGTGGCATAGATTCAACAAGGTGCTGGAAGCATTCCTCAGAGATTTTGGTCCATATTGACATGATGGCATCACACAGTTGCCGCAGATTTGTCGGCTGCACATCCCAAAGATGCTCCATACAAGGCAGGATGGATCCATGCTTTCATGTTGTTTACGCCAAATTCTGACCCTACCATCCGAATGTCGCAGCAGAAATCGAGACTCATCAGACCAAGCAACGTTTTTCCAATCTTCTACTGTCCAATTTCGATGAGCTTGTACAAATTGTAGCCTCAGTTTCCTGTTCTTAGCTGAAAGGAGTGGTACCCGGTGTGGTCTTCTGCTGCTGTAGCCCATCTGCCTCAAAGTTCGACGCACTGTGCGTTCAGAGATGCTCTTAGGCCTACCTTGGTTGTAACGGGTGGCGATTTGAGTCACTGTTGCCTTTCTATCAGCTCGAACCAGTCTGCCCATTCTCCTCTGACCTCTGGCATCAACAAGGCATTTCCGCCCACAGAACTGCCGCTCACTGGATTTTTTTTCTTTTTCGGACCATTCTCTGTAAACCCTAGAGATGGTTGTGCGTGAAAATCCCAGTAGATCAGCAGTTTCTGAAATACTCAGACCAGCCCTTCTGGCACCAACAACCATGCCACGTTCAAAGGCACTCAAATCACCTTTCTTCCCCATACTGATGCTCGGTTTGAACTGCAGGAGATTGTCTTGACCATGTCTACATGCCTAAATGCACTGAGTTGCCGCCATGTGATTGGCTGATTAGAAATTAAGTGTTAACAAGAAGTTGGACAGGTGTACCTAATAAAGTGGCCGGCGAGTGTATATATATATATATACACACACACACACACACACACACACACACACACACACACACACACACACACACACACATATCACACCCAGTGGATAGTGGATATAAAAAGTCTACACACCCCTGATGTGGTTTTCTTATGTGACAAAAAGCTGCCATTTTAACAGGGGGAGTAAATGTGTAATTGTGTAAATCACAGGATGAGTAGACATGTTAATGATATGCAAATAATTATATCGTTGAAACATTTTCCCAATATCTTTCTGTATTGAGAATGAATACTATGCACAGAAATACAGGCACTTACACCCTTTAGCTGCTATCAATAGAGAGCAGCCTGAATAGAGCCTGAAGACCCACCTCTTCCGACAAGCCTACAACCTGCAGTAACCACCGATCAACCAAACCGCTGCATGACCAGCTCTATCCTCACCTACTGTATTCTCACCCATCCTTTGTAGATTGTGAGCCTTCGCGGGCAGGGTCCTCTCTCCTCCTGTACCAGTTATGACTTGTATTGTTTAAGATTATTGTACTTGTTTTTATTATGTATACCCCTCCTCCCATGTAAAGCGCCATGGAATAAATGGCTCTATAACAATAAATAATAATAATAATAATAATCAATAAGGTTATTAGTTGTCTGAGAAATGTTCTGCCACGCTAAATGCATTTGGGCAAGCAAATCATCAAGTTCCACTGCTGGCAACTCCCTTTGCAATTGACCAGTTTGTTAACCTTTTCTCCAAAGTATCCCATAAGGTAATGTAACACCCCAGGTAACCGGTTGTTACAGTGATGTTGCCTTCCTTTCGGGGAGGGCAATATCATGCTTGGAGGTAAGGTGAATCCTCTTTACCAGGTATAGCACCCACATTCAACACATTCCGAATCCAGGCCCGAAGGGGGAGCTCAGGACCTGGATTCAGGGGAGCTTCCCCAGCTTTAAGTGTTCTGGTCTGGAGGAGGAGTCAGTTGAGTCTGAAGTAGACAGTGAACGTGGAAGGAAGTCTGGAACTGAGAGCAGACAGCGGAGCCATGCAGCCAGGACTGAGCTGCAGCTCCAGCAAAGGAAGTGAACCCGATGGGTTGAATGTAGAGAAGCATCTGAGGAAAGGAGAACAGTGGAGAAGGGAAGGGGCTCAGAGGGGAACTGTGAACGTTATTTTTACAACAATTATTTACAACTTCTATTTCCTACAGAGGAGGAACAAGATGCACTAAGGATTTTGGAAGAGTTGGCGGTTGAACATCTACATGAAGGAGGTAAGGTCCCTCCTTCTATACGTCCTCGCTCCAGGAAGTTTCCTCCTTTGTCTTCATGTGCTAATATTGATCTATTTGCCCAGGTTATGATGGAGGAGCTCAAAAAAATCCCTAGATTTATTTCGCATGACAACCTTTCAGGGGAAGAGACTATCAGATGTGCTGCTTAAACCAGTGGACAAGGGTGGTAACGTCGTTCTGTGGCCAACAGCTATGTATGAGAAGGAGGCTTTTCGACAGTTAAATAATGTAACTTGCTACAAGAAATTGACATATAACCCCCTCTCTGCATATTGTGCCCAGTTGGATACTATCATTAAATGGACCCTGCAGAACGACGTTATCACCAAGGACCTGGCCTTTGCTTTGGTGGTGGCTGAGCCCACCATAGCCACCCTATACCTCCTTCCCAAAATCCATAAGAGCACCACGGCGCCACCTGGTAGGCCAATAATCTCTGGCAGGGGGAACTTTCTCGAGCATATCATTAGATGGATCGACTTCCACCTCCAACCCCTGGTAGTCAATCTTCCTTCCTTCCTCAAGGACACAGGGGAGTTGTTGCGCAGGATCGATGGATTGTCTTTGAGGGGTGATACTCTACTGGTTTCAGCGGATGTCGAATCCCTTTATACCAGTGTTTCTCAACTCTAGTCCTCAAGACCCACCAACAGGTCATGTTTTCAGGATTTCCTTAGTATTGGATATGTGATAGAATTAATGCTTGAGCAGGTGATGAAATTATCACCTGTGCAATACTAAGGAGATTCTTAAAACTTGACCTGTTGGTGGGTCTTGAGGACTGGAGTTGAGAAACACTGCTTTATACCAATATTAAACATCGTGATGGAATTTTTGCAGTGAGATATTTTCTTGGTACATCACCATTATCTCCTGGCATGAGGGAGCTTCTTCTGGAACTATTAGAGTTCACCCTCACCCACAACTTCTTTGTTTTTAAGGGGTCCTTCTACCTACAGCTCCAGGGGATGGCCATGGGAGAGACCTTTGCGCCCTCCTATGCCTGTCTCTTCCTGGGGCTGTGGGAGAGGGACCTATTCCTGTCAGACGAACAGGGGTCAATGGACCGCATCCCTTTATGGACGTGGTACATTGACGAGATCTTCTTCGTCTGGCAGGGCCCATCCACCGACCTTGCGCAATTCCTCTCCATCTTGAACAACAACGACCTAAATATCCATCTTACGTCTACATGGAGTGTGAACAGGATAGACTTCCTGGATGTCACTATCTCAAAGGATTCCTCTGGTATGGTGCAGACAGATATCTTTAGGAAAAAAACAGCCACTAACACGCTTCTCCATGCTTCTTCCAGTCACCCTTCTCACATGATCAGGTCGATCCCTGTTGGGCAATTTCTTAGGCTACACTGCATATGCTCTACTGATACAGATTTTGAGAAGAGGTCTAAGGAATTAAGGGAGCGTTTTTTGTCATGCGGCTACAGTGGTAGACCAATTAAAAGAGCATACCACAGGGCTAAATACTCTTCTCTCCAGGACTTGCTCTACAGGGCTAGACCCAACTCGAGAAATCACGATGCTGAGAAAGTTAGATTCATTACATCTTTTGACTCACAATCCAGCAGTGTGAGAGGGGCACTGGAAAAGGCATGGCCTATACTCACGGTTGATCCTATAATCAGCAAATTTCTTCCGGAAAAACAATCTATCACTTTCAGACGCGCCAGGAATTTGAAAGATTATCTGACGCGGAGTCATTATATTGGACCCCATTTGCCCACTTTTTTGAACAGTTTCCCTATCAGGGGAGGTTGTGTTCCGTGTGGTAGATGCATTGCCTCTCCCAACATTGTTCGTTGTGCTTCCTTCACGGACTCTAGTGGCAAAAAACTTTTGAGATAAGACAACATATCACATGCACCACAAGATATGTCATATATCATGCTACGCGTCCATGTGGTTTAATATACGGGCCTGACTACGCGCCAGCTTAAGGTCCGTGTTAGGGAGCACGTTATGGGTATTCAGGCGGCCTCTACTCACACGGACACTTCCACCTTGAAAACACTACCACGCCACTTCAAGACATTTCATGCCTGTGATAGCTCATTGCTTAAGGTGCGGGGGATTGATGCCCTCCATATCAATATCCGGGGGGGTCAATTGACTAAACGTTTGAGTAGGCTAGAAGCACGCTGGATTTGGACATTACAGACGGTATATCCTTATGGCCTAAACGAGAATCTCTCTTTTGTCCCATTTTTGTGATCTCCCGTTTGCTGTACATCCTATCTCGCCGAAATTGCCGCATATATTGTTTTTAATTATGATTTTAATTTATTTATTTATTTCTTGGTTTTCTGTTTGTTATGTGTATTTTGCCATTATGGCTTTAGATTTCTCTGCAATTATAATAGGCTGTGCATGTTCAGTGCTGCTCCCTTAATATAGCTTACTCTTAATATAAGAGTTAATATAGCTGACTCTTATGCTTTGTGAGGGCTTTCTGCCTTTTTCTATACTTTGTACCCTGTTGTTCATTTGCGGTTCCTAAATGAATACATCTAATTTGATTGCATCGCGTCCCTTTAGCCTATATACGAGCATTTGCTCTAACTTAGTTGCCCTGTATTTTGCCCATAACAGATATGTCCGCAGTCTCCTTTTATTCTATTGCGTAAGTGCCGCCTCACCTTTCTTAATCTGCTGGTCTCTGCTCCCGCAGTATGTCTGTTGTCTGGTCACGTGGGGCCCCACGTGTACTGGCATCAGCTGATCGGGCGGTGATGCATTGTACCGGCGTACTTGTTGCTGCTGTTGTTATGACAACGCTGCTCCACTTCCTGTCACGGCCATACTATATAAACCTGCGGTCATGGTACTCTGATACGCCCCCTGAGGAAGGAATCATTCCAAAACGCACGTCGGGTTGGGCTGTGGACGGCGCGGGGTTTGGAGTCTATACTGATGGTATGTTTATTATTAATTCCACCTCTTAGTGAGCTTTCTTCCCTACTGATGTATTAGCGAATATGTTTCGATGCTAGCCCACTGTGGGCTATGAGGTGTACTGACCATGTCTGATTTATATTACCATTGGTGGAATTTGTTTGATATCTATTCACTAGATTGATTCCCTGTGCTGTTTAACTGCCCTGGTCTACATATGCTGCTTTTTTGTGTGATTTTTCCTGCTATGCCTTTTATCTGTTTGATATACAATTAAAAATAAATTTTATTTTATCTACTTCATTGGACTATAAAAACTGTTTTTTGGTGTTTTGTTTTTGTCTTGATGAATTATGCAGTTAGTCCTGCATTTGTCCATATATGCACTGGGGACACTATCTAGGGCTTTGACGTGTTTTATTTCTTTGTGACCCACCAAAATATATTTTTCCCAGTCTGCATACTATGTTATCCTATATTGCTGTTCATCTAAGAACTCTGGTTGTGTCAGAGCTACTGTACTCAGTAAACTATGTTATACATCACAGTGTGGATGGTGTAGAATGCGCGATCCACATGTAGCAACAAGTAGAATGGCATCACAAGAAGAGAGGAGGCTCCGGACCAAGAACAGCATCACCCATTGGACCTAACCGCCCCATAGATGAGTATAATAAAAGGTCTTTTACTATCTTACTATGTTAGGGCTGAAAGGTATTGGCCTTACCTCATATGAGTAAAATCGGGTGACAGGTTCCCTTTAACACTTTAAACCCAGCAGTACTCAATAGCGAAATTGAGTTTTTCGTCTTTCTAAACTGAATTGTGGAAGAATGGATACCGAAAATCGCAGGCTGAGCAGCTAGTTGGAGCGATAGCCATCTATATATACTCACCAGGTTAATAGGAGATGTAATTCCTAAAGAAGGTCGAATCCTTCAAAATGTGTAGGATCAGACATGCCTTTGTGTTCTACGGGCCTTTCCATAGAGGGTGACGTAACACTATCTATTAGCAGATCGTTCACAAACTTATTAGCTGATCGCAGCACGAATGGTCGGAGTGCTACAGTAGGACTCATTACTAGAGATGAGCGAACTCGTTCGTTAAACGTTCAATCTCAAAGTCAGCTGGAACGTTGCACATTCGTGAGCATTTTCCGCAAAATTCTGTAAATGATCGAGTTTCCACTAAGGCTGTGATCTTACCGCTGGTAAGATCGTTGCCGTCGGTCAGAGCCCTGCGGAGATACGCTGTCAGATGTTAGCATGACCCCACAGCTGTGACTGTGACCGAGGGAGTGGTAAATCATTACCAACTATCAGAGAGCCGCGATTCCCACACTGTCAAATCACAGCATGAGCCTGCAGCTGTGATCAGAGGAAAAAAGTTTACCTCTGGTCACTTGCGTCAGTAGGTGGAACTACTACTCTCATTAGCTGACGGCTGCTGCAGTTAATAACAGCAAAATCAGAAAGTGGCTGATGAGAGTATTCAGCAGCCGGCGCCTGCACACTAAATAAACAATAAAGAAAAACGAAATGGGTATTTTTGATAACCAGCCAGGCAAAACTGACAAGGTCTCTAAAGAAGGCGGAAGCTGAAACGCTCGTAGGGGCGGACGCCACTCGAATGAAGGAGCTCTGACTGAGTATGTTTTTTTTAACATTTACATCCCATGGCTTGCATTGTAGGTGACTGAGTATGTTCTGCTCATACATCGCAGGAACAATGATTTCCTTCCCCTCACCATCGTACTGAGTCGATCCTGATGTATTAGCACATTGGCATTTTACTGGCATATGGACATTAATAATTAGCTACCATCTCAGTTGCTCTAGTTGTTAATATTACCTCTTGCACTAGCACTATATCTGTTTTCATATTGTCAGTCCACGGCTGTTTAAATATGGGTAATCACTACATGCCTACTCTTATGCACCTTATGCTATTATGATTATGCTATTCTAGAATTGTTGTCTCTCCTTCAGGACATTTGTCTATATCCCTTCTGGGTGTACGCTCCTGTTTTTTAGACTGTTTTAACTTTTTTTCATTGTTCTGTTATCCTTTTTATCACCTGATTCTAATAAAGCATTACTATGTTCACTAATTGTTGTACTGGGACTTTTTCGTCGGTCTCCCATCTCTTCCTTTCAATTTAGTTTTACTATCTGTCCCCTTTAGCTAACACAGTCTGGTCTATTGGGCTTTACTGTCTATATTGTTGATAACTACGCTATTACTCGCCTATCACCCGAAGATACTTATTTTTGCTCCTGTAACACCCCAGGGTCCTGGGTGTTACAGTGAGAGTGATGTCACGCTTGGAAGATAAGGAAGATCTCTTTTATCAGGTTATCACAAAGCACGCAACATGTTCACACTCCAGGCCAGAAGGGGGAGCTCTGATCCAGCTTGTGGGTGGCTCCCCTATATATATATATTCTGGTCTGGAGGGAAAGTCAGTGAGTTTCAGAAAGTAAGTGCCAGACAGCAGACTGGAGCAGTCTGAAGAGAAGGACATGTGAAGGGCCATGCAGCCAGAGGTGCTGCAGCTCCTGGATAGTGATATACCGAAGGAAGAACAGCGTTTAGTGAGCATGTAGGAGAGTGACACCAGGGGAGCACAGCAGCGTTTGGGCTACCTCCCTGGCCGAGCACAGATTCCGGTAGCCAGAAGACCGAGGTTGTGTCGGACTCTAGGAGGCACAGCAGAAACCGCAGGACAGCTGGACTACAAGTAACCTGTCTGCCCTAATACCCAGGAGGCACAGTGGCACATAGATCCCGGGTCATGATAGAGACCCTATAAAAAGGCTTGAGCCACCTGTCATATGGGTTTTGTGTCCTAACCTTCATGGAGCATGAGTAAACTGTGAGGACCTTGCCAGAAGCCATAGGCAGTAAGGGACTACAACATCACCGTGCTAATAGGAAGGCTTCTAACTCCACCTGCTAAAGGGGACTCTGAATTCGCTTCCAAGCCGACTGGACCCTGCCTGTACCTGTGGTCTGGTGCTCTGGACTGCAGTTGCCTGAAGTCTCCAGTAAACCAGGTAAAGAGACTGCAAACCTGTGTCCTCCATTCTTTACTGCACCTCTTACCATCCTCCTCTACACACCGGGAGCCCTGGGGACCTACTTTACCTGTGGGAATTTGTACCATCTAGCTGCCATATCACCCCAGAGGACCCCTTTAAGCAGCGTTGGTCCCCACTGACCGAATACCACAGGTGGCATCATGAACACAAAGTTTATTAAACCCCTTAAAAGACCTTTCCCTTTTATTTGGGTGCCCAGGGCCACAGACCGGGTCGCAATAACCGTGACATCCCCTTTAATTGTGACCGAACCCGGTACCGAGTACCCATGGCCCTGGCGGGCGACTTACTCCCTTTTCTCATTTTCTAATAAAAGAGAAAGCAAATTTCCCAAGAGAAGGTCAGAACTGGCTTTTACAGTGGGATCTGGTAAGATTTATATGTCTAACGTTGTCATGATGTGATCTCCTCATTTCCAATGCTTACTGTCATTACAGAGAAGAAGAGTCGCACCTTACTGTCATTACATAAAACACTCTGGATCCATCCCAGGTATTGAGGAATAAGATCCTGAGTGTTGTTTGAGACAACCACTACTCGCATGATCAGCTATTTCACTGGAGCTCTCATCTCTCACTACTGTAACAACTTTCATAGGGCAATGACATAACATGCTATGTATATAGTTTTGGTCATATGATGGCTTGATCCTCATCTGCTTCTCTCGAGAGAATAATAAGTTGCTAGTTGGCACGTGTTCACAGACTGTAAATTTGGGGGAGTCCCCCATTTTAATAGCCAGTAAAGGCTAAGTATACAGCTGTGAGCTGATATTAATAGCCTGGGAAGCTCCACGGGTATTACCCCTTCCCAGGCTATAAACATCTGCACCCAGCCGTCGGCTTTCCCTCTGCTGATGAAGCAAATTACACAGGAGCACACGTCATTTTTTTCAGAAAAATAATCTTTTAATAAATAACTACATGTACAGTAAGCTGCACACACAGTGTACTAATTGTATATATCACTGACATCTGTATATATATATCTATTCTATGTGTATATACTGTATTTAAATCATCTATTCTAAGCTGTCAGATCCTGCTGTGATTTTACAGTACGTGGTTACTGAATTGCCAACTTTTCTTCTACCTATGTAATATATATACATATATACTGTATGTGTGTCAGTGACATCTACATATCTATCTATTCTATGTGTATATATCTATTCTATTGTAACTTGTCAGTGTGATTTTAGACAGCACTCGCATGGTCCGAGTGCTGTGCATTTTTTTCTCACACCCATTGACTTCTATTGTGGAATACAATCCGATTTCCATTTACAATCGCAGCATGCTGCGATTTTTTTTCAGTCCAATCGTCATCTGATCTGAGCTGGAAAAAAAATGCAGTTGAACACACAATGATAGAAAACATTGGTCTGAAAGCAATCCGATTTTTAGTCTGATTGCATTTGTCCGATTTCATTGCAACTGGGAATGAGCCCTTAGTCTGTGAAGCAAGCTGAAATTAAACCCATTCTGCAGTAGTGCTTGCATGAAAATCCAAGGTATCATTGTTTAAATCTGATACTTGTCAGGCCATTCATCCCCAGAATCAAAACAAGTTGGATCATAATCTATGTTTAACCTGGCCTGGGCAAATAGTGATACTGCGACATATGAGTTATATGGTCCATTAGGAACAAAAGAGACACCAAACACAAAAAGGGGTAAATTTAACTAGAAATAATCAATTTTATTTATACAATACTGATATTAACATGCCTAAAAAGATAGAAAACATGGGATAAGGAGAGAGCAACGACTAAAAACAAATATGGGAAAAGATAGAAAAAATAACCATATCAGAGCCAGAGACAGAAAAATCCATCATGAGATGGAAAACTGCTGACAAATGATATATTAAACACCACTGCAATGATTTCATACATAATATGTACTAAAATAGAACTACTGTATGAAGTTACTGATACCATAAGTCAACAATACAGGTAATGTTTAGGACACATACATGAACTATCGACCCAAAAAGATATGTAGCCGATTTTAACTTAATCAATAGATCAATAAACTAAAGTAAGGTGGATCAGACATTGTACACTGAATCAATTGAATGACAGAAGTTACCTTGAGAAATGGTGTTAGTAGTAACATGAGCACATGAAGGATATTACAATCGCCTCGATGCGCGTTTCATCAGTATTGTATATAAAAAAAAATATTATTTCTTGTTAAATTTACCCCTTTTTGTCTTTGGTGTCTCAATCATTCTTGATGGGCTATATAACTCATATGTTGTAGTATCAATATATGTCTAGGTCAGGTTGAACATAGATTGAGATCCATCTTGTTTTGGTTGTGTAGTCCAGTCTAGGGGTATGCTCCACTTGTATTAGTGATTCTTTGTATTACCAACACGCAAATCATTACTCTTACAAACTTTTATATCTTCCCATGGTATTGTTCACATTTGGCCTTTCATGGTCACCTTGTTTGATCTTTTTTTATGTCTGATAAATGTCACCTGTTTTCTTTTCCTTATTCAAAATGTTTTGCTTTTGTGATTTTGAAGTACTATTACTCTGTATTCAGACTTTTCACTAAAATCAACAATTTAAAAAAACTAAATAAAAATCAATAATATTAATATTAAATGCGACATAATAAATAGGAGACAAAAACAACAATGTATACAAACACCTACAATAATGAATAAAGAATCAAAAGCCATTTCCTGCACACAGGTGGATGGTATTACGCTATGTGCTCGTGATCAGGAATAGCAGCGTATTTTTGCTGCATCCAAAACACTGCGTTCTAATCACACAGTTAAATCCGCAAGTTCTTAGTGAACCATGCAAATTTAACGCATCTAATGAATGGCTATGGTTAAGACTGCACAGCATCTCCACTGGAGATAATTGACATTATAGCACAGTGGGCACGAGATTTCTATAAATCCCATCCACTGTGCTCGTAACTTAGAAAGCAACATATTGGACGAAGTGCAGGAGAGCTGCGTCCAAATCGCTGCTATTCCAGATAGTGAGCACATGCCATAACCAGTGTTAATGTAAGTGTAAGGTTCAGGCAGGGTGGTAGTCGTGGCTGAGGTAAAAGTCTCTTGCACACCCTGACCTTCCCTCACATACTGTACACTCCACGACTCAGTCAGCATACCTCCAACTTCTTTTCCCTTCGGGCTTCCTATAAAGATCTGCACGTTTTCCTCAGCCAAAGCAGAATAAACAGAGTCACAGTCCCGTTGAATGCTTGAACAATGAACTTTACTTGAAACAGGCACGGTTATTTTCAGCATTTACAGCAGGCTTTACAATACACAGTTTCTTCTCTGTCCCTGTCTCCTCCCTTTCCTTGTCAGCATTTACATCAGGCTTTGCATTACACAGATTCTCCTCTTTCTCTGTCTTTCCTTTATCTTTACTAAGCCGCTTCCGGAACGGACGATACTTACCAGTCCTCCAGTGTCCCCTGTGCCCAGTCTTACTTTAGCGGGGGTCCCCTTCAACCATTTCGCCCTGGTCTCTGGAATGACCGTCCACGCAATAAGCCGCCACATTGCGAGTGACCTGTCCGCACTGCTTAGTTCTTTTCTAGCACCTACAGCTGCAGTCCCACTTATACTGCGCTGTCAGTGACTCTTTCAATGCCTTCCATCTCTCTCTCGTAGCCCTCCTGGCCCTGATGCTGCTTGACTGGATTTTGGGATGTTGCAGAGCTGACAGCCCTGACAGGGCGCTCCCGTCCAACTGATTCAAATTTCCAGATGTTTCCCCGATTAACTGCAGTTAGCTCCTCCCACTTAACTATTTAAAAGCTGAATAACTCTGCACCCCATCTAGTGGCCAAACTAGGGTACTACGCTTTCCCTACAACTATGACAGTAATCATACATAGCATTTGCACAACGGGTACCATAAATATGCACAACATGAATTATTTACAATAGCATAACAAGGAAGGCAAACATTCATATTTATGGACACCTCCTTGTGCCCCTTACATTCCCCCTTCCTTTAACAATGGTCGTCCCGGACCATTCACCGAACACATTTATTGGCTGCAATAAATACTCCACGCAGGGAGGTAACATGCTTAAACAAATTCCTTTTTTTATTTTTGTAAATAAAAGGAAATGACGAATGGCTTCACAGGAGTGCCAAGCTGGTGTTAGGGGTGGTTAAAACTGAAGATGCGCTGTAGATCCAGCCGGATGCCTCGCAGGAGGATCAAACAAGAAAGGGAAAAAAACGGTCATAGGAGCGCATGCGAGATGGTGAGTTGATATAAAATCTTCATTTATTAGTGGAAACTAATAAATGAAGATTTTATATCAACTCACCATCTCGCATACGCTCCTATGACAGCTTTTTTTCTCTTCTTTTTTTCTTTTTGGCTCAGTAAGAGACTCCGGACGCCAACTGCCGCCATCAGGGAGTGCCCATTTGCTCCACAGTAGAGTCCATTAATAAAATCACAAGTTCCTTGCTCACAGTCCTCCAGGTTACACTTAAACTTTAACATGTGTCAGGAGACAGTCCTTCCGATGACATCGTTTACTACATTTTAACAGTTCAGTCTCTTAAAGGTAGATTTTAGCATTTTTGTACAGGAGTAGGACCCTTTTAATAGGTCAACAGTTCTTGAAGGGAGGAGTCCCCCTCCCTTTAATTATGCACTAATATGTGTGCCACGTGCTCACTGCCTTCATCTTTACTAAGCCCGCCTCCGGAATGGACCATGCTTACCAGTCCTCCAGCGTCCCCTGTGCCCAGTCTTACTTTAGCGGGGGTCCCCTTCAACCGTTTCACCCCAGTTTCTGGAATGACCGTCCACGCAATAAGCCGCCACATTGCGAGTGACCTGTCTGCACTGCTTAGTTCTTTTCCAGCACCTACAGCCACAGTCCCACTTCTACTGCGCTGTCAGTGGCTCTTTCAATGCCTTCTTTCTCTCTCTCATAGCCCTCTTGGCCCTGATGTTGCCCTCTGCACTCCATCTAGTGGGCAAACTAGGGTACTACGCTTTCCCTACAACTATGACAGTAATCATACATAGCATTTACACAACGGGTACCATAAATCTGCACAGCATGAATTATTTACAATAGCATAACAAGGAAGGCAAACATTCATATTTACGGACACTTCCTTGTGCCCCTTACATAAGAACTGTAAACACGTTGCATTAACAGTTAAAGGGACTCTGTCCGCACAGAATTACTGTTCAAACCGTTTACAGGAGCTTGGTGCTTCATGGCAGGGCCAATCATTTACCTACACCTTCCCGCCTGCTTGTTTTCCATCTATCTCCTCCCTTCTCTGGCTCTATGAAGCCAATGCTATCAATCAAAGAAAGTGGGTGGAGATAGAGGGAATATAAGCAGGTGGGAAGGTGCACTTATATATTTGGCTTACCAACAAGCACCGAGCGCCTGTACTCAGTTTGAACAGTTATTCTGTGCTGACAGTCGCTTTAAAACATTCCCACTGCAATGCCCAACAGTAAGAAACCCTGCCATATACCATCCACAAAAAAACAAATACATTTGATGGAATAAAAGATGCTGTAAGTTACAAAAAATAGATATCAAATATTTAATATTAAGTTATCTTCTGCTGCTGCTTATAAGCATGCTAATCACTGTCTTTGCCTTACTTTCTAAACTGTCTTATCTGCCATTTACAGTATGCGGCGTCAGCATATTCTGTACCGCTGTGCTATTCTTGTCTTCACTGAGGCTCCAATGTAATTTTCCTATTTCAGGAGCACACACGTGAATTTGTAGTGTGGGGGAACCCATGGGATCACAGAGTGAAAATACAAGCCCAAGCAGCTGTTCTTCTAGTCGGATTTAAGCCCACAACACCAGCACTGCAACCTCGGAGCCATCATGTCGCTTACACATGGTTGTACAAGAGCAGTAATTAAGGACTGACTTGTGTTACAATGTTGTACAATATATCACTTATAATATTAATATCAGTATTATTATGCTAACATAATAGACATCAATTCTTTCAGTGCAGAATGCTTTTATTACATGTACACTTATTTGTGCACCATCCTGAAGGATTCCCACCCAAGCCAGGTTATATGTTCTTGGTGCAGCTGTGCTCGGCACTCGCCAGTCGCCATTAGAAATGCAGGGCCATTCTCATTCATTATGAAGCAGTCACACATGCACAGAAACGTCGTGGTAGCAAAGATCTACAGAATGAATTGTCCATTTTGGAATACAATCAATGACCTCATCACCATTAAAGGAGCCTTGCTGTAAATCAATAGCTGCATCGTGTTTTGGCTGAGCTGGGATTTAATGGAAAGCAGAGTTTTGTCAGCTGTGACACCAGAGAAAATGTGGTTCAAAGGGTCAGCATTTCAGGAAGGTTAACTCAGCCTTTCCCCTACACAATATGCCTCTTCCCACTCGCTAATTATCACGGAACGCATTTTATTTTGGATTAAGCAAGGGTAATTGAGACATTGCAATTACAGTAAATGGCAGACTAATAAAATGCCACATATCAGCTCAGCACTAAAACCAAATGGGTTCTGTGTCTCCTGCCGCTGGGCGAGGACCGGTTTGCAGTTTGCTGGTTTGAATGACACTAGCAGCAGAATAGCGCTGTATAAGTCCAGGTAAAAGCTTTATTGCTGGGATATTTTTAGCAGAGCCAACAGTGCTGCAAAGAACATGTAGTGTCAGGTTAATGAAACGGGAGCTTAGAGCTGGCAAGTTTTTAACGCTAATTATAATGTTCCATGTATGTGATGTGGACTGATCAATGGATAACCAGGGCAGGAGAACCCAGCACAGACTACAGTCAGAGCCAAAAGTTTGGAGACTGACACTGATTTTGTTTTTCGTAAAGTTTACTGCTTCAGTGTTTTTATATATTTTAATCTGATCATTCTATGGTTACTGGAGTGCAATTATAAGCATTTCATAAGTTTGCACATTCTTATATACAATTGCATCAAGTTTACTGAAAGAATTAATATTTACAGTGTTCACAATATTTTCACTCACTGCTTCTTGTTTCTGAAAAATAC
The DNA here is from genome assembly GCF_051348905.1 of Ranitomeya variabilis. Classification (NCBI taxonomy): domain Eukaryota; kingdom Metazoa; phylum Chordata; class Amphibia; order Anura; family Dendrobatidae; genus Ranitomeya; species Ranitomeya variabilis. The sequence continues at coordinate 543,659,484 of NC_135234.1, forward strand.
CCCTGGAGTCAAAATCATCACTACACTTGAAGATAAATTCCCAAAGGGGTATCATTTCCAAAATGGGGTTATTTGAGGGGGGAATCAAGCTCTTTTGGCACTTGGAGACTCTGTATATGGAGTCCACAAACAATTTTATGTTAATTTATTCTGAAAGAGTCAAATAGTTCCTTCCGAGTCTCACCGGATGGCTAAGTAGTACAGTACAGCCATACATGGTGAATTCCCACATTCAGCAGAAATTGTGGGGCTAATTTTGGTGCAATTTTTACTAATTTTCCTGAAAATGTTTAAAATGTAAAATCTGGGACTAAAACTAATTTTTTGTAGTAAAAATGTAATTAAAGGGACTCTGTCACCTGATTTTGGCGGGCCCTGTGTTCGGTCCGATGGGCGGTGTTTTCTGTTGTTTCATTGACCCCTTCCTTTCCCGCTGGCCGCACTATTTTCTTGAATGTGAGTTGGTTTCCTCCGTAGTACACGCGTGCGCAAGGCAATCTTGCCTTGCGCACGCGCAGTATGCTTTGCCCAATTGCGGGCAAAGCCGAAAACCATTAGTGCGCATGCGCCGCCGCACTATGTCCCGGAAGTAGTTTGCTGTGTTAAAATTAAAATCTTGGGTCTAAAACAACATGTTAGTGGTAAAAATGGGATTATTCTTACTTCACTGCTCAATGATATAAAATACTGTGTGGCACATATGCTGTCAATATGCTGACTGCCCACCTAGAATAATTAGTTGAGAGGTGTAATTTGTAAAGTGTAGGTTATTGGGTATTGGCGTACTCAGGAGAAATCGTGCAACAAATTGCATTGTTCATTTGCTCCTATTGCCCCCTTTAAAAATTAAAAACTTGGGGCCAAAGCGAGATTTTAGTGGGACAAAATTGTAATTTTTCTTTTACTCAGCTCAAAGTTATATCATTGTGTGAATCACTTGATGGTTAAAAATGCTCACAACATCCCTAAATAAATTTCTCAAGAGGTGTAGATTCCAAAATGTCACTTTCAGGGTTTCTCCTGTTTTGGCATGTCACGGGCTCTTCAAATGTGATATGGTGTCTGCAATCTATTCCAGCCAAAATGGAGATTTGAGATTCAAGTAGTGCTCCTTCTCTTGAGCCCTGCTGCATGCCAAGCAGTAGTTTGCAACAACGTATGGGGCATTGTGATACTCAGGACAAGCTGTATAATAAATTGGAGGGTCCATTTATTCCTGCTTCTTTAATGATAATGAAAAATTTGCTGCTAAAACAACATATTTGTGGAAAACAAATCACTTTTCATCTTCACTTCCCAATGTTTTAAAGTTCTGTGAAACTCCTGTGGGACGAAAAAAATGCTCACAATACCCATACATGGATTACTTGAGGGGTGTAGTTTCCAATAAGGCATCACTTGCGTGGGGTTTCTGCTGTTTTGACATATCAGGGGCTCCTGAAATCCAACATAGCATCTGCATTCTATTCCAGCCAAAATTGCTCTCCAAATGACAAATCGCGCTCCTTCCCTTCTGAGACGTGCCGTTTGCCTAAACAGTAGTTTTCCACCACATATGGGGTATGCGTGTGCTCAGTACCTCTTACCTTTGTGAAAAGGAAAAAGTTGGGGCTAAGGCAACATTTTTGTGGGGAAAAGTAAAATTTTAATTTGTTTACTTACAACTTGCTTTAATTCCTGTGAAGCACCTAAAGGGTTAAAAAAAATCATGAATGTGGTTTTGAGCACTTTAAGGGGTGCAGTTTTTAAAAAGGTGGAATTTTGGGGTATTTTCTGTCACATAGGCCCTTCAAAGTCAGTTCACATATGATGTTGGAAAAATGAAAAATTGCTGATAAAATGTTAACCCTTTTAACTAGCTAACAAAATAATTATGCTTCAAAAATGATGCTAATATAAATCAGACATGTGTCAATTGTTATTTATTAATTATTTATTTATTAATTATTTTTAGTGTAATGACCATCTGTTTTTAAGAGCATAAAACGTCAGAGTTCAAAAATTGCTACTTATTTAAAAATTTCATCAAATTTCCAATTTTTTATATGTGACAAAACACTCTGGGATCGCCTTTGCTGGGGTCAAAGGTCACGTGGTTTGCGCATTGAATTCTGAGGCGACAGCAGGTTTCCAAGTTGACTGACCTCAGGTCAGGTTTATTAAAGTGAAAGCAAATAGAAAAAACAAAACATAAAAATAAATCCTAGCCTGTCTGGCGCTAACTAAACAAATACGTTGCTATCAAACACCTGGGGGGGCTTCTCCCTCCCAGCTAACATTACACAGATCATGAGCACAGCTCTCACTCACGTTTGTCTCACACAGACAGGCATTCTGTGTGCCCCAGGCTGACGCTGAAAACCCCCAGCTGGTCATCCTTTATTCCTACACTTATTAACCCCTGAGTATCCTGAAAATACTGAGCGGCCTAATTCACATAGGACAAGTACCTGGGCGAGATATACCTGCCCCCGACTACCAGACCGACATGACTCTTACATATAAATAAAAGCAAATCATATCAACCTTAATTTACCATTAATATGAAGTACAAAAACAATCTCAGAATCACTGGGATATGTTAAAGCATTTTAACAGCTACTAGTGCTAGTTCTGATGACATCTATTTAACCATCTAAATGCAGACGCAAGTCATTGACATTTAACTGACACGATTGCCATTGCATGTGCACACCAGCTACTACAGTCACTTACAACACGATCCCAGAGTGCCAAATGGCTGACAAGCAGTTGTGGGCCAACTGAAGACCCTACGACCACTATCTTTTTCTCCTCTCTGCCCAGCTCCTCATGTGATGCTGAGAATGGCTGCGTTAGAGAACGGAATTTTGTTCATATTCTGCAGTAAAGTAATACACCTAAATGAGCTAAAAAATAAACTGTAAAATATAAAAAGATTTGAAAAAAAAAATTAAAGCATTAAATTTCAAATCACTTTTTTGCCCTCTAAAAATAAAAAATAAGCAAATTTGGGTTTCCTGTGTCCGCAAAACTTAATTCTATGAAAATGTAAAGTTCTTTAAATGATAAACATTAAGTTCTAAATGATAAACACATTAGAGAAACTAAACTTGAAATGCCAAAATTGTGTTTTTTCAGTCATTTGACATAACTTTATTAGCAAATTTTTTTTCGGTATCAAAATGTCATATGTAGGGTTGAGCGACTTTTGCTTTTTTAGGATCGAGTTGGGTTTTGTGAAACCCGACCTTCTCAAAAGTCGGATCGTGTGAAATCGGCCGATTCTACTGTAAAGTCGGGCCGATTCTACTGTAAAGTCGGGTCCCGGTCCCGGAACACGAAACCCAATGCAAGTCAATGTGCATCCATCTCTCTCTCTCTCTCTCTCTCTCTCTTCACTCCCCTAACACCTATGTCATCACTCTGCCCACGCTCATTCATTGGCTGAAAAAATGACGGGGAAGGCGTCATTCAAAACGCGACTTTGGCGCCAAGATCGCGTACCGCATGGCCGACCCCACGCTGGGATCGGGTCGGGTTTCATGAGACGCCGACTTTGCCAAAAGTCGGCGACTTATGAAAATGACCGATCCGTTTCGCTCAACCCTAGTCATATGTACTCAAAAAAGTATCAACTACTCTCAATCAACATGTTGTTAGTCCTTTATAAAATAACACCTATCCTCACCTCGGGTGCTGTTGCTGTTGAAGCGATGTCAGCACTGGCTCTTCTGGAGGAAACAAGAGCTGCGGCTGCTCTCTCATCTCCTGCAGATGTCTGATTTGTCCAAAAGAGGTGGGAGTGAAGCCAGCGCTGATTGGTTGCAATGTCAAACGAACACTGGGAGAGTCAGTACCAACAATACTAGAATGGTGCCTACACTTGAGGTGAGTTATTATTTTACTATAGGGAAATCGAGGGATTGAAAATTGGTTGTCTGAGTAGTGGACAATGGCTTTAAGCCTTCCACGCAAAAGCAAAGCCCTCATACAGCTTAATTGACAGAAAAATAAAAACCATATGGATCACAAGAAAAGACAAGATTTTTTGTTCCATAAAAATTTTCAACACATAAAGAGGTCAAAAGAGGTCTTATTATATTATTGCTGCTCCCCTTATGATAGTGCATTTGATTTGAGGCCTTTACAGGTAAGCATCTTTGCCTGTTTTTTTGGTGTTTTCTCTAGAATAGTGGAGGTTTTTTCCTCTTTTTTCTCATTTTGTGGTTTTTGCTGTTAGAGTAGGACTGGCAAGTGTGAGGACCCTTGACATGGGTTGCCAGCTACAGCTTATGTATTGTGGCCATAATATTAACTAATACCTTACATACAGTACAGACCAAAAGTTTGGACACACCTATGTTAATTCATAGTTTTGATGCCTTCAGTGTGAATGTACAATTTTCATAGTCATGAAAATACAGAAAAATCTTTAAATGAAAAGGTGTGTCCAAACTGTTGGTCTGTAATGTATTTTGATATGTTCTTGTGCACTTTATTTATTTTTACTTTTTAAGGTGCAGTTGGGCCCAGATGGCTTTGTAAGTTGTGGCCTCTGTTCGCACAGGACGTAGTACAGTTAGCACTGGGCAGCCAGCCAGAAGGGGGATTAGTAATAGGCTGTGATCCAGATGCTTTGCATTCTCTGTGTGAACACTGCCACATGCAGATTATCTGTTTGCACTGGCGTGCCAAACGGCCAATCCCTGATTGTAGGCTGAATGCCTCATTTGGTATTATTGCACCTGTGTAGTTGCCATCTTTACTCGGGCCCGCTGCACCATGATAGTGCATTTGATTTGAGACCTAGACAGGTAAGCATCTTTGCCTGTTTTTGGGGTGTTTTCTCTAGAATAGTGGAGTTTTTTCCTCTTTTTTCCTCCTTTTGTGGTTTTTGCTGCACCCCTTAGTAGGATGTTTTTTGTTTGTTTTTTTTAAACCTCCATATAGTTTCATAGATATGGGCCTTTTCAGCAAGTGCTCCTTTTTATGTTCTTTACACAGGAGAAGGGTGACTTACAAAATAATAATGCAGGGCAGCCTAAGAAAGAAAAATCACCAAAATCCTTAAAGTTGTTGTCCACTACTCAGACAGCCCTTTTCCAATTGCTAATACTCACCTTCTGTGCTGGGGCCGTTCCAGCGTTTTCGGCTTTGGATCTGCCCAGACTCATGAGTCCGGGGAGAGCCAGTGCTGACATCACTGGAACAGCGAAACATTGTATGTGAGTATAGGTGTTACTAGTTTACTGTGGGGAAAACATAAGAGACTGAGAAGGCGTTGTCCGTGTAGTGGACAACCTCTGAAGGATTTCAGATAAGTATTAGGAATTTAAGTCCTTATGCAGTTATCCCAAACAAGTAGTAGCTGCAGACAGACTTGCGTGGCAATGTGAAAGGAAGCATGGGATTTAGATTGCAGTTTCATAAATGAGAGCATGGTCCACATTTATTAATCAGTTCACATCAGTCAAGAATAATGGAATATGACATCAGCTTCTAAATGCTTTGAAAAGTGTGTGTAGTTTACTGAAAGCGAGTGTGGTCAACATACCAGAACCATCTGTAAAATAAAGTTTCAATCAATATACCCTTAGATTCATGGAAAATCACTTTAATGTGCGGCATGCCACCACAGAGCCATGTGGTAAACAAAAAACAAACTAGTGTAAGTAAAAAAGTAATAATTTATGTAAACTAGTGCAAAAAGTGGAAGATATTGCTCAATGCATTGCTGTCATAGTGAGAAACTTTTACCACCAAATAGTAGACTCTTTATATTAAGACAATGCATTATTATTATGGGGGCACCATACCGTGGAAACTAAGGATGCCAACCTCCACTGACAGACAGGAAAAAGTATAGGTCTATCCAGGGAATACTAGTCCACTTTATCTGTATTCTTTCTTTCCCTATCTAATACCCCTATCGTATATATTAAGTGTTCACAAGTTTGTTATTGTTGAAACATGGATTACTGCAGCTACTAGCTTTCAAATTTCTTAATTAAAAGTTATATTTTAGGGGTCATTTATTCTTTTCTTGTTTTGCCGTTTTAACTGTGGGAAAGGTTGTGTATAGAGCCTTCATAATGTGCAGTGGGACTGTGAGAGCCATTATATTGTGGTTGGGGACTGTGGGGACCATCATGCTCTGTGATGGGACTGTAGTGGCCATCATGCTGTGTTTGTCAGACCATGAGGGACATCATACTGTGTGTGGAGGCACTAAGAGAGCCTTATGCTGTTTTCTATGACTATGAAGGAATCATACTGAGTTTTGGGACTGTGGGGGCCATCATTCTATGTTGTGGAACTGTGGAGGCCATAATACTGTGTTGTTGGATTGTGGGGAGCATCATACTGTGTTGTTGTACTGATGGAGACATCATACTGTGTTTTGGAACTGTGGAACCATCATACTCTGTGTGGGTGAACTGTGGGCACATCAAAGTGTGGGGGGGGGGCACTATGGGAGTTTCATACCATTTTCTATGATTTTGGAGGAATCATACTGTGCTGTTGTACTGGTGGGGTCATCATACTGTGTGGTGGTATTGTGGGGGGCCATCATATTGTGTGGTGGTTCTGTGGAGTCTTCAAGCTGTGTCATGAAACTACGGGGAAATTTACCATGATTGAGTGATATACAACAGGAGTGTCTTGGAGTTATACATTTGTAGCACCCCAGGTTCCTGGCTGTTACAGTGGCATTGCTTTCCTCACGGGGAGAGTGATGTCATGCTTGGAAGCAAGGAAGGATTCCTTTTATCAGGTATTTACAAACATGCAACATGTTCTTACTCCAGGCCTGAAGAGGAGCTCTGATCCAGCATGTGGGTGGCTCCCCTATATATATTCTGGCTGGAGGGAAAGTAGAGTCAGTAAGCGAGAGGAGTCTGTGAGAGAGACAGAGGAAGGATGGGCCGTGCAGCCACGAGAAGTGCTACAGCTCCTGTGAGGAAATCAGGGGGCGTGCAGACCAAGTTCTGCAGCTCCTAGAAAGGAAAGGACGGAACAAGCTGTAGAAAGCATGAAGGAGGAAAGAAGCACAGGAGAGTGAAGAGCTGGAGAGAGAAGCTGCGACTGGGCTGGGTAACCGGAGAGACCGAGGTTGTGGGGATAACTCTATGCCCCACTGCAGAAACCGGCGGACAGCAGATTGCAAGTTACCTGTCCACCATTGACAACTGAGGACACAGAAGCAAATAGAGCCCAGGTCGTGATAGAGGTCCTGTAAAAAGGCTCGAGCTACCTGTCTACGGGTATTGTCCTACCTAAAGTAGGACAGAGAGAAAACGTGAGTGAGAACCTTGTGTGAGGCCTAAGGCAGCAAAGGACTACACCACAGTGCTAGAAGGAAGGCTTCTAACCCCACCTGGTTAGAGGGATTCCAGATTCGCTTCCAAGCCGGCCGGACCTTACCTGTACCTGTGATCCGGTACCCTGGACTGTGGCTGTCTGAATTCATCAGTAAACCAGGTAAAGAGACTGCATCCCTGTGTCTTCCGTTTATTCCCGGCATCACACCATCCTTGCCAAACACATCAGGAGCCCTGGGGACCCAGCTTCACCTGTGGGAAGCCATACCATCCCTGCTGCCATAACACCACCCCAGAGGACCCCTTTAAGCAGCGTCGGTCACCCCTGACCAAGTACCACAGGTGGCGTCACAAACAAACTTTATTCAAACCCCTTCAAAGACCGTTCCCTTTTACATGGGTGCCCAGGGCCACGGGCCAGGTTGCCGCTGCCGTGACACATCCCTTTAAGTACCGGACGCGGTACCGAGTACCCCACGGCCCTGGCGGGCATTCCACATTCATACCACATATTGAACCACTACTTTTCAATCAAGGGGTAAAAAAGGAATTGTGACTTGCAAAAGTGTTCCCAAAGTTCATAATATTGTTCTTCTAGTGGCTAGACAGAGCCTGAAGTTTTACTAGCTACAAAAGCTAAGAAAATAAAAACATAGTATGCAACTTAGCATCGCATGATACAAAGAAGGCTCAATACTTAACCCCTTCCCGACCTTTGACGCCACGTAGGCGTCATGAAAGTCGGTGCCAATCCGACATGTGACGCCTATGTGGCGTCATGGAAAGATCGCATCCCTGCAGATCGGGTGAAAGGGTTAACTCCATTTTCACCCGATCTGCAGAGACAGGGGGAGTGGTACTTCAGCCCAGGGGGGGTGGCTTCACCCCCCCGTGGCTGCGATTTGTAATATTTCACCTATGAAAATGGTGAAATATTACAATCCAGCCATGGCCGATGCTGCAATAGCATCTGCCATGGCTGGAGACCCCGATCTGCCCCCCCCCACCGCCACCGATCGCCCCCCCAGTCGTCCTTTCTGCCCCGATCTCCTGTCCGCTCCCCTCCTCCCTCCTGTCCGCTCCCCCGGTCCTCTTGTCCACTCCCCCGGTCCTCCGATCCCCCCCCGTGTTCCGATCCCACCCCCCCATACTTACCTAGCTTCGATGTCCGTCCCGGTGTCCGGCCGTCTTCTCCATGGGCGCCGCCATCTTGGAAAATGGCGGGCGCATGCGCAGTGCGCCCGCCGAATCTGCCAGCCGGCAGATTCATTACAAGTACATTTTGATCGCTGTGGTAGGTTCTATCGCAGCGATCAAAATAAAAAAAATAATAAATAAACCCCCCCTTTATCACCCCCATAGGTAGGGACAATAATAAAATAAAGAAAATATTTTTTTTTCTTTTTCCACTAGGGTTAGGGTTAGAACTAGGGTTAGAACTAGGGGTAGGGTTAGGGGTAGGGTTAGGGTTACGGGTAGGGTTAGGGTTAGGGGTAGGGTTATGGCATGTGCACACAGTGCGGATTTGGCTGCGGATCCGCAGCGGATTGGCAGCGGATCCGCAGCGGATTGGCCGCGGATCCGCAGCGGATTGGCCGCGGATCCGCAGCGGACTGGTGCGGATCCGCAGCGGATTGGCCGCGGATCCGCAGCGGATTGGCCGCGGATCCGCAGCGGATTGGCCGCGGATCCGCAGCGGATGGGCCGCGGATCCGCAGCGGATGGGCCGCGGATCCGCAGCGGATTGGCCGCGGATCCGCAGCGGATTGGCCGCGGATCCGCAGCGGATTGGCCGCGGATCCCCAGCGGATTGGCCGCGGATCCGCAGCGGATTGGCCGTGCAGAAACGCTGCGGTTGTATTTTCCGCAGCATGTCAATTCTTTCTGCGGATTCCGCAGCGTTTTACACCTGTTCCTCAATAGGAATCCGCAGGTGAAATCCGCACAAAAAAACACTGGAAATCTGCTGTAAATCCGCAGGTAAAACGCAGTGCCTTTTACCTGCAGATTTTTCAAAAATTGTGCGGAAAAATCTCACACGAATCCGCAACGTGGGCACATAGCCTTAGGGTTAGGGTTGGAATTAGAGTTAGGGTTGGAATTAGGGCTAGGGTTGGAAATAGGGTTAAGATTAGGCTTGTGGTTAGGGTTACGGATAGGGTTAGGGGTGTGTTGGGGTTACAGTTGTGGTTAGGGTTGGGATTAGGGTTACTGTTGGGATTAGGGTTAGGATTAGGGTTAGGGTTGGAATTAGGGTTACGGGTGTGTTGCGGTTAGGGTTGTGATTAGGGGTGTGTTGGGGTTAGGGTTGTGATTAGGGTTATGGCTACAGTTGGGATTAGGATTAGGGGTGTGTTGGGGTTAGTGTTGAAGTTAGAATTGAGGGGTTTCCACTGTTTAGGCACATCAGCGGTCTCCAAACGCAACATGGCGCCACCATTGATTCCAGCCAATCTTGCGTTCAAAAAGTCAAATGGTGCTCCCTCCCTTCCAAGCCCCGACGTGCGCCCAAACAGTGGTTTACCCCCACATTAGGGGTACCAGCGTACTCAGGACAAACTGGGCAATAACTGTTGGGGTCCAATTTCTCCTGTTACCCTTGCAAAAATAAAAAATTACTTGCTAAAACATAATTTTTGAGGAAAGAACAATTATTTTTTATTTTCACGGCTCTGCGTTATAAACTTCTGTGTAGCACTTGGGGGTTGAAAGTGCTCACCACACATCTAGATAAGTTCCTTCGGGGGTCTAGTTTCCAAAATGGGGACACTTGTGGGGTGTTTCTACTGTTTAGGCACATCAGGGGCTCTGCAAATGCAATGTGACGCCCGCAGACCATTCCATCAAAGTCTGCATTTCAAATGTCACTACTTCCCTTCCGAGCCCTGACGTGTGCCCAGTGGTTTACCCCCACATATGGGGTATCAGCGTACTCACAACAAACTAGGCAACCAATATTGGGGTCCAAATTCTCCTGTTACCCTTGTGAAAATAAAAAATTGCTTGCTAAAACATCTTTTTTGAGGAAAGAAAAATGATTTTTTATTTTCACGGCTCTGCGTTGTAAACTTCTGTGAAGCACTTGGGGGTTGAACGTGCTCACCACACATCTAGATAAGTTCCTTGGGGGGTCTAGTTTCCAAAATGGGGTCACTTGTGGGGGGTTTTGTTGTGAATTCTGTTTTTGGCTCCCTCTGGTGGCTACTGGTGGTACTGGTTGACTTTGGTCTTGTGTTTCCAGTGCACCTGTTTTCATCAGGAAATTGGGAGTTTCCTATTTAGTCTGGCTTCTCAGTCACTCTAGTGCCGGCAATCAATGTTACCAGAGCATCTCTGTTGCTTGCTACCTGCTCCAAGTCTGCAATTCAGCTAAGTTGAAATCTTTGGCTTTTTGTGTTTGTTTTGTCCAGCATGCATTTATATTTCTCGTGCTGCTGGAAGCTCTAGTGATCTGAAATTACTACTCCGGTGTCATGAGTTGATAACGGAGTTAAGGTGGTTTCAGGATGGCTGCTTAGGGTTTTGAGGTAACCGCGAAGTCCTCTTTTGTATTTTCATCTATCTAGTCAGAGGGCCTCACTTTGCTGAATCTATATTCATACTGCGTTTGTGTTTTCCTCTTACCTAACCGTTATTACATGTGGGGGGCTACTATAACTTTTGGGGTTTCCCTGGAGGCAAGCCAGGTCTGTGTATTCCTCTTATAGGGGTAGTTAGCTCTCCGGCTGGCGCGAGGTGTCTAGGGATACAACGTAGGCACACCCCCTGGCTACTTTTATTTGCGTGTTAGGTTCAGCATCGCGGTTACCTGAGATACCATCTTCCTAGAGCTAGTCCGTTTTTGCCCATGTCCCTGCCATTGGGAATCATGACAGTATTGCCGGCCATAATGTATTAAAGGTATTGGCTAAAGAAGGAGAGAAAAAAGAAGTTTCTGACACTTTTTTTTTTTTTACTCAGAGGTTCTGTCTAGCCATAATTGCAATCTGCTGTTTTTTGTTTTTTTTTCTCTCCTCTTAACCCCTGAATGGCTCAGATCTCTGCTGTTGAGAAATTGATATCCAGAGTTTAGCTTCTAATCTTAATACTCTTGCCTCTAAGGTTCAAAATATCCAAGACTATGTGATACATGCTCCTATGTCTGAACCCAAGATCCCTATACCTGAGTTCTTTTCTGGAGATAGATCTCGCTTTTTGAATTTTAAGCACAATTGTAAATTGTATCTTTCTCTGAGATCTCGTTCCGCTGGAGACCCCGCTCAGCAGGTTAAAATTGTTATTGCCTTGTTGCGGGGTGACCCCCAGAATTGGGCATTTGCATTGGCACCAGGGGATCCTGCGCTGCTCAATGTGGATGCGTTTTTTCTGGCACTGGGGTTGCTCTATGAGGAACCTAATTTGGAGATACAGGCTGAAAAGGCCTTGCTAGCCCTCTCTCAAGGGCATGATGAAGCTGAAGTATATTGTCAAACATTTCGAAAATGGTCTGTGCTTACTCAGTGGAATGAGTGCGCCCTGGCGGTGAATTTCAGAGAAGGTCTCTCTGACGCCGTTAAAGATGTCATGGTGGGGTTTCCTACGCCCACAGGTCTGAATGAATCCATGACTATGGCTATTCAGATTGATCGGCGTTTGCGGGAGCGCAAACCTGTGCACCATTTGGCGGTGTCTTCTGAGCAGGCACCGGAGATTATGCAATGTGATAGAATTCTGTCCAGAAGTGAACGGCAGAATTATAGGCGTAAAAATGGGTTGTGCTTCTACTGTGGTGATTCTGCTCATGTTATATCAGCATGCTCTAAACGCACAAAAAAGGGTGATAAGTCTTTTGCAATTGGCACCTTACAATCTAAGTTTATTTTGTCTGTAACTTTGATCTGTTCATTATCATCTATTACTGTGGATGCCTATGTGGATTCTGGCGCTTCCTTGAGTCTTATGGATTGGTCCTTTGCCAGACGTTGTGGGTTTAGCCTAGAGCCTTTGGAAGTTCCTATCCCTCTGAAGGGTATCGACTCCACACCTTTGGCTAGGAATAAACCACAGTTCTGGACACAAGTGACTATGTGTATGACTCCTGACCATCGGGAGGTGATTCGCTTCCTTGTGTTGCATAACTTGCATGATGTCTTAGTGCTTGGATTGCCATGGTTGCAAACTCATAATCCAGTCCTTGACTGGAAAACAATGTCTGTGTTAAGCTGGGGATGTCAGGGGGCTCATGGGGAAGTACCTTTCGTTTCCATTGCTTCATCTACTCCCTCTGAAATTCCGGCATTTTTGTCTGATTATGGTGATGTTTTTGAGGAGCCTAAACTTAGTTCTCTCCCCCCTCACCGGGATTGCGATTGTGCTATAGACTTGATTCCGGGCAGCAAGTTTCCCAAGGGTCGTTTGTTCAATCTATCTGTGCCTGAGCATGCTGCTATGCGAGAGTATATTAAGGAGTCCTTGGAAAAGGGACATATCCGTCCATCCTCATCCCCTTTAGGAGCAGGTTTTTTTTTTCGTGGGTAAAAAAGATGGCTCCCTGAGGCCCTGTATTGATTATCGCCTGTTGAATAAGATTACAGTCAAATACCAGTATCCTTTGCCACTACTGACTGATTTATTTGCTCGTATTAAAGGGGCAAAGTGGTTCTCTAAGGTTGATCTTTGGGGTGCGTATAATTTGGTGCGGATCAAGCAGGGAGATGAGTGGAAAACTGCATTTAATACGCCCGAGGGCCATTTTGAGTATTTGGTAATGCCTTTTGGTCTTTCTAATGCTCCTTCAGTCTTTCAGTCCTTTATGCACGATATTTTCCGTAAATACCTGGATAAATTTATGATTGTGTATTTGGATGATATTTTGATTTTTTCGGATGACTGGGAGTCGCATGTTCAACAGGTTAGGAAGGTTTTTCAGGTTTTGCAGTCCAATTCTCTGTTTGTAAAGGGTTCAAAGTGTATCTTTGGGGTTCAGAAGATCTCCTTTTTGGGGTATATTTTTTCCCCTTCTTCTGTTGAGATGGATCCTGTCAAGGTTCGGGCTATTTGTGATTGGTCGCAACCTACTTCCCTGAAGAGTCTTCAGAAGTTCTTGGGCTTTGCTAATTTCTATCGTCGATTTATAACTGGGTTTTCAAGTGTTGCTAAACCTCTGACTGATTTGACTAAGAAGGGTGCTGATGTTGCCAATTGGTCCTCTGCGGCTGTGGAGGCCTTTCGGGAGCTTAAGCGCCGCTTTTCTTCTGCCCCTGTGTTGTGCCAACCTGATGTTTCGCTCCCTTTTCAGGTTGAGGTTGATGCTTCCGAGATTGGAGCGGGGGCGGTTTTGTCGCAGAAAAGTCCCGATTGCTCAGTGATGAGACCATGTGCATTTTTCTCTCGAAAGTTTTCGCCCGCTGAGCGAAATTATGATGTCGGTAATCGGGAGCTCTTGGCTATGAAGTGGGCATTTGAGGAGTGGCGTCATTGGCTTGAGGGTGCTAGACATCAGGTGGTGGTCTTGACTGATCACAAGAATCTGATTTACCTTGAGTCTGCCAGGCGTCTGAATCCTAGACAGGCGCGCTGGTCATTGTTTTTCTCTCGGTTTAATTTTGTGGTTTCATACTTGCCGGGCTTGAAAAATGTGAAGGCAGATGCTCTTTCTAGGAGTTTTGAGCCTGACTCCTCTGGTGATTCTGAGCCTACGGGTATCCTTAAGGATGGAGTGATTTTGTCTGCTGTCTCCCCAGACTTGCGACGTGCTTTGCAGGAGTTTCAGACTGATAGGCCTGATCGTTGTCCGTCTGGGAGATTGTTTGTTCCAGATGAGTGGACCAGTAGAGTCATCTCAGAGGTTCATTCTTCTGTGTTGGCGGGCCACCCTGGAATTTTTGGTACCAGAGATTTGGTGGCCAGGTCCTTCTGGTGGCCTTCCCTGTCTCGGGATGTGCGTACCTTTGTACAGTCTTGTGATGTTTGTGCTCGGGCCAAGCCTTGCTGTTCTCGGGCTAGTGGATTGTTGTTGTCCTTGCCTATTCCAAAGAGGCCGTGGACACACATCTCTATGGACTTTATCTCTGATCTCCCGGTTTCTCAGAAAATGTCCGTCATTTGGGTGGTGTGTGACCGTTTTTCTAAGATGGTTCATTTGGTACCCTTGCCCAAATTGCCTTCTTCATTGGAGTTGGTTCCTTTATTTTTTCAGAATGTGGTTCGCTTACATGGTATCCCGGAAAACATTGTGTCTGACAGAGGATCTCAATTTGTGTCTAGGTTCTGGCGAGCGTTCTGTGCCAGGATGGGCATTGATTTGTCTTTTTCATCTGCGTTCCATCCTCAGACTAATGGCCAGACGGAGCGAACTAATCAGACCTTGGAGACGTATTTGAGGTGTTTTGTGTCTGCTGATCAGGATGATTGGGTCGCCTTTTTGCCGTTGGCAGAGTTTGCCCTCAATAATCGGGCCAGTTCTGCTACTCTGGTTTCTCCTTTCTTTTGCAATTCAGGGTTTCACCCTCGTTTTTCGTCTGGTCAGGTGGAGTCTTCGGATTGTCCTGGAGTGGATTCTGTGGTGGATAGACTGCACCGGATTTGGAGTCATGTGGTGGACAATTTGAAGTTGTCTCAGGAGAAGACTCAGCAGTTTGCTAATCGTCATCGTCGTGTGGGTCATCATCTCCGTGTTGGAGACTTGGTGTGGTTGTCTTCTCGTTTTGTCCCTATGAAGGTCTCTTCTCCTAAGTTCAAACCTCGTTTCATAGGTCCTTATAGGATTTTGGAGATTCTTAATCCTGTATCTTTTCGTTTGGACCTTCCAGCATCTTTCACCATTCATAATGTTTTCCATAGGTCGTTGTTGCGGAGGTACGAGGTACCGGTTGTTCCTTCTGTTGAGCCTCCTGCTCCTGTGCTGGTGGAGGGTGAATTGGAGTATGTTGTGGAGAAGATTTTGGACTCTCGTATTTCCAGACGGAGACTTCAATATCTGGTTAAATGGAAGGGATACGGTCAGGAGGATAATTCTTGGGTGACTGCCTCTGATGTTCATGACTCTGATTTGGTTCGCGCCTTTCATAGGGCGCATCCAGATCGCCCTGGTGGTTCTCATGAGGGTTCGGTGCCCCCTCCTTAAGGGGGGGGTACTGTTGTGAATTCTGTTTTTGGCTCCCTCTGGTGGCTACTGGTGGTACTGGTTGACTTTGGTCTTGTGTTTCCAGTGCACCTGTTTTCATCAGGAAATTGGGAATTTCCTATTTAGTCTGGCTTCTCAGTCACTCTAGTGCCGGCAATCAATGTTACCAGAGCATCTCTGTTGCTTGCTACCTGCTCCAAGTCTGCAATTCAGCTAAGTTGAAATCTTTGGCTTTTTGTGTTTGTTTTGTCCAGCATGCATTTATATTTCTCGTGCTGCTGGAAGCTCTAGTGATCTGAAATTACTACTCCGGTGTCATGAGTTGATAACGGAGTTAAGGTGGTTTCAGGATGGCTGCTTAGGGTTTTGAGGTAACCGCGAAGTCCTCTTTTTGTATTTTCATCTATCTAGTCAGAGGGCCTCACTTTGCTGAATCTATATTCATACTGCGTTTGTGTTTTCCTCTTACCTAACCGTTATTACAATTTCTCCTGTTATCCTTGGGAAAATAAAAAATTGTGGGCTAAAAAATCATTTTTGAGAAAAGAAAAATTATTTTTTATTTTCATGGCTCTGCGTTATAAACTTCTGTGAAGCACTTGGGGGTTCAAAGTGCTCACCACACATCTAGATTAGTTCCTTGGGCGGTCTAGTTTCCAAAATGGGGTCACTTGTGCGGGAGCTCCAATGTTTAGGCACACAGGGGCTCTCCAAACGCGACATGGTGTCCGATAATGATTGGAGCTAATTTTCCATTCAAAAAGCCAAATGGCGTGCCTTCCCTTCCGAGCCCTGCCGTGCGCCCAAACAGTGGTTTACCCCCACATATGGGGTATCATCGTACTCAGGACAAACTGGACAACAACATTGTTGTCATATTACCAATTTCTCCTATTACCCTTGGGAAAATAAAAAATTCTGGGCTAAAAATCATTTTTGAGGAAAGAAAAATTATTTTTTTATTTTCACGGCTCTGCGGTATAAACTTCTGTGAAGCACCTGGGGGTTATAAGTGCTCACTATGCATCTAGATAAGTTCCTTGGGGGGTCTAGTTTCCAAAATGGTGTCACTTGTAGGGGAGCTCCAATGTTTAGGCACACAGGGGCTCTCCAAACGCGACATGGTGTCCGCTAACGATTGGAGCTAATTTTCCATTCAAAAAGTCAAATGGCACGCCTCCCCTTCCGAGCCTTGCCGTGCACCCAAACAGTGGTTTACCCCCACATATGAGGTATCGGCATACTCAGGAGAAATTGCCCAACAAATTTTAGGATCCATTTTATCCTGTTGCCCATGTGAAAATGAAAGAATTGAGGCTAAAAGAAATTTTGCGTGAAAAAAAGTACTTTTTCATTTTTGCGGATCAATTTGTGAAGCACCTGGGGGTTTAAAGTGCTCACTATGCCTCTAGATGAGTTCCTTGGGGGGTCTAGTTTCCAAAATGGGGTCACTTGTGGAGGAGCTCCAATGTTTAGGCACACAGGGGCTTTCCAAACGCGACATGGTGTCCGCTAACGATGGAGATAATTTTTCATTCAAAAAGTCAAATGGCGCTCCTTCCCTTCCGAGCCTTACCATGTGAACAAACAGTGGTTTACCCCCACATGTGAGGTATTGGTGTACTCAGGAGAAATTGCTCAACAAAATTTAGGATCCATTTTATCCTGTTGCCCATGTAAAAATGAAAAAATTGAGGCTAAAATAATTTTTTTGTGAAAAAAAAGTACTTTTTCATTTTTACGGATCAATTTGTGAAGCACCTGGGGGTTTAAAGTGCTCACTATGCTTCTAGATAAGTTCCTTGGGGGGTCTAGTTTCCAAAATGGGGTCACTTGTGGGGGAGCTCCAATGTTTAGGCACACGGGGGCTCTCCAAACGCGACATGGTGTCCGCTAAAGATTGGAGCCAATTTTTCATTCAAAAAGTCAAATGGCGCTCCTTCCCTTCCGAGCCCTGCCGTGCGCCCAAACAGTGGTTTACCCCCACATATAAGGTATCAGCGTACTCAGGACAAATTGGACAACAACGTCCGTCATCCAGTTTCTCCTTTTACCCTTGGGAAAATAAAAAAATTGTTGCTAAAAGATCATTTTTGTGACTAAAAAGTTAAATGTTCATTTTTTACTTCCATGTTGCTTCTGCTGCTGTGAAACACCTGAAGGGTTAATAAACTTCTTGAATGTGGTTTTGAGCACCTTGAGGGGTGCAGTTTTTAGAATGGTGTCACTTTTGGGTATTTTCAGCCATATAGAACCCTCAAAATGACTTCAAATGTGAGGTGGTCCCTAAAAAAAATGGTTTTGTAACTTTTGTTGTAAAAATGAGAAATCACTGGTCAAATTTTAACCCTTATAACTTCCTAGCAAAAAAAAAAAATTGTTTCCAAAATTGTGCTGATGTAAAGTAGACATGTGGGAAACGTTATTTATTAACTATTTTGTGTCACATAACTCTCTGGTTTAACAGAATAAAAATTAAAAATGTGAAAATTGCGAAATTTTCAAAATTTTCGCCAAATTTCCGGTTTTTTCACAAATAAACTCAGAAATTATCGACCTAAATTTACGACTAACATGAAGCCCAATATGTCACGAAAAAACAGTCTCAGAATCACTAGGATCCGTTGAAGCGTTCCAGAGTTATTACCTCATAAAGGGACACTGGTCAGAATTGCAAAAAACGGCAAGGTCATTAAGGCCAAAATAGGCTGGGTCATGAAGGGGTTAAATTCATAAAATGCTTTGTTGATCAGGCCTTAATCTATATTCATATGGATTAAAAGGCTATGAGTTAATAAAGAGTCTCCTTTACGTTGAATGCCGCTTAACCCGTGCAGAAGTTCAGCATAGTTATATTAAACAATGTTGTCAGTTAAAAGACATAATATGTTTCTTATCATTGTTACACTAAGGAAACGAGATAACACAGACAAGATTTCACTACCATCTTTTTAGTGACACCATTAACTTGTCATGATATTATTTAAAGGAAATGTTACTTTAAAACTTTTAAAGCTATTTTATAAACTTCACAGGCAGAAAATCTGATCCGGTGGGGAATATTTATCAAGCTAAAGCAGAATTCTGATGCAATTTGCACCAAAATCTGTCTTTCCTAACTTGCATCATATTTATTATGTATTTGATACAATTCCTGTCCCTTGATCAACAAAGGGGTGTGACCTCACTGTAAAGTGTGACGTCTTTGAAAAAAGGTATAGCCTAACTTAACACCATGTGCCTAAAATTGTAGTAAAATTGTTGCATAAAGTAATACAACTAATAGGTGGTATAAACTTGTCATTCTAAAATTACACCAGATTTACTAAATAGCATGAAACACTGTGATAAATCCATTCTAAGTTTGATGTGTCTAAGAATTAGACAGTATTGATAAATCTGCCTCAATGTGCTATGCTAATGTACTGCCTGACAGGGGCGGGACAAGACACAGGCATTCTTTTTTTGGTGTTCTTTGAATCCCAGTGTCATGACCACTCTCCCGCATCCTGCATATTACAGTGCATAACCTTTGTCTCAGAGTGTTCCTTTAAAATTGCTTTCTTGTTCTCCAAGTAAACCTGACATCACAGTGTCAGCTTTGGTTGTGTAGCCTATCATCCTTAACAAAGTGCCCGCTCTAGGATGGCCACAGTGATTCACATGATTCACTTGAAGGTTTCAACTGGAACATGAGATTATTCAATATAAGGCTACTAGCAAAGCAGATTTAGTCTCTCAATGAGGGTACCATCATAGTTTTTACATGCTGTATTTTTGCACCAAGCTTGGTGATTACAAGACAGAACAATTGTACATTGGTTATTATACATCCGAGCTGAGGCAGAGTTTGGAGGTTGCTAGTGGACAAAGTAATAGAGGGTAATTTAAAGTGTTTTCCCCAGGAAACTGGCATAAAACACTTTGAAAAATCCCAATTGAGGGACTTCTGGCACTTTCTTGTCAGTACCAAGCAGCTCCACCAAAATGGAGTGAGTTAGGAAGGAGCGGGTTGTGACTTCGCCCATCCATCATGTTCATGCAAAATCGCACCCAGCAAAGTCACAGTGTGACTGGAGTTGGGAAAGGGCTGGAGGAACAATAAAAGTGCAAAACGGTGTTATCCAGATTATATCGTTAAGCAAAAGGAAGTACCACTTCTCTGATGCAAGATACGTATGAGACATAACACTGAAATAGTATTATACAGGAGTCCCTGCTGCTGCAGCCACACAGGTTTGCAGATGCAACTGAGTATTTAGGCAGTTTGGAGAAAGAAGATAACCTGCGCAGCGGAGTCCAATTCATGAGGTTGTCAGTGTGGTTTATTCTCGATGTGTTTCAAAGTATTCTTCCTTTTCAGTACCCCATTGTCCTCCATACAGTATAATGCACTCCCCATAGTCCTCCATACAGTAAAATGCACTCAAAATATTCTTCCATATAGTATACTGCACTCACCTTAGTCCTCCATATAGTATAATACCCCCCCCCCCCCCCCATAGTCCTCCATACAGTATTCTGGCCAGCACAATGTTCTTACTGGTTTCTTTTTTAAAAAATCACCGTTTCTCCTGGTTCCCTGGCTACTCCTGTCTCTGCATCGAGCTTTCTGAAGTGCCGTACATCTCAGCAGAGCGGGCACCATGTAGTGATGTCATCATGCCTGCTTTGCTGAGACAGCAGATGCAGAGGAAGAATGATGGGAAGTGTCAGCTGACACTCAATCGTCATTACTCTCAACTGAACTGGCATCAAGGGTAGCGATGCAGTTGAACTTGCGATGGTGGGCGTGTACACAATGACAGCGCACTCTCTGTTGACAGCAGTAATAAGTAAGTAATAAGTAATAGCAAGCATGCAGAGACAGATGACATCATTACGGATGATCTGAGCTGGCAACAGAGCACCCGCTATCATTGCACAGCATGCATGAACTATCAGTGACTATCAGTTACAGCCACTGAAACGAGCATCATTGATGACACTTCGTTGTTTGGGAGGAGGCAGAGGCTGCAATCACTGCCACAATCTCAGTGCATGCTGGGATACTCAAAAGTAATGTCATCAGTGGGCAAAGGAATGAAGTGTCATCAGTGATACTCATTTCAGGGGATAGGCTAATCCCTGTGCGCTGTGCACTGTGCAATGTGTACAATGACAGTGCGCTCTGTTGCCAGCTCAGATGAGCAGTAAAGATCAACAGAGTCCAGTGCCAGAATACTCAGCCTAAAGAGACAAGCACTGCCCCTGACATCACTATTCTCTGCACGCTGTGTATTCTAATAAAGTGTTCTACTGTCGGCTCATTACTGCTGATCTGAACCGGCAACAGAGAGCATTCTGTCTTTGTGGGGCACATTGCATAGTGCACTCCTCGCACGAACTAGATCAGCCCCTGAAACAAGCATCACTGATGACACTTCATTTCATGGCAATGGGCAGGGTTGCGACAGTGACTGCAGTCTCTGCTCCTGATGACGCTTCGTTTGAATATCCCAGCATGCACTGGGATTCTCAAATGAAGTGTCATCCAAAAGTAAGTAAAAAAAATAGAAAATCAGTTGGATAGTGCAGTTAATGAAGGATAGGGAATCTTTAATGCAAGTATATTAGAAATAGTTTTATGACACTAAATAGAAAGAGATTAGGAGGAAAATTACTTTGGACTTCGGACCACCCCTTTAACTCTTTAACCAAGAATCACACTCTGCACTATGTATGCTCCTAACAGCAGAAGACTAAAAAGGCCAAACGAGATAGTGTAATAAACGGTGCATTTACCAACAAGTACCATATGGTGGGCATAATTTCAAACTAGTCAAATAATGAATAATGAATCCCAATTTGTGGGTTGCTTTGTGTCCATAACATTGCGTACAAATTGCTGTGACCCTGAAAACAGTGTCTGGTTACAAAAGCATTTGCTTCATGATTTCATATTTTAATATTCCATTAGTAGAAGCTGTAGTAGTATTTAATGAAACTGTCTGATAATAATAAGTTGCAGTGAAAGAATTTATGCAAAGTAGAATTTGACCTTATGTTTGTCCTATCTCTGCATTTTGATGGCGAATTTAGTAGAGACTGCCAACAATGTACGGTACATTTCTGATTAAAGGGACTGCCAGATGTAGAGAAGTAATTTTGGAAATATAGACCTTTAGAGACTTCAGACATTACCAGGAAGGCCACTTATTTCAGAC
This sequence comes from Ranitomeya variabilis, assembly GCF_051348905.1. Taxonomy (NCBI): domain Eukaryota; kingdom Metazoa; phylum Chordata; class Amphibia; order Anura; family Dendrobatidae; genus Ranitomeya; species Ranitomeya variabilis. Next base: position 543,681,098 of record NC_135234.1, read on the forward strand.
AATTCAGCAACTTGGCATGTCAACATGTTATGTTATAGGTTGAACTCGACTTGTTTCTACCTCCAACCTTACAAACTATGAAACTATGTCCATGCACCCCATTGGCAGCCCATGCAAATTTCATCTGATTGAGGGGGGCCCACAAACCAGACACCATAATCAAATTGTAATGCTGCTGCAGTGCGGTATAGCGCAACCTCCACCAGGAGATGCTGGTGAGGGAAGAGAGGATGCACACACAGCTCCAGCTGACCCAATTTTTTAGATCAGCCCCCTTACAAGTTAAATCAGTGAGGGGTTTGACCACCTGAGAAAACCCCTTGATGAATTTTCTATAGTAATCAGCGAAACCCAGGAAACGCTGAAGACCCTAGAGATCTCTGGGTTGCACCCAATCCACAATAGCTTGTACCTTTCTAGGGTCCATATGGAACCCCTCAGCAGACAAAATAACCCCTAGGAAGGACAATTCTTGAGCAAAAAATGAACACTTCTCCAGTTTAGCAAAGAGTGAGTTTTCCCTGAGCCTCTGGAGAACCGCACGGAATTAACCCATGTCCCATGTGACTCTGTTTATCAGAAGAATATATAACGATATAATCCAGATAAACTACGATGAAGCACACAATAAAATCTGAGAAAACATGAAAGCAGATTGTCCAGAATAAAACATGAAATACGTTCCTGGTACAAGGAACCCACTTTAAGGAGAAACTCCTCTTAGCAAACTTGATGACATTCTTAGCCAGTGGTGTTTTGTCAATGGCAACAATATGAATAAGAGTCTCCAGCCTAACTGTCCGTAACTTACACTTGGTCACCAAGTTAGAGTCAATAAAGTTCATGGACGACGCGCAGTCTACGAAAGCAGAAGTGGGCGTGCAGCAACTCCCAAAACTAAGTTCCACTTCCAACAGTACTTTTGAAAATGAAAAAAAAGGTACCTGAGAGTCTGAATGACCTCCACGACAATCACCCACACTCAGCCGTTTGTAGGTTGACGGGCAGGAGGGGCAGTCCTTTTTCCAATGTCCGGGATCTCCGCAGGAAAAACACTTCTTTCCTTCACCTCGCCGTCTCCTCTCCTTCTCTTTGAGGTTGTTGGTCCCCACCTCCATGGGTTCAGATGGTGGAAAAACAGGATTAGCAGGGAGTAACGGAACCTCTCGCTGTATAACACTTCTCTCCCATAGCCTCCGATCCATACAAATAGCCTGAGTCATAGCCTCCTCCAATGAGCTGGGTGGTGGATGGAGAGCCAGAGCGTCCTTCAGGTGGTCCGACAGTACTCTCCTGAACTGACATCTCAGCGCAGAGTCATCCCAGGACACTTCAGTGGACCATCGACAGAACTCGGAGCAATACCATTCAGCCGAGAGCTTCCCCTGAAATAGACTCAAGATTGTGTCCTCTGCCACTGTGACCCAGTCAGGCTCATCACAAATAAGTCCTAAGGCCTCAAAGAATCTGTCCACAGACACATGTTCAGGGTGTAATGCCTACTACATGTCTTGGGGACACTCGCTTGGCAGGGGATTCTGTTATGATCCGGTGGTAGGATCACCAAACTGACCTGATAGGTAAACCTGAATAATAGGACAAGCTCCAGGGATGTGGAAACTATACCGACCGCAATCCTGATCCTATCCACACACACTAAAGGCAGCCGTGGAGCGTTACCTAAAAACCTAGACTCCTCTTCACGGCCTGAGAAACTGGCTACCCCTAGAGAGAAAGCAAAGCATCACTTGCCTCAGAGAAATAACCCCAAAGTTTAGGCAGCCCCCCACAAATAATAACGGTGAGTTAAGGGGAAAATACAAACGTAGGAATGAAAAACAGGTTTAAGCAAATGAGGCCCGCTAACACTAAATAGACAGAAGATAGCAGGAATCTGTGCGGTCGGTACAAAAACTATCAAAAACTATCCACGCAGAAAGTACAAGAACCCCCACACCGACTCACGATGTGAGGGGCGCACTCTGCTCCCCAGAGCTTCCAGCAAGCGAAAAATCACATATAAGCAAGCTGGACTGAACACATCATATACTGAGAAACATTTTCAAGGAAACAATGAGCAAAAAGAACTAGCAAGACTTAGCTTCTCAGAAATAGACAGGTCACCAGGAAAATCCAGGAGAGGTCAGAACCAGTACTGAATACAATGACAGCAGGCAACAAGTAAAGGTCCAGGTGGAGTTAAATAGGAACCAGCATAGCAGGAAATGAGGCAGCTGAGCCCAGCTCCAGACCCGCAGTATCGCTAAGAGCCACCAGAGGGAGCCCAGACGGAATTCACAACAGGATTCAAGCACTCAGGCACGGTTTTTCCACTTAAAACAGATTGTGTGGTTTATTCTCTCCATAAACCATAGAAACAAAAAGGGTAAACAGTCTTTACATCAGGCCGACACAGTATTAATGTCCATAACAGATGCTCTGCCAATCTGCAATGTCCAGCACTCAGGCTCTATCTGAAGCCATGGACACAGAAAGGCTTCTCCGTCTCAAAACACAGACCACTCTGTAATGTCCAGCCTGGACACATGGAAGTCTGCTACACTGGCAGACTCCCAAATACTCACTCACATGTGTCAAACACACCTCCATTAAGTAGCCTGAAATCACACCCACAGGTGAGGTAACATCACATGCACTGTCACGTGATCATGACACCACTGCAGGTCCTCAAACTCCTGCAGGGAAAAGAGGTACAGTAAGCACCCCCCCTGAGAGGTGAGATATATGGGTAGCCAGACCATCCAATCTCTCATAGCTACCCGCAACCCGGACCCAGGTGCACTAAACGACATCTTTAGTGCTCACGTGCACTAAAGACAAAATACTCCGGGTTGCATCGCAGGGAGCATCCATCCCTATGACACATACCTCCCATTAACCATGTGACCACCAGTCACACCACAAGGGGTAGAAGTAGGTAAAGAAAAAGCCCATGACTGAGGTCCCTCCCGCAGTAAGAAAATGATTATCCCCACCCACTGACTCTCATCTCCAGAAGATCGGAGCCTAAAACAACAGCTTGCAACTCTCCTTGAACATACAGAACCTCTCCTTTTCCCCGGAGAAGGTATCTGGGAGCCTGACTGTAAGCTCAGGAAAGTGCAATGAGACATCAACAGTGTTCGAGTGCTTACAGACAGTCTGCAAAGATTTTACTGTGTCAGAAAGTTCCCTTTGCAGGTGGTTATGAAACGAGGCCAAGGCCCTCTGATCCACAGATAGAGCCTGCATCATTTGTGCCAAAATGTCCATTTGATCAGCCAACATATGGAGCGGATCCATAGAAAGCAGAGTAGAGGGAAAAAAAATGCAAAATCCCCTTTAAATGTAGGGTCAGTGATGATGTAATGCTGCTGCAGTGCAGTATAGCGCAACGTCCACCAGGGGATGCTAGTGAGGGATGAGAGGTTGCCCACACAGCGTAACACCACTGAGCAGCAGCACAAGCGCCATCAAGTGGTAAAAGAGTGGTCAGACGAGCTGAGTCACAAACTGTCAGGACAAGAAGTAACAGAGGTCACAGCAATACACCTTTCAAATACAAGCCAGAAGTCAGACCCGGACGGGAGCAGATATAACAGAGACAAGAGACAGTAAAACAGGTCAAAAGACAAGAAGGGTCACATGCCAAGAGGTCCAAAAACAGGGAGGGAACACTAAGACAAAGCTGGGTGGCAGGAAAGGAAAGTCACGGGAACAGAGTGCGCAGGCAGAGGACAACACACGGTATCAAGGGGTCAGCTGCTCTAGCTTGGGAGCATGAGCTATCACTGACATTGGTCTGCAGGCCACAGCAGACTGAAATAGCCACACAGGATTCAAAACAAGGCAGAGGTTAACCCCCGCATGACCAGACCGGGGAGAAAATGACAAGAAACAAACCCCGGCCTGGATCACGACACAAATTTTGTTGGGTGACACTTCTTATACAAAGAAGAGCCAAAGCTGATATCGCCATCCACTTTTCTTCCCCATGCAAAGTGCTTCAGAAGTGTTTAATATTGAAGTTAATACGACTTACTAAGACACTTTCATAATCAAAATCCCACCATTGCAAACATAAAACATATCGACCTCAATTTAATATTATCATAAATTATAACGTGCCACAAAAAACAAAATCACTGGGATATGTTGAAGCATTCCAGAGTTATTACCATGCAAAGTGACACTGGTCACATTTCAAAAATTTGGCCTTAAATATTAGGTACAGAAATTCTGCAGCATCACAAACTTAAGAAAAGCTCATCGTGGGAACGTAGCCTTAGGTCAGTATGTGTACATGTTAAGTATTTACAGCATAAATTTCTGCACCATTTCTACATCTCTTGGTAAGAAAAACATTGCACAAAACAGGCGCGTTTTTGATGCATTTTTACATGCATTTTTGGTGCAGATTTTTCCCCACTCAATTAATAGGGGTGAAATCTGCAGCAACAATGCTGAAAGAATTGATAATCTGCAGTTTTAAATTTGCTGCAAATTTCCAAGAAAAAATAAGCAATGTGTGCATGAGACTTCAGGAATCTCATTTACATTACTGGTACTAGGAAATCCTTCAGGGTCTGTGACAAATCTGCGCAGAAAAAGAACGACACAAAAAAGCGACAAATCTGCAGCGTGTATGTGCAATGTGAGTGATTGATGAAATCCTATGGGGAACATCATATTCTAAGAATAATTTAGAGTGTTTAATTATGAAATTAAAACATTTTACTAATTTATTTCTATTATCAATCTCCCTTTAATGTCCCTGTGAAATCCATTCCTTTTCTTAGCAGCTCAGCTTGTCACTATGGCATATTTTACTTTTATCATAAGGATATCTGTCTGGTTCAGTTCAGTAGCTAAGTCAGTCCCCTTCTCTGTCGTGGTGATGGAGACCTAGAAATGGAGACTGGCATGACTAATGAGCAAAGCCAGATAGCTAGCCATGTTCAAGCATGTCACCTACAGCGAGAGGGCAAAGCTCTGTACTGTGTTAACCCCATGAACATTTTTGCACAGAATTTTTTTTGCTTATTTGCTTCTGAAATGCACAGTTAAGCAACTTTCTAAACAGTCATCACTAAAAGTTTTCTACCATTTTGCTGCTGTAGAATGTCTGTAGGTCCTCTATTTAGCTCAGAGTTTTTGCAGAAATCTTACAAATCTATCAGCGTTCCTCCTGACATCTGTCTGCTCTGCCATCCCAGCTCTAAATGTTAGTGGGAGTGGGAAGGGGTTGTACACAGATGTGCAGTGGAGAGTGTAGAAAGTAGCTAAGGAAGAACAGATAGGTTAGAGGCAAAGAAGGAAAGCAGCAGTCAATCATTGCAATAGCCTTTAACAGTTAATATAAGGAGAGGAAAAGCCCAAGTTTACATTCATACTTTCATTACAAATGTGTGATATGATATGCAATAAACATATGTCATATACTGCACACTTAATATTTTCATGCTAATAAGCATTTATCAAAAGACAAGACTGGCTGCCCAATATTACATCCTACACCCCCGATGGCCCACACCAAGCTTTCTTGGAATAGCTGCCTTACTATGTGAGCATAGTGTGCCTATGAAGCGTCATTAGGCAGCCCGAAGATAATCAAATCAGCTGCACCCACTGCGCACTTTACATTATAGCCGATGTCCCTACTGAGAATATTTATTCCGAAACCAGCCACAAAAGGCTTCCTTATAAATGTGCAGTGCAGCTGCTGCTTGTGTTTAGCCTCTCATGTAAAGCATGAATAAACATGAAGGTAAAATCAAATATCTGACTTGTTTCAGTTATTGTATAATGTATACGGATAATATATTCAAGGAGGAAACAACAAATATTGTTTTAAAGCATTGTCAGTGTATTATCTTGTATTTCATCTCAATAAAGAAAAAATAGTCTGTACCTGTAGTTAGGATTATATCTGTACTAATAAATCCTTATCATTATTTATCATATAATATATTTTATAGTAATGACAGATAATACATACTGTATGGCCATATATAAATAAATATACAGAATGAGACAGTGCCAGTGAAAAAACTATTACCGTATATACTCGAGTATAAGCCGACCCGAGTATAAGGCGACCCCCGTAATTTGGCCACAAAAACCTGGGAAAACTTAATGACTCGAGTATAAGCCTAGGGTGGGAAATGCAGTAGCTACCGGAAAATGTCAAAAGTAAAAATAGATACCAATAAAAATAAAATTAATTGAGACATCAGTAGGTTTGAATATCCATATTGAATCAGGAGCCCCATATAATGCTCCATAAAGTTTATGATGGCCCCATAATGTAATAATTATAGGGGATAACTCAGGAGACTCTTTGCGTGGAACAAGGCAACTACAGGACACAGTTTTATAAGTGGTAAAGTCTACATTATCACTCGGTGATTCAAACAGGTGCAGAGAGAAACTCAAGTCCGCAACACTAGGTGTAAATATTAACCCTGCTGTTGTCTTCGGTCAAAAACGACCGATTTTGAACTTTAATATTTTTAAAAAAATTCAAGATGCGGTTCTGAAACTTGTGGTTGATTGACTTTTCCTCATTTGAGGGGTTCTTACTATGCGTATTTTTATATATTTTTTTTATGTTTACTTTTTGCTCCACAATTTTTTATACACTTGTACTCTTCGGTCAAAAATGACCGATAGCCTTTTATAGTGATCTCCAGCCATTTTATGAGTAAAATAAAGGAGCTATAATCTCATTTTGGACTATATATCTACTACTATTTACCAATTTATTTAGGTCCTTTTGGTCCATGCAGATTTACACATACATTTATTGTTATTAGTTATAGTTTACAGTTGGATGAATCATTATTTTTGTATGTGCAATATGCATAAATATTCCAATAAAGCCATGTTAAATGTTTTGACAAAAAAAATAAAAAGTAAGTTTTTCTTTCCATTTTTCATTTGTTTATAAACAACCAGGTTCACATACAATATAATACTGCAAAAAATATTCAATTAAAACACTTAAATTAGCTAAAAATCAAGACTTTATTAGGTCCGGTCAAAAATGACCAGAAGATAACAAGTGTATAGTGGTAACCAGGAGAATAGCAGGGTTAAACGCAGCTTAGCAGTCTATAGGAAACTTCAGAGGAAAATGCAATCAAGCAGAAAGTCTATGAAGGACAGTTATTCTTGAGGATACTTGACACGAATAAATCCTTATCTTAGTCCAAACACAGATAGATAAGCTTATAAGGCAGTTCAAATAATATCTTAGCTCAACCAGGGAGGCCTGGTTAATAGTCTCAGGTTTTTGCAGAGCAGCAAACGCTTACATGTCCAGAAAATGCAGATGGAAGTAAATACGAGCAGCAGATGAAGGAGGATTACTGGAACTGGTGTATGCAGCAGGAAAACAGAGCAGAGTAGCAGGATCACCACACAGGTTCACAGGAGAAGGTATATAGCCAGGGAGTAATCAGAGGTCAGGAGCTGGATGCAAGGCAGAATACTCTAGCACAGACTGAAGGCTGGGGTGGAGTTTTATAGCTGGAAGACACAGTGCACATGAGACCAAAGACGCCATCTTGGAAAAGGGCAGTAATGCACAAAAGGTAAAAAATGTTCAGAGTCCTGACATTACTCCCTCCTTAGAAGCGGCCTCAGGACGATCCTGGACCTGGTTTCTCAGGGAATCTCTGATTAAAACGAGAAATCTTCTGTTGGGCATTGATGTTTTCCACAGGTTCCCAAGAGTCTTCCTCAGGGGGATATCCCTGCCATCTTATCAGATATTGGAGCCGATTCCTGCGAATCCTGGAATCAATAATTTCCTCTACCACAAACTGCTCTTGCCCATCAATCACCACAGGCTGCGGAGGTGACACAACACATCCCTGGATTGTATTAGGAGATACAGGCTTTAGTAAAGATACATGAAAAACTGGGTGTACCTTCATAGTCCTAGGCAGCTTCAGCCAGCAGGCCACAGAGCTCACAAAACTGTTGATCTTGAAAGGGCCAATGAATTTCTGTCCACGTTTTTGTGAAGGAATGTTTAACTTCAGATTCTTAGTTGCTAACCACACGGAATCTCCTACCTTGAACATGGGTGCAGGTTTACGGAATCTATCAGCCTATCTCTTATAACGTTCTTGAGCTGTGGTCAGGGATTCCTTCAGAACCTCCAGATTTTGTCTCATCGCAGTCAGCCTTTCCTCCACTGCCGGAACTGGAGAATTAATTGGAGACCTAGGTAAAATACAGGATGATAACCCAGATTGGCAAAGAAAGGTGTAAATTTAGTAGAGGCGCTCTGAGAATTATTATATGAAAATTCGGCTAACGGCAGCAACTCCAACCAATCATCCTGGAGATGGCTGACATAGCATCTTAGATATTGTTCCAGCGTCTGGTTGGTACGCTCAGTCTGACCATTTGTCTGGGGATGGTAAGCGGAAGAGAGACAGACATTAATATTGAGTGCAGAACAAAACCCCTTCCAGAATCTTGAAGTGAACTGCACTCCACGGTCAGAGATGATCTCATCCGGAACCCCATGTGTTATGACCCCAATGGCGAGGGTCTCAGAGATATCAGCAAGTCTGTGAAGTACAAAAATCCAGCTCATAGGGCAGTGGTAACTGGGTTGACCATATATCTACTCCTAACGCCAACACTAGAAGTAGCCGGGGAACATGCCTACGTTGGTCGCTAGATGTCTCGCGCCAGCCGGAGAGCTAACTACCCCTAGAAGAGGAAAACAAAGACCTCTCTTGCCTCCAGAGAAAAGACCCCAAAAGTTGGATACAAGCCCCCCACAAATAATAACGGTGAGGTAAGAGGAAATGACAAACACAGAGATGAACTAGGTTTAGCAAAGAGAGGCCCACTTACTAATAGCAGAATGTAGTAAGATAACTTATATGGTCAACAAAAACCCTATCAAAAATCCACTCTGGAGATTCAAGAACCCCCGAACTGTCTAACGGCCCGGGGGGAGAACACCAGCCACCCTAGAGCTTCCAGCAAGGTCAGGATACAGATTATATACAAGCTGGACAAAAAATGCAAACAAAAACGAATAGCAAAAAGCAAGAAAGCAGACTTAGCTTAATCAAGCAGGAACCAGGATCAGTAGACAAGAGCACTACAGATTAGCTCTGATATCAACGTTGCCAGGCATTGAACTGAAGGTCCAGGGAGCTTATATAGCAACACCCCTGACCTAACGACCCAGGTGAGCATACAAGGGATGACAGACATACCCAGAGTAAAATCACTAGTAGCCACTAGAGGGAGCCAAAAGGTAAATTCACAACAGTACCCCCCCCTTAGTGAGGGGTCACCGAACCCTCACCAAGACCACCAGGGCGATCAGGATGAGCGGCGTGAAAGGCACGAACTAAATCGGCCGCATGCACATCAGAGGCGACCACCCAGGAATTATCCTCCTGACCATAGCCCTTCCACTTGACCAGGTACTGAAGCCTCCGCCTGGAGAGACGAGAATCTAAGATCTTCTCCACCACGTACTCCAACTCGCCCTCAACCAACACCGGAGCAGGAGGCTCAGCAGAAGGAACCACAGGCACAACGTACCGCCGCAACAAGGACCTATGAAATACGTTGTGAATGGCAAATGACACCGGAAGATCCAGGCGAAAGGATACAGGATTAAGGATCTCCAATATCTTGTAAGGACCAATGAATCGAGGCTTAAATTTGGGAGAGGAGACCTTCATAGGAACAAATCGAGAAGACAGCCATACCAAATCCCCAACACGAAGTCGGGGACCCACACCGCGGCGGCGGTTGGCAAAACGCTGAGCCTTCTCCTGTGACAACTTCAAGTTGTCCACCACATGATTCCAGATCCGCTGCAACCTATCCACCACAGAATCCACTCCAGGACAGTCAGAAGGCTCCACATGTCCCGAGGAAAAACGAGGATGGAAACCGGAGTTGCAGAAAAATGGCGAAACCAAGGTGGCAGAACTAGCCCGATTATTAAGGGCAAATTCAGCCAACGGCAAGAAGGTCACCCAATCATCCTGATCAGAAGAGACAAAACACCTCAAATACGCCTCCAGAGTCTGATTAGTTCGTTCCGTTTGTCCGTTAGTCTGTGGATGAAAAGCGGACGAAAACGACAAATCAATGCCCATCCTACCACAAAAGGATCGCCAGAACCTGGAAACAAACTGGGATCCTCTGTCCGACACAATATTCTCAGGAATGCCGTGCAAACGAACCACGTTCTGGAAGAACACAGGAACCAGATCAGAAGAGGAAGGCAGCTTAGGCAAAGGAACCAGATGGACCATCTTGGAGAAACGATCACATATCACCCAGATGACAGACATGCCCTTAGACACCGGAAGATCTGAAATGAAATCCATAGAGATGTGTGTCCAAGGTCTCTCCGGGACAGGCAAGGGCAAGAGCAACCCGCTGGCACGAGAACAGCAAGGCTTAGCTCGAGCACAAGTACCACAGGACTGCACAAATGACCGCACATCCCTTGACAAGGAAGGCCACCAAAAGGACCTGGCCACCAGATCTCTGGTGCCAAAAATTCCCGGGTGCCCTGCCAACACTGAGGAATGAACCTCAGAAATGACTCTGCTGGTCCATTTAGCAGGCACAAACAATCTGTCAGGTGGACAAGAGTCAGGCCTACCAGCCTGAAATCTCTGCAACACACGTCGCAGATCTGGAGAAATAGCTGACAAGATAACTCCTTCCTTAAGAATACCCTCAGGTTCAGCGACTCCAGGAGCATCAGGCACAAAGCTCCTAGACAGAGCATCGGCCTTCACATTCTTAGAACCTGGTAAATACGAGACCACAAAGTCAAAACGGGAGAAAAACAATGACCAGCGGGCCTGTCTAGGATTCAGGCGTTTAGCAGACTCGAGGTACATCAGATTTTTGTGATCAGTCAAGACCACCACACGATGCTTAGCACCCTCGAGCCAATGACGCCACTCCTCAAATGCCCACTTCATGGCCAACAACTCCTGATTGCCCACATCATAATTTCGCTCTGCCGGCGAAAACTTCCTAGAGAAAAAGGCACAAGGTCTCATAGTAGAACAACCAGGACCTCTCTGCGACAAAACGGCCCCTGCCCCAATCTCCGAAGCATCCACCTCAACCTGAAAGGGAAGTGAGATGTCAGGCTGGCACAAAACAGGCGCCGAAGTAAACCGGCGTTTCAACTCCTGGAAAGCCTCCACGGCAGCAGGAGCCCAGTTAGCCACATCAGAGCCTTTCTTGGTCATATCCGTCAACGGTTTAACAACGCTAGAAAAATTAGCGATAAAACGACGGTAGAAGTTAGCAAAACCCAAGAACTTCTGAAGACTCTTAACTGACGAGGGTTGAGTCCAATCATGAATAGCTCGGACCTTGACTGGGTCCATCTCCACAGCAGAAGGGGAAAAAATGAACCCTAAAAAGGGAACCTTCTGTACACCAAAGAGACACTTCAAGCCTTTAACAAACAAAGAATTTTCACGCAAAATCTTGAAAACCATCCTGACCTGCTCCACATGCGAGTCCCAATCATCAGAAAAAACCAGAATATCATCCAGATAAACGATCAAAAATTTATCCAGATACTTCCGGAAAATGTCATGCATAAAGGACTGAAAAACTGAAGGTGCATTAGAGAGCCCAAATGGCATCACCAAGTACTCAAAATGACCTTCGGGCGTATTGAATGCGGTTTTCCATTCATCTCCTTGCTTAATGCGCACAAGGTTGTACGCACCACGAAGGTCTATCTTGGTGAACCACTTGGCACCTTTAATCCGGGCAAACAAGTCTGACAACAGCGGCAAAGGATACTGAAATTTGACAGTTATCTTATTTAAAAGCCGATAGTCAATACAAGGCCTCAAAGATCCGTCCTTTTTGGCCACAAAAAAGAATCCCGCACCAAGAGGGGAAGAAGAAGGACGGATATGCCCCTTCTCCAGAGACTCCTTGATATATGAACGCATCGCGGTATGTTCAGGTACCGACAGATTAAACAGTCTTCCTTTAGGAAACTTACTGCCTGGAATCAAATCTATTGCACAGTCACATTCCCTATGAGGAGGCAATGCACTTGACCTAGACTCGCTGAAGACATCCTGATAATCAGACAAATACGCCGGAACTTCCGAAGGCGTAGAAGTAGCAATAGACACGGGCAGGGAATCTCCATGAATTCCATGACAGCCCCAACTTGACACTGACATTGCCTTCCAGTCCAAGACTGGATTATGGGTCTGTAACCATGGCAAACCCAAAACAACCAAATCATGCATCTTATGCAGAACAAGAAAACGTATCACCTCCCGATGTTCAGGAGTCATGCACATGGTAACCCGTGTCCAAAACTGCGGTTTATTTTCTGCCAATGGCGTAGCATCAATACCCCTAAGAGGGATAGGATTTTCTAATGGCTCAAGAACAAAACCGCAGCGCTTGGCAAATGACAGATCCATAAGACTCAGGGCAGCACCTGAATCCACAAACGCCATGACAGGATACGATGACAGTGAGCAAATCAAAGTTACAGATAGAATAAACTTAGGTTGCAAATTACCAATGGCGACAGGACTAACAACCTTAGTAAGACGCTTAGAGCATGCTGAGATAACATGTGTAGAATCACCACAGTAGTAACACAAGCCATTCTGGCGTCTATGAATTTTCCGCTCATTTCTAGTCAGGATTCTATCACATTGCATTAAATCAGGTGCCTGTTCAGATAACACCATGAGGGAATTTGCGGTTTTGCGCTCCCGCAACCGCCGGTCAATTTGAATTGCCAGGGCCATGGAATCATTCAGACCTGTGGGAATGGGAAAACCCACCATCACATTCTTAATGGCTTCAGAAAGGCCATTTCTAAAATTTGCAGCCAATGCACACTCGTTCCACTGGGTCAGCACGGACCATTTCCGAAATTTTTGGCAATACACTTCAGCCTCGTCCTGGCCCTGAGACATAGCCAGCAAGGCTTTTTCTGCCTGAATCTCAAGATTGGGTTCCTCATAAAGCAAACCGAGCACCAGAAAAAACGCATCAATATCAGCCAATGCCGGATCTCCTGGCGCCAGCGAGAAAGCCCAATCCTGAGGGTCGCCCCGTAAAAAAGAAATAACAATTTTCACTTGCTGAGCGGAGTCTCCAGAGGAACAGGGTCTCAGGGACAAAAACAATTTACAATTATTCCTGAAATTTCTAAACTTAAATCGGTCTCCGAAAAACAGTTCAGGAATCGGTATCTTAGGTTCTGACATAGGATTTCTGGTAACATAATCTTGTATGCCCTGCACACGAGCAGCAAGCTGGTCCACACTTGTAATCAAGGTCTGGACATTCATGTCTGCAGCAATCACAAGCCACTCAGAGGTAAAGGGGAAAAGAAAAAAAAATGAGAGAGAGAAAAAAAAACTCAGAACTTTCTTTCTTATAATCCCGCTTCTGCAATGCATTTAACATTTAATACGGGCCTGGCAAACTGTTATGACCCCAATGGCGAGGGTCTCAGAGATATCAGCAAGTCTGTGAAGTACAAAAATCCAGCTCATAGGGCAGTGGTAACTGGGTTGACCATATATCTACTCCTAACGCCAACACTAGAAGTAGCCGGGGAACGTGCCTACGTTGGTCGCTAGATGTCTCGCGCCAGCCGGAGAGCTAACTACCCCTAGAAGAGGAAAACAAAGACCTCTCTTGCCTCCAGAGAAAAGACCCCAAAAGTTGGATACAAGCCCCCCACAAATAATAACGGTGAGGTAAGAGGAAATGACAAACACAGAGATGAACTAGGTTTAGCAAAGAGAGGCCCACTTACTAATAGCAGAATGTAGTAAGATAACTTATATGGTCAACAAAAACCCTATCTAAAATCCACGCTGGAGATTCAAGAACCCCTGAACCGTCTAACGGCCCGGGGGGAGAACACCAGCCACCCTAGAGCTTCCAGCAAGGTCAGGATACAGATTATATACAAGCTGGACAAAAAATGCAAACAAAAACGAATAGCAAAAAGCAAGAAAGCAGACTTAGCTTAATCAAGCAGGAACCAGGATCAGTAGACAAGAGCACTACAGATTAGCTCTGATATCAACGTTGCCAGGCATTGAACTGAAGGTCCAGGGAGCTTATATAGCAACACCCCTGACCTAACGACCCAGGTGAGCATACAAGGGATGACAGACATACCCAGAGTAAAATCACTAGTAGCCACTAGAGGGAGCCAAAAGGTAAATTCACAACACCCATGCAACCGAAAGACATTCTGTATAACCAAGTTCACTGTATCTTTAGCTGAGGGGAGGCCGGTGCACGCAACAAAATGAGCAGCTTTAGTCAGGCGATCAACTACCACGATTGTATTCATGCCCCCCGATGTAGGCAGCTCCACAATAAAGTCCATTGATATAGTCCCCCAAGGCCGGGACAGAACAGGTAATGGTTGTAGAAGACCCGTAGGTGCCACATGAGGAGTCTTGTAATGAGCACATACCTCGCAAGAGAGAACATAGTCCTTGGTATCCTTCAGGCAAGTTGGCCACCAGAAGAATCGGCTCAGGAACTCTTGTGTCTTCTGTACCCCCCTGTGACCAGCCAACTTGGAGTCATGTACCAACTTGAGGATCTGCAGACGGACGACCTCAGGGATGTAGATACGTCGATCTCTGAACCACATGCCACCCTTAAAGACAAAATTAATATCCACAGGTGGGTTGGCCAGAAATACATCACCCTCATAGGCCTCCCTGCACTCCTTCCACAAGTCCTGATCGTGGATAACTCCGATGAAATTGGCATCCAATAGAATGGTCTTGGACAGGGCTCCAGGTACAGAATCCGCAGCATGGATTCGGGATAAAGCATCAGTCTTCCCATTACGAGAACCTGGACGGTACGAGATAACAAAGTTAAATTGATTTAAAAATAAGTTCCAACGAGCGTGACGAGGAGAAAGACATCTAGCGGATTTAAGGAACTCTAAATTGCGATGGTCAGTTAGCACTATGATCTGTTGTGCAGCTCCTTGCAGATGATGCCTCCATTCTTTGAAAGCCGCAATAATAGCCAGCAATTCCTTGTCTCCCACGTCGTAATTCTTCTCTGCTGAGGTTAGTCTATGGGAAAAGAAAGCACAAGGATGTAGCAGACCCTTCTCTCCAGTTCTTTGGGAGAGAATAGCCCCCAAAGCATTATCAGAAGTGTCCACCTCCACAATGAATGAAAGTGTTGGATCTGGGTGTATCAACAGCGGTGCTGATGTGAAACAGATCTTAAGCCGATCAAAAGCTTCTCGAGCCTGTGATGACCACTTAAAGGGCTTGTCCTTCTTTCTCAAGGAAGTAATGGGACGGACAATATCGGAAAAATTTTGAATGAAGCGTCTGTAGAAATTTGCAAAACCAATAAAACGTTGGACCTCCTTAATGTTCTTGGGTACTGGCCAGTCAAGGATAGCCTGAATCTTACCAGATTCCATGTTCAGCCCCTGGGGAGAGATGATATAACCTAAGAACTGTATCTCAGAACGATGGAACTCTCATTTCTCCGGCTTAATATACAGATGGTTCTCTTTCAGACGTCTTAAAACAGTTTTGACATGTTCTTCATGTTCCTGTAGAGAGCCGGAAAAGATTAGTATATCGTCCAAATAGATCACCACAAACTGGTCCAACAAATCTCTGAAAATGTCATTAGCAAGGTGTTGAAACGTTGCAGGGGCGCTACAAAGCCCGAAGGGCATCACAAGAGATTCAAAGTGTCCATACCGGCATCTGAATGCTGTCTTCCACTCATCCCCTGGACGAATACGCACCAAATTATAAGCCCTACGAAGATCCAGTTTAGAGAACACCTTAGCATGGCGGACTCTTTCCAGTAATTCGGGAATCAGAGGCAAAGGGTAACGGTTTCGTATGGTTACCTTATTGAGTTCCCGATAGTCAACACAGGGTCTCAGGATCCCATCCTTCTTTTTTACAAAAAATATAGGTGCCCCTGCTGGTGAGGAAGAAGGATGTATGAAGCCTTTGGCCAGATTTTCATCAATATACTCCTTTAAGGCTTGAAGCTCAGGTGCCGCCAAAGGGTATACGTTACCAAAAGGAATAGCTGCCCCAGGAAGCAGCTCAATGGGACAGTCATAATGCCTGTGTGGAGGAAGCTGATCTGCATTCTTCTTGTCACAGATGTCAGAGAACTCTTTATATGCTGAAGGTAAAGAAAATACCTGTACATGTGGTTCCGTAGCTGTGGACTCAGGGACAGCTTCTGTTAACGCTGAGTTGCTCCTTGTTGTAAAGGTAATCTCCTTGGTCTTCCAGTTGATAATTGGGTTCTGAGACTGCAACCAAGGAATGCCTAAAATCACAGGAAAATGAGGAGAAGAAATTAGCAAGAAAGAAAGTTGCTCCTGATATTAGGCTCCAACACAATTTCAAGGGGTACGGTCTCCTGATCCACAGGCCCAGAGATTAAAGGTGACCCTTCGACTGTTTCCATGGTAATTGGAGAGGCTCTTTGCTGAATTTCAATACCATGTTCCTTGGCAAATGCGATATCCATGAAATTGCCACCTGCACCAGAGTCAATCATAGCTGCACTGGAAATCCACTGTCCTGAACACAGGATCTTAATAGGGAGAGAACAGTGAGAGTTCTTTTCCTTCAGCTCCTTGGGGGGGTGGTCATAGAAAGTGAATGGAATACAGTGTTTAAAGGCAGGCTACATTCAGAGATGTCAGATTCATCATCACAGTTGTCATACTCCCCTACTGCTGCTAGCACCTTGTTAGGCAGTCTAGGACACTTAGGACAATTGATCAAGAAGTGGTCAGACTGGCCGCAGTAGAAACATAGACTTTCACGAAGGCGATGCTCCCGGCGCTCATTGATCTCGCGCCTCTGAACGGAATCAATTTGCATGGGCACCTCCTCCACCTCCCGAGAGGTTTTACCTGCAGGCTCTTTGGAAGGAAGGGAAAAGTTAGAAATACGGTTATAAGCAGCAAATTTCTCCTGCCTACGCTCAGTAAGGCGAATGTCTATGTGCACACAATGCTGTATAAATATCTCTAGCTCTTGGAGTGACTCAGAGCGAGCTAGTTCATCTTTTATAATACTAGACAGACCCCTTTTAAAAATAGGCAATTGTGCATAACTGTCCCAATTGGTATCTACCGCTAATCTCCTGAATTCAGTGGCATACTCAATAACAGAACGTTTAGGGCTTGTTCACACGATCCTTTTTTCGCTGCGGAATTTTCAGGTCCTGATTTGTGAAAACTGCAGTGCAAAACCTGCGGTGGTTTTCACTGCGGTTTTCAGTCCTTTTTCTCCTGCGGATTCCACTGCGGGTTTCCAGCTGCATTTTCCTATTGGTGCTGGTGGAAACCCGCTGCGGAATCCGCAGAAAGAATTGACATGCTACTTATTTTTTTCCGCTGAAAATCCGCGCTGATTTTCCAGCCGAAAAAAGGATAGTGGGCACAGCGGATTTCGTTTTCCATAGGGTAACATTGTACTGTACCCTGCATGGAAAACTTCTGCGGATCCGCAGCTGCAAATCCGCTGCGGATCCGCAGCGAAAACCGCATCATGTGAACATAGCCTTAGCCTGGCGTAAAGGCAACAAAGCAGATTCAGCGGTAGCACGGCGATTAGGGTCATCAATAGTGTTGAGCGATACCGTCCGATACTTGAAAGTATCGGTATCGGAAAGTATCGGCCGATACCGGCAAAGTATCGGATCCAATCCGATACCGATACCCGATACCAATACAAGTCAATGGGACTCATGTATCGGACGGTATTCCTGATGGTTCCCAGGGTCTGAAGGAGAGGAAACTCTCCTTCAGACCCTGGGATCCATATAAATGTGTAAAATAAAGAATTAAAATAAAAAATATTGCTATACTCACCTGTCCGACGCAGCCTGGACCTCAGCGAGGGAACCGGCAGCGTTGTTTGTTTAAAATTCGCGCTTTTACTTGGTTACGTGAAGTCCCGGCTTGTGATTGGTCAGGGCGGCCATGTTGCCGGGACGCGGACCAATCACAGCAAGCCGTGACGAAATTACGTCACGGCTTGCTGTGATTGGTCCGCGTCCCGGCAACATGGCGCCGTGACCAATCATAAGCCGGGACGTCACTGGAGGCTGGACACGCGCGCTTTTTAAAATACGCGCATGTCCAGCCTCCCGTGACGTCACGGCTTGTGATTGGTTAATGGCGGCCATGTTGCCGGGACGCGGACCAATCACAGCAAGCCGTGACGTAATTTCGTCACGGCTTGCTGTGATTGGTCCGCGTCCCGGCAACATGGCGCCGTGACCAATCATAAGCCGGGACGTCACTGGAGGCTGGACACGCGCGCTTTTTAAAATACGCGCATGTCCAGCCTCCCGTAACGTCACGGCTTGTGATTGGTTAATGGCGGCCATGTTGCCGGGACGCGGACCAATCACAGCAAGCCGTGACGTAATTTCGTCACGGCTTGCTGTGATTGGTCCGCGTCCCGGCAACATGGCGCCGTGACCAATCATAAGCCGGGACGTCACTGGAGGCTGGACACGCGCGCTTTTTAAAATACGCGCATGTCCAGCCTCCCGTGACGTCACGGCTTGTGATTGGTTAATGGCGGCCATGTTGCCGGGACGCGGACCAATCACAGCAAGCCGTGACGTAATTTCGTCACGGCTTGCTGTGATTGGTCCGCGTCCCGGCAACATGGCGCCGTGACCAATCATAAGCCGGGACGTCACTGGAGGCTGGACACGCACGCTTTTTAAAATATGCGCATGTCCAGCCTCCCGTGACGTCACGGCTTGTGATTGGTTAATGGCGGCCATGTTGCCGGGACGCGGACCAATCACAGCAAGCCGTGACGTAATTTCGTCACGGCTTGCTGTGATTGGTCCGCGTCCCGGCAACATGGCCGCCCTGACCAATCACAAGCCGGGACTTCACGTAACCAAGTAAAAGCGCGAAATTTAAACAAACAACGCTGTCGGTTCCCTCGCTGAGGTCCAGGCTGCGTCGGAGAGGTGAGTATAGCAATATTTTTTATTTTAATTCTCTCTTTTACACATTATTACATTAATGTTGTTGCGATACCCGATACCCGATACCACAAAAGTATCGGATCTCGGTATCGGAAATTCCGATACAGCAAATATCGGCCGATACCCGATACTTGCAGTATCGGAATGCTCAACACTAGTCATCAAACATTAATGCCCTAGCGGCCAAGAAATCATCCAAGTTATTTAACCGTGGGTCACGAGACTCAATCATCGGATTCGCCCAGGCGAGCACTCGTGAGGTCAGTAGCATTATTACACACAATACTTTGGATCTATCAGTAGGAAAACGGTCAGCATGCACATCAAAATATAGCATACATTGATTCACAAAGCCACGAAATTTGTCGCGATCACCATTAAATCTGAATGGGGCAACTTAGGTGGGCTAGCTGGTGGCGGTTGCCCAGAGGGTAAAGTCACTTGTGCAGCTATTTGCATGCTTATGCCCTGAAAAGCCCATCCATACTGGGACTCTATGCCAGCAAGTTTGTTTTCCTGGGCTGCCGTGCGGTTGCTTAAGTCCTGCAAAGTTTGTCCAAACAGTTGTTGATTGTGTTCAAAGCTTCCAAACTTCTTTTGCAGATCTTCCACATCTTTCTGCAGTGATCTAATTATGGAAAACACCTGCTCTAGTCTGCTTTCTGCAGTCATTGTTCCAGCAATCTCCTTTTTTTTATGGCTAGAGTATCCTGTAATAATTATAGGGGATAACTCAGGAGACTCTTTGCGTGGAACAAGGCAACTACAGGACACAGTTTTATAAGTGGTAAAACCTATATTATCACACGGTAATTCAAACAGGTGCAGAGAGAAACTCAAGTCCACAACACTTGGTGTAAATATTAAACACAGCTTAGCAGTCTATAGGAAACTTCAGAGGAAAATGCAATCAAGCAGAAAGTCTATGAAGCACAGTTATTCTTGAGGATACTTGACACGAATAAATCCTTGTCTTAGTCCAAACACAGATAGATAAGCTTATAAGGCAGTTCAAATAATATCTTAGCTCAACCAGGGAGGTCTGGTTAATAGTCTCAGGTTTTTGCAGAGCAGCAAACGCTTACATGTCCAGCAAATGCAGATGGAAGTAAATACAAGCAGCAGATGAAGGAGGATTACTGGAACTGGTGTATGCAGCAGGAACTCAGAGCAGAGTAGCAGGATCACCACACAGGTTCACAGGAGCAGGTATATAGCCAGGGAGTAATCAGAGGTCAGGAGCTGGATGCAAGGCAGAATACTCTAGCACAGACTGAAGGCTGGGGTGGAGTTTTATAGCAGGAAGACACAGTGCACATGAGACCAAAGATGCCATCTTGGAAAAGGGCAGTATTGCACAAAAGGTAAAAAAATGTTCAGAGTCCTGACACATAAGATGCTCCATATTAAAATATGCCCCATATAATCCTGCACAAGGGTTAATAATGGCCCCATAAGATGCTCCATAGACACATTTGCCCAATATAATGCTGCACAAATGTTGATTATGGCCCCATAAGATGCTCCATACAGACACTTGCCCCATATAGTGCTGCACAAACGTTGATTATGGCCCCATAAGATGCTCCATACAGACACTTGCCTCATATAGTGCTGCACAAATGTTGATTATGGCCCCATACAGACACTTACCCCATATAGTGCTGCACAAACTTTATGGCCCCATAAGATGCTCCATAAAGGTATTTCCGCCATATAGTGCTGAACAAACATTATGGCCCCATAAGATGCTCCATACATACATTTGCCCCATTTGCTGTTGCTGTGAAAAAAAAAAAATCACATACTCACCTCTCCGTTGCTCAGGCCCCCGACACTTTAAATTTTCACCTTTCCTCTTTCCGGCTGCCGCTCCATCTTCAGCGTCTTCTGCACTGACGTTCAGGCAGAGGGCGCGCACTAACCACTGTTATGATGACCTGGTGGTTAGGAGCACTAGGAATGACCTGATGAGCAAACTAGAAATACGGGACAAGCTCTGGGAAGTGGGAGCTCTGCTGACCGCAACCCCTAATCCTATCACAACAACTAGAAATAGCCGTGGAGCGTACCTGACTCTGCCTAGACGCCTCTTCACAGCCTAAGAGCTAACTACCCCTAAAGATAGAAAATAAGGCCTAACTTGCCTCAGAGAAATTCCCCCAAAGAGAAAGGCAGCCCCCCACACATATTGACTGTGAGTTAAGATGGAAGTCACAAACACAGGAATGAAATAGGTTTCAGCAAAGGAGGCCAGACTTAACTAAACAGACTTGAGGATAGAAAAGGTATCTTTGCGGTCAGCATAAAAACTACCAAAAAAACACGCAGAGTGTGCAAAAGAGACCCCATACCGACTCACGGCGTGGAGGTGCCACTCTGCATCCCAGAGCTTCCAGTTAGCAAGGCAGAATCATGATAGCAAGCTGGACAAGAAAACAGTGGTAAACAAATAAGCTAGCAGGGACTTAGCTTTTGCTGGAGTAGACAGGTCATCTGAAAGATCCAAGAGAGAACTGAACCAGTACTAGGACATTGACAGCTGGCATCAAGTAACGATCTAAGTGGAGTTAAATAGAGCAGCCAGCCTAGGACTAAACGAGGTCAGCTGAGGAAGGAACCTCAGAACCAGCAGCTCCACTCACAGCCACCAGAGGGAGTCCATGGACAGAACTCGCCGAAGTACCATTCATAACCACCGGAGGGAGTTCGAGAACAGAATTCACAACAGTACCCCCCCCCCCTTGAGGAGGGGTCACCGAACCCTCACCAGAGCCCCCAGGCTGATCAGGACGAGCCAAATGAAAGGCACGAACAAGATTGGCAGCATGAACATCAGAGGCAACCACCCAGGAATTATCCTCCTGACCATAACCTTTCCACTTGACTAGGCACTGAAGTTTCCGTCTCGAAATACGAGAATCTAAAATCTTCTCCACCACATACTCCAACTCCCCCTCAACCAACACCGGGGCAGGAGGGTCGACGGAGGGAACCATAGGAGCCACATATCTCCGCAATAACGACCTATGGAACACATTATGGATGGCGAAAGAAGCTGGAAGGTCCAAACGAAATGACACAGGATTAAGAATTTCAGAAATCTTATAAGGACCAATGAAACGAGGCTTAAACTTAGGAGACGAAACCTTCATAGGAACATAACGAGACGATAACCAAACCAAATCCCCAACACGAAGTCGGGGACCAACACAGCGACGGCGGTTAGCGAAACGTTGAGCCTTCTCCTGGGACAATGTCAAATTGTCCACCACGTGAGTCCAAATCTGCTGCAACCTGTCCACCACAGAATCCACACCAGGACAGTCTGAAGGCTCAACCTGTCCTGAAGAAAAACGAGGGTGGAAACCAGAATTACAGAAAAAAGGCGAAACCAAAGTGGCCGAGCTGGCCCGATTATTAAGGGCGAACTCAGCCAAAGGCAAGAAGGACACCCAATCGTCCTGATCAGCAGAAACAAAGCATCTCAGATATGTCTCCAAAGTCTGATTGGTTTGTTCAGTTTGGCCATTTGTCTGAGGATGGAAAGCTGAAGAAAAAGACAAATCAATGCCCATCTTAGCACAAAAGGACCGCCAAAACCTTGAAACAAACTGGGAACCTCTGTCCGACACGATGTTCTCCGGAATGCCATGTAAACGAACCACGTGCTGGAAAAACAATGGAACCAAATCAGAGGAGGAAGGCAATTTAGGCAAAGGTACCAAATGGACCATTTTAGAGAAGCGATCACAAACCACCCAGATAACCGACATCCTTTGAGAGACAGGGAGATCTGAAATAAAATCCATGGAAATATGCGTCCAGGGCCTTTTCAGGACCGGCAAGGGCAAAAGCAACCCACTGGCACGAGAACAGCAGGGCTTAGCCCGAGCACAAGTCCCACAGGACTGCACAAAAGAACTCACATCCCGTGACAAGGAAGGCCACCAAAAGGATCTAGCCACCAAATCCCTGGTACCAAAGATTCCAGGATGACCAGCCAACACCGAACAATGAACCTCAGAGATAACTCTACTAGTCCATCTATCAGGGACAAACAGTTTCTCCGCTGGGCAACGGTCAGGTCTATCAGCCTGAAACTCCTGCAGCACCCGCCGCAAATCAGGGGAGATGGCAGACAAAATTACCCCCTCTTTGAGAATACCAGCCGGCTCAGGAACTCCCGGAGAATGAGGCACAAAACTCCTTGAAAGGGCATCAGCCTTCACATTCTTAGAACCTGGAAGGTACGAAACCACAAAATCGAAGCGGGAGAAAAACAGCAACCATCGAGCCTGTCTAGGATTCAACCGCTTGGCAGACTCAAGATAAGTCAGATTCTTGTGATCCGTCAAGACCACCACGCGATGCTTGGCTCCTTCAAGCCAATGTCGCCACTCCTCGAACGCCCACTTCATAGCCAACAACTCTCGATTGCCCACATCATAATTGCGCTCAGCAGGCGAAAACTTTCTAGAAAAGAAAGCACATGGCTTCATCACCGAGCCATCAGAACTTCTTTGAGATAGAACAGCCCCTGCTCCAATCTCAGAAGCATCCACCTCGACCTGAAACAGGAGCGAAACATCTGGCTGACACAACACAGGGGCAGAAGAAAAACGACGCTTCAACTCCTGAAAAGCCTCAACGGCCGAAGAGGACCAATTGACCACATCCGCACCTTTCTTGGTTAAATCAGTCAATGGTTTAACAACACTAGAAAAATTAGCGATGAAGCGACGGTAAAAATTAGCAAAGCCCAGGAATTTCTGAACGCTCTTCACAGAAGTAGGCTGAGTCCAATCATAAATGGCCTGAACTTTAACAGGATCCATCTCAATAGTAGAAGGGGAAAAAATGAAGCCCAAAAATGAAACCTTCTGAACTCCAAAGAGACATTTAGACCCCTTCACAAACAAGGAATTAGCACGAAGGACCTGGAACACCATTCTGACCTGCTTCACATGAGACTCCCAATCGTCCGAAAAGAAGAAGAAGATGTCATGCATAAAGGACTGAAACACAGATGGAGAATTAGAAAGCCCGAATGGCATCACCAGGTACTCAAAATGGCCCTCGGGCGTATTAAATGCTGTTTTCCATTCGTCGCCCTGTTTAATATGCACAAGATTATACGCCCCTAGAAGATCTATCTTGGTGAACCAGCTAGCCCCCTTAATCCGAACAAACAAATCAGACAGTAGCGGCAAAGGGTACTGAAATTTGACGGACCTTGAATGTCCATATCTACACCTGTGTCCTAAACCACCCAGAGATTTAGGGGAAAAGAAAAACAAAACACGCTGCAGAGGAAAAAAAAAAATGGTCTCAGAACTTCCTTTATCCCTCTATTGAGATGCATTAACACTTTACGGGCCAGCTGTACTGTTATGATGACCTGGTGGTTAGGAGCACTAGGAATGACCTGATGAGCAAACTAGAAATACGGGACAAGCTCTGGGAAGTGGGAGCTCTGCTGACCGCAACCCCTAATCCTATCACAACAACTAGAAATAGCCGTGGAGCGTACCTGACTCTGCCTAGACGCCTCTTCACAGCCTAAGAGCTAACTACCCCTAAAGATAGAAAATAAGGCCTAACTTGCCTCAGAGAAATTCCCCCAAAGAGAAAGGCAGCCCCCCACACATATTGACTGTGAGTTAAGATGGAAGTCACAAACACAGGAATGAAATAGGTTTCAGCAAAGGAGGCCAGACTTAACTAAACAGACTTGAGGATAGAAAAGGTATCTTTGCGGTCAGCATAAAAACTACCAAAAAAACACGCAGAGTGTGCAAAAGAGACCCCATACCGACTCACGGCGTGGAGGTGCCACTCTGCATCCCAGACTTAGCTTTTGCTGGAGTAGACAGGTCATCTGAAAGATCCAAGAGAGAACTGAACCAGTACTAGGACATTGACAGCTGGCATCAAGTAACGATCTAAGTGGAGTTAAATAGAGCAGCCAGCCTAGGACTAAACGAGGTCAGGAGGAAGGAACCTCAGAACCAGCAGCTCCACTCACAGCCACCAGAGGGAGTCCATGGACAGAACTCGCCGAAGTACCATTCATAACCACCGGAGGGAGTTCGAGAACAGAATTCACAACAATCCACGTCACCGCACCCTCTGACCTGAGTGTCACTGCAGAAGACGCTGAAGATGGAGCGGCGGCTGGAACGAGGAGCAAGTGAATATCGCGCAGCGCTCCCCTCCCCGTTATACTCACCTGCTTCTGTCGTGGTGCTCCCCGGCGCTGCTGCTTCTTCATGTAATGAGCGATCACCGTTACCGCTCATTACAGTAATGAATAGGCGGCTCCACCCCTATGGGAGGTGGAGCAGCATATTCATTACTGTAATGAGGGGTACCATGTGACCGCTCAGTACAGGAAGACGCAGCAGCGCTGGGGAGCCAGGGACCTGCAAGGACCGTGCCAGGAGCAGGTGAGTATAATTAGACAGCCCCCGCTCCCCCTTCCCTGCTGACTCCTGGGTATGACTCGAGTATAAGCCGAGAGGGGGACTTTCAACCCCAAAAAATGGGCTGAAAATCTCGGCTTATACTCGAATATATACGGTATGTGATATGTCACAGATCATGATGAAGCAAATATTCATCTAAATTTTGTAAAGGCATATACACTATAAATTATACACTATAAATAAAGTAGAATGGATAACTTCCCAAGAAATGCATATAAGTCCCTTGGTGTCAATTAAAAACATTAAAAATTGACATACAGTGTATAATGCAGAGGGGTAAAAATAACGCTAGTGGATGTGGACCCACTGCGCCACAAGCTGGGCTTAATCTGGATGGGTGTGTCTAAGCGACTACCTGGTTTTTGCTAGAGTCTATGGTGGTGAGGTTAGGCTTGGCCGCAGGTAGTTGCAAGATACCACTCCAGGGCAGTCACCGGGAATGCAGCAGCTGACCGGAGGACCAGAGGCACGAGAATGCAGTACAGAAGTACAAAGACAAAAGTATGGTCAGACAGGCTGAGGTCGGGGCAGGCAGCACAGGTTCAGGATACGTAGCAGAGGTCAGGAGCAGAGAGGTCAAACTGGACGGGTACACAAATCCGGTCAGTAATGGGAGAGACAAACAAGCAAGGCACAAATAGAACTCTAGCTGAACAAGCAGGCTAGAAGCCAAGCATGGTCAGAAGGTCCAAGGCGGGGACAGGCAGCACAGGTTCAGGATGTGTAACCGAGGTCAGGAGCGGAGAAGTCAGATAGGACGGGTACACAAGCCAGGGTCAATAACAGGAGAAGCAAACAGACAACAAAAAAACAGAACTCTTGCTGAACAAACAGGCTAGGCACAGTTCAGGCAAAGAGTGGCAGGAGGAACTGCCAGATATAGAGTCTGTTGACATGGGATTTACCGGGGAACCTAATCTCTGAAAGACACAGCAGGGTTAAATTCCTGCAGAGACCAGCCACTCCCCCCTAAGGCAAAACAGAGACAACAACCCTAAGATGCAGCAGTGCTGTAAGATGGAAAACTCAGCAAGACATGTGATAACCACAATGAATAGGGTGGCGCTCAGTGACGCAGTGCATTACTTCTATTAGAAGAATTCATCATTTAAAGAAACAGGCCCAAAGTCTGAGGCTGTACTCGTGAACGATTCTCATGAAATTTCACACACAAAGTGTGCAGTGTTATATAATACATTTTTCATGGATCCAAATTGCAATTCTTATTAAATGTGAACTGCAGTTGCAACAAACTCTGCGTAAATGAATTGTGCAGGTGAATATAATGTAATATACCTTATTATAGAAATTTGCTTCTCCACTCCCCTCTTCCCCCAAAATTTATCATCCAGTTTGAAAAAATAACAGCTCAACTTTGTCTTGCTTTGTTAAGACAAACTGTCAGCTCACTGTGGTGCCATGTTATGCAGTCTATGAAAAGAGGAGCGGGACCAAATGCCTCTCAGAAATAGGCTGGGGACACATTAGGAACGCATGCACTGTCTCTTTGAGAATCAGGAATTATCCGTGCGTGCCCCCTAAGCATGCACGCAGAGCATATGCGCAGCTAGAAAACATGCACAGCCAGCAAAGGACACAGAGCTTACAGCATACAGCAAACAGAGGACAAAGACCTCACTGCATGGCCTGGAGTGGTGAGTACATTGGTGCCCCTGCATTGTCTGGGATGGGAGGCCATGCAGGGATGTAGGCAGTGGTGTTACAGAAAGTCAATGGGGACCCAAACTTCAGTGCACAAAAATGGCTGTAAAATGGTCATAGTAAGGGCTATAGGGCTGCAAAATGAAGCCAAATGAGGGTAAGAGCAGGACAATTGCCTTGCAAACAAATGTGGATGGGAAAGTGAATTAAAATAACAATGTATGAAAAAAAAATTATAATCTTGAACCAAGATGTGAAAGTACAAGTGAGGAGGTGGAGGAGGCGGTGAAGGTAGAAGAGGCAAAGGAGTAGGAGGTAGCAAAGACTGTTTTTATTAATTGATTCTTTGGGGGGGTAATCTGTAAAACAGGCAGTGTAATAATCTGCTGGCCACTGTCTATCTCTGCATGCAGGCCGTGTAATACCCTGCAATTTTTTGGGTTGAAAACAATGAGTAGAATATAAAATTGGAGATGTGGCTTTGTTGATGGTGGTGGTGGTGATGTAGCTGCTGCAGAGAAAGAGAGGACATGGTCGATCTGTGTCTGCTACGTGCCCAAATGAAACAACTTCCTCTGCTGCAAGCAGGCAACAGACGTTCTGTGTAATTTCATGAGTGCCTTTAGTCCCTTTGCTTTGTCTAACACACAGTGCTGTGCTGAAAGCGCAAATTTGGCATCTGCGACTCATGGGCATCAGTATCCAACCCCCTTGCAAATCAGGCATGAAGTTGGAGCCCCAAGTCATGCAGCAGTCACTTCTGCTTTTTGATGACTCTGCTGGCTGTGTTTCTGTAGACCATCCACCTGGCCATGCCCCACAATTAGAAGAGACTGAGTGCACTGATGCCCAACCACTTATTCTGTTTGTACTACCCCTCCCACGTACACATCCGCAAACGGTCAGCGGACCACCGCAGCACATCTCTGATGATGTTGATGACGAAATACATGTGTGCCAACTGCTGCAGCGTCCTGCTTTGTGTACACCAGCAAGGAGCTCAGGGGTGAAGACTGAGTGGAACATCAAGCGGGGGATTGCTATTGTTTATTTTTAGAGCACCATTGGTTCCATGATGCTGCACATGAGGAGGGGTTACATACAAAATACAAATAGAAATTACAATGAACAAACTAATAGACAAAGACAGGTACAGAAGGGAGAGGACCCTACCCTTGTGGCCTTAGATTTTACAGGATAATGTGGAAGGAGACAGTAGTGTTAGGGGTTGCAGCAGCTCTGGTGTTGGTGAGGTGGCAGCGGGGCCATTGCAGGCTGTAAGCTGTTCAGAAGACATGGGTTTTCAAATTCCGCTTGAAAGTTCAGAATGTAGGAGATAATTGGATGTGTTGGGCCACAGAGTTTTACAGGATGGGGGGGATACTCTGAAAAAATCTTGCAGATGATTGGATGAGGAACATACGATTGTGGAGGAAAGAAAGAGGTCTTGGGAGGACCAGAAATTACATATTGGGAGATTAGTTCTTAGGTTACTAGCTTGATACGTTGTGAGCAGGGCCGGAGTGGCCATCTGGCAATTCTGGCAAATGCCAGAAGGGCTAGTCAGGTTGTGGGCTGCCTTGTCTGCTACATTGTTAGCAGAATCTGTGTCTCAAGATATCCATACTGTTAAGAGTTGTGACTGAGCACAAAGTCACTGACTCAGTCGCTTACCCCAGCATGCAATGGGTATCATTAGAAATATTGGTCTTGTAAGAAATCTTGCTTTCCTCTATCCAGGGTAATATTAGTAATATATCCCATCTGGTGCTTGGGGACAGGGACAGCATGGGCCTGTGTGATTTCAAATGCCAGGGCTGAATTTCAGTCCCAGTCCGTACCTGGTTGTGAGAATGGGAGACAATGAAGGGATGTGCAAGGAGGAGAAGCGGAAGAGCAGTAAAGACAGAATTGGATTAGTAGGTCAGCAGAGTTTTTGGCAGACTGGAGTGATGTAATTATGCAATGAAGGTTGATGAGGTCCTAGATCCCACATGAAATCAAGGCCATTGGAGTGACGTGGGTAGCTCAGAGGAAGAGGTAGTGGCCCCTAGCCATTAAGTTAGCTGCTACTGCGCATTGCGGCCGGTCCCTAGCCTTTTCTCTGTTCATGTTAATTTTATTTCTATAGACCAACAAATTCTGCAGCACTTTGAAATTAAGCAGGGACATATACTGAAAAAAATGAATACAAAATAAGACAGTTTAAACAGGTACAGGAGGAGTGAGACCCCTGGTCGCAAGCTTACAATCTATATGTTGCCTCATCCTTCTACTCCACTTCCCCCACCGTCTCCTCATCCAGTCACAAAGTGCAGGCAGAGTGTGCTCACTTTTGGCGTTCTCACCCTGCTGTTGGCCTGTCTGCAGTGTAGCCTCACTTCTGCCTTCCTGCTCTGTGCCTCATATGCGACATACCCTCAAAGTGGAACTCCACCTTGCATATGCTGGAGGAACTGTATGAACAGCAGCAGGCAATAGTGGAGTTTCAGCTGCAGCAAGCAAGGGTGAGTTACTCTGCAGAACAACATCACTTCACCAACAATGAGTGGGCCTCCATGCGGGACTTGTGTGCCGTGTTGCGCTGCTTGGAATACTCCACCAATGTGGTCTTTGATGATGATGCCATCATCACCGTTACTATCCCATTTCTATGCCTCCAAGAAAAACAAAGCTTCAGGCGATGATGGATGAGGTGGTGGCACAGGAGTTACAGGCAAAGATCCTTCATACCATTATCATGCCAGGCATCCAAACATGTCTTGGAGGATGGGTTCCTGTACCAAAAGTGGCCAGGTCCACAAATGTCCAACCAGTGGATGGGGATGAGGAATGATTGTGTTCACAGCAGGGTGGCACTCAACCCAGCTTACGGCCATTAATGAAGCATGGCTGGGGGGATACACAGGATAGATCATACAGACGACCCTTACGATACACCTCCCACCGAAGACAGATAGTTGTTGCCTCTGGGCACCCTGGGACACATGAGGCAATGCATGCTGTGATGCCTACGCAACAACTGCCAAGTTTACTAGATTGTTACAAGTGCTGATTACTGGGTGGCCATACTGCTGGATCCCTGCTACAAGCTTCCATAACATCTTGTCACCTGCGTACATCGCAGGAAGGTGTTGTATTTTGGCACGTAGCAGGTATGACCATGTCCTCTCTCATGTCCTCTCTCTGCAGAAGCTACACCACCATCAGAAGCTACACCAGCATCACCACGGTCACGACTATGTTCCCTATTTGATGCTCTCCCCATTTTTGGAAGTGTTTTTTCTGCACACTACTCGCAAAGAGATGGCGGACAAGTAGATTTATTTATTTGCCACAATACTAGAAATCAAACAGTGGTCCTGAAAAATTGTTTCTTAGGCCTACAAATAGCAACAAGATGACTGATGCCAGTTATTTACTAGCAACACTACTAGAAAACATACAGTGGCTTAGTGAAACAGTATTCCCACAGGTGGGGGGGCAGAGTACACATAGCAGCTTAAAGGAACAGTACTCCCACAGGCGGGGGGGTGCCGAGTACACACCAAAGCTTAAAGGAACAGTACTACCACAGGCGGGGGAGTTCAGAGTACACACAGCAGCTTAAAGGAACAGTACTCCCACAGGTGAGGGGCAGAGTACACATAGCAGCTTAAAGGAACAGTACTCCCACAGGCAGGTAGGTGCAGAGTACACACAGCCGCTTAAAGGAACAGTACTCCCACAGCTGGGGGGTGCAGAGTACACACCACAGCTTAAAGGAACAGTACTACCACACGCAGGGGAGTTCAGAGTACACACGGCAGCTTAAAGGAACAGTACTCCCACAGGCGGGGTGGTGCAGAGTACAAACATCGGCTTAAAGGAACAGTACTCTCTGAGGAGAGTGGTGGCGAGTACATGCAGTGGCTTAAAGGCACAGTACTCTCACAGGAGAGGTTTCAGAGTACACTTAGCGGATTGTGGCACAGTACTGCAGCAGATATAGGTTGCAGAATACACAATGTGGCTTTTGGCACAATACACCCACATATATGGGTTGCAGAGGACACACAGCGGCTTTTTTGCAGAGTTTGCAGTCCGAATCTGTCCCTCACTCCAACTGCATCCAACCCCTTCAGTAATAACAGCAGAAATGTAGTAGCACTCGTGATACAGCTTTTATACAGGCGGGGTCACATGGTGCATCGGCCAATCACAGCCATGGCAATAGTTGGCAAGGCTGTCATGGCTATGGAAGTGCACACAGTCTAAAA
This sequence comes from Ranitomeya variabilis, assembly GCF_051348905.1. Lineage (NCBI taxonomy): Eukaryota > Metazoa > Chordata > Amphibia > Anura > Dendrobatidae > Ranitomeya > Ranitomeya variabilis. Next base: position 543,712,584 of record NC_135234.1, read on the forward strand.
GCTTATTGATTGTACTGGAGCTTTTCAAGAAGCTTTATTAGACTGGTGAACCTGATTAGGAAATTGGACGCACAGTAAGGCTATGTGCACACGTAGGAAGGGTCCTCTGCGGGTTCTCCCGCAGCGGATTTGATAAATCTGCAGGGCAAAACCGCTGCGGTTATCCCTGCAGATTTATCACGGTTTGTCTTGCGGTTTCCGCTGCAGGTTTACTCCTGCACTTGTTTTACTATTGAATTGATGCTGCATATGCAGCATCAATAGTAATGTTAAAAATAATAAAAAAAATGGTTATACTCACCCTCCGACGTCCCGATCTCCTCGGCGCTGCGCGCGGCGGTCCAGTTCCAAAGATGCTATGCGAGAAGGACCTTCGTGACATCACGGTCATGTGACCGCGACGTCATCGCAGGTCCTGCTCGCATAGCAATCCTGCGACCGGACGACCGTGTGCAGTGCTGAGAGGTGAGTATATCATTATTTTTTATTTTAATTATTTTTTTTTTTACACAAATATGGTTCCCACGGCCTGGAAAAGAGTCTCCTCTCCTCCACCCCAGGTACCATCCGCACATGATCCGCTTACTTCCCGCATGGTGGGCATAGCCCCATGCGGGAAGTAAGCAGATCAATGCATTCCTATGTGTGCAGAATCGCGGTGATTCTGCACAAAGAAGTGACATGCTGCGGATTTTAAACTGCTGCGTTCCCGCGCGTTTTTTTCTGCAGCATGTGCACAGCGTTTTCGGTTTCCCATAGGTCTACATTGAACTGTAAACTCATGGGAAACTGCTGCGGACCCGCAGCTGCAGAAACGCTGCGGATCCGCAGCAAAATCTGCAACGTGTGCACATATCCTAAAAGGTCCGGACACTGGGTGTCTGGAATGTACCCCAAATTCTACCATCTACACCATGTACGAAGTGTGCACTTGACAAAAATAACATTTCACATGTTAATAAGTTTTGTCATTTTATAAGGTTTGGTAGACTTGTATAAAACATATGTAGTGGCATGGAAAATGACTGCCAGGGGATAAATACACTGACAAGATCCACTCAGATGGGCGATTACTTTTTCACTTCATGGTTACAAATATCTTTTATATGCTCCATCAGTTGAGAGAAGCTGAGTGCTGAGACTGTATGTCGCTAGCAAATATAGAATGCTGTTGCCGCAGTTGCGTGGCCGGGGGTACTCGGTAGCCAGGCAGCCAGTCTATCAGGGATGTCACAGTGGCTATTGTCCAGCACCATGGTCCTGGCCGGGCAAATGAAAAGGGAATATTTACAGGGGATAATAGTTTATGGTTGTATCGTGACGCCAGTTGAGGTGTCTGGCCAGGGATGGCCAGCGCTGCAAGTGGGGTTCCCAGGAGATAGATGGTAATGCAGCAAGATGGATCACTCCCCTCAGCAGGAGCATGTCCCTGAGGCAATGATGGGAGTTGTAGTGAGCAGTGCAGCAGAAAGAAGCAAGGAGGCAAAGGAATTCAGTCTTTACCTTTACTGATGATGGATGCATTTTGAATCCAGGGGCACTGGACACTAAGTACAAGCTCCGGCCGGTCTGGAAGCAGCTGGAGGAGTCCACTCCACTAAGTGGGTAGGATAATCCTTGTGTTCTGTGCCCATAGGTTTGGAGATTCAGCAGCTTATGAGCTGATTTGTACTCCCTGCTTGTGTCCTGTAGCAGCTACAGCCAGCATACATTGCGAACTCTTTTGGAAGTTGTCTCTGTCCCAGCTCTGAACTCTCTGTAATGTGGTACTTCTGGTGCTGCAGGGGTGGCCAGAGGACCTGCAGTCCCCCAGTCTCCAGATTCTGCTCCCTGTATTTGCAATCCCTGGTAGCCTAGGGCTCTGAAGCCCTGTTCTCCTCTTATCCTAGGGTGAGCTTTCCATAGCTCCAACCCCTGGAAACTCCATGTGCTCCTTCTTCTCTACCTCACACTACACTCTGCTCTCTCTCTTACTCCTCCCCCCAGCTAGAAGAGGCAGTCACCCTACAGACCAGGGATTGGTGCTCACCCTTCTGGTCTGGGATCAGACTTATGTGTGAATGTGTGGTTTACTTAGTGTAGGGAGCTTCATTTACTTCCAGACACGATACCACCACTGGTTAGGGAGGCGATACCATTGAGGCAGCTGAACTACAGGGGCGCCACACTGTCATGCAACAGTTTGCCTCCTAGTAGAGGGCCAGAACACAAACTATTAATATTAATATATTTCTCCATGAATCCCTAGGGTGTGACTTAGGAATACCAAAGCACTAGTGGGATATATTAACAATAAACTACCACCAATAGATCAATGGAAAAAATAATATGTGTAATGTATATCCATATATTAGAGTCACTATAAATGGAAGCAGTTTAAAGGAAGACTATCAGCATGGAACGACTGTTCAGACCAAGGACAATCCTTTGGTGCACCCTTGGTGTGGCCAAACATTTAAATACACCTTCCCACCTACTAGTTTTCACTGTCTACACACCTCTCATATTTGATTGACAGCTCTGGTTTTCTAGAGGCAGAGATGGAAGGAAAACAAGGTGCACGTAAATGTTTGGCTACACCACGGTGCACCAGGTGCCTGTGTTTTGAACAGTTATATCACAAATAATATTATATTAAAATAAAACATAAATTTAACCAACCCCATTCAGTCTTAGTAAACCATGGCCCAGATCAGAGATATATTTGATCTTGGTTGTTTGACTATAACATCTAAGTGGATGTACAGAATAGGAGGCGAAGCCCCAGGTGCACAATCACAGGGTGTTGATGGCATGGAAGCAGGTGAACTAACAATTGATCCCAAGTCTGCCAAGTGCAGAAACCTATGGGACCCTGGCAGAGGAAATAACTACTACTGTAAAGTTATACTGACTGGCATAATACACTGCTATAATGATTATAAGAACCAAAACCTAAAAAGTTATAGCTCTCACAATATGGAAATATGAAAAAAAATTGCAGTAAGAGTTTGTTCTGTTTAGTTTTTTAAGTGGCATTTTTTAACACATTTTGATTTATTTAGAGAAATTTTATGGCTGCTATTTTTTGGTGTTATGACTGTAATCAAGTCCTATAAAGAAGCCTGTGGGATGCCATACTCAGCGCATTAAGGTTGTCCTCACCTTTTTTTTATTTTTAAAAAGGAAATACAGTGTCAACTGGTTTGAACAGCTGATATGTGCCTCTAACAGTCGTGCATGGAATCACGATCCACCAGCGGCTGTTAAACTGCTAAATGCCGCCGTCAAACTCTGACAGCGGCATTTAACTCGCGCTTCCAGTAAGCGCGCCAGAAATCCCATCATCGGTGACCCCATCACATGATCGGGTTGCATGACAATCAGAGGTCTACAGCAGACCTCTATGGTTGTCACAGCAGAATTGCTATGAGCGCCGACCAGTGGTTGGTGCTCATAGCACATGAGCACTTCTGCTACACACAGTCGATCAGACAACTGAAGCTTCTAGTCTCCCATTGAAGCATGTAAACACCCAGCCCAAAACCACGAAAAATGGTGACACTACAGGTCTCGGAAAATGGCACAATTTTTTTTGTTCTTACCAAACTTTTGATTTTTTTTTCATCACTAACATAGCAAAGAACCTAGACATGTTTGGTGTCTATGAACTTGTAATGACCTAGAGAATCATAATGGAAGTGTTAGCATTTAGTGAACATTGTAAAAAAAAAAAAACCAACAACTGTGGAATTGCACTTCTTTGCAATTTCGCCACACTTGGTATTTTGTTCACGTTTTCCAGAACACGATATGTTGTTCAAAAGTACAGCTTGTCCTTCAAAAAACAAGCCCTCACACGGCCATATTGACGGAAAAATAAAAAAAGTTATGGCTCTGGAAAGAAGGGGAGCGAAAAACTAGAACACAAAAATGAAAATACCTCCGGTCATGAAGGGGTTAAGGTCAGCTTATATAGAGCAAGTGCCCATATGTAAATTAGAAAGTTTGGTCATACAATGCGTTAAGACATGCGCTGGTCATAGACATGCGCTGGTTACAAATTCAAGCAGTGAGCCCAGAGAAAATTATTTTATGACTGACCCGTCACAGCTCCCAATATTATTTATTATTATCTAAGTGATCACTCTGAAATAGCATACATGCACTTATATTTTGCTATAAAAGCAAAGGAAATTGTTCCCAGTGCTGCAATTCTTTTCTTGGCATTGATCTTCTCAGATTCCTTTTGTATATGTCCCATCACAGTTTTAGTAAATACTGAGAATCCTGTATTGGTAGAATGATGTCTGCAGCTGACATATTTTACTATAATGATATTTCAGAACGCAATTCCCATCAAGTTTAAGTGCTAGAAACCAGATGGCAGCAGATGATGGTTTTATTGCATTATTGCTGAAGGTAAGCTTTCCCCCAGAATTGAGCAGTTACCACATTACCTTTTCCTTTCTGAATATCTCTCTGCTAGTTGTAACTTTAAATTAATAACCTGCAGCATTATTGGTTCCAATTTACTTAGCTTATCTTTCTGGCCACTTCCTTCTCTAAGCTTTCAAGCAGAAGTGCTTTATTTGTGGTGAAGATAAGTTGAGGTAAGACACAAGACTGATTGACAACGATGGCTGGTTCTGTCAAATAAGCTAGAAATGTAGAACTTGCTGGTTTGTGCTTATACCATGAGGAAGATGTTAAAGGAAGTAAAACTACTTTGACTTGCAGCTCTTTGACATCATGCAGGAAAAGGCTTGGCTGATTTTAGCAGCTGTAGATACAATGCTGTAGATACTATACCAGCAGTAAGGGATTTATAATATTCCAAAAACCGGCCTCCATCATCAGCTCAAAAATGTACATGAAGGGATGAGCATCAGTTAATTAAAGGGGATATCCAGTAAAAACAAGTTAAGACTTTTTGGTGATAACTCATTGACCAGTTGAGGTCCAACCACCTGGATCTGCACCAATTGGCAGCACAGTTTTATATTCTACTGATCTTGTGATTTTCCTTGATAAAATCTTAAGGTATGTTTACATCTATAAAGGGATTAAATGGATTAAGGCTACCTATTTGAGTTTTTTCTTTTTCTGTAGATCTGATTTGGAGAAAAAGAAATGGATCCATCAAATTTCAGGGTAGGATCAGTTCAAGAGTTGCTAAATTAAGGTAGGCAGAAACGATGCCTCTACTCCTATTTTAGTGCCCCTAATAGCAGCCATTCTCCACTGTGATACATACCATTAATGTATGGTAATAGCTTTATTTTAATTAGATGACAAATCATGAAGATTGTGGATTGTTCAATTTCCTATTCTTCATGTCTGAGATGTAGTCTATGTATTGTATATGCAATCCAGAAAACTGGTGCTAGGAATGATCTTGTTTAATGTTACTTTATTATTCCATAAGTTTCTAAAATATACAGTAATTTACTAAAGAAACCGCATCAAATAAAAATTTGGCCTCTATATATGCATTTTAAAGGCTATTTCCATCTTGTCAAACATTGACATATCACTAGGGTGAGCTATTGTTGAAAATTAGATAAAATCAGCTTTCATTTAGTTGTGTCACCTTTATTCTCAGGATTGATTAGTGGGGGTCCCAGATGGAATCCAATTGATCCTGACGTGATGGCATAGCCTAGTGATATATAATCATTTTATAAGTTGGAGAAACGCAAGCAGTGTACCGTAAGAATTATCTGCTTTGTAACTCTCCTAATTCAAGGCACAGACAGAGTAGTCTAAAATCCTCCTCTTTTCACAAGTTTAGATTGTCCAATCCCCACTTTACATAGGGCAACTCAATATATTCAGACTGGCCGCTGCATTAAAGCACAACTTAGGCAGGTATTATAGGCACGAAAAGAAAGGAGCTCCTCCATAATCTGAAGTATACACTGTAGAGAGACATAACATAACACAATAAATACATACTGTAGTTACATATAGTTACATAGCTTGAAAAAAGACCTAGGTCCACAAAGTTCAACCTTTCTCCATCAATTATACATTTTTTGTCACCAAATTATAATCCACAAAGTTATTTGTGTTGAAGAAATCATCCAGCCCTTTTGTAAAAGCTGTTATAGTGTCGGCCATTACTACCTCTTGTGGTCAGGCATTCCACAGTCTGACTGCTCTAACTGTAAAGAACCCTTTCCTATTTAGCTCCCGGAATTGCCTTTCTGCCACCTGTAATGAGTGCCCCCTGGTCCTCAGTACGGTCTTTGAAAGGAATAAGTCATGTGCCAGTCCTTTATATTGATCACACTTGTATTTATCCATGTAAATGAGATCTCCTCTGAGGCGTGTTTTTTCTAAGCTAAACAAGCCCAATTTTCCAACCTCTCACCATACGAGAGACCTTCCATCCCTTGTAATAATCTAGTTGCCCGTCTTTGAACTGACTCTAACTTCTGAATATCCTTTTAAAAAAAAACTGGATTCCCTATTCTAGATGTTGCCTTACAAGTGATTTATCTAGGGTATAACAATATGTTGGGATCACAGGATTTTACCTTTTTATACACCCTAAAATCTTGTTTGCTTTGGCAGCTGCTGCTTGACATTGAGTACTGCTGCTCAGCTTACTTGTAACCAGAATACCCAAGTCCTTCCATGTTCTGCAGTCAGACGTATACTCCCATTTAATGTATATGCAGCTATAGGATGACTCCGTCCCAGGTGCATTACTTAACATTTATCTCCATTAAGTCTCATTTGCCAAGTGTTTGCCCATTCAGACATCTCATCCAGATCGTTTTGCAATATTGTAATGTCAAGGTCAGTTTTTAATATCCTACATAGTTTGGTGTCAAACAATCAGTTACTCTCAATCCCATCCACAAAGACATTAATAAAGAGGTTAAAAGAATCAGTCCTAGCACAGGTCCCTGTGGTGCACCACTGCTGACTAGATCCCATTTAGAGAATGCAGCATTTATGCCAATTCTTTGTTTCCTGTCATTTAGCCAATTCCTTACCCATGTGCATATACTGTAGTTTCCCCCCATTCTTGCTTCTGTAGCTTCAGTGTAAGGCTGTTTGAACAGCATCAAATGCCTTTGCAGAATGCAGATAAATCTCATCAGACGCATTACCAATACCCAGATTTGCAGTTACCAGCTCATAGAAAACCAACATGTTGGTGAGACACAACCTATCTGTCATGAATCCATGCTGGTTGTCATATATTATATTATTCTCTGCAATATATCTCTGCAGGTCATCTCTGATGATGCCTTCAAAAACTTTGTACACTACTGAGGTCAGGCCTACCGGATGGTAGTTGCCTGGATCCACCTCCTTACCCTAATTAAAAGGAATCTGTCACCTCATTTGACCTATCTAAACTATTAATATGGGCATACAGGTTATAGACTGCTGAGGAGACCGATACCTGTATGTCTCATATCAGATGCCTTGTTGTTGAGAAATCAACTTATCGCTTTATGCATATGACCACCTCCAGGGTGTATGGTGTCTGGAGATAACTCTGCCCCCAGAGCTTATTTTATATGAAGGAGGACTTACCAGTGAGACATGTAACTAACACAAAACAGGAGGAATGAATTTTGTCTTCTTGCAAACAAATTTTTGCAGCTCTCCTACATTGCAACAATATTACAACCCTGTCTGCCTGTGAGATGGAAGCTGAAGCTGAGAGGAACCTGCAGATGTGTCAGTTATACCCATACACAGCTCTGCAGTGAGATCAGGAGAGCAGCCATTACACATCACACTAGTAACTCTTCGTTCATGTAAAGTAAGCTCTGGGGGCAGAATTATCTTCCCCATAGGCTGAAAGAGGTCATTTACATAAAGTGATAAAAGATGATTTCTCAACAACAAGTCATCTGACATGAGGCATACAATAATAATTGTTTAGATGGGTCAAAAGTTGTCACAGATTTCCTTTAAATATGTATACCACATGAGCCATCCTCTAATCCTGTGGTGCCACCCCTGTTACAAGAGAGTCTAAGAATATCAGATACAGTGGTCTGTCAATTTAAGAGTTTAATTCCCACAGCATCTGTGGATGAATGCAATCTGGTCCGGGGAATTTGTCAATGTTTAATTTGCTTCGACACATATATGATATTGCACTTTTTTTCAACAGATATTTCTCCAGTGGTGGTGAACCAGGCCTTCTGCTCACCCCTCGGCTGCACTTTTATATCACTACCATATACTGCAGCGCTTTACAGACAATATCATCACTGTCCCCAATTACAATCTACATTCCGCATCTGCAAGTATGCCTTGGAGTGTGGGAGAAAATCAGAGAAAATCAGAGAACCCAGAGGAAACCGACGCAAACATGTGGAGAACATACAAACTACTTGTAGACGATGTACTTAGTGGGGTTTGAATCCAGGACCCCAGCGCTGCAAAGCAATTGGATGAGCCACCGTGCTGCATTTTTGGAGACTTCATTTGTCTGGGTATAAAATGTGAAGCATAAGTACAGATTGGTTACTGTGGATGTTAGTAGGCTGCAGGCGAATATGGATCTATGCAGTCTTGAGTCATCCTTCTATATGAATCCTAAGCACAGTTGCTAGGAGACTGTCCCGTGGATCAATCAACTTTTCTCTTCAAACTCCCTCCCTTTGTTGCTTAACAGTAATCTTCCCTGTAATTTCAATAGATAATACTCTCCTGAACGTTCTGTTTTATTCTTGTGCATATATAAATCACATTTCAACTCTGAATAAGTATGCTTTACATTTAAAGTAAGTGAATAATAGCAGTTGTAATCGGCAGGACACTTTGTAGCCAACGTGGCCAAAACGGAAAGCATAAAAGTGTCCCACCACATAGAATGCTAGCCAACAAAAAATTGTTTCTTAGCTCAAAATTCACTCACCTTCTAAACACGACCTCTACATTTTTCAGATCCTAGACTAGACCAGAAAAATATCAAAATTTATCAAATCTCTTAATTAAAAATATGAGGTCTCTAAATTAATAAAACCAGAGACTAGATTTTTTAATATGACCCCAGACCTGTGCCCTTAATCAACCAACCTATGAAAATCTCTACCAATAACCCCTAAACTGACAATATATAGAAAACTGTATAAGAGAGTTCAATTGGGAAAAGAGCAAAAAAAAATAGGAGAAACCCAGTGAAGAAAACAATTTTAAAAAAATGGGCCAGCCAATTATATTTCAATAAAACGAAAAAAAAAACTTTATTAATTGATAAATGCAATAAATACATAAATGGTAGGGAGAAATTAAGACTAAAGATACACATCAGGAAAAAAATTATTGAAAATGTTCCATGGCAAGGATCAAAACACCTGATATCACAGGCAAAAATCTCCTTAATAAATAAGACCCCAGACCAAACAAAAAAAATCAGACTCCAGACCACAATAGTCTTATCATTCTTGCATCCCCTAGCAGTCCATACAATGCCTTGTTCAAGTTCCAGACATTCGCCAACATCAGGGGTTTGTATATACCACCACACACAGTGATATAATGCTGCTTAGCAGAGGTGTCAAACTGCATTCCTCGAGGGCCGCCAACAGGTCAAGTTTTCAGGATTTCCTTGTATTGCACAGGTGATAATTTAATCACCTGCACAGAATGATTCCAGCACCTTGTGGAATGCTAAGGAAATCCTGAAAACATGACCTGTTGGCGGCCCTCGAGGAATGCAGTTTGACACCTCTGCTGCTTAGCATCTGGGTCTCCTGTGCTGTCCTTGGTTCTCTTCAGAAACACCTTAGCAGCTGCTTAAAGAGGCAGATCTCCCACTCTTGGTGTCTAAGAAGCAAGCTTCTCAGTGTGTGGCCTCATTCAAGCAGCTGTTCCGAATATTCTGCTGCACATGCAATTCTGCACCCAAGGCAGCACAGCACCAGAACTAAATGTTTTATATTTATTAGAATAAATGTTCGATATACTTTATATTCAAAAGTTGAAATACAATAAGAAAAAAAAGCTGCTATGATTGGTGACTAAAAGATTTTTAATATACTACATGATTTAAGATATTTAAAAAAAAATTTAGTTTAGGATTACATTTAAAGCTATTTTTAAATATATACATAATTAAAAAAAAACAGTGTTTTAAAAATATTATTATAAGAATACAAAAGAAACCCAAAGAATAGATAGAAATTGCATTAATAGGGTTCGCAGACCATAATGTATTGATGAACTATCCTTAGTATATGTCATCAATATCAGCAAGTTGCAGTCCTAATGAAAGGAAAAGGAGTTGTTCTGCAGCACTCAGCAGCAGCCACTACACATTGTATGGAGATGTGCAGTTGGGCTCCATATGTTTACATCTAGCAGCTGCAGGAGCTTGTAATAGCTGATCAGTGTGGCTGATCTGTTATTGATTATATTTTTTTTTGCTATGACCAGATAACACCTTAAATTTGTAGGATCTGAAAATTTTCATCTGAATATTTTAACAGAAATACAGATAATATTTAACTATTTTGCTTTCAGCTTTGAACCAAAGAGCAGTCTTCCCCAGCTACTTCCTCACCCCTTTCACAGCATGGATAGCACAGGCAGCCTTGACAGAAAGACTATCATATACTGCATTTCCCCCACTCCTTTCTCATATACAGACACAGAGGGAAAAATACTACTTCTACTTCTACTTGGTCAAGTATTTTGTGCTTCATATTAGCGATTTATATTGCATCAAGAGGTCCTTATTGTCTCCATATGTTTTCTATTGAAATCTATATTAGCTAAACTGATCAAATAAAAAAAGTTAAAGCATACCTATGTATTACATTATAATTTACTTGATATTATTTTGTCCACAAAAGGGTGACATCTTTTAACGCTAAGTTGAAACATTTGAAATAATTTAGGCTGTACTGTATTGTGAATGTGTAATGGAAGTGTAGTTAATCAAGGTGACACAAAATAACTACCATCACACTTATTGATGATGATTACGCAGCTCCTGTCACATAGTTATAAAGATAAGGATAATTCAGCCCATCTTTTGATCAAGTAATCACAACAGCACTGAAAGTCAGAAGGGATGGTTCAGATGAAACAGAAGAGTTATATCCTCTTGAAATAGATGAACGCATGTTTAAACATCTTTAGATTTAATATGAGTCTAACTAGTTCACAATTATATATTTACTAGATGGTAGCCCGATTCTAATGCATAGGGTATTCTAGAATATGTATGTAGTTTATTTATGAAGATTTTAGAATAATACATTGAATACACAGGATTCGGCTGGCCGCGACCAATTAGCGAAGCGTGGTTCAAATCCCGCGCCAATTCGCAGCCAGACTGCGCCTGTCGCTAATTGTTCGTGGCCGGCCATGTAGTATATAACAGCCCACGTAGTATATTGCACAGCCATGTAGTATTTAGCACAGCCACGCAGTATATAGCACAGCCCGCGGAGTATATAGCATAGCCCACGGAGTATATAGCACAGCCACGTAGTATATAGCACAGCCCACGGAGTGTATAACAGCCCACATAGCATATAACACAGCCACGTAGTTTATAACAGCCCACATAGCATATAACACAGCTCACATAGTATATGACAGCCCATGCATGCAGTACATAACACAGCCCATGTAGTGTATAACACAGTCCATGTAGTGTATAACACAGCCCACGTAGTGTATAACACAGCCCACGTAGTGTATAACACAGCCCACGTAGTGTATAACACAGGCCACGTAGTGTATAGCACAGGCCACATAGTGTATAGCACAGCCCATGTAGTATATTGCACAGCCCACATAGTATATTGCACAGCCCACGTAGTACATTGCACAGCCCACGTAATATATTGCATAGCCCACGTAGTATATAGCAGCCCACGTATTATATTGCACAGCCCACGTAGTATATTGCACAGCCCATGTAGTATATTGCACAGCCCACGTAGTATATAGCACAGCCCACACAGTACATTGTACAGCCCACGTAGTATATTGCACAGCCCACATAGTATATAGCAGCCCACGTATTATATTGCACAGCCCACGTATTATTTTGCACAGCCCACGTATTATATTGCACAGCCCATGTATATTGCACAGCCCACGCAGTACATTGCACAGCCCACGTAGTATATTGCACAGCCCACAAAGTATATTGCAGCCCACGTATTATATTGCACAGCCCACGTATTATTTTGCACAGCCCACGTATTATATTGCACAGCCCACATATTATATTGCACAGCCCACGTATTATTTTGCAGAGCCCACTTAGTATATTGCACAGCCCACATAGTGTATTGCACAGCCCATGTAGTATATAGCAGGCAACGTATTATATTGCACAGCCCATGTATTATATTGCACAGCCCACGTATTATATTGCACAGCCCACGTATTATATTGCACAGCCCATGTAGTATATAGCAGCCCACGTATTATATAGCACAGCCCACGTATTATATTGCACAGCCCACACAGTATATAGCACAGCCCACGCAGTAGATTGCACAGCCCACGCAGTACATTGCACAGCCCATGTAGTATATTGCACAGCCCACATAGTATATTGCACAGCCCACGTATTACATTGCACAGTCCATGTATTATATTGCACAGCCCACGTATTATATTGCACAGCCCACGTATTATATTGCACAGCCCACCTATTATATTGCACAGCCCATGTAGTATATTGCACAGCCCACGTTTTATATTGCACAGCCCACGTAGTATATTGCACAGCCCACGTATTATATTGCACAGCCCACGTATTATATTGCACAGCCCATGTAGTATATTGCACAGCCCACACAGTATATAACAATGTGGGCATCATATCCCTGTTAAAAAAAGAATTAAAATAAAAAATTGTTATATACTCACCTTCTGTTGGCCCCGGATCCAAGCGAGGCGTTTACCGATGCTCCTCGTGCGCTCCGGTCCCAAGAGTGCATTGCGGTCTCGCAAGATGATGATGTAGCGGTCTCGCTAGACCACTACGTCATCATCTCGCGAGACCGCAATGCATGGAGCAGTCACCGGTGCGTCGTGAGGAGCGGGGAAGGCCTGTTCTGTTGTGAATTCCGCTCTTGGGCTCCCTCCGGTGGTTATAAGTAGCATTTTTGTGAGTTCTGCTCTTGGGCTCCCTCCTGTGGTTTTGAGTGGTATGGCTGCTTCTTGGATTTAGCATCAGCAGCTGTTTTCACTGATCGTCTTTCTGGCTCTGCTATATTAGTCTGGCCTTTTCCCTAATTCAATGCCAGTTGTCAATTGTTGAGCTTGGAGTCATGGCTCTCTGAGGATTTCCCTGTCACTCTGACCATTTCAGCAAAGCTAAGTCCTTGCTTGTCTTTTTGCAGTTCACTTGTTGTGGACTTTGTTGTTTAGCACTTTCTATGTTTTGCTCATTTGTCCAGCTTATCAGTATGTATCTAGTCAGCTAAGCTGGAAGCTCTGGGCAGCAGAGTTTGCCCTCCACACCTTTAGTCAGGTGTGGAGATTTTTGCATTTCTCTGCGGTGGACTTTTTCTAGTTTTTATTACTGACCGCACAGTGTTCTGTCCTGTACTAATTCTTTCTAGCTAGTAGTGGCCTCCTTTGCTAAATCTTGTTTCATACTATGTATGTCATTTCCTTCTCCTCTCACAGTCATTATTTGTGGGGGGCTGTCCTATCCTTTGGGGATTTTCTCTGAGGCAAGATAGCTTTCCTGTTTCTACCTTTAGGGGTAGCTAGATCTCCGGCTGTGACGAGGTGTCCAGGGAGTGACAGGAACATCCCATGGCTACTGCTAGTGTCTGTGTTAAGATCAGGAACTGCGGTCGGTATAGTTACCATCTGCCCAGAGCTAGTCGCATGTCGCTCCTTAATCACCAGACCATAACACTGTTCCTGATCCGGGGGCCGACGGACGGTGAGTATATAACGATTTTTTATTTTTTAAATTATTTTTAACATTAGATCTTTTAACTATTGATGCCGCATAGGCAGCATCAATAGTTAAAAGTTGGTCACACAGGGTTAATAGCAGCGGTAACGGAGTGCATTACACCGCGGCATAACGCGGTCCATTACCGCTGCCATTAACCCTGTGTGAGCGCAGACTGGAGGGGATTATGGAGTGGGCACTGACTGCGGGGAGGAAGGAGCGGCCATTTTGCCACCGGACTGTGCCCGTCACTGATTGGTCGTGGCCGTTTTGCCACGACCAATCAGCGACTTGGAATTCCATGACAGACAGAGGCCGCGACCAATGAATATCTGTGACAGACAGAAAGACAGAAGGACAGACAGAAAGACGGAAGTGACCCTTAGACAATTATATAGTAGATATACAGATAGTACATGAATTTAACCCTTTCATGCCACGGCCAATTTCTATTTTTGCGATTCCACTTTTTCCTCTCCTTCTTCCCAGAGCCATAACTCTTTTATTGTTATGTCCACATTGCAAAATGAGAGCTTGTTTTTGGCAGGACAAGTTGACACCATTCATTTTACCACACAGTGTACTGGAAAATTAGAAAAAAATGTAAGTGCAGTGAAATTGTGAAAAAAATGCAATTCTGACATTGTATTTGGGGAATTGTTGGTATGGTGTATATTTTGTGGTAAAAATTACCATGAAATATGGTTCTGCTCATCAATACAATTACGGTGATACCCAGAGCTCAGTTTTGTTATTATTTTAGGGGTGAAAAAAAAAGTCAGAAGTTTTTAAAAAATAAAAAATGTAGGGGCTGTGTCACCATTTTTCGAGACCTGTAACATTTTAATTTTTTTTATGATGGAGCTGTGTGATGGCTTATGTTTTACAGGGCAAGACAACATTTTTATTAGTACCATTTTGATATAGATGTGACTTTTTGATCTCTTATTACAGCCGTTTTTTGGGGAATTGCGGCTAACTAAAAAACTACATTTTGACGTTCTTTAATTTTTTCGGTTTATGGGGTTTATAGTAATTAAAAACTGTTGTTTTTCATTTGTAGTTGTCCTGAAGGAGAGTTAGATGGACTCTAAAACGCATTGATATTAAACCACTTTTTCATTAGATCATTTGGAATGTGTGCAAATCAGTAGCACATATCATAAATCCATACTACCCTGGTATTTCTATTTCAGCTCGTGGCACTCAAACTCAAAACTGAATAAACCAAGATGTTTTCAAAATTGCATTTCCATTTTTTCATCATTTGCATGCTTTTTAACATGTCTATCGATCATGTGATTTCCATAGACCCACGACATTCCTTTCTAGGTGTTGCATTTTCAATGTTGAGGAGTGTATGTATCACCTTTGTAAAAATTGGATATATTTTACTGTGTTTGGAGAAACAGATACTAAACAGAAAAGGAAACCAATGGAACCACAAGAAATATGCACTATTCTTAAGTTCCACACGACATGTTTCTTACCAAAGTACATTTCAGGTGCTACACATCGGACACTGTGATTGCGGGTAAGTTTATATGTTTCCTTTTACCATGCTAGTCTTAGGAATAGTAATATTAAATAACTTATTTTATTTTCAGTAGAATTTAAAAGTTTTTGCTTAAATGTGTCGAAGTTCTGTTTATAAAGCTGCATTTTCAAATATAAAGTAATAGATACTACAGTTACTCTTTTAGTGACCGATGAGGTTCATTTTACAGGGCTAAAGCACTGAAGCGCAGTTTATTCAGTGTAGAATTCTGTAGAACATTAAGGGATGGTCAACGAACTCTCTATCTTAAAGGCACACATACAGTACTGTGCAAACGTTTTAGGCAGGTGTGGAAAAAATTCTGCAAAGTAAGAATGTTTTCAAAGATACAAATGTTAATAGCTTATTTTTATCAATTAACAAAATGGAAAGTCAATAATTTTTGGTGCAATAACGCTTTACCTTCAAAACAGCATCAATTCCTCTAGGTGCAGTTGCACACATAGTTACATAGTTACATAGTTACATAGTTATTAAGGTTGAAGGAAGACTGTAAGTCCATCTAGTTCAACCCATAGCCTAACCTAACATGCCCTAACATGTTGATCCAGAGGAATGCAAAAAAAAACCCATGTGGCAAAGAGTAACTCCACCATGGGGAAAAAAATTCCTTCCCGACTCCACATACGGCAATCAGACTAGTTCCCTGGATCAACGCCTTATCAAGGAATCTAGTGTATATACCCTGTAACATTATACTTTTCCAGAAAGGTATCCAGTCCCCTCTTAAATTTAATTAATGAATCACTCATTACAACATCATACGGCAGAGAGTTCCATAGTCTCACTGCTCTTACAGTAAAGAATCCGCGTCTGTTATTATGCTTAAACCTTCTTTCCTCCAGACGTAGAGGATGCCCCCTTGTCCCTGTCTCAGGTCTATGAATAAAAAGATCATCAGAAAGGTCTTTGTACTGTCCCCTCATATATTTATACATTAACATAAGATCACCCCTTAGTCTTCGTTTTTCCAAACTAAATAGCCCCAAGTGTAATAACCTATCTTGGTATTGCAGACCCCCCAGTCCTCTAATAACCTTGGTCGCTTTTCTCTGCACCCGCTCCAGTTCAGCTATGTCTTTCTTATACACCGGAGACCAGAACTGTGCACAGTATTCTAAGTGTGGTCGAACTAGTGACTTGTATAGAGGTAAAATTATGTTCTCCTCATGAGCATCTATGCCTCTTTTAATACATCCCATTATTTTATTTGCCTTTGTAGCAGCTGCCTGACACTGGCCACTGAATATGAGTTTGTCATCCACCCATATACCCAGGTCTTTTTCATTGACGGTTTTGCCCAGAGTTTTAGAATTAAGCACATAGTTATACATCTTATTACTTCTACCCAAGTGCATGACCTTACATTTATCCCCATTAAAGCTCATTTGCCATTTATCAGCCCAAGCTTCTAGTTTACATAAATCATCCTGTAATATAAAATTGTCCTCCCCTGTATTGATTACCCTGCAGAGTTTAGTGTCATCTGCAAATATTGAAATTTTACTCTGAATGCCCCCTACAAGGTCATTAATAAATATGTTAAAAAGAAGAGGGCCCAATACTGACCCCTGTGGTACCCCACTGCTAACCGCAACCCAGTCCGAGTGTGCTCCATTAATAACCACCCTTTGTTTCCTATCCCTGAGCCAGCTCTCAACCCACTTACACATATTTTCCCCTATCCCCATTACTCTCTCCTTTTTGAAGGAACTCGGCAGGTGGAAGTTTGAAACATCTTGGAGAACTAAGCAGAGATCTTCTGTGGATGTAGGCTTGTGAACATTTTTCTATCTCCTCATTAACTCTCAGACAGACTCGATGATGTTGATATCAGGGCTCTGTGGGAGGCATACCGTCACTTCCAGGACTCCTTGTTCTTCTTTACTCTGTATATTGTCGTACTGCAGAATAAATTTAGAACCAATCAGCCGCCTGGTATCAACATTGAGGACACCATTAACACTGACCCAATCTCCAAATTTGTTGGCTGAAATGCTGCCCCAAACTTACAATGGACCTCTACCATGTATAATTACAACCTGCAGGTACTCATTAGAATACTGCTCTCCAGCCATTCAGTGCACAATCTGACTTCAGTTACAGCCAAATAGTTCAAATTTTAACTCATTAGTCTATCGCACCTGAAGTCATTTTTCTGGCATTGTAGTCCCTATATTTCCATCTATTGTGAGTTACTTGGGCTTGTTTCTATGAACAGTAGATGGTTGTAGCTGGGTCCTAGTGGTTGGTGCCAGTCCTCACCGGATGGCACTGCTGGACATCCTAGGCTAAGTGCACACGTAGGAAATGTGGAGCAGAATTTTCTGCACCAAATCTGCATCTCCTGGCAGAATCCGCAGCTGCGAATTTGCCGTGGTTTTTATGCGGATTTTGTGCGGATTTGCCACAGTTTTTGCCACTGCGGATTTCTATCATGGAGGGGTGCAGAAACGCTGCAGATCCGCACAAAAGAAGTGACATGCACTTCTTTTAAATCTGCAGCAATTCCGCTTTGATTTTTCTGCACCATGTGCACAACTATTTCTTTTTACATTGATTTACATGATACTGTAAATCACAGTGCGGATCTGCAGCGTTTCTGGGCGGAAAAATCCGCTGCGGATCCGCAGCAAATCCTCATCGGGCGCACATAGCCTTACAATTAAGAATCGAAGAAAGCATAATGTGCATTTCATCTGCTGCACTAAGTTTAATTGGCTGATCACTGCATCTCTGGTTGTTAATGTTGTCCTTTTTTACTGCTTCTTCAAAAACAGCCTGAACAGCACAATATGACACTCTAGTCTTCCTTGAAATCTTTGAGTGATAGACCTTGATGGGGCAGTATAACCACAGTATGTCTTGTTGCCATGCTCTATATTGACCTGTGATATAGAAACTTGAAACCTCCAATTTGTAGCTTGAGTTTGGCTGTTCCTTACCCAGTTTAAAGCCTCCTACACATCTGCTTCTGTTTCAGTTAATATGTGTTTCAAGCTAAACACGAAAATGATGATCATTATCGCCTGTTTGATATAATTGGTCATGCATAAAACTGACTATACCCCTAACTTTGTTCGAGTGTACCTGTAAGAAAAAATTGATGCTGTTTTGTATGCAAAGGCTGGTCACAGCAAATATTGATTTGATTTTGATCTCTCTTTTGTTCATTTAATTTTTATCCTGTTTATTGATAAAAATAAACTCTAAAAACTATAAAGGCCATTCTAAGGGCTTATGCAGACGTCTGTGAATCTTGGTCTGATCATGGACTGGACAGGAGTGTGACATCCTCATAGAAATATATGAACTCATCATGCTCCAGTAGGAAGACCTGAGGCCAGTCCATGTATTGCAGACAGTCCGTAATCTCCCCGAGATCCATGACTATCTGTATGAGACCTTACTCTGCAAAATGTTTTCCACACTTAAAAGTTTTGCACAGTACTGTATATCTTTCACAGACTAGTGACTACACAAAATATATCCAAGTAACAACGTCTAAATTATAACTAATTGCACAACACAAATAAGGCTAGTTTCACATTAACGTTTAAATCCGCAGCGTTTAAAACGCATCTGCAAGTGGTGGAAAAAACGCATATAAATGCGTACAAACGCGGCGTTTTTAGACGCATGCGTTGTCGCATGCAGTTAAAAAAACACCGCGTTTGTACGCGTTTATATGCGTTTTTTCCTGCGTTTGCGTTTTTAGTGCGCATGATGAGAAATTTCACAAGAGAAAAATCTAGGTAACCAGACACCGCCAATGGGACTACAGAGGGCGTGTACTATGGGATCTCTATACATAGACGCTAGGGCTACTGAAATTTTAACAGTTTGCTACTGTATCCTGTGTCATGATGGATCTTCGCATGGAGAGCTTTTATTTCAACCTGGATGTCAGCTTCAAAATGTTTCTTGCCTGTGCTTTTGCTTGGGAGCACGACAGAAATCGCGAAAGATGGAGGAGACAACGTAGGCGTTTTTGGAGGCACCCCATTATCGAACTACGTGAGAGCCGTGGAGCCTATCACACGCTCTATGCCGATCTTAATGCCAACCCGGAGAAATTCCAGGAATACACCAGGATGTCGCAAGACTCGTTCCGGGATTTGCTTTCTCGTGTCCAAGGAGCCATACGGCGACAGGACACCCAGCTCCGTAGAGCGATTCCACCGGAGGAACGTCTGCTGGTTACATTAAGGTACGTTCAAAATCTAAACCAATGACAGTCCAAATTTAGTGTTTTCTGACATGTATTTATTGGCTATTTTCCTTTCTTTCTTTAGCGTAACCACACCATAAAAAGAATAGATTGTAATGTTTTTTGTGTTTGTTTTTCTTCCAGATTTCTGGCAACCGGAGAGAGTTTATCGTCCCTCCACTTCCAATACCGGCTTGGAATATCCACCCTGTCTGGAATAGTTGTGGACACCTGCCGGGCTTTGTGGAATGTACTCCGGGATGAGTTTATACCCCTACCCACCTTGGACATGTGGCTTGAAATTGCGGAAAAATTCTGGAGTGTGTGTGATTTCCCCAACTGTTTAGGAGCGGTGACTGGAAAGCACATTCGCATTATCAAACCAGCCAGAACAGGATCGGAGTACTTCAATTACAACAAATATTTTTCTGTTGTGCTCATGGCAATAGCCGATGCGAACTGTCGCTTCATCGCCGTGGACATTGGAGCTTTTGGCAGTGGCAACGATTCCCAGACTTTCAAGAACTCGGATATGGGACGCCGTGTGTATGGCAAAAATTTCAATTTTCCCCCGCCACAACCTCTCCCCAACACTCAAGGTCCACCGATGCCATTTGTTATGGTTGGGGATGAGGACTTTCAGATGTGTGAAAACCTACTGAAGCCCTATTCCAGTCGGGACTTGAACCACACTAGAAGGATCTTTAACTACAGACTGACCAGGGCCCGAAGAACAGTAGAGTGTACCTTTGGCATTCTGGTCGCTAAATGGCGCATTCTTGCATCAGCCATTAATCTAAAAGTGGAAACAGTCAACGAGGTGGTCAAAGCCTGTGTGGTTCTGCACAATTATATAATGGTTAAGGAGCAACCCAACATTGAACTGCATGAACCAGTTGCACACCCACTGCCCGATTTCCAGCATCACCTGCTGCGGTCAACTGCAGCCGTTGGTCACATGCGAGACCAATTTGCTGCCTTTTTTGATTCAGATATTGGTCATGTGTCATGGCAGGACAATGTTGTGTAAATATCCTGTTGTAATTACATCTGTACCAGTAATTTTCTACAATGATAATAATATTTCTCATTAATAAACTTTAGTTTTGGTTGTGTTGACCGTGACCGTGTCTCCTATCTTTTTCCTCTCCAAACCAAGGCTGTCCTAAAACTGGCAGTATTTGATCTGTATTTAATATCAGTTTTTGTAATCCAAAACCAGGAGTGGGTGATAAAAGCAGAGGTGCTAGTTATTATGTTAATATCATAATTTACCTCTAATTGTTCCACTCCTTGTTTTGGCTTACAAATACTGACACAACACCTAATAATATCCATGCGTTTAAGCCATGAAGCAAATATCAGAAAAACACCAAATAGTAAACTTCACACTAGGCAAATGAATATAAATAATTTTATTGAATACAAAAGAACATCTTTATAGTAGCAGTAAGGGCATACTCCCAAATACAGGAACATGGGGGGCTATCCAAACAGGAATTACCATTATTATAATAATATCATAATACAGACATAAGTATGACCACATGATAGGGTCACTGTGCCAGTGATCACATGTAATACCGCTAAATAGCAACATACATAGATATAAATAGAAGATGGTGGGCCTTCCTGCAGTGTTTTCCATTGGTAACTATACCATTACCTTCTTCTATTTATATCTATGTATGTTGCTATTTAGCGGTATTACATGTGATCACTGGCACAGTGACCCTATCATGTGGTCATACTTATGTCTGTATTATGATATTATTATAATAATGGTAATTCCTGTTTGGATAGCCCCCCATGTTCCTGTATTTGGGAGTATGCCCTTACTGCTACTATAAATATGTTCTTTTGTATTCAATAAAATGATTTATATTCATTTGCCTAGTGTGAAGTTTACTATTTGGTGTTTTTCTTACAAATACTGATATAAAACACTGGCCACATACTGCTAGTAATGGCAGCCATGTTGCTTTATTGGTAAGCTTTTTGACATCATTGCGTCATGATTCTCTTCTCCTGTATCCATTGGACACAAACTGAAGAGACAATCACTGTCACACAATCTATACTCATCAAGTCAGGTGTCAGAAATAATGAATTCATGATAAACATATACAGGCTCATGAATTCACTATTTCTGACACCTGTGCAGGTGAGCATAGATATGCAGTGTGTGACCACCATTGTCCCTCAATTTGTGTGTAATAGATTATGTATAAAGAAGAGAAAATGGTGGTTATACAAGGCAGTTCTCTACTCAACAGGTCAGGTGTCATAACTAATGAGTTTTTTGACACCTGACCTGTTCAGTAGAGGTCTGCACTGTATTTCCACCATTTTCTCTTCAGACTGCCACACTAGGCACAGATAAAAAGAGATTATGGAGATACATGTAATATTTTTTGGCCCACCTCATATCTGTATAATAAAGACACACAAAGCTGCAGTCTTTTTATTTTTAACTACTGGAGATATGATGTGGCCCAAAAAGTAAGTGTGTGGCGAAGTTTCTTGGCGCACGGTGTGTGTTGCCGGCGGCGGAAGACACAATAAACCAAACATAATTGTGGCAAATCAAACTTTTTTTATTTTGTAAACAACTAAAAAATTTATTTACTGCGCCGGCTTGGGGTAGAGTGATGTAAACGGGGGATGTGAAGAACTGAGGCCTGGCTAACCGTGGAAGATGCAGAGGTGGCAGGAGAAGGGGCAATGAAACTAGAAGGGTCTGGAAGTTCGGGGATGGGGCTTGACACATGAGAGGCTTGAGACGCACTGGAAGGGTGAGACAAACCTGACATTACAGACACATTGGGAGGTGAAGGGGGAGGAATGCTAAGAGTCCTCTGTTTTTTTTTCTGTTTTTTTTTTTGGTTTGCCTGGTTGTGGGAGGTCTTGGTGGGCTCATATGGCGTGGCGTGGTGGCGGGTGACCTGTCAGGGTCTGGCTGCACTGTGTCAGAGTCCATAGTGCTCGTAGATCGTGCAGCCATGCCAGAGTCCATAGCGCTCGTAGAGCGTGCAGCCATGCCAGAGTCCATAGCGCTTGTAGAGCGGAAGGCCATGCCAGAGTCCATAGCGCTTGTAGAGCGGAAGGCCATGCCAGGGTCCTGCTGCATCATGGTGGTGGCGGTATGGAAGGCCATGCCAGGGTCCTGCTGCATCATGGAGGTGGCGGTACGGAAGGCCATGCCAGGGTCCTGCTGCATCGTGGAGGTGGCGGTACGGAAGGCCATGCCAGGGTCCTGCTGCATCGTGGAGGTGGCGGTACGGAAGGCCATGCCAGGGTCCTGCTGCATCGTGGAGGTGGCGGTACGGAAGGCCATGCCAGGGTCCTGCTGCATCGTGGTGTCAGTGGAGGAGGTCCAAGCAGGAGCAGCGGATGTCATGGTGGTGGCGGTGGGATGTCCAACTGCACTCGGCATGGTGGTGGTGCTGTAGTGGTGTCCGGCTGTGGAAGGAATTGAGGTGGCCGTGCAGTGGGATGCAGCAGAGGTCAGCATTGAGGACAATCATGATAGTGAAGGCACAGGTGGATATGCCCCCACTGTCTGCTGGAAATACCGACTCTGCTGCATAGCCTGCAAGTAAGCAGCATTGCAGGCCTGCATGACACTCAGCTGGAGATCAGGAGTAAGGTGTTCCGACATGCCCTGCTCAATTTGATTCAAAAAATGATGTGCTGGCCTCTGGAGGTCGGCTTTCACTTGATCAAGGCTTTTGCTTACCTCCTGGATATGTGCATTCAAGAGGTTATGTGAAACATCCATTCGGTCACCCAAAGCCTTGATTGCGTCGTGTAAAACCGAGCTCAAGTGCAAAAGCTCAGGCATGAGTGACCTGTCTGAAGCCCTCTGCCGCTGCCGGGAGGAGCCCAAAAAAAAGGGGGCAGTGGAAGAGGACTGCAAAAGGGGAAGACCTGATGGACCAGCTCCCTGGTCTCCAGTTAGTGTGGAAGGCCCACTTGCTGCTGCGCTGCTTGATGGCTGGGACGGGTCCGTGGCTGTCGGATGAAGGACCGCTCCAGAACCTGGGCCAACAGTGGTGCTGTATGTGCTGTGAAAAAAGGAAAAAGAAAATTACCATCAAAAATTTACCAGACGCAAAATCCTGTGGAATGTAAAAATACAGATTATGGCTATACAATACAACCTAATGCACATGATAAATACTTACGTTCTCTGGGCAAGGACCGGTCTTAAAAATGACAGTACTCGATGGTATTTGTAGCGTCTGATCCTTGCTCCTGAACCACTGGGAACATGGCTCTCTTGACGCAGGTCCTTGTTGAAGCGGTCCTTCATCGAACGCCAACGTGTTTTGACTTTGGATACTG
This sequence comes from Ranitomeya variabilis, assembly GCF_051348905.1. Classification (NCBI taxonomy): domain Eukaryota; kingdom Metazoa; phylum Chordata; class Amphibia; order Anura; family Dendrobatidae; genus Ranitomeya; species Ranitomeya variabilis. The sequence goes on from NC_135234.1 coordinate 543,736,599, forward strand.
TTAAAAAAAAAATTGTCGTCAGAAAAAGTACTTTTGGCCGTGCTCACACAACTGTGTGTGATGAGAGAAACTCCAGAGAGTTTCTTTCATCACACACAGTCGAGTGAGCATGGCCAAGGTCTCTGCTACTTCACACTGCAGTGCAATACTTACCAAATGCAGTTCGGACCCGTGTCGGGGCGTTGTCCCAGCCATCCCACATCGCTTAGGCCACCTCATTCCATAACCGCCGGATCGTTATGTTGTTCGAGTGCAGTGGATCCTGGGTGTCCCACAACGGGACTCGCTCCTGAACCATGGTGATAAGGAGGTCATTCTCTATCAGATCTGTTATGATCCTAGTGGTAGAGGATCTCAGGAGTTGTAGCTAAGTCCGCAACCACAAAAACCAGCTCATAGGGAGGTGGTAACTTGGCTGACCGCATACCTGATCCTAGCACAAACAACTAGAAGCAGCCGGGGAACGTGCCTACGTTGGTTCTAGACGTCTCGCACCAGCCGGAGAACTAACTAACCCTTTCAGAGAAAATAAGACCTCACTTGCCTCAAGAGAAAGGACCCCAAAGTTAATATACAAGCCCCCAACAAATAATAACGGTGAGGTAAGAAGATAAGACAAACGTAAGTATGAACTAGATTTAGCAAAGAGAGGCCCACTAATTAATAGCAGAAAATAGGAAGCGGACTTATGCGGTCAGCAAAAGCCCTACAAAAATATCCACGCTGAATATCCAAGAACCCCCGCACTGACTAACGGTGTGGGGGGAGAATATCAGCCCCCTTAGAGCTTCCAGCAAAAACAGGAATCACATTTTGTACAAGCTGGAACAAAATAAGAACAAATGCAATAAACCAAAATAAGAAAGCGGACTTAGCTTTTCTTGCAAAAATCAGAGGACCAGGAGTCAGGAGAAAACAGACATAGACTGATTACATCGATTCCAGGCACTAGACTGAGCTTCCAGGAAGTCTAAATAGGAACACCCAAGGCCTAACGAACCAGGTGGGTACCAACCTGGAGAAAGACAATCAAAGTGTCATACCGCTAGTGATCACAAGAGGGAGCCAAGAAATACAGTTCACAACAGTACCCCCCCTTTAAGGAGGGGTCACCGAACCCTCACCACGACCACCAGGGCGATCAGGATGAGCAGCGTGAAAGGCACGAACCAAATCGGCCGCATGAACATCAGAGGCGACCACCCAGGAATTATCCTCCTGACCATAGCCCTTCCATTTGTCCAGATACTGAAGCCTCCGTCTAGAGAGACGAGAATCCAAGATCTTCTCCACCACGTACTCCAACTCGCCCTCAACCAAGACCGGAGCAGGAGGGTCAACAGCAGGAACCACAGGCACAACGTACCGCCGCAACAAAGACCTATGGAACACATTGTGAATGGCAAACGACACCGGAAGATCCAAACGAAAAGACACCGGATTAAGAACTTCCAAAATTTTATAAGGACCAATAAAGCGAGGCTTAAACTTAGGAGAGGAAACCTTCAGAGGGACATACCGAGAAGACAACCAAACCAAATCCCCAACACGAAGTCGGGGACCCACACCGCGGCGGCGGTTGGCAAAACGCTGAGCCTTCTCCTGTGACAACTTCAAGTTGTCCACCACATGATTCCAAATCCGCTGCAACCTATCCACCACGGAATCCACCCCAGGACAGTCAGAAGATTCAACATGCCCCGAGGAAAAACGAGGATGAAAACCAGAGTTGCAGAAAAATGGCGAAAACCAAAGTAGCGGAACTAGCCCGATTATTGAGGGCAAACTCAGCCAATGGCAAGAAGGTCACCCAATCATCCTGATCTGCAGAAACAAAACATCTCAAATAAGCCTCCAGTGTCTGATTAGTTCGCTCCGTTTGGCCATTAGTCTGAGGATGAAAGGCAGATGAAAACGACAAATCAATGCCCATCTTAGCACAAAAAGATCGCCAGAATCTGGACACAAACTGGGATCCTCTGTCAGACACGATATTCTCAGGAATGCCATGCAAACGAACCACGTTCAGAAAGAACAAAGGAACCAGATCGGAAGAGGAAGGCAACTTAGACAAGGGCACCAAATGGACCATCTTGGAAAAGCGATCACATACCACCCAGATGACAGACATTCCTTGAGACACCGGAAGATCTGAAATGAAATCCATGGAAATGTGTGTCCAGGGCCTCTTCGGGACGGGCAAGGGCAAAAGCAACCCACTGGCACGAGAACAGCAAGGCTTAGCCCGAGCACAAATCCCACAGGACTGCACAAACGAACGCACATCCCGCGACAAGGAAGGCCACCAAAAGGACCTAGCTACCAAATCTCTGGTACCAAAAATCCCAGGATGCCCTGCCAACACTGAGGAATGAACCTCGGAGATAACTCTGCTGGTCCATTTATCAGGAACAAACAGTCTATCAGGTGGGCAAGGATCAGGTCTACCAGCCTGAAATCTCTGCAACACACGTCACAAATCAGGAGAAATGGCCGACAAGATTACTCCCTCTTTAAGAATACCAGCTGGCTCTGAGACTCCCGGAGAGTCAGGCACAAAACTCCTAGAAAGAGCATCAGCCTTCACATTCTTCGAACCAGGCAGGTATGAGACCACAAAGTCAAAACGGGAGAAAAACAACGACCAACGAGCCTGTCTAGGATTCAGGCGCTTAGCAGACTCGAGATACATCAAATTTTTGTGATCAGTCAAGACCACCACACGATGCTTAGCTCCCTCGAGCCAATGACGCCACTCCTCAAATGCCCACTTCATGGCCAACAACTCCCGATTACCAACATCATAGTTCCGCTCCGCAGGCGAAAATTTCCTAGAAAAAAAAGCACAAGGTCTCATCACAGAGCAACCAGAGCCTCTCTGCGACAAAACAGCCCCTGCACCGATCTCAGAAGCGTCCACTTCAACCTGAAAGGGAAGTGAGACATCAGGCTGGCACAAAACAGGCGCCGAAGTAAACCGGCGCTTCAGCTCCCGGAAAGCCTCGACGGCTGCCGGAGCCCAATTAGCAACATCAGAACCTTTCTTGGTCATATCCGTCAAAGGTTTAACAACGCTAGAGAAATTAGCAATAAAACGACGGTAGAAATTCGCAAAACCCAAGAACTTCTGTAGACTCTTAACAGATGTGGGTTGAGTCCAATCATGAATAGCTCGGACCTTGACTGGGTCCATCTCTACTGTAGAAGGGGAGAAAATGAAACCCAGAAAAGAAACCTTCTGCACTCCAAAGAGACACTTTGAGCCCTTCACAAACAAAGCATTATCACGCAAAACCTGACACACCATCCTGACCTGTTTTACATGAGAATCCCAATCATCAGAAAAAAAACAGAATATCATCCAGATAAACAATCATAAATTTATCTAGATACTTCCGGAAGATGTCATGCATAAAGGACTGAAACACTGAAGGAGCATTAGAGAGCCCAAAAGGCATCACCAAGTACTCAAAATGACCTTCGGGCGTATTAAACGCAGTTTTCCATTCATCTCCCTGCTTAATGCGCACAAGGTTGTACGCACCCCGAAGATCTATCTTGGTGAACCACTTGGCACCCTTAATCCGGGCAAACCAGTCCGACAATAGTGGCAAAGGATACTGAAATTTGACCGTGATTTTATTCAGAAGCCGATAGTCTATACAAGGTCTCAAAGACCCGTCTTTCTTGGCTACAAAAAAGAAACCCGCACCAAGAGGGGAAGAGGATGGACGAATATGTCCCTTCTCCAAAGACTCCTTTATATAAGAACGCATTGCGGCATGCTCAGGTACAGATAGATTAAATAATCGTCCCTTAGGAAATTTACTACCAGGAATCAAATCTATTGCGCAGTCACAGTCCCTATGAGGAGGAAGGGCACTGGACCTGGACTCACTGAACACATCCTGATAGTCCAACAAATACTCCAGAACCTCAGAAGGGGTAGAAGAAGCAATAGACACCGACGGGGAATCACAATGAATTCCCTGACAACCCCAACTTGACACAGACATTGCCTTCCAATCCAAAACTGGATTATGGGTCTGTAACCATGGCAGACCCAAAACGACCAAATCATGCATTTTATGCAGAACAAGAAAATGAATCACCTCCCGATGTTCAGGAGTCATGCACATGGTCACTTGTGTCCAATACTGCGGTTTATTCTCCGCCAATGGCGTAGCATCAATTCCTCTAAGAGGAATAGGATTTTCTAAAGGCTCCAGAACAAAACCACAGCGCTTGGCAAACGACAAGTCCTTAAGGCTCAGGGCAGCACCTGAATCCACAAATGCCATAACAGGGTAGGAAGACAATGAGCAAATTAAAGTCACAGACAAAATAAACTTAGGTTGCAAATTACCAATGGCGACAGGACTAACAACCTTTGCTAGGCGTTTAGAGCATGCTGAGATAACATGTGTAGAATCACCACAGTAAAAACACAACCCATTCTGACGTCTATGATTTTGTCGTTTGGTTCTAGTCTGAATTCTATCACATTGCATTGAGTCAGGTGTCCCTTCAGACAACACCGCCAGAGGATTAGCAGATTTGCGCTCCCGCAAACGCCGATCAATCTGAATAGCAAGAGCCATAGAATCATTCAGACTTGTAGGAATGGGAAAGCCCACCATCACATTCTGAATAGCTTCAGAAAGGCCATTTCTGAAATTTGCGGCCAGAGCACACTCATTCCATTGAGTAAGCACGGACCATTTCCGAAATTTTTGGCAATATACCTCAGCTTCATCCTGGCCCTGAGAAATAGCCAGCAACGCTTTTTCTGCCTGAATTTCAAGATTGGGCTCCTCATAAAGCAATCCGAGCGCCAGAAAAAACGCATCAATATTTGTCAATGCCGGATCTCCTGGCACCAATGAGAAGGCCCAATCCTGAGGGTCGCCACGCAAGAAGGAGATAACAATTTTTACTTGCTGAGCTGAGTCTCCAGATGAACGAGGTCTCAAAGAAAGAAACAATTTACAATTATTCCTAAAATTCCTAAATTTAAATCGATCTCCAGAGAACAGCTCAGGAATAGGTATCTTAGGCTCTGACATAGGACTACTTGTAACAAAATCCTGAATGCCCTGCACTCGTGCAGCAAGCTGATCCACACTAGTAATCAGAGTCTGAACATTCATGTCTGCAGCAGAGCTTCAAGCCACTCAGAGATAAAGGGGAAGAAAAAAAAACAAAAAAAAAAACCTCAGAACTTCTTTTCTTTTAATCCCGCTTCTGCAATGCATTAAATATTCACTTTTAGGCCTGGAATACTGTTATGATCCTAGTGGTAGAGGATCTCAGGAGTTGTAGCTAAGTCCGCAACCACAAAAACCAGCTCATAGGGAGGTGGTAACTTGGCTGACCGCATACCTGATCCTAGCACAAACAACTAGAAGCAGCCGGGGAACGTGCCTACGTTGGTTCTAGACGTCTCGCACCAGCCGGAGAACTAACTAACCCTTTCAGAGAAAATAAGACCTCACTTGCCTCAAGAGAAAGGACCCCAAAGTTAATATACAAGCCCCCAACAAATAATAACGGTGAGGTAAGAAGAAAAGACAAACGTAAGTATGAAATAGATTTAGCAAAGAGAGGCCCACTAATTAATAGCAGAAAATAGGAAGCGGACTTGTGCAGTCAGCAAAAACCCTACAAAAATATCCACGCTGAATATCCAAGAACCCCCGCACCAACTAACGGTGTGGGGGGAGAATATCAGCCCCCTTAGAGCTTCCAGCAAAAACAGGAATCACATTTTGTACAAGCTGGAACAAAATAAGAACAAATGCAATAAACCAAAATAAGAAAGCGGACTTAGCTTTTCTTGCAAAAATCAGAGGACCAGGAGTCAGGAGAAAACAGACATAGACTGATTACATCGATTCCAGGCACTAGACTGAGCTTCCAGGAAGTCTAAATAGGAACACCCAAGGCCTAATGAACCAGGTGGGTACCAAACTGGGGAAAGACAATGAAAGTGTCATACCACTAGTGATCACAAGAGGGAGCCAAGAAATACAGTTCACAACACAGATCATCCTCCCGTTGTGAAACCTAAAAATTAAAGAAAGTCATTAAAGTTTGCTCAATTAACATAAGGAAAAGAAAGAAAAAAGATGCTGAGAAATGGCATGAATAGGAAAGTCAACATACAAAAGGATTCCAGAAGAAAAAAGTAAAGAAATACGAGTGGAAAGAAAGGAAGATTCAAGAATATTACACTGAGGACAGTCAGCCTTGTATACGTACCCGCTGCCGTCTTGCCACAGGACCTTGACTCCACTGCTCCTGCCCTGTCTCTGCCGCAGTAGAAGAGCTCTAAAAAAAGGAAAAAATCAAATTGTCACATGTGTCGATGTGACAGTGAATACTTACCAATAGTGTTGAGCGATACCTTCCGATATTCGAAAGTATCGGTATCGGATTGGATCGTCCGATACCGGCAAAATATCGGATCTTGCCGATACCGATACCCGATACCAATACAAGTCAATGGGACACAAATATCGGAAGGTATCCTGGATCGTTCCCAGGGTCTGAAGGAGAGGAAACACTCCTTCAGGCCCTGGGATCCATAGTCATGTAAAAAAGAATTAAAATAAAAAATATGGATATACTCACCCCCCCCGGCGGACCCTGGACCTTAGCGATGTAACCGGCAGCCTCCGTTACTAAGAATGCAGAGTGAAGGACCTTCGATGACGTCGCGGCTTGTGATTGGTCATGTGACTGCTCACGCGACCAATCACAAGCCGCGACGTCATCGCAGGTCCTACACTCACTGCATTCTTAGGAACGGAGGCTCCCGGTTACACCGCTAAGGTCCAGGGTCCGCCGGAGGGGTGAGTATATCCATATTTTTTATTTTTATTCTTTATTTTTTACATGAATATGGATCCCAGGGCCTGAAGGAGAGTCTCCTCTCCTCCAGACCCTGGGAACCATACACTGGGAACTTCCGATTCCGATTTCCGATATCACAAAAATATCGGAACGATACTTGCGGTATCGGAATGCTCAACACTACTTACCAATCTGACGAGGCAAATACTCACCTCACTGACATGCTCCACTTCCGACTGTCCTGGCCGAAACTCCTCACCAGATGAAGAATCCGAAGAAGACATTCTGATGCATGTAGAAAGAAAGAAATGGCAGAAATTAGGACATGTAGAGACAGAAAATAGAAAATTAAGGCATTGGCTAGGATATACTCACATTGTTCAGGGTCTTGTTTTCCTCCAAAATGTAGCCTGTCTGTGTCTCGTCTGCTTCAGAGTCTGGTGAGAAGTGACCTGCAACTGTCCACACCCTCCCTTTATCACCTTGATGGTGGGGGGTGGCTTATCAGTGTCTAGACATGTTTTTCTCAATTGAAACGCATGCGTTCAAAAACGCATCAAAACACGTGCTTAAAAACGCATGCGTTTACATTGACAGCAATGCGTTTTTTTGTCGCAATCCTTGCGCAATCGAACGCATGCGTTTCCTGGCAGCAAATAGACGCCTCTAGAAATTACTACATGTTGCATTTCCGCGCCAAGCCGCAAACGACGAGACGACGCATGCGTCGTCAAACGCGGCAAAACGCGAACAAATAAAAAACGCATGCGTTTTTAATGTTAGATATAGGAAAACACGACGCATGCGTTTATATGTATGCGGTACAAACGCTGCGGCCACAAACGCAAATGTGAAACCAGCCTAAAAGAAAACAATTACAAAAATCAGGAATAAGGTGCCAGTTTGTAACCATATATAATTGAGCTGATGTTGCAAACTCAAAAACAAATAACTACTAGGCATATAATTGAGCTGAGTTGGTAGATGCACATTTTCCATTCGTTATCATGTTGTATACATACACGTTGAAGGATTTTACAATTGTTCAGTTTACCACATAGATCTATTTTATTGTAGTGTCATACAGTTTTGAGAAAAAGTGTTTGCCCCTTCCTGATTTCCTATTCTTTTGCATGTTTTTCAGACTTAAATGTTTCCGATCACCAAACAAATGTAAATATTAGACAAAGGTATACACACCACAAAATGCAGTTTTGAAATGAAGTTCTTTATTATTAAGAGTAAAGAAATTCCAACCTACAGGGCCCTGTGTAAAAAAGTGATTGCCCCTAAACCTAATAACTGGTTGTGTCACACTTAGCAGCAACAATTGCAATAAAGCGTTTGCGATAATTGGCAATGAGTCTTTAATACACGCTGTGGAGGAATTTTGGCCCACTAATCTTCGCAGAATTGTTGTAATTCAGCCTCATTGGAGGATTTCCGAGCATTATCAGCCTTTTTAAGGTCATGTCACACCATCTCAATTGAATTAAGGCAGGACTTTGACTAGGCCACTCCAAAGACTTAATTTTGCTTTTCTTAAGCCATTCAGAGTTGGACTTGCTGGTGTGTTTTGGATCATTGTCCTGCTGCATAAGTGCACTTCAGGTTGAGGTCATGAACAGATGGCTGGACATTCTCCTTCAGGATTTTTTGGTAGACAGCAGAATTCATGGTTCCATTTACCACAGCTCGTCTTCCAGGTCTTGAAGCAGCAAAACATCCCCAAACCATCACACTACTACCACCATATTTTACTGTTGGCATGATGTTCCCTTTCTGAAATGTTGTGTTACTTCTATGCCAGATGTAATGGAACATTCACCTTCCAAAACATTCAACTTTTGTCTCATCAGTCCACAGAATATTCTCCGAAAAGTCTTGTTTTCTACCCATACTGTGACAAGTCTTTATGTTCTTATTGCTCAGCAGTGGTTTTCATCTTGGAACTCTGCCATGCATATTATTTTTGCCCAGTTTCTTTCTCATGGTGGAGTCATGAACACTGACCATAACTGAGGCAAGTGAGGCCTGCAGTTCTTTAGATGTTGTTGTAGGGTCTTTTGTGACCTCTTGGATGATTTGTTGCTGCACTCAAGGTAATTTTGGTCTGTTGACCACTCTTGGGAAGGTTCACTGTTATGAGCTGGTGGCCTAGGAGCAGCATGGACGAGCTCTGGAGTAGGTGGCCTCTATACTGACCGCAGACCCTGAACTTAACACATCAACTAGAAGTAGCCGTGGGATGTTCCTGTCACTCCCTAGACACCTCGTCACGGCCGGAGGACTAATTACACCTAAAGAAACAGGAATACTATCTTGCCTCAGAGAAAATTCCCAAAGGAAAGGCAGCCCCCCACAAATATTGACTGTGAGAGGAGAGGGAAATTACAAACGCAGACTGAAAACAGAATTTAGCAAAGGAGGCCACGCTACCTAGAAAGAAAAGACAGGAAAGAGTACTGTGCGGTCAGTATATAAAAAATACTACAAAATCCACCACAGAGAATACAAAAATCTCCACACCTAACTAAAGGCATGGAGGGTAACTCTGTGACTCCAGAGCTTCCAACTTGGCTGAGTAAATCTTAACACAGACAAAGCTGGACAAGAAAAAACATAGCAATTCACAGAACTATTAAGTCCACCGCATGTGGACTGCAAAAACAGATCCAGGACTTATCTTTGATGATTTGGACAATCCAGAAGGAGAAACCAAGCAGAGATGTGGATCCCTAGAAAAACAATGGACAACTGGCACTCAGTAAAGGAAGGAGCCAGACTAAATAGCCCCGTCCAAAGTGGAAGCAGCTGATGACTGTTGTGAAGGACAAACAGCAGCACTACCACTTATAACCACCGGAGGGAGCCCAAGAACAGAACCCACAACAGAATTCACAACAGTTCACCACTGTTCCATGTTTTTGCCATTTGTGGATAATGGCTCTCACTGTGGTTCGCTGGAGTCCCAATGCTTGAGAAATGGCTTTATAACCTTTTCCAGACTGACAGATCCAAATTACTTTGTTTCTCATTTGTTCCAGAATTTATTTGGATCACGGCATGATGTCTAGCTTTTTAGGAGCTTTTGGTCTACTTCACTTCTGTCAGACAGGTCCTATTTAAGTACTTTCTTGATTGAGAACAAGTGTGGCTGTAATCAGGCCTGGGTGCGGCTAGGGAATTTTAACTCATCTTCCAAATGATGTGATAAACCACAGTTAATTTATGTTTTAAAGGAGAGGGGGCAATAACTTTTTCACACAGGGCCTGTAGTTTTGTATTTCTTTTTTCCTTAATAATAAAAACCTTAATTTAAAAACTGCATTTTGTGATTACTTGTGTCTAGTATGTAAATTTGTTTGGTGATCCGAAACATTTAAGTGTGCCAAATATGCAAGAGAATAGGAAATCAGGAAGGGGGTAAACACGTTTTCACACAACTGTATGTTCTTAATCTTAATCTGCTATTTCTTATAGATCTGATGGGAGGAAGTTGCATAACACCTCCTATAACTATTAGTTGGGTTACAGGTGATACAAGGGTTTTTAGAGAGATTTACCATTGTCTTACTTTATTATGTAGTTGCATACAGTAAATGATGGCAAGGCATATTTGTATTGAAAGCTACGCAAAATTTGGGTGATGGCCCTTGTGGCAGTTACAATAGCGGTCATGATGGGCAGCATGGTGGCTCAGTGGTTAGCACTGTTGCTTTGCAGCACTGGGGTCCTGGGTTCATATCCCACAATGGACAACATCTACAAGGAGTTTGTATGTTTTCCCCGTATTTGTGTGGGCTTACTCCGGATTCTCCAGTTTCCTCCCACACGCCAAAGACATGCAGATAGGGAATCTAGATTGTGAGTCCCATTGGGGGCAGAGACTATATTGAATGCGAAGTGCTGCAGAATATGATAGCGCTGTATAAGCAATGCATAATAAATAATGATGTTTGTAAGGCTAGTTTCACACTAGCGTTAACTGCAATACGTCGCAAATGCGTCGTTTTGCCGAAAATACGCATCCAGCAAAAGTTCTTGCTGGATACGTTTTTTCGTCATAGACTAACATTAGCGACGCATTTGCGACGCATTGCCAAACGTCGCGTCCGTTTTGCGACGCTTGGGCGTTTGGTAGCGGACCGTCGGGAGAAAAAAATGTTTTTTGCTCCCGACGGTCCACTTTTTCCGACCGCGCATGCGCGGCCGGAACTCCGCCCCCACCTCCCCGCACTTCCCCGCACCTCACAATGGGGCAGCGGATGCGTGGGAAAAATGCATCCGCTGCCCCCGTTGTGCGGCGGAGACCACCCTAGCGTCGGGAACGTCGGCCCGACGCACAGCGACGGGTTGTTCCCGACGCTAGTGTGAAACTAGCCTTACCCAGCATTTCCAGACAAAAATGTGCTGTAACTTTATTGACTGAGGCTTCATTGTGATTTTGCTCTGATAAAGTGATTTTTCTTATAGATGCCTATAGTGTCAGTACTACTTAATGGATCTTCAATGGGATAACAGTTCTACCACAAATGGAAACTTCTGTCAAGTCATCAGTCAATCAGCCACAGAGAGCATTCTTTTTCCAATGTATTACACTTTTGTGTTAATCGTTGGTTTCTGCGGAAACATTTTGGCCATTCATCTGATTATCAAGAGAACAAAAAAAGTGAAATCTTCTGACATCTATATAATCAATCTGGCAATTTCGGATGCCCTGTTTACCCTCTCTCTGCCTGGACGTATCGTCTATTACATTTTGCGTTCCAATTGGGTTTTTGGAGACTGGATGTGCAGACTGACCGCATTCATTTTCTATACGAATACCTATGTTGGGATTTATTTTATGACTTGTATCAGTGTAGACCGCTATATCGCTGTGGTGCATGCAACAAAGTACAGAAGGTTCAGGAAGGCCCGGAATGCTAAATACATCAGTGTTGCAGTTTGGTGCCTCGTGTTCCTGCAGACAGTGCCACTACTTTTGAAGTCAATGACGCAGGTGATAGGTAATTCTGTGAGGTGCATGGAATTCTTCAACTTTGTAACAGTTCCTATGCTGCCCCTGCTGATCCTGATAGCTTGTGTTTTTGGGTATATTGCACCCATAGGAGTCATTGTCTTTTGTTCTCTCCAGATTAATATAAAACTTTGCAAGTTATTAAAGGAGAATGACGGAAAACAACATTTTAACAAGGCATTTACAGTTATTATGACTGTGCTAGTGGCAGTGGTATCATGCTTTACCCCATACCATATAACTCTTATCCAATTCATAGTGCGGAAATTACTGTATGTACTGTCCTGCCAAGAAAGTATGGTGTTCAAGAGGACCCTCCAGATCACTGTGGCTCTCATGAACATAAACTGCTGTATAGATCCTATCATCTATTTCTTTGCTTTGAAAGGTTATAAAAGAAAGATTGTCGGCATATTCAAAAGAAATGGATCAATTTCAACAGTGGTTCCAGAAAGAGAAAGCCAGGAAGGAACATTGGATGCCCTATGATAGAGAATTCATGCCACTGGGGAATGTCGGCTGTATACGTCCAATATGTCCTGTAATTCAGGTTATATAACATACTTATCAAAAAATATATTAGTCCATTAAAAAGATTTTACCCTAATCTTTGTCACGCTCATTCATGTGACACCTACTGGATTATACATTTATTAGCCATATGTGATAAATGTAGTTTATGGGGAAAAAAACCTATAAAGGGTTGTTCCCATCTTCATAAATGGGTATTGTCAGTGAGTACTTGTAAATACAAGCAATTTACTGTTAATTAACATTTTCAGCCGTTCTTAAGATATTACAAACTTTTCATCTGTTTACATCCCATTATCTTAGAGATCAACCACTGCTGCTAGACAGGAGAACATGCACAGTGCTTACAAGATCTTATCTACTGAGCTTGTAAGCATCGTCTTAAAGCTTGCCAGAATTGCTGGAGCACACTGTGACTTCTTGATCCTCACCAGCTTCAGTACAGCACTTACAAGCTAGAACACAGTGCTCGGGTGTCTTAGGCACTGATCAAACAAAAGAAAAGTGTTAAGGTACCTTCACACTGAACAACTTAACAACGATAACGATAGCGATCCGTGACGTTGCAGCGTCCTGGATAGCGATATCGTTGTGTTTGACACGCAGCAGCGATCAGGATCCTGCTGTGGTATCGTTGGTCGGAGCTAGAAGGCCAGCACCTTATTTCGTCGCTGGCTCACCCGCTGACATTGCTGAGTCGGCGTGTGTGACGCGGATTCAGCGATGTCTTCACTGATAACCAGGGTAAACATCGGGTTACTAAGCGCAGGGCCGCGCTTAGTAACCCGATATTTACCCTGGTTACTATTGTAAATGTAAAAAAAAACAAACACTACATACTTACATTCCGGTGTCTGTCGGGTCCCCCGGCATCCGCTTCCCTGCACTGTGTCAGCGCCGGCCGTAAAGCAGAGCACAGCGGTGACGTCACCGCTCTGCTTTAGGGCCGGCGCTTACACAGTGCAGGGAAGCAGACGCCGGGGGACCCGACAGACACCGGAATGTAAGTACGTACATGTAAGTGCGCGGCCCTGCTCTTAGTAACCCGATGTTTACCCTGGTTACCCGGGGACTTCGGCATCGTTGGTCGCTGGAGAGCTGTCTGCGTGACAGCTCTCCAGCGACCACACAACGACGAAACAGCGACGCTGCAGCGATCGGCATCGTTGTCTATATCGCTGCAGCGTCGCTTTATGTGACGGTACCTTTAGTTCTTGCAGCTGTTCTTGAGATATTATCTGACAGTATTAAACTATGCAGACGGGAGTAACCTTTTAAGATGAAACTGTTAGCAGGATTTCAGCCTCAAACTATTTATATTCACATGTAGCTCTTTCAAAGACCAGCAGTTCTTTTTCATTGCCAGTCCTTTCTCTGTTACTGAGAAACCAGCATTTGAATTGATATGCAAATGATGCTGAAGATCCAAAGCCTCTGTCACTCCAGCTCTATTCCCCACTCTGTGCCAATTTTGATGAAGGTGCAATTTTAATGAATCAGGTAAGTCTGTAAAGTGGTGTTTTCATGATTGCTGCTCATCATGAATTAGACAATCGGGTGTGTCCATGCCTTGTTGTGCTCTCATTTCACCCGGGCTCCAAACATTTTGATACTAGTGTGAAACTGGCAAAAGTAGTAACATTTTGCTACTTTTCAAAGTGTTTTATGAATTCTTTTGTAATTGCTTTATTGAATCTGTGCCCTAATTTTTCTTGACGGTCTATGCTGAAAGATACACACCATTGAACTATAGTATATCATTAGATTATAGGCTGTCAGACCCTGATGAATAACAGGGGCCGCAAACGAGAAAACATGTAAGAATTTTGAAAAGGGCAGGCTCACAGCAATATAGGCTAGCTAGGAATCTGAATCTGTGGTAGCTATCAGACAATTCTCTCTTTAGTAGCTTTACTAGCATAGAGCGGGGAAAGCAATTAATTTATGAGCAATTGCAAGAGCCACATAGGAATAGCAAATTATTCAAACAATACTAGCTGGCAAATAGAGGACAAATTACTGAGTCTGGTCCTTTAAGTTATATTTTATCCTTTTATTGGATTACTTTTATTGGATTATTTTTTGCCCCACTTCTCCATACAGATCTTCTTCAGATCTTTCTGGTTTTGAGGGCAATGTGTTTCAGGTCACTGTCATGTTGGAAGACCCAGCCACGGCCCATCTTCAATGCTTTTACTGAGGGAAGGGTGTTGTTGGCCAAAATCTCGCTATACATGACCCCATTCATCCTCCCTTCAATACGGTGCAGTCGTCCTGTCCCCTTTGCAGAAAAGCACCCCCAAAGTATGCTTCCCCCACCATATTTCACGGTTGGGATGGTGTTCTTGGGGTTGTACTCATCCTTCTTCCTCCAAACATGGCGAGGGAAGTTGATACCAAAAAGTTCTATTTTGGTCTCATGTGACCACATGACATTCTCCCTTGTCTCCTCTGGATCATCCAAATGGTGATTGGCAAACTTTAAAACGGGCCTGGAAACTTTTTCCCACGCTCGACGTCATATGAGGACATCCAGCAGAGGGCGCATCACCGCGACTGAAGGTAACTATAGGTCATTGACCTACATTACCTTCTTCATTCCCCAGGGTTTACAGGCAGGAGCACAGCTGCATTATAGCAGAGCTCCCGCCTGTAAAATATTTTAACCCCTTCAGATGGATTTACATCGTGGGACGTTACAGATCTACGGAAGGTATGTGCAGCGCCCCAGAGTCCTGGTCGTTGCAGTACTGTGGATCCGCCACTATGGGGAGCCATGGTGCGTTCGATGGCACTGAAGGAATTCCTCTGAGCAGGTATCACAGACACCAATATGTTTCACAGCTGGGCCTCCGGGGGGAGCTAAGGGTTCTATTCATTAGGCCACTCCCCACCATAGTGGGTAAACTGGGGGTCAGGCAGGAAGTGAGAGGAGAAAGCTGACTGGATTGAACGAAGCAACACCTTGTGGCAGAGGGTGTTGTGGAGGAAGAGACAGTAGGGCCTCTGTCAGGGGTGGGATCCTGACAGAGGCTTGGCATTGGAAAGAACGTAACGGGACCGTGCCTGCTCAGCATAGCGGCGGTGCCCTAAGAAAGGACTAGAAGCGAGATAGATTGTGCTGAGTGAGAAACGAGATCAAGCGAAAGGAGAATACCAGTAGGGGTCATGCTGTAAGACCGGAGCAACATCCTACTGAGGCGCACTACCGGTGGCTGGAACGCCGAGGGAGTGGAATAGCATACAGCTTCAAGCCATACTCCAAACAGCGGCAGGGCAGTCAGTTTAAGGCGGGCTGTCTAACACATATCACCTACGAAGTCTTGGGGGGCAATTGCGGGAGAGGGGCGTCTCTAGGGTCCCGGAAGAACTCCAGGCCTACCTGACAAACGGGTGCCGTTCCAACCTGAATAACAGGGCGGGATGGAATACGAGAAGAACATCAAGTAATCGAGTTGTGAGGGAACTTAAGAAACAGACACAACCGTTGTGGGGTACTTTCCGTGAGCACAGCAGGGAAGGACTACAACACACAGCGCTAGAAGGAGGGCACTGATTTCCACCTGTGAGGAGAACTCTGGAGGTGCCATTGGACCGGTCGGACTTGCGCAGCCTGGTGAACCGTATTCTGGACTGAGGACTCAGAGATCTCCAGTAAAGAGGTAAAGAGACTGCAACCTGGTGTCCTCGTTATTCGCCGCGACCTGCACCGCTACACCACCATTAACCCCACCTATTGCATCGGACGTCCCCCACTGACAGACAGGGCCACGGACCGGGCCTAGCCACCGTGACAACCCCAGGACTGAGACTCAGAGGCCCGGCTCCGGGTACCCCTCGGCCCTGCGGCGGTGTGGGGGCGCTCCATATGTATATTGTTGGTTTATTATTTTTAATTTGTTACAGAACGATGGTCTTCAGGTGGATTGAGAGAGCAATAAAATATTACAACAACCTGTGTGTTTATTTCATTAAAATACTTTGCAATATTGTGTGTGTTATTTTTAACCATTTCATACAATTGGATTAATAATGGATAGGTGTCATAATTGATGCCTCTCCATTATTAATCTGGCTTAATGTCACCTTACAATAGCAAGGTGACATTAACCCTTCATTACCCCATATCCCACCGCTACACGGGAGTGGGAAGAGAGTGGCCAAGTGCCAGAATAGGCGCATCTTCCAGATGTGCCTTTTCTGGGGTGGCTGGGGGCAGATGTTTTTAGCCAGGGGGGGGGCCAATAACCATGGACCCTCTCCTGGCTATTAATATCTGCCCTCAGTCACTGGCTTTACCACTCTGGCGGAGAAAATTGCGCGGGAGCCCACGCCAATTTTTTCCGCGATTTAACCCTTAAATTTAATAGCTACAGCGCCGAAATTTTGCACATACACACTACTAACATTAGTAGTGTGGAATATGCAAAAAAAAGGGGGGATATGAGATGGTTTACTGTATATAAACCATGTCTCATATCATGTCGGGTTTAGGCAGGAGAAATGAAAAGCCGGCAATTGAATTACCAGCTTTAGGGTTAGGGGTAGGGTTAGGGGTAGGGTTAGGGTTTGGATCCCTTTATCACCTTGATGGTGGGGGGTGGCTTATCAGTGTGTATTCTTGTTTTTTTCTATTGTAACGCATGCGTTTTAATACGCAACCAAACGCATGTGCTTAAAAACGCATGCGTTTACATAGACAGCAATACATTTTTTGCCGCAAAAAAAGCATGCGTTTTTTTTGCTGCAAAAAAACGCCTCTAGAAATTGCTACATGTTGCATTTCTGCAACAAAACGCAAGCATAGAAAGGACGCATGCGTCGTCAAACGCGGCAAAACGCATACAAAGAGACTGAATTCTTGCTGGTTGGTTGGTGAACAAATACTTATTTCCTGCAATAAAATGCAATATAATTATTTAAAAATAATACAATATGATTTTCTGCTTTTTATTCTAAGATTCTGTGTCTCACAGTTGAAGTGTTCCTATGATAAAAATTACAGACCTCTCCATTCTTTGTAGGTGGGAAAACTGAAAAATTCGGCAGTATATCAAATACGTATTTTCCCCACTGTACATTATCTACAGACAGCGAGTTGCTTATCACAGAAGGGGGCTCAGTCAGACTAGCATGCAAGCGCTGCTGTAGTCCAGGCAATGATAATCACCAAGTGATAAAACCTTCAGTGTAAGCAAACAACAGGACACAGCCTGACCCACATTGTTGAATTTAGTGTTTTAACCTCTACCTCATGCTGTCCTCAGATTACATAGCAAAAACCTGCTTACAGATTCCCTTTAAGTACACCTCAATGTAACACAAAGTGAAATATGTTTGCAACAATTGGGGGAAATTCAATTAATCTTTATTAAGTGAAAGCATTTCTTATACTTCTACAAGATTTAACCCTTTCACGACATGCGCCGTACTATTACTGCGCATGTCGTGTCTTCACCTTTGATGTGGGCTCCGGCGCTGAGCCCACATCAAAGTCGCGACATGTCAGCTGTTTTGTACAGCTGACATGTGCGCGCAACAGCAGCGGGTGAAATCGCTATTCACCCGCCGCTATTAACCTGTTAAATGCCACTGTCAAACGCTGACAGCGGCATTTAACTACCGCTTCCGGCCGTGCGGCCGGAAATGACCTCATCGCCGACCCCCGTCACATGATCGGGGGTTGGCGATGTGTCAGGACAGTAACCATAGAGGTCCTTGAGACCTCTATGGTTACTGATGCCGGCCTGCTGTGAGCGCCCCCCTGTGGTCACAGCACACCTGCAATTCAGCTACATAGCAGCGATCTGATGATCGCTGCTATGTAGCTGAGCCAAACTAGTTGTGCCTGCTTCTAGCCTCCCACGGAGGCTATTGAAGCATGGCACAAGTAAAAAAAAAATGTTTTTAAAAATATGAAAAAAATATAAAAAATATAAAAGTTTAAATCACCCCCCTTTCGCCCCATCCTAAATAAAACAATAAAAAAAATATCAAACCTACACGTATTTGGTATCGCCGCGTTCAGAATCGCCCGATCTATCAAGAAAAAAAAAGCATTAACCTGATCGCTAAACAGCGTAGCGAAAAAAAAATTAGAAATGCCAGAATTACGTTTTTTTGGTCGCTGCGACATTGCATTAAAATGCAATAACGGGCGATCAAAACAACGTATCTGCACAAAAGTGATATTTTTAAAAACGTCAGCTCTGCACGCAAAAAATAAGCCCTCACCCGACCCCAGATCACGAAAAATGGAGACGCTCCGGGTATCGGAAAATGGCACTTTTTTTTTTTTTTTAAGCAAAGTTTTGAATTTTTTTTCACCACTTGGATAAAAAATAACCTAGACATGTTAGGTTTCTATGAACTCGTAATGACCTAGAGAATCACAATGGCAGGTTAGTTTTAGCATTTAGTGAACCTAGCAAAAAAGCCAAACAAAAAACAAGTGTGGGATTGCACTTTTTTTGCAATTTCACCGCACTTGAAATTTTTTTTCCGTTTTCTAGTAAAAGTCATGGTAAAACCAATTGTGGAGTTCAAAAGTATAACTCGTCCCACAAAAAATAAGCCCTCACATGACCACATTGACGGAAAAATATAAAAGTTATGGCCGCGACTTGAAGGGGTTAACTAAACAGAACTTGTATCTTCACTATGTTATAGGGTTGGTGTCTGGCAGTTTAAACACTATGTTGCCAGCACCATGCTACTTTTATCACATTTTCTTTATATGTGATTTGTATATGAACGTGTAGCTTGTCCTTTGTAGTTTGTAGTTTGTAAACTAATAATGCATTACCATACTCACTGGACTGATGTACTTCTATGAGACCCTAACTACATTTGTAAAAATGTGGTTTTCTCTTACTAAGGAACTAAAAGCACAGCACACGTTGGTTATTACCACAAACATTTATGGTAGCACCAACCATGTCACAGCACCATATCAGCACCAACCATGCGACCATTAGCCAGATGCCACTTGCGAGTCCTAACACTAAACTTAACAGAAAAGCCACAAAAGGAGGAATAAAAATCCTCCAAAAATTAATACAGCAAAAAGGGACAGCATTTACCTGCCCATGTCTTAGAACTAATGCACTCTCAGGATGCAGCAAACCCATGTAGTAAAGCTGGCAGCAACACATTGAAAATAACTTTGCAGTACAATATTGTCTGAAAAAAAAAACTTTGATCAATAAACTTTAACACACAGAAATCTAATTGTTCTTGTTCTTATGGTGAGTAAAATCTGAAATCATCCTGCCATCATGTGGCAGGCTAGAGAAATACAAAGGGTCGGACACTGCCTTATTCTTCTCACATAGACCAGCTTTTCTCATGTTCAATTTTCAAGCATGTCAAATAGACTGTATTTAAATTTTCTACCCACATAGTATAAAAGGGGCCTGTATCTTTGTCCTTTGCATTTTATTTAATATTTTTACAGGGATTAAAACATTTTTAATGAGAAGGTTCTATGTCAATGTTATAGCCATAATGGAGGACATTCACAGATGCTTAGAAGTCAGGCTGAGTACATAAGAGAAGTATATAGTGCTAACTTACATATTTGAATAAAATCCTATCCCTTTTAAAATGTATTGCTTTACAGAGTTACATATCTCTGTATTTGAAAAGCAGAGCTCTAACCACTGTCATGATATGTTATGGAATTTCAACATTTGAGATACCCCTTTGTATGGTATAGTGGGAGCACGGACAAGATGCGTCCATTTCATCCCGATTCAGCCAACATAATAAAATGAAAAAATCAGATCACAGAACTAAAGAAAAGCAGAATTCTAACCATGCTGCCAATACTGCAGGCCCGGTGTCACGGGTGTGTCTGATGCTAGTCACTCTTCACACTCGGCTGCAGAAGTTCTCTGCATTTAGCTTTGCAGATGCCTACTTAATCCTTCTGACTTTTGGACCCAGTGGCAAACTTCCTGTGGCTCTAATTGACACACCTGGACCTGGGTGTTTATAGACTCTCAGTCTGCTTCAGGGAGTCACTGGTGATATTCACATTTTTCCCTTGTGAAGGCTTGGAGCTATAGCAGTCAGCTTACTTCCTCTCTGGTGCTGTTGAAAGACGTTTGGAGTTACCTCTCTGAGTCTGCTCAAGCTAAGTTGCTTCCCCCTTGTTTGTCTCCCTTCTCTTTCATGCACAGTGGGGACTGACCAGTGCTCATCCCCCCTTCCCTAATCAGGGCCTAGCTCTAGTGATATACAGGGCTTCGGTTCCTGCTCAGCGCTTGGTGTGGAACCAATATAGGGATGGTAGGGGAGGCAGAGTGCTATTAGATCTGCCTAGGGGTCCCCCTTTCTCTAGCGTTTAGGCTTCCTTCCCCTCATGTTGCACTTAGTCTTCCCACACTGCGTGACATTATCACTGGCCATGCATATTTAGGAAAAAAAATGACATGTGGTTTTATGTGTTTTTATTCCCTTGGGCATGTATTTTTTTTCCTTTTTTCCTTTGGTTATAGATCCGGTTGCAGGGCTGGCAGAGCAGCTACGCGGTCTGTCTCTGGAGATGAATGACCTGTGCTACGAGGTTCGGCAGAAGCAACAGCGGCTGCAGGTTGCTGATGTTGGGGTCTCTGCAGGTAGATCGGTCCAGCTGGAACCCAAGGTTGCGCTCCTGGACAGGTTGTCTGGAGGATTTTTGTGTTGAAGGCTTGCAAACTGTATTTTAAACTATGTCCTTACTACTCCAGAAATGAGGAGCAACGAGTTGGTATTGTGACCTCTCGGCTGCAAGGAGATCCTCAATTCTGGGCTTTCTCTTTGCCACAGGATTCGGTTTGTCCCCAGTCTGTGGAGGGATTTGTGCTCTAGCCCTTAACTATGATGACCATAACTGAGTCTCCTTGGCTGAGTCCAGATTGTGTCACCTTCAGCAGAGGAATTGGTCAGTGGAGCCATATAGCTCTGAATTATGCAGATGGACAACTGATACTAAATGGAACGACCTGGCTCTCAGAAGCCAATTTTTTCAGGGCCTTACTGAAAGGTTGAAGGATGCTTTGGCAGTGTATGAAACCCCTGAGTCTTTGGAGGCTGCTATGTCATTGGCAAAAAAGGTGTTGATAGACACTTTTGGGATAGGTAAGACCACCTTCTCCAAAGCCTATTTTTCAGGGTATTGGTCCTTTGCCAAGGGAGCGGTCTAGCGGTGAACCAGTTCTGGGGAAGGTGGAGGAACCCATGCAGGTAGGGGGTGCCTTTGCATCGTACATTTCCTCGGAGATTTGGGAAAAGAAGGTAGTGTGATTTTTTTGTGTGTGAAAAAGGGACATTTTACTGTGGCCTGTCCTTTGATGCCTAAGCAAAAGGAGACTCATTTAACACTTGGTAGTCTGGAGTTGAATAAGCAAGGGGTGCATTTATCATCAACCTGCAGTTCCTGTTTTGTCCTGACTGAAGAGATGGTGCTAGAGAGCAAAACCCAGGAGATTTCTGCATTTTTTGACAGTGGAGCTGGAGTCAGCATGATTGATGATGTTTGCTAGAACTCATGGGCTTGCTTGCTGTACTTTAGATAAGCCCATTCCCATCTTCGCCATCGACTCAGCGCCACTTGCACAGAAATCTCTGACTCAGATTGTATATAATGCAAGACTGAGGGTGGGGTCGGTTCATTGTGAGATAATTCCTTGCTATGTCCTGGACCGTCTTCCTGGGTTGGTGAAACACAATCCATTGGTTGATTGGCAAACAAGGGAGATCGTTGAGTGGGGAGATTACTCCATGAGAACTGTTTAAATATTTTTTTCTTTCTACAGTCTCTATAGTTACCGTACCTGCATTTTTGTCTGGTTTTGAGGACATTTTTTCTGATAGGGAGTGTCAGGATTTGCCTCTTCACCGTACATATGACTGTCCTATTAAACTGACTCCCGAAGCTAAGCTTCCAAAGTCCAGACTGTATAATCTTTCTGGCCCTGAGAGACAAGCCATGAAGGTTTATGTCTTTTTATATGGATATTTTGAAAGCCGTGTATGTGCTCTGGTTGTCCATTTTATCTTTACATTAGTAGCGACATGATGTAGTCGCACTACTATACAAGTATTACAGGATTTCCTCCTGTATTTTTCAGTATAACCTTTCTTTCAGACTGCACAGTTCTACAGACCTGTCTATCAGCCCAATAAACAACAAATGTGCCATGTACGGGGCCTTATTTCCCAAAACTATCTCAAAGAATTACGGTCTTAGGGCTCATACTCACTTGCGCGAAACTCGGATGAGTCTCACATGTTAATACCCGGCGCTGCTGCCAGCACTCAGATCGGACCGTGTGGCTGCATAGGAATACATGCAGCCGCACGCTCCGCTCCTTTGTGCCAGGTGCAGTGCCAAGTATTGCTGTGCGAGACTCATCCGAGTTGCTCGCAAATGAGTATGAGCCCATAGTTGCACACTCTAACCAATCATAAGGTATGATGACACAGAATTTAATCTTAATTATGCCAGATGTCTATTTTCAGTAGGCCAGGAGACATAGGCTATTGTCTGAACGTTAGCTATTGAATTTGTGTTTTTCTTCGGTGGGTCAAGAAACATAGATTGTTGTCAAATGAGTTGGAACGCTGACTCTTGAAATTGATGTTTGTGAATTGTTGAATTGCTGCTGTTTACTTCTTATATCAGCTCTTACAGGTTATTGTCTGCTATCTTTGGAGGACAGGGGCACAGTTTCATTGAACAATGTTTGCTAATATGTTGATTACTCATTGTATAAAAACATGTAGCTTGTTGACCTGCAAAACAGTGGAGGACAAACTAATCAGATGGATTAAATACTCAAACAATGAGAGTTAATCTCAGCTCATCTCAGCTCATCTCCCCTCAGAAATGTGGATGATGACATGAACCACAGATGCAGGTATAACAATGGATTTTAATCCTTCTGCAAGGGGGAACAAAAGCCAAGGCACCATCAAGAGGAACACAGATTTGACATTCTACAGGATGCCAGCTGAAGGGACTTCAGCCCTAGCTGGAGGAATACAGATTTGTTCCACTGACCATCAGTGAACCCATGGATACTCCCATCACCTAGCCACATGCATCAATGGACTGTCAGCTTCCTAAGCTTTTCGTTACCTCCTCATGTGTGGGTGCCTGTGAAAAGTGGGATGCCACTAGTGAGGGTAAGCAGGAACAAACTCTGGAGGAAATAAGCGCAACAGGGTTTATCCGATGGATAAAAAAATTAATCAATTCAGATAGCACCAACCTGATAGATTTATAAATAGGGCATATAGATCTTATTGAGGAAATCAGCTGTTCATGTGGTTATGTCCTGAGGAAGAAGTCATATGAACTTTGAAACGGGTTGAATAAACCACTTTCTTTTATCTGGATATCCTGATTCTACATCGATTTCGGCAGCGCGGATTACATCCACAAACAGGCCCATAGGGGAATAGGGGAATCTCCCGGTGGGCCCCTTTGTATAATTTACTTGATGCACTCTGTATAGAAAAAGCAGCATGTCATCATTCATTTACCTTACTACCCAGTTTATTTTTATATAGAGGTGTAGGTAAATTTGTGAAAGAGGGTAGTGTAATATTTGCATGCAGGTGAAAAGTGGGCCCCCCAAAGTGAATGTTACTGGTGGGCCCTTGGCACTCCAGTCTGACACGGTCCACAAACCCTTTATTTTATCATAACTGGTGAGGATAGTCATCCATGGAAGCCCCGAAGTTGAAGTTGCTCTTATCCTGGCAAGTCTGTGGAAGGGTGAGACTGTATTTTTGCACCATCTTGGGTATTTTGCTGGAGCTGTTCTATATGTTATTGTGTGTTGGTGGTTCAATACAGTATTGCCACACTGTATTACCCTCACCCTATGTTGTCTGAGAAGCATTATGCCCACAGGAAAGGAGAGTGGGCGTTCAATGGGATGAGCCCTGGTCCATGCGATCTTGAGCCAGTGGATGACAGCACCCACTGACCCTTGTGTCTCCACACAGGGTTACATTTTTAAACAGCATTAGTAAAAATTAAGGCTCTGATTACCTGCTATGGGCAACAAAGGCAGTTTTTTCATTTGACAGTTTTGATAAATGTGCTCCATAGTGTTTTTCAAATGGAAAAGGCTGATGGGCAGCTTTAGTCAGATGATCATCAATCAGTATCCATTGGGGGCTGGAGCGCTGTGTGAGAAAGGCTGCACTAATAAGTACACGTGGAGAGCCTGTAATACCTGAAGAGTAAGTGCCACCAAATCCTGTCCCCAACACATCTATTAAAGTGGACAGCTATTTAACCCCTTACTACTATTGACCTATGCAGTGGGGGAAAATAAATATTTCATACATTGCCGATTTTGCAAGTTTTCCCACTTACAAAGAATGGAGAGGTCTGTAATTTTTATTGTGGGTACACTTAAACTGCGAGAGATAGAATCTTAAAAAACAAACAAAAAAAAACTGTGATAAAAAAATCACATTGTATGATTTTTACATAATTAATTAGCATTTTATTGCATAAATAAGTATTTGATACAATAGAAAAACAATTTAAATATTTGGTACTGATCCTTTGTTTCCAATTACAGAGGTCAGATGTTTCCTGTAGTTCTTGACCAAGTTTGCACACACTGCAGCTGGTATTACTGTGGTGCATTGCCTATATAATCACATGATCGCATGTTCATGTCCCTCTTAAGAAACTAATAAATATTAGGAAAAAAATTAAAATCATTATATATAAATTACCGTATTTTTCAGACTACAAGATGCACTTTTTCCCCCCCAAAAAAGGGGGGAAAATAGGGGGTGCGTCTAATAGTCATAATGCAGGCTTACCCGCAGTGGTGTGGTGGCGGCGGCAGAGGTGCGGGGATGAGGAGGCGCAGTAAGCGGGGTCCCTTTCACCGGTGAGATGATGCAGCAGCTCGGTAAGCAGCAGAGCCGGGTGAATCATGTTGTTATCGGTGGTGGGGGCCATCTTCCTGAGGCGCGCGTGCACAGATGGAGTGCTCTGCTTACTGGGGCTTCAAGAAAATGGCCGCGGGAGGCCGCGCGTGCGCAGATGGAGATCGCGGTGGCCATTTTCCTGAAGCCGAGTTCGCAGATTTAGATCTTGGCTTCAGGAAAATGGCCGCCGCGATCTCCATCTGCGCACGCGCGGCCTCCCGCGGCCATTTTCCTGAAGCCCCGGGAAGCAGAGCACTCCATCTGCGCACGTGCAGCCTCAGGAAGATGGCCACCACCACCGATAACATGATTCACCCGGCTCTGCTGCTTACCAGGCTGCTGCATCACCTCACCGGTGAAAGGGACCCCGCTCACGCCATACTGCTCACTGAGCCTCCTCATCCCCACACCTCTGCCGGTAACCACTGCTGCAACCCTCCCATGGACACCAGGCCGTGGCGTCGCCCACCTAAGCAGGAAGGGACCCTGCTCAGGTGCACGCCGTACCGCATCACCCCACCTCTGCCGACACCATGCCTCCTGTGACCCTGCTCTGCCACCGCCAGCCCTCAGGTAAGATACTGTAAATTCGGACAATAAGACGGACCCCCATCTTATAAAAAAATCTTTTTTTCTGCAATTTTCACCCCAAATTTGGGGTGCGTCTTATGGTCCGGTGTGTCTTATAGTCCGAAAAATACGGTAGCAATTGCTGTAATCGTATCAACCCATACTGTTAAACTATATCAATATTAATCATGTACAGAGTTTTTCTTAAGAAAAATGAAAAACTACCAGAATTACTGGCTTTTGCTTAACCCCTTTACCCCTGGTAAACAAAAAACAGCAATTCAGTACTTTTTTGGGAGGTTATGCCGTTCCGTGTGTGGTAAAATTGATAAGGCAGTTTTGTTCTTCGGGTCAGTATGATTATAGTGATACCTCATTTATATCTTTTTTCATGTTTTGACTCTTTTACACAATAAAAACTATTTAAAAAAAATAATTTATTGCTTCACTTTATTCTGAGAGCTATAACTTTTTTATTTTTCCGCTAATGGAGCCGCATGGGGGCTTGTTTTCAGCGGTACAAGATGACGTTTTCAGCGGTACAATGTTTATTTATATCTGTTTTTTTTATTGCGTTTTATTCCACTTTTTGTTTGGGGGTATGATAAAGCATTGTTTTTTCCTTTTTTTTGTTAATGGTGTTCACTAAAGGGGTTAGTGGGACAGTTTTATAGGTTGGGCTGTTGCGGACACAGCGATACTAAATTTGTGTACCTTTATTGTTTATATTTTTTCATACAAATATTTATTAATAATAATAATAATCTTTATTTTTATATAGCGCTAACATATTCCGCAGCGCTTTACAGGTTGCACACACATTATCGTCACTGTCCCGGTTGGGGCTCACAATCTAAATTCCCTATCAGTATGTCTTTGGAATGTGGGTGGAAACCCGAGTAACCGGAGGAAACCCACACAAACACGGAGAGAACATACAAACTCTTTGCAGGTGTTGTCCTTAGTGGGGCTTGAACCCAGGACTCCAGCGCTGCAATACCTTTAGATTTTTTTATTATTTTTTTAGGTTTTCATAATATTTTTACAATTATTTACATTTTTTTTTACTTTTTTGTGACTATCATTTTTTGCAGGCTGATCGCTTGTACAGCATGGGGATGCAGTAGCATCCCTATACTGTGCAGACTGTCAGCTCTGCACTGACAGAGAAAGTTGCCTATCTTGCACTGCGCATGATCAAGCAACTTTCCTAGCTCTGGTGACCTGGATGTCGTCATGACAACATCTGGTTGTCATGACATCTGGTCACCATGGCAACGGTCAGGACCCCATGTCATGCCATGAGGTCTCCGATCCAAAGGCAGAGGGGCTGTCATCCCTCTGCCAGCTCCTGGAATGCTGTGATCATGTTCAATCGCAGCATTCAGGGGTTTAAAGTGCCAGGAGCGGTGCGTGACAGCTCCTGGCACTTAGTGCAGGGTGTCAGCTGTCAGAATCAGCTGACATCCAGGTGAGATCGCCCGTGCACAGCCCGTGTGCACAGGCGATCGTGATGGTGTAATAATCCATCCCTGGTCAAATAGACCCGGGCACAGGGATTATTACGTTAGATGTCAGAAAGGGGTTAAGGGGAACCTGTCACCAGGTGTGATTGATATGAGATATGGCCATCATCTTTCAGGGCTGAAATACCGCATTCTATAATGCTGCATAAAAGCCCCCAACCAGACCTGAAAGACAAGAAAAAGAGCTTTTATTATATTCACCTGCGGGGTGGTCCGATGGATGTCACTTTTCTTGGTCCGGCGTCTCCCTTCTTGCATTGCCATCCTCCTCCTTGCTTTGTCTGGATGACACATTCCTACGTTATTC
Source organism: Ranitomeya variabilis (assembly GCF_051348905.1). NCBI lineage: Eukaryota > Metazoa > Chordata > Amphibia > Anura > Dendrobatidae > Ranitomeya > Ranitomeya variabilis. The sequence continues at coordinate 543,764,359 of NC_135234.1, forward strand.
ACAGTCTCCCTGGCATTGCGCTCCTGTGCAGGCGTACTTCCCTGCTCTGACCAGGGCAGAGTAAAGTACTGCAGTGCGAATGCACCAGGGCCATTTGACCTTTCCCGGCACCTGCGCACTGAAGTACTTTGCTCTGGCCTCAACAAGGCAGAGAAGTATGCCTGCGCAGGAGCGCAATGCAGGGGAGAATGTGTGGATGATGTAGGGATGCGTCATCCACAAGCAGCAAGAAAGAGGACGGCATTGCAAGAAGGGATGCACCGGATCGAGACAGTTTCACTTTAACCAACCTCACAAAAAAATATTACATGATAAAAAATGTACATAACCAAAAATGGGGGCGAAAATATAAGCCCTCATTCATCATGATTTAGAGAAAAAAGCTATGGGTCTTGAAATATTGTAACCATCCACTTCCCCATCAAAAAAATATAAGTTGGCTCCACTGATCAACAAAATTTAAAAGTTATGACTTGCAGAAAATGGCAACGCAAAAACAAATGTTTTTTTCTCAAGCATTCATTGTACAAAAGTAATAACATAGAAATAAAACTACAGAAACATGGTATTGCTGACCCACAGAATAAAGTTGCCATGTTATTTGTGAAGCATGTGAATAGTGTATACCGTATTTTTCGGACTATAAGACGAACCGGACCATAAGACGCACCCCAAATTTTCAGAATAAAAATAAGGAAAAAAAAAAATGTTTCAAATGGGGGTACGTCTTACAGTCCGAATTCAGCTTACCAGTGAAGGGATCGGCACAGGTGGAGAAGTGGTCACAGGGGTCTTTCGGTGGTCCAGGCTGGTGCGTTGGCCTCCAGGAAATCCCATCCCAGGTTGGTGCTCTGTGCTTGAGCAGGGGTGGAGGCTCTGTGCTCCGGGGAAGTGGCTGGGCTCCGGGGCAGTGGCTGGGCTCCGGGGCAGGGTCTGTGCTGCGGGGCAGTGGCTGTGCTGCGGGCAGTGGCTGTGCTGCGGGCAGTGACTGTGCTGCGGGCAGTGGCTGTCCTACGGGGCAGGGGCTGTGCTGCGGGCAGTGGCTGTGCTGTGGGCAGTGGCTGTGCTGCGGCAGCAGCTCTCTGGGCTCAGTGGGGGCTCCGACGGCATTTCGTCAAAGCCCGGAGGCCCCCCGCTCATCCGTTAATGGCATGTTGTGGTGGCCTCCGAGAACATGGGTGCCGGGAAAATTGCCGCCGGGCTGGCGCACGCTCAGATTCGGATCTTGTTGCCGAGATCTCGCCCCGAGATCTCTGGAGACGAGATCTTGTTGACGAGATTTGAATCTGAGCGTGCGCTGGCCCGGCGGCCATTTTCCCGGCGCCCATGTTCTTGGAGGCCACTGCAACATGCCATTATGAGCGGGGGGGCCTCCGGGCTTTGACAAAATGCTGTCGGAGCCCCCACTGAGCCCAGAGAGCTGCTGCCACAGCCCCACAGCACAGCCACTGCCCGCAGCACAGCCCCTGCCCGCAGCACAGCCACAGCCGCACCAGCACCAGCATGGGAAGGGAGGCTGCATCAGGACCGCTGCCGCTTCCGCATGATTTGTAAGTATATTGCCACTACAAGACGCACCCACATTTTCCCCTAACATTTTTGGGGAAAAAAGTGCGTCTTGTAGTCCGAAAAATACGGTAATTTTAAACTACAAAAAAAAAATAGCAGTATTGATATTTTGTTTCCATTTCACCCCATAAAGAGTTATGGTACCCTGACAAATACAACTCATTTTTTCAAAAACAAGCCCTCATACAGCTACGTCAACGAAAAAAAATATATAAAAAATGATTACTGGAATGTGACAATGAAAGAAAAGAAAATTGCTGTGACCTAAAAACTCTGAATAATTGAGTCCTGAAGGATATGTGCGCAAAACTGCTTTTCAGGCAGGCAAACCTGCCGAATCTTTCAAAAGGAAGATGCTTCAGGAAACGCCAACATTTTTTTTTTCTTAGAGTCTTTTACGGAGCACTTCCTCAGCATTCCTGGCTGTCAGTGGGTTTTTCAGCCATCCCATTGTCTTGTATTATAAAGTAATGAGTGTCTTCAGAATGAAAAACAACTGAACAATAGTCAGCTCACTTGATTTATCTGTTTTGTTTATTTGGAAATGTGAAGCAATTAAGTCTCAACATATGTTGAGACAGCCATTTTTACACAGAAATACATATGTTCCTTCTTTTGAGTGTGTTCAGGTGGATTTTTGAACAGAATCTGCCTAAGCAGCTAATGTCATTCACACGTACTGCGTCCTTTGTGTGTTTTTAGCAGAACTATAGTCAAACTTCTGACTTTGACTCCTGTATTTCCACGCTCTGAATCAAACTCATTGGCCTAGTTTGTAGTAAATGACTCTAGACTCCATACTGTACAAAATGCATCTCCGGGTATTCTGGACATGTAGCTTGTTTTTCTTAAAGAGCTATTCAACTAAGAACCCATAAAGGCACTTGAAGTGTCTATAAAATCAATAAAGTTTATTATAAATAAATACAGTGGGGCAAAAAAGTATTTAGTCATTCAGCAATAGTGCAAGTTCCACCACTTAAAAAGATGAGAGGCGTCTGTAATTTACATCATAGGTAGACCTCAACTATGGGAGACAAACTGAGAAAAAAAAATCCAGAAAATCACATTGTCTGTTTTTTTATCATTTTATTTGCATATTATGGTGGAAAATAAGTATTTGGTCAGAAACAAAATTTCATCTCAATACTTTGTAATATATCCTTTGTTGGCAATGACAGAGGTCAAACGTTTTCTTTAAGTCTTCACAAGGTTGCCACACACTGTTGTTGGTATGTTGGCCCATTCCTCCATGCAGATCTCCTCTAGAGCAGTGATGTTTTTGGCTTTTCGCTTGGCAACACGGACTTTCAACTCCCTCCAAAGGTTTTCTATAGGGTTGAGATCTGGAGACTGGCTAGGCCACTCCAGGACCTTGAAATGCTTCTTACGAAGCCACTCCTTCGTTGCCCTGGCGGTGTGCTTTGGATCATTGTCATGTTGAAAGACCCAGCCACGTTTCATCTTCAATGCCCTTGCTGATGGAAGGAGGTTTGCACTCAAAATCTCACGATACATGGCCCCATTCATTCTTTCATGTACCCGGATCAGTCGTCCTGGCCCCTTTGCAGAAAAACAGCCCCAAAGCATGATGTTTCCACCACCATGCTTTACAGTAGGTATGGTGTTTGATGGATGCAACTCAGTATTCTTTTTCCTCCAAACACGACAAGTTGTGTTTCTACCAAACAGTTCCAGTTTGGTTTCATCAGACCATAGGACATTCTCCCAAAACTCCTCTGGATCATCCAAATGCTCTCTAGCAAACTTCAGACGGGCCCGGACATGTACTGGCTTAAGCAGTGGGACACGTCTGGCACTGCAGGATCTGAGTCCATGGTGGCGTAGTGTGTTACTTATGGTAGGCCTTGTTACATTGGTCCCAGCTCTCTGCAGTTCATTCACTAGGTCCCCCCGCGTGGTTCTGGGATTTTTTCTCACCGTTCTTGTGATCATTCTGACCCTACGGGGTGGGATTTTGCGTGGAGCCCCAGATCGAGGGAGATTATCAGTGGTCTTGAATGTCTTCCATTTTCTAATTATTGCTCCCACTGTTGATTTCTTCACTCCAAGCTGGTTGGCTATTGCAGATTCAGTCTTCCCAGCCTGGTGCAGGGCTACAATTTTGTTTCTGGTGTCCTTTGACAGCTCTTTGGTCTTCACCATAGTGGAGTTTGGAGTCAGACTGTTTGAGGGTGTGCACAGGTGTCCTTTTATACTGATAACAAGTTTAAACAGGTGCCATTACTACAGGTAATGAGTGGAGGAAAGAGGAGACTCTTAAAGAAGAAGTTACAGGTCTGTGAGAGCCAGAATTCTTGATTGTTTGTTTCTGACCAAATACTTATTTTCCACCATAATATGCAAATAAAATGATAAAAAAACAGACAATGTGATTTTCTGGATTTTTATTTCTCAGTTTGTCTCCCATAGTTGAGGTCTACCTATGATGTAAATTACAGACGCCTCTCATCTTTTTAAGTGGTGGAACTTGCACTATTGCTGAATGACTAAATACTTTTTTGCCCCACTGTACATATATCAAAATATATAATGGATGCCTCAAATAACGACTAGCGTCAATCACCAGAACAACACACCAAATCACATGGGAATAATTTGAATATTAAATAATGTGGTCCCGTGGTGACCGTGGAAACAGCCCGGTAGCAATCTAAATAAATATCAAGCAAAAGTGCATATGATCTAATCGTCAAACACGCCCCCAGAAGATTAGGCGAAACGCGCGTCGGGGTGAGACGCAGCAGCACTTACACACCACTCAGGTATTATTACTGTGTGATCGTATGCACTTTTGCTTTAAGCTAATGACATTATGCACATAGACACTTTAGATAATTGTGTCCATGGGTGGTGACATGGATAACGGGTCTCAGTTAGGTTGCAATTTTCAGAGTAACTTAATGGCACTTTGCTTGATATTTATTTAGATTGCTACCAGACTGTTTCCATGGTTACCACGTGACCACTTTATTTAATGTTCAAATTATTCCCATGTGATTTGGTGTGTTGTTCTGCTGATTGACGCTAGTCGTTATTTGAGGCATCCATGATATATTTTGATATATGTATTTAGTTATAATAAACTTTATTGATTTTATATACACTTCAAGCGCCTTTATGGGTTCTTAGTTGTATAGCTGCATATGGAGTGTGACCTATGTTGGGTAGGTTGTTCAGGACTAATATGTATACATTTTTCTTAAAGAGGCTGGAAAGTACTGGACTCATTACTAGCCTCAAAGTTAAAAACTAAAACTAAAAACTATTTCTCTCCGAATCAACGCAGCTCCTTTGATTTCCGCACTGTCACCTGACAAAGAATATCATACAACTGCTGTTGAAAATTAGCAACTGATGAACATCTGCAGCCTTCACAGTTTTGAGCAGTTGAAATAATTTTTCCACTCTGACAAAAAATGTGAAACGTGCATAGTATTTTATTTAGGCAACACTTTTGCATTGACTTATTAAACTATAGAGACAATTGAAACTTGAAGCAATAGAGAACAATGTACTTGTTCTTCAACTGGAAATGTATCTGTACTTCCTCATGGCCTGTTTCTGGCTTTCGGCTTTAATTTCTTTTTCACATTTATCCCATTTATTGTTGCACTTTCTTCCACTGACGTAATTGGCTGGTGGTACGTTTACTCAAATGTCTTTTTAATCCATCAAGCATTTATTTCATAAGATTGCCCAGCTCATCAGATGATTTTCGTATTCTTCTGCAGGTAGGTCTCTGTTCACAAGTCCGTTTATGTACAGTTATGCTCAAATTTTTTCATACCCAGGCAGAATTTTTACTTTATCGGCCTTTTTTCAGAAAATATGAATGATAACACCAAAACTTTTTCTCCACTTATGCTTAGTGGTTGGGTGAAGCCATTTATTGTCAAACTACTGAGTTCTCTGTTTTTAAATCATAATGACAACCCAAAACATCCAAATGACCCAGATCAAAAGTTTATATACCCCATTTCTTAATACCATGCATTGCTCCATCTAACATCAATGACAGCTTGAAGTCTTTTGTGGTAGTTGTGGATGAGGTTCTTTATTTTCTCAGATGGAAAGCTGCCCCCTCTTCTTGGCAAAAAGCCTCCAGTTCCTGTAAATTCCTGGGCTGTCTAGCATGAACTGCGCACTTGAGATCTTCCCAGATTGGCTCAATGATATTGAGGTCAGGAGACTGAGATGGCCACTCCAGAACTTTCACTGTGTTCTGTTGTAGCCAATGAAAGGTCGACTTGGCCTTGAGTTTTGGATTGTTGTCATGTTCGAACGTACAAGTATGTCCCATACGCAGCTTCCGGGCTGATGAGTGCAAATTTGCCTCCAGTATTTGCTGATAACGTGCTGCATTCATCTTTCCTTCAACTTTGCCCAAGTTTCCTGTGCCTTTTTAGCTCACACATCCCTAAAACATCAGCGATCCACCTCCGTGCTTTACAGTGGGATTGGTGTTCCTTTCATCATAAGCCTTGTTGACCCCTCTCTAAATATAACGTTTATGGTTGTGGCCAAAATGTTAAATTTTGTTCTCATCACTCTAAATGTCCTTGTTCCACAAGTTTTGAGGCTTGTCTCTGTGCTGTTTTGCGTTTTGAAGGCGAGATACTTTGTGGCATTTGAGCAGTAATGGCTTTCTTCTGGCTACTCCACCATGCATCCCATTTTTCTTCATGTGTCTCCTTATTGTGCATCTTGAAACAGCCACACCGCTAGTTTTCAGTGAGTCCAGTATTTCAGCTGATGTTATTTGTGGGATTTTCTTTGCATCCCAATTTTCCTGGCAGTTGTGGATGACATTTTTGTTGGTCTACCTGACCGTGGTTTTGTTTTTACAGAGCCTCTGATTTTCCATTTGTTAATCACAGTTTGAACGCTGCTGCCTGGCATTATCAATTCCTTGGATATCTTTTTGTATCCCTTTCCTGTTTTATACAGTTCAACTACCTTTTCCCACAGATCAATTGACAATTCTTTTGCTTTGCCCATGACTCACAAACCAGAAATGTCAGTGGCTGGATGAAAGATACAAGAGTTGGTCAGGATCCCAGAAACTCACTCAGCTTTTATGCACCCACACTGATTACAAGCAATCAGGTCACAGGTGAGGATGTTACCTTTAGTAGCCATTGAAACCCATTTGTGTCAACTTCTGTGCATGTTATCAGGCCAATATCACCAGGGTATATGAACTTTTGATCAGGCTCATTTGGATGTTTCGGGTTGTCATTATGATTTAAAAAGAGAAAACACAGTAGTTTGACAATAAATGGCTTCACCCAACCACTAACCATGAGTGGAGAAAAAGTTTTGGTGTTATCATTCATAGTATCTGAAAAAAGGCCAAGAAAGCAAAAATTCTGCTGGGGTATATAAACTTTTGACCACAACTGTAATATGTCTGACTGTTCTAAAGGAAACTAACAGAATAAATGGGAAATAAACAGAATTTGCCTGCTTTGCAGTCCTGTTTCAAGTGAAAGGGGAGGGGCCCAATTGTTATATTTTGGTTCTATCAGCTTTCTATTTGTAATTTTTACAACAGAAAAAAACTTTTGCCTGCGGGACTTTTTTTGGTTCTAAAAAAATGCATGCCCCACATAAATCTAAACAGACCAGACAACGGGAAAGCCAATGGACACGTGAACAAAGCCTTATGAGGCCGGTTTCACATTAGTGTTTGGAGGAGCTGCGGACTTCCTCAGTGAAGCCCCGCCCTCGGCCGCACCTCTGCCCCTAGCTCCGCCTACTTCTGCATGCGGCATGCATGCGGCCTGCGTACCTATCTTTAACATTAGGTACGCAGGTCGTGCCGCTGTATGTGGATGCTTCCGCATGCGTCGTTTTGACGATGCGGCGACCAGCATAGGATGCAGCTTGTAGCAATTTTTTTTTCTCCGCATCGTCAAAAAGACGCATGCTGAAGCATCCGCATACATTGGGATGACCTGCGTACCTAATGTTAAAGACAGGTACGCAGGCCGCATGCAGAAGTAGGCGGAGCTAGCGGCCGAGGGCGGGGCTTCACGGAGGAAGTCTGCAGCCCTCCGCAGCTCCTCAAAACGCTAGTGTGTGTTAGGGGTCGAATTCCCGCCTCTGCACAGGGGGAATCTTGGGCCATCTCCTCCTGCCGAAGTGGAGCCTGCTCAGCGGAGACGTCGGTCCCAGCGTCTCGCTCAGTCTGACTCTGTACAAAGAGTTACTGCTGCTTTTCCTGCTTCTGCCATTGAAGTCAGTGCTGGGCAGCAGCGAGCAGATGCTTCTGGGACTAAGTCCTGCTTTTCTCATTCTGAGCATGCCCAGAGTAAGATCTCAGTGGAGATCGAGGGTCACATGATCAGATACTGCAGCTAAAGCCATTGGTCCTTCAGGAAGGTCCTGTAGGTGCTCACGCTTTGTGGCAACCTCTCATTGGTCCTTCTAGGAAGGTCCTGTACGTGCTGCAACTATTTAAGGCTCGCATGGCCGTGCGGCCATGCGCTAGTATTGTTCTATGTTGTGCTTTGCGCCAGTGTGGTCATGTGAGTTTGTGTTCAGGGACCCGGCTGAAATAAGCCTAGAATGCTGGCACCTCCGGCGAGGAGATTTTGTGTGAATGTATTCAGGGACCTGGCTGAAATAAGCCCCTACAATGCTGGCACCTCCGGCGAGGAGTTTGTGTGCATGCATGACCACTGACTGCTCTCAGTTGGGTAGTTAGCCTGTGCCACTGTGAAGTCAAACAGGGCACAGTGCTTTGAGTTTCAGCTACTCTGTGAAGTAACAGGGTTAGCTCATACCGCCTTATAGTTCCGCCGTTTGCTAGCAGCAGGTTCTCCTGCACGGTGGACCCCGGGCTGCGAACGCATCTATTATAATAAAACCTTTATATTTACTCAGTGCGTTCCGCTAGCCCTAACAGTGTGAAACTAGCCTTAGACACTACTTTTCAAAATCACTGCAAAACCTCATCAACAGATATTTTAAACATGTCAAACTCATTAACAACCACATTTTTTAATATTGTCAAATCAGCTCTAAATGTGAGTTTGTACACCTGAAAACACTACAACATATGCCAAAGAAACAAAGAAATGACCCAAAGATTTAACCACATATGGTAATTAAATGGACAGGGACACAGATACAGTCATATCTTAAAAAATACTCCTTTAGTCTAGATTAAACTCCATAGTCATTAGTAGGTCAGTCTCTTTTTTGGCAACTGATGCCAAGAAGTGGGTTTTCCCCTGGATGACTCTTGAAACAAGTTGTAGAAAAAAATATTAGAGGTGCATTGGTGCTTCTGTGTTATAGATGGAAATCCTATATAGCATATATAAGAAAATATAAGAAACTTTGTAATATATCTTGGCAGAAAAATAGGATTCTTTCTTCACTTCTGAGCCACTTTCTCCCTACTGAACTCACCATCCACTCTAAAAGAAACAACTCAAGCACATCTTGGTCAAAATAAGGCAGGCGTGCATAATAGTGAGGTGCTTGATTATATACTGTAGCTGGATGGATATTCAATGTCTTTGCAAATTTAGGGTAAGTTCACACAGGACTTTTTTGCTGTGTATTTTTGCTGCGTTTTTTATGCTAATTTAGGTGCTTTTTTGGTGCGTATTTGGTGCGTTTTTTGGGTAAGTTCACACAGGACTTTTTTGCTGCGCATTTTTGCTGCGTTTTTAATGCCAATTTTCAGCTGCTTATAGATGCGTTTTTTGTGCGGTTTTGGTGCATTTTTTTGTCTATTTGTGCATGATAATAAAGTTGAGTGACCCCAGTGGAGCTTAGCATCGCCTTCATCCCAGCGGGGGAACAATTTACGGCGAATTACATGTCATGCATCGGCCTTTTTTTGACGATCACTGTAGTTTGGGCAAGCTACATCCCAAATTACAGGCATTGCTTCCACCTTGGAAAAATAAATGAAAAAGTAATTACCAAATGCAAGATGAAATGAAGCCAACATTCATGACAAGGAAGATACAAACATACACATGCAGAACACATGAACATGTACATAACAGCACATGAGCATCGCAAAGTGTACCATTGCAAACAATCGGATAGATAGATATATCACAAATTAAAAAAAATATTACCTCCATGATTAGTTGGGAAACATTAATGCTCATCCTCCTATACCAAGACATAGCTAAAGGTACCTTCACACGAAACGACTTTGTAACGATATCGCTAGCGATCCGTGACGTTGCAGCGTCCTGGCTAGCGATATCGTTTAGTTTGACACGCAGCAGCGATCAGGATCCTGCTGTGATGTCGCTGGTCGCTGAATAAAGTTCAGAACTTTATTTGGTCGTCCGATCGCCGTGTATCGTTGTGTTTGACAGCAAAAGCAACGATACCAGCGATATTTTACACTGGTAACCAGGGTAAACATCGGGTTACTAAGCGCATGGCCACGCTTAGTAACCCGATGTTTACCCTGGTTACCAGTGTAAAATGTAAAAAAAACAAACAGTACATACTTACATTCGCATCCCCCGCCGTCTGCTTCCCACACTGACTGAGCGCCGCAAAGTGAAAGTGAAAGCACAGCACAGCGGTGACGTCACCGCTGTGCCCTGCTACTGCCGGCGCTCAGTCAGTCAGTCAGTGCAGGAAGCGGACGCCGGGGGATGCGCAGGTAAGTATGTACTGTTTGGTTTTTTTACATTTTACGCTGGTAACCAGGGTAAACATCGGGTTACTAAGCGCGGCCCTGCGCTTAGCAACCCGATGTTTACCCTGGTTACCCGGGGACCTCGGCATCATTGGTCGCTGGAGAGCGGTCTGTGTGACAGCTCTCCAGCGATCAAACAGCGACGCTGCAGCGATCGGCATCGTTGTCGCTATCGCTGCAGCGTCGTTTCGTGTGAAGGTACCTTAACACCTCACTACCAGGAACTCTCTCACAATAGATCACAATCAGGACACCTCACAATGGCTCTTCACACCTCACAATGGCTCTTCACACCTCACTAACCACACCCCTAAGCTCTTGGCTGTGAGATTACTTCCTGCTGGCCATGATTTTTCTGCACAAAAAACGCAGCAAATAATGCTACATGCGTTTTTTCAGCGTTTTTTCCATCACCCATTCAAGTCAATGGGTGAAAAAACGCTGCAAAAACGCAGCAAAAACGCTGAAAGAAGTGACATGCCCTATGTCCAAAAAACGCAGCAAAGCAGAAAATACTGATCAAACAAAAACCCAATGTGTGTGCATGAGATTTCTGAAATCTCATAGGCTTTGCTTGTACTGTAAAAAGCAGCTGAAAATTAGCATAAAAAAACGCAGCAAAAATACGCAGCAAAAAAGTCTTGTGTGAACGTACCCTTACACTGATGCACGTTTCTGAAATTGTTCCACAATTTTCACATGCAGTTGTTAACAGATTGGGGAACCTTTGACCATTTTGTTTCTGAGACACACTGTGTTTCCAACAAGCTCTTTTATATACAGTCATGTGATTTAGAACAAGAAATGACTCAAATGTAGGTAAGGGCCAGACTTTATGAAGAATTTAATAAAAGAAAAACCCTAAAAATAGCTAGTTCTATTCTATTTTTCAGTCATGTGACGTATTTGAAAATTGACTCTGCCTCAGGAGTCTTGGGTTAAAATACAGCAGTTTCCTACAGGTCCCTTCCTCGCCCCAGCCGTGGTTAATTACCACTAAATGTACTACATTAAGATCTCACCCAACTATTAGTACTACTGTTTGGTGTTGCTCCAATTCAGAGAAACTTGAACTTCTCTTGCCTATCCCATCACCTCTCCCTAATCATCTGTTCTCCTGAGTTTCCGTTAAACCTAACAGACCCAAGTGTTTCAATTTTGGTTTTCAAGAGGGAAGTTTAGGGCAAAGCAGTTTTTGGAATGATTAGCTTGGTCATCATGGGAGGCTTTACAAAAAATAGAACATCCTACCCCCATTGGGACCTTGGTGTTAAATTCGTCACCCCTGACGAAGCCACCGGCTGGTGGAGATACGGGTTGGGTATCCGTGTAGCCCGCATCTGGACCCTGTTTGTATGCACACTTTGCGGTGGTATCTTTGACAATCGTAATTTTGGTACATTGTGTCTTATCAGGCGTATGTGTGGCCTTGGCACTTATACCTTTTTCAGTGCCTAGGTGCTTTTGGGGCACTGTGGGTCCCATACTTTACACTATTTCATAGCCTGATGGTCAGTTCCCTCATATTCTGCAAGTGCTATTTGCGAATATTCTAAACGATGTGGTGTACCGTGCCGCTGTACATAATTATATATTTCATTGGTGTTTGAATAGGACCGTGGCTCTGGAACCCTTATTTTTCCAGATACTATCTGGTAACCATTTATGTGTTAGGGTCCTGCTTATTATAGTGTGGCAGAGCTGTTTATGTAGGCACGGAGGTATTAGCCTGTCTGCTCCATATTCTATTGTGGGTCCTGTGCGGGTTACAGCCTCATTATGGGCTTATTGTTCAGTAATGTTTTTAAATGTTTTTAAGTGTCTGTGCTTTGCTACTTTTTGTATTTTCTAAATAAAGCTGTGTATTAAATTTTGAGCCTCATCCTTGTTGTGGTGATCCCCGTTTATAAGACCTGGTCTGTCTTCTTTTTTACTTAACTATTGGTCCATTTACAGGTCTTGGTGTGATCCCACTGTCTTTGGTGCCCCCTCTAATCTATTGTTGACCTTGGTGTTAAATTCAGGTTCGTTATTTTTTTTCTTTTCCTCCTTAATCTCATTTTATATGAAGAAAAACTGCTCTTAAAACCCTTTGTACAGGCGAGGGTACAATTCGTCACACGTTATCTGTAATTTATTCTCTTCTTTTATGTCCCACAGATACATTTCCTCTTAGACATCTGTGCCAATGGGAAGATAAATTGGACATATTTCTATCACCTGATTAATGGGAAATGGCTTTGTCTTATAGTGAAAAAGTCTTCTATAAGTTCATGTCTACAGGAAGCAAATTACAAAATATTGTCCAGCAAAATGTTCCACTCATTTAACCCTTTGCGTTGGAGGTCTAGTAGTCATTTACATATTTCTTATTCCTGCCCTGCTCTACAACCCTTATGGACGGATGTGCAAAGAATAATTAGACTTGTCATGGGATATAAAGCAAAGATGGATCTGGAACTGCTCCTCCTTCAGCTTTGTGAGACTCCAAGCCCCACTTATCAACTTTCTATTTTAAGATTCCTAGTAATGACTGCTTATACTTACATCCATTTACTTTTGAAAAAAGGCCGAATCCACCTAGTTGGTCACTCTGGATTACTACGGTTAATGATGTACCATAATGCACATGGAGGACATAACAGCTTCTCTTTATGACAGACAGGATACTTTCTCCAAAATTGTTACTACTTGATGGAACTACATGTTACTACAGGATGGAATTCCAACAGACCAGGGAATATGGAGAATTATCCTAATCTTGGCTGCAAGTCTTTACCAACATTAAGATGTTTCCCAAACCTACACCCTCCACCCACATTTTCATTCCTATTCCACTACTACTATTCTTACTTTCTCCCTTTTCTCGATTCCTGTATACCGTAATCAATGTGAGACTAATCATTTTTTGGGAGGAAATTCTCCTACTTAGTCATGAATCCTTTCCATATTACCATCTCTATAGTTTAATTTTAATTATTTTATACATATTTGTTTTGATTATAATGATTGCAACGCTTTAAGGTATATGAATTTATTTTATTGCTGTACGTGACGGGAATGTTTTACCCTGGCAGTTTTGTTCTCGTTTTTTGCATAAATAATTAAAAAAATAAGGAAATTGACCCTGCAGCCATTTTTTATTAGTATCATTTACTTTTCTAGCCTTTTTTTTTAAACATGTCTCAACTTTTTCAGACGTGTTTCTCCCATCAACTTCTAAATATCTTATTTTTGAAAAAATTTCCAATTTTCACCTTCTGATATGTGTTCTATGTTCTGTTGTGAATCAAATTTGGCTAGAAGGCTGCTTTCACACTGCATTCTGGCACCCCTTTCTTGGTCCAGTCAGAGTTTACAACCGAACCCCCTGCAAAACGGCTATAGGCACCAACAGGGCCACAGACTATAATTGTGCCGAGAGGATGTGGGTTCTGATGTGCATCATTTTCGGGTGTGTACGTCTATCAGGGACGGACACCCAGACGCAGTCTACTACATCTGAGTGCCCGCCTCTAGTAGGCGTACACGCCAGAAAATGATGCACGGCAGAGCACATGTTTACTCTGTCAGCACCATTATAATTTATAGCCCTGTCGGCGTATATGCCCAAATCCCATTTTGCGTGGCGTTCGAACATTAGCCCCTTTTGGACCAACAAAAGGATGCCTGAACCCAAGGAGAAAGCACCCCAAGAGATTTCCAAATCATTGCATTCTTGTTTTCTTTACATTTTACACAGTAGTCCCTACTTTTTTTTTTTATAAATAGAAGTTGTACATATGAAACCCAATAAAAAGAGTGAAGTATTTATACCATTTGGAGCAGTATTTCCAGTCGTATAGTTTATAAATTTCATACCAAGACAGTAAGGCTGTGTGCCCACTTTGCATTTTTATGCGTTTCCGCAGCGTTTTTTGCCGCAGCGGAAATGCTTAAACAATGCATTACCATGCAATCCTATGGGATTCTGCAGTTGCTGTGCCCATGCTGTGGAATCGCATAGCGGTAAAATCTGCAGCATGTTCATTATTCCTGTAAAAAAAAAAAGAATTAAAATAAAAAATAGGGATATACTTACCTTCTGATGGTCTCCGAAGTCCTCCCGCCTCTCAGCGGTGCACACGGCGGCTTCCGTTCCCAGAGATGCATTGCGCGAATCACCTGAGATGATGTCACGGTCACGCGACCTTGATGTCACAAAGGTCCTTCGCGCAAAGCATCCCTGGGAACGGAACGTAGCGGGAGCGCAACTGAGGAGATCGGGGGCCGTCGGAAAGTGAGAATAACCATATTTTTATATTATTTTTAACATTCTATCTTTTACTATTGATGTTGATAAGCCCTCGATCTAACCTAAAAGATAAGAAAAACAAGTTAGATTATACTCACCCAGGGACGGTCCCGGTTCGGTCCCGTCCGATGGGCGTCGCGATCTGGTGCCTCCCATCTTCATACGATGAGGTCGTCTTCTTTGCTTCCTGCCGCGGCTCCTGCGCAGGTGTACTTTACCCTATTGAGGGCAGCGTAAAGTACTGCAGTGCGCAGGCGCCTGGCCTCTCTGACCTTTCCTGGCGCCTGCGCACTGCAGTACTTTGCTCTGCCCTCAACAGGGCAGATAAAGTACGCCTGCGCAGGAGCTGCGGCAGGAAGCAAAGAAGAGGAGGTCATCGTATGAAGATGGGAGGCGCCGGATCGGACCGCGACCCCCATCAGACCGGACCGCCCCTGGGTGAGTATAGTCTAACTTGTTTTTCTTATCTTTCAGGTTACATCGGGGGCTTATCTACAGCATTACAGAATGCTGTAAATAAGCCCCTGATGGCAGTGGCCGCAGTTTATATACGAAATGTGAGGTGACAGATTCCTTTTAAAAAAATATATATTTTACTTTAAGCTCATGCAGCTCTACATGCAATTACATGTGCCCTAAACTACATAGTGCAATATCTATGGTAAATTTTATAGCTATAATTGACTTAATAGGAAGTATACCAATTTATTCCTTGTTTGTGAAACTGCCCAATAAGTCTTCAGTTTCTCCTGACCCAGGGACCTAACAGATGGTTTAAGAGCCTGATATACAAATCTCACAGGTGTTTGTGTGTGTAAGGCCGGGGTCACACTTGCGAGTGCAATGCGAGAAACTCCAACGAGTCTCTCGCATCAATACCCGGCACAGCCGCCGCCACTTGGGACCGGAGTGTGCGGCTGCATGTATTTCTATGCAGCTGAACGCTCCATTCCCTAGTGCCGGTGGCTGTGGCGGGTATTGATGCGAGAGACTCGTGCGAGTTTCTTGCATTGCACTCGCAAGTGTGACCCCGGCCTAAGGGTGGATAACTTCTGACAAAAGATTATGTTGTTCTTCCAGGAGCCCACCAATAATACACTGTAGGGTCCAAAAGGGAACATTGAAAATGTAGAGTGGAGTACAAAAGGTGCTAAACATTTGTCTGTACTGGAAGGGCGTGGATGGTGGGGACAGAGGATATTCTGGTAGTGCTATAAAAAAAACCTGCTATCTATATGTGCATAGAAATCAATGTCAAAATGGAAGCAAAGAGTTGTGGCGATCAGTGGTGTTTTTTTTAAATTTCCACTTTTAAATGAAATGTATGCTTTTTTATGCTTTCCTAAAAAAAAGTCAACGTAGAGACATATTTTGTTCCAGAGATATTTATACCTGAACACTGCTTTGTTACACTTATTGCATTATACTGAGCGTTAGCTTTTCAATATAAAGTACGAGGACAACCTAGAGATTTCATTGTGGATTTTGATACTTTTAAAGGAGTTGAAACACTCAATTTTCAGAAGTGCATTTCCTACTTGCTGGGGGCGTGCACTCATTATGGATTGATCGTTCAGACAGTGCCATAGTTGCGCCACTTGTTTGAACTGTGGGTTCTTTGTGACTTGACCAGCTTTAAGGTACCTTCACACTAAGCGACGCTGCAGCGATATCGACAACGATGCCGATCGCTGCAGCGTCGCTGTGTGGTCGCTGGAGAGCTGTCACACAGACAGCTCTCCAGCGACCAACTATGCCGAAATCCCCGGGTAACCAGGGTAAACATCGGGTTACTAAGCGCAGGGCCACGCTTAGTAACCCGATGTTTACCCTGGTTACCAGCGTAAATGTAAAAAACAAACAGTACATACTTACATTCCGATGTCCGTAATGTCCCCCAGCGTCTGCTTCCTGCACTGACTGTGAGCGCCGGCCGTTACAGGCACAGCACAGCGGTGACGTCACCGCTGTGCTCTGCTTTTACTTTACGGCCGGCACTCACAGTCAGTGCGGGAAGCAGACGGCGGGGGACGTGTGACAGACAACAGAAGGTGAGTATGTACTGTTTGTTTTTTTTACTTTTACAATGGTAACCAGGGTAAATATCGGGTTACTAAGCGCGGCCCTGCGCTTAGTAACCCGATATTTACCCTGGTTACCATTGTAAAACATCGCTGGCATCGTTGCTTTTGGTGTCAAACACGACGATACACGCCGATCTGACGACCAAATAAAGTTCTGACCAGCGATATCACAGCAGGATCCAGATCGCTGCTGCGTGTCAAACACAACGATATCGCTATCCAGGACGCTGCAACGTCACGGATCGCTATTGTTATCTTTGCAAAGTCGCTTAGTGTGAAGGTACCTTTACCTTGTAAGTGCTGAAGTGTTTGCATAGACCGGCCACGACTGATATACTTATGCTGTTGCCGCTTCCCTATGCAAAAATCAGGATAAAATAAAATTAAAAATCCCTCCATTGAGGATTTTTAATCAAAAGGAATTTGCAAAGTTACGGTACTTGCTTTTACAAGCACTTTTTTTAACTTTTCTAACAATTTATGATGTTGAGAAAACCCATTTAATCATTTCGAAATCAGATTCTGTGATATTTATAAATACAGATAATTGGAAAAAAATATGACACAGCTTAAAGGAAACTCTTTCATGCATAACCTGTGCTGAAGCATTTGCATGAAACTCCAGAAATAAGCCTATTTTGGGCTGTGATCGGTGGGTGGCTTATGCTGAGAAGAACAGTATGGGCAGAAGCAGAAGTTATCAATGTTTTTCATCTTTCAGGAGTAAACTGGTATTTATATTGCTCTGTTAGCCAGTGACGCAGGTCAAATGAATTTACGGTATGTTATATTGCTACATATTTCAAATACTTAACACCCTAGCTTATATAATCTTTCCACCACAAAAATTATGAAGGCATGTTATTTTACCCACCGGAACTTTTTTTAAAAAAATCTTTGCCAATTTGGATATGATTTGTAGAAGTCAATGATCAGTTGATTTGCGCTTTCCTTTGTTTTAGAGTTCATTGTGACAATTGAGGCACTGTCCTAATACAAAAGAACCTTATCTTAATATCTAAAAGGCCAAATACTCAAGAGTTTCTCAAAAATATTGCAACAAAAAAGAGGCGATACAACAAAGATGTTCAGACACTCGTGAGACGTTGGAGGGAGGGGATGTTGCATAATCTGGGTTTCAATAGAAATACTAACACATTGTTATAACACACTTTAAGAACAAAAAGAATACTGTCCAAATCTATTTATTAAATTTCAAATTGTGCTTTGCGTTCTAAATATAACCAAACAGAAATGACTGAGAAAACATCTACCGTAATTAACGTTCATATCTGAATAACATCTTGTTTTCTAGAGAATTTATATCACATTTTGAGACATATGTCATTTAACCATAAACTGATACCAAGCCCTGTCAGTTAGAAAATCACACCATATGGTTATTCCTATGCCTAGATACAGAAAAGAAAAAATTCTGGCCGTTAGTCAAAAGAGAGTGTTCCAGGATTTTAAAATATTTACATATGGGCTAAAATCTGCAATTTACTTACTAATTCTGCGCGCATTGTGCACTGACATGCTATACATCGTGAGGACACGTTCGGTGCACTATGGTCAAATACAGCAGGAAGGGGATGCACTAATACGGCTGTTGATCAGAGTGACATCGTTAATATTAGAGTATTGCACAAATTAAAAAAAAAACAAAAAACACCTTCACCTGTCTAAGGCCAAGGATGTAAGTAAAGGGTCAGAACTGTAAATAATTTTTCCAGGGAGCAGTATGACAAGTCTAACTTTATGGCTTTGTTTCTGTGTAAGACTACATTTAGACGACTTTACAGGCCATATTTTAAAGTCTCTGTTATGGCTCCAATTCCCGACCTGATCCATGGTCGGATCGGGTATTGCGGTAGCAGTACAAACCGCATAATGCAGACATGATTTCAGCCCTGGGAGGGGTGAGAAGGTGTAGCTGCATGCGAACGCAATACAAGAATATTATAGCTTGCTACTGTCATCTTTCCCCATGCAGCCTCCAGTGTCTCAGGGGTGTGACATAGGAACGTCTCTTCATGTGATCACCTTTCCTTACACAGAAGTGAGGTGTGCTCTCATATTTAGGGGTATCCCTTCTTCCTACTAAAGAGAAGAGAAGATGAGTATTTGCTTAATTGATCAGCCCCTGCAGCTACTCAAGTCCCTTCCCTACACAATGGCTGAAATTTTTACAGGCACCTGTTATCATGGTGATTTTTGTGCTTTTTGATTTTGACATTTTAGTCAAAATAAGTGCATATAGTCAGAGGCATAACTGCATATCTAGAATTTTTCAGTCTAAATGACTCAGAATTTAAAGAAGTTGTCAAAATTCAGGAAAGTGAACCTCAACAGTTTACTTTAGAATACCTAAAATAACATATAGTATGTACTCAACCTGCTGGAGTCCGGCACTGGCTCCCGGCTGCAGCACCAGATTCATTGTTTGGCAGCAGCAGTGGCATCACATAGACAGTGTGCATCACTGATGTAGCCAATCACTGAGCTCAGCGGCTGTGTCCAATTATAGAGTTCAGACGCTGTGCCCAATTACTGAGCTCAGAGGCTGTGCCCTCTTACTGAGCTCAGCGGATGTGCCCTGTTACTGAGCTCCGAGGCTGTGCCCAATTAATGAGCTCAGAGGCTGTGCCCAATTACTGAGCTCAAAGGCTGTGCCCAATTAATGAGCTCAGAGGCTGTGCCCAATTAGTGAGCTCAGAGGCTGTGCCCAATTACTGAGCTCAGCGGATGTGCCCAATTACTGAGCTCAAAGGCTGTGCCCAGTTACTGAGCTCCGAGGCTGTGCTCAATTACTGAGCTCCAAGTCTGTGCCCAATTAATGAGCTCAGAGGCTGTGCCCAATTACTGAGCTCAGCGGCTGTGCCCAATTACTGAGCTCAGAGGCTGTGCCCAATTACTGAACTCAGTGGCTTTGCCCAGTTACTGAGCTCAGCGGCTGTGTCCAGTTACTGAGCTCTGTGGCTGTGCTCAATTACTGAGCTCAGAGGCTGTGCCCAATTACTGAGCTCAGAGGCTGTGCCCAATTACTGAGCTCAGAGGCTGTGCCCAATTGCTGAGCTCAGCGGCTGTGCCCAGTTACTGAGCTCTGAGGCTATGCCCAATTACTGAACTCAGAGACTGTGCTCAATTACTGAGTTCAGAGGCTTTGCCCAATTACTGAGCTCAGAGGCTTTGCCCAATTGCTGAGCTCAGAGGCTGTGACCAATTGCTGAGCTCAGCGGCTTTGCAGAGGTAGACTGCAAGAGCCGCCAAGCTCAATCATTGGCTTCAGCGGTGATGAGTGCTGTTGATGCAAAGTCACTGCTGCAGCAAAAACACTGAGACATGAGCAGTGGTGGGAAGCCTGTGCCCCACCATGGAGGGCGAATACCTGCTGTGTTTGTTATTTTAGGTATTTTATAGCATTCAAGGTCTACTTTCCTGAATGTGGACAACCCCTTCAATTAATAAGTGTGAACTTTCATCACTACAACATGCAATGCAAAATAAAAAGGTGCTCTATATAGAAAGTGCTTGGGAGTATTTTCATAATGTGCGAGTTGTCTACGTCTACTTTAAGTAATAAAATTGTCTTTAACTCCCGGCAATAAAAAGCTTTAGATAACCTGTGAATATTTTAGCTACAGGCCTAAGGAAAACTACAACAGTAAGACATCATGAAAGCACAATGTGCTGTGTATGTGACAAGCTGAGCACTGCCACATTGGACCCCTGAATGTCTAAGGCTACTTTCACACTAGCGTCGTACTCGGCCCGTCGCAGTGCGTCGGGCCGACGTACCGACGCTAGCATTGTATACGCCGCACAACGGGGG
The DNA here is from genome assembly GCF_051348905.1 of Ranitomeya variabilis. Taxonomy (NCBI): domain Eukaryota; kingdom Metazoa; phylum Chordata; class Amphibia; order Anura; family Dendrobatidae; genus Ranitomeya; species Ranitomeya variabilis. The sequence goes on from NC_135234.1 coordinate 543,784,848, forward strand.
CAGCGGATGCATTTTTCCAGTGCATCCGCTGCCCCATTGTGAGGTGCGGGGAGGTGGGGGCGGAGTTCCGGCCGCGCATGCGCGGTCGGAAATGGCGGTCCGTCGGCAGCAAAAAACGTTACATGTAACGTTTTTTGCAGCCGACGGTCCGCCACAACACGGCGCAACCATCGCACGACGGTTGCGACATGTGGCAATGCGTCGCAAATGCGTCGCTAATGTTAGTCAATGGTGAAAAAACGCATCCTGCAAGCACTTTTGCAGGATGCGTTTTTTCGCCAAAACGACGCATTGCGACGTATTGCAAAAAACGCTAGTGTGAAAGTACCCTAAACCTTCATATAATCAGTGCAGCTTCCATTACTACTCCTGCAGCAAGAACACAGTTTACAGCAGCAACGAGAATTTTTCTAATTAAATAAAAAAAAAAAAATGCAAATTTTGTATGCTTAAATATAGCAAGTGATACAACTTTGTATTTTTAACATCAGTTTAGCATAGTGAGTACAAATATTTTCTTTAATCCTCTAATTTTTAATACACTTTATATTTCTAGGTAAAAAAAAGATCTTTGGATGCCATATGAGTAAAATATATTGCACCATTCCCTGAATTATCATCGCTGTAATAAAAAATTTGTAGCCAAGTTGACGTCGTTGTTAGAAGCCCTTAGAGCAGTTAAGACATCTGCCCTTGAAAACCCCATTTCCATTAGCTGTGCAACCTGTGAAGAAATCAAGAAAAAAAAGATGCAGTAAATTAATTTTTGAAACATGCATAGAAAGAACACCTAATAACATTAGATAACACTAGACTGTAGCTATTTCAGTAGAATCTGTGTTGAAATTGAAATTACTGATGAATCCAAAAAAAGGAAGTGTTTAGTACACCCTTTGCAAACATCTTACAGGTGTTAATTGCTATACAGAACTATCCCTACAGCAAGATGCTGAATTATTTACAAGAGTTGGGTAAGGCCACCTGCAAAAAAAATACTTAGAGAGTCATGTGAGAGAAAGCATTGTGCAAGTAAATGAAAAAATAGCTGCAATAACACGCCAGGATGACACCCGCTGAAGCACAGTAAAATCAGCATCTTATACAGGAGTCTGTCTGATAAAGGTTTCCTGTCACTTCCTATTAAGAATTGTTTATTCAAAGGGGTTATCCAAAACAGAGTCTTCTGCAAGAGGGCTAAGAACTTACTGGCAGGTAGTTGTTAACTACCTGCCAGTTTTGAATTGCGAAGATCAGTTCCTTGGGCTCTGTTTTACATAATGCTTATGGCTATTTCCATCTGGTAGCCCTGCTACACATTGTCTGTTTGTATTTTATGCTAATTGTGAATAAAGTATATATGTTTTGGATTCTATGACTGCATAGTTGGTTCTTGTTGTCTTGAAGATCAGTTCCAGCATAGAGCAATCACAGACCATCCCTGATGGTGACCCTCCTGCTTTTGGTGATATCACATCGACAGAACAGCTCCTTCTCTTCTGCTCTATTGATGGGGTGTCACTGCCGATATCATGCTGATTGATTGATAGCTGGCTCTCTGCTCCCTAAATGTGGTGAACTGGCTTTCAGTTAACATGAGTGATTCGATAATTTTTCCCCTATGCTTGGTTAAAAAAAAGTAACCATTACTGACTACCACATTTTTTGTTCTTGTTTTCTTTTAGTGTTTCTTAAAGCCAGAAAGTTGCCATTTGAAATGATTTTAGTTTTGTGCCATGTCTGTGATCTGCTTTTTTTCTACAAAATTAAACAACTGAATGAACATTCTCCAAGGCCGGTGATTCCATAATTTTTGCCAGGGGTTGTACAACTGTTATGAGCTATCACAAACTATTAGCATCTAATCTGTAGACCACAATTGTACCTAAATTGTAAGGCACCAATTTGTAGTCTCCAATTTGGATGCTACAATTTTTAGTATTGTATTATATTTTGCATTATAATTAGTATTGTATTTAGTATTACAGTTTGTATTTGTATGACAATTTTTTAGTATCCAATTTTCAGTCCCTAAGGGAACACCTTAATTTTTAGTACTTATTCTTCAATTGTTACTACTTTATTTTTAGTACCTAGTTCTTTGTATGTAACACTTAACATGCAATATTCAGCACAAAATATATTGTACGCAGTGACGGATCCACCACATAAGCTGTAAGCAATGAAACAAAAGAGTATATGGGTCACAAATGGCAGGTTTTTAACAGTTGTTCTGCACTGCTGATAATAACATGTATGACTGTCAGCCAATCTGCTGAAATTCTGTTTTTTTTTTCACTTTTTTGCCAGTCAGATATGGATCAGATGATTTGGATGGACACTTGGATGTGATAAGCTGTTTTTTTTTTCTCCTTCCTGCTTGTTTTCATTGTGCATTGCTGCAAGGGTTTTTAAGTATCAACTAGAAATACAGTTGAATGACAGTGGATGGTTGATAGCCGTGTGCCTGTCTGAAGGACTGATAAGATCTCACTTCTGCAGCCAGCTTTGAGAGAACTTGCCACCTGTTTTGTGCTAAATTTTATTTTTTCTATGAACCGATAGCTACATTGTAACACTTGAATAATTAAAATAAATCATGCTCAATTATATGTGATGTGACAGATTGCCGCCAATGGCTGTGAGGCTGTAATAAGAGAGACAGACGTGCGCTAATGTCTACAAGTGCAATGACCCTTATTTGTGTGTCCCAACATTACAAGTAGGCATTAACAAGCTTATGCATTGTACTAGTGTAAGGAGGAAGACTGGGCTGCGGGTACCTGTACCGTGCCGGGTCCGGAACTGCTGTGGCTGCCTCCCTTGTTGCCTGGGGAAGGAATGAGGAGTCAGAGGAGTCAAACCGACCTCATAACCCGGGTAGGAGGGGCAGCTTAAAAAGCAAAGTGAACGCAGCCGGGTGAGCAGGGGGCTCCGTCCTGTGACTGCGAGTACCACACACGTGCAGAAGAGACAAGGCCGAGTAACGGGCAGACTTGCGGCCTAACTTGCCACTTTACACCGTTTACGCTTGACTCAGAGTGCCGCGGCCTTGTTTGTTTCGACCACATGTGCTTATGGACTAGAGGCTCAGCAGAAGGTACCGGAGACCGACTGCTGCCGCCAGAAGACGGACCATCGCTTAACCCCTTCACCCCCAAGGGTGGTTTGCACGTTAATGACCAGGCCAATTTTTACAATTCTGACCACTGTCCCTTTATGAGGTTATAACTCTTCAACAGATCCTGGTGATTCTGACATTGTTTTCTCGAGACATATTGTACTTCATTATAGTGGTAAAATGTCTTTGATATTACCTGCGTTTATTTGTGAAAAAAATGGAAATTTGGCGAAAATTTAAAAAATTTCGCAATTTTCCAACTTTGAATTTTTATGCAATTAAATCACAATGATATGTCACACAAAATACTTAAATACTTAATAAGTAACATTTCCCACATGTCTACTTTACATCAGCACCATTTTGGAACCAAAAGTTTTTTTTGTTAGGGAGTTATAAGGGTTAAAAGTTGACCAGCAATTTCTCATTTTTACAACACCATTTTTTTTTAGGGACCACATCTCATTTGAAGTCATTTTGAGGGGTCTATATGATAGAAAATACCCAAGTGTGACACCATTCTAAAAACTGCACCCCTCAAGGTGCTCAAAACCACATTCAAAAAGTTTATTAACCTTCAGGTGTTTCACAGGAATTTTTGGAATGTTTAAATAAAAATGAACATTTAACTTTTTTTCACACAAAATTTACTTCAGCTCCAATTTGTCTTATTTTACCAAGGGTAACAGGAGAAAATGGACCCCAAAAGATGTTGTACAATTTGTCCTGAGTACGCCGATACCCCATATGTGGGGGTAAACCACTGTTTGGGCGCATGACAGAGCTCGGAAGCGAAGGAGCGCCATTTGACTTTTCAATGCAACATTGAATGGAATTGAGATGGGATGCCATGTTGCGTTTGGAGAGCCACTGATGTGACTAAACATTGAAACACCCCACAAGTGACACCATTTTGGAAAGTAGACCCCCTAAGGAACTTATCTAGAGGTGTGGTGAGCACTTTGACCCACCAAGTGCTTCACAGAAGTTTATAATGCAGAACCGTAAAAATAAAAAATCTTATTTTTTCACAAAAATTATCTTTTCGCCCCAAATTTTTTATTTTCCCAAGGGTAAGAGAAGAAATTGGACCCCAAAAGTTGTTGTCCAATTTGTCCTGAGTACGCTGATACCCCATATGTGGGGGTAAACCACTGTTTGGGCGCATGGGAGAGCTCGGAAGGGAAGGAGCGCCGTTTGACTTTTCACTGCAAAATTGACAGGAATTGAGATGGGACGCCATGTTGCGTTTGGAGAGCCACTGATGTGCCTAAACATTGAAACCCCCCACAAGAGACACCATTTTGGAAAGTAGACCCCCTAAGGAACTTACCTAGATGTGTGGTGAGCACTTTGACCCACCAAGTGCTTCACAGAAGTTTATAATGCAGAACCGTAAAAATAAAAAATCATAATATTTCACAAAAATGATCTTTTCGCCCCCAATTTTTTATTTTCCAAAGGGTAAGAGAAGAAATTGGACCCCAAAAGTTGTTGTACAATTTGTCCTGAGTACGCTGATACCCCATATGTGGGGGTAAACCACTGTTTGGGCGCATGGGAGAGCTCGGAAGGGAAGGAGCGCCGTTTGACTTTTCACTGCAAAATTGACAGGAATTGAGATGGGTCGCCATGTTGCGTTTGGAGAGCCACTGATGTGCCTAAACATTGAAACCCCCCCACAAGTGACACCATTTTGGAAAGTAGACCCCTTAAGGAACTTATCTAGATGTGTGGTGAGCACTTTGACCCACCAAGTGCTTCACAGAAGTTTATAATGCAGAGCCGTAAAAATAAAACAAAAATTTTTTCCCACAAAAATTATTTTTTAGCCCCCAGTTTTGTATTTTCCCGAGGGTAACAGGAGAAATTGGACCCCAAAAGTTGTTGTCCAATTTGTCCTGAGTACGCTGATACCCCATATGTGGGGGGGAACCACCGTTTGGGCGCATGGGAGGGCTCGGAAGGGATGGAGCGCCATTTGGAATGCAGACTTAGATGGAATGGTCTGCAGGCGTCACATTGCGTTTGCAGAGCCCCTAATGTACCTAAACAGTAAAAAAAAACCACAAGTGACACCATTTTGAAAAGTAGACCCCCTAAGGAACTCGTCTAGATATGTTGTGAGAGCTTTGAACCCCCAAGTGTTTCACTACAGTTTATAACGCAGAGCCGTGCAAATAAATTTTTTTTTTTTTCCACAAAAATTATTTTTTAGCTCCCAGTTTTGTATTTTTCCAAGGGTAACAGGAGAAATTGGACCCTATATATTGTTGTCCAATTTGTCCCGAGTACGCTGATACCTGATATGTGGGGGGGAACCACCGTTTGAGCGCATGGCAGAGCTCGGAAGGGAAGGAGCATCATTTGCAATGCAGACTTAGATGGATTGGTCTGCAGGCGTCACATTGCGTTTGCAGAGCCCCTAATGTACCTAAACAGTAGAAACCCCCCATAAGTGACACCATTTTGGAAACTAGACCCCCTAAGGAACTCACCTAGATGTGTTGTGAGAACTTTGAACCCCCAAGTGTTTCACTACAGTTTATAACACAGAGCCGTGCAAATAAAAAATATTTTTTTTTCCACAAAAATTATTTTTTAGCCCCTAGTTTTGTATTTCTTCAAGGGTAACAGGAGAAATTGGACCCTATATATTGTTGTCCAATTTGTTCTGAGTACGCTGATACCTGATATGTGGGGGGGAACCACCGTTTGAGCGCATGGCAGAGCTCGGAAGGGAAGGAGCATCATTTGCAATGCAGACTTAGATGGATTGGTCTGCAGGCGTCACATTGCGTTTGCAGAGCCCCTAATGTACCTAAACAGTAGAAACCCCCCACAAGTGACCCAATATTGGAAACCAGACCCCCCAAGGAACTTATCTAGTTGTGTTGTGAGAACATTGAACCCCCAAGTGTTTCACTACAGTTCATAACGCAGAGCCGTGAAAATAAAAAATAAAAAATTTTCCCCAAAAAATTATTTTTTAGCCCCCAGTTTTGTATTTTCCCAAGGGTAACAGGAGAAATTGGACCCCAAAAGTTGTTGTCCAATTTGTCTTGAGTACGCTGATACCCCATATGTGGGGGGGAACCACCGTTTTGGCGCATGGGAGGGCTCGGAAGGGAAGGAGCGCCATTTGGAATGCAGACTTAGATGGAATGGTCTGCAGGCGTCACATTGCGTTTGCAGAGCCCCTAATGTACCTAAACAGTAGAAACCCCCCACAAGTGACACCATTTTGGAAAGTAGACCCCCTAAGGAACTCATCTAGATGTGTTGTGAGAGCTTTGAACCCCCAAGTGTCTCACTACAGTTTATAACGCAGAGCCATGCAAATAAAAAAAATTTTTTTTTCCACAAATTATTTTTTAGCCCCTAGTTTTGTATTTTCCCAAGGGTAACAGGAGAAATTGGACCCCAAAAGTTGTTCTCCAATGTGTTCCGAGTACGCTGATACCCCATATGTTGGGGTAAACCCCTGTTTGGGCGCACGGGAGAGCTTGGAAGGGAAGGAGCACTGTTTTACTTTTTCAACGCAGAATTGGCTGGAATTGAGATCGGACGCCATGTCGCGTTTGGAGAGCCCCTGATGTGCCTAAACAATGGAAACCCCCCAATTATAACTGAAACCCTAATCCAAACACACCCCTAACCCTAATCCCAATGGTAACCCTAACCACACCTCTAACCCAGACACACCCCTAACCCTAATCCCAACCCTATTCCCAACCGTAAATGTAATCCAAACCCTAACTTTAGCCCCAACCCTAACCCTAACTTTAGCCCCAACCCTAAATGTAGCCTTAACCCTAGCCCCAACCCTAGCCCCAACCCTAGCCCCAACCCTAACCCTAGCCCTAACCCTAACCCTAGCCCTAACCCTAGCCCTAATGGGAAAATGGAAATAAATACATTTTTAAATTTTTTTTTAATTTTTCCCTAACTAAGCGGGTGATGAAGGGGGGGGTTTGATTTACTTTTATAGCGGGTTTTTTAGCGGATTTTTATGATTGGCAGCCGTCACACACTGAAAGACGCTTTTTATTGCAAAAAATATTTTTTGCATTACCACATTTTGAGAGCTATAATTTTTCCATATTTGAATCCACAGAGTCATGTGAGGTCTTGTTTTTTGCGGGACGAGTTGACGTTTTTATTGGTAACATGTTCGGGCACGGGAGATTTTTTGATTGCTTTTTATTCCGATTTTTGTGAGGCAGAATGACCAAAAACCAGCTATTCATGAATTTCTTTTGGGGGAGGCGTTTATACCGTTCTGAGTTTGGTAAAATTGATAAAGCAGTTTTATTCTTCGGGTCAGTACGATTACAGCGATACCTCATTTATATCTTTTTTTATGTTTTGGCGCTTTTATACGATAAAAGCTATTTTATAGAAAAAAAAATTATTTTGGCATCGCTTTATTCTGAGGACTATAACTTTTTTATTTTTTCGCTGATGATGGTGTATTGCAGCTCGTTTTTTGCGGGACAAGATGACGTTTTCAGCGGTACCATGGTTATTTATATCCGTCTTTTTGATCGCGTGTTATTCCACTTTTTGTTTGGGGGTATGAGAATAAAGCGTTGTTTTTTGCCTCTTTTTTTTTACGGTGTTTTACTAAATATGTGTACTTTTATTGTTTGATTTTTTTTTTATTTAGATAAAGAAATGTATTTATGGGAATAATTATTTTTTTTTTTTTTATTTATTTAGGATTTTTTTTTTTTTTTTTACACATGTGTAAAATTTTTTTTTTACTTTTTTACTTTGTCCCAGTGGGGGACATCACAGATCGGTGATCTGACAGTTTGCACAGCACTCTGTCAGATCACCGATCTGACTTAGAGCACTGCAGGCTTACCAAGCGCCTGCTCTGAGCAGGCACTCGGTAAGCCACCTCCCTGGCCGCGGCCATCTTGGATCCGGGACCTGCAGCGAGGAAGGAGACCCTCGGAGCAACGCGATCAGATCGCGTTGCTCCGGAGGTCTCAGGGAAGCCCGCAGGGAGCCCCCTCCCTGCGCGATGCTTCCCTGTACCGCCGGCACACCACGATCATGTTTGATCGCGGTGAGCGCGGCCGATCGCGCTGGACGTACTATTCCGTCCTTGGGAAGTAGGGCCCACCCCACATGGACGGAATAGTACGTCCAATGGCAGAAAGGGGTTAAAGGACCCCATCTGAGGACATCACCGGGCCGCTGCCGGTTCTACAACCCCCCTGAGGGATCATCTGCTGCAGAGGACCATACAGGACATGTTAAGTTCTTTTGTTGGACTGCTATTGTTTTACAGTTGCTACCCCTATTATCCCTTCTTTAACCATTAACCTCCCTGCGAGGAGTGAATACCTTGTTTTATTAAATTGTTACATCTTGTTAACCGTTGCTCTGCCTCCTGTCTGTCACTTACACTAGTAAGCACAATTCTGATATGTACAAGAACATTACACAATCATAAGTTGCAATCACTTGGGAGTACAGTCTCTACTGCTGATTACAGATTTACATTTAGCACTTTCCAGCATTATTTCCTTTAATTCCTTTTAGTAATGATGCACCGTGCTGAGATGTGGACCCATGTGGTTGTAACAAAATGTAGACTACAAGTAAACTGTGACAGATCATTTCATTTGATAAGTGGTTAAAACAAGGAGACAAAGTTGATTTACCATCTCTGACTTTGAAAGGAAAAAGCAAAATCTGGGGAATTCCATGACCTTAAACCGTTCACTATAGCGCTTTCATCTAGCTTTGACATTTTTAGCAACTTTGCATACATTAGACTTTGGATTTTTTCATAAAATTCTATATATGTAATTTGTAACTGCCTATAACTTTATAGTTTACATACAGTGTTTTGCTGTTCGTCTATTCTCAAACTAATTACTTATAATGGGAGTAATTACCAGGCAAAATAACCTTTAGAATAGTTAAGCCAAATAATAACATTTAATTTATTTTTTTTTGTGAGACACCTACAGCTGTTTTAGGGCTATTTCAACAACTATTATGTGGCCACAACTCCTGACCTGAAGGGGGACTCTTCACCTGAACTTACAGCAACATATCTGCCCATGATGCTTTAAATTCACATCATTAGACCACAGTCAGACCAGGGAATGAGGCTTACACATTTTTATAGGGGAAAATTAACTTTTTAGTATACTCAAGATTTAAAATAATCTCTTATTCAAAGGATAGGGGGTAACTTTCCGATCATTGGGGGTTTGACTGCCAAGGCCCCTACCAATCCAGAGAACTGGGGCACTGAAAAGCCCTGGCTAAACGGAGTGGAGGTTGATCATGCGCACTACTGCTCTATTCATTCTTAAGGCGTTTCTATTAGAACGAATGGACAGTCAGGGCGTATGATTGACCTCTGTTCCATTCAGCGGGGCTCTTCAAAGTCCTGGTTCTCAGGATCGGTGGAGGCTATGGCGGTGAGACTACCAGTGATTGAAAAGCAATCTCCTATCCTTTGGATTGGAGATAACGTTCAAACTTGAGAAAACAACTTTAATACAATTGCCCTATCTCTGCTTATAGCCAGGTGTGCAGGAGCCCACAGACATCAAACAGGGCATGTAAAATTACCATAGCAATGGCATAAAACTAGCAATTTGCATACGATGGATGGGTTGACCATACGGTGCATCGGTGAGTTACCTCGTTTATTTGATTTGATGCAGATTTTTCACTATGCACTGCATAGACTCTAGCCTCCAACAATACTACACAAAAATGAGCAAGCTACAGATTTAGAGAAATCTATCCAACGTCCATTATACTGTAAATTGTGGGGCAGAATTTATACCACAGCTTTACATCAAACACCATACCTTAGTGAGGTGTAATAACAAGGTGAAAAATTCTTAAGTATTATAACCTAGGATAAAACAAAATGAACAAATACTCATGTACTCAGTACATGTAAATAACATAGGGTACTTAGCTGACACTACTCTGCTCAAAAAAACGTAAAAGCCATCCCACTATGACAAGGATTACCCAATCATGATGGACCTAACTCTAATGTACAACCTCTCTATGTGCCAGCAGGCCTCAATAGGCAATGCCAGAGCAGGACCCAGGCCTGACTGTTTAAGCATCTGCCCATGGTACGCGATAAACTAAGTACCCTATGCTATTTATATTTAGGCCGGGGTCACACTAGTGTAGAATACGGACGAGTGCTATGCGAGAAAACATCGGATAGCACTCGGACCATAATCTATGGAGAAGCTCACATCACCGTATTTTTTCTCGGGCATATTCTGCGTGCGAGTGAAATTGCAGCATGCTGCTATTGTACTCGTATATCGGCCAAGTCTCACCAATGCAAGTCTATGGGTGCGAGAAAACAATCGGACACCACACGGACCATCAGTGTGATATGCGATAAATACGCACATATTTTCCTCATTTCAGCCCATTGAGCCATGTAATTCAATGAGAAAAAGAAGTGAGAAATGTAAAGCGATACGGATACATAAGTGGGAGAAAATCGCATTATCGCATTGCAAACGCATTACACACGGGTGACTATACAGAGAACACTTGTGCGACTCCCAGCAGGGAGACTCGGACCGATTTTTCATACGTTAAGTGTGACCGCAGCCTTACTATTTATTTAAAGCAGGATATTTGCTTATTGTTTTTACCCTAGGCTGTGTTTGTTAATAGTCACAGTGTGAATGTGAATCTACTTTTTGTATTGTAGAGCTGAAATAAATTAACTTTTTGATGACATTCTAATTTTGTGAGAAGCACAAGTATCCATCCTGTTCCCTTGTCCTGGCCCCTCCATATATCCATCTTGGTCCCTCCTTATATTAATCCTGGCTCCCCCATATAGCCATCCTGACTCCACCAGGGATCTCCCCGATATCAGGCCAGGCCGACCCTGCATGCGACTTTTAATGAATTCAGCACGTTATTACTTCATGCCCCTCATTAAGTCAGGTGTATGAAATGCCAGTCTTAAAGGGGTTGTCCACTACTAGGACAACCCCTTCGTGATCCAAATGTTTGGCCCCCTTAAAATAATAAAGCCTATACTCACCTCCCATGCTGGAGCTGTTCCCATGGGAACGGCGGCAGCACGGGAGGAGAGTATAAGCTTTATTTTTTCTGGGGGCCAAGCCAGGGGTATGAGAAGAAGTTGTCCAAGTAGTGTACAACTTCTTTAATGAATCAGAAGCTTAGGCCCCTTTGTAATTTAGGCCCCTTTCACAAATCAGTTTTTTGCTATCAGTCGCAATCCGTCGAATTTTGAAAAAAAAACGGATCCAGCGACTGATGCCGCCGGATCCGTTTTTTTCTCATAGACTTGTATTAGCGATGGATGGCCTCACGTTTCATCCGTCGTTCGCCGAATCCGTCGAAAATTGTTTGTCCAGTGGCCGGAGACAATGGACAAAGTAACGTTTTTTGTGTCCGTCGAAAAAACGGACAGCGACGGATCTATCGCCGTCCATCGTTTGCTCAAATGGAAGCCTATGGGCTCAAATGACGGAATCCGTTTTTTTTTTACTGAGCATGCTCCGATTTTTTTAGGATCCAAGTAGCCAGATCCGCTAGTAGGATCCGTCGAAAAAACGGATCCGTCACATCAGTTTTTCACAATCTGCGACAGATCTGTCGAGCCAACGGATTGTGACTGACGGCAAAAAATGATGTGGGAAAGGGGCCTTACAGAGTGAAAAGCGTGCCTTGATTCTATAGCTAAATCAGACTCCCTCAGGCCGGAGAAGATTAAGATTGAACTCTTAATCCAAGTAGAAAATATATTTCTACTTAATCATTTATTTCAAAGCATAACAGGTTACTGGTAGGTAACTGTCTATAGATCCCACCGATTAAACGACTGAGAGGGTTTAGGTGGAGAATTTTATATGAACTATTTTTATGCCATGTTTGGTTTTAGGCATCTGCTCTAGAAATGTGACTTGCATATTATTTTTAGTAATATCGATAATGGGCTTTCCAATAAGACATCTGGTGGGAAATAACAAGAGTTTTTACTGATCTTTTTCTTCACTTGAGTGAAAGTATTAATATATTGTTCTTGATTCAGGCGAACACTTAACATGTCTATTAAATAAAATACTGCATAGTTGTTGACTTCTGAAATTCAGCAGTTTACACACTTGAATGCTTTTCTGGGATGGTAAAACGACAAAATAAATTGCAGATTTTAAATATTTTACAATTTAAGAATTCTATAGCAAAACCAAAGAAATGTGTAGCTTCACATTCATGACTATTAACAAACACATCCTAGGGTAAAAACAATGAGCAAGTATCCTGCTGTAAATAAATAGTAATAGTAAGGCTGTTCCGTGTGGCTTTTCTCGCACCCATAGGCTTACATTGGCGAGTCTTGGACGATACACGAGTACAATCGCAGCATGCTGCGATTTTACACGCACGTCGAATACGCCTGAGAAAAAATATGGTGATGTGAGCTTCCCCATAGATTAACAGTGGTCCGAGTGTTCTGTGAGATGCAAAAGGAGCCCAAAGTATTGAGTGCATTAACATTTTAGGATGGAAATATGAGGGAGCCAGGATTGAGATATGGGGGAGCCAGGATGGATATATGGAGGGGCCAGGATGGATATATGGGGGGCTAGTATGGATATATGGGGGAGCCAGGATGGATATATGGAAAGGCCAGGATGGATATATGAGGGGGGGGGGGGGGGGCTAGGATGGATATATGGGGGAGCCAGGATGGAGATATGGAGAGGCCAGGATGGATATATGGAGGTGTCAGGATGGATATATGGGGGGCTGCGGAGTCATGGAGTCGGAGCCCATTTTGGTGGAGTGGGTGTCATGAAAATTGAGGAGTTGGAGGTTTGGCTTATTGACTCCACAGCCCTGGCAGGGCTGTGGAGTCAGTCGTGGAGTCGGTCCATTTTGGTGGAGTCAGAGTCAGTGTAATGGAAATTGAGGAGTCAGAGGTATGGCTTACCGCCTCCATAGCCCTTCCAAGATGGATACATGGAGGGACCAGGAAGGCTATATGGAGGGGCCAGGATGGATATATGAGGGGGCCAGGATGGATATATGGAGAGGGCCAGAATGCATATATGGAGAGGCTAGGATGGACATATGGAGGAGCCAGGATGGATATATGGGGGAGCTAGGATGGATATATGGAGGGGGCAGGATGGATATATGGAGGGACCAGGATAGATATATGGAGGGGCCAGGATGGATATACGGAGGGGACAGGATGGATACATGGAAGGGCCAGGATGAATATATGGGGAGGGCCAGGATACATATATGGAGAGGCTAGGATGGATATATGGGGAGCCAGGATGGATATATGGAGGGGCCATGATGGATATATGGAGGGGGGCAGGACAAGGGACATATGGGAGCCAGGATGGATATATGTGGATCAGGACATGGGATCAGGCTGGATATATGGGGGATCCAGGACGGATATATGGGGGGGGGGGCCAGGATAGATATATGGGGGGCAGGACAAGGGACATATGGGGGCCAGTATGGATAGTAGGTGGAGGCGGAATGGATAGTGGAGGCTGCACATATGGGGTCCAGGCTGGACAAGAGACAGAGGGCCAGGTTTGGGCATATTAAAAAACAAAGGGTGCCAGGCTGGGAGAGAATATTAAATAAGGGGTGCCAGGATGAGGGACTTAATTACAGTTTGGAGGCCAGAATGAGGATCATGCTATATTAGTTTATGGTGATAAGTGGGGAACATAATTTCTTTAGGGTCCAATTCGAGACATTATTACTAATGTAATATAATTTGCTTTTTAGGAAACTGTTTTCCATGATAGGAAAAAAGGGGGGATCCTGTTACTGTGCAGGGTGGCACTATGTCACTTTTTTTTTTCATCTGACATAGTGTAGAAGCCGGGGAAAAAGTGGGGAATGTGCTCTGGAAGCGATCTGCTATTGATGACTGTGTGTTATTGTTTTGCAGAGACGAGTCGAGGCTGGAAGAGGTAATCTGCGGTCTGTGCTGGATGAAGAAGAAAAGTGAAGATGAAGAACGGCAACTACAGATGTCACTGTGGAATGTGCAACACAGGGATAGTTCGATAAATATATTGAGGCGGTAGGCCAGTCTGAAGAAATACATTTTTAGGGCTCGCTTAAAACTGTGAATATTGGGGATCCATCGAATTATCCTGGGTAGTGCATTCCAAAGAATTGGCGCAGCACGTGAGAAGTCTTGGAGATGGGAGTGGGAGGTTCTGATTAATAAGGATGTTAACCTTAGGTCATTAGCAGAATGGAGGGCATGGGTAGGGTGGTAGACTGAGACGAGGGAGGAGATGTAGGGTTGTGATGAACCGTGGAGAGTTTTGAGGGTGAGAGTGATAAGTTTGTATTGAACTCTGGAGTGGATGGGTAACCAGTGCAATGACAGGCACAAGATAGAGGCATCGATGTAGCGGTTGGTGAGAAATATGATCCTGGCTGCAGCATTCAAGACAGATTGGAGAGTTGAGAGTTTGGTAAGAGGGAAACAGATTAGTAGAGAGTTGATATAGTCCAGACAAGAGTGAATAAGAGCAACAGTAAGAGTATATGCAGAGTCGAAAGTAAGAAAAGGTTGAATTCTACAAATGTTTTTGAGGTGCAGATAACAAGAGCGAGCCAGTGATTGGAATTGGGGGGGTGAATGAAAGCTCTGAATCAAGTATGACTCCAAGACAGCGGGCATGTTCCTGGGGTGTAATGGCAGTACCACACACAAAATGGAAATGTCAGGCATATATAGGTTAGTGGAGGGAGGAAACACAAGAAGTTCAGTTTCAGAAAGAGGGAGGACATGATGTTGGAGACAGCGGTAAGACAATCACTGGTGTTTTGTAATAATGCAAGCGTGATGTCAGGAGTAGAGGTGTATAGTTGGGTGTCATCAGCATAGAGATGGGACTGGAAGCCAAATCTATTGATTGTTTGTCCAATAGGGGCAGTATACAAGGAAAAGAGAAGGGGGCCTAGGACTGATCCTTGAGGAACCCCAACAGTAAGGAGATGATGAGAGGAGGATGAGCCAGCAAAAGATACAGTGAAGGAGCAGTCAGAGAGGTAGGAAGAGAACCAGGAGAGAACAGTGTAATTGAGGTCAATGGAGCGAAGCATAGTAAGGAGGAGGTGATGATCCACAGTGTCGAATGCTGCAGAGAGATCCAGGAGAATTAGCATGGAGAAGAGACCATTAGAGTTAGCTGTTAGTAGATCAATAAAGATTTTAGTGCGGGCAGTTTCAGTAGAGTGTAAAGAGTGGAAACCGGATTGAAGAGGGTCAAGAAGAGAGTGATCTAAGAGATAGCGGATAAGACGGGAGTGGACCAAGCGTTTCAGGGGTTTAGAGTTGAAGGGAAGATTAGAGACAGGTCTATAGTTAGCAGCACAGTTTTGGTCAAGGGATGGTTAAGTAATGGATGTATGATGGGATGTTTAAATGAGGAGGGAAAGATATAAAAAAAGAGAGAGGTTGAATGATTTTGTTAGGTGAGTGGTGACAGCAGGGAAAACAGACTGGGGGAGATGTGAAGGAATAGGGTCACTGGTGCAAGTAGTAGGATGAGAAGATGCAAGGAGCCTGATCATTTCTTCCATGACTGGTTCGAAGAAAAAGTGAGCTAGATGAAGTGGAGGAGGAAGGGCAGTGCATGTTATGAGAAGATTGGGAGAAAATTTCCTGTCGGATATGGTCAATTCTTTCTTTGAAATAATTGGCCAGATCTGTGGTTGGGGCTGGCACACTTGGATTGAGTAGGGAATGAAAAGTGTGAAAGAGACTTTTAGGATTATTGGAAAGTGAGGTGATAAGGGTGTTGAAATAGGTTTGTTTCGAGAGGTGAGGGGTAGAGTTGTATGTTTTAAGCATAAACTTGTAATGGATGAAATCTTCGGCCAGATTGGATATTCTCCACAAACGTTAGGTGGACCTGGAGAACTGCTGAAGCAAACATATTTACAGCGCATGCTAGGGTTGTCACCATCTGTGCAGAGTTGTTCTATGTATAGGAGGTGCAGCTTCATGAGTCAGGACATGAGAGGTAGGAGATTGGGGCCATGACGACTGCAAATTCTTCATAAGTTTCTGGGTGTTAATGGCACATATACTTCTATAAGTGTGGAAAGTAGGGGTGTCCTGAGCGGGATGACAGTTCTTGACAGAGAATGAAAGAAGGTTGTGGTCAGAAAGCGGGAGAGGGGAGTTGGTAAAATCATACACTGAGCAGAACCGGGAGAAGGCCAGGTCCAAGGAGTTTCCATCTTCATTCGTAGGAGAGTTAGTAAGTTGTGAAAGGCCAAATGAGTAGATTAGAGATAAAAAGATGAGTGGCAGATGGGGAGAGGGGAAAACCAATGGGGATGTTAACCCCTTCCCGACCTGTGACACAGCGTATGCGTCATGAAAGTCGGTGCCAATCCGACCTGTGACGCATATGCTGTGTCACAGAATGATCGCGTCCCTGCAGATCGTGTGAAAGGGTTAACTCCAATTTCACCCGACCTGCAGGGACAGGGGGAGTGGTACTTCAGCCCAGGGGGGGTGGCTTCACCCCCCGTGGCTACGATCGCTCTGATTGGCTGTTGAAAGTGCAACAGCCAATCAGAGCAATTTGTAATATTTCACCTAAAAAACTGGTGAAATATTGCAATCCAGCCATGGCCGATGCTGCAATATCATCGGCCATGGCTGGAAATACTGGTCTGCCCCCCCCCCACGATCTACTCCCCAGTCCTCCGTTCGGTGGTCCGGTCCCCTCCGTCCTCCTGTCCGCTCCCCCGTCCTCCTGTCTGCTCCCCCCGTTCTGCGATCCACCCCCCCGTCCTCCGATCCACCCCCCGTGCCCCGATCTCCCCCTTCATACTTACCGAGCTTCCTGGTGTCCATCCGTCTTCTCCCTGGGCGCCGCCATCTTCCAAAATGGCGGGCGCATGCGCAGTGCGCCCGCCGAATCTGCCGGCCGGCAGATTCGTTCGATGTACATTTTGAGCACTGTGATAAAACCTATCACAGTGATCAAAATAAAAAAATAGTAAATGAACCCCCCCCCTTTATCACCCCCATAGGTAGGGACAACAATAAAATAAAGAAAATATATATTTTTTTATTTTTTCCCCCACTAAAGTTAGAACTAGGGTTAGGGTTAGAACTAGGGTTAGGGTTAGAACTAGGGTTAGGGTTAGAACTAGGGTTAGGGTTAGAACTAGGGTTAGGGTTAGAACTAGGGTTAGGGTATGCGCACACGTATTCTGGTCCTCTGCGGATTTTTCCGCAGCAGATTTGTTAAATCCGCAGTGCAAAACCGCTGCGGATTTATCGCGGATTCACCGTGGTTTTCCTGCGGATTTCACTGCGGTTTTACAACTGCAGTTTTCTATTGGAGCAGGTGTAAAACCGCTGCGGAATCCGCAGAAAGAAGTGACATGCTCCAGAATGTAAACCGCTGCGTTTCCGCGCATTTTTTCCCGCAGCATGGGCACAGCGTTTGTTTCCCATAGGTTTACATTGAACTATAAACTCACGGGAAACTGCTGCGCACCCGCAGCTGCGGAAACACTGCAGATCCGCAGCGTTTTCCGAAGCGTGTGCACATAGCCTTAGAATTAAGCTATGTGCACACGGTGCGGATTTGGCTGCGTATCCGCAGTGGATTGGCCGCTGTGGATTCGTAGCAGTGTTCCATCAGGTTTACAGTTCCATGTAAACCTATGGAAAACCAAATCCGCTGTGCCCACGGTGCGGAAAATACAGCGCGGGAACGCTGCGTTGTATTTTCCACAGCATGTCAATTCTTTGTGCGGATTATGCAGCGTTTTACAACTGTTCCTCAATAGGAATCCGCAGGTGAAATCCGCACAAAAAACACTGGAAATCCGCAATAAATCCGCAGGTAAAACGCATTGCCTTTTACCTGCGGATTTTTCAAAAATGGTGCGGAAAAATCTCACACGAATCCGCAACGTGGGCACATAGCCTTAGGGTTAGGGTTGGAATTAGAGTTAGGGTTGGAATTAGGGCTAGGGTTGGAAATAGGGTTAAGATTAGGCTTGTGGTTAGGGTTATGGGTGTGTTGGGGTTAGGGTTGTGGTTAGGGTTAGGATTAGGGGTGTGTTGGGGTTAGGGTTGTGGTTAGGGGTGTGTTGGGGTTAGGGTTGTGGTTAGGGTTATGGCTAGAGTTGGGATTAGGGTTAGGGGTGTGTTGGGGTTAGTGTTGGAGTTAGAAATGAGGGGTTTCCACTGTTTAGGCACATCAGGGGTCTCCAAACGCAACATGGCGCCACCATTGATTCCAGCCAATCTTGCACTCAAAAAGTCAAATGGTGCTCCCTCCTTTCCGAGCCCCGACGTGCGCCCAAACAGTGGTTTACCCCCACATATGGGGTACCAGTATATTCGGGACAAACTGGGCAACAATTATTGGGGTCCAATTTCTCCTGTTACGCTTGTGAAAATAAAAAATTGCTTGCTAAAACATCATATTTGAGGAAAGAAAAATTATTTTATATTTTCACGGCTCTGCGTTGTAAACTTCTGTGAAGCACTTGGGGGTTCAAAGTGCTCACCACATATCTAGATAAGTTCCTTTGGGGGTCTAGTTTCCAAAATAGAGTCACTTGTGGGGGGTTTCTACTGTTTAGGTACATCAGGGGCTCTGCAAACATAACATGATGCCCGCAGACCATTCCATCAAAGTCTGCATTCCAAAACGTCACTACTTCCCTTCCGAGCCCCGACGTGTGCCAAAACAGTGGTTTCCCCCCACATATGGGGTATCAGCGTACTCAGGACAAACTGGACAACAACTTTTGGGGTCCAATTTCTCCTTTTAACCTTGTGAAAATGAAAAATTGCTTGCTAAAACATCATTTTTGAGGAAAGAAAAATGATTTTTTATTTTCACAGCTCTGCGTTGTAAACTTCTGTGAAGCACTTGGGGGTTCAAAATGCTCACCACATATCTAGATAAGTTCCTTTGGGGGTCTAGTTTCCAAAATAGGGTCACTTGTGGGGGGTTTCTACTGTTTAGGCACCTCAGGGGCTCTGAAAATGCAACGTGACGCCTGCAGACCATTCCATCAAAGTCTGCATTTCAAAACGTCACTACTTCCCTTCCGAGCCCCGATGTGTGCTAAAACAGTGGTTTACCCCCACATATGGGGTACCAGCATACTCGGGACAAACTGGGCAACGACCATTGCGGTCCAATTTCTTCTTTTACCCTTGTGAAAATAAAAAGTTGCTTGCTAAAACATCATTTTTGAGGAAAGAAAAATGATTTTTTATTTTCACAGCTCTGCGTTGTAAACTTCTGTGAAGCACTTGGGGGTTCAAAATGCTCACCACATATCTAGATAAGTTCCTTGGGGGGTCTAGTTTCCAAAATGGGGTCACTTGTGGGGGGTTTCTACTGTTTAGGCACATCAGGGGTTCTGCAAACATAACATGATGCCCGCAGACCATTCCATCAAAGTCTGCATTCCAAAACGTCACTACTTCCCTTCCGAGCCCCGACGTGTGCCCAAACAGTGGTTTACCCCCACATATGGGGTATCAGTGTACTCAGGAGAAATTTCCCAATAAATTTTAGGATCCATTTTATCCTGCTGCCCATGTGGAAATGAACAAATTGAGGCTAAAATAAATTTTTTGTGAAAAAAAAAGTACTATTTAATTTTTACGGATCAATTTGTGAAGCACCTTGGGGTTCAAAGTGCTCACTATGCATCTAGATAAGTTCCTTGGGGGGTCTAGTTTCCAAAATGGGGTCACATGTGGGGGAGCTCCAATGTTTAGGCACACAGGGGCTCTCCAAACGCGACATGGTGTCCGCTAAAGATTGGAGCTAATTTTTCATTCAAAAAGTCAAATGGCGCTCCTTCCCTTCCGAGCCCTGCCGTGTGCCCAATCAGTGGTTTACCCCCACATGTGAGGTATCAGTGTACTCAGGAGAAGTTGCCCAATAAATTTTAGGATCCATTTTATCCTGTTGCCCATGTGGAAATGAACAAATTGAGGCTAAAATAAATTTTTTGTGAAAAAAAAGTACTTTTTCATTTTTACGGATCAATTTGTGAAGCACTTGGGGGTTCAAAGTGCTCACTATGCTTCTAGATAAGTTCCTTGGGGGGTCTAGTTTCCAAAATGGGGTCACTTGTGGGGGAGCTCAAATATTTAGGCACACAGGAGCTCTCCAAACGCGACATGGTGTCCGCTAAAGATTGGAGCCTATTTTTCATTGAAAAAGTCAAATGGCGCTCTTTCCCTTCCGAGCCCTGTCGTGTGCCCAAACAGTGATTCCCCCCACATATGGGGTATCGGCGTACTCAGAACAAATTGTACAATAACTTTTGGGGTCCAGTTTCTCTTTTTACCCTTGAGAAAATAAAAAAATTGTTGCTAAAAGATCATTTTTGTAACTAAAAAGTTAAATGTTCATTTTTTCCTTCCATGTTGCTTCTGCTGCTCTGAAGCACCTGAAGGGTTAATAAACTTCTTGAATGTGGATTTGAGTACCTTGAGGGGTGCAGTTTTTAGAATGGTGTCACTTTTGGGTATTTTCAGCCACATAGACCCCTCAAACTGACTTCAAATGTGAGGTGGTCCCTAAAAAAATGGTTTTGTAAATTTTGTTGTAAAAATGAGAAATCGCTGGTCAAATTTTAACCCTTATATAACTTCCTAGCAAAAAAAAAAATTGTTTCCAAAATTGTGCTGATGTAAAGAAGACATGTGGGTAATGTTATTTATTAACTGTTTTGTGTCACATAACTCTCTCGTTTAACAGAATAAAAATTCAAAATTTGAAAATTGCAAAATTTTCAAAATTTTCGCCAAATTTCCATTTTTTTCACAAATAAACGCAAAAATTATCTACCTAAATTTACCACTAACATGAAGCCCAATATGTCACGAAAAAACAGTCTCAAAACCGCTAGGATCCGTTGAAGCGTTCCTGAGTTATTACCTCATAAAGGGACACTGGTCAGAATTGCAAAAAACGGCCAATTCATTAAGGTCAAAATAGGCTGGGTCATGAAGGGGTTAAAGTCTTCCCTGATGAGAGTGGGGATGTCACAGGAGAGAAAATGTGGAAGCCAGGTGGCAAATTTATCCAGGAACTGACATGAGGGACCCGGAGGATGATACACAACTGCCATTCGCATGGAGAAGGGGTTGTAGAGTCTGACACTATACACTGACACTATATAGAGAGCTCCTGTGTATAATGTCACTAGTGATTGCTGCATTACCTGTATACTATACACTATATACAGAGCTTCTGTGTATAATGTCACTGGTGATCGCTGTATTACCTGTACACTTACACTATACACTGTATACTATATACAGAGCTTTTGTGTATAATGTCACTGGTGGTAATAACAGTGCTGTTCGTATTGTGGTTTGTATCCATGATCAGTATTGTAGTATTCGGTAACTGTGGTGGTAATTTATGGCCTGGTCACAGTGTGGTGGTATTAATCCCCTGTATGGGGTATTATTCGGTCAATATGTGGTGGTAATTTGTGGTCTGGTCAGAGTGTGGCGGTATTTGTCCCTTGTATGTGGTATTATTCAGTCACTGTGGCGGAATATGTAGTCTAGTTATGGTGTGGTGGTATTTCTCCCTGTATGTGTTATTATTTGGTCGCTATATGCTGGTAATATGTGGCGTTATTCAGTCACTATGTGGACTGTTTATGGTGTTGCGTGTTTGTTCCTTGTATGTGGTATTATTCAGTCACTATGTGGTCTAGTCATATTATGGTGGTATTTCTTCCCTGTATGTGGTATTTTTGGTCTTGGTATAGTGGATTGTGTTGTGTATGGCAGTCATTTGTCCTCTCTAATATTAAGTAAGAGAAGATTATTTCTTTAATACTTTAAATACTTCAAATACTTTAGTATTTGATTTAATATTTGGAACACGGCAGCAGAGATGCACTTACAGGAGTTCTCCTGTAAAAAAAAAAGTAATCACTTCTCCACAGAATAAGTGATAACGTATTGATTGGAGGGGGTCGGACTGCTTAGACCAGAGGTGTCAAACTGCATTCCTCGAGGGCCGCCAACAGGTCATGTTTTCAGGATTTCCTTAGCATTCCACAAGGTGCTGGAATCATTCTGTGCAGGTGATTAAATTATCACCTGTGCAATACAAGGAAATCCTGAAAACATGACCTGTTGGCGGCCCTCGAGGAATGCAGTTTGACACCTCTGGCTTAGACCCAATCGGCAGAATGTGGAACTTTTATCCCCATTAGACCCTAGCGGCATGGTCAACTTGACCACTGATGTATTCATTCACTCAGTGGCTGCGAGCGCTGCTTTTATTTTTTTCTGGAAGCCCCAAAGAAAATGAATGGAGCTGCGGTCAGATATCCCACCTGCCGCTGCATTATAAAAAGGGGATGTGTCCTATCAGGGATAAAACTTCTTCATTCTTCCAATCGGTGCAGTCTCTAATGGTTGGAACTAAGGGACCAACTATCCTGAAGATCCTATGGATCGGTGATAACTTGTTGTAACCAAAGAACTCCTTTAGGCTATGTGCACACGTCAGGATTTCTTGCAGAAATTTCCTGAACAATAACAGACATTTTCCGCATGCGTTTTTTTCGAGTTTTTTGTGCGTTTTTTTTGCGGATTTTTCCGGAGGTTCCAAATGCAATAATATAGTGGGAAATCCGCCAAAAATCCACAAAATTAATGAAAATACTGCGTTTTTTACCGCGATGCGTTTTTTTCGCGGAAAAAAATGCAACATATGCACAAAAATTGCGGAATGCATTCTAAATGATGGGATGCATATGTATGCGATTTTTATAGCAAAAAACATGGAAAAAATGCGACAAAAACGCAACGTGTGCACACAGCCTTAATGTAAACTACCATAATTGTACATCCCAATTATGGTGGCACACACTAGATATGCAGGAGCCGCCTGTGTTTTAAAGTCGATGCTCCACTATAACAGAAATAACGGCTTACAGATATTTGCATATAGCTGGAGTGTGGGCCCCTAGAGTCAATTCCCCTTGTGGGCCCCAGACTCCCCAGTCCTACCCTGAGCGCATGCCACTTAATATGGCACATCTTATCATAGGCATGCGCCTCACCGGAAATATTACTCCAGTCAGGGAGTGGAGTATAATTTCTGGCTTAAGAAACGCTGCCACTATGGATGAATTTGATGGGTGGCAGTGACACACCTTGTCCCTGTTCTTCCCCAGCACAGCTCATTTTGCTGCCTGAAACTGTTGTGAAAACACACAAAGTTTCAAAATTTTGTACAACTGTGCTGGACAAAAATTTTGCAACTTTTGAAAGTGATTCACACAATTTTTCTAGTGTAAACAATTAAAAATGCTTAGGCCCCAACTCTTTAAAGAAAAGAAAAAAATTAAAAAGATTTGGGTAAAAAAACTAGGTGCTAATAACAAGGCATGTCAAGGATTACTAGCGTATCCCTAAGATATGTCATCAATCTTTGATCAGTGGAGGTTCAACCAACAGAGCCTGGCCAATCAGCACAGAGCGACTATGAAGAGCTGCTATTCTTATTTGTACAATGAAAAACATGTAGTGCTCACAATAGTGCTGTAACCTGTAACCCCAATGATCATACATCGATGGTCTATCAATCTCATGTTAAATGTGGAAACCCTTCAATGGGGTTATCTAATCTTCTGTGTTCAGGAGTGCACTGCTCCACTGACTCCCCAGTTCCTGGCTACTCAGGCGGTGTGCTCCTGAAGACCAACAGTTGAAACCATCGGCATGGTCACATAGCTGGTCTAAACTATGCGCTTATTGGTAAAGTGCAGGAGCACTGAAGCTTGACAGATGCAGGAATCCGGTCAGAGAGGTGCATGCAGGCTACAAAACATAAAACCTCAAGCAGTGTGTGCTCCTTGACTAGGCAACCAGCCACTTTTAGACTGGGGGAGGCCAGTAACCTACTTCTTGGGAATGGAGAGGATTTTTAACAAAAATGAGGTGGCAAACTTGTCTTTTTCACAAGAACTTAGCAATTTTAACTATTTAAGAACTTGAGACAATCCATTATAATGTCACCAATTCAATTATTGACATGCACTAAGCAGAACGAAACAAGTATATAAATAACTATAGAGGAAAAGCAACTGACCAATTATATGCTAACTTTGGCCTCAGTTATCTTGGCCATCCTATTTCATAATATATATTACATACAGTTAGGTCCATATATATTTGGACTCCTAAACTCCTAAACCCTTCATCCAATTTTAATGTGGATACCCTCAAATGAAAGTTGAAAGTCTGAACTTCAGCTGCATCTGAATTGTTTTGTTTAAAATTCATTGTGGTAATGTCTATAACCAAAATTAGAAAAATGTTGCCTCTGTCCAAATATATATGGACCTAACTGTACATACATAGATCTCTTAGGGTATGTGCACACGCTGCGGATTCTGCTGCGGATCCGCAGCGGATTTGACGCTGCGGATCCGCAGCAGTTTTCCCAAAGTTTACAGTACCATGTAAACCTATGGGAAAAAAAAAACGCTGTGCACATGCTGCGGAAAATTCCGCGCGGAAACACAGCGGATTATTTTCCGCAGCATGTCACTTCTTTCTGCGGATTCCACAGCGGTTTTCAACCAGCACCAATAGGAAAGTGCAGTTGAAAACCCGCAGAGGAATCCGCAGAAGAAACCACGAGAAAATCCGCAGTGAAAACCGCAGTGGTTTTGCACTGCGGATTTTCCAAATCCGCTGCGGAAAAATCCGCAGCAGAATCCGCAGCGTGTGCACATACCCTCAGCCTTGATAAGACGGAAGCGTTTTCTATTGAAATCCATATCAGAATAGCTGTAAAAGCCTGATATTAAAATAAGCGTTTTATGAGTCCAGGTAAAGAGAAGAATGCTTATAAACCTAAACGTATGTAATCTCTTCCAACCCCAGCCTGACTGACAGCTGCAGCTTGTACTGAGCAGAGTGAGATCTCAGCATAAGGAAGGCGGAGGAACACTGAAGAGCTCTCCCATAATGCTAGGAGATTTAGCTATTGGATTTTAATAAAGCATTATTCAGCCATTCTGATATAAGAAAAGATGAGGCAGTTAGCTCAAGCTTAGAGATTTGCCATAAAGCATTGGGCAGGATCTTGTGATTTATATATGGACTGGTTATTACGTTCCGGTAATAGTATTTTAGAGTCCACGACAGCACCCCACAAGAGAGGGGATCCTCCCACAATCAGAACAGGAACCTACAGGTTAAAAAGGGGGGCGGTCCCCCTCGCATCCTCAGTTGGTTTTCAGAGTATGAGAGGAACCGTCCATAGCAATAGTACACAACAAACATGTTACTTACACTATACAATACCATCATAGAGTGAATATCTACCGTATATACTCGAGTATAAGCCGAGATTTTCAGCCCAAATTTTGGAGCTGAAAGTGCCCCTCTCGGCTTATACTCGAGTCATGATCGGCGGTGGGGTCGGCGGGTGAGGGGGAGAGAGGACGGTCGCATACTCACCTAGTCCCGGCGCTCCCCCTGCCAGTCCCACGGTCTTTGGTGCCGCAGCTCTTCCCCCTGTTCAGCGGTCACGTGGGACCGCTCATTAAAGTTATGAATATGGACTCCACTCCCATAGGGGTGGAGCCGCATATTCATTTCTCTAATGAGCGGTAACGGTGACCGCTGACAGAGGAAGAGGCTGCGGCACCCGGAGACCAGCTGTCCGGGATAAGGAGCCAGGGACGCCGGGAGCAGGTAAGTATGTCATAGTTACCTGTCCACGTTCCACACGCCGGGCGCCGCTCCGTCTTCCCGTCCTCTTGCTCTGACTGTTCAGGTCAGAGGGCGCGATGACGTACTAGTGTGCGCGCCGCCCTCTGCCTGAACAGTCAGTGCGGAGAGACGCCGAGACGGGACTCTGAGGAGCTGCGGGCAGCAAGAGAGGTGAGTATGTAATTTTTTTTTTTTATTGCAGCAGCAGCAGCATTATATATTGCACAGCTTTCTATGGAGCATCTATGGGGCCATAATGAACGGTGCAGAGCATTATATATGGCACAGCTTTATGTGGAGCATCTATGGGGCCATAATGAACGGTGCAGAGCATTATATATGGCACAGCTTTATGTGGAGCATCTATGGGGTCATAATGAACAGTGCAGAGCATTATATATGGCACAGCTTTCTGTGGAGCATCTATGGGGTCATACCGAACGGTGCAGAGCATTATATATGGCACAGCTTTCTATGGAGCATCTATGGGGCCATAATGAACGGTGCAGAGCATTATATATGGCACAGCTTTATGTGGAGCATCTATGGGGCTATAATGAACGGTGCAGAGCATTATATGTGGCACAGCTTTATATGGAGCATCTATGGGGCCATAATGAACGGTATGGAGCATCTATTTTTATTTTTGAAATTCACCGGTAGCTGCTGCATTTTCCACCCTAGGCTTATACTCGAGTCAATACGTTTTCCCAGTTTTTTGTGGCAAAATTAGGGGGGTCGGCCTATACTCGGGTCGGCTTATACTCGAGTAAATACGGTATATAACACACCTTCCTTCACTTGAGTGCAGGAAATCCAGTACTCAATAACGGGAGGGAATATGCGGGTGCTGTCGTGGACTCTGTAAAATCCTATTGCCAGTACATAATAACCGGTTTTCCTATAGCCACGACAGCACCCCACGAGAGACTTTCAGAGACTATCACCTGGGTGGACCACAGCATTAAGTACTGATCGGCCAGAGTCTAAACTGGAAGAGGACTTAAGATCAAGATCGTAGTGTCTATAAAAGGTGGAAGGTGACGACCATTTTGCCGCCTTACAAATTAGATCAATGGAGACGTCCACCTTTTCCACCCAGGACAATGACGACCTTCGGTAGGTAGGCTGGGTCTGGTTTTAAAACTATCTTATCTTGATAAACCATCAGGAAAGGGGGATATCTACTGACAACACCTGAATGTCACGCAGAGGTTAAGGCTATTAGCAGAGCTGTTTTAAGGGTCAGTACCTTCAGTGAATCCGAGTCTAAGGGTATGTGCACATGTCCGGATTTCTTGCAGAAATTTCCTGAAGAAAACCGGAAAATTTCTGCAAGAAATCCGCATTTTTTTTTTTGCGTTTTTTTTTGCGTTTTTTTCGCGGATTTTTTAGCATTCTGCAAGCGTAATTAGCTTGCAGAGTGCTAAAGTTTTCCAAGCGATCTGTAGCATCGCTTGGAAAACTGACTGACAGGTTGGTCACACTTGTCAAACATACTGTTTGACAAGTGTGACCAACTTTTTACTATAGATGCTGCTTATGCAGCATCTATAGTAAAAGATAGAATGTTTAAAAATAATAAAAAAAATAAAAAAAATGCTTATACTCCCCTGCAGACCTCAGCGGCGTCCGTTCCGTATACATGGTGTGTGCGCGCAGGACCTTCCATGACATCGCGGTCACGTGAGCGGTCACATGACCGGTCTCGACCAATCACAGGACCGTGACGTCATCGCAGGTCCTTCACCGCACACCAGCTACAGGAACCGAAGCGGCAGCATGCACCTGAGAGGCGGGAAGACATCGAAGGTGAGTATATCACTATTTTTTATTTTAATTCTTTTTTTTTTTACCACTTATATGGTGCCCAGTCCGTGGAGGAGAGTCTCCTCTCCTCCACCCTGGGTACCAACCGCACATAATCTGCTTACTTCCCGCATGGTGTGCACAGCCCCATGCGGGAAGTAAGCAGATCAATGGACTCCTAGGTGTGCGGAATCCCCGCAATTCCACATTTTTAATGAACATGTTGCTTTTTTTTCCGCGATGCGATTTTTTCGCGGAAAAAATCGCAACATTTGCACAAAAAATGCGGAATACACTGTAAATAATAGGAGGCATAGGTTAGCTTTTTTTTGCGTTTTTATCACGTTTTTATAGCGAAAAAACGCGAAAAAAACGCGAAAAATCCTGAACGTGTGCACATGGCCTAAGGGTTCAAAGGGAGGACCCGTCAATGCATCTAGTACCAGGTTTAAATCCCATGGGGGCAATCTAGCAATATGAACTGGGTTACTGCGCTCACAAGCCTTGATGAACCTAGTGATCCACCTGTTCCCTGCCACGTTATAGTTATACAATGCCGACACCTGCACCCTAGGGGTATTGACTGATAATTCCAATTCTCGGCCCTTCTGCAAGAACTCCAGAATCGACTGAATTGGAACCTGATCCGACAGGGAAGCTGAGTGGAAACTTAAAAACCTTTTTCAGGTTTTACAATAAATCTTTGTAGTGACTTCCTTCCTACTGTTTAGTAAATTAGCAATTAAGGGCTCCGAGAACCCTCTACGCCTCAGCAGCTCCCTCTCAAATTACACGCTGTCAAGTGGAGACCCTCTGTCTGAGGATGACGGAAAGAATCTCTGGGCTCGTTGGCAGAACCCACGGGTCAGTCACGGACATCGCCCTTAGCCAGGAGAACCATGGCCTCCTGGGCCAGAAGGGGACAATCAGTATTACGCTCGCCCCCTCCTCCCTGATGACCAACAGGATCAAACACATCGGGGGGAAACGCATATGCCAGAGTATAATCCCACCAGACCTGAATGGAATCTATTATCTCTGGCTGGTCCGATGCCCGTAGCGACGCGAACCTCCTGACCTGCCTGTTCTTTCTTGTCGCAAAAAGGCTATAACCGGAAGACACCATAGATGTACTATCTGCTTGAAAACCTGCCGATCTAGGGACCACTCCCCTGGGCGCAGGGAGTGTCGGCTGAGATAGTCCACCTGAAAATTGTGCTCCCCCCTTATGTGGCGTGCTGATAGGGAGAGGAGGTGATTTTCAGCTAAGGTGAGAATGTCTCCTACAGTGGACATCAGTGATTGTGACCTTGTCCTCCTTGATGGTTTAAATAGGCCACAACTGTTGTGTTGTCGGTGTGTATCTTCACATGGGAACCCCGCAGAGATGGTAAAAGCTGTAGAAGTGCATATTTTACTGCCGTAAGCTCCTTTAGATTAGAAGAACACTGAGCTTCCCTGGCAATCCACTTCCCCTGGGCCAGACTGTCTCCCCTGTGAGCTCCCCATCCCAAGGGGCTGGCGTCAGTTGTAACTATATTGTCCGGCTTTATCCCCCACAGTACCCCTCTGGATAAATGTAGCAGATCTACCCACCAAATTAGACTGTTGACCGTGGCGACCAAGAACCACAATTTTCCTCTCAGATGGCCCTGCTGCCTCCTTTCTGCTTCGAGCACCTCGTTCCGCAGTGTCCTGGTGTGGAACTGAGCCCACCGTACAGCTGGTATGCAAGACGTCATGGAACCCAGCAGGGACATTGCATCTCTTAATGTCAGATCAGGATTGTCTCTTACTCCCCTGACCTTGCGGATGATGGCCATCTTTTTGTCCCCTGGTAGAAAACAATGTTGGTCTATTGAGTCCAGAAGAATGACGAGGAATTTCTGACGGGTTGAGGGAACTAGCCGCGACTTCTCCAGATTGACTAGCCACCTGAGAACCTGCAGGGATGATATTATATGTTTTAGCCGGGTACAGCACTGGACGTACAACCCCCTACTATTAGGAAATCGTCCAGGTTTGGTATAACCAGGGTATCTTGTGGACTCAAATAGGCCATGACTTCCGCAATTACTTTAGTAAATACACGCGGCACTATGGACAGACTGAATGGCATAGCGGTGAATTGAAAATGCCTAACTTGGTCACGTAGATGTACCGCCACTCTGAGATATTGCTGGTGATCCTGGTAAATAGGCAGATGGTAGTAGGCATCCTTTAAATACAGGAGTGTCATGAAACACCTGGGAAACAGAAGTTTAGTTGCAGACTTGATGGATTCCATTTTGAAAGTATGACACTGCAGGGACCTATTTAGCTTCCGCAAATTTATAATGGCTTTAAAAGAACCATCAGGTTTGGAAATTAGGAATAAGGGAGAATAAAACCCTTTTCCTTCCTGGCCCCTAGGGACTTCCACCAGGACCCTCTTTTTCCTCAATTGTAAAATTTCCATTTCCAGGGCCCGCTGGCGGTCGGGGGAATTTTTGAAAGTTGTTAACAGGAAGGAATACTCCGAAATTTTATCCAATTTTAGCCCATATGATATAATACCAAGGATTCAGGCTCTGGATGTTATATGGACCCACTGATTGTAAAAATATTTTAATCTACCACCCACTGGGTAATTAGGTCTAGCGATAGTTGCGCCTACGTTTGGACAATAAGGCCCCACCGAAGTAAGCTCCTCTCCGCTTTGGTTCCGCATGCTCCCAGTCTCGGTCTGCATATTTCTTTTGAAAGTACGACCGCTTCTTAAAGGTGTTTCTGAAAGCAGGGGTAGACAAATTAGGGAACCCTTTCTTTCTGTCACTTGCTTTCGTGAGGATTTCAACCAGCATGGGGCCAAACAAGTACTCACCCTGTCATGGAATAGTACATAATTTTGCTGTAGCTTGCGCGTCCCCCTTCCAGCTCTTCAGCCAGATCGCTTGATGGGCAGCATTGGACAGGCCAGCAGATCTAGCGACCAACCGTAGAGAATCCACTGAAGCATCTGCAAGGTAAGCCGCCCCTCCTCAGATTTGTGAGAGGGAGTCTAGCAAATTGTCTCAAGGGATCTTTGAACGTAACTGATCCTTCAGCTGGTCCAGCCAGACCATGATGGATCTGGAGGTGCAGGTACTTGCAATTGCTGGCTTAAAAGCCCCAGCTGATGACTCCCACACCAGCTTCAGGAGCACAACTGCTTTTCTGTCATTCGGATCCTTCAGAAGACCTCCGTCTTCCAGCGGTAGTGCAGATCTCATTGATGAGGAGGCCACGGCCGCATCCACCTTAGGAATCTTAACCCATGTTGCCAGTACATCATCCTCAAATGGATATCTCTGTTTTGCAGCGGATGACAGGAATCCCTTATCCCATTCCCTCTTAATAAGGTTTTTAACTGTGTTAATTACCGGGAAGGACTTACGGGACCTCTGACACAAGCCTGCGAACATGAGGTCCTGAGCCAATTTGGGCTCTCTACTGTCCTTGACCCCCATGGTGACTCGCACTGACCTCACCAATGAGTTCATATTTTCTATGGGGAAGCAAGGCCTCTCCTCCTCGTCCGAAGATGAAGGGGTCTCTGAGGACTCAAACTGCTGCCCCTCATCGACGGACTAGATCCTGAGCTCACCCCAATGGTAGCTCTTCTATGGGCCTCTTCCTTAAGGGAGCTCCTAATTTCTTCCCTGATGACGGCCCTTAGATCCAATGTACAAACAGGAGCCTCCTCCTCAAGGGTCTGGCATATGCAGGACTGACAAAGTCTTTAAGCATAGCGGTCAGGCAGGGGTACCATGCACAAAGCACATTGCTTGTGCTTAGTCTTTGACAATTTCTTAACCTGGGAATAGAGCACAGAAGGGGGAAATTCAGCTTACCAGGTGATCATACACACTCACCACCCGAAGCTGTGTCTCAGTGGAGTACCGGTTCCAGAGGAGGGGATCCAGTGCACAATGCAGGGGGTCCCAGATGGCTGCCGGCCCCGTTAACCATTCTTGCCAGTCGTCTCGCTCACCCTGGAGCAACCACTGCCGCTGCTTCTTTTGCGCTGCTCGGACACCTCCGCAGGCGGTGCCTCCATATCCCCCAGAGAGGACATTCTTGCTGCACACTGCTGCAGCCCCGGCGTCAGCCTAAGAAGGCCCGGCCATGCCTCCTCTCCTCCCTGGTCTCCCCCGGAAGTCCTCACCTCCACTTCCGGGTCACAGGTGCTTTACTGCTGCAGCCAGAAGATGATGTTAGCCGGCTTTCTGGATGTATGCAGGGAGCCCCACTCCACCTGCGCTGTGCCCGCCCGACCCAGGCTGGCCCTCCCCCGGAACTGGGGATCGCGACATCCATCCACCAGGAGGGGTCTGCGTGCAGATCACCCCCGATGCTGCTCCTGGCGTCCCAGTCTCTGCCGTTCCCTCAGATACCGCGCAGAGGCTGCTTGGACCCAGGTAAGCTTGTCTTCTCGCAGGTGCTACTTCAGGACAGGAACCCAACTGAGGAGGCGAGGGGGACCACCCCCTTTTTAACCTGTAGGTTCCTGTCCTGATGGTGGGCGGATCCCCTCTCTCGTGGGGTGCTGTCATAGCAATAGGAAAAATATATATACTGCATGGAAGTAAGAACTACGCTGTAAAGTGAATAATTGCAGTCCTTGATCCCCTAGAATATTTTATGCCACAACAGGCTTGAAATGGCTTCCTTTTTCCCTCTTGAGAAAATTACTTATATTTTTGGCATTTACATGATATAACATTTACAAAACCAGAAAAAATGGCATTTTCCATAAATATAGTCTATAATAAAAAAAAAAAAATAAGGTAGATATTAGCATCTCTACTTTCTCCTATTGCTAGATATTGGTGAGTCATATACAACATGGCTTACCTGCTCTTCATGTGCTGGAGGTGGTGGCGCTTGCGGTTCTGCATGATTGGCAACCCGTCGTTGCCGCAGTGGTTGAAAGAAGCGATTCCAACCAAATATTCCACCCTGAAAAAGAACAAATAAGGTTCTGAATTCTGTCTACACACATGCAGATGGAAGAACTGTCAAAAAGTGTTACTTGAGTATCACAGGATTAAATTTGTATGCAATGATCTGCATGATCTGTCTTCAATAAAAAGAAGAAAATAAAACAATAAAAATATTTAATTAAGAGCTCTGTTAACACCGGTTTTTATTTGGTTTCTAATTACGTATATGTTGGTTTATTTGTGTGATTGTTTTATTTAGTTTTGATTGTTTCTAAAAACAAAATCAAAATGTGAATATATCTTGATATTTTTCACAATAAAAAATGATCAAGTTTGAAGAGCTCTGTTAACAATAGATCTGTATAATGCTTTCATTGCCCTGACAGGTTAAATTACCTAGTCAGATCGGATGCTCTGAAAGCATTGGTCAAGAACACCAGTAAAAGGGCAAAACCTACTTTTGAAAGCCTTATCCATAGGCAAATTATTGTAATAATAGGTTCACTTAGAAGCATAAAAGTATTCTAATAGTAGCACAACATGATTTTAGCGCTAAACATCTAACATATCATACATACGGAGTAGGCTGCGGTGGAGCGGTGTCACATTAGGCAGGGTTGCCACTTTAGGAGGTCGGCGGCAGCAGGAGTGGGGCTGGTGAATGGATTCTCCTTTCCCATTCAGTTCACTGTGGAGGAGTTCGGGGCAATGGCCACCATAGGCGGCGTATGTGAAGACAGATCTCAGAAGACAAGATCTCTTTCCCCAAGACCTCAATCTGTGCATGCGCCGCTTCCGGTGGCCATTTTCCCAAAGTCCACTGCAAGGAGTGGGAAAGGGGACTCCACTCACTGGCGCCAACATCTAATGAGTTCTCAGGCACCACCCCACTCCTGCAGCCGGAGGTCTCTTGAAGCACCCTGCCTCCTGTGACCCCGCACCATCACCGCCCCCATTAAGCTACTGTTAAAACAGAGGCACCACCATTTTATTTAAAAACATTTTCTGCCTAGTTCCCACCCACAAATTTGGGGTGCATATTATAATCCGCAAAATACGGTATATACTGTCCATCATAAGGTTTCAATAATAATAATAGGTGCCGCTCAAAACATTAATAATACCTATGAGAAGAAGAGCAAGTGTGTCATGCTTCTGGGTTTGAATCTTTAAGTCTGTGTTTTGTGGTCGGCTTCTCTGTCCACGGAGCCACAGGAGTCACTCCTTTTCTCTGGAAGTTACGGTTCTGTTATTTTGGCTGTAGTCTGTTTAGCATAACAGAGGTGTTTTCATGTATTAATTTGTCTGCCCTGAATTGTCTGCCCTTTTGGGTGGGGCTTTATATTCTTTCACCCTGCTGGTGATAGTTTCTTGTGGATATTCAGCCATTCTGCTGTGGCTTAAAGCCAGTCAGTGAAATTCCAGCTAGGATTTATCTCCATGCTGCTTCTGTTTTTACTCTGGGAGCTTTCCTTTTTTCAGCACACTTTCCCTTTTAAAGGTAAGTAATTTACAGGGCAGCAGAGAGCAGGCAGGGGCAGCAGAGAGCAGGTGGGGCAGAAGAGCGCAGGCACAGACAGGAGCAGGGGTACCAGACTGCAGAAATAAAGGAATATGCTTCCTAACATTGTATATTCTCTCCCATCTTTGCATATGCTCACCAATCCATGTTTATGTTTCCCCAATCCATGTATATGCTCCCCCATACTGGTACATATGCACCCTCATCCTTGTATATGCCCCCCATCCTGGTATAGGGCATATGACCTCACAGCCATGCACCCAGTTGCAGATACACCAACATCAGCTGCCGGCCTCTGATTTGACTGACTGGCCGGCAGCATGTATTGCGGCGCACGGACCTGGCAAGTTCGTGGGCTGCAATATACTTCAACTGGGTGTGTGTCCTCGGACGCAGATCCAGCTGAAGTAATGGCAGGCATTACCGGGTTCTTAACCCGCCGGCCCTGGTCCACTAATGCAGAAAGGTTATGGTGAGCGTATCCACAGAGAAACCCTGCATGCCCAATCTGGCATGCGTACCATAGGTTCGCCACCACTGATCTAAAACTTAACGGTCTAGAACAGTGTTTCTCAACTCCAGTCCTCAAGACCCCACAACAGGTCATGTTTTCAGGATTTCCGCA
Source organism: Ranitomeya variabilis (assembly GCF_051348905.1). Lineage (NCBI taxonomy): Eukaryota > Metazoa > Chordata > Amphibia > Anura > Dendrobatidae > Ranitomeya > Ranitomeya variabilis. Next base: position 543,819,702 of record NC_135234.1, read on the forward strand.
TAGGCGATGGAATTAATGCTTGAGCAGGTGATGAAATTATCACCTGTGTAATACTAAGGAAATTCTGAAAACATGACCTGTTGTGGGGTCTTGAGGACTGGAGTTGAGAAACACTGGTCTAGAACTTATAAAGGCATATTCTATCCAACTGGTGGCACTAAATGAGCACCGATCAGCAACCTGCTTTCTACTCGGCGGTCGTTTAAATACCTGTTTAAGCAGGCAGACCACTCTTAACAATGCCCATTGAATGATCTGTAATAGAATGTGCATATGCTGCCATTGTTCCTCGCAGCGGACGTTACGTATTTCGCAAAATGCACTGCATAAAGGAATTTCACCAAACGAAAGTTTTGCTCATTTATCGGGGGATTTGTGTAGCATTCCTAATAATGTTCGTTCATGTTAATTGTGCAGTGTAAATGGACCCTTACTTTATGTCTTAAGACTATACTTTACCATACATACATACATCATGGCAGCCTTCACTTTTAATCTTTTAATTAATAAATTACATTTGTTCAAGAATATCAAACGTGATATCGAAGGTCACTGTCACAAGTCTGATTTTGTTTCTTGTGATTTTGTTTGTGTTCTCATTAAAGTCTATGGGGCTGCCCAAAAGGTCTCAAAATGTTTTTAAAAAATTGTATCAGTGTGCTCTCAATCTTTAGTTGAATGTTTGTCATGTACGCCAAAAGAAAAAAAAGATGTGTAAAAGTAGCCTGAGAGGTATATGATCATAAGATGAAACCACACTAATACTTTGGGGCAGACGCGCTGGGTGATTGGTGTGACTGTCCCCTGGATTGCTCTTGCCCTTGGTAATTATGGATCTACATTGATTGCAAGGCGATCACTATATATGATAGATGGTGCAATAAGTACTTACTGTGGCAACCTATATAGGGCACATAAAGGGTTTTAATACTAATTAACCCTTTTGGCACTGTACCTTTATGGCTAAATTTTTGGCCTATTAGTGAGGTTATTCTATCTTCCTCATTGTTCATACCAATGTTCCCGGTGCATCCATACGCTTGTAATGTTCCAATTTGTTTGTTTCATCTTGCACATTTCTCTCTTGCACTTTAATATTTGCCTTATTTGGCTATCTTAATATGAATAAAATTTACTAGTTTCTACATACTTTGGACCCTTTTTGTAATATTGTTGTGTAGATTTTGCATATAAGGATCATGATAGGGTGTTATTAGTCCTTTGCATACACAGGGACCTGAGGTTGATCAGGATCTTTTGTGATAATATGTGGTTTTGTTCTCTAAGAGTTGTGTATCACTCTTAACAATGCCCATTGAATGATCTGTAATAGAATGTGCATATGCTGCCATTGTTCCTCGCAGAGGATGTTACGTATTTCGCAAAATGCAGTGCATAAAGGAATTTCACCAAACGAAAGTTTTGCTTATTTATTGGGGGATTTGTGTAGCATTCCTAATAATGTTCGTTCATGTCAAATGTGCAGTGTAAATGGACCCTTACTTTATGTCTTAAGACTATACTTTACGATACATACATACATCATGGCAGCCTTCACTTTTAATCTTTTAATTAATAAATTACATTTGTTCAAGAATATCAAACGTGATATCGAAGGTCACTGTCACAAGTCTGATTTTGTTTGTTGTGATTTTGTTTGTGTTCTCATTAAAGTCTATGGGGCTGCCCAAAAGGTCTCAAAAAGTTTTTTTTTTAAATTGTATCGGTGTGCTCTCAATCTTTGGTTGAATGTTTGTCATGTACGCCAAAAGAAAAAAAAGATGTGTAAAATTAGCCTGAGAGGTATATGATCATAAGATGAAACCACACTAATACTTTCAAAGATGCAGTTATAAGATTAATGCATGGGTTCCTTATCTTCAGAAAAACATCAGTATGCTCCATATAATGAAGTGCATGCAAGGTCATTAGACTTAATTTAGATAATGTATTCTAGAGTTTTGTGTGCACCCTGTTATATAATATAAAAGGTGGTATGTACGATAAAAACGATCCTCTCACCAAGATATACAAACGGTCATAAAATATAAAGTACATCAGATGTACAATCACACAGGAGCTATGTAAAAGAATAAATAAATGCATACTAGCTGGTTTAACAAACAGTGTTTCGCATATATCAGGCTATCAAGGTTTGGCTAAAGGCCCCGTCTCACATAGCGATTTACCAACGATCACGACCAGCGATACGACCTGGCCGTGATCGTTGGTAAGTCGTTGTGTGGTCGCTGGGGAGCTGTCACACAGACAGCTCTCTCCAGCGACCAACGATCAGGGGAACGACTTCGGCATCGTTGAAACGGTCTTCAACGATGCCGAAGTCCACCTGCAGCACCCGGGTAACCAGGGTAAACATCGGGTTACTAAGCGCAGGGCCGCTTAGGAGACCCCAAGGCCATGTCTGTGCAATGTGGTCCGAGTGCAGACTGCAAAACACAGATTTGCGAAACCAGCCTAACTCTAATTTAAAATAATAATTAAAAACGTAATTCCTATAAAAAATAGTACACATCTCCTCTTTTTTGTATGAGACCATTACCATCTTCTGATATTTTTGCATGTTTCGGTCCCTAAAGTTCATTTGCATAAATTAAATGAACATGGAAATCCAATACGACACAAGATAAAACGAAAATTAATAGAACTTTGAACAGAACTTTGAACTCCTACATCCATAATGGAAGTTAAGGAACTGTCAAAGGGTTTTGAGAAACAATAGTTCTAGAACGGAATTTCTAGGATTAGGCCTCATTCCAAGGTCTGTGAGACACATACAACCCGGGTTCTCTCTGTGGGCCTGTTCACATGTCTGTATGTCGGATTTTGGTGTGAGTTACAGTTCAAAACTACCCATGCAAGTCTGTCCATAAAAATCATGGACAGTACACGTATCATTGTACAATACAAGTGCTGTCAGTGCTTAAAGGGAACCGGTCACCTGAATAAAACGTTATAAACCTGCAGATTACGAGGTTAATAGCGTTGTGAACCTGCCTGACGCCTGCACTTAGACCCACGCTGCAAAGAGGAAATTAATTTGATTTCTCTGGCAGCATTCCACTTTTCAGTCACGGGGTAATTTTGAACTGTGACTCACACCAAAAACCAACATGTGAACAGGCCCACAGATCTCATCTCCCGAGATCTTGGTGCCGAGATCTCCATCTGCGCATGCATCGCCACCAGTGGCTATTTTCTTGGAGACCACCGCATAGGATACCATGGAACTACGGGGGCTCTGGCCTTTCACAAAATGTTGGCAGAGACATCCGGGTCGTCAGAGCTAGCAAAGTTGCTAGCACCCAATTTGAGAGACTCACTGGTAAAGGCAGATATAGGTATCATCCGGCATGGACTGAAACAACGTTTTTTTACACAACCCCAAAACCGGTACCTTCCCATGCTTACAATGTAATAACATTTTAAGAGGGAACATCATCCATCATCCCTATTCAGGCAAAAAATATTCAATTAAGGATTACTTTAAGTGAAACATGTATTTTGTTGTATATCTAATCAAGTGCCCCTGTGGTTTCCTATACATTCCTATGCCACTCAACCCATTAAAGATAGAATACCGATACACATATCAACCATCAAGTGTAGGAATCTTCTCTTACCTATACCGAACCATTTTATCTCTTCTGGACATTGGGTTGCAGAACTTAGATTCCAAATAATCTAACATATCCCAGCAACCAGACAGGGCGGGGACTGTAATGGTATCTTAAAAAGCAGAGAAGGCCATTAGATTCATGAATTTGATACATTGTCCCCTAAAGGATTAAATAGGGACTATGATCTGCTCTCCTTTATGCAATGAGCATGCCCCTTTCTAGGATGTCGGTGAATTACACTCTATGTAAGGCTGGTGTCACACTTACAACTGCAACGCGAGAAACTTGTGTGAGTCTCTCGCATCAAAACCCGCACACTTGGGACCGGAGTGTGCGGCTGCATGTATTTCTATGCAGCTGAAGGCTCCGATTCAAAACGCCGGTGGCTGTGCTGGGTATTGAGGCGAGAGACTCGCGCAAGTTTCTTAACATTGCAGTTGCAAGTGTGACACTGGCCTAAGGCTATGTGCCCACGTTGCGTTTTTCGCTGCGGAAACGCTTAGAAAATGCTTACAAAATGCAACACATTATTTTTAATGTAATTCCGCATTGTTGTGCCCATGCTGCGTTTTTTCCACAGCGGAAACGCATTGCGGAAAAAAAAGCAGCATGTTCATTAATTTTGCGGAATCTTGGCGATTTTGCAGCTATATAATTGTATTTGGACGCATGAAAAAAACTCTAGAAAAAACGACAAAAATGCGAAAAAAAACTCTAGGAAAATGAGAGCGGATTTCCTGAGAAAGGAGTCAGGTTTTGATGAGGAAAATTCTGCTTACATTCTGCAACGTGGGCACATAGCCTCATAGTCTTACTCATTTATGCTTAGTATTCTGACGATCGTCTAATTAATAGGAGGTTTTTAAATAAAATGGTTACGATTGTGCACTAATAAATGGTATCGGCATGCTCAGGAGAAATTGCACAACAAATTTTGGGGTCCATTTTTTTTGTTACCCCAGTGAAAATAAAAAAAATTGGGTCTAGAATAACATTTTTTTCTTTCCACATTTTAAAAATTCCTTTGAAGCACCTGGGGTATTTCCTGTCATATAGACACCCTCAAAGTCACTTCAAACGTAATATGGTCCCGAAAAAAAGGGTGTTGTAGATTTTGTTGGAAAAATTAGAAATCGCTGGTCAACTTTTAACACATACCTTCCTAACCAAAAAAAAAATTGTTTAAAAAATTGTTCTGATGTAAAGTTGACATGTGGGAAATGTCATTTATTAACTATTTTGTGTGACATATCTCTCTGATTTAAGGCATAAGAATTCAAAGTTTGCAAATTGCAAAATTTTCACCAAATTTCCGTCGTTTTTTTTTCACAAATAGACGAAAGTCAAACTGAAGAAATTTTACCAATATCATGAAATACAAGGTCAGGAAAAAACAATCCCTGAATCACTGGGATCCATTGAAGCGTTCCAGAGTTATTGCCTCATAAAGTGACAGTGGTCAGAATTGTAAATATTGGCCTGGTCATTAATGTGCAAATCACATTTGGGGGTAAAAGGGTTAAAGTGTAGATAAACTTTGAAACATCTTTTATTATATCATATTTTCTTAAAAGCCCTGCTATAACCTCTTTTATCATGTCATAAACTCTTGCTAGGGTATCTGGTTATTGGACCCTCAGCAATCACTCAAGCCACAGGGCAGTGGTGTACGGGCTTAATAGAAAGTCAATAGGTCCATAGACAATGTGTATGCTCTCATACATTAGCTATGCGCTTCTACCCTTGAGCAGAACTAAAGGGTTATAACTAGTGATGAGCGAACGTGCTCTGATAACGTTTTATCTGAGCACCCTCAGGTGCTATCTGAGCATCTGGGCGTGCTGGTATATTACATTTGAGTCTCTGCAGCTGTTAGACAGCCTCAACACATGTGAGACATTGCCTGTTTGTTACACAATCCCCACGTGTTGAGGCTGTCTAAGGCCATGTGCACACGTTCAGTATTTTTCGCGTTTTTTTGCTATAAAAACGTGATAAAAACGTGAAAAAAACGCTTACATATGCCTCCTATTATTACAGTGTATTCCGCATTTTTGTGCAAATGTTGCATTTTTTTCCGCGAAAAAATCGCATTGCGGAAAAAAAAGCAACATGTTCATTAAAAATGCTTACTTCCCGCACGGGGCTGTGCACACCATGCGGGAAGTAAGCAGATTATATGCGGTTGGTACCCAGGGTGGAGGAGAGGAGACTCTCCTCCACGGACTGGGCACCATATAATTGGTAAAAAAAAAAAGAATTAAAATAAAAAATAGTCATATACTCACCTTCGATGGCCCCCGGAGTGTTCCCGCCTCTCACCGCTGCATGCTGCCGCTTCGGTTCCTAAAGATGGTGTGGTTCAGGACCTGCGATGACGTCGCTGTCTTGTGATTGGTCGCGAGACCGGTCATGTGACCGCTCACGTGACCGCGACGTCATCGAAGGTCCTGAACCACACCATCTATAGGAACGGACGCTGCTGAGGAGATCGGCTGTCTGCAGAGGGTGAGTATAACCATTTTTTAATTTTTTTTATTATTTTTAAACATTCTATCTTTTACTATAGGTGCTGCATAAGCAGCATCTATAGTAAAAAGTTGGTCACACTTGTCAAACACTATGTTTGACAAGTGTGACCAACCTGTCAGTCAGTTTTCCAAGCAATGCTACAGATCGCTTGAAAAACTTTAGCATTCTGCAAGCTAATTACGCTTGCAAAATGCTAAAAAAGATGCGAAAAAAACCGGGAAAACGCAAAAAAAAAAATGCGGATTTCTTGCAGAAAATTTCCGGTTTTCTTCAGGAAATTTCTGCAAGAAATCCTGACGTGTGCACATACCCTAAAGGCCCCGTCTCACATAGCGAGATCGCTAGCGAGATCGCTGCTGAGTCACAAGTTTTGTGACGCAACAGCGACCTCAGTAGCGATCTCGCTATGTGTGGCACGTACCAGCGATCAGGCCCCTGCTGCGAGATCGCTGGTCGTGTCGGAATGGCCTGGACCTTTTTTTGGTCGTTGAGGTCCCGCTGACATCGCTGAATCGGTGTGTGTGACACCGATCCAGCGATGTCTTCACTGGTAACCAGGGTAAACATCGTGTTACTAAGCGCAGGGCCGCGCTTAGTAACCCGATGTTTACCCTGGTTACCAAAAAAAACAAACAGTACATACTCACCATCTGTTGCCCGTCAGGTCCCTTGGCGTCTGCTTCCTGCTCTGACTGCCGCCGTAAAGTGAGAGCACAGCAGTGACGTCACCGCTGCGCTCTGCTCTCACTGTACGGCGGCTCAGTTAGAGCAGGAAGCAGACGGCAAGGGACCTGACGGGCAACAGATGGTGAGTATGTAGTGTTTGTTTTTTTTGGTAACCAGGGTAAACATCGGGTTACTAAGCGCGGCCCTGCGCTTAGTAACCCGATGTTTACCCTGGTTACCCGGGTGCTGCAGGGGGACTTCGGCATCGTTGAAGACAGTTTCAACGATGCCGAAGTCGTTCCCCTGATCGTTGGTCGCTGGAGAGAGCTGTCTGTGTGACAGCTCCCCAGCGACCACACAGCGACAAAACAGCGACGCTGCAGCGATCAGCATCGTTGTCTGTATCGCTGCAGCGTCGCTGTGTGAGACGGGGCCTTAACAGCTGCAAATTATACAGCCGCAGAGACTCGAACATATTATACGAGCACGTCCAAGATATTCAGATGACACCCAAGTGTGCTCAGATAAGATTAGATGTTATCCAAGGACGTTCACTCATCACTAGTTATAACATAAAAAGATGCTTCAAAGTTTAATTATACTTTTAGGGCAAATTCATGCATTGCATCGTTTTTTCAGGGTTTTTACAAAATCATGGCACAATAAAGAGGTTTTCCTTTGATTTATAAAATGCTGAAAATAAAATGCAACGTGAAGAAATGTGTGAACTCTCCAGAAAGATATAGGGTATTTTCACATTTTTAGTTTTGGTGCACAAAAATGCTTAGGGAATGGCAACACTGAAGCTAGGGTTTCATGCTTACTGGGAAAAAAGGACGATAGTCCAAATAATAATGAAAATAATGAGCTCAGCACAGAAGAGGAATTCATCATTTAACAGGCATCGCAGTCTCCATCTTTGTGATTCTTTGGTGCGCTTTCCTTTATTAATGCTGTTTGTTAATTACTGTATATACTCGTGTATAAGTACATTTTTTGTGCTGAAAACGCCCCCCTCAGCTTATACATGAATCATTGTCCAAGAAAGACAGCGGAGGAGGGGGAGCTGCGGAGCAGCAGGTCACAGAGGCAGGAGCCGGCAGCTGCAGCTAAAGCCTTTTCATTTGCTAAGGTTAAATTTTCAGTTTCACCGTGAAGTTGACATCCTCAGCGTTTAAAATTTGTTTTTTCTACTCTTTTTTGTTTGGAGTTAACAGTTGTTTATTTTTACAAATTTGTCGCAACACTGAGGCGAATAACAACTACTCATTGAAAGTTTTTTTATTAAATATTAAAATTTACTTTCCTTTCACAAACTTCATTTGCTACAGGAACCATCAAACCTATTGATATATTTGGCCCCGGACATTAGAAGATGGCATAAAGCCAAGCTGCGGTGCCAAAGAATGTCATCCGGGAAAAATGAATTGTATCTCCTAATAAATACTTTGCAGAAAATGCCTGGCCTCAGGAGTTGTTCCTGACATGTATGTAAGAAGTGGTTCGGGAGGTAGACGTAAAGTAGGATAACTGACATTGCTGCTTGAGCAGCATATACCAGGCTTTTCCAAATTAAACTTTTTTTGCTTGGCAATGTTCACATATTACGTCCACTTTGCCTGTTATGTCTTTCAGATGTGACCTATAGTCCTGAATTGGATCGTAATGAAACGCTTCCAAACTAAAGTTGGCCAACCTATGTTTTTGCATAAGTTGCATATGTCGTATGTGGTCATTTTCACGACGGTCATCCTTTTGTTCAGATGTTTCAGCTTCCCTTTATTCAGCCTGTATCACCCGATTCTCCTGAAGGTGACGTTCCCGTTGTTCAGATGTTTCAGCTATCTTTGATTCAGCCAATCTTATCTGTTTTCTTTCAAGACGGACCTTGCTTTGTTTACTTGTTTCAGCTCTTTGAGACAGTTTTGCTTTCTTAGGGTACTGTCTCACAGTGGCACTTTGGTCGCTACGACGGTACGATCCGTGACGTTCCAGCGATATCCATACGATATCGCAGTGTCTGACACGCTACTGCGATCAGGGACCCCGCTGAGAATCGTACATCGTAGCAGATCGTGTGGAACTTTCTTTCGTCGTCAAGTGTCCCGCTGTGGCGGCATGATTGCATCGTGTGACACAGGTTGTATACGATGTGCGCACAGTAACCAACGGCTTCTACATCGCAAATACGTCATGAAATTATCGCTCCAGCGCCGTGTATTGCAACGTGTGACCGCAGTCTACGACGCTGGAACGATAATCATACGACGCTGCAACGTCACAGATCGTGCCGTCGTAACGACCAAAGTGCCACTGTGTGACAGTACCCTTAGCTTTTGGATTAATTTGCCCAATAGATGGTCATTTATGGGGTGGCATGTATAAAAACAAACAAACAGTCCTTAGTATTATATAGTAATATATACTGTATGTATATATATATATATATATATATATATATATATATATATATATATATATATATATACAGTGCCATATAAAGGTTCGGGCATCCCTGGTCAAAATTAATGTTATTGTTGAAAATGAAATGCTCTGTAAAGGTGTAAAGTTAAAGATGACACATTTCCTTTGTATTTTAGCCAAAAAATATATATACGGTCATGTTTTACATTTTACAAAGTACAAAAAGGAAAATGGGCAGACGCAAAACTTTGGGCACCCTCGGAGATTTGTGTGCTCAAATAACTGTGACCAAGGTTTCAGATCTTATTAACCTGTTAGGGTTATATATTGTCCACCATTATCATTAGCTATGGCCAGATTAAGCAAATTTCCCACCTTTATAAAAACCCAGACTCCTTTAAAGGGAACCTGTCACCTCGTTTTTTCGGTATGAGATAAAAATACTGTTAAATAGGGCCTGAGCTGTGCATTACAACAGTGTAGTTTGTGGACCCCGATTCCCCACCTATGCTGCCGAAATACGTTACCAAAGTAGTCGTTTTCGCCTGTCAATCAGGCTGGTCAGGTCGGATGGGCGTGGTGTCTTCCCCCAGATCTTGCGTAGTTTTCCGTTGGTGGCGTAGTGGTGTGCGCATGTCCAAGGTCCCGAATCCTGCACAGGGGTGTGAAAATAGCAGCGATGTCCGTTATTCCATTGGTGGTCGGTGGGCGGCCATTTTCGTGAAGCCGAGATGCGAACTCTGCTTCTCGAAAATGGCCGCCGCGATAGCCATCTGCGCACGCGCGGATGCCCGCGGCCATTTTCCTGAAGCCGCGGCCAGCAGAGCGCCGCTTCTGCGCACGCGCGGCCAAAGCAAGATGGCCGCGCCCACCGACCACCAATGGAATAACGGACATCGCTGCTATTTTCACACCCCTGTGCAGGATTCGGGACCTTGGACATGCGCACACCACTACGCCACCAACGGAAAACTACGCAAGATCTGGGGGAAGACACCACGCCCATCCGACCTGACCAGCCTGATTGACAGGCGAAAACGACTACTTTGGTAATGTATTTCGGCAGCATAGGTGGGGAATCGGGGTCCACAAACTACACTATTGTAATGCACAGCTCAGGCCCTATTTAACAGTATTTTTATCTCACACCGAAAAAACGGGGTGACAGGTTCCCTTTAAGCTTGTGCCAAAAGACAGCAGTCATGGGTTCTTCAAATCCGCTGCCTAGCACTCTGATAATGAAAATGGTGAAGGATCACAAAGCAGAAGAAGGCTATAAGAAGATAGCAAAGTGTTTTCAAGTTGTCCTTTCCTCAGTTCGTAATGCAATTAAGAAATGGCAGTTAACAGGAACAGTGGAGGTCAAAATAAGGTCTGGAAAACAAAGCAAAATTTCAATAATAGCTGCTCATAGGATTGCTAGAGAGGCAAACTAGAACTGCAGCTTGATTGCAAAAGAACTTCAGAAAGATTTAGCAGACTCTGTAGTTATGGTACATTGTCCTGCTGTTCAGAGACACCTTCACAAATAAGGTCTTCATGGAAGAGTCCTGCGTCCTCACCATAAAATTCAGCATGCGAAGTATGCAAAAGAACATCTAATCTAGCCTGAGGAAGTTTGGAAAAAAGTCCTGTGGACTGATGAGGTTAAAATAGAACTTTTTGGCTACAATGATCAAAGGAATGGGTGGAGAAAAAAGGCACAGAATTTCAGGAAAAGAACATCTCACCAACCATTAAGCATTGGGATGAATCAATCATGGGGAACATTTGACGGATAGAGACAAGAATGGATTTAATAAAAGTTCAACAAATTCTTGATGCAAACATAACATCATCTGTAAAAAAAAAAGCTAAAGTTGAAAAGAGGATGACTTCTACAAATGGATAATGATTCTAAACACACATCAAAATCCACAAAAGACTACCTCGAAAGGTGCAAGCTGAAGGTTTTACAATGGCTCTCACAATCCCCTGATCTGATCATCATTGAAAATCTGTGGCTAGACATCAAAATAGCAGAGGATGCTAGATGCCCCAGGAATGTCACAGAACTGGAAGAATTTTACAAGGAACAATGGATGGAAATCTGACAAACAAGAATTGAAAGACTCTTGGCTGGCTACAAAAAGCGTTTACAAGGTGTGATACTTGCAAAAGGGGGTGCTGCTAGGTACTAAACCATGCAGGGTGCCCACATTTTTGCATTAGCCCATTTTCCTTTTTGTAATTAAAATGTTACATTTTTTTGTTTTGCCTAAAATACAAAGGGAATGTGTTATTTCTAATGTTAGTCCTTTTATAGATCATTTAATCTTCAACTTGCTTAACTGTTCACAATAACAGTAATTTTGACCAAAGGTGCCCAAACTTTTACATGCCACTGTATCAAGCAGAAAATGTGTGACTGCCTCACAGTGAGACTATTCTAGTTGTACATAGCAAACAATCCGAGCTCATCTTTAACTTTACTTCAGGAGCTTCAATACTGAAAGCTGCACTCTGGTTACTATAGACAACCAGAACGATCTTAATGGAGGCAATTTTCACAAATGAGGCCCCAGTTACTCTTTCAACAGCCGAAACTCCAATTACAGACTTTAGAGTGACTTATAAGGTTATATTGTTGCTATCCCTTTAAGTGCGACTCATTGGGCACCATCACTTTAATTCTTTATGACTCTTTGGGCAAAAATTGTGGTTCTGCATTCAACAAAGACACCCGCTTTCTCCTTTATGTCTATTGAGGCTAAATTCGAGGGGCCAAATCTCGTGAGAGTGGAGGGAAGGGAGATTGAGTTTCAATATTCAAAGTATTCTTAATCTGGTGTTAAAAGATGGACAGTGCCAAATTTCACTCAAATCAGGTGAAAAATGTGGTTTTGTTTTCAACGGGCTACCACACACAGATTTTCTGGTATATATATATATATATATATATATATATATATATATATATATATATATATATATATATATATATATATATATATATATATATATATATATATATATATATATATATATATATACAGTGGGGCAAAAAAGTATTTAGTCAGTCAGCAATAGTGCAAGTTCCACCACTTAAAAAGATGAGAGGCGTCTGTAATTTACATCATAGGTAGATCTCAACTATGGGAGACAAACTGAGAAAAAAAAATCCAGAAAATCACATTGTCTGTTTTTTTAACATTTTATTTGCATATTATGGTGGAAAATAAGTATTTGGTCAGAAACAAAATTTCATCTCAATACTTTGTAATATATCCTTTGTTGGCAATGACAGAGGTCAAACGTTTTCTGTAAGTCTTCACAAGGTTGCCACACACTGTTGTTGGTATGTTGGCCCATTCCTCCATGCAGATCTCCTCTAGAGCAGTGATGTTTTTGGCTTTTCGCTTGGCAACACGGACTTTCAACTCCCTCCAAAGGTTTTCTATAGGGTTGAGATCTGGAGACTGGCTAGGCCACTCCAGGACCTTGAAATTCTTCTTACGAAGCCACTCCTTCGTTGCCCTGGCGGTGTGCTTTGGATCATTGTCATGTTGAAAGACCCAGCCACGTTTCATCTTCAATGCCCTTGCCGATGGAACGAGGTTTGCACTCAAAATCTCACGATACATGGCCCCATTCATTCTTTCATGTACCCGGATCAGTCATCCTGGCCCCTTTGCAGAGAAACAGCCCCAAAGCATGATGTTTCCACCACCATGCTTTACAGTAGGTATGGTGTTTGATGGATGCAACTCAGTATTCTTTTTCCTCCAAACACGACAAGTTGTGTTTCTACCAAACAGTTCCAGTTTGGTTTCATCAGACCATAGGACATTCTCCCAAAACTCCTCTGGATCATCCAAATGCTCTCTAGCAAACTTCAGACGGGCCCGGACATGTACTGGCTTAAGCAGTGGGACACGTCTGGCACTGCAGGATCTGAGTCCATTGTGGCGTAGTGTGTTACTTATGGTAGGCCTTGTTACATTGGTCCCAGCTCTCTGCAGTTCATTCACTAGGTCCCCCGCGTGGTTCTGGGATTTTTGCTCACCGTTCTTGTGATCATTCTGACCCCACGGGGTGGGATTTTGCGTGGAGTCCCAGATCGAGGGAGATTATCAGTGGTCTTGAATGTCTTCCATTTTCTAATTATTGCTCCCACTGTTGATTTCTTCACTCCAAGCTGGTTGGCTATTGCAGATTCAGTCTTCCCAGCCTGGTGCAGGGCTACAATTTTGTTTCTGGTGTCCTTTGACAGCTCTTTGGTCTTCACCATAGTGGAGTTTGGAGTCAGACTGTTTGAGGGTGTGCACATGTGTCTTTTTATACTGATAACAAGTTTAAACAGGTGCCATTACTACAGGTAATGAGTGGAGGAAAGAGGAGACTCTTAAAGAAGAAGTTACAGGTCTGTGAGAGCCAGAAATCTTGATTGTTTGTTTCTGACCAAATACTTATTTTCCACCATAATATGCAAATAAAATGATAAAAAAACAGACAATGTGATTTTCTGGATTTTTTTTTCTCAGTTTGTCTCCCATAGTTGAGGTCTACCTATGATGTAAATTACAGACGCCTCTCATCTTTTTAAGTGGTGGAACTTGCACTATTGCTGACTGACTAAATACTTTTTTGCCCCACTGTGTGTATATATATATATATATATATATATATATATATATATATATATACACATACATACATAGTACAGACCAAAAGTTTAAACCTTCTCATTTAAAATTTTTCTGTATTTTCATGACTATGAAAATTGTACATTCACACTGAAGGCATCAAAACTATGAATTAACACATGTATACGTAACAAAAAAGTGTGAAACAACTGAAAATATGTCTTATATTCTAGGCTCTTCAAAGTAGCCACCTTTTGCTTTGATGACTGCTTTGCACACTCTTGACATTCTCTTGATGAGCTTCAAGAGGTAGTCACCAGGAATGGTTTTCACTTCACAGGTGTGCCCTGTCAGGTTTAATAAGTGGGATTTCTTGCCTTATAAATGGGGTTGGGACCATCAGTTGTCTTGTGGAGAAGTCTGGTGGATACACAGTTGATAGTCCTACTGAATAGACTGTTAGAATTTGTATTATGGCAAGAAAAAAGCAGCTAAGTAAAGAAAAACGAGTGGCCATCATTACTTTAAGAAATGAAGGTCAGTCAGTCTGAAAAATTGGGAAAACTTTGAAAGTGTCCCCAAGTGCAGTGGCAAAAATCATCAAGTACTACAAAGAAACTGGCTCACATGAGGACCGCTGTCATGTTTCCCAATGGCAGGGAATTTGTCAACGTAACACGGGCAAAAACAGGACGAGCTCTAGGGTGATGGAACCTGAGCTGACCGCGATCCTGAACCTCAACACTCAACTAACAGTGGCCGGGGGACGTTCCTGGGGGGCCCCTAGACGTCTCGCGCCAGCCGGAGATCTAGCTTCCCCTATCAGAAGAATAACAGACCTCACTTGCCTCCAGAGAAATATTCCCACAGAGATAGCAGCCTCCCACATATAATGACGGTGAAATGAGAGGAAGGCACAAACGTAGTTATGAAAACAGATTCAGCAAAATGAGGCCCGCTTAAGCTAGATAGCAGAGGATACAAAAGGTGAACTGCGCGGTCAGCTGAAAAACCCTTCAAAATACCATCCTGAAATTACTTGAACTCATGTGCCAAGTCATGGTACATGAGTGGTAATTTCAGCCCACTAGAGCAACCAGCAGCAGAGAATTACATATCTGCAAGCTGGACTAAAAAACATGAAAGCAATCATGAAACAGGGAAATACAGACTTAGCTTGTCTTGAAGGCCTAGGAGCAGGTAACAGAGACACACACTGATACATTGATAGCCGGCAAGGGAATGACAGGAAAGCCAGGTTAAATAGGAAACACCCAGCCACTGATGGACAGGTGGAAACCAGAGACCGCAACCCACCAAAGTCACCCAGTACCAGTTGTAACCACCAGAGGGAGCCCAAAAACAGAATCCACAACAGACCGCCCCAGGAAAGGAAGACCAAGAGTCACCTCTGCTTCTGAGGATAAGTTTATCCGAGTCACTAGCCTCAGAAATTGCAGGTTAACAGCAGCTCAGATTAGAGACCAGGTCAATACCACACGGAGTTCTAGCAGCAGACACATCTCTACAACAACTGTTAAGAGCAGACTTTGTGCAGCAGGCCTTCATGGTAAAATAGCTGCTAGGAAACCACTGCTAAGGACAGGCAACAAGCAGAAGAGACTTGTTTGGGCTAAAGAACACAAAGAATGGACATTAGACCAGTGGAAATCTGTGCTTTGGTCTGATGAGTCCAAATTTGAGATCTTTGGTTACAACCACCTTTGTGCGATGCAGAAAAGGTGAACGGATGGACTCTACATGCCTGATTCCCACCGTGAAGCATGGAGGAGGAGGTGTAATGGTGTGGGGGTGCTTTGCTGGTGACACGGTTGGGGATTTATTCAAAATTGAAGGCATACTGAACCAGCATGGCTACCATAGCATCTTGCAGCGGCATGCTATTCCATCAGGTTTGCGTTTAGTTGGACCATCATTTATTTTTCAACAGGATAATGACTCCAAACACACCTCCAGGCTGTGTAAGGGCTATTTGACCAAGAAGGAGAGTGATGGGGTGTTACGCCAGATGACCTGGCCTCCACAGTCACCAGAACTGAACCCAATCGAGATGGTTTGGGGTGAGCTGGACCTGTTATGGTTCTCAATGGCAAGAGAACATAGCCCAGCAAACATAAGTACTAGCTCTTGGAAGGATGGAAACTAAACTGACCATGAACTAAACCTGCCGCACAACTAACAGTAGCCGGGTAGCGTTGCCTACGTTTTTTATCCCTAGACGCCCAGCGCCGGCCGGAGGACTAACTAATCCTGGCAGAGGAAAATATAGTCCTGGCTCACCTCTAGAGAAATTTCCCCGATAGGCAGACAGAGGCCCCCACATATATTGGCGGTGATTTTAGATGAAATGACAAACGTAGTATGAAAATAGGTTTAGCAAAATTGAGGTCCGCTTACTAGATAGCAGGAAGACAGAAAGGGCACTTTCATGGTCAGCTGAAAACCCTATCAAAATACCATCCTGAAATTACTTTAAGACTCTAGTATTAACTCATAACATCAGAGTGGCAATTTCAGATCACAAGAGCTTTCCAGACACAGAAACGAAACTACAGCTGTGAACTGGAACAAAATGCAAAAACAAACGAGGACTAAAGTCCAACTTAGCTGGGAGTTGTCTAGCAGCAGGAACATGCACAGAAAGGCTTCTGATTACAATGTTGACCGGCATGGAAGTGACAGAGGAGCAAGGTTAAATAGCGACTCCCACATCCTGATGGAAACAGGTGAACAGAGGGGATGATGCACACCAGTTCAATTCCACCAGTGGCCACCGGGGGAGCCCAAAATCCAATTTCACAACAGTACCCCCCCCTCAAGGAGGGGGCACCGAACCCTCACCAGAACCACCAGGGCGATCAGGATGAGCCCTATGAAAGGCACGGACCAGATCGGAGGCATGAACATCAGAGGCAGTCACCCAAGAATTATCCTCCTGACCGTATCCCTTCCATTTGACCAGATACTGGAGTTTCCGTCTGGAAACACGGGAGTCCAAGATCTTTTCCACAACGTACTCCAACTCGCCCTCAACCAACACCGGAGCAGGAGGCTCAACGGAAGGCACAACCGGTACCTCATACCTGCGCAACAATGACCGATGAAAAACATTATGAATAGAAAAAGATGCAGGGAGGTCCAAACGGAAGGACACAGGGTTAAGAATCTCCAATATCTTGTACGGGCCGATGAACCGAGGCTTAAACTTAGGAGAAGAAACCCTCATAGGGACAAAACGAGAAGACAACCACACCAAGTCCCCAACACAAAGCCGAGGACCAACCCGACGCCGGCGGTTGGCAAAAAGCTGAGTCTTCTCCTGGGACAACTTCAAATTGTCCACTACCTGCCCCCAAATCTGATGCAACCTCTCCACCACAGCATCCACTCCAGGACAATCCGAAGATTCCACCTGACCAGAAGAAAATCGAGGATGAAACCCCAAATTACAGAAAAAAGGAGACACCAAGGTGGCAGAGCTGGCCCGATTATTGAGGGCAAACTCCGCTAAAGGCAAAAAAGCAACCCAATCATCCTGATCTGCAGACACAAAACACCTCAAATATGTCTCCAAGGTCTGATTCGTCCGCTCGGTCTGGCCATTTGTCTGAGGATGGAAAGCAGACGAGAAAGACAAATCTATGCCCATCCTAGCACAGAATGCTCGCCAAAATCTAGACACGAACTGGGTTCCTCTGTCAGAAACGATATTCTCCGGAATACCATGCAAACGGACCACATTTTGAAAAAACAGAGGAACCAACTCGGAAGAAGAAGGCAACTTAGGCAGGGGAACCAAATGGACCATCTTAGAGAAACGGTCACACACCACCCAGATGACAGACATCTTCTGAGAAACAGGAAGATCCGAAATAAAATCCATCGAGATGTGCGTCCAGGGCCTCTTCGGGATAGGCAAGGGCAACAACAATCCACTAGCCCGAGAACAACAAGGCTTGGCCCGAGCACAAACGTCACAAGACTGCACAAAGCCTCGCACATCTCGAGACAGGGAAGGCCACCAGAAGGACCTTGCCACCAAATCCCTGGTACCAAAGATTCCAGGATGACCTGTCAACGCAGAAGAATGAACCTCAGAAATGACTTTACTGGTCCAATCATCAGGAACAAACAGTCTACCAGGTGGGCAACGATCAGGTCTATCCGCCTGAAACTCCTGCAAGGCCCGCCGCAGGTCTGGAGAAACGGCAGACAATATCACTCCATCCTTAAGGATACCTGTAGGTTCAGAGTTACCAGGGGAGTCAGGCTCAAAACTCCTAGAAAGGGCATCCGCCTTAACATTCTTAGAACCCGGCAGGTAGGACACCACAAAATTAAACCGAGAGAAAAACAACGACCAGCGCGCCTGTCTAGGATTCAGGCGTCTGGCGGACTCAAGATAAATTAGATTTTTGTGGTCAGTCAATACCACCACCTGATGTCTAGCCCCCTCAAGCCAATGACGCCACTCCTCAAAAGCCCACTTCATGGCCAAAAGCTCCCGATTCCCAACATCATAATTCCGCTCGGCGGGCGAAAATTTACGCGAGAAAAAGGCACAAGGTCTCATCACGGAACAATCGGAACTTCTCTGCGACAAAACTGCCCCAGCTCAGATTTCAGAAGCGTCGACCTCAACCTGAAAAGGAAGAGCAACATCAGGCTGACGCAACACAGGGGCGGAAGAAAAGCGGCGCTTAAGCTCCCGAAAGGCCTCCACAGCAGCAGGGGACCAATCAGCAACATCAGCACCCTTCTTAGTCAAATCAGTCAATGGTTTAACAACATCAGAAAAACCAGCAATAAATCGACGATAAAAGTTAGCAAAGCCCAAAAATTTCTGAAGACTCTTAAGAGAAGAGGGTTGCGTCCAATCACAAATAGCCTGAACCTTGACAGGATCCATCTCGATGGAAGAGGGGGAAAAAATATATCCCAAAAAGGAAATCTTTTGTACCCCAAAAACGCACTTAGAACCCTTCACACACAAGGAATTAGACCGCAAAACCTGAAAAACCCTCCTGACCTGCTGGACATGAGAGTCCCAGTCATCCGAAAAAATCAAAATATCATCCAGATACACAATCATAAATTTATCCAAATAATCACGGAAAATGTCATGCATAAAGGACTGAAAGACTGAAGGGGCATTTGAAAGACCAAAAGGCATCACCAAATACTCAAAGTGGCCCTCGGGCGTATTAAATGCGGTCTTCCACTCATCCCCCTGCTTAATTCGCACCAAATTATACGCCCCACGGAGATCTATCTTAGAGAACCACTTGGCCCCCTTTATGCGAGCAAACAAATCAGTCAGCAGTGGCAACGGATATTGATATTTAACCGTGATTTTATTCAAAAGCCGATAATCAATACACGGTCTCAAAGAGCCATCTTTCTTAGCCACAAAGAAAAAACCGGCTCCTAAGGGAGATGACGAAGGACGAATATGTCCCTTTTCCAAGGACTCCTTTATATATTCTCGCATAGCAGCATGTTCAGGCACAGACAGATTAAATAAACGACCCTTAGGGTATTTACTACCCGGAATCAAATCTATGGCACAATCGCACTCCCGGTGCGGAGGTAATGAACCAAGCTTAGGTTCTTCAAAAACGTCACGAAATTCAGTCAAGAATTCAGGAATCTCAGAGGGAATAGATGATGAAATGGAAACCACAGGTACGTCCCCATGCGTCCCCTTACATCCCCAGCTTAACACAGACATAGCTTTCCAGTCAAGGACTGGGTTATGAGATTGCAGCCATGGCAATCCAAGCACCAACACATCATGTAGGTTATACAGCACAAGAAAGCGAATAATCTCCTGATGATCCGGATTAATCCGCATAGTTACTTGTGTCCAGTATTGTGGTTTATTACTAGCCAATGGGGTGGAGTCAATCCCCTTCAGGGGTATAGGAGTTTCAAGAGGCTCCAAATCATACCCACAGCGTTTGGCAAAGGACCAATCCATAAGACTCAAAGCGGCGCCAGAGTCGACATAGGCATCCGCGGTAATAGATGATAAAGAACAAATCAGGGTCACAGATAGAATAAACTTAGACTGTAAAGTGCCAATTGAAACAGACTTATCAAGCTTCTTAGTACGCTTAGAGCATGCTGATATAACATGAGTTGAATCACCGCAATAGAAGCACAACCCATTTTTTCGTCTTAAATTCTGCCGTTCACTTCTGGACAGAATTCTATCACATTGCATATTCTCTGGCGTCTTCTCAGTAGACACCGCCAAATGGTGCACAGGTTTGCGCTCCCGCAGACGCCTATCGATCTGGATAGCCATTGTCATGGACTCATTCAGACCCGCAGGCACAGGGAACCCCACCATAACATCCTTAATGGCATCAGAGAGACCCTCTCTGAAATTCGCCGCCAGGGCGCACTCATTCCACTGAGTAAGCACAGCCCATTTACGGAATTTCTGGCAGTATATTTCAGCTTCGTCTTGCCCCTGAGATAGGGACATCAAGGCCTTTTCCGCCTGAAGCTCTAACTGAGGTTCCTCATAAAGCAACCCCAAGGCCAGAAAAAACGCATCCACATTGAGCAACGCAGGATCCCCTGGAGCCAATGCAAAAGCCCAATCCTGAGGGTCGCCCCGGAGCAAGGAAATCACAATCCTGACCTGCTGAGCAGGATCTCCAGCAGAGCGAGATTTCAGGGACAAAAACAACTTGCAATTATTTTTAAAATTTTGAAAGCAAGATCTATTCCCCGAGAAAAATTCAGGCAAAGGAATTCTAGGTTCAGATATAGGAACATGAACAACAAAATCTTGTAAATTTTGAACTTTCGTGGTGAGATTATTCAAACCTGCAGCTAAACTCTGAATATCCATTTTAAACAGGTGAACACAGAGCCATTCCAGGATTAGAAGGAGAGGGAGAGAGAGAAAGGCTGCAATATAGGCAGACTTGCAAGAGATTCAATTACAAGCACACTCAGAACTGAAGGGAAGGGGAAAAAAAAAAAAAAAAAAAAATCTTCAGCAGACTTCTCTTTTCTCTCCTTTCTCTGTCAATTAATTTAACCCTTTTTGGCCGGTCAAACTGTTATGGTTCTCAATGGCAAGAGAACATAGCCCAGCAAACATAAGTACTAGCTCTTGGAAGGATGGAAACTAAACTGACCATGAACTAAACCTGCCGCACAACTAACAGTAGCCGGGTAGCGTTGCCTACGTTTTTTATCCCTAGACGCCCAGCGCCGGCCGGAGGACTAACTAATCCTGGCAGAGGAAAATATAGTCCTGGCTCACCTCTAGAGAAATTTCCCCGATAGGCAGACAGAGGCCCCCACATATATTGGCGGTGATTTTAGATGAAATGACAAACGTAGTATGAAAATAGGTTTAGCAAAATTGAGGTCCGCTTACTAGATAGCAGGAAGACAGAAAGGGCACTTTCATGGTCAGCTGAAAACCCTATCAAAATACCATCCTGAAATTACTTTAAGACTCTAGTATTAACTCATAACATCAGAGTGGCAATTTCAGATCACAAGAGCTTTCCAGACACAGAAACGAAACTACAGCTGTGAACTGGAACAAAATGCAAAAACAAACGAGGACTAAAGTCCAACTTAGCTGGGAGTTGTCTAGCAGCAGGAACATGCACAGAAAGGCTTCTGATTACAATGTTTACCGGCATGGAAGTGACAGAGGAGCAAGGTTAAATAGCGACTCCCACATCCTGATGGAAACAGGTGAACAGAGGGGATGATGCACACCAGTTCAATTCCACCAGTGGCCACCGGGGGAGCCCAAAATCCAATTTCACAACATGGACCGCAGAGTGAAGGCAAAAGGGCCAACAAGTGCTAAGCATCTCTGGGAACTCCTTCAAGATTGTTGGAAGACCATTCCCGGTGACTACCTCTTGAAGCTCATCAAGAGAATGCCAAGAGTGTGCAAAGCAATCATCAAAGCAAAAGGTGACTACTTTGAAGTACCTAGAATATAAGACATATTTTCAGTTGTTTCACACTTTTTTGTTAAGTATATAATTCCACATGTGTTAATTCATAGTTTTGATGCCTTCAGTGTGAATGTACAATTTTCATAGTCATGAAAATACAGAAAAATCTTTAAATGAGGTGTGTCCAAACTTTTGGTCTGTACTGTATATATAGATTGAGAAGACATGGCAATGTTCTGTGTTTCAATGACAGTACTTCCACAAGTTTTTGGAGTTGAATTATATGCCCAGTAGGGTATGGGTATATTGGTCACCGTTCTGATAATCGGTGTAAGTCTCAACTGTCAGACCCTCACTAATCTGCAATTTATCACTTATCTGATGCATAAGTGTTTGGACAACCTCTTTAACCCCTTCGCGACATGCGCGGTACATGTATGGCGCATGTCGTGTCCCTTCCTTTGATGAGGGCTCCGGTTTTGAATAGCTGATATGCGCCCCTAACAGCCGCAACTGGAATCGCGATCCACCCGCAGCTGTTAACCCATTAAATGCCGCTGTCACTAATCCCACCCATCGTCACCCGCATCACATGACCATTGGTCGCCAATGGGTTGGCATGACAACCCGGGGTCTGCAGGAGACCCCTGTGGTTGTCATTACCGGATTGCTATGAGCAACGCCCAGCAGTCGACGTTCATAGCAAGTGAACATTTCTGCTACATATAGGCAATCTGATCATCGCCTGTGTGTAGCAGAGGTGATCAAAGTACTGCAGCTTCTAGTCTCCCATGAAGACTATTGAAGCATGCAAAGTGTAAAAAAAATGGTTTTAAAAATTAAAAAAAAAAAAAAATATATATATAAAAGTTCAAATCACCCCTATTCGCCTCATTAAAAATAAAACAATTAAAAAAAATTCACATATTTGGCATCGCCGCGTTCAGAATTGCCCGATCTATCAAACTAAAAAAAAAAAAAGTTATCTGATCAGTAAACGGCGTAGTGAGAAAAAAAGCTGTTGGTTGCAGCAATATTGCATTAAAATGCAATAACGGGCGATCAAAAGATCGTATCCACACCAAAATGGTATCATTAAAAATGTTAGCTCGGCATGCAAAAAGTAAGCCCTCTCCCAGCCCAAAATTACAAAAAATGGAGTAACTACAGGTCTCAGAAAATGCCGAAAACATTTTTTTGTTAAAACAAACATTGGATTTTTTTTCACAATTTAAATAAAAAACAACCTATACATGTTTGGTATCTACAAACTTGTAATGGAAGTGAAAAACAATCGAAAAAACTAAAAATGGCTGCAGCGTGAAGGAGTTAAATATGGATGATTACAAATTAAAATGTATGACTGTCACGGGTTTACCGTGACAGAGCTGAGCCAGAAGATTGCAGCGTCTGACTTCCCCTACTCCTGCATTGATTAGAAGCACTTCACTTTCATATTAAATGGTATAAATTTATTTTAGCAGTGAAGGGTTAATCTGCTCAGTTGTGAGCCTCGGGAGCGTTAAGGCTCTCAACTGTGCACTGTAAGGCTACTTTCACACTAGCGTTTTTTTTGCATACGTCGCAATGCATCGTTTTGGCGAAAAAACGCATCCTGCAAAGTTGTCTACAGGATGCGTTTTTTCCCCATAGACTAACATTAGCGACGCATTGACACACGTCGCAACCGTCGTGCGACGGTTGCGTCGTGTTGTGGCGGACCGCCGGCAGCAAAAAACATTACATGTAACTTTTTTGTGCCGAAGGTCTGCCATTTCCGACCGCGCATGCGCGGCCGGAACTCCGCCCCCACCTCACAATGGGGCAGCGGATGCGTGGAAAAACAGCATCCGCTGCCCCCGTTGTGCGGCGCTTGCACAGTATGCGTCGGTACGTCGGGCCGACGCAGCGCGACGGCCCCGTACCGACGCTAGTGTGAAAGTAGCCTTAGCCACTCCCATCTCCTATATAATCTGGGCCCTGGCTAGCAGTCATTGTCAGAGTTGCTTATGCTGCATGTCTGGAGGTTGTTGTTGGTTATTATTGGAGAAGTCATTTGGTGGATTTATCTGTGACTGTTGCTAGGTTTTGAGTGTGTCATAATTCCCTTTCTTCTCCTACTGTGGTTTGACCCCATCCTCCACTCCCCAATGTTTACCTCCTATTGTTTATGTGTGTATATTTGTATTATTGGTATTTTTCTTTATTTCTGTTTGTAATACCTTGTCAGTCTGGTTGGTGTATTACCGTACACGACTTCTCCCCTCTTCCCTGGGTATAGGAAGGGTACAGACTGAGGGCAGATTCAGGAGCTAAGGCAAAGTACGTGGCCCCAGTGTCTTCTCCATCAGAAGTAATCTGGGGAACAGGGCGAGCTAGGGCGTCCCTAGCGTTAGGGACAGGGACAAGAGTCGTGACTGTGACATGGAACACTAGATGACCATGGAAAGCCAATCTTTGTTCTGTAACTAATCAAGTTAAATGGTTCAGATATTATTAGTCTCCAGAAGACACAACCCACTAATGTTACAGCTTAGGCTGTAAAGAAGCTGTGGGTGAGTTGTGCAGAATACTCAATATTCACCAATATTATCTACAGGTACATCTGTACTTGTTTCCAGAATAGAACACTTTCAATACAGCAAATGTATTCTTATAAGAACGATTTCATGTGTTTAATACTCTCGGGCCTGGTATGAAACGCAATGTCCAGAGACTTAGGTTCTACTAGCCAGACCCCAACAGCCTGATAGTCAAAACCTAAAGGGCATAGCCCCACAGCATAGACTCCTCTCTAGCTGGTCAATACAATTTAACCTATATTAGATGTATCTTAAAATATTGAAATACTGAGATTAAGGTTAAAATTATTCATATTTTGCCATTATTTCATAGTTTATAACTTGAGAGTAGCGAAACCTTATCCCCTATATTGAGATAGCATCCCGGGGTATCATCAATAGATAGTAGGCAAATATTGAGTATGTAAATTTTCTATATTTTGCAGAACATATTCCAACATGTTTCACCAATAGATCAGCATAATCAGGGGATGGGGCCTATTCTGTGAGGCTATGTCCTTTTTAGTTTTGATTATATAACTATAACCCTCCCAGGCCCAATAGAATGCATATAAAATTCAACAGCTTGATAGGCTCATACAAGATTGTTGCGTTTGGGTCAGAGCACCTGCAGAGTGAACGGACATTGTGGTTTCGACATGAAAGTCAGACGTGTGAAACTGGCTTAAGATACAGAATTATGAGGAGTCAGTTGATTATTGTTGCCTTAGTTCCCCCTCCTGCAAGCTATTGTAAAATATGTATTTTGTGATTATATGACCCAAGGATAGACTGAGACAGTAACTGCTTGTGTATGTACATGCTCAACTTCTTAAAGGGAACCTGTCACCCCCAAAATCGAAGATGAGCTAAGCCCATCAGCATCAGGGGCTTATCTACAGCATTCTGTAATGCTGTAGATAAGTCCCCGATGTAATCTGAAAGATAAGAAAAAGAGGTTAGATTATACTCAGCCAGGGGCGGTCCCGCTGCAGTCCGGTCCGATGGGCGTCGCGGTCCAGGTCCAGCGCCTCCTTTCTTCATAGGCCAAGAAAGTAGTAAAGAACCAGCGCTCCTTCCAGGTGTCGAAACGTTGCTGTTACATGGCTCAATAAAGTTTACATTTTTGGAACATTACACCTGGAAGGAGCGCTGGTTCTTTACTACTTTCTTGGACTTTGGATTATCCAGCAAGGTTCTCTGGATCAGGACCGGGCGCCCTAACTTGTGAGTGCTGTCAGTCTCTCTCTTTTACTCCTTTCTTCATAGGATGACGTCCTCTTCTTGTCTTCATGCTGCGGCTCCGGCGTACTTTGTCTGGCCTGTTGAGGGCAGAGCAAAGCACTGCAGTGTGCAGGCGCCGGGAAAGGTCAGAGAGGCCCAGCGCCTGCTCACTGCAGTACTTTGCTCTGCCCCAGACAAAGTACGCCTGCGCCGGAGCTGCAGCGTGAATCCAAGAAGAGGACGTTATCGTAAGAAGATGGGAGGCCCCGGACCGGACCGCGACGTCCATCGGACCAGACCGTCCGCCCAGGTGAGTATAATCTAACCTCTTTTTCTCATCTTTCAGGATACATCGGGAGCTTATCTACAGTGTTTGCGTGGGTTTCTTCCGGGTTCTCCGGTTTCCTCCCACATTCCAAAGACATACTGTTAAGGAATTTAGATTGTGAGCCTCATCGGGGACAGTGATGATAATGTGTACAAACTGTAAAGCGCTGCGGAATATGTTAGTGCTATATAAAAATAAAGATTATTATTTATTATTATTGTCTTGCTGAAATGTCCACCCTTGTTTCATCTTCATTATCCTGGTAGATGGCAGATTTTTTCAAGAACGTTTCGGTACATTTGCCAATTTATCCTTCAATCACATGAAGTTTGCCAGTACCATAGGCTGAAAAGAGCCCCACAAAATTATCTCCCCACCTCCAAACTTCACTGTTGCTATGGAGTTTTGGGATAATATGCAGTGCATTTTGGCCTCCAAACATGGTGTGTATTATGACATCCAAAGAGTTCAATTTTGATCTCATCTGACCAGATTATATTCTCCCAGTATTTCACAGACTTGTCTAAATATTTTTGAGCAAACTTCCAACGTACTTCAACATGCTTTTTGTTCCACAATGGAGTCATGCGTGGTGAGCATGCATACAGGCTGTGGAGGTTGAGTGCATCATTTATTGGTTTCT
Source organism: Ranitomeya variabilis (assembly GCF_051348905.1). Taxonomy (NCBI): domain Eukaryota; kingdom Metazoa; phylum Chordata; class Amphibia; order Anura; family Dendrobatidae; genus Ranitomeya; species Ranitomeya variabilis. The sequence continues at coordinate 543,846,307 of NC_135234.1, forward strand.
TTGAAACAATTGTACCTGCTGATACCAGGTCTTTCTGTGGCAGAGCTCTCATAAAGAACGCAGGTTGGGTTGTGAGATTGAAATGCGTTGCCATGTCTATCCTAATTATAAAATCCTTTAAACATTGGAATAAACTTATGCATATTAAAGAAGCTGGAACCTCTCTTTTTTCTTATAAAGTTTGATAAAAATATATGTTCTTAAGAAAAGGATGAAGTATAATATAATTACCGTATAAAACATGCGTCTAATCAATGCAGAATACATTGGGGGTGCATGTAACGATTAACTGTGTTGTGCAGTATAAATTACAGAGCAAGTTTTCCAGTGTGCACAATTCCAGTGCTATACACACATGCAAACAGACAGACCTCAATTCATCTTAAGGCCCCGTCTCACATAGCGATTTACCAGCGATCACGACCAGCGATACGACCTGGCCGTGATCGTTGGTAAGTCGCTGTGTGGTCGCTGGGGAGCTGTCACACAGACCGCTCTCCAGCGACCAACGATCAGGGGAACGACTTCGGCATCGTTGAAACTGTCTTCAACGATGCTGAAGTCCCCCTGCAGCACCCGGGTAACCAGGGTAAACATCGGGTTACTAAGCGCAGGGCCGCGCTTAGTAACCCGATGTTTACCCTGGTTACCAGCGTAAATGTAAAAAAAAACCAACCAGTACATACTTGCCATCTGATGTCCGTCAGGTCCCTTGCCGTCTGCTTCCTGCTCTGACTGAGCAGCCGTACAGCGAGAGCGCAGCGGTGACGTCACTGCTGTGCTGCGCTCTCGCTGTACGGCCGGATCTCAGTCAGAGCAGGAAGCAGACGGCAAGGGACCTGACGGACATCAGATGGTGAGTATGTAGTGTATGTTTTTTTTTACATTTACGCTGGTAACCAGGGTAAACATCGGGTTACTAAGCGCGGCCCTGCGCTTAGTAACCCGATGTTTACCCTGGTTACCAGTGAAGACATCGCTGGATCGGTGTCACACACACCGATTCAGCGATGTCAGCGGGACCTCAGCGACCAAAAAAAGGTCCAGGCCATTCCGACACGACCAGCGATCTCACAGCAGGGGCCTGATCGCTGGTACGTGTCACACATAGCGAGATCGCTACTGAGGTCGCTGTTGCGTCACAAAACTTGTGACTCAGCAGCGATATCGCTAGCGATCTCGCTATGTGAGACGGGGGCTTTATGTGATTAATTGATATTATTTGTTTTTAGTCTTATGATATTCGCTTCTGTTTTCTTAAACAAATTCTTAAAAATGCAGCACGTGGTTCATGAATTTGGCATAAAATCAAAATGGCTCTTTATTCCATTTTTTGCTACTTTTTAGCATGAAAAGTTGCAAATCCTTTAAAAAGTTGCACATTTCTATAAAAATTTGAGAAAGTGAAAAAACTTTGCAGGAAATCTAACTCCAGGCCGGAACAAAGATGCAACAAAATAATGGACCCTGATTCCAGCGATGTATCACTTAGTTTACTGAGTGACGCAGTTGTGATAAAATCACGGTTCTTTCTGCTGCAGATATAGAAGAGTTTAGATTGTCAGGACCTGAATAACCCCACCCACACCACTGATTGGCAGCTTTCTTTGAACAATGTATATTGACAAAAAGCTGCTAATCAGTCGTGGGCAGGGTTGGACTAGAAGGAAAGATGCAGCTTGGACTGTAGTGATAATTTTATGCTTATAAAATACGGATTGTATTGAAACAGCAAAACACAGCCTAGTAAGTGACATTGCCTGAATCAAAATCTCTTCCCCTCCATCATGGTGCTCTTAGATTACATATCAAAAATCTGCTGACAGATTGCCTTTAAAGGGAATCTGTCACCCCAAAAATCGTATATGAGCTAAGGCCACTGGCATCAGGGGCTTATCTCCAGCATTCTGTAATGCATTCTGTAATGCTGTAGATAAGCCCCCGATGTAACCTGAAAGAGAAGAAAAACAAATTATATTATACTCACCCAGGGGCGGTCCCGGTGCGGTACGGGTCCGATGGGCTTCGAGGTCCGGGTCCGGCACCTCCTAGCTTCATACGATGACATCCTCTTCTTGTCTTCCTGCCGCGGCTCTGGCGCAGGCATACTTTGTCTGCCCTGTTTAGGGCAGAGCAAAGTACTGCAGTGCTCAGGCACCGGGAAAGGTCAGAGAGGCCCGGCTTGAGGGTTAGGCGCCATTCTTCCATCATTATCCATATACAGAACATAGATGTTCCAATACAGCAATGCATGGACCGAACGCACTAACCATTGCGCACAGTCCTCCTACCATGGGCTGGCATGATGATGTTATGGGTTTTGCCCTCTCAGACTTCCTCAGGGTGCATTATATTTATGTACAATAAAATAATATATATAATGTTATTTCATGATATTGGTTTTGTTGGTGTGCTTTTTTTTGTCTGGACCCTCTTTTGCTTTGATATACAGACTCTTTAGTTTAATTCTTACAATATTCACACAACCCCCAACGATATAATGTATGCTGTAGATCTAAAACTAGATGTATTCAAGGAAGAGTGTAGGAGAAGTTCATAGCTTGCTGCAAATAAGGAACATATTAGTCATCATGAAGACATGGCAGAACTGATTGCATTCTCTTTTGTAGCAATGTGCAGGAGTGATCATTCTCTTTGGGGAAACTATTTTATAGAGAAGAGTTCACATTAGGGTTAATAGATTTAAGAATGCATTTAGGCTGGCCTGCTTGGATATTTACCATGGACGATGGACAGAAGGCCAGGTTACCACAAAGCTGTATGTTTAACGAGCTTTAGGATTTTTTCATGTGTCATGGTTTGGCAACATACAACAGAGAATGGAAAATGCAAGTGTGAGACGATATAATTACAAGACCTCAAATCTCTTGGGGTGCCTGTGCTTGTAATAGCGAGGTGCCGCACACCCACGAACCACGTGGTTTTACTTCAGAATGCAGCATTATTGAAATGTGGGGTTTTTTTTCCAGTGCAACTTGTACAGGGGAATCACATAAAAAACCATGAGCTTCACAAGTAAGTACCATGGAACAGAAAAACAAGAGAAGGAATATAAACCAGCTCACCCGCGATGCATAAGCTGAGTTTCGGGAGCACGGACCCGCTGTGTCCAGGCATGTAGAGACCAAGAGAAGAAAATGTCCAGCTTCACCGAATCCGTGAAAAAAAGTTTTCTTTATTCACAAACTTAAACATGGAGGATAAAAACTTCAGCACAAACCATATGGGTAAGAATCTTAATGCGTTTCTGGAGACTAGGCTTCCTTAGTCATGATTAAGGGAGCCTAGTCTCCAGAAACGCGTTGAGATTCTTACCCATATGGTTTGTGCTGAAGTTTTTATCCTCCATGTTTAAGTTTGTGAATAAAGAAAACTGTTTTTCACGGATTTGGTGAAGCTGGATATTTTCTCTTAGAAAAACAAGATGCCTAAAAAATCATGCCTTCACAGTATGGTTAGGATTTTGGTACAACATTGAGCTCAGTAATGTGACAGACCTCTTTACAGGATAAAACGGGCTCTAACCTTACCTGAATCATGTTTTCCTGAACGCTCATGCAATAATCTATACTGATGATGATATAACATATTAATACATAACTTATGGAGGTTTTGGCTTCAGATTAATGAGTATAAAATCAAAATTAAGTTTTGTGACTTATGAAAACGTAAAAAAGTTTGTGGTTTATCAAAGCTGAGGAAGTAGTAGACTATTTCCTGTTAAAAATCTCTTAATATCGCCTGTCCGTGTACCAACAGAAAAAAGTGCAGCGACAGCTCAAACCACCTGCTTCTTTATGCAAATGATCCTCTAATTAGTCAGTGATTAAGCTTGTAACATTTTTCCAGGCAGTGTTTGATAACGCGCCCCTGCTATAAGTCGTCCTGTTGTGAGTCATAAGTAAAACTGATTTAATGGGGCTGGCCACTTTATCTTCATTTTACCAGATGCGTTGAGGACATCATTTTGTGTTAATAACTATTACATAAGTATGACAGGTTCTCCTCCTGCTCTACTTAGTGCAGCTTTCCTGACAGCTTGCCTGTCCATAAAACGGCTGCTGATGGAGGAGCATATGACCAGACCTGTCTATCAGCCTCCTCCAACAGATAAACGCCTCACATGGGAACGCTGCTTTTCTACTGGAATAGTCTGGTCACATGATCCTCCATCAGCAGCCATTTTGAGATCAGGAGATCTGTGCAATTTCTAAACTGCACTCATACTTTAATGGTAAATGGTACAATTGTGGCAGTTATTAAGTGAGAACTATACAAGTGGAATAATGAACAAACAGAACCACCTCTGTATATTCCCTTTTCTCTTCCGCATGATCAATGATAACCTTCCAGTTAGGAATCTACTGCAGGGACCCCACAGCTGAATTTGCACACCACCGCTCCATGAAATCTCTGAGACTGTCAGAGATAACAGTGCTCGGCTTTTTGTGGTGACCACTCCATTCATGTCTGACTGCAGGTTTCCCGACCTGAACTAACAACATCCTAAATGCCCATAATGTTGTTAGTTCGGGTCACAAAACCAACTTTCTAGCTGAGACTTGAATCAATGATACTAATCAGAAAATACAATAACTGAATTTCAAATCATGTAAGTTATTAGAGTCTGAATTGGAGACGTACCTGATCCTGGCGCCTTCTTCCTATCTGGGATAGTTGTGATAGCATTATCTGCTGGTCTAGCAGCTCTATTCTCTGTTGTCGCTGGATATCCACTGTTGCGCCCATGCCAACAGGAGCCTCACTGACAGGCTCAACCGATGAGAATATTGGCTCCACAGTCTGGGAAAAAGCACGTGCCAACCAATTTGGAACACACAGAACTTGACAAACGTTTAAAACATCCTTGCTGTAAAACAATCCGGAAACCTATAAAACATGATACGTAATGGACGCATAATATGTATATATTCCATGTAATTATGAATATCTCTAAATACTCTGAATGCATGTCTAATACAAAACACACCAAACAAAAGCAAATATGTGCAATAAATTAAAAAATGTAGTTATCTATTTGTGAACGGCAAAATCAAAGTCAGAATGGCTGTATGATCCTGATACTGAAATTGAGCATTTGATGAGTGTAGCTAAAGAGTGAGTGTATCTAGTCATCGCCCACCCAGCCTGACAGTTGCATCTTGTACTGTGTGAGATCAGGGTGCTGGTGCACCAGCTTTCTCTGGCTCCGATATTCCTCCGGTCACTCCCTTGAGAGTCTCGCATGCTTCTCCCATCTTTTATTGTTCACTAAGCACGTTACACTGTATGGATAACTAATTGAATACAGTAAAAAGTGTTAACGCTTTTTTGGAGTGATATAAATCACAGAAATGTACCCCAGACCACGTAATACTGTATGGCTGAGAAACATAACCTTACAAAATTTTTAAACACTTTTTATCCAGTTTTATAGATCACAGGAAATGTACCCCAGACCACAGAATAGTGTATGGATGAGAATTTTTTCAGCAAAGGCAATTTGCATATTTAAATTCCCAGAGGAGCATTGCACGGCTAATAAGCCTCCTTACCTTGACAAGCCAGCTGGTATGTCACTCTCCATAAGGAGAACCGTTACCCCTTAGACCCCAGTCCAGAGCCTCTCACCTAGCCAAATCAGTTCTCGTGCTTCGCACTGACGAGGGCCAACAGCCCGAAACACCGTGTCTGCGAATTGAGATACTGATTTGGCTTTTATCCTAAGTCATATTGTACGACTCGTTAAAGGGTTGATTGTGACTTGTAGGATCGCTACTTCCAATAGGTGGCGCTATAGAGTTAAGTCCTCTTTTTTTCAGCAGAGGCAATTTGCATATTTAAATTCCCAAAGGAGCATTGCACGGCGAATAAGCCTCCTTACCTTGACAAGCCAGCTGGTATGTCACTCTCCATAAGGAGAAACGTTACCCCTTAGACCCCAGTCCAGAGCCTCTCACCTAGCCAAATCAGTTCTCATGCTTCGTACTGACGAGGGCCAACAGCCCGAAACACCGTGTCTGCGAATTGAGATACTGATTTGGCTTTTATCCTAAGTCATATTGTACGACTCGTTAAAGGGTTGATTGTGACTTGTAGGATCGCTACTTCCAATAGGTGGAGCTATAGAGTTAAGTCCTCTTTTTTTCATCAGAGGCAATTTGCATATTTAAATTCCCAGAGGAGTATTGCACGGCGAATAAGCCTCCTTACCTTGACAAGCCAGCTGGTATGTCACTCTCCATAAGGAGAAACGTTACCCCTTAGACCCCAGTCCAGAGCCTCTCACCTAGCCAAATCAGTTCTCGTGCTTCGCACTGACGAGGGCCAACAGCCCGAAACACCGTGTCTGCGAATTGAGATACTGATTTGGCTTTTATCCTAAGTCATATTGTACGACTCGTTAAAGGGTTGATTGTGACTTGTAGGATCGCTACTTCCAATAGGTGGCGCTATAGAGTTAAGTCCTCTTTTTTTCAGCAGAGGCAATTTGCATGGATGAGAACTGTAATCCAGCCAATTCTTTTAATGCTTTTTTGCAGTGTTAGATAATATCACAGAAATTTACCCCAGACCACAGAATAGTGTATGGGTGAGAAATGTAATCCAGCTAAAAAATGTTAAGGCTGTTTTGGAGTGTTAGATAATATCACAGAAATATACCCCAGAACATGGAATAGTGTAAGGATGACAAATGTAATACAGCTAATTTTTTTTTTAACGCTTTTTTGGAATGCACCACAAAACACCTGAAACTGTATGCCTGAGAAATTTTAGACTGCAACATTTTTATAGTTTTATAGATCACAGAAAATGTACCCCGGACCAAGTAATACTGTATGTGTTACAAATTTAACCGTTCAAAAATTTTAAACGCTTCGTTGGAGCATTATATATATAAAAAATAATAATACAGAACAGAGAATAGTGTATGAGTAAGAAATTTAACCCATGGAAATTTTTTAACGATTTTTTGGAGTGTTATGCAACACATAAAAGTAACAAATCAAGTAATATTCCATGGATCAGAGTATATTCAATTTTTTCACCCCCACCTCTAAAAAAATAAATAAAACTGCAGCTATACATTTGCCAACAGACTGCACAGCCCTAATCACTATATGCAAACTGGATTCTGTCACTCTCCTTGCTCCTGTGACGTTCTCTCCCTCCCTAGGCAAAATGAAGATTATTTGCGATATAAACAGCAAAGCAAATGATTAGTCCTTAGAAGGGCTGTTCGCATGATGGCTCAGCTTCAGCAATAGTATCTAATGATAACAGAGTATCACCGAGCACGTTCACTCATCCCTACTTGAATCACATCAGGGTATACAGCGTGAAAGTGAAGAAGATCGTGCACTGACTGATAGCTGTATCAGGGGTAAATCACACCACTTTCCCCCAATTTTAAGGAATAGGGCACCCTTTATTCTTATATACTATGTTCTCATATGGTATTATGTTGTTAACTCATTTTTTTGTGTAAAGCCTCTCCCGCATGCATCTCCTAGCAAGAAACCAGGACTGTGGAGTTGTAGATGTGGAGTCAGTGTCCATTTTGGTGGAGTTGGAGCTGGTATAAAATGGACCAACTCCTAAAATATATAATAAATTGGGTATAGTAGCTCATTGCAGTATGTGCAGAATATTTTTTCATGAAAATTTGGGAAAGGTATGAAATGTCTGATAAATTGCTTTTCTATTCCTGATCTAAGGATATAGGCTTTTAGTTGATAAGAATCTGTTCTACACTTTATGTACATGCTCCTGTGAATGTTAAGCTCCTCCTCTACAGATCAGAGGGATAAGGCACTGGAAAGGAATGCCTGCAGCCCTGCACTCATCTCAAGAGCTGATATGGCAATAAATATATTTTATGTTCTAGCTAAATAGCTTGATTATTGTATCAAAATAATGATCAAAAGCCTGATGTTACCATTTTATTACAGTAAATGCATCACAAACAGAGCCATGTATGCAGGAGTCGGGGTCGGAGTCGGGGATAACGAGGAGTCAAAGATTCGGCTTACGACTCCACAGTCCTGCAAGAAAAGTAGTCTCATGGAGAAATATGTTATCATAATGGGGTCTCACTCCCTCATCTACATTTCCAAAGTCACAAACTTCTGTAATACGGTCCATTAGAGCTCCAATGATTTGTGATAAGGTTTCTAATCACTTCTCTTTAATATCTTCGTATGACTGTGTAATTCCAAATAAGATGCCAAAAGTCTGCACTAAAACTACCGCATCTATGACAACTATCCGAGGATAATCTACCAAATCAAGACAATTTTTGTATGTGTGTGTGTGTGTGTGTGTGGGGGGGGGGGGGGGGGGGGTAAATAAGATTTATGAAATATCTATACTTGTATTAGTTTATTTTTCGCGCTGCTGGCGATACTACAGTGTGAGCTTCTAGACCAGTGTTTCCAAAATTTCAGTCCTCACGGCCCCCACAACACTTCATGCTTTCAGGATTTCCTTCATATTGCACAAGTTATGGATTTATTATTAAGGCATAAGAACCTGTCAAGCATTCTCTCTCCTGTGCAATAATAAGGAAATTCTGAAAACATGATGTGTTGGGGTTTGAGAGGATGGGGTTTGGGAAATACCGCTCTAGTGCATCATTCTACTGTTCTCCAGTGAATGAATTGATCAACAAGTACGGTACATATTTAGTTTTACGAAAGACCGATAAGCCACTCCAAATAAATTAAAGAAAAAAGGTGGGTTTTTTTTTTTTTTGCTAAACAATTAGTTTTTATTGAAAATATATATATAAATATGATTGAATAGTCAGAAATTTATAAGACAACAATTTCAAGCACACTGGTAATCTCACAATGCATATATACCGTATTTTTTGGACTATAAGACTCACTTTTTTCCTCCAAAAGTTTAGAGGAAAATGGGGAGGTTTATAGTCCTTAAGTATCCACTGTGGATGGGAGAAGTGGGGGAGTGGTAGCGACGGAGCAGCTCATTTTATGGGGTTATAATACTGGAATGCTTTCAACGGATTCCACTGATTCTGAGATTGTTTTGTTTGTGACACATTGTACTCATTGTATTCATGTTAGTGGTAAAATTTCTTTGATATGACTTGTGTTTATTACCCCGTTTGTGGGGGAAGCCATTGTTTGGGCGCATGACGGATCAGAAGGTGGGAGCAATGTTTTACCTTTTTAACACGAAATTGGCTGGAATCAGTGGAGGGTGCCATGTCGTGTTCGGAGACCCCCTGATGTACCTACACAGTGGAAACCCCCCAATTTTAACTCCAACCCTAACACACACTAAACCCAATCCTAACCACAACCATAATCCCAACACAACCCTAACCTCAACACCGCCCTAACCCCAACACTACCCTAATCCCAACACCACCCTAACCCCAACAACACAACCGTAACCCTAACAACCCTAACCCCAAAATAACACTAACCCTAGCCCCAACCCTATCCCTAGCCCAACCCTAACCCTAACTGCAAAGACTGGAAAAAAAGATTTTTATTTTATTTTATTATTTTTACTTAACTAAGGGGATGACAAAGGGCCGTTTGATTTACTATTTTTCTATTTTGATCACTGCGATACAGTGTATCACAGTGATCAAAATGAACCAATAGGAAAAATCTCCTAATGTTGTCGGGTACCGGCCGGCAGATCTCGGCGGGTCACAGGAGGCTGGAGCCGGCTATTAGCTATCCCCAATGCACAATGCTAAAGAGAAAGGAATGTTCACTGTTTTCTATGCCCATATTTCCTCCCACCTCTATGCACTGAAGCTGACGCCAAGAGATGGAATCATTTCCTTTAATAGCGGGTACACTTGATCGCCCAGCTGCCGGCTTCCTGCAGCTGCCAGAAGATCACATGTGCCTGCTACTAAAGGTTATGACTGTTCACTGCTCTCCACTCCCATAGGCGTGGGGAGCAGTGAATATTCATTTCACTTTAATGGCGGGCACAGTAGCCGCAGCCACCAGCTTTCTGCTTATGCTTGGTAATAACGTGTGCCCGCTATTAAAGAGAATGAATATTCACTGCTCCCCACGCTTATGGGAGTAGAGAGCAGTGAATATTCATTCCCTTTAGTAGCCAGCATACGTGATCGCCCGGCAGCTGCAGTAAGCTGGCAGATGTGGCTACTGTGTCCGCTATTAAAGTGAAATGAATATTTACTGCTCTACATGCCCATAGTCATGCGTGTGGGGAGCAGCGAGTGTTCCGGCAGCTGTCCTCTGCTTGTATATAGTGCATGACGTCACTGCCATGCGCTGCTTACAAGCTTATATCAGCTGCTGGCATCAGAACAGAATGCCGTGAGGGAGCGTAGGAAAGGAAAGTAGACTTTTTTAAATGTTTTGCTCATGTGGCCCATGCATACCAGGATGGGGATGAAGAGCCCATGCATACCATGATAGGGATGACGGGCCATGCATACCAGGATAGGGATGGGAGGCCATGCATACCAGGATAGGGATGAGGGGGCCATGCATACCAGGATAGGCATGAGATGGTCATGCATACCAGAATCGGCATGAGGGGTTCATGCATACCAGGATAGGGATAAGGGGGCCATGCATATCAGGATAGGGATCAGGGGGCCATGCATATCAGGATAGGGATCAGGGGGCCATGCAGACCAAGATAGGAATGAGGGGGCCATGCATACCAGGATGGGCATGATGGGGCCATGTATACCAGGATGGTGATGAGAAGGCCCATGTATACCTGGATTGGGGACATGTATATACCAGGATAGGGGATATTAGTTCACAATTGACCACATTTTTTTTGCTACTATATTTTTTTTTCCTCCTCTAAAACCTGGGTACGTCTTATGGTTTGGTGCGTTTCAGTCCCAAAAAAATACGGTGTGTATATATACAGGGTGGGCCATATATATGGACACACCTAAATAAAATGGGAATGGTTGGTGATATCAACTTCCTGTTTGTGGCACATTAGTATATGGGAGGAGGAAAACTTTTCAAGATGGGTGGTGAACATGGTGACCATTTTGAAGTCGGCCATTTTAGATCCAACTTTATTTTTTCCAATGTGAAGAGGGTCATGTGACACATCAAACTTATTGAGAATTTCACAAGAAAAACAATGGTGTGCTTGGTTTTAACGTAACTTTATTCTTTCATGAATTATTTATAAGTTTATGACCACTTATAAAATGAGTTCAAAGTGCTGCCCACTGTGTTGAATTGTCAATGCAACCCTCTTCTCCCACTCTTGACACACTGATAGCAACACTGCAGAAAAAATGCTAGCACAGGCTTCCAGTATCCATTGTTTCAGATGCTGCACATCTCGTATCTTCACAGCATAGACAGTTGCCTTCAGATGACCCCAGCATCTGAAACAACGGATACTGGAGGCCTGTGCTAGCATTTCTTCTGCTATCAGTGTGTCAAAAGTGGGAGAAGAGGGTTCCATTGACAATCCAACACAAGGGGCAGCACTTTGAACACATTTTTTAAGTGGTCATAAACTTGTAAATAACTCATGAAAGAATAAAGTTACGTTAAAACCAAGAACACCATTGTTTTTCTTGTGAAATTCTCAATAAGTTTGATGTGTCACATGAAACACACACACACACACACACATATATATATATATATATATATGTGTGTGTGTGTGAATAGTATAGTATCTATATATATATATATATATATATATATATATATATATATATATATATATATATATATATATATATATATATAATTGTCTAAGGTCCACTTCCGTCTGTCTGTCTGTCTCTCTGTCACGGAAATCGCGCGTCGCTGATTGGTCGCGGCCGGCTGGGCGACAAGCACAGACCGGCCGCGAATTGGGCCCTCCCTACTCCCCTCCAGTCAGTGCCCCCTCCATACTCCCCTCCAGTCAGCGCCCACATACCGCAGTCCGTTAACGCTGCCAATACCCCTGTAAGTGTGACCAACTTTTTACTATTGATGCTGCTTATGCAGCACCAATAGTAAAAACATATAATGTTAAAAATAATAATATAAAAAAACAAACATTATATTCTCACCTTCCGGCGTCCGCGGCAGCCTTTCCCACCCCTAGCGACGCTCCGGTCCCAAGAATGCATTGCGGCAATGACCCCAGATGACGTAGCAGTCTCACGAGACCGCTACATGATCATGGGTTATTGTCGCAAGGCATTACTGGGAACGGAGCGTCGCGAGGAGCATTGCTAAAGGCCTGGGATGGATCCGGGGGCCGCCGGAAGGTGAGTATATAACTATTTTTTATTTTAATTCTTTTTTTTAACAGTGATATGGTGCCCACATTGCTATATACTACGTGGGCTGTATTATATACTGCGTGGGCTGTGTTATATACTGCGTGGGCTGTGTTATATACTGCGTGGGCTGTGCTATATACTACGTGGGCTGTGCTATATACTACGTGGGCTGTGCAATATACTACGTGGCTGTGCAATATACTACGTGGCTGTGCAATATACTACGTGGCTGTGTTATATACTATGTGGACTGTGTTATATACTGCGTGGGCTGTGCTATATACTACGTGGGCTGTGCTATATACTACGTGGGCTGTGTTATATGCTACATGGGCTGTAAGACTCTTTTGCCCGGGGCCCTCAAAAACCTGGAGCCGGCCCTGGCTTCACTGATTGGTCGTGCCCAGCCGTGAACAATCAGCGACAGACGCAGTCCGGCTGTGAATTGGCGCGGGATTTGAACCACGCTTCGCCAATTGGTCGCACCCGGCCGGCCAAATCCTGTGTATTCATTACATTATTCTGAAATCTTCATAAATAAACTACATACATATTCTACAATACCCGATGCGTTAGAATCGGGCTACCATCTAGTATATAAAACAAAAAGCAGCACCAAAAGAAAACAAAGGGTGCAGAAAATCCTTCCAGTTATATACCAAACCTCATGCTTGAGAAAGGTCCACATCCTGGACTGAAACGTCGCACATGGGCCAATAAACCACTTTTATTTTTTCTATTGGAGTGCTGCCTTCATTTTTCTGGATAATATATATAAATATATATATATATATATATATATATATATATATATATATATAAATATATATATATATAGTGAAATAGGTACATGTAAAATTGTCAGATTTACAAATAATAGACGCAATAGTAAAAAAAAAAATCTATATTCTCAATATGTACCTATTTACATGTATATGGCGATAATCGCCTATGCTCATAATATGAGGCATACTTTCAAGCACATTGAACTTTTTTCTTTGCTATTTTATTATGCATTGATGTGTAGAAGAACTACACACCAAAATAGAAACCTAATAGAAATTATATAAATTATATAGTCACTTTAAATGTATACAAAACTAAAATTGTATAGAGGAGAAGTAGTGGAAAAAAACAAATTAATCGTCTTATTAATAGAGCGAATAATAATGTACATATTTTCATATTTTTCTGTTACACCCAAATGTTTCTACTGATACAATCTTCTAGATGAGTCGGATATACTGTATAGATCTGCCAGGGTTTTAGGCTAACATGTTCAGAATTTCACAACAGTGATATTCTCACATTCAGTACAGTGAGTGCTGTGTAAAAACAGGAAGAAACACTTCTACAGAAAACTGCCCATGGTATTTTCTATTTCCAAAATAAAAGTTAATGAAAGAGATTTAGGGCACCTGGTCAGGTGCAGAATGGTGTGAGGTCAGGCACCTGGGCATTGACCCTGCACACTCAGGGTGTTTAATCAGGTGTTCTATATAAGAAGATATTGGACAGGATTTATAGAAATCTCATGCAACACTGTAAACTTGACCTGCGGAACAAGCCTGAAATTCTCAACATGACCACTTCTCTTGGAGTACGCGGAGTTTTAAGTGCAGATTTTCCCCAAAGAATTGCAATAGATGCGGAAAATCCATATATGAAGTTTTGTCAAAGCCAATTATCAGGAAATATGAAAAAAACAAAGCAGCTTTATCCCCTTAGTGACTGAGCCAATTTTGACCTTAATGACCAAGCCAATTTTTACAATTCTGACCACTGTCACTTTATGAGGTTATAGCTCAACGGATCCCGCTGATTCTGAGATTACTTTTCATGACATTGTGTACTTCATGTTAGTGTTAAAATTTCTTTGATATGACTTGTGTTTATTTATGAAAATAAGCGGAAATTTGGCAAAAAATTGGTGCCGGGTGTCAGCTGTGAGAATCAGCTGACAATCAGCTGACACCTGGCAGCAATCAGCCGAGCTTTTCCCGGGAGCGCGGCTGATCGCATTGGACGTACTATTCCGTCCATGGGAATTAAGTCCCACCCCACATGGACGGAATCGTATGTCCAATGCCAGAAAGGGGTTAAGTCCCAAATGTTTAATTTTCACAAGGGACAATGGGAGAAAATGGACCACCAATTGTTCAATTTCTCCTGAATATGCTGATGCCATATATATTGAGTAAAAACTACTGTTTGTGCACACAGTAGAGCTCCAAAATTAAGATGTGCCGTTTTGGAAAATAGACGGTGCTTGTATGATATCCGTTGTGTTATATGGGCATCATGCCATATTTGTAGAGCGCTTGTACTGCCAGAAGAGCAGTAACCTCCTACAAATGACTCCATTTAAGGTATGTGCACATGTTACGGATTCGCAGCAGTTTTCCATCCGGTTTACAGTACCCTGTAAACCTATGGAAAACAAAATCCGCAGTGCACATGCAGCGGAAAATACGGCGCGGAAACGCTGCAGTTTATTTTCAGCAGCATGTCAATTCTTTGTGCGGATTCCGCAGCGTTTTACACCTGCTCCTCAATAGGAATCCGCAGGTGTTAAAACGCAGGTGAAATCCTCACAAAAACCGCTGGAAATCCGCGGATTTTTCAAAAACTGAGCGGAAAAATTCACACAGTAATCCACAATGTGGGCACATAGCCTTAGGCTGTGTGCCCACGTTGCATTTTTTTTGCATTTCCGCTGCATTTTTGCCGCAGTGGAAACGCTTAAAAAAAGCATTACCATGCAATCTTATGGGATTTCGCAGTTTCTGGGCCCATGCTGCGGATTTTCCCGCTGCGGAATCGCATAGCGGTAAACTCCGCAGCATGTTCATTATTTCTGGGGAATCGCGACGATTCTGCCGCCATAGGATTGCATTGAAACGCTCACTTTACGCATGTGGCTATGCCCACCATGCATAAAGTGAGCGCTTCATGTGAAGGTGTGGAGGAAAGGAGACTCTCCTTCAGGCCCTGGGTACCATATTCCTGTGAAAAAAAAGAATTAAAATAAAAAATAGGGATATAATTACCTCCCGATGGCCCCGGAGTCCTCCCGCCTCTCAGCATAGCACGCGGCGGCTTCCGTTCCCAGGGATGCGCGATTTGTGCGAATCACCTGGGATGATGTCGAGGTCACGCAACCGTGACATCACAAAGGTCCTTCGCGCAATGCATCCCTGGGAAAGGAATGTACCGGGAGCGCCGCTGAGGAGATCGGGGGCCGTCGGAAGGTGAGAATAACCATATTTTAAATTTTTTTTTTTTAACATTCTATCTTTTACTATTGATGCTGCATAGGCACTATGCTTGACAAGTGTGACCAACCTGTCAGTTACTTTTCCAAGCGATGCTTCAAATCACTTGGAAAAGTGCAAGCATTCTGCAAGCTAAAAACGCTTGTAAAATGCTTGTGTTTTGCAGGAAAACGCATGCGAATTTCGCAGGCATTTTACCCACAGCAGGGAGTTGCGGAAGTGCTGCGGACATTTCCACAGCATTTCTGCAATGTGGGCACATAGCCTTTGGAAACTACATTACCCAAAGAATTAATCTATGGGTGTGTTGAGCATATAGAACCCCCAATTGCTTCTCATTATTTTGTAACATTGGGACGTGAAATAGATAAATGCCTTCTTTTTTTCATGAAAATGTTGTTTAGCCCCATTTTTTTTAATTTTCACAAGGAATTATAGGAAGTAATGAACCCAAACATTCATACAGCAACTTCTTCTGAATCTAGCAATACCTGATATGCGGTTGAAAAGTACTATTTGTGCACAGGACAGGGATCAGAATGGAAAAAAAAATCGCTATTTGGTTTTTGGAACACAAATTTGGCAGTTATAGTTTGTGGTTGCCACTTGCAGAGTCTCTAAGCTTTCAAATCCCCAAAAAGTGGCCCTATTTTGCTAACTACACTCAGCGAAATCATCTAGTGGGGTCAGCGAATATTTTGACCCCACTGGCATTTTCAACACTATTCTTTTTATTTGAGGGATTTTTTAACAATTTTTGGGAATGGGAATATAGTCAATAATGTGAATAATAAAACATAACAGAGTGATCTAAAACTTGTTCAGTTAAACAATTAAGTAAGAAGTTATATCCAAAGAAGAATCAACAGAGAAAAAAAAGGGTTAGTGCAAGAGGAGAGGAATGAAGAAGTAAAAGTAAGGAAAGAAAAGGGCATAGGAGACGGATGGCTCAGATAAACGTGGAGAGTATGGACAGGGGAAAAGATCATTCTTATTGGGGTCATACTTGATTCTGAGCTTTCATTTACCCCCCACATCCGATCACTGGCTCGCTCTTCTTATCTGCATCTCAAAAACATTTCTAGAATTCGCCCTTTTCTTACTTTCGACTCTGCAAAAACTCTTATTGTTTCACTTATTCATTCTCATCTGGACTATTGTAACTCTTTACTAATCGGCCTCCCTCTTAACCAAACTCTCCCCCGCTCTAATCTGTCCTGAATGCTGCTGCCAGGATTACATTCCTCACCAACCGTTACACCGATGCCTCTACCCTGTGCCAGTCATTACACTGGTTACCCATCCACTCCAGAATCCAGTACAAAACTATTACCCTCATCCACAAAGCACTCCATACCTCAGCGCCACCCTACATCTCCTCCCTGGTCTCAGTCTACCACCCTACCCATGCTCTCCGTTCTGCTAATGACCTGAGGTTAGCATCCTCAATAATCAGAACCTCCCACTCGCATCTCCAAGACTTTTCACGTGCTGCGCCAATTCTTTGGAATGCACTACCCAGGTTAATACGATTAATCCCCACAGGTTTAAGCATGCCCTAAAACTGCATTTGTTCTGACTGGCCTACCGCCTCAACGCATTAACCTAACTATCCCTGTGTGGTCCATTCAAAAAACTTAAACCATAATCAGGTTCCTCGCATCATGTTCTCATACGCTTTATGCAGTTAATAGCCCTCTGTGTCTGTACTGTTACATATTTAGGCTGTTAACTGGTTCATGCAGCTTTACATGAACACCCGACCCTTACACTATGGCTGGCCTGAACAACGAAAGCAATTGTTACCATCAGGGCCGTATTTGCCACTGGGCACTTGAGGGCACATGCCTAGGGCAAGACGATGCGGGGGGCGGCACCTGAGCAAGTTTAAATATATATATTTTTTTCTTTTTTTAAAGTCCGGGGTCACCCCACCCACCCACCTCAGTCCTGGCTGCTGGGGGGGGAGGGGGTCTCGGGCGCAGGGCTGCCATCAGGGCATTACTGCCCTGACTACTGTATGGGGCAGAAATGGGTGCTGTACCTTTAAGCAGCAGCAGGCCCAAGTGCATCATGGTCCTGACGCTGGTCATGTGACACGCTGCACGCTCTTCTTAATGTAGGAGCACTGGAGCAGACTGCAGCGAAGCAGGTCATGTTTGTGGGAGAATATACTGAAGTCGGCGGTGAGCAGGGAGAGGAGGCGGGCAGTGTGTGAGGACTCAGAGGAAGCTGCAGAGAGGAGTGAGGTGAGAGAGGAGACGGGAGTCTGCTGATGTGAGTGAGGAGGGGGGAGGCTGCTAAGGAGAGGAGATGAGAGGCTGGTAAGAAGAGGTGATGAGAGGCTGGTAAGGAGAGGAGATGAGAGGCTGGAAAGGAGATGAGAGGCTGGAGAGGAGATGAGAGGCTGAAAAGGAGAGGAGAGGCTGGAAAGGAGAGGAGAGGCTGGAAAGGAGATGAGAGGCTGGAAAGGAGAGGAGATGAGAAGCTGGAAAGGAGAAGAGAGGCTGGAAAGGAGAGGAGAGGCTGGAAAGGAGATGAGATGCTGGAAAGGAGATGAGAGGCTGGAAAGGAGATGAGAGGAGATGAGAGGCTGGAAAGGAGAGGAGATGAGAGGCTGGAAAGGAAATGAGAGGCTGGAAAGGAGATGAGAGGCTGGAAAGGAGATGATAGGCTGGAAAGGAGATGAGAGGCTGGAAAGGAGATGAGAGGCTGGTGAGGGGAGGCTGCTGAGGAGAGGAGATGAGAGGCTGGTGAGGAGATGAGAGGCTGCTGATGTGAGTGAGGAGAGGGGAGGCTGCTAAGGGGAGGATATGAGAGGCTGGTGAGGAGAGATGAGAGGCTGGAGAGGGGAGGCTGCTGAGGAGAGATGAGAGGCTGGTCTCATGCTGTATATGGGGAGGCTGTGTGGGGCTCATACTGTATATAGGGAGGCTGTGTGGGGCTCATGCAGTATATGGGGAGGCTGTGTGGGGCTCTTGCAGCATATGGGGAGGCTGTGTGGGGCTCATGCTGTATATGGGGAAGCTGTGTGGGGCTCATGCTGTATATGTGGAGGCTGTTTGGGGCTCATGCTGTATATAGGGAGGCTGTGTGGGGCTCATGCTGTATATAGGGTGGCTGTGTGGGGCTCATGTTGTATATAGGGAGGCTGTGTGGGGCTCATGTTGTATATAGGGAGGCTGTGTGGGGCTCATGTTGTATATAGGGAGGCTGTGTCGGGCTCATGCAGTATTTGGGGTGGCTGTGTGGGGCTCATGCTGTATATGTGGAGGCTGTGTGGGGCTCATGCTGTATATGTGGAGGCTGTGTGGGGCTCATGCTGTATATAGGAAGGCTGTGTGGGGCTCATGCTGTATATAGGGTGGCTGTGTGGGGCTCATGCTGTATATGGGGAGGCTGTGTGGGGCTCATGCTGTATATAGGGAGGCTGTGTGGGGCTCATGCTGTATATGGGGAGGCTGTGTGGGGCTCATGCTGTATATAAGGGGCTGTGGGGGGTTTAAAGATATATAGGGGGGTGTCAGCATACTTAATTCTGCTCAATATTAAGTGATACAATTAATATTAATTAATATTGAGAATTATTTTCATGCTATTGGTTCAGCCTCCACAACAGTCATGGTCTTTCATCTGGCCCCTCGGGAAAATAAATTGCCTACCCCTGATTTAGAGACATGGAGTGAGAAGCCAACAGACGATAGCACCAGATTAGTCAGTTCTATCACTAAATTACCCATCCAGCTCTTCAAACTATTCTCTCTGAAACGTCCGAGCATTGTAGAGATAAATGTCCCTGTTTGCAGTCTGAGTGATGCTGCCCATGGTTTTGGTAATATGAATCGACTGACAGGTTCCCCTTAAAAATCTGTCAGCCAAACCTTGCAACCGTGGCAGAATCAAATGACTATGTACGGTGTATGAGATCCACCAGATTCTCACATGACAACTAATGGAAAGGTTTGCTAAGGCTACTTTCACATCAGCGATTTTCTCCGTTCGCGGCAGATACTGCAGTTTTTCCGCATCTGTCGCGTAACATATCACTTACGGGCCAGCAACTCTGCGTTCGGCCTCATTCATTCCCTATGGGACTTGCGGACATGTGCGGCACTTGAGGTGAGACAAAAAAAACCACTGGTAGCAGCATTTTTTTTTCCTGTTGCTGCAAGTACCGCATTTGCCGGATCGCAGCAAAACCGCAAGTGCCACAAGTCCCATAGGGAATGAATGAGGCCGAACACAGTGTTGCCATAAGTGATCCGTTACGGATGCGGAAAAACTGCCGGATCTGCCGCAAATGTCAAAAATCGCTGATGTGAAAGTAGCCTAAGTCACTGCCGATAGTGTCTGCATTAGTCATACTCACCAATGGGGGAGGCAGCACGAAAAGTGCCTAGGGCAGCAGAAACTCTAAATACGGCCCTGGTTACCATCCACCTCTCGTGTTTCCCCTTTTTCCTCATAGTTTGTAAGCTTGCGAGCAGGGCCCTCATTCCTCTTGGTATCTGTTTTGAACTGTGATTTCTGTTATGCTGTAATGTCTATTGTCTGTGCAAATCTCCTCTATAATTTGTAAAGCGCAGCGGAATATGTTGGTGCTATATAAATAAAATTATTATTATTATTATTGAAACAATATTTTTAATAAAACAATTTTCAATTTGCTTAGTTAAATATGTAATTGTACTCGTACTTCTTGGCATATAATAAAGCTTTTTACCTAAGAAGGGGGTAGTCAGACTTGAGGCAAGAAATAGGTTCCAAGATGACCATGTGGAATAGTATTTTTTAACCCCTTAGTGAACAAGCCAATTTGGTACTTAATGACCAAGCTAATTTTTACAATTATGACCACTGTCACATTATGAGGTTATAGCTCTGGAACGCTTCAACTTATCCCACTGATTCTGAGATTTCGCGACATATTGTACTTCACGATAGTCGTAAAATTTCTTTGCTATAATTTGCATTTATTTATTTAAAAAAAACGGAAATTTAGCAAAAATGTTGACAATTTTGCAATTTGCAAACTTTTATTTTTTGTACTCTTAAATCAGAGTATGGTGCCACACAAAACAGTTACTAAATAACATTTTCCACATGTCAACTTTACATCAGCACAATTTTGGAAACATAATTTTTTTTTCTTAGGACGTTATACGGGTTAAAAGTTGACCAGCAATTTCTCATTTTTCCAACAAAATTTACAAACCATTTTTTTAGGGACCGCCTCACATTTGAAGTGAGTTTGGGGGGTCAATATAACAGAAAATAACCAAAAGTGACACTATTCTAAAAACTGCACCCCTCAAGGTGCTCAAAACCACATTCAAGAAGTTTATTAACCCTTCAGGTGCTTCACGAGCAATGTGGAAGGAAAAAAGGGTAACAGAAGAAAATGGACCACAAAATTTATTGTGCAAGTACGCAGATACCCCGTATGTGGGGGAAAGGCACTGTTTGATGGCATGGCAGGGCTCAGAAGGGAGGGAGCACCGTTTTACTTTTTGAACGCAAAATTGGCTGGAATCAATGGTGGGCGCCATGTCGCGTTTGGAGACCCTCTGATGTACCTAAACAGTGGAAACCCCTCAATTCTAACTCCAACCCAAACCCCAACACACCCCTAACCCTAATCCCAACTCTAACCATAACCCTAACCACAATCCTAACCCAACACACCCCTAACCCAATCTCAACCCTACCCGTAATCCCAACTATAACCACAACCCTAACCTCAACCCTAGCCCCAACCCTAATGGAAAAAAACAACTTTTTTTTTTTACTTTTACCTAAATAATGGGGTGATAAAGGGGGGTTTGATTCACTATTTTTTTTATTTTGATCACTGTGATAGGGTCTATCAGAGTCAGCAACATGAACCAATAGGAAAAATTTCCTATTGTTTCTAGGTGCGTGCCAGCAGATCTCGGCGGGCGCACTGCGTATGCGTCAGCCATTTTCTACTTGGAAGAAGACGCCAGCGGCAGAGGGACAGGACTGGGGGATGGAAGTGGGTCCAAGCACACCGGAGGTACCGGGGGGACTCTGGGGACCCTATTGCTCTCTCCTCTGATGTACTAGATCACATTGGAGGAGAGAGAAATCAAATAGGAAATCAGACTTTTTTTTTTTTTAGGTCACTGTTATTCCACGAATAACGGTGATCGCAATCCTGGCGTCGGTACAACCGGCCCAAATCATGTTTTCCGGGGTCTCAGCTACCCCAAGTAGCTGAGACCCTGGAGAATTTCCAACGCTAGGGGGGCGTTATACACTTATTTCTCAGCTCCATTAAAAAGCGGCGCTGAGGAATAAGTACCCTTAAATACCGCCGTTAAAAGGCGTATCGGCAGTCGTTAAGGGGTTACAAAATTATTTCTTAGAGCGTAAGGATGTTCAAAAGAATTATGGGAAGCCATAAACGCTGAGATCTCATCTCCCGAGATCTCCATCTGTACATGCGCCGGCCCCGGCAGCAATTTTCACTGAGTCCACCGCATAGTAAACCACGTAAGTGCGGCGGCTCTGGCCTTTCACAAAATGTTGGCAAAGCCCCCGGAGCACCAAACACCCGCAGCGGCGCACCGCACATCCGAACACCCCCGCGTCCAAGCCTGCAGTCTGCAGCAACGCTCCACTCTTGCCTCCTTCAGCAGCCACCACTTCCAGCAAGCAATAAGATGCATGGATTATAAGAAGCACCACCATTTTATTAAAAAAAAGTTTTTCTCCTATTTTACTCCTCAAAATTTGGTGTGCGTCTTATAATCCGCAAAATACGATATATAAACATATATATACAATTTTAAAAATTACAAAAAGGAAAACGGGCTGATGCGAAAGTTTGGTCACCTCTGGAGATGTGTGTGCTCAGATAATTAAGATCTGAGACCTTGGTCAAAGTTAGCTTGTTAGGATTATGGCTTGTTCAATATCATCGATAGGAAAGGCCAGGTGATGTAAATTTCCCAGCTTTATAAAAATCTAGTCTCCTCTAGCCTTGTGCTAAAAAACAGCAGCCATGGTTTCAAAGCGTTTTCAAGTTGCCCTTTCCTCAGTTCAAAATGTAATTAAGAAATAGCAGCTAACAAGAACAGCGAAGGTCAAGTTAAGGCCTGGAAGACCTTCACCTTAGCAGAATCTGGTGTCGTAGTACATAGTTCTACTTTTCAGAAGTACCTGCACAAATATGGCCTTCATAGAAGAATCATCAGAAGGACATCTCTCTTGCCTCCTCACCCAAAAAATTAGCATCAGAACTAAGCAAAAGAACATCTCGAGAAGCCTGATCGATTTGGAAAAAAGTCCTGTGGACCGATGAGGTTAAAATAGAACTCTCTGGTCACAATGATCAAAGGTATTTGTGGAGAATTTCACGAAAAGAACATCTCAACAACCATCAAGCAAGGGGGAGGATCAATCATGCTTTGGGGTTGTGTTTGCAGCCAATGGCACAGGGAACATTTGACGGGTAAAGGGAAGAAAAGATTTAATGAAATTTCAACAAATTCTTGAAGCAAACATAACACCATATAAAAAAAAGCTTAAGTTGAAAAGAAGATGGCTTCTACAAATGGATAATGTTACTAAACACACGTCAAAATTCACAATAGACTACCTCACAAGGCGCAAGCTGAAGGTTTTACAGTAGCCCTCACAGTCCCCCTGATATGAACATCACTGATAATCTGTGGATAGACCTCAAAATAGCAGTGCATGCAAGATGACCCAGGAATCTCACAGAACTAGAAGAATTTTCAAAGGAAAAATGGATGAAAATCCCTCAAACAACAATTTAAAGACTCTTGGATGGCTATAAAAAGTGTTTATAAGCTGTGGTACTTTAATAGGGGAGTGCTCCTAGGTACTAACCATGCAGAATGCCCAAACTTTTGCATCAGCTCATTTTTCTTTTTGTAATTTTTCAAATGTAAAAGATGAAAATAGTTTTCTTTGCCTAAAATACAAAGGAAATTTGTCATCTGTAACTTTAGGCCTTTCAGAGATCAATTCATCTTCCACTTGCCTAACTGTTTACAATAACTGTAATTTTGACCAGAGGTGCCCAAACTTTTAAAGTAGATCTCTGCACTGCCTCCCCGAGAAACTGTAAGTTGCATCCTAGAATGCACGTCATTGACGCGTCACCAGAAGCTGAGGACTGCTAGCTCTGGAAGGCAGATCCAGGAAGCCGAGAGCTCTCCATGGAGGGAAGCAGCTGAAACCAGGAGCCTCATCATGCTCGACTATTCAGGCTGAGAGACTTCTACCCAGGAAGGAGCCACCGACCTCTTGACAGGAGGAAGGAAAGGAAGTATCTCCCCGATCCTTCTAAGCCAGTCCTGAATTGTAAGCTTTGTGCATCGGCGCACCTCTCACGCATCTGTGCTCCTAGAGACAGGGAAAAACACTGGTATGTGAGGGCAGGAGGGGGTATTTAACCACTTGTGTGTTTTACTGTCCCTACAGAGGATAAGAAGGACTACCTCTTGGTATGCTGTCAGGAGGGACATCCTGGAAAAAAATGTTACTCCATCTTCTCAATGCAGTCAGTCGATGAAAAGAATCGGGACATATGCACAACCCCATAAAATAACATGAGTATGAGTGCTATCTGTCAAAACTATGGACAGCACTCGTCCGATTTATACAGTCGTGTAAACGAGTCCGAATATTAAGGAAAACGGTGTAACAGGACACAAAAATTTAATAATTAAGTATTGTTGTTTCATCCTGTTAAGTATCCATCAATAATGAAAAGAATAAGAAGACAAGAGCCACAAAGTAAAAATATGTAAGGCACAAAAATAGCATATCCGTCAATGAAGTGAAGCCTCTTTAAATAAATTTATATGTAAAAAGTAAAGTTTTGTAAAAATACAAAAAGTAACTGCAGTAACAGATGGAAATACATCACCGCCTCTATAGATTTCATTTTTTTTCTTCACTCTGTGAGCTTTGAAAAAGTAATGCCACAATAAAAAATATTAAACTTCTAGTTCATAAAACAGCTCTTCTAGCTAACTGTGTAACACCACAAGTACAACACAAGCCAGAGCCAACACAGAAACGAAAGGATTTCAAGGGCCCATCTGTCTCTTCTACAGATAAGTAGCATGTGGAAGGTGAGTTTTCTAGCTTCTTTCACTTGGTTTTGGTGCTGTGCGGCAGCCATTGTTGCTGTGATTTTGTAGTTTTGTGCCTGTGATCATGATTAAGGGTGAGTGTTGACCTGAAATGCGCATAAAAAGTCATGGTGACAGGTGGTCTATGTCCTGTGTATGGATTTCATCTAAAAAAAGAAGAATCGGTTTGTGAAGCTGGATTATTTCTTCATTTATTGTGCATGCGAGGCGGTGTGACCCGAAGTCATGGGGACTCAGCCTCACAGCATTGGTGCAGTTACGTACCAGGTTGCCTGCCATGCTGGTGCACAGCGGCATACCTTTCAGGCTAGGGTCCCAATGAGAGGTTCACCGTGACATGGTAGTGGGCTTCATACCGTCTGATCACAATGTTAAACTAAGAACCTCATTCTCAGTTTTGTATATTTTTGTCTGATGGCATTAGATCAAATCAAAGTATGATTTTTGGATGTGCAGTCCGTGTCTATTTTCCTACAGTTCTGGCATGTGGGATAAAAAGGTAAAAGGACACACAGCCTTTAGTGTAAGTTAACAAAACCATTTAAAATAAAATTGTCAAAGTTTTCATCTGTGTGCAAGATGTATTTTTACAGCAGCAGCTATCAACCATTTACAAGACCATGTACAGTTTCCTGTGTTACAGAATTGCAATGTATCCATAAAAATTGTTTGCATTTGACTTTTTTTGCACACCGATAGACTTGAATGGCAGAGTCCCATTTGATTTATAGAAGAAACTAGTGCATCCTGTTAATTTTTTTTCCACACACAGATTCAGATAAGAAAGAAAAATTGTCCATCTACACTGCCCTATTGAACAGCATTGTCCGAGGGCTATCCGTTTTGTGCACAAGTCCTTATATAGATGAAGAAAACTGTTGTCGGTACTTCTTCCTGACATGATGAAAAGAAATAGGGACCAGCTCAACTCTCTCTGTACAACGGACTCGCCCTCTCATGTGGGTTATTCGGAAAGCGTAGATAAGTAGGACTTATCCAGTCTGTTAGATCAGCTCTACTGCCCTCCGAGTGAAGAAGCCTTTTTAATTAGGACTTAACCCCTTTCCGACATTGGGCGTAATAGTACGCTGATGTCGGACACCCTCCCTTTGATGTGGGCTCCGGCGGTGAACCCACATCTTTCCCAGGACACGTCAGTTGTTTTGAACAGCTGACATGTGCCCGCAATAGCTGCAAGTGGAATCACGATAAGCCCGTGGCTATTAAATAGTTAAATGCCGCTGTCAAACGCTGACAGCAGCATTTAAATGGCGCTTCCGGCAATCGCACCAGAAATACGCACATTGGAGACCCGCGTCACGTGATTGCGGGTCACCGGTGTGTCGGGATGACAACCTGAGGTCTCCTGGAGACCTCTATGGTTGTCACTGCTGGATTGTTGTGAGCGCCACCCAATGGTCGGCGCTCATAGCAAGTCAGCAATTCTACTACATAGAGGCGATCTGACCATCGCCTTTATGCAGCAGAGCAGATCGAGTTGTGCCAGCTTCTAGTCTCCCATGCAGACTATCGAAGCATGGCAAAAGTAAAAATATATATATTTAAAAATATAAAAAAATATATATATATAAAAGTTCAAATCACCCCCCTTTCACCCAATTCAAAATAAAACAATATAAATAAAATCAAACATACACATATTTGGTATCGCAGCGTTCAGAATCTGCAGAGCTATCAATAAAAAAAAAGGATTAACCTGATCGCTAAACGTCGTAGCGAGAAAGTCAAAACGCCAGAATTACATTTTTTGGTCGCCGCGACATTGCATTAAAATACAATAACGGGTGATCAAAAGAACATATCTCCACCAACATGGTATCATTAAAAACATCAGCTCGGCATGCAAAAAATAAGCCCTAACCCAACACGAGATCACGAAAAATGGAGACGCTACAGGTATCGGAAAAAGGAACAGTTTGTTTTTTTTAGCAAAGTTTGGATTTTTTTTTCACCAGTAAGGCCCCTTTCACACAACAGTTTTTTGCCATCAGTCGAGATCCGTCGAATTTTGACAAAAAAAAAGGATCCGGCGACTGAAGCCGCCGGATCCATTTTTTTCTCATAGACTTGTATTAGCGACGGACTGCGACGGATGGCCTCACGTTTCATCCGTTGTTCGCCGGAGACAAAGGACATAGTAACTTTTTTGTGTCCGTCGAAAAAACGTTGCCGCCTGTCGTTTGCTAGAATGGAAGCCTATGGCGCCGGATGCGTCGGATTCCGTTTACTTTAACTGAGCATGCTCCGATTTTTTAAGAATCCAATTAGCCGAATCAGCTAGTCGGACCCGGCGAAAAAACGGATCCGTTGAATCAGTTTTTCACAATCTGCGATGGATCAGTTTTTTCAAAATTCGACGGATTGCGACTGATGGCAAAAAACTGATGTGTGAAAGGGGCCTTAGATAAAAAAGAACCTAGACGTGTTTGGTGTCTATGAACTCGTAATGACCGGGAAAAAACAAGTGTGGGATTGCACTTTTTTTTGCAATTTCATCACACTTGGAATTTGTTTCCCGTTTTTTGGACATGACATGGTAAAACCAATGGTGTCATTCAAAAGTACAACTTGTCCCACAAAAAATTTGCCCCCACATGGCCATATTGATGGAAAAATAAAAAGTTATGGCTCTGGGAAGGAGGGGAGCGAAAGACGAAAACCCAAAACCGAAAAAAGCTCCGGTCATGAAAGGGTTAAAATACACTTGGAAAGGTGTTTCTATCATGAGAAGTGAATTAAACATGCCTATAATTAACTTAAACTTCTGGGGTATGTGTAAAAGGTTAAGGATTGTAAAGTAGTAGCATGTAGTACATCAGAGACTTAAAACTATATGTATCAATTGTGACATATTGTGCATGTAAAAAAAAAAAGAGTTACTGTGATCTTACTGTAGAAGTTAGGATATGTATGCAAATATTAGAGACAGATGAGTAGACACTATATGTATTATCACAAATGGGGACTTACCACTCCACTTATAGCAACCACCAGCATATAGGGACTTGATGTCAAAAGCTAAAAAGGGTAAATAAAAGTGTCAGGATAGTAACTCAATCACTTAACTAATTTTCTTAAAATGACAAAGATATCACCATGCAGCAAAATATTCAGATGCAGAAAAGTGTAACTACACACCTCGCTATAAAAGTTTAATGACTTTTGCTTTTTTTTTTATAGGGAACTGATCAGTAACATTCCCCATGTGCCAGGAAAAGTAGTGCAGGATAGTGCAGTATAAAACATTACCAAGGATAACTAATTCTGCGCTGCCGCCAATGTATAGAAGTTTAGCGTTTATTGATATGGAAATTATGGAGTGCACTTGCAGTCTATGGCTCCGCTTCACTTCTCACCCTGGCACTGCTCCATTTCACTTCTCCCCTGACAGTGCTCCGTTTCACTTCTTCCCCTGGCACAGCTCCGTTTCACTTCTCCCCCTGGCACTGCTCCATTTCACTTCTCCCCCTGGCACGGCTCCGTTTCACTTCTTCCCCCAAAACTGCTCCGTTTCACTTCTCCCCCTGGCACGGCTCCGTTTCACTTCTCCCCCTGGCACGGCTCCGTTTCACTTCTCCCCCTGGCACGGCTCAGTTTCACTTCTCCCCCTGGCACAGCTCCGTTTCACTTCTCCCCCTGGCACGGCTCCGTTTCACTTCTACCCCTGGCACGGCTCCGTTTCACTTCTACCCCTGGCACGGCTCCGTTTCACTTCTACCCCTGGCACGGCTCCGTTTCACTTCTACCCCTGGCACTGCAACATTTCTCTTCCCTGCCTGGCACTGCTCCATTTCACTTCTCTGCCTGGCACGGCTCCGTTTCACTTGTTCCCCCGACACTGCTCTGTTTCACTTCTCCTCCTGGCATGGCTCCGTTTCACTTCTCCCCCTGGCACTGCTCCGTTTCACTTCTCCCCCGACCCTGCTCCGTTTCACTTCTCCCCCTGGCACTGTTCCATTTCACTTCTCTCCCTGGCACTGCTCCGTTTCACTTCTCCCCCTGGCATGGCTCCGTTTCACTTCTCCCCCTGACATGGCTCCGTTTCACTTCTCCCCTTGGCACAGCTCTGTTTCACTTTTCCCTCTGACAAGGCTCCATTTCACTTCTCCCCATGGCACTGCTCCCTGACTTCCTGATTGATAGCAGAAAGCATAGGTCACATTATGCAGCAAAGTCTCTGTCTCCTCTGTTAATCAAGAGTCAGGAGAAGTGCCAACAGGGACAAGCAAAGAGATAGATTGTAAGTGCACTGATAAAACCACTAGAGCAATCATGAACATAATTTGCATATCAATAAAAAATGAATTTTGGTGCAATGGATGGCGCTATATTCATAATGCTTTACACTGCCCTATCCTCTACTACCTTTTGCTTACAAAAGTTAACATTACTAAGAGGTGACGTGTTAACTTTTTGCATCGGGATTGTTTTTTGTGTGCTAATTGAAGCAATGCTACATCTCTGTATGTTGTGTAATCATAACCATTATAGGTTAATAGCAGGTCTTTCTGACTATTTTCCCTTAAAAGGCATAAAATATACTGTTGTGCAAAACAGGATAAAGATTGACATAGCAAAATATAGTAGATTACCAAACATGAGCAATATAGAGAAAAAGTGTCCAATTCCATACACAAGACGGACATATCCCATATTATATGACCTGTCAGTTTTCCTGAATAAATACTTGTATTTCCGGAGAATTAACAATGATTGAATTCTTATTACATTGAGTTGTGCTGATCACCTCAGCCACCCTGTTCTAGGATTACATGGCTGCAGAAGTGAGGATCAGAATGATAGAAGTTCATGTTTATGCTACTTGCACTTGAAGATATAAAGTGGCAGAGTCTGAAGGAAATTAAGTTATCAGCTTCAGTATCTATGATGCTTAGAACTGGTACCCTAGTGCCAAAAGTACTACAGGGAGTTCACTGCCTGCATGGAGATTTCGGAAATACTTGGTCCCTGAAAGGCATACTTTTTTTTCAATGCAAAATATAAATTAAACAAGGACTCAACATTTTAATTAATGTCAGCAGTATGGCAGATGAAATGTTACCTACCTGTAGTCCCACTATGTACACCAAAGTTTTATTGGTGATTGGAAACCAACCAAATATGTGAGCCAATGGCACCCGTGGCATGGAACAATAAAATGGCACAAACAATGCAAAGACTGGAGACAAACTGTAGAGAAAAATAACAGAAACAAATCAGCACTGGCAAATATAACTTACACAGCTGAAACACTATTCAGACATATCGTAAAATCACCTCGACGCGCGTCTGTTATAGAGGAATACAGGTACACAACCTTGTGACATAGAACAGAGAATGAGGCATTCCAAAATAAAAAAGTAATGGGATCAATAAACAAATATATAATGTCCATGTAACAATACAGTTTTTTTCACTTCAAGAAAACCAGAATGGATCCAGCATAAATTTGTATTCCACCTTCATAAAAGCCATAGCGCGTATAGTAGTATATATGGTAGTAAAAATGTTACCCTGTACCTAGTGCGGCCGCACTCGTAACCATCGCTATGGAGTGTGCCCTGCAGACGTTCCACTGACCTCACATAGATTACCAAAATCACAATAATGTGTGTGTCCAGCTGAACTTCAGTGATGGACACTCCAGGAATACCCAAGCCAGTACTAAGGAAGGTGTGGATCTCAGGCCTGCACCAAAGCAGCTCTGTAACACCAGCTTGTAGCTTCATCACACTGTAAGGATCCCATGTATCATTCCAAAGACTTCGCCACTAGGTGATTTTAAATTAAGGTGTTACAAAATACCCTAATAACAATGTATAATTGCGAGCAAACTAGGTTTTGTCATCTGTTGTCAGCGGCTATATGGCTAATACGTGAAGATCCCCAACAATAAATCTTAAACTTTTATTGAATATACTTAAAAACCGGACCAACACTAATGTAAACACACTGACATAAAACAAATTAACAAGCTCAAAGTCGGTATTAAGATGAAATGTTAATCTTGAAAAATTGTTAGATAAGCTACCTCACCCTACTCATTATCTCAAGACAATATTGCCTAGCCACGGAGGTTGGCATCCTAAGATACGACATTGGCGCACCCGCTCACCGGTGGCTGTACATCAGATGCTCTATTACACCCCAAAATAAAAAACTCAATACCAAGATAGACTTGAAGTATCCCAATGTGCTTTAAAGACGGTGCCAACATGCATATAGGACCAGATGTGTCCCCTAGTGCATACCATTATATATTTGATATATTGGCAAGGTACTGATCAGAAAAATGTCTTCAGTTAAGGCTACTTTCACACTAGCGTTAACTGCAATCCGCCACAATGCGTCGTTTTGCCGAAAAAACGCATCCTGCAAAAGTGCTTGCAGGATGCGTTTTTCCCCATAGACTTACATTAAGCGACGTATTGCGACGGATTGACACACGTCGCAACCGTTGTGCGACGGTTGCGCCGTGTTGTGGCGGACCGTCGGGACCAAAAAACGCTACATGTAACGTTTTTTGCTCACGACGGTCCGCTTTTTCCGACCGCGCATGCGCGGCCGGAACTCCGCCCCCACCTCCCCGCACCTCACAATGGGGCAGCGGATGCGCTGGAAAAATGCATCCGCTGCCCCCGTTGTGCGGCGGAGACAACGCTAGCGTTGGGAACCTCGGACCGACGCTAGTGTGAAAGTAGCCCAACTGACTTGACGTGTTTCACCATTAAGCTCATCAAGAGGCCTGGTGCAGAGATGTCAACTCATGATATTCGGCATTAGTGAGCCAGAACTCCAGATGTCCATGTTTAAACAAATATCCCACTTCATATATAGTCTTAGATTTTTGCATTTTGTGCAAGTGAGGGCATGGCTCAGCCTACATGAGCAGGACATTACATTTAAAAAGCGTCCCAAGCCTGAGGTGTCCAGAGTTCGCAACCCAGTCCTTTGTCTGCCCATATTCACACAGGTTATTTAACCTTAACCATGTGTCAATTTTGGCACATGGTAAGGTTTTAATATTAGACAGTGTAGGACCATCCCAAATAGGGTCAACTAGTTGCAGGTGGGATGGCTTTTATGCTTCTTTTTTTTTTTTTTAATAAAAAAAACAGTGTCATTATATGTTATTGAAATGCACATTTGCTTTTTACTTATTTAGTTACAGCAGGGTTTAAAATCATTTTGCTTCTTGTAGGTTTTGTCTGTTTAATGGCTAATGTGAACATGTGTTTATATAGCTCTGGCAAAAATTAAGAGACCACCACATTAAAACCGTGTCATTGGCAGCCCAATCTCCAGACCTGAACCCCATTGAAAACCTCTGGAATGTAATCAGGAGGATGATGGATAGTCAGAAGTCATCAAACAAAGAAGAACTGCTTACATTTTTGCGCCAGAAGCAGTGTGAAAGACTGGTGGTCAAAGCTTTGACAAAGACCTTTCTGGTCGAAACGCGTAGCTTTACTCACTAGGGTTATGGTGTTGTCTGCATGGAGCATTGTTCTATTGTGTTTTTAATGTTTTCATTAAAGTTTTTCATTTTATTCATTTGGAGCTGGAACATTTTTTTTTTTCACTAATCTGCATCTTGTCAGGATCGGGTTCCGTGCTCTGCTGGAAATGGTGAGCTGGCTTTTTTTCTCTTTTTGTCTTTAACACATTAGTATTGTTGTTTCTAAATGATTATGAACTTGTTTTCTTTGCATTATTTGAGTTCTGAAAGCACTGTGGTTTTTTTTATATTTTGACCATTTTTCTTTGTCAGAAAAAAACTACACCCAGCATTAAGTAACTTCATTTGCCATTCCATAGCGCTATCACCTGAATAATCGTAGTTTTATATTTTGATAGTGAAGCTGAAACTGCGCTTGAGGGTATGATAACCATGAAGGGATATGTGTCAAAGAGCAAGGGAAAAAGGGGGCACCCACTAGGGACCTGTGGGGGGGTCTACTGAGTTGGACCCCATATTGAGTATGGGTGGATGACTCTGTAAAATAGCCGTGCAACACTGCGGGGTGTGAGTGTGGGGCGCATATATATACACCCTGATGAAGAAGGACGCTGCTCTTTCGAGACGTGTCGGATACTTACTTGGTCCCAGCACCGCTCCATGGCTCCTGTAACGTCACATGTTAGGCTTTCCAGCCAGCCATTCTTTCCCTGCTCGTATCCAGGGACGCCACCGGCCGGGGCTCTCCCTGGCTCTACGCAGCTTCCTCGCATTCTTGCTGTGCCGCAGCTGCCATCAGTCCGCCTTTCCACCATGTGAACACCAGGACCGCCACCACGGGGACCTTATAGGCAGCAACGCATCAGACAGCATCACATCCACAAAGCCTTCAGATCCTGGTGAGTCCCCAGCCAGTTCTACCAGTGTAAAGTGGTTAGCACGCCGTGTATGTGTGTATATACGCCCCACACTCAAATCCCGCAGTGTGCAGGGCATCCCAATTGGGACACATTTGGGTTAACATTCTGTTGGTCTATAATACCTGTGCGAGATACAGGATCCACTACGCAGATACAGTGGAAGCCTCAACGCACAACTATTTTACGGAGTCAACCACCTGTAGTCAGTAGGGGTCCTACTCAGTAGACCCCCCACAGGACCCCTTTTCCCTTGCTGTTTGACACATATCGCTTTATGATTGTCATACCCTCAAGGGCGGTTTCAACTTCACTATCATCATTGTTTACATTATATGACAGTTTTGGCACCTGTCTTGATTCCAGCTGCTGAGGGTAACATTTAGGAGTTAGCGCTTGTGTGTTTTTCCTATATACGGTAGTTTTGTATTTTGATCTGTGTTTGATGAAGGCCCATGTCTTCGGGCTGAAACATCACTGACTTATTACTAAGATTGCCAAATACAAATTTGTTTCACATTTGGAGTGCCAAGTGTATCTACAATTTCTTGATCTGCACGGGGTGAAATCTGTCTTGAGAATCCATATTTACTTTCCTCAAGAGTATTGTTTATCTTTCCACTTTGTCCAAAACAGTATGTTTATGCAAGGGTGAGAGCAAGAATTACTAATTTCTTTGGAATGCTACTAATATAGTCATATATACTGCAATACATTTCAGGCGTAAAAATAAATCTCATATTTGTAGTACACAGTTTAAAATTTATATCATGAGTAGTGTCAGAACAGAGAAAGAACCCTTTAAATTAGCCAATTCTTCCTGAATGAAGAAGAAAAAAAGGAAACTCATTTTGTAGATATGGGGAAATGTCTGGTGCTCACAACCCATCGCTGAGCTTAATAAAAAAAAAAAACACATACTGAATATGTGTATGAAAAAAGTGAAAATGGTAAACAAACTATAACAGAGTGTAAAGTATGGAAGTTATAGTATGTTTAGGGAACCACTTAGTGTTAGAAGCTTTTTGGCTCAGCAGCCTAAGGGCTCTTTCATATGACAGTTATTTTGGGATGAATCCATTATTTTTGAGTGATTACAGTGAATTACAGGTCCTTTTTTTTTTTTTTTTTTTTTTTAAGACCGATTGTACACAAACAAAAAACCTTAAAAAAACCCAAAAACCTTGTCCTACTTTGAATCGTGTTGTGGATAAAACTCAACAATGCAAATCAATGGCCCTGTGGGGAAAAAAGCACACTGATATCATCATTGTTTTCCATATATAATGGGCAGGAGAAGTTAGTGGGATTGTTCATTACTCGAAATTGACATTGGGAAGTAATGAACGTGAGCTTATGGTCTCTGAATTCCTCTGGATGTCAGCAATGTCAGAAGGAAGTGAGTTGGAAGTAGAAGCTGATTGGCTGCAGAGGTCGGGTGACATTTATCATGGACGTCGCTGGAATGGTGCTGTTATTAATTTACATGGGGGAACTATGTTGATTGGGAACGGGTTGCCCGAGTAGTAGACAATTCCTATAAGATTTTATTTTTTCATACCAGAATAAAGGAGGCAACAAGGATTGCAAAAACTGACCCTATGGATCCAGCAAACTGAAAAAAAGATTACTGTACTTTTCATGAATCAAAGAAAATCCCCAAAAACCTGACATGTAATGCCAGCAGAATACCAGACTTTCCAATTATAGCTACTTCTCTGACCATGCCCTCTGCTCTAATCCATTATTTATTACGTTGTGACAATTTTATTATAGCCTTTATTTAAAAAAAAACAAAAAACTTTTCAGCTTTCACTTCCCACAATCAAGATGTAGACGCAACAAGTGAGTTCTAACCACAAGCAGAAAAATGCTGATTATGACACTGCTGAAGACTCGGGGAAACTTGTCTTGAAATCAAAGGGAGGGAACATTTCACACCACCACGTAGAAGAAAGCAGACGAGAGAAGCATCAGGTCTGTAAGTATCTCATTATAGACTGAGAAGAAATCATTGTTTAAGATCACACGACGGCTCGGCTCTTACTACACACTGTATAATCTATTCTAAATGTAAGGGGAATCTAATTTCTCAGGTTAGAAAACATTAGTATTTGACATGATGGTGTAGGTCCACATTATTTATACTGGTGGACAGTAATCACCAGCAGTCATGTCATTTTCACTGCAGTCCTGTGGCCTTATGACTGAGACTTTTTCTTCTAGTGTGATTCTCATAAGTAATTTTAAAGGAATTTTCATATGAGCAATTCCCTGAGATATGAGTTTTGGAGAACACAATCTTGTGGTTGCAGAATAATGAATTATTGAGGAAAAACGTATGTAAAGCATTATGCTGCCCAATGGGGTGTACCATAAAAGATTTACACTGACTAGGTGGGAACCACAAATCTATTGCAGAAACGAGAACACGGTCTGTTCAATACATGTTTTCTTCTTCTTTTACCAAGCTGTTGTAGAAACCTTCAGAGCGGTTTCTGTCTCAGCACTGGGTGTAGATGGCTTTCAGTGCATTTCCACACTTAACCACTGAAGCTTTCAAGAAATAGGCTATGTTAATAAATGTGCATCATGCATTAAGGAAAAAAAAAACATGTAAAGAGTCTAATTTTAGCAAACAGTTTGTGCCAGAAATCTGTTGTGAAACAGTTTAAAATGTTGCTAAATTTTTGAGCAATTCACACATTTTTTGCCACTTTTGGTGTCAGAACTGTCCACTTTTTGGAAAGTAAATGGAGCTTAAGGCCCCGTCTCACTAAGCGATTTAC
Source organism: Ranitomeya variabilis (assembly GCF_051348905.1). NCBI lineage: Eukaryota > Metazoa > Chordata > Amphibia > Anura > Dendrobatidae > Ranitomeya > Ranitomeya variabilis. The sequence continues at coordinate 543,882,224 of NC_135234.1, forward strand.
CAACGATCACGACCAGCGATATGACCTGGCCGTGATCGTTGGTAAGTCGTTGTGTGGTCGCTGGGGAGCTGTCACACAGACCGCTCTCCCCAGCGACCAACGATCAGGGGAACGACTTCGGCATCGTTGAAACTGTCTTCAACGATGCCGAAGTCCCCCTGCAGCACCCGGGTAACCAGGGTAAACATCGGGTTACTAAGCGCAGGGCCGCGCTTAGTAACCCGATGTTTACCCTGGTTACCAGCGTAAATGTAAAAAAAAAAAAACAATACATACTCGCCTTTCGGTGTCCAGGTCCCTTGCCGTCTGCTTCCTGCTCTGACTGAGATCCGGCCGTACAGTGAGAGCAGAGCGCAGCGGTGACGTCACTGCTGTGCTCTCACTTCTCACTGTACGGCCGGCAGTCAGTGAGAGCAGGAAGCAGACGGCAAGGGACCTGGACACCGAAAGGCGAGTATGTATTGTTTTTTTTTTTTACATTTACGCTGGTAACCAGGGTAAACATCGGGTTACTAAGCGCGGCCCTGCGCTTAGTAACCCGATATTTACCCTGGTTACCAGTGAAGACATCGCTGGATCGGTGTCACACACACCGATTCAGCGATGTCAGCGGGGCCTCAACGACCAAAAAAAGGTCCAGGCCATTCCGACACGACCAGCGATCTCGCAGCAGGGGCCTGATCGCTGGTACGTGTCACACATAGCGAGATCGCTATGGAGGTCGCTGTTGCGTCACAAAACTTGTGACTCAGCAGCGATCTCGCTAGCGATCTCGCTATGTGAGACGGGGCCTTTAGTGTGAAGCTGGGATGGTCAAATGCATCAATAAATTCATTGTAATTTACTGTGGAAAAGCGATGTAAAGTATGACACTAATGTATTAGGCAGCATGGCTCAGTATGTTCTAATCCCACCAAGGACAACATCTGCAAGGAGTTTCTATATTCTCCCCGTGTTTGCCTGGGTTTTTTCTGGTTGCTCCAACCCCTCTCCCGCCTTCCACACTCCAATGACAAACTGATAAAGAATTTAGTCTGTAAGGGCCCCTTCACACTGTGCAATCAAAGTCTGAACGAGCGTTCGATTTGTGACGTTTATCCGTCCTCGTTCCGAGGTTGCAAAGTGTGACATGGCGTTACGATTTGCGACGCAGCCCAGCATCGTACGATGTGAAAGAAAGAGCAGAACTTTCTTTCGTCGTAAATGTCTCGCTGTGGCGGTCGAAATCGTAGTATGTGACGGCGGTCATACGAGCTCGTAATGCGACTACGTGGGTTGGGCTTCCGCATACCTGTCTCCTGATTGGGCGTGACGTTTTAGCACGCCCATGCTGGTAATACGTCACGCTCGGAGTCGTAGGACTATGGCGGTGTGAAGGGTAGCGTACGATTGCGACGCGTGACGTTCACATCGCAACTACGTCAGAAAAAGCGTTAACATCGTAGAGTGTGACCGCTGGCTACGAGCTCGTACTGCGATGTCGAATATGACGCAAATGCGTCGTAATCGTAGCAGAATCGACCAGTGTGAAGGGGCCCTAAGCCCCAATGGGGACAGTGATACTTAATTAGCGCCATAAATTCCACAGCACTTTACTGAAAAGTAAAATAAATAATATACTGGGGTATAACTTGTAGCATTAATGCATTTGGAGCATCTTACTCCAGAGGACTCTTTATCAAGACTGGTGTCAGAATCACACTTGTATCAGTCCCAAAGTTTTCCTGGTCACTGAAAAGTTAAAATGAATATCAAAGAATATAACAGGGCAGAATGTGTATTAAACAATCTAGACATTGACTTTACCAAAACTTGCTAGCCTATATTGTGTACTACCACGTGAATGGAGAGAGTAACGCATGTCATGGCAGTCAGGCACCAGGTGAAACGGGTCGTCAATGAAGCCCTGTTCTAGCTACAGTATAGAGGCTCAGGGACCCTCTCATCATTTAGGCATTTATGATTAGATTCTCTAGATATACCAAAAATGTCAGTCATGTGAACACACTTAACTCCTTAACGACCAATAAGCCTTTAAAATGTGGCTGCTAAGGGGCCTTATTCCGGTTTTAAAACAGCGATCGAGAATAAAGGTATAGCGCCCCCCCAGAGTCTGAAAATTTCTGTGGTTTTAACTACAGGGGTTAGCCGAGACCCTGAAGAACACAATCAGGGCTGGATTTTCCGGTCCCTGAACACTTGTTTGTTGAACAACTGATCACGTAAAAAAAAAAAGTGTGCAAGCTATTAAATTCATTTCTCTCTATTCTTTCATGATTATACAAGTCATAGGAGAAAGAAATTATGTCTCTAAGCCCACTCCCCAGAACCTAATCCATCCCCCGAGCCCTCCCGCTTCGTCTGTTAGGTTTAGGATTGGGCTAATAGAGTTAGGGTTGGGCTTATAGGGTTAGGGTTGGGTTTATTGTTATGTTTCGGCTTATAGGGTTAGGGTTGAATTTAAGAGATTTTTCAAAAGTAAAAAAAAAAAAGATGACGATATAAAGGATAGGGTATGTTTCCACGGTCAGGAATGGCTCAGTATTTGCTCCAGATTTGACGCAGGTAAAATCTGCACCAAATCTGCATCTGAGGTCACTGGCAGGTGACCTGCGTTTTTTATATGTGGTTTGATGCGTTTTATCCGCATGCATTTTTTTGTCACTTGAAATAAAGCTAATTGAAAGTTGGCTGCTGGGAAGGAAAAAAAGTGATTTCCTGTTTGCAGATATATTGGGATATGTTCCCACGGTCAGTAAACGCGGCGGGTTGGACGATGCGTACATCTGCAGCATCCAGCTGTTACAGCATAGTGGATGGGATGTGAAGAAATCCCAATATGTGTGCACCAATGCCCATGGCTCAACCGCAGAAACGGACATGTGGCGTGTTTTTCCAGACCGCAGCATGTCAATTTATGTAGTGGAGATGCTCCGTCTCCACTGCATAAATTACCCATGCACTTTCATTAGATGCGGTAAAACCGCATTATCTTCCTAGTCACATGCGTATTAAGTGCGGTAACGCAGCTTACTACGCATGTGTACTAATTTACATAACGGTGAATCTTGTGACACAGCCGGACATACATGACACAGAAAGTAGAGGAAAGCACAGAGGGAGGTCCCCTCCTTTTTAATAATTTTTTAAAAAATAGCATGCGGTCCGCCTATATATGTTAACCAGCCAGAGTAAAGCAGACTTTTGGGACTAGTATTTCAGGCTGGTAAGGATCCAATATCTATGAACCTTACCAGCCTGATAATACCAGGCCGCAGCAGTCTGTTTACCTTGGATGGTTAGCAAAAATAGTGAGATCCCCTCCAAAAAAATGGTGTGGGGTCCCCCTATTTTTGTTAACCAGCCAAGGAAAAAGCAGACAGCTGGGGCCTGATCTTCTCAGACTGGTGAGGCCCATGGATTTTGGCTCTCACCAGTCTAAAAATAGCAGCCCGCAGCCGCCCCACAACTGGCACATCCAAAGATGCGCTAATTGTGGCACTTTACCTGGCTTTTCCCACTTGCCCTGTAGCGGTAGCAAGAGGGGTAATATTTGTGGGGTTGATGTCACCTTTGTATTGTCCGGTGACATCAAGCCCGCGTATTAGTAATGGAGAGGTGTCTATAAGACACCTATCCTTACTAATCCTATAGTTATATGGTAAAAAAGACACGGCCAGAATAAAGTCCTTTAATATTCTTAACTAACTATACTTACTGCATCGCCTAATCGCAGACGCCCTCGATCTCCTGCAAAAAAAAATAAAAACCAACACAAACACTCCCTGTCCGACATAGTCCAATTACTGAGTGTCCCACAATGAGTCCAGCTCTGCTACATCTGGATACCTTTGGCTAAACAGTGGCAATATTCCACCATCCAGCCTGACATACAGACACAGCAAAGCTTGTAGATAACCACCGGATATAACTCGGTCTCCGGCTGTCACCTCAACAGCAGTTCTCACGATCAGCTAACCATGAGAATTTTGCTAGTGACCGGAGATAACCGTGGCAGTCACGTGCACGCCAGTTTTCGCTGTCAGCTGATCTCATCGCGAGAACTGCAGTGTACGTGAACTTCCAGCTGAAACAAGGTAAGACATTATTTAAATTAGTACATATGCATACTAAGCTGCGTTTTGCGGCTTTACCGCATCTAATGATAGGAAATTTATGTTGCAGAGACTGAGCGTCTCCGCAACATAAATAGATATCCTACGGTCTGGAAAGACGTGCTGCATGTCCATTTATGCAGGGAGCCTCGGGCGTCTTTTAACGCATAGTGGAAATGAGATTTCTTGAAATCCTCTCCACTGTGCTGTAACATTTGGATGCTGCGGGTTTGACGCTGCAGCTGTACCCAGCATCAAACCCGCGGTGTTTATGGACCGTGGAAACATACCCTTAGTGTTGAGTGCAAGTGCTTGTTACTTGAGTTTATACCGAGTATCACAGGTGCTCGACTGACATACTCAAGTCTACGCCATATCTACGTATTTTAGACAGCCCAAAAAAATACAGGGATTGCCCAACAGCTGCGCAAAACATGTGGGGCGGGGCCTCAAGCATGTCACTTGAGCACCCTCATTACTTGGTGCATACCAGAGCACCTGATGCAAACTCGAGTAGCGAGCACTTGCGCTCAACACTAATGATATATTCAATATGACAACCTAATGTTATCAAATTCCTTGTAGTACCTTTGGGTTCAAAATCCTCATTATACCCCTGGATAAAATCCTTGAGGTGTGCTTTTTCCAAAATGGGGTCAGTTTTGGGGAGTTTCTACTGTTTGGGCACCTTAGGAGCCCTGCAAATGTGACACGTTTGTCCAAATAGAACTTTTTGACTACATGTGGGTATTGTCGTGCTCACAAAGTGGGAAACAACCCAAGTACAACTTTTTAGTGTTATCTCTTGCAAAAGAAAGAAATTTGGAACTAAAGCAAGATTTTTGTGAATACAACGAACTTTTTCAATATGACTACCTAATGTTATCAAATTCTGTGTTGTACCTGTGGGTACTAAATGCTCACTATACCCTTGAATAAAAACTGTGCGGGGTGTAGATTTCAAAATGGGGTCAGATGTGGGGGGTTTCTGCTGTTTAGGCACATCAGGATTTCTTTAAACGCAACATGGCATCCGCTAATGATTCCAGGAAATGTTGCATTCAAAAAGTAAAATGGCGCTCCTTCCCTTACGAGTCCTGCTGTGCGCCCAAACAGTAGTTTCCCCCCACATATTGGGTAATTTCGTACTCTGAACAAATTGCATAACAAATTTTATGGTCTATATTCTCCTGTTACCCTTGTGAAAATTCAAGATTTGGTGCTAAAAGAACATTTTTGTTGGAAAAATTTGATTTTTTTAAAATTTTCACAGCTCTATGTTATAAACTTCCGTGAAGCACCTGGGGATTCAAGGTGCTCGCCACACATCTAGACACATTCTTTGAAGGATCTAGTTTCCAAAATGGGGTCACTTGTGGCGGTTTCCACTGTTTATGCACATCAGAGCCTCTCCAAACGCGACATGGCGTCTGCTCTCGATTGCGGTTATTTTTGCATTTAAAAGGTGCTCCTCCACTTCTGATACCTGCCGTGCACCCACATAGTAGTTTTCTCCGATATATGGGGTATTGGCGTACTCAGGAGAAATTTCACAACAAATTTTGAGTTCATTTACTCAGTTACATTTGTGAAAAAAAAATTGGGGCTAAACAAAAATTTTTATGAAATTAAAAGTTTTTGTCCTGATAAAGAGGTCGTGTAGAACCTTGAAACACGTTGACTTTTAAAAACCTTTGGTATTAAACTCTTTCAATTTTACCTCTGCCTTGAATGTTTGTCAGCGGCGCAAGTGAATGACACCTCCAGCTTGCACATCAATTTTTCTGGTCTGATTTAAGAGTATAAAAATGTAAAAAGTTTGAAAATTGCAAAATTTAAAAATTTATTCTCAGAAATATACGCAAATCATTTAGACCAAAAAATTACCACTAACAAGTACAATATGTCACGAAAAAAAAAATCTCAAAATCAGTGGGATCCACTGAAGCGTTCCTGAGTTATTACCACATAAAGTGACACTGGACAGATTTAAAAAATTTGGCCTGGTCATTAATGTCAAAATTAGCTCCGTCACTAAGGGGTTAACTTCAGTTCAACTGCAAAACATATGGCAAGAAATTTTTAGCGATTATGACATCATTAGAAGGGATGGCTTCTTTAACATGAGTACAATTTTACAGTGAGATCATGGAGAATTATAAGTAAAAACAAAAAAGATGTGTGGGTTTAAGGACTGATATGAGTTTACAAGAAGCGTTAAATGATAAAACTTCTGAGAAAGAGTAATCAAATTACTATTTAACCCTTAAACATCATCAGTAAGAACCACCGAATGCAAGAAGACTCAGAGACCACAATGTCTTGGTGGCAATGTCTATTTCACTGAAAGGTAGCCCACACATGCAGCTGGGACCGGCAACCACAGGCACTGACTCGGTTATACATCCAATAACTTATACTGGCTAAACGGTCATAATGGGGCATACACAAAAGCCATGCCACAAAATCGGAGTTTTGAATGCAGCGTTTTACTGCCAAAAGAGAGCACAACAAAAAATCAAAAATGCTGCATGTGAACATAGCCTTCATTATATTCAAAGAGAAGCTATGGATTGAGTATTAGGGTATGTTTCCACGTCCAGGAAACGCTGCGTGTTTGACGCTGCGTAGAGCCGTTCAGCGTCCAGATGTTACAGCATAGTGGAGGAGATTTCATGAAATCCCGTCAGCACTATGCATTAAAAGACGCATGCGCAGACCCGAGGAAACGGACATGCGGCGCATCTTTTAAGAACGCAGCATGTGCTTACAATGCAGAAACAACGCAAGAACAACGCAGGTGACCTGCCAGAGACCTCAGGTGCAGATTTGGTCAGGATTTTACCTGCATAAAATCCTGATGCAATCCTGGACGTGGACACATTCCCCTTACAGGGTGAAACTGGAGCAATAGTGAGGTTTTTTAACATGTCAAATACTGCTGAAGGGATTATGGGGAAACATCTAGTTGTTGTTGTTTTAAGTGGGAATAAAAAAATAGCAATAGGTACTGCAAAATGTGACGTGGGCCTCTATGTTTTATTAGACATGAATGTATATTAGACAGGAATGCAATCAGAATAGCTTCTGGAAATCCGCTACATTGCTTTTCTCATTAGTGTTACCAATAAACACCAGAAAGTGAATTTAGTCATGTGTGATCCACACTCACTTGTTTAGCACTATGGATGGATAAATATGTCAGACAAGAGTTTATTAGGACTGTTGATGAATCACCTGTATGAGCCATGATTGATGACACAGGTCATTTGTGATGGCCTGACATGTGCAATCATAGTGCACCCATGTGCAGAGTGTATGGGGACTGACAACTGTTCCTACAAAAGCCCATTCCTGCTTACACGAGAACAAGGGCTGCCAACAATCAAAGATTTTTATGCTCGGTTCTGCTTGTTTTTTGTCTTTTGCTTGACAAATTTACACAGGTTTTGATTGAGGACGTTCATTCATTGTCCATGGCAGGAGATTGACAAATACAGCCCTCAACTTATTCTTCAATCCCATAGACACTGCTATGTTCCGTCAGGGCATTTCTTGGGATCAGACCCCCACTAATCCATAAATTGTCACCTATTTTGTGGATAGGCAATAATCTTGCAATGATAGGAATAACCCATTAAATGTAATGTTAGCTCAACATGGGATCTATAGTGAGGGAGTAACAAATATGGTAAGTAATTCACACATTCAAAATATTCAAATGTCAGCTTTTTTCACACACAAGAAAAAGTAATCACGTCTCCTCAGTGATTTTGGTCAGTTTCGTCAATTTTTGTTTTACACGCGAAAAAAAAAAAAGGTTTCTCCACCTTCTCCTCTCTAGCAGTCTGAGAAAATCAGGCCACACTTGGACGGCACCAAAGTGATGTCTGATTATTTCACTGACAGACTTGCATTGCCAATTTTGATATGACATCTGGATCGATATCGGACGTGTCCTTCAATCTGCAAAATATCATGGACATGTCAACAACCCCATATATTATTATAGGTAAGAATGTGAGCCATGAAAAACACAGACAAAAAACGGCAGTCTGAATGGGCCCTAATAATAAAGGTCTACTTCTGTGTAAAGTACATTGAGGACAAAAATACAGGTCCGTAACTACAAGGTTTCATATTGAACACATGACACATCGGTCTTTATGCAGCTGCAGAAACCAGTCACACACAACTTTAGGATCTTTCATCACTGCACTGAAGAGATATGTCTGATCATGTGCTTTATACATAAAAGTCTTTAAAAATAAAAAAATATTTTGAATTGAGAGTCCTCAGTGGTTGATACCTTTTAATTCCCAAATGTAAAAATAAAAAGGCATTTTTGGGTTGCTTGTACTAATAAGCTAGGAGCACTTCATAGTAGTATATAAAGTTGCTACATGCCATGCGCGTTTTTATACAATTTGCACTGGAATTTATATTTATGAAGTAAAACTTCCCAAAAGTAGAAGTAAAAACTGAAGCTTTTAGGCCCAGTCTCATGGAAATGAGTGAATGGAACGAAGAACTTCTGCAGTGGCTTTGTTCCATAAAGGGGGAATCCACTTTATTTAAAGTCTAAGGCCTCGTTCACACGTTCGTGTTGCCCATACTTTGTTGTATCCGTGTTTGGGTTTTTTTAAGGATACCACACGTACGCATTATAACCCATTTCACTATGCGCATGCCCATGTTTTTACACCACTGTGTGTCTGCGCAGTGAAAAACTCAAGGAGACAAGTCTGTTTTTTCCCGGCAGCACAGATGACAAGAGCAAACACTAGTCAATGGGTCCATGAAAAACACATACAAGACACGGATGGCATCAATGTGCTTAACATCACAAAGTATTGGTAACGCTGTGTCATTTATTCATTTGTCCATATGAGAAACACACTGATAGTCACCTGTCATCTCCTCCCTTAGTAATGTGAAGGTCTGTATTCACTCAACATGAACCGAAAGTGAATGATCAATCCAGGAGAAAGAAGATTTCTCTGATAATATATTACAAAGTTCATTATTTTCACTAGTACTTTCGATTTCCCCCCAAAAAGCCAGTTAAGCCGGGGTCCCATCCGATGTGATATGCCAATGACACTGGGCTCCTGCCCTGCTGTGACTGGTGGCCGACTGTCTGTGCTCCCATCCTCTAGCTGCGGAGGAGACAGAGAAATCACACTGCACTCGGGCGATATCAGAGTGCAGTGCGATGCTTCACACACAGACTTATAGGGGTGCATGCGATCCTAATTCAGAATGCTGCCATTTTTTTCCCTGTCCGATCAGAGCAGGAAATAAAAACACCACTGAGAACAGTGATAACCCCCCCCCTAAAAGATGTACACTAACCTATTAACCCTAGAGTTTTTTGGGGGGTGGATTACATATACATTTTGTAAACAATAAAAGTTTTAAAAAGTTAAGTTTTATTCACACAAAAAACACAGAAAAATCTGTTTGATGCATTTTTCAATAAAATGACACCAGTCTAGCACCACATGCACAATCTACCCCTCCAGTCTCCTATATACCTGTCTCTGTGGATGATGTCCTGTATACCTCTGCAGCCAAACACTAGCCTCAATGGCATATGGCGTGTATAATGCAGCCACCCTGCAACCAACGAGAAGATTGTCAGGGAGGACAGGGGATGCAGAGGTGTAATATACTCTCTGCTCTATTAACACTCAGTACTGAGGTTGAATGCAGAATCTGTACGATATACATGGTGGATGATTGTAAAATTCTTGGCCCAGTCATTTTTCCTCAAAGATGTGAATGGAACATTCGAAAACCACATTCACATGCACTGAACTAGGTGTGGTGATGACACAAATGTAAGCATCCCCTAAGTTCAGTAATGAATGTTCCATATGAATAGGAAAACACTTACTGGTGGCATCTTCTACTGTTTATGGCGCTGCTCCAGTCCCAATCCACCATCTTGTGACTGTAGCTCTGGTGGTGTTGGTTGGTATACCCCCAAAATGGTATTTTTGGGGATATACAGAAAGCAGTTGGGAGCTGATAGGCAAGTTTGTGGGAATCAGCACTGGCGCAGTTAAAGGTGGTGCCATCTGTTAATAGGCAAATAAAAACTGGTGACAGGTTCCCGTTAAGGTGAACTGATTACTTCACCCACAGGAAAATAGTGAACCATTTAAAAAGATGTAAGTTCAAACTACACACAAGTCCTTATTCAGGAGTCATACCATTTTTTTTGGCATACATGAAAAATCAAGAGTGTGTCATAAGTGTTTTTATGCTACTTTCACACATCCGTCTTTTGCCGTCAGGCTCAATCCAGCAAATTTTGAAAAAACTGGATCCGGCGAAAGATGCCGCCGGATCCGTTTTTTTCCCATAGACTTGTATTAGCGCCGGATGACCTTACGTTTTATCCGGTTTTCGCCGGATCCAGCAAAACTGTTGTTTCCGGCGTCTGTACACAGTAACGTTTTTTGTCTCCGGCAAAAAAGCCGGAAAATGACGGATTCCGGCGCAGGATTCCGTTGTTTTTTTTTAAACTGAGCATGCTCCAATTTTTTTTAATCCAATTATCTGGATATGCTAGTCTGATCCATTGAAAAAAATGGATCTGTCGCATCAGTTTTTCACAATCTGCGACGGATCCGTTTTTTTTTCAACATTCGACGGATTGTGCCTGACGGCAAAATCCTGATGTGTGAAAGCAGCCTAAAGCCAATTTTCATCAGCGTTTGGTCAGTGTGTCAGTTTTTATCATCAGTATTTTCATCAGTGATTTTTATGTATAGAAAAAATATAAATAAATCACAAAGCTCCTCCTGTAGATTACATTGTTAATCACAGACTGCACACCACTGTCCGTGATTGTCAATGACCCTTAGACTTGACACCCATAAAAAACAAAACACATGTCTCTAAAACCACAGGCATATAAAGAAGCCCATAAGTTATAATGGGTACACGTTCTATCTGTGAAAATCAACATTGTGGAAATGAGGCTAAAGTTCTATTCACTATAAGGTCCAATGGACAAAGAGTGCCACTGAATGGCAGAGCAATGAGATCTAACTACTAAGCGTTGAAGGGGTAATTTTTTACATTTTAATTTTTATTGAAAATGTTTCAAATTTTACAGGAAAAAAAATAATTAGGCATTTAAAATTTTTCACTCTCTCTTATAGGTTAACAACCAATCTTATACTATAGTAAGGGTATGTGCACACGTTGCAGATTTGCCTGTGGAATTTTCTGAGCAGATTCTGCATCTCTTGGCAGAAAACACCGGTAAAAATTCAGGCAGATTTGATGCGTTTTTAATGCGGATTTTCATGCGTTTTTTTCATGCGGATGTGTATGTGTTTTTGTCAGCTAAATAAAGATTAGTGATGAGCGAGTATACTCGTTGCTCTGGTTTTCCCAAGCACGCTCGGGTGGTCTCCGAGTATTTGTTAGTGTTCGGAGATTTAGTTTTCATCGCAGCAGCTGAATGATTTACAGCTAGTAGCCAGCCTAAGTACATGTGGGGGTTGCCTGGTTGCTAGGGAATCGCCACATGTAATCAAGCTGGCTAATAGCCCACAATCTACTAAAACTCTTGTGCATGCCCTCATCATCTCCCGGCTCGATTACTGCAACACCCTCCTCTGTGGCCTCCCCGCTAACTCCCTTGCAATACTCCAGTCTGTCCTCAACTCTGCTGCTCGGCTAATCCACCTCTCTCCTCGCTACTCCCCTGCTTCACCCCTCTGCAAATCCCTCTACTGGCTCCCAGTTCCCCAACTAATCCAGTTCAAACTACTAACACTGATCTACAAAGCCATCCACAACCTGTCCCCTGCTTATATCTCTGAACTAATCTCCCACTATCTTCCCTCATGTAATCTTCGATCCTCCCAAGACCTCCTACACTCCTCCACACTTATGTGTTCCTCACACAGCCGCCTCCAAGATTTCTCCTGAATATCCCCCATCCTCTGGAATTCCACACCTCAACACGTCCGATTATCCATCACTCTCGGATCCTTCAGACGGAACCTGAAAACCCATCTCTTCAGGAAAGCCTACAGCCTGCAATAACCATTCTGTTGCCTCACCAACCACCCGAGTTGCCACGTCGCCAACCACCCGAGCTGCCACGTCACCAACCACCTGAGCTGCCACCTAACGAACCACCTGAGCTGCTGCCTCACCACCACCAGTGCTGCAGCACACCGACCTCCTGTCTCTTCCCCATTATCCCGAAGAATGTACAGGTCCTTCTCAAAAAATTAGCATATAGTGTTAAATTTCATTATTTACCATAATGTAATGATTACAATTAAACTTTCATATATTATAGATTCATTATCCACCAACTGAAATTTGTCAGGTCTTTTATTGTTTTAATACTGATGATTTTGGCATACAACTCCTGATAACCCAAAAAACCTGTCTCAATAAATTAGCATATCAAGAAAAGGTTCTCTAAACGACCTATTACCATAATCTTCTGAATCAACTAATTAACTCTAAACACATGCAAAAGATACCTGAGGCTTTTAAAAACTCCCTGCCTGGTTCATTACTCAAAACCCCCATCATGGGTAAGACTAGCGACCTGACAGATGTCAAGAAGGCCATCATTGACACCCTCAAGCAAGACGGTAAGACCCAGAAAGAAATTTCTCAACAAATAGGCTGTTCCCAGAGTGCTGTATCAAGGCACCTCAATGGTAAGTCTGTTGGAAGGAAACAATGTGGCAGAAAACGCTGTACAACGAGAAGAGGTGACCGGACCCTGAGGAAGATTGTGGAGAAGGACCGATTCCAGACCTTGGGGAACCTGAAGAAGCAGTGGACTGAGTCTGGTGTGGAAACATCCAGAGCCACCGTGCACAGGCGTGTGCAGGAAATGGGCTACAGGTGCCGCATTCCCCAGGTAAAGCCACTTTTGAACCATAAACAGCGGCAGAAGCGCCTGACCTGGGCTACAGAGAAGCAGCACTGGACTGTTGCTAAGTGGTCCCAAGTACTTTTTTCTGATGAAAGCAAATTTTGCATGTCATTCGGAAATCAAGGTGCCAGAGTCTGGAGGAAGACTGGGGAGAAGGAAATGCCAAAATGCCTGAAGTCCAGTGTCAAGTACCCAGTCAGTGATGGTGTGGGGTGCCATGTCAGCTGCTGGTGTTGGTCCACTGTGTTTCATCAAGGGCAGGGTCAATGCAGCTAGCTATCAGGAGATTTTGGAGCACTTCATGCTTCCTGGCACCTGCTCACAGTGCCAAAACCACTGGTAAATGGTTTACTGACCATGGTATTACTGTGCTCAATTGGCCTGCCAACTCTCCTGACCTGAACCCCATAGAGAATCTGGGGGATATTGTGAAGAGAAAGTTGAGAGACGCAAGACCCAACACTCTGGATGAGCTTAAGGCCGCTATTGAAGCATCCTGGGCCTCCATAACATCTCAGCAGTGTCACAGGCTGATTGCCTCCATGCCACGCCGCATTGAAGCAGTCATTTCTGCCAAAGGATTCCCGACCAAGTATTGAGTGCATAAATGAACATTATTATTTGATGGTTTTTTTGTTTGTTATTAAAAAACACTTTTATTTGATTGGACGGTTGAAATATGCTAATTTATTGAGACAGGTTTTTTGGGTTATCAGGAGTTGTAGGCCAAAATCATCAGTATTAAAACAATAAAAGACCTGACAAATTTCAGTTGGTGGATAATGAATCTATAATATATGAAAGTTTAATTGTAATCATTTCATTATGGTAAATAATGAAATTTAACACTATATGCTAATTTTTTGAGAAGGACCTGTAAGTCCGCAAGGACAGGGTCCTCTCCCCTCTGTACCAGTCAGTCATTGTAAATTTGTTTACTGTTAACGATATCTACAACCCTGTAAGTAACCCTTTTTCACATGTACAACACCATGGAATAAATGGTGCTATATAAATAAATAATAATAATAATAGTAGCCATAAAACATTCAGCTGCAGCAATGAAAACTTAATCTCCGCGCAGTCATAAATACTCGGAGACCACCCGAGCGTGCTCGAGAAAACCCGAGCAACGAGTATAAGGGCTCATCACTAATAAAGATCTATTATTTAAGAAAAAAAAAGAATTGTGATGTCATCATTTCTTGTCCAACCTCTTCATTTATGCACTCCATTGAAGAATAAGGGTTTGTTTCCACCGTCCGTAATGACGGCGCTTTGGACAGAGCGGAAAACTCGCTCCGCCCAAAGCACCGCCCCCTTCTGTACGCGCAGTGATTCCGGATGTGTTCATTGCACACATCTGGAATCTCCGCACCCCATTCATAGGGCCCTGTGATTTACCTTGCGGCGACGGAGCGTCGCCGCAAGGTAAACAGACATGCTGCGGTCTAAAAAGACGCGCTGCATGTCCGTAAACGCAGGCCCGCCGGATGCGTGTTCGCACGCATGGTGGAGACGGGATTTCATAGAATCCCCTCCACTATGCTGTAACATCTCGACGCTGCGGTTGTATGCAGCATTCAATCCGCAGCTATTCCGGATGTAATCCTGCCCTTAGACACATACCCTAATGTTTACACACACAGATACATAGATAGATGATAGATAGAGATAAATAGATAGAGATATCGATAGAGAGATAGATAATAGATATACAGAGAGATAGATATATACTGTAAAGGATATAGATATCTATATATATATATATCTATCTATAGATAGATATATAATACCAAGCCCAATTTGTAGTAATAAACATAATAAAATGGTACATAAAGAGTAAAATAAAGACACACACAAAATCTGCGTTAGGCCGGTGTCACACTTGTGAGAAACTCGCACGCATCCATACCCGGCACTGCCGCCGGCACTCAGACCGGAGCATTCAGATGCATAAAAACACATGAAGCCGCGAACTCTGGTGCCCGAGTGCCGGAGTCAGTGCCGGGTATTGAGGTGCGAGACTCGTGCAAGTTTCTCGTAAGTGTGACCCCGGCCTTAAATGCAATATGTTTAATTTTTTTAAAAAAATTGAAAAAAAAAAGGAGAGGGAATGCCAGGGGGTCGATGTTTATAGGCTAGGAAGGGGTTAATACCCATGGATCTTCCCAGGCTAAAAAAATTATGTGGGTCCCACCTATAATTAATAGCCAGAAAAGGCTATGCAGACAGCTGTGGGCTGATATTCATAGCCTAGGATGGAGCCATGGATATTGCCCCCCCCCGGCTACAAACACCAGCTCCCAGCCATCCCAGAAATGTAAGATGCGCCAATTCCAGCACTTAGCCTCTGTCTTCTTACTGCCCTGTAGCAGTGACATATGGGGTAATAGGGGGTTAATGTTACCTTTGTAGTCTAAGGTGACATCAAGCCGGCTTAGTAATTGAGAGTTGTCAATAAGACACCTATCCATTATTAATCCTATAGCTGTGAAAGGGTTAAATAAACACACAGCCAGGATAAAGTCTTTTAATGAAATCAAACACTACACATTTTTCCCATCTTTATTGTTCTGCCAATCCATGCGACCCCCTCGATCTCCTGCAAAACAAAAAATAATAAACCAACACAAATACTCCCTGGTTCAATGTAGTCCATTTAATAACGACTGTCCCATGACGATCTCCCCTATAGAGCAGTCACATCAGGAGATGTGACTGCTCTATAGGATTCCAGTGACACACTGACAGGAGACAATGGCTCCTGCAGTGTTATCACTGAGGGTTCAATGAGTTCATTGCTCACTTTACTGCACTGCTGCGTAAGAATTTTCCCATGCAGCGGTGCCGCAAGTGACAGTATGAACTCTGCTGATCTCACTGTGGCAGAGGGATACCGTGTGGAGGATTACCTCCTGTCACTGTATCACCGGAGCCCCTGGAGAGCGGTCACATCTGCCAATGTGACAGCCCTCCACAGGAGATCGTCGTGGGACACTCGTTATTAATTGGATTACATCAGAACAGGGAGCATACTGTTGGTTTATTTATTTATTTTTTACAGGTGATCAAGGGAGTCGGGGACTAGGTGACTGGTGAGTATGTACTGTATGTGTTTTTTTTCTCTTTTTTTTTTTTTTACACAGTAGCCGGATGATGGGACTACTGCTGTCCCATCATTGGCTACCTGTCACTGTAGCAGTCATAGCCGGATGGGACTAGTAGTCCCATCGGACGATGCCTGCCTACACAAGACCCACACACACACATAGCCCCACAGACACCCGCAGACCCACGCACACATAGATACACACAAACACCCGCACACACTCTCCGCCCACACACTATTCCTCCTCCTGATCTGCAGCGATTCTCGTACCCAACTCTGTAGCAAAACCGCAGATCTTTTTAAACCTGCAGTTTTGCTGTGGATTTGACTGAATCAATGGAAGTCAATGGGTGCAGAAACACTGCAGATCTGCAAAAAGAATTGACATGCTACGGAAAATAGAATGCTGCAAATCTGAGCATTTTTTTAGCAGGATGTGCACACCAATTCTTTATTTCCCATTGACTAACATTGCTTGTGCACTACACTGCTGATTTGATGCAATTCCAGGTGTCCAAAAGCGCTGCAAAAATGCATCAAAATCCCTAATATGTGCACATAGCCTGAAATTTTACAAATAAACACACAGACTCAGACAAAAGGACAGGAGGGAAAATGATGTGGAATGTTACGACCTAGCTATATCCATTTCATAGAGATCATATGCTTAACATGGACCAAAAGGAATCCCAAGGAGACCAAACAAGGTTAAATCTCTCTACAGTATTGTCATTAAGGGCTGCCCGGTATTCAAAGTTCCTGATATCCTTGATTCGAGATCTAGATGGGAAGGTGGAGAGGTTTGCTTACAACGGTAGGCAGTCAAACAGCGTGCTGCTGTTAACATATGTAAAAGCAGTCTAATGGATATGGATTCAGGGAAAATATTTATTAGAAAGAGCTGAGGACTTAATGGGAGATCCACTCAAAAGACTTGCTTAATGAGGAGTTGGACTATCACCCAGAACGGTTTAATTACTGGACTGTCACAAAAAATGTGAAATATAGAACCTCTAGACAGGACGCAATGCCAGCAACGGTAAGGAATAGATGGGTCCATTTTACATAAAAATTCAGGCGTATGGTACCAGAGATGAAGGATTTTGTAATGATTTTCTTTGTATGAAATACAAGATGCAGTCTTGGCTGCTCTGGTCCAAACATTTCTCCACTCTACCACGGTTAGTATTTTACCCAGATATTTCTCCCATTTGAGCATATAAGAGTGTCTAGTTAGGGAATCTGTGGCTGAAGGCTGTAGAATATTGTAAATGCTAGATCTTAAACCTCTTGTTGTTTAACTATTGTTGCACAGTCTCTCTAAGGAAGTAGGAATGGAGGTCTGTAGACCATAGAATAATGATGAGGCAAAGTGTCTAATTTTAATATATTGAAATAATGTAAGAGAATGCAGGGAGAATTTTGTTTTCAGTTCATCATAGGAATGTAGAATTCACGCTTTATAGTTCATTATGTCAGCGAAGTTAAACAAGCCAGATTGAGTCCATACCCTTGTAAATGAGTGGGTTAAACTTTCAGGCAAATTCGGATGGAAAACGAAGGAAGTAAGGGCTTCAATTTTACTTGTATTTATTTTATACCCTTATAACTGGCTAAATTTTAAAAGCAATGAATGGAGGCTAGGGAGTGATGGATGAGGTTTCGGAAGTGTTAGGAATATATCATCAGCAAAAAGGGATAATTTAAAGTCTTTGCCTTTAAACTGAACTCCTTTAATGTCTGGTGATGCTCTAATAGCAGCAGCCAAAGGCTCAATGCAAAGGACAAAAAGTAGAGGGGAAAACGTCCAACCCTGTCTGGCACCATTTTTTATCTTAATTGGTTTAGAGAAGCTATGAGGAAGATATATCGTAGCTGAGGGACTAGACTATAATCCCCCCACAGTTTTTAAAATGGGCCTTCTATGCCAAATGTTCCAAGGGCCTTAAGCATAAAAGGCCAACTGAGGTGATTAAACGTCTTCTCAGCGTCTAATTTCTATTTCTACAAGATCAACTGCCCTTCTGGTGTTGTCACCGCCTTGTAAAAGGGACAAATCCCACTTGATATTTGTGGATCATATAAGGCAATCACTGATTCAGACGCATTGCTAAAATGTTTGAGAATATCTTAACATCTGAATTGAGAAGAGCAATCGGTCTATAATTTTTAAAGTCTAGTCTATCCTTTCCTGGTTTTGGAATCAATGTTATAAAGGAGTGCAGCATGAAGTCAGGGATCAGGGCTCCCTTTAGAAAAGAATAGAAAAGGGGAATTAATATAGGGAGAAGATTATCCTGGAAGGTCTTGTAGTATAAGTAGGACAGACCAACAGGTCCCGGTGTCTTCCCATTTGGAAGGTTATGGACTACATCCTTAATTTCCTCTTCAGTAATATAATGATGCTATTGCTTCTGAGGAAAGAGAAGGTAATTGACAAGAGTCCAAGAAAGAACCAACAAGATTACTTCTGGTTAGTGGCTTAGATGGGAGAGTAGAAAGGAGCGAGTAAAGTTGTAAGAAATAGTCATGAAAAATGTACACAATTTCATTAGGGTTATGGGTAATTTGATTATTTTTATTACGTAAGGCATGAGGGGTAGTCTGTTCTGTGTGATCGCATGTTTAGGTAATAAAGTGTGGGGTTCATTGGCTTTCTCATATTATCTTTGTCAAGTACAGAGAAGACTCTTGTCCACTCGTTTCAAAGCTACGTTTTTTAACTGAGCCCGAACGTCATTGGAGGTGTAAGGATCAATCCTGGCATATACAGTTGAAACCAGAAGTTTACATACACTATTTAAAAAAACATATTTGCATATTTTTCTCAATATCTGACATGAAATCAGAATAAACGTTTCCCGTTTTAGGTAAATTAGGATTATGATAACTATTAATATTTTCCAAATGCCAGAATAATGAGAGAGATCAAATGTTTTAAGGTATTTTTATTAATTACTGCAAAATCAAAAGTTTAATAGTATTTGGTACCATTGCCCTTAAACTGAATGAATTGGGTCAAACATTTGGGATATCCTTCCACAAGCTTATCACAAAAGTTGGTCGGAATTTGGGCCCATTCCTCCTGACAAAACTGGTGTAACTGATCCAGGTTTGTAGGTCGCCTTGCTCGCACCTGTCTTTTCAGCTTTGCCGATAAATTTTCAATAGGATTGAGATCAGGACTTTGTAATGGTCACTTCAAAACATTGACTTTGTTATTCTTAAGCCACTTTGTTACCATTTTGGCAGTATGCTTCGGATCATTGTCCTTTTGGAAGACCCATTTCCGCCCAAGCTTTAACTTCCTGGCTGATGTCTTGAGACGTTTATTCATTATTGTTACATAATCTTCTTTTCTCATTCTTTTGTGAAGTGCACCGGTCCCTCCTGTAACAAAACAACCCCACAACATGACGCTGCCAACCCCGTCTTTCACAGTTGGGGATGGTGTTCTTTTGCTTACAAACTGCTCCCTTTTTCCTCCAAACGTAACGATGGTCATTATGCCCAAAAAGATCAATTGTAGTTTCATTAGACCACCATACAGTGGGAAAAAAAAGTATTTAGTCAGCCACCAATTGTGCACGTTCTCCCACTTAAAAAGATGAAAAAAGTCTGTAGTTGACATCATAGGTAGACCACAAATAAAAACTAACAATTTTTGAGAACAGAGAATTTTTAATTTGAGGTAAATTGAAAAAGTTGCCTTTAACCAAACCAGAGGTTAAAAAAAGCTAAAAACAAGTCATATTTTTATCTTAATTCTGGGCATTAGTAATTATTATGCAGTCAGAAATCAGCATGCCATAAATATATCTTTCAAAAACAAAAAACAGCCATGGTATGAGAACAGGCAATGATAAATTCACACCCTTTTTATGAACATACTGCAAAGGAGATAACCACAGACTATGGTGACTATGCAATGGTACCAAGAATTAATTCAACCCTTCAGCTGTGAAAACCACTTCCTACATTTTTTTTTCTTATAATTAAGGAAGCATTAGAACTACATATAGAAGCAGTGCCTTACTAAATCACGTACATTCTCTGGAGTAGCACATAACTGGGTTCGATTTTTATCAGGATCAACTTTTTGAAGGAAAACGGTAGAGGTCACTGACTCTGCATCCATTAGGTCAACACCACCAAATTCATTTTCAGGATTGGGTTTATTTAAATGAGTTCATTTCTTTCAGCAAGTCAAGAAAACTGTTAAGAATCTGAACTTATTAATGCCAAAGTGTACAATCAAAAGATGTCTTCATAACTAAAATTCAGAGCATCATGTCAAAATGCAAAATACTGGTAACATCTAAGAAAAAAGGCTAGAAAACAGCTCAAAAAGACAATAATAAACTTTTACTTGATTTCAGAAAGGAAAGTTGATGGAGAAACAATGAAACTGATGGACCTGTTTTTTTTCAACCTATGTTACAGTACAAAGAGGGAATTTGTGCACCTATATAAAAAGAAAACAGTTTGTGTTGTATTCTATACATTTCCAAACACTGGGTATATACGGCTGACAATAGAACAGGGTTACTGGTAATTACTAATGATGTGAATGTGGAAAGAAGTAGCAGGATGATATCTGAGGTGTATAGAGCTATTCTGCATAGATTCAGTGGAATGCTGCAAAACCTTGTAGGGCAGTGCTTCACATTACCGATGGTTAAAAACCAGATACATACTGCAAAAGCAACCAAATAAATTCTAAAAGGTAAAGTAATACAAAATTCTTGAAATGTCACCTAAACGTAAAGGCGTTGTTCCCTCTCAATTAAATTTCTACCCTGGCTACAGTTTGCTATAAAAAAATAAACCACTTTGTATTCACCTTTCAAGGATCTATCAGAGTTTTAGCAAGATTTTTTTTTAAAACCCCTAGAATGAAAGTTGGAATTCTACTGTTCTATTCTGTCTTGAGGTCATAATTTTAAGATATGTTGTGGTCGTGCACAAAGAATAAATTATGAAAATTATGTCATAAAACTACTAAATCCAACTAGATATATTAAAATCAATATGATATCCATGTCACATTACAACTAGATATAAACTGTTGGCAAAAAAAGCATAATAGAGCTCAAGACAGAAAACAAAGGACACTTTGAAACTTACTGTGCATTATATCTCCTAGGGACTTAATGAGGAAATACTTCTCCTACACCATTAACAGCAGTGTGCAAAATATTAGTGGAAACTATCACTTGCTATATTGGTGGCATGATGCAAGTATGCATTGGTTTAAGTGGGAAAAAAACAATATAGTCAATAAATAACAAGATAGGCCTGGCTAAAGATATAGTACAGGTCAAAAGTTAGCACAAAAGTTGATGCAGTGGTTTTCCTTGTTCTTTTTGTAATATGCACATAGCAAATTCAGATTGATGGCATCAAAAGATTACATAAAGAAACAAGAAGTAAAGAAACACTTATAAAATAAACCACAATATGTGTTAAACATTAGATTCCTCAGTATGCTCTTTCTCCTGGTTGATAGCTTTACACCCCTTTGGCATTCTCTTCAGCACCTTCATCAGCTGGTCACCTGGAATGGGTTCAATGAACAGATATGGCCCATCATTTGTGGAATTACTTGCCTTTACTTGCCTATGATGTCAGTTACAGGCCTCTCTTATCTTTTTAAGCGGGAGAACTTGCACAATTGGAGGCCGACTACTTTTTTTCCCCACTGTACTTAATGGAAATATTCTGTTATTTTGTATACAGTTTATCTGGTAGGTCTCCATTACTACTAATAACACAACAAAAAGTGCAGAGGATATAGGGAAGGATATGATAACATTACTCTGAATAGCATTGCAGTGTCAGTACTCTGAGCCGTAGTGTCATCACCTCGCCAGTTTCCTTCCTTAAACTGTTAGAAAAAAAAACTTTCAAGTGCCATGTGAAGAAACCTTTCAGTCTTAAAGAAGCCCTCGCATTAACTTTTTTTCCCCACTATATCTGAGTATATGTTGTACATGTGTATGGTGTGTAGTGTATATTACTGCACTCACCTACTGCCACCTGGTCCGGTCGTCTTCCAAGTGACATCACTGCTGAAGTCACTCAGATGAGAAACAGAAGGGCGCTGGATCCTGGAGAGGATGGTGGTAGGGGAGTATATTAATACTGATGCACAACACAAAAAGTATTCATACCCTGTGAACTTTTCCACATTTTTTCACATTACCCCTACAAACATAAGTATTTTATGCGATACACCAAAACCAAAGTAGAAAGTATTTGGGAAGTTTAAATGAAATGATGCATTTGTATTCAACCCCTTGTAGTCTGACACCCTAAAATAAATGCTGAGAGATCAACTGCCATCAGAAGTCACATAATTAGTTAATTGAGTCCACCTGTGTGTAATTTATTCTCAGTATATCTATCTACAGCTGTTCTGTGAAGGCCTCAGAGCATCACAGCTTGGAAATGCTTCAGACAAGAGTGTTTCAATTCTTATTTTAGGGATTTTGATACATTCTTCCTTGGAAAATGTTTCCAGTTCTATGAGGTTCCTGGGTCGTCTTGCATGCACTGCTATTTTAAGGTCTAGCCAAAGATTATTAATGATGTTTACATCAGAGGACTGTGAGGACCATTGGAAAACCTTTACCTTGCACCTTTTGAGGTAGTCTATTGTGGATTTAAGTGTGTTTAGTTTAGGATCATTATTCATTTGGAGTAGACATCCTCTTTTTTTACAGATGGTGTTAGGGTACCGTCACACAGAACCATTTTAATCGCTACGACGGCACGATCCGTGACGTCGCAGCGATCGTATGATTATCGCTCCAGCGTCGTAGACTGCGGTCACACTTTGCAATCACGGCGCTGGAGCGATGCCGAAGTCCCCGGGTAACCAGGGTAAACATCGGGTAACTAAGCGCAGGGCCGCGCTTAGTAACCCGATGTTTACCCTGGTTACCAGCGTAAACGTAAAAAAACCAAACAGTACATACTTACATTCCGGTGTCTGTCCCCGGCGTTCTGCTTCTCTGCACTGTGTAAGCGCCATAGCCGGAAAGCAGAGCGGTGACGTCAGACGTCACCGCTGTGCTCGCTTTCCGGCTGGCCGGCGCTCACACAGTGGAGAGCAGCTGAGACGCCGGGGACAGACACCGGAATGTAAGTATGTACTGTTTGTTTTTTTCACGTTTACGCTGGTAACCAGGGTAAACATCGGGTTACTAAGCGCGGCCCTGCGCTTAGTTACCCGATGTTTACCCTGGTTACAAGCGAACACATCGCTGGATCGCTGTCACACACAACGATCCAGCGATGTCAGCGGGTGATCAAGCGACGAAAGAAAGTTCCAAACGATCTGCTACGACGTACGATTCTCAGCAGGATCCCTGATCGCTGCTGCGTGTCAGACACTGCGATATCGTAACGATATCGCTAGAACGTCACGAATCGTACAGTCGTAGCGATCAAAATGGTACTGTGTGACGGTACCCTTAGGTTTGCATCAAGAATTTGTTGAAGTTTCATTGAAGCCATTCATCCCTCTACTCCTAAAATGTTCCCCGTGCAAATTGCTACAACACAATCCCAAAGCATGATCGATTCAACTCCATGCTTAATGGTTGACGAGATGTTCTTTTTCTGAAATTCTGTGCCCTTTTTTCTCGACACATACCTTTGATCATTGTGACCAAAAAGTTCTATTTTAAACTCATTGGTCCACAGGACTTGTTTTCAAAACGCATCAGGCTTGTTTAGATGTTCTTTTGCATACTTCTGGCGCTGAATGTTATGGTGAGGATGCAGGAGAGGTTTTTTTCTGATGACTCTTCCATGAAGGTCATATTTATGCAGGTGTTTCTGAACAGTAGAACAATGTACCACAACTCCAGAGTATGCTAAATCGTTCTGAAGGTCTTTTGCAATAAAGCAGGGGTTCTAATTTGCCTCTCTAGCAATCCAACAAGCAGCTATCACTGAAATTTAGCTGGGTCTACCAGACCTTATCTTGACATCCACTGTTCCTGTTAACTGCCATTTCTTAATTATATTTCAAACTGAGGAAAGGACCACTTGAAAATGTTTTGCTATCTTCTTATAGCCTTCTGCTGCTTTGAGAGCCTCCAACATTTTCCTTTTCAGGAATGCTAGGCAGCTGCTTCGAAGAACCCATGGCTGCTGTTTTTTGGTTAGAGGAGGCTGGGTTTTTAAAAAGCTGGGAAATTTGCATCTCTTGACCTTTCCTAACGCTGACAGTGAACAAGCCATAACCCTAACAGGCTAATTAAGCTCTGAAACCTTGGTCAAAGTGATCTGAGCACACAAATCTCCAATGGTGCCCAAACTTTTGCATTGGCCCATTTTCCTTTTTGTACTTCTTAAAATGTAAAAAATGACATTTTTTGCCTAAAATTTTCCTTTTGTAATTTTTAAATGTAAAAACCAGGGGTGCCCAAACTTCTACATGGCACTGTAGCAAGACATGGCTATCCATTTAAACTGACATCCCAAGCAAGGAGAGCACTAATTAGAGAATCAACCACTCTTGAAGAGTTGAAGGGATCCACAGCCCAGGTGGGAGAATCTGTCCACAGGACAACTATTAGTCAGACACTCCACAAATTTGGCACAAATTTGGAAAAGTGGCAAGAAAAAAGCAATTTTTAAAAGCAAGCCATAATACGTTGCATTTGCAGTTTGCAAAAAGCTATGTATGAGACACAGCTAGCATGTGGAAGAAGGTTCTCTTGTAAGAGAAAACCAAATCAGAACTGTTGGAGCTAAATGCAGGCCACTATGTGAGGTGAAAAACTAACACTACACATCACCCTGAAAATACTTTCCTCATCGTCAAATATTGTGGTGGCGGCTTCATGCTATTGGGATGCTTTTTTTCATCAGGTACAGGGAAGCTGGTCAAAGTTGATGGGAAGAGTCAACTACAGGGTAATCCTGGAAGAAAACCTGTTAGAGGCTGCCAAAAACTGGAGACTGATGCGTAGGTGTACCCTCCAGCAGAACAATGACCATAAACATACTGCCAGAGCTAGAATGGAATGGTTTACATCAAAGCATATTCATGTGGTTGAATGGCCCATTCACAATCCAGACTCAAATCCCATAGAGAACATGTGGCAACACAAATATTTCTGTTCACAGGCGCTCTCCATACAATCTCACTGAGCTGGTTTGCAAAAACAAATGGGCAAAAAGGTCAGCCTCTAGATGTGCAAAGCTGGTAGAGACGTACCCCAAAAAACTTGAAGCAGTAATTGTAGCAAAAGGTAGTCCTACAGTATTTAGAAAACAATGTATCATTTCCTTTACACTCCACAAATACTTGCTAACTTAGTATTCATTTATCACATAAAATCCAAATAAAATACATTTAGGTTTGTGGGTGTAACATTAAAAAATGTGGAAAACATCACGGGGCAAGAATAATATATTTTTTTAACTAAATCTCAGTATACAGTTCCTTGAAAGAATAATGCGAGGGCTTCTATAACAGTCCAGAGATGCTATTTTTATCCACACGCTGAAATTATTAAAAACAAGCATTTTCCTATTAAACATGTACATGAAAAAGTGAATTCACATAAACCTCAAAGGCCCAAATTCATTAAGACCAGAGTTTTACATGTCAGTCTCAATGAAGGGGTAAGAGGTACTCATTAGGAGAAGTGTGCCACTTAATGAAACAGGCGCATCTTACAAATGGTGGGAGACTCCATCCACCACAACTGATCAAGAATTAGACAAACGGACACTGCCACAACTGGTTCCTCCCCAGACACAACCAATTTGGCAGAGCAGGCCGAAGCTGGCGTGAAAACTCCAAGGATCGCAACCCTTTGTTGCTCAAAAAATGTGACTTTTTAAGGTGTTTTGAACCAGAATTCTGGTTAACCACCTTAAAGGGAACCTGTCAGCAGGATTGTGCACAGTAACCTACAGTGTCAGGTCTGCGCCGTTATACTGATTAAAATGATACCTTGGTTGATGAAATCCATCTTGTGGTTGTTATTTAATCTTTATTTTCAGTTTTGAGTTAATGATCTGCTCATGCCCCGCGGCGGCCTGTGGGGGTCTTCATGTGGTGCTATCATTATACAGGTCCTTCTCAAAAAATTAGCATATAGTGTTAAATTTCATTATTTACCATAATGTAATGATTACAATTAAACTTTCATATACTATAGATTCATTATCCACCAACTGAAATTTGTCAGGTCTTTTATTGTTTTAATACTGATGATTTTGGCATACAACTCCTGATAACCCAAAAAACCTGTCTCAATAAATTAGCATATCAAGAAAAGGTTCTCTAAACGACCTATTACCCTAATCTTCTGAATCAACTAATTAACTCTAAACACATGCAAAAGATACCTGAGGCTTTTAAAAACTCCCTGCCTGGTTCATTACTCAAAACCCCCATCATGGGTAAGACTAGCGACCTGACAGATGTCAAGAAGGCCATCATTGACACCCTCAAGCAAGAGGGTAAGACCCAGAAAGAAATTTCTCAACAAATAGGCTGTTCCCAGAGTGCTGTATCAAGGCACCTCAATGGTAAGTCTGTTGGAAGGAAACAATGTGGCAGAAAACGCTGTACAACGAGAAGAGGTGACCGGAACCTGAGGAAGCAGTGGACTGAGTCTGGTGTGGAAACATCCAGAGCCACCGTGCACAGGCGTGTGCAGGAAATGGGCTACAGGTGCCGCATTCCCCAGGTAAAGCCACTTTTGAACCATAAACAGCGGCAGAAGCGCCTGACCTGGGCTACAGAGAAGCAGCACTGGACTGTTGCTAAGTGGTCCCAAGTACTTTTTTCTGATGAAAGCAAATTTTGCATGTCATTCGGAAATCAAGGTGCCAGAGTCTGGAGGAAGACTGGGGAGAAGGAAATGCCAAAATGCCTGAAGTCCAGTGTCAAGTACCCACAGTCAGTGATGGTGTGGGGTGCCATGTCAGCTGCTGGTGTTGGTCCACTGTGTTTCATCAAGGGCAGGGTCAATGCAGCTAGCTATCAGGAGATTTTGGAGCACTTCATGCTTCCATCGGCTGAAATGCTTTATGGAGATGAAGATTTCATTTTTCAGCACGACCTGGCACCTGCTCACAGTGCCAAAACCACTGGTAAATGGTTTACTGACCATGGTATTACTGTGCTCAATTGGCCTGCCAACTCTCCTGACCTGAACCCCATAGAGAATCTGTGGGATATTGTGAAGAGAAAGTTGAGAGACGCAAGACCCAACACTCTGGATGAGCTTAAGGCCGCTATTAAAGCATCCTGGGCCTCCATAACATCTCAGCAGTGTCACAGGCTGATTGCCTCCATGCCACGCCGCATTGAAGCAGTCATTTCTGCCAAAGGATTCCCGACCAAGTATTGAGTGCATAACTGAACATTATTATTTGATGGTTTTTTTGTTTGGTATTAAAAAACACTTTTATTTGATTGGTCGGGTGAAATATGCTAATTTATTGAGACAGGTTTTTTGGGTTATCAGGAGTTGTATGCCAAAATCATCAGTATTAAAACAATAAAAGACCTGACAAATTTCAGTTGGTGGATAATGAATCTATAGTATATGAAAGTTTAATTGTAATCATTACATTATGGTAAATAATGAAATTTAACACTATATGCTAATTTTTTGAGAAGGACCTGTATATTCATAATGCAGACTGCAGACAGGTCACTGATCCCTCACTGACCTGCCCCCTAGTTTCCATAATGAATATTTGTACATACTTAAGAAAAAAACCTTTGTGTAGGCAGGTGCCAGTCGTGGCATAATCGCATATATATTGTGTATATATCATAATTAATATGTTTGAGGTTCTGATATTAAAAAAAAAATCCATTTGAAAACGGCGCCCGCCGCACCTGCGCAGTAGCAGATATTGGCGAATGCAGAGAGCTGCTATTGCACAGGCGCAACCAGTGCCATCTTGGAGGAGTAATTTTTTTTTTCTCTAGCAAGATGGCGCTGCCATTCAGTGGGCTCCACTGTTCTTATGATGAGTGGCGATCCCATAAGTCCATCACCCCGTGATCAAATATTTATCACTTATCCTGTTGATAGGTGAGAAATGTCTTTGTGGGATAACTCCTTTAAGCTTATTACTTCATATTCAAAAGTTGTGGATTTACCATATTACATAAGTACAATATTACATATTTACAATATTCAGATTTTTTTATTGCATTAGACTCTATTCAGAAGTACTATTTTCTAGTTATCATAAATTGCAGTTCATAGAAACTTTGAAACTTCAGTAATAAAAAAAACCTTTTTTTCCCCCCAGACACATCGACCATCAAAATGGACAACATAACCAATGACACGTGTGACCTGTATTACCACCAAAATACAGCAAGAATTTGGTTGCCAATTTTTTACAGCATGATTTTCCTATTTGGATTGCTTGGAAACATCTTGGCTATGTTTGTTATCCACAAAAACAGGAGGAAACTTAACTCTACTACACTCTATTCAAGAAACCTGGTCATTTCAGACATCTGCTTTGCCATTGTCTCCCCGTCCAGGATCGTGTACTATGCGAGGGGTTTTGACTGGACCTTGGGAGAACCGCTTTGTCGAATAACTGCACTTTTTCTGTACATTAATACTTATGCCGGAGTAAACTTCATGACTTGCTTGAGTATCGACCGTTTCTTTGCAGTGGTGCATCCGCATCGTTACAACAAAATAAGGAGAGTGAAGTTTGCCAAAATCATCTGCATTGTTGTTTGGTTGGTTGTCTTCTTCCAAACATTCCCACTTCTTCTACAGACAATGTCTCACAGGGAGCCCACTGGGAAAACAACATGTATGGAATACCCAAATTTTGAACAGATACAACATTTGCCATATATGCTTCTTGGAGCATGCTTTATTGGATACTATGTTCCTCTAATAATAATGTTGTATTGCTATTCTCAAATAAGTATTAAACTCTGCCAGACTACAAAGAAAAACCCACTATCGGAAAAAACTGGCACCAACAGAAAAGCTACTAACACAATCATTCTAGTGATTGTGGTGTTCCTAATTTGTTTCACACCATACCATGTAGCCATTACCCAACATATGATCAAAAAACTGATTTATGAGCCAGACTGCGATGAGAAAAAACTATTTCAAATGGTCCTTCATATCACCGTAAGCCTGATGAACTTAAACTGTTGCCTAGATCCCCTCATATACTTCTGTGCATGCAAAGGCTACAAGAATCAGATTCTGAAAATATTAAGACGGCAAGCCAGCATTACCTCCTCCAGTGCCACAAGGCCAGCAGCTGAAGAAAGCTCGCGTGACCTCACAGAAAGCCAAACAGTACAAAGCATACCATTAAACCATAAAGCAAATCACTCCATTCATAAATAACATTTGGGACAAAAAAAATGAATGTCTGTTCCCGTTAAGCAGTAAGTGGAAGGAGATGTATTTTTGCACTGACCAAGAGAAACGAAGAACGTTGGGCCTCTTGAAGAAAGCTAGAATTTACCCTTTAAACCCTTGGCATAGTAGTTTCTTCATTGTTTGAGGCACTATCCACCATTAAATAACTGGATTGTATATACGTAAAACCAGCAGCATAATATGTGCCTGTTCACCCAGAGTGGACAAGTCAATGCACATCGAAGCCAATTAAAATATTTCATGAGACAGAAATAAAAACTCTCAAGGATAACCATGGAAAGGAAAGAGGCAGGAGCAGCTATCTCTAGCGGCATTGCTGGTCTTAGTGTTTCTTCAAGTCCTGATCACAGATCATGTGTATTGTGATTATACTGTAAAAACAAGTTCCTAGAATATAACCAGCACAATGTCGAGTTTCAGACAAAACAAATAGGTCTTGTTCTAAGATTTCTCTTATGAGAAAATGTTTGTAATACTGAAGGTATGTGAGACTACAGGTAATTTAGCATGGTTAGGCATTTGCGCCACTGATTAGTGAAGCTTGAAAACACAATGCATGCAGCAGGTACACATGCAGAACGATGGAAAGTATTTTATGCAATCATAAACATGAAAGGTCTTGTCTAGTCTAAGAAATTAATGGCCAGAACACTTCTAACCTGACTACATGAGGAACAGCTAAACTAGTGATAGATCATGATTTTTTTTAATCCAAGGAACAGTAGGATGTGGCCAAACTTGGACAAACCAAGTGCATCAGGATCCTTAAATATGTACATACATAGCATATATTGTGTATAGGATAATGAAATTATTTGCCTTTTAAGGGCTTGTACACTCCTATTAATAATAAAAACAAAAGCTGTAAGATGAATTCACCAACTGATTCTTGACTTTCCTTTCCTAGTTCTTCCCGGGACTCCAGCTGTAGCAAGCAAGATTTTATGATAATGCTATGTTGAAATTCCATATATTATAGGCTGTTAAATTCTGGTCTGGTTCTAATCTGTTGCATGTGGTGATGTGACATCCAGCTCCTTTACTTCCTGCTGCAGTCCATAGGAAGCACAGAGTACAGAGATTTCCTGTCTGTGCTTTGAATGGCTATTCTGACCTGTGATGTCATGTGGGCATGGTCTGTAAGTCTAGTCAAGTTTACAGTGACTGGGGAGGCGAACAGGGATGGAGAGCACAGAGACATTCCATGCGCCACACAAAATAAGTTATCTTATCAACTTGTGACTTTGGCCAGAGGAGATGGTGCTGGGCTTTCCAGAGTGCTACATTACATTATAATGAATGACTACATGATATGACTCATTGTTCCCTTGCAGTACTCTGTGCCTCTGTGATACCGATGTCAGCCCCTGGCACATTACAGACTGCAGGACGCTGTCAGGATAGCACATAATATGCAAAGTGGGTGTAGTGACTGTGTTCAGTGATTTAACTATCTTGAGCCTGTATATGAATCTTAGGATGGTGCTTTGTAGGTGGAATGGGCGAGTATTGAGGGTGGGAGTGTGTGAACCATGGCACAGATACAGATCTGCTTCATGTGAAATGTACAGGTGTTTCTCACCAAATTAGATCATCAAAAAGTTAATTTATTTCAGTTCTTCAATACAAAAAGTGAAACGCATTATATAGATTCATTACAGACAGAGAGATCTATTTCAAGTGTTTATTTCTGTTAATGTTGATGATTATGGCAACCCAAAAGTCATTGTCTCAGTAAATTAGAATACTTCATAACACAAGCTTGAAAAATGATTTTAAAATCCGAAATGTTGGCCTACTGAAATGTATGTTCTGTAAATGCACTCAATACTTGGTCAGGGCTCTTTTTGCATCAATTACTGCATCAATGCGGCGTGGCATGGCTGCGAACAGCCAGGTTGCTTTGATAGAAGCCTTCAGCACAGTGATACTGTTGTTTCTAAACAAGGTATTGGTACTTTTGGCAGTGTGGACAGGTGCCAGGTCCTGCTGGAGAACTAAATTTCCATCTCCTAAAAGCTTGACGGCAGAGGGAAGTATGAAGTGCTCTAAAATTTCCAGGTAGATGGCTGCGCTGACTTTGGTCTTGATAAAACACAGTGGACCTACACCAGCAGATGACATGTCTCTCCAAACCATCATTGATTGTGGAAACTTCACACTAGACCTCAAATAGCTTGGATTGTGGCCTCTCCACTCTTCCTCCAGACTCTGGGACCTTGATTTCCAAATGAAATGGAAAATTTACTTTCATCTGAAAACACATTGGACCACTGAGCAACAGTCCAGTTCTTTTCCTCCTTGGCCCAGGTAAGACGCCTCTGGCATTGTCTATTGGTCACGAGTGGCTTGACACAAGGAATGTGACACTTGTAGCTCATGTCCTGGATATGTCTGTGTGCGGTGGCTCTGGAAGCAGTGACTCCAGCAGCAGTCCACTCCTTGTGAATCTCCCCCAAATTTTTGAATGGCCTTTTCTTAACAATCCTTTCAAGGTTGTGGTTATCCCAGTTGCTTGTGTACCTATTTCTATCATACTTTTTCCTTCGACTCAACTTTCCATTAATTTGCTTGCATATAGCACTCTGAACAGTCAGGTTCTTTAGCAATAACCTTTTATGGTTTATCCTCTTTGTGGAGTGTGTCAATGACTGCCTTATGGACATCTGTCAAGTCAGCAGTCTTCCCCATGATTGTGGAGCCTAATGAAATAGACTAAGGGACCTTTTTAAATGCTTAGGAAGGCTTTGCAGGTGTTTTTTGTTAATTATTCAAATTTACTGAGATAACGACTTTTGGGTTCTCATTGACTGTAAGCCAGAATGATCAACATAACAGAAATAAACACTTGAAATAGATCACTCTGTTTGTAATGACTCTATATAATATATAAGTTTCACTTTTTGTATTGAAGAACTGAAATAGAATATCATCAAAAAGTTAATTTAATTTTGTGAGAAGCACCTATAGCTTTCTATAAACATGAAATCTCAAATCAAAACCTCATCACATTATTCAACCCAAATAATATACCAAAAATAAAAATAGAATGCATTATAATTGGAAATTTGATCAAATACAACTTTATGAAATTACATTATGAAAATCACATAAAAATACATTTTAAATGAAAGTCTAAAAACACACACATGGGAAAAAAACAGTCGATAGAAGACATAAAAAAGGTAGGAGATGTTGGATTACCTACTAGATTGATGAGATACATATATAACGCATGCACAAGGGAGAAGCATGATGCTGCAATGATACATACAGTATATAGAGAAAAATCACCCAGGAGAATATAAAAATAGCAGGGACATGTCGGATAGGGGTACAAATGACCTAGGCACAGTACAAAACCCTCCACTGAATGCATATTCCCCCTCTATTCAAGACAGGGCTCCATAGCCCCATCTTAGGAATTACTGGAGGTCGCAGCGGCCAGTCTCCTAGCAATCAGTAGAATACCATTGATGCTTTAAGGAATAATACTTTAAATAGATCTTTTAAAGCTCTTAAGAATTATGTATTTACTTTGACAATTCATTTAAAAGTGGCTCTATAATCCCGATATTAAAGTTTAGCTCAGCCTCTGCCCACCTAGCCTGATAGACGGCTCCTCAGTCTTTCCTGCTGCCGGGTTCTCACACAGCTCAGTACAGCCTGACGCTGCCAGTCAGGCTGGATTGGGGGAGACTGAACTTATGAGCAATTTTCTTGCAGAGCTGGACTCATAAAATGCTAATTTTAAAGGGGTAATCTTGTCCAAATCGATAAGTCTGCAATCACTCTGTGCACTGCAGGGATTCACTGCTATCTGACCTGGGACTGGAGGCTATGTATGAGTTATACATACTCATGACCAGTGGGTGCAGCCTTCCAAAGACCTGTGTGGAAAGAGGCCCTGCCCTCTAGTCATCCACGCCCACTGGATGGCCGTGTCACTAGACGGGGTGCCGCGCCACTCTATACAAGTTTGTATTGAGCGAGGCCACGCCCACTAGACAGACCTTGGCCAGGAGTATGTATAACTCATACATACTCTGCAGTTCCGGGTCAGAAACCAGTGAATCCTCTCAGCACACAGTGTGTGTGCTGGGGGGATTCATAAGTTTGTGGTCAGACACAATAACTGCAGACTTATCGATTTGGGCCAGACAACACCTTTAACATCATGATAATAGAGCTACTCTTATTTCAAGGTTAATACACCAATCTCATCAAGTCTCAAAGATCTATTCGCTAATATATGCTGTTTGTATTGTAAATATGGTTAGAGATCAGCTATAATACACAGTTAAACAAGATAAACAAAAAAAAAAATCTAAATACTTTTCATACACATGAATAGATGTTTATTGTAGGATAAGTGAAGTTTTTTTTAATATTATTTAATTTATCTTTTAAATTTATACAATAACACAATTTATCTAACATACAATCATTACTACAAAGACACGGTTTCACAATCTTCCAGTAAAGCAGCACAGAGATTAGCTAATCTGCGAACCACAGATCAGGGCCCTTCCTGTTACCTGGGCAGAATGTTATGTTTGAAATTCTCAGTACATAGTAACAAAGCATTCTTCAGTAAAAAAGGGGAATAAGAAACTTGTGGACTCGAGTGTATTTTATAACTGCCCTAAAGCTGTGTCAACCAAATATTACATTTATTTATTATGCTCACAGGTGATGGTCTACTAATCAATTGATTGAAATTTAAATCTTTTCAATGCTATTGATACCATTAACTTTTTACATAGTCTTAAAGGGAACCTGTCACCCCCCCAGGCGTTTGTAACTACAATAAAAGAGCCACCTTGTGCAGCACTATTGCTGCATTCTGACAAGGTGGCTCTTTTAGTTCTTGTTCCTGCCACTGCTGCAATAATCGTTTATCAAATGTGTCCCTCATACCTTGAAATGGTCTGGGGGCAGGGCTTTCCCCCCTAACACAGACGCCTCACACCCGTTACTCAGGGTCTCTGCGCGCCGCCTCCTCTTCCTTCATTAGCGTCCCCGGCGCCTGCACTGTAAGTTCGAAGGGCAGCGCAACTGCGTACGCCCGAAAAAAAACTTACAGTGCAGGCGCTGGGGACGCCAATGAAGGAAGAGGAGGCGGCACGCAGAGGCCCTGAGTGATGGCGGTCTGTGTTAGGGGGGAAAGACCTGCCCCAGGAAGATTTCAAGGTATGAGGGACACATTTGATAAACGATTATTGCAGCAGTGCCAGGGACCCGAACTAAAAGAGCCACATTGTCAGAATGCAGCATTAGTGCTGCACAAGGTGGCTCTTCTAGTTACAAACTCCGGGGGGAGGGGGGTTGGCGACAGATTCCCTTTAAAAAAAAAAGTAAAAAACACTTTTTTTTTTTTTTTTTTTTTTAAACTAAACCAAGTTTCAGCCTACAACCTTTACTCCTTCGCTCATTTAATAGACCCATTAAGTTTGTAATCTTCTAGGTTTTACACTTTTCTCTTGTTGCTGTCTTTGCTAGTTCTTTGATTTCTCCATTTACTGCCTGTTTAATGACCTCTTTATCTCATTATGCTGATACAATGAGACTCAGAAATGTGTGGTTTGTGCCTTTCTGCAATATCTGCGTTAAGTGCTCTTTCTTTCCACTCATATGTACCATTTGTGAGTCACCACTCCTTCAGGTTAGCAGGCCCTCCCTCTCTGCACTGTGCTATAGAACAGCCAGCCCTGAAAACATGGCTGCTTTACCCCTCTTCAATTCCTGATCAAACATTACACGCTCCTCCCCATTTCTGCTACTCTCTCTAAAGCCAACCATACATTTTTCACAGTTGTCAGCCAAACAAGTTATTTTTCCCAGCTGTACCCTACATGTGCACACTAGGCTAAGTGTGCATGTGTTTTGTAAGAGCGGGAGTAAGCACTGATAAACATTGTTACCATTGGTATCTTTGCCCTGAGTTCAAAAGAGTTGAACATAAAATCTAATAACAGGTTTATTGTTTCTTCCCTGACATCAGCCATCAAGGAATGGTCTAAACACCCCTATATGCAAAAGATAAATTTGTTTGACATTAAAATACGTATGGATACGTTAACACCTAAAGAAAGAGGGAGAACAGAACTAGCAGAGTCAGGAGCAGTTAGTCATGGGATGTATGTCCAAAAAAACTGGCAATGTTATAGCAAGTTCTTCAATGGCAAATGTGGCCCACAGGGTGATTATATTTGGCTCAGTTTTATTTGGCATCACATTTTCAACTGTATAGACATCCTGGATGCCGATAAAGTTGAAAGCAATAATGGAAGAGGGAAGCCGTCTGCTCCCTCCCCCATCATTCTCCCTCTCTGTCTGATGTCTCGATAACATCACTATTTCACACATGGTGTGCAGAGCAGTGAAGAGCTTCACAGAGCTTGATGCTAAGACCAGAGCAGCCGGAGAATGGGGAGTTTTTTTTTGTTTGTTTTTTTTTTAATGTGGGGTCCATTATACTGTATGGAGGACTATGTGGAGCAGTTATTCTGTATGGATAACTGGGGGCCCATTACACTGTATGGAAGACTATTTGGGATAATTCTGTATGGATGACTATGTGGGGCCATTATACTCTATGGAGGACTATGTGGGGCACATTATACTGTATGGAGGATTATGTGGGGCCCATTATACTGTAAGGAGGACTAGGTGGGGCCATTCTGCAAGGAGGACTATGTGAGGCTCATTATACTCTATGGAGGACTAAATGGAGCGCATTATACTGTATGAAGGACTATGTGGGCCCATTATACTGTATGGAAGAGTTTGTGGGGCCCATTATACTGTAAGGAGGATTAGGTGTGGCCATTATTCTGTATGGAGGACCATATGGAGCCCAGTATACTGTATGAAAGGCAAAGTGGAGCCCATTATACTGTATGGAGGACTATGTGGAACCCATCCTTCTGTATGGAGGATTATGTGAGGCCATTATTCTGAATGGAGGCCTATGTGGGGCCATGATTCTCCATGGACTCCTATGTGGTGCCATTATTCTGCATGGAGGCCTATGCGGATAACATACTAACGGCCCCAGCCGGGTGGTCCCTGTCGTGTCTCTCTGCTTCCTGCCTGTTTGTGCACTTCACAGCGGCACACCTAGTGCACAAGCATGAGCTCTACCAGGTCCTGAAAATGATCCCCTGGTCCGTGTGTGACCAGTGCCTGAACCCAACTTCCTGGCCTGTATGTGGTCAGAACCTGAACCTGCACCTCAGGTCTGTCTGTGTCTAGTGCCTGAATCTGAATCCCTTGTGGGGCCACTGCCTGAACCTGCCTCCCTGCTCTGTATGTGGCCAGGCCTGAACCCGCTATCCCGGTCCGTGTGGCCAGTGCCTGAAACTAGAACCTGAAGCCACATCTGTGCAATCTGAACCCTGTAGCCGCTCAGGATATCTGAACCTCGAAACCACACCTGCGGTACCTGAATCCTGTCTGCTAGTTACAAGTCCAGTCCGTGTCTGTGAATCTGACCCTTGCGGTCAGCAGCTGCAGTACCAGAGACTGCCTAGGAGTGGTTTCTGGAGGCTAATTGCAGCTCAAGCTTGACTCCATCATCAGGAGCTCCAGTAAACACTAAGTAGCAGATTAGCTACTCCCCTCAACAGACCATGTGCGCCA
Source organism: Ranitomeya variabilis (assembly GCF_051348905.1). Taxonomy (NCBI): domain Eukaryota; kingdom Metazoa; phylum Chordata; class Amphibia; order Anura; family Dendrobatidae; genus Ranitomeya; species Ranitomeya variabilis. The sequence goes on from NC_135234.1 coordinate 543,919,445, forward strand.
TCTCTGTGCGTGATATGTGGGGCCCATTCTTTGTGGAGGACTATGTGGGGCCATTATTCTGCACAGAGAACTATATGGGGGCATTATTCTGTACAGAGGACTATGTGAGGCCCATTATACTGTACGGAGGACTATGTGGGGCCCATTAAACTGTACGATGCACTATGTGGGGCCCATTATTCTATATGGAGAACTATGTGGGGCCCATTATTCTGTATAGAGGACTATGTGGGGCCCACTATTCTGTATGGAGGACTAGGTTGGGCCCATTATTCTGTATGGAGGACTTGGTTAGGCCATTATACTGTATGGAAAAATAGGTGGGGCCGTTCTACTGCATAAAGGACAATGTGGGGCCCATTATACTGCATAGAGGACTATGTGTGGCCCATTATACTGCATAGAGGACTATATGGACTATATACCATTTTGGTGCAGATACGATCTTTTGATCGCCCGTCATTGCGTTTTAATGCAATGTCGCGGCGACCAAAAGAACGTAATTCTGGCGTTTTGACTTTTTTTCCTCAGTACGCAGTTTAGCGATCAGGTTAATCCTTTTTTCAGTGATAGATTGGGCAATTCTGAAAGCGGCAATATCAAATGTATGTTTGATTTTTTTATTGTTTTATTTTGAATGGGACAAATAGGGGGGGTGATTTGAACTTTTAGATTTTTTTTTATTTTCTTAATAATTTTTTAATTTTTACTTTTGGCATGCTTCAATAGTCTCCATTGGAGACTAGAAGCTGCCATAACTAGATCGGCTCTGCTACATAGAGGCAATGATCAGATCGACTCTATATAGAATTACTCACTTGCTATGAGCGCCGACTACTGGGAGGCGCTCACAGCAAGCTGGCACTGACAACCATAGAGGTCTCCAGGAGACCTTAGGATGTCATGCCAACACACCAGTGACCCGCGATCACGTGACGGGGGTCACCGGTGTGCGTTTTTCAGGCGCAATTGCCAGAAGCGTGATTTAAATGCTGCTGTCAGCTTTTGACAGCGGCATTTAACGGGTTAATAGCCGCGGGTGGATTGCGATTCCTTCCACAGCTATTGTGGGCACATGTCAGCTGTTCAAAACAGCTGACATGTCCCGGGAAAGATGTGGGCTCCCCACCAGAGCCCACATCAAAGGGAGGGACTCCGACATTGGCGTAAATGTATGCCCGATGTTGGAAAGGAGTTAATATATACAACGCATTAGAATGCTGCATATGAGGGCTTTAAAGTACTGGTCTTACCTCCTATGGGAAAAATTGGTGAGAATTCCTTTTGCGTGGATCGTGGACCCACTGTGTCACGGTCTAGGCTTACCTAATAAAGTCCTGGCTAAGCAGCTATCTTGTTTTGGCTAGAGCCCCTGATGGTGGAGTTCGACTTGAGCTGCAGGTAGCCACCAGATACCACTCCTAGACCATGATACTGCAGATGCTGACCCCAGAGCTCAGGAACGCAGACCTGGACACGGGCTCGGAGTCACAGGCAGGACAGGATTTGGACACTGTTCAGACAACACAAGTTCTGGGTCATCGGACAAACTGGACACTGACTCGGAGTCACTGGCAGGACAGGATTCGGATAATGGAACAGGCTCAGGTAGTAAAGACTCTTGAACGTTAACCAGGACACACACTGCTGCTGGATCAAGTATTTTATATATAGCGAGAGACGTAAACAACAGTCTCCCTCCACTGTCTGTACCACATAGAGACCAGAATATAGCAAATACATTTTGTGGTTTAAAACATAACTTTTACTAGCTGGTTTATATAAAAAGGTTTTCACCTCAATACACATTCAGTGAACCAATACACTAGTGCACAAATATATCAAAAAACAAGAAAAAAAAGATGAAAAAAACACATATTTCTGTTCCGCATCTGGGATAAATTACAGACCATACAACTCCCAGTTTGGGAAGAAGAAAAATGTATCTGTCACACCAGCTAAATCATTCATGTGAATCAACAAGAAGCCTAAAATCCCAAATGGGAAACTCTATTAAGCTTAAAGAAACACATTGTTCACATATATCAATCAGTAGTTGTAAGAAAAATGAACAGTCTCACCACTTTTCATCCTTAGTTACAATTTCAAGACATAGGGGGTCCCGGCAATATTCCTGTCAGTCACTATTATGAGGCTGAACCTGGCACCCCAAGACTCCTGCCCTTACAAGCGGCGGCTGATTGTTATGTTACATAATCCCTGTTTCCAATGTTACATGAGCCCCATGAGCGCACCTTACAATGGGGCAGCGGAAGCGTCGTAAGACTGCTTCCGCTGCCCACGTCGGGCATTATCGGCACGACGCATAGCGACGGCCCCGTGCCGACGCTAGTGTGAAAACAGCCTAAGGGCCCATTTTCAAAGAGAAGGTCAGAGGTCTCTTAATAGTCTGTTTACACAGGCCAAAGGAGCTTCAAAGGAGCACTGAACAATTAGTAACAGACCTTTCAGTGGCATAGGCAGCTTTTGGTCTTGGCAGTACAACAACACTTTATGTTAAAGATGCGCTGTCGAGTTAGAGGATCTTTTATGCAAACCAAAAGATCTTTTCACCTGACAAACAAGCATTTTACCCATTGGTCAGATTATCAGCATACTGTTTAGACTGAATGATTATTACAAAACAATTTCTAGAAAAGCTCATTCATGATCATCATGCAGTGTAAATGCACATTACCAGTCTTCTAACCACAATCTTCTGATCATCAGCATGTACTCAATGACATGTTAAGCTACTTTCACACTAGCGTTAACTGCAATACGTCGCAAATGCGTCATTTTGCCGAAAAAACGCATCCTGCAAAAGTGCTTGCAGGATGCGTTTTTTCTGCATTGACTAACATTAGCGACGCATTTGCGACGCATTGTCACACGTCGCAACCGTCGTGCGACGGTTGCGCCGTGCTGTGGCGGACCGTCGGGACCAAAAAACGTTACATGTAACGTTTTTTGCTCCCGACGGTCCGCTTTTTCCGACCGCGCATGCGCGGCCGGAACTCCGCCCCCACCTCCCCGCACTTCCCCGCACCTCACAATGGGGCAGCGGATGCGCTGGAAAAATGCTTCCGCTGCCCCCGTTGTGCGGCGGAGACAACGCTAGCGTCGGGAACCTCGGCCCGACGCACCGCGACGGACCGAGCCAGACGCTAGTGTGAAAGAAGCCTTAGGGAGAATAAAAAATTAAGTGATTTGCGACAAACAGTCTTTAACTACATTTGCCATATTTTTAATAAATGTAATCTACGCCTGGTATGAGCAGACCTAGATTTGCACTATTCTCCGGCATTCTTTTTAAAGCAAATCTGTCACTAGGTGTTTGTTATGTAATCTGAGAACAGCATGATGTAAGGGCAGAGAGCCCGATTCCAGCAATGTGTCACTTACTGGACTACTTTGTGCAATTATGATAAAATCCCCGGTTTCTCTTCTGTAGAGATAGCAATGCTATGAATGCGGAGTTCTGCATAACCTCACCCACAGACCTGATTGGCATCTCACTATGTACAGTGTACATTGTCTGCACGCTGCCAGTCAGATTAGCTGGACTGCCTGGCACATGACATCTAGTCCTGCAGCGACACCACAATCCAGCCAGGATGTTATGCCCCGTATATTTAGAGCAGATACATTTTCCATGGGGCAAGATAAATAACTGACAAAAAACAGGATCATGGATGATCCAAATGCAGGGGAATATAGATGGATAAGAATAGGCAGTCATACCTGGAGTTGCGACCAGAAGTCACCAGTTGATCAGTCACTTATCACTGTCTCAATAGACCAATTACAATATTGGACAATGAGAGTATAAAAGATCATGAGGAGCAAACCCTGGTTGTGGTCCAGGAAAAATTGCTAAAACCGGTCAACTCATATAATGATCAGATAATGATCGAGATTATACAGTAATAAAGTTAAGGTGACAGTGGTGAACAGTGAACACATTCCCATATAGGAGACTTCCTTACAACTATGACCAACCCCATAGTAGTGAGATATGACATATATAGGGAATAAAAGGAACATCCTCACCTATCTGACACTCATAGGCGGATAGGTCCTCAACCATTCTCCAGACGGTCCAAGGTGAGGAACAAGAGAATAGCCCTACATATCCCTACGACGGGATACAAAAACCTAAGACTCCATTTGCTTCCGCCCTGACAAGGGCAGTCCACAGCCAGCCCTGATAAGGAAGCCCTGCACTCTACCTAGGTGCGTCCCAACACATTTCTTCCCTGGAGTCTTCAGGGAACAATTGTGCAGCTTACAGGGAACCTGTCAGCAGGATTGTGCACAGTAACCTACAGACAGTGTCAGGTCAGTGCTGTAAGGCTGGTTTCACATTTGCAGACGAGGGCTTTGCGGAGGACTGCAAAGTTCCTCCGTTAAGCCCCGCCCACTGCTGCACCTCTTCCTTCAGCTCCGCCTACTTGTGCATGTGTTCTGCGTACCCTATCTTTAACATTGGGTACGCAGGCCATGCGGATGTATGCGGATGCCTCCGCATGTGTCGTCTTGATGAACATGTTGCATTTTGTTGCGGTCGGTGCAGATTCAAAACGACGCATGCCGAGGCATCCGCATACATCCGCATGGCCTGCGTACCCAATGTTAAAGATAGGGTACGCAGAACACATGCACAAGTAGGCGGAGCTAAAGGAAGATGCGCAGCAGTGGGAGGGGCTTAATGGAGGAAGAAGGCTGCCGTCCGCAGCCCTGCCAAACGCTAGTGTGAAGCTAGCCTTATACTAATTAAAATGATACCTTGGTTGATAAAATTCGTCTTATGGTTTAATCTTTATTTTCCGTTTTGAGTTAATGATATGCTCGTGCCCTGGGGCGGCCTGTGGGGGGTATTTATGTGGTGCTCTGAATAGATATTCATAATGCAGACTGCTGACAGGTCACTGATCCCTCACTTGACCAGCCCCCTAGTTTACATAATGAATATCTATACATGGCACCTGCTCTGCAGCATAATTGCATGTTTCATGTCCCAATAATACATGTTCCTGATGTTATTCAGCTAGAAAAAAAAAGAAAATCAATTTGAAAATGGCACCCGCCGTGCATGCGCAGCAGCAGCTATCGGTGTATTTAGCTGTGATCCGGCAGCTGTTACTACGCATGCGCCGGCGCCGCCATCTTACTGGTAAAGGAAAAAAAAAAAATCCTAGATGGCACCGCCCGTGCCTGCGCAGTAGAAGCTCTCGGCTATCTTTTGTGACCGCAACTTATGACTGATTAGAAGTAATGGTCACAAGTGTTCAATTCAAGACTACAGTGGGTACGGAAAGTATTCCGACCACTTTACATTTTTCACTCTGTTTCATTGCAGCCATTTGGTAGATTCAAAAAAGTTCATTTTTTTTCTCATTAACCCCTTTACCCCCAAGGGTGGTTTGCACCTTAATGACCGGGCCAATTTTCACAATTCTGACCACTGTCCCTTTATGAGGTTATAACTCTGGAACGCTTCAATGGATCCTGATAATTCTGACACTGTTTTCTCGTAACATATTGTACTTCATGATAGTGGTAAAATTTCTTTGATATTACCTGCCTTTGTGAAAAAATCGGAAATTTGGCGAAAATGTCACAATTTTCCAACTTTGAATTTTTATGCAATTAAATCACAGAGATATGTCACACAAAATACTTAATAAGTAACATTTCCCACATGTCTACTTTACATCAGCACAATTTTGGAACCAATTTTTTTTGTTAGGGAGTTATAAGGGTTAAAAGTTGACCAGCAATTTCTCATTTTTACAACACCATTTTTTTTAGGGACCACATCTCATTTGAAGTCATTTTGAGGGGTCTATATGATAGAAAATACCCAAGTGTGACACCATTCTAAAAACTGCACCCCTCAAGGTGCTCAAAACCACATTCAAGAAGTTTATTAACCCTTCAGGTGTTTCACAGGAATTTTTGGAATGTTTAACACCTTAATCCCATATGACGTACTATCCCGTCAAGGTGACCTGGGACTTAATTCCCAGTGACGGGATAGTACGTCATATGCGATTGGCTGTGCTCACGGGAGGAGCGTGGCCGTTCGCGGCCGGGTGTCAGCTGCCTATCGCAGCTGACATCCGGCACTATGTGCCAGGAGTGGTCACGGACCGCCCCCGGCACATTAACTCCCGGCACACCGCGATCAAACATGATCGCGGTGTGCCGGCGGTACAGGGAAGCATCGCGCAGGGAGGGGGCTCCCTGCGGGCTTCCCTGAGACCCCCGGAGCAACGCGATGTGATCTCGTTGCTGCGAGGCTCTCTTAGGCTACTTTCACACTAGCGTCGGGAACAACCCGTCGCTGTGCGTCGGGCCGACGTTCCCGACGCTAGCGTGGTCTCCGCCGCACAACGGGGGCAGCGGATGCATTTTTCCCACGCATCCGCTGCCCCATTGTGAGGTGCGGGGAAGTGCGGGGAGGTGGGGGCGGAGTTGCGGCCGCGCATGCGCGGTCGGAAAAAGCGGACCGTTGGGAGCAAAAAACGTTACATGTAACGTTTTTTTCTCCCGACGGTCCGCTACCACACGCCAAAGCGTCGCAAAACGGACGCACCGTTTGGCAATGCGTCGCAAATGTGTCGCTAATGTTAGTCTATGACGAAAAAACTTATCCAGCAAGAGCTTTTGCTGGATGCGTAGTTTCGGCAAAACGACGCATTTGCGACGTATTGCAGTTAACGCTAGTGTGAAAGTAGCCTTACCTCTCCTCCCTGCAGCAGGCCCGGATCCAAAATGGCCGCGGCATCCGGGTCCTGCAGGGAGTGAGGTGGCTTACCAAGTGCCTGCTCAGAGCAAGCTCTTGGTAAACCTGCAGCACTGTAAGTCAGATCGCCGATCTGACAGAGTGCTGTGCAAACTGTCAGATCAGCGATCTGTGATGTCCCCCCCTGGGACAAAGTAAAAAAAAAAAATTTCCACATGTGTAAAAAAAAAAAAAAAAAAAAAAACCTAAATAAAGAAGAAAAAAATATTATTCCTATAAATACATTTCTTTATCTAAATAAAAAATAAAATAATAAAAGTACACATATTTAGTATCGCCGCGTCCGTAACGACCCAACATATAAAACTGTCCCACTAGTTAACCCCTTCAGTGAACACCGTAGGAAAAAAAAAAAAAAACGAGTCAAAAACACCGGATTACGTACCGGTAATGCTCTTTTATAGAGCCACGACAGCACCCACTGAGAGAGGGGATCCGCCCCTAGGAACAGGAAACCCTACGGAGAGATAAAAGGGGCGGTCCCCCTCGCTCCCACAGTTTGGGTTACAGAGATTGCGAGGAACCGCCCACCAGTTTTAATATGTCATTCTATATCAACATTTTATCTTAACTAAATTACGTATATTTACAAGAACCAAATCACCCTTAATAGTGCTCATATGCAAACTAATATATATAAGGGAGGGAAGTGAAGGGGTGCTGTCGTGGCTCTATAAAAGAGCATTACCGGTACGTAATCCGGTGTTTTCTCTTCGCCACGACAGCACCCACTGAGAGACTTTCAGAGATAGTTATTTGGGGGGGATTATCGTGTTAAGAACTGATCTACCGAAACACAAGTCAGTGGAGGCAGATAAATCTAGTCTATAGTGACTATAGAAGGTAGTAGGAGATGACCAAGTTGCGGCCTTACATATGAGTTCTATTGGAACCTCCCCTCGCTCTGCCCAGGATGATGCTATCGCCCGGGTGGAGTGTGCCTTTACAGTCTCAGGTGGATCTTCCCCTCTAGACGAATAGGCCAGGTATATCGCCTCCCGAATCCATCGGGATAATGTGCCTTTTGTAACACCAGCTCCTTTCCTCTGACCCTGGAAGGAAACAAAGAGAGCCCTGCTCTTCCTCCAGGGACTAGTCCTGTCTAGATAGGTTATTACGGCCCTTCTCACATCTAAAGTATGGTACTTTTCTTCTTCCTGATTTGTAGGGTTATCATAGAAGGTAGGAAGAAGAATTTCTTGAGATCTATGGAATTTAGTACACATTTTAGGCAAGTAGGAAGGGTCTGTTTTTAGGACAATCCTATCTGGCAATATTGACATGAACGGAGGATCTACTGATAGTGCCTGTATGTCACTTACCCTTCTTGCCGACACTAAGGCGAAAAGAAGAGCAGTCTTGAGGGAGACATGTTTAATGTGAGCAGAATGTAGAGGCTCAAATGGGTGATCTGTTAAGGCTTCAAGGACCAGACTAACATCCCAAGGAGGTGAGTTGGGAATATGGACCGGTTCTGTTCTCTGGCAGGCTGAGATGAATCTGGATATCCATCTATTTCCCGCAACGTTGTGAGTATACAAAGCCCCTAGCGCGGAAACTTGCACTCTTAAGGTGTTAACTGAGAGGCCTAAATCACGTCCTCTTTGGAGAAATTCAAGAATAATAGGAACTGGAATTTCATTTGACAGGGCTGAGGGATAGAGGCTTAGAAATTTCTTCCATATTTTTACATAGATCGATGTAGTGGATCTTTTCCTACTCAGCAATAGGGTATCAATTACTTTATCAGAGAAGCCCCTTAGTTTCAACAGCTGCCTCTCAAATCCCAGGCTGTCAACCGTAGACCCTTCACATGAGGGTGGTTGAAGGGCCCCTGGAAAAGCAGATCTTGATTCTCTGGGAGAATCCATGGGTCCGAGACGGACATGGCTCTGAGCAGGGAAAACCATGGTCTTTTTGGCCAGAATGGGGCGATTAAGATTATATTCGCTCTGTCCTCTCTTATCTTCCTGATTACTGTTGGAAGAAGAATCATCGGGGGAAAGGCATATGCTTTCCGAAATGTCCATGGAATCTGGAGGGCGTCGAGAACATCGGGGTTGTCGGTTCGGAACATTGAGGCGAATGTTTTTACTTGCCTGTTGTCTCTTGTGGCGAAGAGATCTATGTCGGGTATACCCCATTTGATAGTTATCATTTTGAATATCCGACGATTTAACACCCACTCCCCCTGATGGAGGGTATGACGACTGAGAAAGTCTGCTTTTGCGTTGTCTATCCCTCGGACATGTAGTGCTGATAAGGACAGAAGATGATCTTCGGCTATAGTCAAGATGTTTTCGGCTATAGACATGAGAGTGCCTGATCTCGTTCCGCCTTGATGGTTGACGTAAGCCACTGATGTCATGTTGTCTGAGAGTACCCTGGTATGTGTTCCGTGCAACTGTGGGAGGAATTCACATAGGGCATGATAGATGGCTTTTAGTTCTTTTTTATTAGACAAGTCGTCTAATTCTGTAACCGACCACAGCCCCTGGACAACCTGGTCCCCCAAGTGTGCACCCCAACCATGAGGGCTGGCATCCGTAAAAATTATGTTTGAGGGTTTAACCTCCCAGGGAACCCCACTAACTAGATGATCTGGTTGTAGCCACCAGGTTAGGGATTGGATTACGTCATTAGAAAGGGAAATTTTACCGTCTAATCGCCCTTGTAATTTTATCTCCTCATGTAAAATTGTATACTGTAAGCACCTTGAGTGGAACTGGGCCCATGGAACCGCTGGGATACATGACGTGAAGGAGCCAAATAAGGACATGCCTTCCCGGAGGGAAATTATAGGTTTATCTAGTACAGACTGGACTTTATTTCTAACTGTTAATTGTTTAGATTCCGGGAGAAAACATTTTTGACTTACGGAATCTAATATGATTCCCAAAAATACCTGGCGAGTAGTCGGGATCAGCCTAGATTTTTCCCAATTTATTAACCATCCCAAGTTCTGCAAGGATGAAATCATATGACATAATCTTTGCTGACATTGTGAGGGGGATTTTCCCACTACTAGAAGGTCGTCTAAGTATGGGATTATGAGGGTGTCTTTTAATCTTAGATAAGACATGACCTCTGACATTAGTTTAGTGAATACCCTTGGAGCAATCGCTAGTCCGAAGGGCATTGCCGTATACTGAAAGTGCCGTATACATCCATTCAATACAACCGCTACGCGGAGAAACTGCTGATGTTCTTTAAAGATTGGTAGATGATAATACGCATCTTTCAAGTCCAGAACTGCCATAAAGCAATGGGGAAACAGGAGTTTTACGGTGGATCGAATAGATTCCATTTTAACCCCTTCCCGACCCATGACGCCTATGCGGCGTCATGGAATGATCGCGTCCCTGCAGATCGGGTGAAGGGGTTAACTCCTATTTTACCCGATCTGCAGGGAGAGGGGGAGTGGTACTTCAGCCCAGGGGGGGTGGCTTCACCCCCCCGTGGCTACGATCGCTCTGATTGGCTGTTGAAAGTGAAACTGCCAATCAGAGCGATTTGTAATATTTCACCTAAAAAACTGGTGAAATATTACAATCCAGCCGCTGCAATACCATCGGCCATGGCTGGAAAACCTGAAGTGACCCCCCCCACCCCACCGATCGCCCCCCCAGTGCTCCGTTATGGGGTCCGGTCCCCTCCGTCCTGTGCTCCGCTCCCCCGTCCTCCTGCCCGCTCCCCCCCTGCTCCTATGTCACCCCCCGGTGCTCCGACGCCCCCCCCGTGCCCCGATCTCCCCCCCCTTATACTTACCTAGGCTCCCGGTGTCGGTCCGTCTCCTCGCTGGGCGCCGCCATCTTCCAAAATGGCGGGCGCATGCTCAGTGCGCCCGCCGAATCAGCCGGCTGGCTGATTCATTACAGGTACATTTTGATCGCTGTGGTAGTTTCTAACACAGCGATCAAAATAAAAAAATAATAAATAAACCCCCCCCCCTTTATCACCCCCATAGGTAGGGACAATAATAAAATAAAGAAAATATTTTTTTTTCTTTTTCCACTAGGGTTAGAACTAGGGTTAGAACTAGGGGTAGGGTTAGGGTTACGGGTAGGGTTAGGGTTAGGGTTATGGCATGTACACACAGAGCGGATCGGCCGCGGATCCGCAGCAGATCGGCCGTGGATCCGCAGCGGATCCGCAGCGGATCGGCAGCGGATCCGCAGGGGATCGGCCGCGGATCCGCAGCGGATCGGCCGCGGATCCGCAGCGGATCGGCAGCGGATCGGCAGCGGATTGGCAGCGGATTGGCCGCGGATTGGCCGCGGATCCGCAGCGGATTGGCCACTGCGAATTCGAAGCAGTTTTCCATCAGGTTTACAGTACCATGTACACCTAAGGAAAACCAAATCCGCTGTGCCCATGGTGCGGAAAATTCCGTGCAGAAACGCTGCATTGTATTTTCCGCAGCATGTCAATTCTTTGTGCGGATTCCGCAGCGTTTTACACCTGTTCCTCAATAGGAATCCGCAGGTGAAATCCGCACAAAAAAACACTGGAAATCTGCTGTAAATCCGCAGGTAAAACGCAGTGCCTTTTACCTGCAGATTTTTCAAAAATCGTGCGGAAAGATCTCACACGAATCCGCAACGTGGGCACATAGCCTTAGGGTTAGGGTTGGAATTAGAGTTAGGGTTGGAATTAGGGCTAGGGTTTGAAATAGGGTTAAGATTAGGCTTGTGGTTAGGGTTACGGATAGGGTTAGGGGTGTGTTGGGGTTACAGTTGTGGTTAGGGTTGGGATTAGGGTTACGGTTGGGATTAGGGTTGGAATTAGGGTTACGGGTGTGTTGCGGTTAGGGTTGTGGTTAGGGGTGTGTTGGGGTTAGGGTTGTGATTAGGGTTATGGCTACAGTTGGGATTAGGATTAGGGGTTTGTTGGGGTTAGTGTTGAAGTTAGAATTGAGGGGTTTCCACTGTTTAGGCACATCAGGGGTCTCCAAACGCAACATGGCGCCACCATTGATTCCAGCCAATCTTGCGTTCAAAAAGTCAAATGGTGCTCCCGCCCTTCCAAGCCCCGACGTGCGCCCAAACAGTGGTTTACCCCCACATTTGGGGTACCAGCGTACTCAGGACAAACTGGGCAACAACTGTTGGGGTCCAATTTCTCCTGTTACCCTTGCAAAAATAAAAAATTACTTGCTAAAACATAATTTTTGAGGAAAGAACAATTATTTTTTATTTTCACGGCTCTGCGTTATAAACTTCTGTGAAGCACTTGGGGGTTGAAAGTGCTCACCACACATCTAGATAAGTTCCTTGGGGGGTCTAGTTTCCAAAATGGGGTCACTTGTGGGGTGTTTCTACTGTTTAGGCACATCAGGGGCTCTGCAAATGCAATGTGACGCCCGCAGACCATTCCATCAAAGTCTGCATTTCAAATGTCACTACTTCCCTTCCGAGCCCTGACGTGTGCCCAAACAGTGGTTTACCCCCACATATGGGGTATCAGCGTATTCACAACAAACTGGGCAACAAATATTGGGGTCCAAATTCTCCTGTTACCCTTGTGAAAATAAAAAATTGCTTGCTAAAACATCTTTTTTGAGGAAAGAAAAATGATTTTTTATTTTCACGGCTCTGCGTTGTAAACTTCTGTGAAGCACTTGGGGGTTGAACGTGCTCACCACACATCTAGATAAGTTCCTTGGGGGGTCTAGTTTCCAAAATGGGGTCACTTGTGGGGGGTTTCTACTGTTTAGGCATATCAGGGGCTCTGCAAACGTAACATGATGCCCGCAGACCATTCCATCAAAATCTGCATTCCAAAACGTCACTACTTCCCTTCCGAGCCCCGGCATGTGCCCAAACAGTGGTTTACCCCCACATATGGGGTATCAGCGTACTCAGGAGAAACTGGACAACAACTTTTGGGGTCCAATTTCTCCTGTTACTCTTGCAAAAATAAAAAATTCTGGGCTAAAAAAATATTTTTGAGGAAAGGAAACACATTTATTATTTTCACGGCTCTGCGTTATAAACTTCTGTGAAGCACTTGGGGGTGCAAAGTGCTCACCACACATCTAGATAAGTTCCCTTGGGGGTCTAGTTTCCAAAATGGAGTCACTTGTGGGGAGTTCCTACTGTTTAGGCACATCAGGGACTCTGCAAACGCAACCTGATGCCCGCAGAGCATTCCATCAAAGTCTGCATTTCAAAACGTCACTACTTTCCTTCCGAACCCCGACGTGTGCCAAAACAGTGGTTTACCCCCACATATGGGGTATCAGCGTACTCAGGAGAAACTGGACAACAACTTTTGGGGTCCAATTTCTCCTGTTACTCTTGCAGAAATAAAAAAATTCTGGGCTAAAAAAATATTTTTGAGGAAAGGAAACACATTTTTTATTTTCACGGCTCTGCGTTATAAACTTCTGTGAAGCACTTGGGGGTGCAAAGTGCTCACCACACATCTAGATAAAGTTCCCTTGGGGGTCTAGTTTCCAAAATGGAGTCACTTGTGGGGAGTTCCTACTGTTTAGGCACATCAGGGACTCTGCAAACGCAACCTGATGCCCGCAGAGCATTCCATCAAAGTCTGCATTTCAAAACGTCACTACTTTCCTTCCGAACCCCGACGTGTGCCAAAACAGTGGTTTACCCCCACATATGGGGTATCAGCGTACTCAGGAGAAACTGGACAACAACTTTTGGGGTCCAATTTCTCCTGTTACCCTTGGGAAAATAAAAAATTGTGGGCTAAAAAATCATTTTTGAGAAAAGAAAAATTATTTTTTATTTTCATGGCTCTGCGTTATAAACTTCTGTGAAGCACTTGGGGGTTCAAAGTGCTCACCACACATCTAGATTAGTTCCTTGGGAGGTCTAGTTTCCAAAATGGGTTCACTTGTGTGGGAGCTCCAATGTTTAGGCACACAGGGGCTCTCCAAACGCGACATGGTGTCCGCTAATGATTGGAGCTAATTTTCCATTCAAAAAGTCAAATGGCACGCCTCCCCTTCCGAGCCTTGCCGTGCACCCAAACAGTGGTTTACCCCCACATATGAGGTATCGGCATACTCAGGAGAAATTGCCCAACTAATTTTAGGATCCATTTTATCCTGTTGCCCATGTGAAAATGAAAGAATTGAGGCTAAAAGAAATTTTGTGTGAAAAAAAAGTACTTTTTCATTTTTGCGGATCAATTTGTGAAGCACCTGGGGGTTTAAAGTGCTCACTATGCCTCTAGATGAGTTCCTTGGGGGGTCTAGTTTCCAAAATGGGGTCACTTGTGGAGGAGCTCCAATGTTTAGGCACACAGGGGCTTTCCAAACGCGACATGGTGTCCGCTAACGATGGAGATAATTTTTCATTCAAAAAGTCAAATGGCGCTCCTTCCCTTCCGAGCCTTACCATGTGCCCAAACAGTAGTTTACCCCCACATGTGAGGTATTGGTGTACTCAGGAGAAATTGCCCAACAAAATTTAGGATCCATTTTATCCTGTTGCCCATGTGAAAATGAAAAAATTGAGGCTAAAATAATTTTTTTGTGAAAAAAAAGTACTTTTTCATTTTTACCCCCACATATGAGGTATCGGCGTACTCAGGACAAATTGGACAACAACGTCCGTGGTCCAGTTTCTCCTTTTACCCTTGGGAAAATAAAAAAATTGTTGCTAAAAGATCATTTTTGTGACTAAAAAGTTAAATGTTCATTTTTTACTTCCATGTTGCTTCTGCTGCTGTGAAACACCTGAAGGGTTAATAAACTTCTTGAATGTGGTTTTGAGCACCTTGAGGGGTGCAGTTTTTAGAACGGTGTCACTTTTGGGTATTTTCAGCCATATAGAACCCTCAAACTGACTTCAAATGTGAGGTGGTCCCTAAAAAAAATGGTTTTGTAAATTTTGTTGTAAAAATGAGAAATCACTGGTCAAATTTTAACCCTTATAACTTCCTAGCAAAAAAAAAATTTGTTTCCAAAATTGTGCTGATGTAAAGTATACATGTGGGAAATGTTATTTATTAACTATTTTGTGTCACATAACTCTCTGGTTTAACAGAATAAAAATTCAAAATGTGAAAATTGCGAAATTTTCAAAATTTTTGCCAAATTTCCGTTTTTTTCACAAATAAACTCAGAAATTATCGACCTAAATTTACCACTAACATGAAGCCCAATATGTCACGAAAAAACAATCTCAGAATCGCTAGGATCCGTTGAAGCGTTCCTGAGTTATTACCTCATAAAGGGACACTGGTCAGAATTGCAAAAAACGGCAAGGTCATGAAGGGGTTAAAGGTTTGATTTTCTAAGAAGGTGTTCAGTTTTTTAAGATTTATGATGGTTCTGAATGATCCATCAGGTTTTGTAATCAGAAATAGCGGGGAATAGAATCCTTTCCCCTCCTGAAGAAATGGAACCTCCACCAAAACTCCTTTGGATAGAAGATTCATTACTTCTTGCTGTAATGCCTCCTGTTGGGACTGTGATTTTAAAGAAGTCAATAGAAATGAGTCCGAAGGGACTCGGGCAAATTTTAACTTTAAGCCAGAGGTGACGAGACTATTCGCCCAAACGTTCGATGTTATTCTTCTCCATTGGTCTGAGAAGGAGGATAATCTACCTCCCACAGGTAGATCTGCCCTAACGGGGCTTGTCTTCAGTTTTAAAAGGGCGCTTCCCAAAGAAGGCACCCCTTTGTTTGGCATCTCTAGGGGTCCAGCGATCTTGGTTTTTAAAATCTTTTCTCTTATTAAATATGGGCTTCCGGAACGCTTTCCTATAGAATGGAAGGTAATTGTTATTAGGGAAGCCCTTCTTTCTTTCTCCCGCTTTAGTTAAAATTTCGTCCAGTTTGGTACCAAACAGGTACTCACCCTGGCATGGGAGGCCACATAATTTGGACTTCGTCTGGGGATCGCCTTTCCAGCCCTTAACCCATAGGGCTCTACGTGCCGCATTTGTGAGACCTGCCGATTTGGCCGCCAGACGTATAGAGTCGGCAGATGAATCTGCCAGGAAGGCTGTAGCCCCTCTAATTAAGGGTATAGAGGACAACAGTTTGTCTCTAGAAAGACCACTTTTAAGCCCTTCCTCTGTCACTCAGCCAGACCAACATGGACCTAGCGGTGCATGTAGCAGAGATAGATGGCCTAAATGCTCCCGTACACGACTCCCAGGCTCTTTTTAATAGTGAGTCGGCTTTACGGTCTAACGGGTCCTGTAATGAGCCTGAATCCTCCACAGGCAGCAAAGACTTTTTGGATGTGGATGCTACCGCCGCGTCCACTTTTGGCGCTTTTGTCCATGTTGAAAACTCTTCATCATTGAAGGGATACCGTCTTTTTGAGGATGGAGGTAATCCTCTTTGGCCCTGGCTTTCCCACTCTTTTTTGACTAACGATTTTATCGCTGCTATCACCGGAAAAGAGGGCCTTTTCTTTTCTGATAGACCGGCAAACATAATATCCTGCTGTGTCTTAGGGACTTTAGGATCCTCAATGCCCATAGTATTACAGACGGACCTGACAAGGTTGTCAATACTATCAGTGGGAAAGCACATATCCTGGTCCTCATCTGAGGAAACGTATTCGTGGGAGATGTCAGAGTCCGCTTTCTCCCTATCCGAAGATGGGTCAGATATAGGGGATTCATATCCTCTTTTACTTTTGGCACGCGGTTCTTTATCAGAACGCTGTAAGGCTTGTAACTCCTGTCTTATCATGAGTCTGATGTCCTCTGATTTGACCGAGGCTTCCTGCCGTAAGGTAGAAGCAATACATGATTTACAAAGTCTCTTTTTGTAACTATCCGGGAGGGGGTGGAGACATAACGCACACTGCTTGTGCTTCGTTTTTTCAGTTTTCTTTCCCTAGGCGTATAGAAGGAAAGGGAACACCAGTCAGCTTATGAGGGTAGATGCACACTTACCCCAGTGAAGCTTTTACGGTACCGATTGACGAGGAGGAGATTTAGGTGGAGAACCGGCTTTTTTCCTGGAGGATCCGCTCTGTTTAGAGCGACTGCTGCTGCCCCGTGCACGTGGGGTAGATGCGGTGTCTTCTACAGAAAGCATCGCAGGGATCTGCGATGAATCCATTGTGGACACCGGGTGCTTGTGCCGGCGTCCTTTTACATGGGGGCCGCCATCTTCTTCCGGTTGAACCCGGAAGTGCTAATCACTTCCGGGTCGCGGCCATACTGTATGCACCCGCGCTGCCACCGGCATCAGCGCGGGTGCCGTCCACCTCCTCCCTCATCCCGGAGTTAACTTCTGGACTCCCGGGAAAGTATTGGAGCTCCACGCCGCATGAGCGCTCGCCAAAGCGCAGCGCTTACCTCACCCCGGCGCTAGGTCCTGCAGACTGACCGAGTGGATTTCCATGAGCCAGGAACCCCTGTAGTTCTGGCCTCATGGTGTCTGCCAGCAGAGGGGGGAAGCTGAGAAGAGGACCCCCGACGCTGCATCCAGCTCTGGAGCCCTTGCCGTCCTCACAGGTAAACTGCGCAAGCGGCATCCAGGCTAGGCATCCTCTTCTCCGTGGATTCCCATAGGAACAGGAAACCAAACTGTGGGAGCGAGGGGGACCGCCCCTTTTATCTCTCCGTAGGGTTTCCTGTTCCTAGGGGCGGATCCCCTCTCTCAGTGGGTGCTGTCGTGGCGAAGAGAAAAACAACGCTTTATTATCATACCGCCGAACAAAAAGTGGAATAACACGCGATCAAAAAGACGGATATAAATAACCATGGTACCGCTGAAAACGTCATCTTGTCCCGCAAACAACGAGCCGCCATACAGCGTCATCAAAGAAAAAAGAAAAAGTTATAGTCCTCAGAATAAAGCGATGCCAAAATAATTATTTCATCTATAAAATAGTTTTTATCATATAAAAGCGTCAAAACAAAAAAATGATATAAATGAGGTATCGCTGTAATCGTACTGACCCGAAGAATAAAAATGCTTTATCAATTTTACCAAACGTGGAACGGTATAAACGCCTCCCCCAAAAGAAATTCATGAATAGCTGGATTTTGGTCATTCTACCTCACAAAAATCGGAATAAAAAGCGATCAAAAAATGTCTCATGCCCGGAAATGTTACCAATAAAAACGTCAACTCGTCCCGCAAAAAACAAGACCTCACATGACTCTGTGGACCAAAATATTGAAAAATTATAGGTCTCAAAATCTGGAGACGCAAAAACTTTTTTGCTATAAAAAGCGTCTTTTAGTGTGTGACGGCTGCCAATCATAAAAATCCGCTATAAAAAAATGCTATAAAAGTAAATCAAACCCCCCTTCATATCACCCCCTTAGTTAGGGAAAAATAATAAAATTATAAAAAATGTATTTATTTCCATTTTCCCATTAGGGTTAGGGCTAGGGTTAGGGCTAGGGTTAGGGCTAGGGTTGGGGCTAGGGTTAGGGCTGGAACTAAAGTTAGGGTTGGGGCTAAAGTTAGGGTTAGGGTTGGGGCTAAAGTTAGGGTTTGGATTACATTTATGGTTGGGATTAGAGTTAGGGGTGTGTCAAGGTTAGGGGTGTGGTTAGGGTTACCGTTGGGATTAAGGTTAGGGGTGTGTTTGGATTAGGGTTTCAGTTAGAATTGGGGAGTTTCCACTGTTTAGGCACATCAGGGACTCTCCAAACGCGACATGGCATCCGATCTCAATTCCAGCCAATTCTGCATTGAAAAAAGTAAAACAGTGCTCCTTCCCTTCCGAGCTTTCCCGTGCGCCCAAATAGGGGTTTACCCCAACATATGGGGCATCAGCGTACTAGGGACAAATTGGACAACAACTTTTGGGGTCCAAGTTCTCTTGTTACCCTTGGGAAAATATAAATTTGGGGGGCTAAAAATTTTTGTGGGAAAAAAAAATTTTTTATTTTCATGGCTCTGCGTTGTAAACTGTAGTGAAACACTTGGGGGTTCAAAGTTCTCACAACACATCTAGATAAGTTCCTTGGGAGGTCTAGTTTCCAATATGGGGTCACTTGTGGGGGGTTTCTACTGTTTGGGTACATCAGGGGCTCTGCAAATGCAACGTGATGCCTGCAGACCAATCCAAGTCTGCATTCCAAATGGCGCTCCTTCCCTTCCGAGCTCTGCCATGCGCCCAAACAGTGGTTCCCTCCCACATATGGGGTATCAGCATACTGAGGACAAATTGGACAACAACTTTTGGGGTCCAATTTCTCCTATTACCCTTGGGAAAATACAAAACTGGGGGCTAAAAAAATCATTTTTGTGAAAAAAAATATTTTTTATTTTCACGGCTCTGCGTTATAAACTGTAGTGAAACACTTGGGGGTTCAAAGCTCCCAAAACACATCTAGATAAATTCCTTAAGGGGTCTACTTTCCAAAATGGTGTCACGTGTTGGGGGATTTCAATGTTTAGGCACATCAGGGGCTCTTCAAACGCAACATGGCGCCCCATCTTAATTCCAGTCAATTTTGCATTGAAAAGTCAAATGGCGCTCCTTCCCTTCCGAGCTCGGCTATGCGCCCAAACAGTGGTTTACCCCCACATATGGGGTATCGGCATACTCAGAACAAATTGCACAACAACTTTTGGGGTCCAGTTTCTTCTCTTACCCTTGGGAAAATAAAAAATTGGGGGCGAAAAGATAATTTTTGTGAAAAAATATGATTTTTTATTTTTACGGCTCTGCATTATAAACTTCTGTGAAGCACTTGGTGGGTCAAAGTGCTCACCACACATCTAGATAAGTTCCTTAGGGGGTCTACTTTCAAAAATGGTGTCACTTGTGGGGAATTTCAATGTTTAGGCACATCAGGGGCTCTCCAAACGCAACACGGCGTCCCATCTCAATTCCAGTCAATTTTGCATTGAAAAGTCAAATGGCGCTCCTTCCCTTCCGAGCTCTGCCATTTGCCCAAACAGTGGTTTACCCCCACATATGGGGTATCAGCATACTCAGCATAAATTGTACAACAACTTTTGGGGTCCATTTTCTCCTGTTACCCTTGGTAAAATAAAACAAATTGTAGCTGAAATAAATTTTGTGTAAAAAAAAATGTTAAATGTTAATTTTTATTTAAACATTCCAAAAATTCCTGTGAAACACCTGAAGGGTTAATAAACTTCTTGAATGTGGTTTTGAGCACCTTGAGGGGTGCAGTTTTTAGATTGGTGTCACACTTGGGTACTTTCTATCATATAGACCCCTCAAAATGACTTCAAATGAGATGTGGTCCCTAAAAAAAAAATGGTGTTGTAAAAATGAGAAATTGCTGGTCAACTTTTAACCCTTATAACGCCCAAACAAAAAAAAAATGATGGTTCCACAATTGTGCTGATGTAAAGTAGACATGTGGGAAATGTTACCTATTAAGTATTTTGTGTGACATATCTCTGTGATTTAAGGGCATAAAAATTCAAAGTTGGAACATTGCAAAATTTTCAAAATTTTCGCCAAATTTCCGTTTTTTTCACAAATAGACGCAAGTTATATCGAAGAAATTTTACCACTATCATGAAGTACAATATGTCATGAGAAAATGTCAGAATCGCCAAGATCCGTTGAAGCGTTCCAGAGTTATAACCTCATAAAGGGACAGTGGTCAGAATTGTAAAAATTGGCCCGGTCATTAACGTGCAAACCACCCTCGGGGCTTAAGGGGTTAAATAAAAATGAACATTTAACTTTTTTTCACAAAAAATTTACTTCAGCTCCAATTTGTTTTATTTTACCAAGGGTAACAGGAGAAAATAGACCCCAAAAGTTGTTGTACAATTTGTCCTGAGTACGCCGATACCCCATATGTGGGGGTAAACCACTGTTTGGGCGCATGGCAGAGCTCGGAAGCGAAGGAGCGCCATTTGACTTTTCAATGCAAAATTGGCTGGAATTGAGATCGGACGCCATGTTGCGTTTGAAGAGCCCCTGATGTGCCTAAACATTGAAACCCCCCACAAGTAACACCATTTTGGAAAGTAGACCCCCTAAGGAACTAATCTAGATGTGTGGTGAGCACTTTGACCCATTAAGTGATTCACAGAAGTTTATAATGCAGAGCCGTAAAAATAAAAAAATCATATTTTTTCACAAAAATTATCTTTTCGCCCCAATTTTTTATTTTCCCAAGGGTAAGAGAAGAAATTGGACCCCAAAAGTTGTTGTCCAATTTGTCCTGAGTATGCTGATACCCCATATGTGGGGGGGGGGGGGGACCACCGTTTGAGCGCATGGCAGAGCTTGGAAGGGAAGGAGCGTCATTTGGAATGCAGACTTAGATGGATTGGTCTGCAGGCGTCACATTGCGTTTGCAGAGCCCCTAATGTACCTAAACAGTAGAAACCCCCCACAAGTGACCCTATATTGGAATCTAGACCCCCCAATGAACTTATCTAGATGTGTTGTGAGAACTTTGAACCCCCAAGTGTTTCACTACAGTTTATAACGCAGCCGTGAAAATAAAAAATCCTTTTTTTTTCCACAAAAATTATTTTTTAGCCCCCAGTTTTGTATTTTCCCAAGGGTAAAAAAAGAAATTGGACCCCAAAAGTTGTTGTCCAATGTGTCCTGAGTACGTTGATACCCCATATGTTGGGGTAAACCCCTGTTTGGGCGCACGGGAGAGCTCGGAATGGAAGGAACACGGTTTTACTTTTTCAACGCAGAATTGGCTGGAATTGAGATCGGACGCCATGTCGCGTTTGGAGAGCCCCTGATGTGCCTAAACAGTGGAAACCCCCCAATTCTAACTGAAACCCTAATCCAAACACATCCCTAACCCTAATCCCAACGGTAACCCTAACCACACCCCTAACCCTAATCCCAACCCTATTCCCAACCGTAAATGTAATCCAAACCCTAACCCTAACTTTAGCCCCGACCCTAACCCTAACTTTAGCCCCAACCCTAACTGTAGCCTTAACCCTAGCCCCAGCCCTAGCCCCATCTCTAACCCTAGGGAAAATAGAAATAAATTTTTTTAATTTTTCGCTAACTAAGGGGGTGATGAAGGGGGGTTTGATTTACTTTTATAGCGGGTTTTTTTTAGCGGATTTTTATGATTGCTAGCCGTCACACACTGAAAGACGCTTTTTATTGCAAAAAATATTTTTTGCGTTACCACATTTTGAGAGCTATAATTTTTCCATATTTTGGTCCAGAGAATCATGTGAGGTCTTGTTTTTTGCGGGACGAGTTGACGTTTTTATTGGTATCATTTTCCGGCACGTGACATTTTTTGATCGCTTTTTATTCCAATTTTTGTGAGGCAGAATGACCAAAAACCAGCTATTCATGAATTTCTTTTGGGGGAGGCGTTTATACCGTTCCGCGTTTGGTAAAATGGATAAAGCAGTTTTATTCTTCGCGTCAGTACGATTACAGCGATACCTCATTTATATCATTTTTTTATGTTTTGGCGCTTTTATACGATAAAAACTATTTTATAGAATAAATAATTATTTTTGCATCGCTTTATTCTGAGGACTATAACTTTTTTCTTTTTTCTTTCATGATGCTGTATGGCGGCTCGCTTTTTGCGGGACAAGATGACGTTTTCAGCGGTACCATGGTTATTTATATCCGTCTTTTTGATTGCGTGTTATTCCACTTTTTGTTTGGTGGTATGATGATAAAGCGTTGCTTTTTGCCTCTTTTTTTTTTTTTTGCGGTGTTCACTGAAGGGGTTAACTAGTGGGACAGTTTTATAGGTCGGGTCGTTATGGACGCGGCGATACTAAATATGTGTACTTTCATTGTTTGTTTTTTTATTTAGATAAAGAAATGTATTTATAGGAACAATTTTTTTTGGGGGGGAATTCTTTTGGGTAATTTTTCTTTATTTTTTTTTTACACATGTGAATGTTTTTTTTTTTACACTATAACATTGCCCCAGGGGGGGGCATCATGTTACAGTGTAAGATCGCCGATCTGACACTTTGCTGTGCACTGTGTCAGATCGGCGATCTGACATGCACAGCTCCTGGAGGCTTCCCGGCGCCTGCTCTGAGCAGGCGCAGTGAAGCCACCTCCCTGCAGGACCCGGATGCCGTGGCCATCTTGGATCCGGGCCTGCTGCAGGGAGGAAGAGGTAAGAGACTCTCGGAGCAACGCAATCACATCGCGTTGCTCCGGGGGTCTCAGGGAAGCACGCTGGGAGCCCCCTCCCTGCGCGATGCTTCCCTGTACCGCCGGTACACTGCGATCATGTTTAATCGCAGAGTGCCGGGGGTTAATGTGCCGGGGCGGTCCGTGACCGCTCCTGGCACATAGTGCCGGATGTCTGCTGCGATAGTCATTTGACACCCGGCCGCGATCAGCCGCGCTCCCCCCGTGAGCGCAGCCGATCGCGCTGGACATACTATCCCGTCGGTGGTCATACCCCACCTCGACGGAATAGTACGTCCGATGTCAGAAAGGGGTTAATGTACATTCTGCACCCCATCTTGACTGAAAAAAACAGAAATGTAGAAATTTTTGCAAATTTATTAAAAAAGAAAAACTGAAATATCACATAGTCATAAGTATTCAGACCCTTTGCTCGGTATTGAGAAGAAGCACCTTTTGAGCTAGTACAGCCTTGAGTCTTCTTGGGAATGATGCAACAAGTTTTTCACACCTGGATTTGGGGATCCTCTGCCATTCTTCCTTGCAGATCCTGTCCATTTCCATCAGGGTGGATGGTGAACACTGGTGGACAGCCATTTTCAGGTCTCCCCAGAGATTCTCAATTGGGTTTAGGTCAGGGCTCTAGCTGGGCCAGTCAAGAATGGTCACAGAGTTGTTCTGAAGCCACTCCTTTGCTATTTTAGCTGTGTGCTTAGGGTCATTATCTTGTTGGAAGGTGAACCTTCGGCCAAGTCGGAGGTCCAGTGCACTCAGGAAGAGGTTTTCATCCAGATTATTTCTGTACTTGGCCGCATTCATGTTTCCTTCAACAACCAGTCGTCCTGTCCCTGCAGCTGAAAAACAACCCCCAGGGCATGACACTGCCACCACGTTTCACTGTTGGTATTATATTGGGCAGGTGATGAGCAGTATTGGTTTTCTCCACACATGCCACTTAGAATTATCACCAAAAAGGTCTATCTTCATCTCATCAGACCAGAGAATCTTATTTCTCAGTCTGGCAGTCCTTCATGCCTCTGACAAAGGCCTGACTGGTGGAGGGCTGCAGTGATAGTTGACTTTGCGGAACTTTCTCCCATCTCACTATTGCTTCTCTGGACCTCAGTCACAGTGATCTTGGGGTTCTTCTTTACCTCTCTCACCAAGGCTCTTCTCCCATGATTGTTCAGTTTGGCTGGACTGCCAGGTCTAGTAAGACTTCTGGTGGTCCCAATCTTCTACATTTAAGGATTATGGAGGCCACTGTGCTCTTAGGAACATTGAGTACTGCAGACATTCTGTTGTAACCTTGGCCAGATCTGTGCCTTGCCACAATTCTGTCTGAGCTCCTTGACCAGTTCCTTTGACCTCATGATTCTCTTTTGGTCTGACATGCACTGTGAGCTGTGAGGTCTTATATAGACAGGTGTGTGCCTTTCCAAATCAAGTCCTATAAGTTTAAATAAACACAGCTGGATTCCAGTGAAAAAGTAGAACCATCTCAAGGAAGATCACAAGGAAATGGACAGCATGTAACTTAATATGAGTGTCTGAGCAAAAGGCCTGAATACTTATGACAATCTCTTATTTCAGTTTTTCTTTTTTAATAAATTTGCAAAAATTACTACATTTCTGTGTTTTTTTTCAGTCAAGATGGGGTACAGAGTGTACATTAATGAGAAAAAATGAACTTTTTTGAATTTACCAAATGGCTGCAATGAAACAAAGAGCGAAAAATTTAAAGGGGTCTGAATACTTTCCGTACCCTCTGTATAACAGCCAGAACGAGACTCTTAGGCCGTGTTCACACGTTGCGGTTTTTACTGCGGATCCGCAGCATTTTTGACGCTGCGGATCCGCAGCAGTTTTCCATGCGGTGTACAGTACCATGTAAACCTATGGAAAATAAAAACCGCTGTGCACAAGCTATGGAAAAAAACGCTCGGAAACGCAGCGGTTTATTTTCCGCTGCATGTCAATTCTTTGTGCAAATTCCGCAGCGGTTTTACACCTGCTCCATATTAGAAAACCACAGGTGTAAAACTGTGGTAGAATCCACACAAAAACCGCGGTAAATCCGCGATAAATCCGCAGGAAAAACGCAGTGTTTTTGCCCTGCAGATTTATCAAAATCAGTGCGGAAAAATCCGCACACCATTCCGCAGCGTGCACATAGCCTTAGGCTGCCATCACACTAGCAGTATTTGGTCAGTATTTTACAGCAGTATTTGTAAGCCAAAACCAGGAGTGGAACAAATAGAGGAAAAGTATAATAGAAACTTATGCACCACTTCTGCATTTATCACCCACTCCTGGTTTTGGCTACAAATACTGATGTAAAATACTGACCAAATACTGCTAGTGTGACGGCAGCCTTAGGGTAAATTCACATAGGGCGTTGTTGCTGCGCTTTTTTTTATCTGCAGCAAAACCTGATCATCTTGGCAGGAAAGAAGCTGCGCCAATAACGCAGATCTAGGTGCGTTTTTTGCCGCGCTTTTGTTGCGGGTTTTTTTCATGTTTTTTTTTTCTCTTTGTGCATGCTAATAAAGTTGAGTGCACGCAGAGAAAAAAGAAATCAACTTCCTGTAGATAAATAGAATGAATAGATAGATACATTACCTGCAGTAACCTCTTCCCTGGCATTTTCCCATGGTCCAGAGGTTACCTCAGGTCAGGGTGTGGGGGAGCGCAGGCTCAGTGACATCACCGCTCGTTACTGAGCCTGGGCCCGCTGATTCTCATTCATTCCCCAGTTGCTTACAGCCGGGAGTGGTCGCATTAGCAGCGCTCCCAGGTGTAAGCTTTATCTCCCCCAGATACTGCGTGGGACACTAGTTATATTGGACTGCGACGGATCAGGAAGTATACTTTTGCTTTTTTATTTTATTTCAGAAGATCGAGGGCTTCGCTTTGGAGTGGCAGAACAATAAAAAGATTGCAAAACTGTGTGGTGTTTTATTTCATTATAAGACTTATTTCTGTATGTGTGTGTGTTTATTTAACCCTTTAACTACTATAGGATTAGTTTTGGATAGGCGTCTTATTGACACCTCTCCATTACTAAGCCGGCTTAATATCACCTTACAATAGCAAGGTGACATTAACCCCTCATTACTCCCCTTGCCATTGCTACAGGGCAAGTGGGAAGATTCCGGCAAAGCGCCAGAATTGGTGCATCTAATAGATACGCCTTTTCTGGACAGCTGCAGGCTGCTATTTTTAAGCTAAGGGGTCTATATCAATGGCCCCTTACCAGCCTGAGAATACCAGCCCCCAGCTGTGAGCTTTAGCAAGGCTGGCTGGCTATTCATTTAAATAATTTTTTAAAAAAGCGTGAAGACCCCTCTATTCTTGATAACTAGCCTTGCTGAAACTGTCAGCTGGGGGTTGCAGCCCCCAGCTGTGAGTTTTGTCTGGCTTGTAATCAAAATTAAGGGGGAACCGATGCCATTTTTTTTCTTAATTTATTTATAGCGCAGGATTGGCAGATGAATACTCCGATCCGCCGCTCCTGCTTTCACTGTAATTAGCGGCTGTAGGTGTCAGATGATGGGAGCAGTAATCCCATCAGCTGACACCAGTGATCGGAGGTGAGGTTTATACCTCCGACACCAGCTGAGTGCTCCCTCTGTATTCTGACAGCGTGGGAACCGCAGCTCTCTGACCGGCGGGGATGATTTCCCTGCCAATCAGAAGAGGTGTTTGCCGTGCTGTCATGCATATGACAGCGTGTCAAACACTGTAATGTCGGACCCCCCCATTTAAGTGAATGGGGATCGGGTCCACTCTGCTGGATGACAGGCTGTATGGACGCATCGTGCAGCCTGCCATCTAGATATAGCACAGCCGAGTGTGACGTCACGCCCGGCTGTCCTTGACGTTTCTGCAGCAAATACGCTGCAAGATAAGTCAACCTGCATATTTGCAGCGTTTTTTCACCATACATTCAAGTCAATGGGTGGAAAACGCTGGAAAAAGGGGACATGCTCTATGTCCAAAAAAACGCAGCAAAGCACAAAATACTGATCACACAAAAAAAAACAATGTGTGCATGAGATTTCTGAAATCTCACAGGCTTTGCTGGTACTGTAAAAAGCAGCTGAAAATTAGCATAAAAAACGCAGCAAAAAAGCCTCGTGTGAACTTACCCTTATTGACTTGCATTGAAAAGTGACCTCCGATTCGTTCCAGCAAGCACTGGAGCAATCCAGCATGTCACAAACTACTGTAGACTGACAGGAGCGGCGGCGATCAAAGGGAAAAACGGCATCATGTGAGTATAAGAGTAGGGACAGGAAACTTAGATTAGATGCACCACTCTATTGGTAAAATAGCCGGTCGAATGGGATCTGATTTTTATAGTTGGTCTGCTCTATAAAAGCCACATCAGAGCATAAAGCAGTATCATGGTATTAACAACAAATGGCATGGTTTACTAGCATTGCTCATCAGGCACCCTGCGGTGTCGCTCAGAAAGCAGAAGGGCTGGTAGATCAATGCATCATATTGATAGATGCCACCAGCATACCCAACCTCCACAAGTCACACTGGCTAGTGGTCATTAATGATATTTGGTAGGGAGGACGGGGAAAAAAAAAACTGTCTGCATATATCATAGCATTTTGGGCCCCCAGTTTAACCACTTTACTGCCATTGTCGCACATGATACCTTGTTAGTTAGATCTTGGCATCATTTTAAAGTTCAGAATCTTAGCGTCCAAATTAGATCAGATCCTGATTTTCTGTAAAAGATGGGTTAGTGTGTAGCTGGAAGTGCAGCATGACTTGCTTTAATCGGACAAGAGCTTGGGCACATGATACTGGGTGAAGTTTTGCTCCCTCCCAGTGGCTATAAGTGGGTGCCATGACTGACAACATGGCGTGCTACACATTTATTGGGAAATGGCAGATATTTCCAAAAATCGTTATGGAGCCGTTTCTCTTTTAGGCTGGTTTCACACACAGTGTGACAAAAAAAAAAAAACATTTTTCAGCATCTCAGCTATAGCCAACGTTACATCGAGGTCTGTAGTGAACAAGGCTTCTTGGTCTATGGCATTTCAGTGCTTTTTTGGCTCTATGGCTATTTATTTTTATTTTTTTAAAGAACGCCGCAATTGATCGATGTATGGTGGCACATGTCGACTATTCTGGTCAAATCAGAATAAATGAGGTCCACCCTCACATATTAGAAAATGGAAAAGAAGAGGATACTACAGTATAAAGCATATACTGGTACAGTATATTCAAGTCACAAAATATAAAGAGACATAATGGAAGAACTGATGGCTGTGGGCAGAGAATGACAAAATAAAGTGATTCACATTAGATCAAGAAATTCAATGCAGGAGGATTCATTACCTGCCCCAAAAATTCAGAGGAACCAATAAGGCTCTGCGACCACTAGGTGGTGCTAGAGGAGTACAATAAAAAAAATCATGACAGAACTTCAATAGGTTAGTAGGGAATAAGATGGCAAAATAAATCCATAGTAAACCAGTAACAGACAAACTATGAATATACACACCTTAATGATCCAGTTCAATAAAACAGTACGGATGTGACGGATTGAGTACAAATAATCATATAAAGAGGACCTATCATTTGCTCCCCTCAAAAAAAGTTAAACATGTAAAACTTCTGAGTTCCTCTGATTCTGCAGCGCTTTTCCGTTTTGCGCTGTGTCACTCCACTGGGCCACATTACTAAGTCGTAATTTCTCACAAGAAAAATTACTGATTATTTTGATCAGGAGTTTGATTATTGTGTGGTCCAAGGGTCTGACAGTCCGTGAAAATTGGACCACACTCGGATTTTTTCATAGACCCATAAACTTGAATTCCCAATTTTGATCACACGCGATTGGCCCTATAGACTATCACAGTTAGGCTATGCGCACACATTGAGCATTTGATTGCAGAAATTTCTGCAACGTTTCTGCATCTCTAGGAATTTGTTGGCTGCACTGAATGCTTTTTGGAGCTGAATAAAGATATTTGAACAAAGAAAAAAAAGATTTTTGATGTAATTTGCTTGTTCAATCCATTCTTTTACATGCATATTTGAAGTGCTAATTCTGGCACGTGGCCCAGGCTCTTCCCCATGCCCTGCTGCAGTCACATCAGGGTGGTAATGGGATTAAGGGTTGGCCTCAGCTGTGTCATTGACATCTAGCCCTTGGTTTTGTAATGAAGAGGTGTGAGACAGACACCCACATTGCTAAACCTTTAACCCCTTCATGACCTTGCCGTTTTTTGCAATTCTGAAAAGTGTCCCTTTATGAGGTAATAACTCAGGAACGCTTCAACGGATCCTAGCGATTCTGAGATTGTTTTTTCGTGACATATTGGGCTTCATGTTAGTGGTAAATTTAGGTCAAAAATTTCTGAGTTTATTTGTGAAAAAAATGGAAATTTGGCAAAAATTTTGAAAATTTCGCAATTTTCACATTTTGAATTTTTATTCTGTTAAACTAGAGAGTTATGTGACACAAAATAGTTAATGAATAACATTTCCCACATGTCTACTTTACATCAGCACAATTTTGGAAACAAATTTTTTTTTTGCTAGGAAGTTATAAGGGTTAAAATTTGACCAGTGATTTCTCATTTTTACAACAAAATTTACAAAACCATTTTTTTTAGGGACCACCTCACATTTGAAGTCAGTTTGAGGGTTCTATATGGCTGAAAATACCCCAAAGTGACACCATTCTAAAAACTGCACCCCTCAAGGTGCTCAAAACCACATTCAAGAAGTTTATTAACCCTTCAGGTGTTTCACAGCAGCAGAAGCAACATGGAAGCAAAAAATGAACATTTAACTTTTTAGTCACAAAAATGATCTTTTAGCGAAATTTTTTTTATTTTCCCAAGGGTAAAAGGAGAAACTGGACCACGAACGTTGTTGTCCAATTTGTTCTGAGTACGCTGATACCTCATATGTGGGGGTAAACCACTGTTTGGGCGCACGGCAGGGCTCGGAAGGGAAGGAGCGCCATTTGACTTTTTCAATGAAAAATTATCTCCATCGCTAGCAGACACCATGTCACGTTTGGAGAGCCCCTGTGTGCCTAAACATTGGAGCTCCCCCACAAGTGACCCCATTTTGGAAACTAGACCCCCCAAGGAACTTATCTAGAAGCATAGTGAGCACTTTAAACTCTCAGGTGCTTCACAAATTGATCCGTAAAAATGAAAAAGTACTTTTTTTTCACACAAAATTTCTTTTAGCCTCAATTTTTTCATTTTCACATGGGCAACAGGATAAAATGGATCCTAAAATTTGTTGGGCAATTTCTCCTGAGTACGCCGATACCTCATATGTGGGGGTAAACCACTGTTTGGGTGCACGGCAAGGCCCGGAAGGGGAGGCGTGCCATTTGACTTTTTGAATGGAAAATTAGCTCCAATCATTAGCGGACACCATGTCGCGTTTGGAGAGCCCCTGTGTGCCTAAACATTGGAGCTCCCCTACAAGTGACCCCATTTTGGAAACTAGACCCCCCAAGGAACTTATCTAGATGCATAGTGAGCACTTATAACCCCCAGGTGCTTTACAGAAGTTTATAACGCAGAGCCGTGAAAATAAAAAATAATTTTTCTTTCCTCAAAAATGATTTTTAGCCCAGAATTTTTTATTTTCCCAAGGGTAATAGGAGAAATTGGACCCCAAATGTTGTTGTCCAGTTTGTCCTGAGTATGATGATACCCCATATGTGGGGGTAAACCACTGTTTGTGCGCACCGCAGGGCTCGGAAGGGAAGGCACGCCATTTGGCTTTTTGAATGGAAAATTAGCTCCAATCATTAGCGGACACCATGTCGCGTTTTGGAGAGCCCCTGTGTGCCTAAACATTGGAGCTCCCGCACAAGTGACCCCATTTTGGAAACTAGACCTCCGAATGAACTAATCTAGATGTGTGGTGAGCACTTTGAACCCCCAAGTGCTTCACAGAAGTTTATAACGCAGAGCCATGAAAATAAAAAATAATTTTTCTTTTCTCAAAAATGATTTTTTAGCCCACATTTTTTTATTTTCCCAAGGGTAACAGGAGAAATTGGACCCCAAAAGTTGTTGTCCAGTTTCTCCTGAGTACGCTGATACCCCATATGTGGGGGTAAACCACTGTTTTGGCACACATCGGGGTTTGGAAGGGAAGTAGTGACGTTTTAAAATGCAGACTTTGATGGAATGCTCTGCGGGCGTCAGGTTGCGTTTGCAGAGCCCCTGATGTGCTTAAACAGTAGGAACTCCCCACAAGTGACTCCATTTTGGAAACTAGACCCCCAAGGGAACTTATCTAGATGTGTGGTGAGCACTTTGAACCCCAAAGTGCTTCGCAGAAGTTTATAACGCAGAGCCGTGAAATTAATAAATGTGTTTCCTTTCCTCAAAAATATTTTTTTAGCCCAGAATTTTTTATTTTTGCAAGGGTAACAGGAGAAATTTGACCCCAAAAGTTGTTTTCCAGTTTCTCCTGAGTACGCTGATACCCCATATGTGGGGGTAAACCACTGTTTGGGCACATGCCGGGGCTCGGAAGGGAAGTAGTGACGTTTTGAAATGCAGACTTTGATGGAATGGTCTGCGGGCATCATGTTACGTTTGCAGAGCCCCTGATATGCCTAAACAGTAGAAACCCCCCACAAGTGACCCCATTTTGGAAACTAGACCCCCCAAGGAACTTATCTAGATGTGTGGTGAGCACTTTCAACCCCCAAGTGCTTCACAGACGTTTACAATGCAGAGCCGTGAAAATAAAAAATCATTTTTCTTTCCTCAGAAAAGATGTTTTAGCAAGCAATTTTTTATTTTCACAAGGGTAACAGGAGAAATTGGACCCCAATATTTGTTGCCCAGTTTGTTGTGAGTACGCTGATACCCCATATGTGGGGGTAAACCACTGTTTGGGCACACGACAGGGCTCGGAAGGGAAGTAGTGACATTTGAAATGCAGACTTTGATGGAATGGTCTGCGGGCGTCACATTGCATTTGCAGAGCCCCTGATGTGCCTAAACAGTAGAAACACCCCACAAGTGACCCCATTTTGGAAACTAGACCCCCCAAGGAACTTATCTAGATGTGTGGTGAGCACGTTCAACCCCCAAGTGCTTCACAGAAGTTTATAACGCAGAGCCGTGAAAATAAAAAATAATTGTTCTTTCCTCAAAAATTATGTTTTAGCAAGTAATTTTTTATTTTTGCAAGGGTATCAGGAGAAATTGGACCCCAACAGTTGTTGCCCAGTTTGTCCTGAGTACGCTGGTACCCCAAATGTGGGGGTAAACCACTGTTTGGGCGCACGTTGGGGCTTGGAAGGGAGGGAGCACCATTTGACTTTTTGAACGCAAGATTGGCTGGAATCAATGGTGGCGCCATGTTGCGTTTGGAGACCCCTGATGTGCCTAAACAGTGGAAACCCCTCAATTCTAACTTCAACACTAACCCCAACACACCCCTAATCCTAATCCCAACTGTAGCCATAACCCTAATCACAACCCTAACCCCAATACACCCCTAACCACAACCCTAACCCCAACACACCCGTAACCCTAATTCCAATCCTAATCCTAACCCCAACCCTAACCCTAATCCCAACCCTAACCACAACTGTAACCCCAACACACCCCTAACCCTATCCGTAACCCTAACCACAAGCCTAATCTTAACCCTATTTCTAACCCTAGCCCTAATTCCAACCCTAACTCTAATTCCAACCCTAACTCTAAGGCTATGTGCCCACGTTGCGGATTCGTGTGAGATTTTTCCGCACGATTTTTGAAAAATCTGCAGGTAAAAGGCACTGCGTTTTACCTGCGGATTTACAGCAGATTTCCAGTGTTTTTTTGTGCGGATTTCACCTGCGGATTCCTATTGAGGAACAGGTGTAAAACGCTGCGGAATCTGCACAAAGAATTGACATGCTGCGGAAAATACAACGCAGCGTTTCTGCACGGAATTTTCCGCACCATGGGCACAGCGGATTTGGTTTTCCATAGGTGTACATGGTACTGTAAACCTGATGTAAAACTGCTACGAATTCGCAGCGGCCAATCCGCTGCGGATCCGCGGCCAATCCGCTGCGGATCCGCGGCCAATCCGCTGCGGATCCGCGGCCAATCCGCTGCGGATCCGCAGCCAAATCCGCACTGTGTGCACATGCCATAACCCTAACCCTACCCCTGACCCTACCCCTAACCCTACCCCTAGTTCTAACCCTAGTTCTAACCCTAACCCTAGTGGAAAAAGAAAAAAAAATATTTTCTTTATTTTATTATTGTCCCTACCTATGGGGGTGATAAAGGGGGGGTTTATTTATTATTTTTTTTATTTTGATCGCTGTGATAGAACCTACCACAGCGATCAAAATGTACTTGTAACGAATCTGCCAGCCGGCAGATTCGGCGGGCGCACTGAGCATGCGCCCGCCATCTTGGAAGATGGCGGCGCCCAGGGAGAAGACGGACCGACTTCGGGAGGCTCGGTAAGTATGAGGGGGTGGTGGGGGGGTGGATCGGAGCACAGGGGGGGATCGGAGGACGGGGGGAGCGGACAGGAGCACGGGGGAGCGGACAGGAGCACGGGGGAGCGAACAGGGGGATGGAGGGGGGTACCGGACAGAACGGAGGACTGGGGAGGAGATCGGGGGCGGTGGGGGGGCCAGAACATGATTTCCAGCCATGGAAGATGCTATTGCAGCATCGGCCATGGCTGGATTGCAATATTTCACCATTTTCATAGGTGAAATATTGCAAATTGCTCTGATTGGCTGTTGCACTTTCAACAGCCAATCAGAGCGATCGTAGCCACGTGGGGGCAAAGCCACCCCCCCAGGCTGAAGTACAACTCCCCCTCTCCCTGCAGATCGGGTAAAATAGGAGTTAACCCTTTCACCCGATCTGCAGGGATGCGATCATTCCATGATGCCACATAGGCGTCATGGGTCGGGAAGGGGTTAAGTAAAGAGTTAAATAAACACACACACCTGAGATTAAAACAGACACATTCTTTAATTATTTAAATTAACCAAATATACTAACCCCCAGGTCTGACGGTTATCCAAGGGTTAAAGTGATGTCCCACACTGTCACTAGCCTGTGTAGGAGCGTTCACAGAAAGAACCTACATAGGCTGTAACCAAACAACTGGCAGAACTCAGCGTGCACCGCAGTACCTGGCGGCAGTGACGCGCATGGGGCTATTCATATCGGTGGGCTCGCATGCTGACATTTTTTAATTTAAAAAAATGACTTGGGCTCCAGTGTAATTGTCATAACCAGCAGAGAGAAAGCAGACTGCTGATGTTAACCCCTTCACCCCCAAGGGTGGTTTGCACGTTAATGACCAGGCCAATTTTTACAATTCTGACCACTGTCCCTTTATGAGGTTATAACTCTGGAACGCTTCAATGGATCTTGGCGATTCTAACATTGTTTTCTCGTGACATATTGTACTTCATGACAGTGGTAACATTTCTTTGATATAACTTGCGTTTATTTGTGAAAAAAACGGATATTTGGCGAAAATTATGAAAATTTTGCAATTTTCCAACTTTGAATTTTTATGCCCTTAACCCCTTCACCCCAAAGCCTGTTTTCACCTAAGTGACACAGCCAATTTTTACAATTCTGACCACTGTCACTTTATGAGGTCATAACTCTGAAACGCTTCAACGGATCCTGGTGATTCTGAGATTGTTTTCTCGTGACATATTGTACTTTATGACAGTGGTAAAACTTCTTCGATATGACTTGCATTTATTTGTGAAAAAAAACAGAAATTTGTCGAAAATTATGAAAATTTAGCAATTTTCAAATTTTTCGTTTTTATGCCCTTAAATTAGAGAGTTATATCACATAATATAGTTAATAAACAACATTTCCCACATGTCTGCTTTACATCAGCACAATTTTGGAAACAATTATTTTTTGTTAGGGAGTTATAAGGGTTAAAAGTTGACCAGCGATTTCTCATTTTTGCAACAAAATTTGCAAAACCATTTTTTTTACGGACCACCTCACACTTGAAGTGACTTTGAGGGGTCTATATGACAGAAAATGCCCAAAAGTGACACCATTCTAAAAACTGCACCCCTCAAGGTACTCGAAACCACATTCAAAAAGTTTATTAACCCTTCAGGTGCTTCACAGGAATTTTTGGAATGTTTAAAAAAAATTGAACATTTAACTTTTTTTTCACAAAATTTTTACTTCAGATCCAATTTGTTTTATTTTACCAAGGGTAACAGGAGAAATTGGACCAAAAAAGTCGTTGAACAATTTGTCCTGAGTACGCCGATACCCCACATGTTGGGGTAAACCATTGATTGGGCACATGGCAGAGCTCGGAAGGGAAGGAGCGCCATTTGACTTTTCAATGCAAAATTGGCTGGAATTGAGATCGGAACCCATGTCGTGTTTGGAGAGCCCCTGACGTGCCTAAACAGTGGAAACCCCCACAAGTGACACCATTTTGGAAAGTAGACCCTCTAAGGAACTAATCTAGATGTGTGGTGAGCACTTTGAACCTCCAAGTGCTTCACAGAAGTTTATAATGTAGAGCCGTAAAAACAAATTAATATTAATTTTCACAAAAAATGATCTTTTTGCCCCAAATTTTTTATTTTCCCAAGGGTAGCAGAATAAATTGGACCACAAAAGTTGTTGTGCAATTTGTCCTGAATACGCTGATACCCCATATGTGGTTACATAGTTAAAAAAGGAAGATTGGGCTTTTTTTCAACTGCACTACTATTGCAATCAGCTATCTTTCTATGCATCCTATTATGGGTGCATTAGGGAACATGTGCAATTATTGGTGAATATTTACATACCTTCCATTCATTTAAATTTGTTGGATATTCATTATAATTTTTGTCACTATTTTTTATTATTTTTTGGTATTTACCATCAAATGTAACTTATTTGCCTGTGTGGTTTTTGGCGTTTTTTTTGTATAGTTCTATCCCCACTTTTTATCGCTTGTTGAATAAAAATCTACATATTTCTGTTTTTAAACAATATTCAAATAAAATGTTGTACATTTTATGGCCATTTGCTTCTATTTCTCTCTTGGATGCGTTATTGCTTTTTGAAGCATGCCATATTTCTAGGTAGTATTTGTGCTTTTTTGAAGTATTTGTCCTGAGTACGCTGATACTTCATATATGGGGATAAACCACTGTTTGGGCGCATGGCAGAGCTCGGAAGGGAAGGAGCCATTTGACTTTTGAATGTAAAATTGGCTGGAATTGAGATCGGAACCCATGTCGTGTTTGGAGAGCCCCTGACGTGCCTAAACAGTGGAAACCCCCACAAGTGACACCATTTTGGAAAGAAGACCCCCTAAGGAACTTATCTAGATGTGTGGTGAGCACTTTTAACCCCCAATTGTTTCACTAAAGTTTAGAATGTAGCGCTGTGAAAATTAAAAAATCATTTTTTCTTTACACAAAATTATGTTTTAGCCCGCAATTTTTATTTCCCCAAGGGTAACAGGACAAATTGGACCCCAAAAGTTGTTGTCCAACTTGTCCTGAGAACGCTGATACCCCATATGTTGGGGGGAACCACTGTTTGGGCGCACAGGAGAACTCGGAAGGGAAGGAGCACTGTTTTAGTTTTTCAAAGCAGAATTGGCTGGAATTGAGATCGGACGCCATGTCGCGTTTGGAGAGCCCCTGATGTGCCTAAACAGTGAAAACTCCCCAATTCTAACTGAAACCCTAACCCCAACCCTAACCCCAGCCCTAACCCTAACCCCAACCCTAGCCCTAACCCTAGCGCTACTTTCACACTAGCGTTTTTTTGCATACGTCGCAATGCGTCGTTTTGGCGAAAAAACGCATCCTGCAAAGTCATCTGCAGGATGCGTTTTTTCCCCATAGACTAACATTAGCGACGTATTGACACACGTCGCAAGCGTCGTGCGACGGTTGCGTCGTGTTGTGGCGGACCGCCGGCAGCAAAAAACGTTACATGTAACTTTATTTGTGCCGACGGTCCAC
Organism: Ranitomeya variabilis; assembly: GCF_051348905.1. Lineage (NCBI taxonomy): Eukaryota > Metazoa > Chordata > Amphibia > Anura > Dendrobatidae > Ranitomeya > Ranitomeya variabilis. The sequence continues at coordinate 543,956,314 of NC_135234.1, forward strand.
CATTTCCGACCGCGCATGCGCGGCTGGAACTCCACCCCCACCTCCCCGCACCTCACAATGGGGCAGCGGATGCGTGGAAAAACAGCATCCGCTGCCCCCGTTGTGCGGCGCTTGCACAGTATGCGTCGGTATGTCGGGCCGATGCAGCGCGATGGCCCCGTACCGACGCTAGTGTGAAAGTAGCCTAACGGGAAAATGGAAATAAATATATTTTTAAAATTTTATTATTTTTCCCTAACTAAGGGGGTAATGAAGGGGGATTTGATTTACTTTTATAGCGTTTTTTGGGCGGATTTTTATGGTTGGCAGCCGTCACACACTAAAAGACGCTTTTTATTGCAAAAAATAGTTTTTGCATCACAACATTTTGAGAGCTATAATTTTTCCATATTTTGGTCCACAGAGTCATGTGAGATCTTGTTTTTTGCGGGACGAGTTGACGTTTTTATTGGTACCATGTTCGGGTACATGACATTTTTTGATCGCTTTTTATTCCGATTTTTGGGAGGCGGAATGAACAAAAACCAGCAATTCCTGAAATTCTTTTAGGGGGGGCGTTTATACTGTTCCGCGTTTGGTAAAAAGGATAAAGCAGTTTTATTCTTCGGGTCAGTACGATTACAGCGATACCTCATTTATGTAATTTTTTTTATGTTTTGGCGCTTTTACACAATAAAAACTATTTTATATAAAAAAATAATTGTTTTTGCATCGCTTTATTCTGAGGACTATAACTTTTTTATTTTTCTGCTGATGATGCTGTATGGCGGCTTTTTTTTTGCGGGACAAGATGACGTTTTCAGCGGTACCATGGTTATTTATATCCGTCTTTTTGATCGTGTGGTATTCCACTTTTTGTTTGGCGGTATGAGAATAAAGCGTTGTTTTTTTCCTCGTTTTTTTTTTTTTTTAACGGTGTTCACTGAAGGGGTTAACTAGTGATATAGTTTTATAGGTGGGGTCGTTACGGACGCGGCGATACTAAATATGTGTACTTTTATTGTGTGATTTTTTTTTTATTTAGATAAAGAAATGTATTTATGGGAATATTTTTATTATTTTTCTATTTATTTAGGAATTTATTATTATTTTTTTTTTAAACATGTGGAAAAATTTTTTTTTAACTTTTTTACTTTGTCCCAGGGGGGGACATCACAGATCGGTGATCTGACAGTGTGCACAGCACTCTGTCAGATCACCGATGTGACAGGCACATTGCAGAGGCTTGCCGGCGCCTGCTATGAGGATTCTCAGCAGACGCCGGCAAGCAGGGTCATCTCATGACCCGAAAGGAGTCCCGCGGCCATCTTGGATCCGGGGACTCCTTCCAGGTCACCGGAGCAGCGCGATCTCATCGCGTTGCTCCGGTGGGAGAGCGCAGGGAGCCCCCGTCCCTGCGCGATCCCCCTCTATGCCGCTGTCACTGTTGACAGCGGCATCAGAGAGGTTAAATGCCCGCAATCGGTGATAGCGCCGATCGTGGGCATTGCTGTGGGGTGTCAGCTGTCATATACAGCTGACACCCGCACCCGATCACTGCGGCGTTCAGCGCGAGACCGCGGTGATCGATGCGCCGTACTAGTACTGCGGCTGGCACTAATGCAGTGCCGGCAGCGCCGTACTAGTACGGCAATGGCACGAAGGGGTTAAATCACAGAGATATGTCACGCAAAATACTTAATAAGTAACATTTCCCACATGTCTACTTTACATCAGCACAATTTTGGAACCAAAATTTTTTTTTGTTAGGGAGTTATAAGGGTTAAAAGTTGACCAGAAATTTCTCATTTTTACAACACCATTTTTTTTAGGGACCACATCTCATTTGAAGTCATTTTGAGGGGTCTATATGATAGAAAATACCCAAGTGTGACACCATTCTAAAAACTGCACCCCTCAAGGTGCTCAAAACCACATTCAAGAAGTTTATTAACCCTTCAGGTGTTTCACAGGAATTTTTGGAATGTTTAAATAAAAACGGTAATTAGTCTTACCGATAATTGTATTTCCAGGAATCCATCCTGACAGCACCATGGAGGACGTCATTCTCATCCGCAGTGGGACAGGAAACCACGAGAGTTCAAAAGGACCCTCCCCCTTCCACCCTTCAGTGATTTTTCAAAGTAACACGTCTGGATGGATGCAAACAGAAACATTTTATTTTGAACATAACAAGATTAGTACAAATGTTACTTCACATAAGTATAACAGATATTAGGGAGGGAACTACCCGTGCTGTCAGGATGGATTCCTGGAAATACAATTATCGGTAAGACTAATTACCGTTTTCCAGGTCACCACCTGACAGCACCATGGAGAAGTACCCAAGGAAAACTTCCTGATTCTAGGGCGGGACTACCGCTTGAAGCACTTTCCTGCCAAACGCTAGTTGAGAGGAAACTACGTCTAATTTGTAGTGTCTTGAAAAGGTGCTAATATTAGACCAAGATGCTGCTCTGCAAATTTGATCGATTGAAGCCCCCCCTTTTTCTGCCCAGGAAGCGGATATGGCCCTAGACGAGTGAGCTTTCAGGACCTCTGGGGGATTCTTACCCTGCGCCTGATAGGCTACACTAATAGCAGATCGAATCCATCTGGCTATGGTGGATTTTGAGGCTTTTTTCCCCTTATTAGGACCCCCATAAAGGATGAAGAGATTATTATCCTGCCTCCAGGTCGTAGTCATATCTAGATATTTAAGTACTGTTTCCCTGACGTCTAGGTTATGGAAAAAATACTCTTTCTGGTTCCTAGGAGACTGGCAAAAAGATGGCAGTACCACCTCCTGGTTTATATTGGAAACTGAGGCAACCTTGGGAAGGAACCCTGGGTCAAGTCTTAAAACCAGCCTATCGTCGAATACCTGAAGATAAGGATTCTGGATGGACAGGGCTTGGAGCTCCCCTAATCTTTTGGCCGATGTAACGGCTACCAAAAAGACTGTTTTAAGGGAAAGATTAGCAATATTAATATCTTTCTTTATGTCAAAGGGCTCCTTACATAACTCATTAAGGTAGTGCTAGAAGCACTATCAAAATAGTGGTGCCTTTATATATATCTCTTTTTTCACGTGGTTTAATTCGTATTGCATCGGTTTTATATATATGGCTTTTAGAATTATATATGGGGTGGGAGTCACACCCTCTATCTTGTAGGTATCACGGGTGAGGTCAGCCATATTTTCTATATATCAATTATATATTGTTGTATAAGTATATATTATTTCGGTCCGTCTGTGTACTTCTTATATGTATTTTAAATATATGTTTGTTTGCCAATTATAATCAATAAAGGCGTTTTAATATATATCTCCTGTCTGGTGTCTCACCTTGCTTTTATCCATATATGGGCTGTGGTTGCACTTACTCGATAACTCATTAAGGACTTAGTTAAGGTCCCAAGGAGGGACAGTGTTTCTGATTGGGGGTCTAAGCCTCGTCACCGCCCTGGAAAACCGAGTGATCCAAGGATGAGCGGCCAGAGAAGTATCATAGAATACACTGAGGGCTGATATCTGGACCCTTAAGGTACTTGGTTTAAGCCCTTTCCTGAATCCCTGCTGTAAAAAATCTAGAATTTTAGGTATGTTAGGGCAATCAACATCGATTGTTGCATCTCCACAAAAGCTGCAGAATTTTTTCCAAATCTTAAGGTAAATTGTTGAAGTTACTGGTTTCCTACTTGCTAGTAGGATGGAGATTACTTCATCTGATAGGCCTCTTGTTCTTAGGATCTGCCGCTCAGGATCCATGCAGTTAACTGAAGATTCCCTGGGTTCTGATGAAGAACCGGCCCTTGAAAAAGTAAGTCCTTTAACTGCGGGAGATGATAAGGATCGTCTACTGCTAGTTTCCTTAGGAGAGGGAACCAGCTTCTTCCGGGCCAGAAGGGAACCACCAAGATCACTCGAGCTCTGTCTTTGAATATCTTCCTGAGGACCCTCGGCACTAGAGCTAGAGGGGGAAAGGCATATAGCAGACCTTTGCTCCAAGACTGGGATAGGGCATCCACCCCTGTCGGGTTCTCCTGAGGGTTCAGAGAATAGAACGCTGTTACTTTCGCATTCCTTCTGGTCGCAAAAAGATCCACTTTCGGAGTTCCCCAGCGTCGACACAGGGTATCGAAGATTTTGCTGTTTAGTTCCCACTCTGTGGGTGACAGTTTTTCTCTGCTCAGGAAGTCCGCAATCTGGTTTCTTGAGCCCTCTAAGTGAACCGCTGAAACCGAAAGTACCGATCTTTCTGCCCAGGTGAAAATTCGATCGGCCAGATGTTGTAACTTCGGATGTCTTGGACCTCTCCCTGATGACGAAGAAAGGCCACCGTCGTCATGTTGTCCGAGAAGATTTTCAGGTGTTTGTTTCTTAGCAAAAACCGGGCTGAACTCAAAACCTTCCAAACCGCATGCAGCTCTCTGTGGTTTGAGGAATTGCTGCCGTCTTTCAGATTCCATTGTCCCTGGAAGAATCTTCCGAGTACCTGGCCACCCCAGCCCTGCTGACTCGCGTCTGTTGTTACCGTGACTGCCGGACTCTGGATCCAAGGGACACCCATCCGGAGGTTTTTTGACACCGTCCACCATCGTAGGGATTGTCTGACTCGATGAGACAGAAGAAATTCCCTGTCCAACGAAGACTGTCTCCTGTCCCATGATGACAGAACCGCCTTTTGCAACAGACGGGAGTGGAACTGACTCCAGCTGACACATGGGATACAGGCTGTCATGATGCCCAAGATCTTCATTGCATCTCTTATTGTCACTCGATTTTTTGCAAACCGTCGAACCTTTTTTACCAGATCGGACCGTCTTTTGTCCGGAAGAAATGATTTCCTGATCTTCGAATCCAGCACAACCCCCCAAGAACTGTCTTCTTGATCTTGGAGTTAGGTGTGACTTTTCCCAGTTCACCACCCATCCTAACTTCTGCAGTGTGGAGATCACCAACTGAGAATCGACCTTGAGTTGCCCCACAGAGTCTGCTACCAACAGGAAATCGTCGAGATATGGTATTATCGTGATATCTCGTTTCCTGAGGTAAGACACGATCTCTATGATGAGTTTTGTGAAAACTCTTGGAGCCGACGCCAATCCAAATGGAAGGCAACGAAACTGATAATGGAATACTTCTCCTTCCTTCTCTACTGCGAATCTCAGGTATCTCTGATGATGTGGGAATATTGGCACGTGGTAATATGCACTTTTTAAGTCTAAAGTGCACATCACCACGTCCTTTCCTAGAAGGGGAATTGTGGAGCGGATGGACTCCATCTTGAACCTTTTGTATTTTAGCCACCTGTTTAGAGGCCTGAGATTTATAATGGTTCGGGATTCTCCTGAGGGTTTTTTTTTATAGAAAAGAGACCCTAGTAGTGACCTGTTCCTATTTGGTGGGGAGGCACAGGAGATATCGCCCCCATCCGGAGGAGATCCTGTACGTTTGACCACATTGGAGAGACTGAAGAGAGACGGGCGTTGGATACAAAATATCTTTCTCGGGGAAGGGAGCTGAATTCTATCCTGTACCCCTGAGATATAACCTGAAGGACCCATGGGCTTGTGGTAATTTCCTCCCACTCCTCTAAGTAGTTTAGCAACCGTCCCCCTATCCTGGTGGCGTCATTTTCTCCGGAACTCTGACCTAGGGTTCGAGGGACCCGGATCTCTATTTCGGTTCCTATTTTCTCCTCCTTTCTGGTAGCTCCATCTCCCCTGCTTTCCCTTACCCCTATAGTCTGATCTCTGACTGTAATAGGGCCTACGAAAGGGCTGGAATTTTTTCTTTTTCTCCTCTGGAAACCCCTTCTTTTCATCAGAAGCTTTTTCCAGTATGTCATCTAATATGGGACCAAAGACCCTGCCCCCCGAAAAGGGAATAGAACATAATTTGTTCTTTGAATGGACATCCCCCGACCAATTCTTTAACCAAATAGCCCTTCGGGCAGCATTTGACAATGATTGGCCTCTAGCTGTGAATCTCACAGATTCAGCCGTGGCATCTGCGAGAAACCCTGTTGCAAGTTTTAACAAAGGGATAGCTTTAATAATAGATTCCCTCGAGGCCTTTGCTGACAATTGGTCTTTCAAGTCGTCAACCCATAGATGCATTGCCCTCGCCACAGATGTTGCCGCGATATTTGTGCGGATCACTGCGGCCGAACTCTCCCACGCTCTTTTAAGAAGACCATCTGCCTTCCTGTCCATAGGCTCCTTCAAGTTTGAGGAGTCCTCAAATGGTATGGCAGTTCTCTTTGATACTTTTGCTAGTGGGATGTCAATTTTCGGTATATCTTCCCAATCTTTGACCTCCTCATGGTCAAAAGGAAGACGCAGCCTAAAGTCCTTTGGAATGGAGATCCTCTTCTCTGCCTCTTCCCACTCTTCTAAAATCATTGAACTGCGGGAAGAGGTGATGAAGAGGTTAATGGCTGCTCACTGAGACAAGGTTAGAGACTAACCGGCTCGGACTCACCGAATGTGGGCATTAACCGGGAAGACCTTTGACGTCTGTGAACGTAAGCCCCCGAACATTTCGTCCTGGACAGATCTAGAGGTTGAAGGCTCCTCGACCTGCATAGTTTGTCTCACCGCTCCTAGAAGCTCTTCTATATCATTAGAAGAGAACAGGTATTTCTTTCCCCTCTGAGGAGGGTCTCTGCACACTTCCTCTTCCTCCATCTCAGAGTCTAAGGGACTGTCTTCAGATGACAGGTCAGACTCCCTCTGTCTCTTCCTGGACCTGGGAAGATCCTGGTAATCAGACTGGGTCGACAGGGGAGTGGCAAGGTTAGATATTGAAGCCTGCACTTCTTCCCTAACCATAGCTCTCATGCTTGTTATTAGAGAGGCCTGCTCCTCCCCCACAATCCGGGCAGTGCAGGGCTCACAGAGAGGCTTCTGCCAGGAGACGCCAAGCTTTGAGGCACATAAGGGACATTTCCTATTCCTTCTCTTCTCTCCAGATGAAGAATGTCCCTAAAATAAATAAGAATATCACTAAAACGGATATTCTATAGGGGCCGAAATAGATCTCACCACAGGGTGAACTCACATGTGCCTGGGACCCCGGCGCTTCTGCGTTCGTCGCAGCCATAGGATTTGAATCCTCCATAATGGACGCCGCCGCCGCTGCTGCGCTATCTTACCTTATATACTTTTAGTCCCCACTCCTCATCAGGAGCAACGAGGATGCCGCCATTGTTCCCGGCCGTGACCCGGAAGTGATGCACAGCGCGGTGAACCGGAAGTTACTGGCCGCCATGTTCCAGCGCTCGGCCAGCGTCCTGAGGTCTCAGCGTACCGCCCGGCTTCGGAATCGCATGCTAAGGGTGCGCCTTGCAGGAGCGACAAGCAGGTACATCTGTGGGGCATCCTCCGAGGTCGAGAGCCCCCGCCAGGGGGAAGCGACCTCCTTACCAGGAGCAGCGCTGCACTGGTACAAGCTGAGGGACCCGATCACTTGGGTGTCAGCTGACAGAGTATACACAGCGGGAAGGAAGAGGCCGAGCCCCCCCGATCCACACTCTCTGTAGGGACAGCGAATCTCTCGTCGTTCCCATCCACAGTGGGACAGGAAAAAACACTGAAGGGTGGAAGGGGGAGGGTCCTTTTGAACTCTCGTGGTTTCCTGTCCCACTGCGGATGAGAAGGATGTCCTCCATGGTGCTGTCAGGTGGTGACCTGGAAAATGAACATTTAACTTTTTTTCACACAAAATGTATTTCAGCTCCAATTTGTTTTATTTTACCAAGGGTAAAAGGAGAAATTGGACCCCAAAAGTTGTTGTACAATTTGTCCTGAGTACGCTGATACCCCATATGTGGGGGTAAACCACTGTTTGGGCGCATGGCAGAGCTCGGAAGGGAAGGAGCGCCATTTGACTTTTCAATACAAAATTGACTGGAATTGAGATGGGACGCCATGTTGCATTTGGAGAGCCCCTGATGTGCCTAAACATTAAAAAACCCCACAAGTGAAACCATTTTGGAAAGTAGACCCCCCTAAGGAACTTATTTAGATGTGTTTTGAGAGCTTTGAACCCCCAAGTGTTTCACTACAGTTTATAACGCAGAGCCGAGAAAATAAAAATTCTTTCTTTTTTTTTTCACAAAAATGATTTTTTAGCCCCCAGCTTTGTATTTTTACAAGGGTAACAGAATAAATTGGACCCCAAAAGTTGTTGTCCAATTTGTCCTGAGTACGCTGATACCCCATACGTGGGGGGGAACCACTGTTTGGGCGCATGACAGAGCTCGGAAGGGAAGGAGCGCCATTTGGAATGCAGACTTAAATGGATTGGTCTGCAGGCGTCACATTGCATTTGCAGAGCCCCTGATGTACCCAAACAGTACAAACCCCCCACAAGAGACCCCATATTGGAAACTAGACCTCCCAAGGAACTTATCTAGATGTGTTGTGAGAACTTTGAACCCCCAAGTGTTTCACTACAGTTTACAACGCAGAGCCGTGAAAATAAAAAATCCTTTTTTTTCCCACAAAAATGAATTTTAGCCCCCAAAATTTTTATTTTCCCAAGGATAACGAGAACTTGGACCCAAAAAGTTGTTGTCCAATTTGTCCCGAGTACGCTGATACCCCATATGTTGGGGTAAACCCCTGTTTGGGCGCACGGGAGAGCTTGGAAGGGAAGGACCACTGTTTTACTTTTTCAAAGCAGAATTGGCTGGAATTGAGATCGGACGCCATGTTGCGTTTGGAGAGCCCCTGATGTGCCTGAACAGTGGAAACTCCCCAATTCTACCTGAAACCCTAATCCAAACACACCCCTAACCCTAATCCCAACGGTAACCCTAACCACACCCCTAACCCCGACACACCCATAATTCTAATCCCAACCCTAATCCCAACCGTAAATGTAATCCAAACCCTAATTTTAGCCCCAACCCTAACCCTAACTTTAGCCCCAACCCTAACCCTAACTTTACCTCCAACCCTAGCCCCAACCCTAGCCCTAACCCTAACTAGCCCTAATGGGAAAATGGAAATAAATACATTTTTTTAAATGTATTATTCTTCCCTAACTAAAGGGGTGATGAAGGGGGGTTTGATTTACTTTTATAGCGTTTTTTTATATCGGATTTTTATGATTGGCAGCTGTCACACACTAAAAGACGCTCTTTATAGCAAAAAAGTTTTTGCGTCTCCACATTTTGGGACCTTTAATTTTTCCATATTTTGGTCCACAGAGTCATGTGAGGTCTTGTTTTTTGCGGGACGAGTTGACATTTTTATTGGTAACATTTTCGGACACGTGACAGTTTTTGATCGCTTTTTATTCCGATTTTTGTGAGGCAGAATGACCAAATACCAGCTATTCATGAATTTCTTTTGGGGGAGGCGTTTATACCGTTCCACGTTTGGTAAAATTGATCAAGCAGTTTTATTCTTCAGGTCAGTACGATTACAGCGATACCTCATTTATATCTTTTTTTTATGTTTTGGCGCTTTTATACGATAAAAGCTATATTATATGATTAAAGCTATTTTATAGAAAAAATAATTATTTTGGCATTGCTTTATTCTGAGGACTATAACTTTTTTATTTTTTTGCTTATGATGCTGTATGGCGGCTCATTTTTTGCAGGACAAGATGACGTTTTCAGCGGTACCATGGTTATTTATATCCGTCTTTTTGATCGCGTGTTATTCCACTTTTCGTTTGGCGGTATGATAATAAAGCGTTGTTTTTTGGCTCTTTTTTTTTCTCACGGTGTTCACTGAAGGGGTTAACTAGTGGGACAGTTTTATAGGTTGGGACTTTACGGACGCGGCAATACTAAATATGTGTACTTTTATTGTTTTTCCTTTTTTTTTTAGATAAAGAAATGTATTTATGGGAATAATATATTTTTTTTTCTTTATTTAGGAATTTATCTTTTTTATGTTATTTTTTTACATATGTGGAGATTTTTTTTTTACTTTTTTACTTTGTCCCAGGGGGGGGACATCACAGATCGCCGATCTTACAGTTTGCACAGCACTCTGTGAGATCGGCGATCTCACTCATCGCTGCAGGCTTACAGAGCTGCAGCCTGCTCCTGACTCGGAAGTACTCCCTGCAGGACCCGGATGCAGCCCCGCGGCCATTTTGGATCCGGGGACTGCAGTGAGAAGACGCTCGGTACAAGGTGAGTACATTCCCTTGTACCGATCATCTCAGGGAAGCACGCAGGGAGCCCCCTCCCTGCGCAATGCTTCCCTGTACCACCGGTACACTGCGATCATATTTAATCGCGGTGTGCCGGGGGTTAATGTGCCGGGGCCGGTCCGTGACCGCTCCTGGCACATAGTGCCGGATGTCAGCTGCGATAGGCAGCTGACACCCGGCCGCGCTCCCCCCGTGAGCGCGGCTGATCGCATAGGACGTACTATCCCGTCGGTGGTCATACGGGCCCACCCCACCTCGACGGGATAGTACGTCAGATGTCAGAAAGGGGTTAATATTCTGGTAAGGAGCCAATAGCCAAAAGGTTCCCAGACAATTATTATCAGCTCACAGCTGTTTGCTCAGCCTTTACTGGCTAGTTTACAGGGGGACCCCTGAAAATAATTGACGCAAGGTGCCTGTATAAATTCTAACCAGCAAAAGCTAAACAGACAGCTGCAGGCTGATATTAATAGCCTAGGAAAGGGCAATGGTTATTGTCCCCCTCTCAGACTAAAAAAAAAAAAAATAGTCCTCAGCTACCCCAGAAATGGTGCATCATTAGCATTTTATGCTAAAACTAATGTAATGTTCTAATATACACTTGTCCACATGGATTCTTTTTGTTCAATTTATTTTGTGGAAGGCTTTAGAGTTTATGTTAAAATGGGTTATCTAGCCCTAGGGAAATTTCTAGCAAGCACAGCAACTTGTCAAACACTAACTTCTCAATCAGGCTTTAGTTTTTTGCTTATGAGAAAAAGTACCAATGTTCATCAGAATTTGGTCGGTATGTCACTTTTTACCATCAAGTTCATCAGTTTTTTTTGTATGTTGAAAAAAAAAAAACACGGTTTCTCAAGCTTTTCCAATCAAACGGCCAGTAAAATATGGACAGAAGTTGCATGGTACCCAAGTGCTGTCCAATTTTTTGAGGACTTGCAGATTTGCATTGCAGAGTTTGATCAGTGATTTCGATCAAAATTGGACACGTCTGTGATTTGATGTTGACTGCTCTATTCACAAATATACATGGACATAGAGTTCTATGCGTGAAAACACACATTGCACTCGTATATGATAAAAAGAGGTCTGAAAGAGTCTTTCTAGTGTGTAGTAGTAGGATCCGCTTTTCAGGTCGAGCAATCATCACGTTATTACAAGTGAGCAAATCGCATCCTTGAGGTCATGTGATGACTGATTAAACCAACAATCAGAGAGTTAAAGGCCTGTAGGTGATTGCATATTTATAAAGTGAGGATTAAAATTTACAAGCAAGCGACATTAGCACCCTCTCATCAGGCTAGCGTAAATTGTAAAGCACAAAGTCAAACCAAAAGCACTAAACCTCTTCTAATATTAGATGCAATACATGTAACAGAAGACATGCAACCTTTGACACATTTATCTAATAGGGGTTTTCCAACCTTTGAACATTTCTGGCAAGCACTTGATTTTGCTGAATATGAATGGTGGGCAACTTCCATACTGTTGGGATTTGGTTCCAGTTGCCAGGTCGAGAGCTCATCAAGAAGATTTGCTACTTGCAATGTTCTATTTGAACACTTTTGGTCATGTGCCAACTAGATTCTCATTGCCTTCGCACAAAATGTTTTACTGAGAGAAGTGCATGACAATGTAGTCAGCAAACAACCACAATTATGCATATCACATATGTGCTCAATTTGCAAAGCTGCCTTCATGACTCTGTTGCCGGGTGTCTCAGGGCCAGGGGCTCCTTCCCTGTCTCTAACGCTAGGGGTGCCCTAGTTTGCGCAGTTCCCTGCATTACTTCTGATGGTGAAGACGCCGGGGCCATGTATTTTGCCTTGGCTCCTGAATCTGCCCTCAGTCTGTACCCTTCCCCCACCCAGGGAAGAGGGGAGTAGTAATGTACCGTAATGCACCAACCAGACAAACAAGGCAATACTAACAGGGATAAAGAAAAATACCAATTATACAAATATACTCACACATACAACAGAGGAATGCATCAGTGAAGAAAGAGGTTAAATTAAAAGTAGAAGAAGAAAGGGAATTATCACACATTCAAAACCTAGCAATAGTCACGATAAATGCACCAAACAACGTCTCCCACAATAACCAACAACGACTTCCAGGCATGCAGCATAAACTAACTCTGACAATGAGTGCTAGCCAGGGCCCACATATTACATAGCAGATGGGAGCAGCTAACAGTGCACAGCTGAGAGCTTATATGCTCAAGGAGATCTCAACAGAACAGATTAACCCCTGCACTGCCAAAAGAAACTTGCATAACATGAAGGTGAAGTGCTTCTAATCAGTGCAAGTAGGAGAAATCAAACGCTGCGGTCTTCTGATTCCTCCCTGTAACGGTAAACCTGTGACAGTTGCACATCTTTAGCAGCTGTTTAATGTGTAGCTATGTAGTTCCGTTCCACATTCCGTTGAGCACATCCAGTCTTCACACCTCCACCATCAGATCGATGTTGATGACATCTCCTAAGAATCGGCCATCAATATAAAATTGCTGGACAACCCATTTAAATGTGTTACATCTTATATAATAGAAGATTTGGTGCTTTTGGTTTAACTTTGTGGCTTTTAAGTTAGGCTAGCCTACTGGTAGGGTGCTGTAACCAATAAACGAGCTCAGCTGCTCTGAGTGGGGCACTCCATCTACACTGGCAGAGCCGCTGAGGTCCCCGATTGGCTCACACGCTGTTGACTCAATATCAATGCTACAGCCAATAACACGCATCAGAAGAAGCAGCAGAGCAGACTTGCCAGTGGACCCAGGGAAGATGAGTACAGTGCTGTTTGTTTTTTATACCAAATTGCCCCTTTGGAAGATAATTAACTGAAAGGGGACAACCCCTTTAAGTCTGATTTCATAAATGTCCAATCTCCATACTTTTAACTATTACATTCCACAAACCATCCAAAAATATCACAATAAGGTTCAATGTCAGTTTCGTGGACTATACTACATTATTTTTAAAAAGTCACTTTTTGTTATTATCAGGTGCATTTTAACTCCTTCATGTCTTTTGTGTCTTTTGACAGATACTGTATATGTCCATAATTGAGAAGGCGTTCCCACAGTATGACATACAAAAATATCATGGTGAAGATGAGGGCCCAGGAGTGGTGCCACCCAAATGATCATTGCAGGGAGCTTGGCTGAACTGACAGCTGAGTAGGTTCTAGCAGGCCATTTGTCACTGTGAAACTGATACACCTAATGAACAACAATAAAAAAGTATTGCAGTGTATTAGACCTGTTATAAAAAAGTCCCATAGTGGAATTAAATCAATTTAAAGGGATATTCCAGTTTTGGAAACTCCTTTTTCACCCCCCTGCAGTTTGTTTCTAAAAAACAAATTGGGCTTTACTTGGCATCCATAGGTCCAGCATTCAGTCTCCGCAGCAGATCCTGCTGTCTGCTATTGTCTAATGTAGGAAGGAAAAAGGGAGAAAATGTATCTCCAACAAAAAGACATAAACAATGTCCACTAAACCAAATTATGAGATCAATAGCAAATTGTGAGAATTCTAAAATATAGCATTTAATAAAAAAATATATTAAAATGATAGCCGTAATTTATTCTAACAAATAGATGATCAGATAACTGTGAGATTAATATGGTTTATCTGTTACACCAAAGAGTGGTATATTTCACCTGTTCAGACAGATATTATTCTGTAATACCAAATTAACAGGACAACAACACAAAAGGTAGGCTAGGAACATAATGTTAGCAAAACATATGGCCCACCCATGTACTATTCTTTCCAGTGAAAGACTTTATAAATGTTCGATTATACTACTCAGCGAACTCCTAAATAACATCCAACCAACAAAGAAAAATGGGAGTATTGAATTCAATATAAAACTATGTTTATTACAATAGAAAATTAACATAAAGCAAAAAATGTAATAACAATTGTACAATGAAAAAGGTATTTTTAGAAGACCATAAAAACATACCAATTTATGTGCAGACCAATGTATGTTCCCTGGATTATACTCTTCTGGAGGGCAGTCCGGTCCGATGGGTGTCGCAGGTCCGGGTCCGACGCCTCCCATCTTCATATGATCGCCGCCCTCCTGCTTGCTTCATCGTTCCACAGCATCGCGCTCCGGCACAAGCGTACTTATCTGCCTTGTTGAGGGCAGAGCAAAGTACTGCAGTGCACAGGCCGCCCGGGTCAGTATCGGGGGCTTATCTACAGCATTCTATAATAAGTCCTGAAAGGCGGTGGCCATATCTTATATCGGCCAAACCTGGTGACAGGTTCCCTTTAACTCTGGTAAAGCACTTGAAGGGTGATGCCATTTCAAGGACTGATCACCACGCTCCCTGCTTGCCATGTTCTCTCCTTTTCAATATTTCTCTACATATATTGATGCCCATGAGATCATCAAATATCTTTGTGGAATATTTTTTTCCTTTATTTATAATTTTGTCATTGCTGTAACTGGAGCATCTCAAACAACCCCACTTAAAGGTTAAAACAGCTCACCAGTGTGACATAAGTTAGAGGTAGAGCTGACCTGGGTCTGCTAGGACAGAAGTCTGACAGCCAGAGACTTGGCCTGCTGCTGCTAGATTGCAGGAGCAAACGCATTAACCCCATACTATTGTAAATGTATGGAGCAGGTTTACAGCACCTTCTCCTGCTATCTAGCATGAGTGCGATGGTGATGGGAGACAAATTCAAGAAACACCCAGAAAAGCATTCTGCAACAATATGCCATTTCATCTGGTTCGTACTTATTGCAACCATCATTTTTGATGACCCAAAACAGAACCTTCAGGCTATATAAGGGCTATGTGACCGAGAAGGAGAGGGGATGAAGTACTAAAAATGAGGACATAGAGGACATAGTCTCCACAATAATCTGATCTCAGCCCAACTGAGAGGTATGGGATGAGATGGACCGCAGACAACTGCTCAGCATGAAAAAAAGAAAATCCTCCTGCTGTGATTCCAGGTAAAAAAATTAACTACCTCTTGAAGCTCATCAAGAGAATGCCAAGAGTGTGCAAAGCAGTCATCAAAGCAAAAGGTGGCTACTTTGAAGAACCTAGAATATAAGACATATTTTCAGTTGTTTCACACTTTTTTGTTAAGTATATAATTCCACAATTCCACATGTGTTAATTCATAGTTTTGATGTCTTCAGTGTGAATGTACAATTTTCATAGTCATGAAAATCCAGAAGAATCTTTAAATGAGGTGTGTCTGAACTTTTGGTCTGAACTGTAATATATATATATATATATATATATATATATATATATATATATATATATATATATACATTTATCTTCCCCCATGCACCAAATTCTTGATTAATACAGTTGTGATTTACTTTTCACCTAAACATTATTGGCCTTTTGTTCGGTTTTCTTATCGTTTTTGGTGTTTCATCTGAATCTACAATGTGCATATTCCAATAAGATCAGGGAAAACCATTGCATGAACAGGTGTGTATAAACGTTTGACAGGTTCTGCTGTACAGCATTATTATATAGTATAGTATAGCAACTATTATATTATTAATATTATTATAGTCCTAGGGCCCTTGCTCTTCCCCATCTACACCTTCGGCCTGGGACAGCTCATAGAATCCCACGGTATGCAGAAACATCTCTACGCCGATGACACGCAGACCTACCTATCCGGACCTGACCTCACGTCCTTACTTACCAAAATCCCTCAATGTCTATCCGCTATTTCAGCTTTCTTTTCTGCTCGCTTTCTAAAACTGAACATGGACAAAACAGAATTCATCATCTTTCCCCCATCTCACTCTACCCCTCCACCAGACCTATCCATCAATGTCAATTGCTGCTCACTTTCCCCAGTCCCGCATTCTCGGTGCCTCGGGGTGATCCTCGACTCTGCCCTCTCTTTCAAGCCTCATATCCAAGCCTTTGCCTCCTCCTGCGACTCAAACTCAAAAATGTCTCCTGGATCTGTGCATTCCTTGACCATGAAACCATAAAAACACTAGTGCACGCCCTTATCTCCTGCCTCGATTACTGCAACCTCCTACTCTCTGGCCTCCCCTCTAGGACCCTGGCACCCCTCCAATCCATCCTACACTCTGCTGCCTGACTAATCCACCTGTCTCCCCGTTATTCCCCCGCCTCTACTCTCTGCTAAGCCCTTCACTGGCTTCCTTTTGTCCAGAGGCTCCAGTTCAAATCCCTAACTATGGCATACATATCTCTTCCCCACTATCCCATAGAATGTAAGTCCGCAAGGACAGGGTCCTCTCCCCTCTGTACCAGTGTGTCACTGTAAACCTGTTTACTGTAAATTATATCTATAACTCTGTATGTAACCTCTTTCTCATGTACAGCACCATGGAATTAATGGTGCTATATAAATAAATAATAATAATAATAATAATACAAAGCCATCTACAACCTGTCTCCTCCATACATCTGTGACAGTCTCCCGGTTACTTACCCACACGCAACCTTCGATCCTCTCACGATCTCCATCTCTACTCCCCTCTTATCTCTTCTTCCCACAACTGCATACAAGACTTCTCCAGTGCCTCCCCCCATACTCTAGAACTCTCTACCCCAACACATCAGACTCTCGCCTACCATGGAAACCTTCAAAAAGAACCTGAAGACTCACCTCTTCCGGCATGCCTACAACCTGCAGTGATCCTTAAGGTACCGTCACATTAAGCGACGCTGCAGCGATAGCGACAGCGATGCTGATCGCTGCAGCGTCGCTGTTTGGTCGCTGGAGAGCTGTCACACAGACCGCTCTCCAGCGACCAACGATGCCGAGGTCCCCGGGTAACCAGGGTAAGCATCGGGTTGCTAAGCGCAGGGCCGCGCTTAGTAACCCGATGTTTACCCTGGTTACCAGCGTAAAAGTTAAAAAAACAAACAGCACATACTCACCAGCGCGTCCCCCAGCCTCTGCTTCCTGACACTGACTGAGCTCCGGCCCTAACAGCACAGCGGTGACGTCACCGCTGTGCTTTCACTTTCAGTTTAGGGCCGGCGCTCAGTCAGTGTCAGGAAGCAGAGGCTGGGGGACGCGCTGGTGAGTATGTGCTGTTTGTTTTTTTAACTTTTACGCTGGTAACCAGGGTAAACATCGGGTTACTAAGCGCGGCCCTGCGCTTAGTAACCCGATGTTTACCCTGGTTACCAGTGTAAAATATCGCTGGTATCCTTGCTTTTGCTGTCAAACACGGCGATACACGGCGACCTAGCGACCAAATAAAGTGCAGACCTTCTAGCAGCGACCAGCAATTTCACAGCGGGATCCAGATCGCTGCTGCGTGTCAAATTCAGCGATATCGCTATCCAGGTCGCTGCAACGTCACGGATCGCTGGCGATATCGCCTAGTGTGACGGTACCTTTAGTCTGCTGAACCACCGCACGACCAGCTCTACCCTCTCCTAGTGTATCCTCACCCATCCCCTGTAGACTGTGAGCCCTCCTGGGCTGGGTCCTCTCTCCTTCTGTACTTGTGTGTTCCTTGTTTTGCTCATGCTTATTGTGCTTGTATTTATCTGCCCCTTTCACATGTAGAGCGCCATGGAATAAATGGCGCTATATAAATGTATAATAATAATTATTATCAGCACACAAATAGTGACAAACTAGTCTCATTTTATAGTCATGATTCCCTATAACAAGCCACACTTGAGAGAAAGCCAACATTAACAGTATTTTCCAGTGAAGAGCCTGCTAAAGGAAAACATCCAATACAAACAAAATAAATGTCTAAATCACTTTCTCATCTTCTAACACTTCTGGGAAGGCTTGTAGACCACGCAATAACAAAACTGGAAACAAACACTTTCACCTAACAGGCTATAAACTATAAATGCTCAACGTTCCAAGCAATCAATAATGATGATGTTTATTAGGACACAGACAGTGACAGCACCTGAACGTATTGCTTTTATTACACTCCAGCTGCTGTATATGACAGGAACTATTCTACATCCTCATTGTACCGTACAACCACTAAGGTGGATTCACTACTTAGGCAGGTTCCGCTCTCTTAGACTTAATATATGGCCTTGTATGAATTTACGGAAGGCTTAATAAAACAAAGGATGGTATTTTGGTCCAGGCACATAACCCTCGCCCAATATGAGTTCTTGCATCTTACAAATAAGGGCAATTAAGAGGCTGATTCCTTGGGGGGAGGATACTTTTCTGCACAGTGTTTTAGACAACTTCACATCTGATTCACACTTTGCTTTCATTTCCTGAAGACAAGTACCTTACAGTAGTCAGAAAGAGGAAGTCGCATTCTCAAGAGCATCTGCAGAGAGAACATGGAGCACTAGAGTTACTATGAACTGATGGGTAAGTGCAAATGGCCAGTCTTTTTAGAAATGCAAGCTAATAGGGAACAGATTGCAGTTACTGAATTCTTAACCCTTTCTCCTGTAATTATTGAATGGAAATTTTAAACTGGTTCAGCACAAAAATTGTTCAGCTGTCCTAGACTCCATAGCTGAATCCTTAAACGGATCATACAGTCACCTTACACATATCTGTATGTATAGAAAAGCCAACGTGGCTTTGTATGGAGCGTTTCTGGAGCTTTTGGCTCAAAAATCACAGGGTTTAGCATCTTCTGATTGGTGTAAAGACCACAGAGATATGGTGCTTTCCACTAAATAACATATAGCCTATGCTGTTTGCTTTGCAACAAAGGACATAGGCTGCATGAGCCTACAGATCCACCATTGTCACTTCTTGCATCAATGGTTATGGCCACCAGAACGACAAAACCATCAGCCATTTCTAGGTGTATTAGTACTCTTAGTCACTAATGAAAAGTATACAGGTATATTATCATACGGAAACCGATTCATGCTGCCCAAGCCACGAGCAGCATGAATCAAAATGTCTCCACTATGGTGTTTCAAAGACAACAAAAGAAGTCGGTTTGGAACTTGGATGACTAATCCAAGACTTCTCCTTACCCTACTCCTCTAGACTGAAAGGTCTCTCTTATGCACAGGTGATCCGCCCTGGACTACCCATCCTAGTCACCTCATCCCAGGATGGCTTATTAAAGTATGTTTTCTCTGAAATGACACAGCATTTCCAAATAATGTATACAAGGCTGCAACAGCCTGTATATGATTTATGCTGCCAGTAGTTCAGGTCCCATGCATCCAATAACAGGTTCCCTTTAAATATATGCCCATACATTTAATAATTTAATTAATAATAATTTAATAATAATAATAATACTACATTTCCATCAGTGACTAAGAGCTGAGCCTTCACCCAAAGTGATACCCTTAAAGTTTTATGAGTTTAGTTGATTTAAAAACAAGTAATGTTGGGGATTGTAGCTCAAGAGTGCCATGAATGAGGGGATGAGGTCACTGGCATCTCGATCCATATGTGTTTCAATTAAATTCAGTAAGAGTAGCAGGGTGGGATAGAAGTGCAAACATTTGTTTTGCCCCTCAAATTATTATTGTTGTTATTTTACAGCACCATTGAGTCCATGGTGCTGTATAATGGCGCAAAATACATGATTCAAAATAAGCGGTTTTAGGTTTTGCACCCCAAAATGCATACCACGAATCTCTGGAAATATGGTGTACCAATACTAAATGCTCCTGGCTCCTTGTCTAGGCAAAGTACCGCAGGACTACGGTTTCATTATTAGGATTTGTAAGGGTCACAGCAGTCAGTTGCTAGCTGATCAGAATGTAATAGCGTATCCTAACAATATGAAATTACACTCTGGAAAAGGAAGACCCCCTTAATGTTGAAATTATTTCCAAACAGGAACTCTGCTTCGCAGATAAAAGGGTTATGTAGACTTATTCCCCTCTCCAGACTGAGAACACAAGTGCGAAAAATAACTGTTCACCCCAAGAGCAGCGGAGACCCAGTGGTGAACCTGAGATGGTGAATAAATCACAGTTTGCTTTTTGCATCATTGGTACTATTTGGGTCTAAAAACAACCTAATACCTAACTTTTGTTAATCCTTTATGGAGAAAAAAAAATAAAACAAAATCCAATTCTGATGTTTTTTGACATTTTTAATTTTTTGTTTTTTATATTTCCACATTTACAAAATGTATTCAATTTTACTTATGTTTTATGACTTTTATAGAATGAATACTGTTTGAAATAAAAAATCATTTGTTTTTATGTGGCCATATTCGGAGACTCATTAGTTTGCCATTTTTCCAGGAAATAAGCTGCATCATGGTTTACTTTTTGCATGACAGAGTACTGTCGCCATGGATCCCATTGTGGGGTACACAAAGTGCCTTGAAAAAGTATTCATACCCCATAAACTTTTCCACATTTTTTAACATTACACCCACAAGCTTAAATTTTATTGGGATTTTATGTGATATACCGACACTAAGTAGCAAGAATTCGTGAAGTGTAAATGACACTTTTTTTTAATCATTTTAAAAATATAAATCAAATTGTGATGTGCATTTATATTCATCCCCCTCCAGTCAATTATGGGGACCCCTTTCATTGCAATTACTGCTGTAAATTATCCGGTGTTATCCGAGTATCATGGGAGAACTCGGAAATTATGCTTGAGTCCCTGTTTTGCGACTTTTAGACAGCCTCAACACATGCGAGGATTGCCTAACAAACAGGCAATCCCTACATGTGTCGCGGCTAACAGTGGCAATCATGCAGCTGCAGGGACTCAAACAAATTTTCCGAGAATGCTTAAAATACTCAAATAACATCCGAGCATGCTTGGGTAACACGCTATTCATGCACGTTCGTTCATCACTAATGAATATGTTTTGATCTAAACCAGGGGCCCCCAACCTGAAGCTCGCTCGAGAGCCACACATGTATCGCGAGCCCGTCTGCCAGCTTGGTGCACTAGGACCAAGTGTAGCAAACAGCTACACTACAACCAGGTCTAGCAAACAGCTATTAAGAGTAGATCTCTAGATGGTGACTTTTGTGAGAAACCCTGGACCTTGGCATACTACCTTGGTGTGATTTCAGAACAAAAGCTTTGGCTGTCATTATACCAGTAGTAGGGGCTCAGAGTGTCACTACTGTGAGTGGGGCAGGAGTTGGATGTGGCTCGCGACCCTCACTCAGAGCTGAATATGGCCCTCAAAGTCAGAAAGGTTGGGACCTCTGATCTAAACTACTCCGTTGTAGCTCTGGCATTATGTTTAGGGTCATTGTGCTACTGGAAGGTGAACCAGTCTCAAGTCTTTTGCAGGCTCTAACAGGTTTTTTCCAGCATTGCCCTGTATTTAAGCTACATCCATCTTCCCATCAACTCTTGACCAGCTTCCCGGTGCCTGATGAAGAAAAGCATCCCCGCAGCATGATGCTGGCACCAAGTTTGACGATGGGGATGGTGTTTTCAGGGTGAAATGCAGTGTTCGTTTTCAGCCACACATAGCGTTTTGCATTTAGCCCAAAAAGTTCTACTTTAGTTTTATCTAAGCAGAGCACATTCTTCTACAGCTGTGGACTCTACATAGCTTTTTGCACATTTTTTGGCTTTCCTTAAAAAAAATGACTTTCATCTTGTCAGATTTGTGGAGCATACTAGTGATAGTTGCCCTGTGTACAGATTCTCCCACCAGAGTTATGGATCTCTGCAGCTTCTCCATAGTGACCAAAGGCCTCTCGGTTGCGTCCCTAATTAGTGAACTCCTTGCTTGGGATGTAAGTTTAGATGAATGGCCATGTCTTGGTATGTTGGCAATTGTGCCATACTCCTTCCATTTTTTAATCAGTCCTACGTGAGATGTTCAGAGCTTGGGTAATTTTTTGTGATGCCCTAACCCTGCTTTACCCTTCTTCACAACTTTATCCCTGACTGTTTGATCCCTAATGTTTTCAAACAAACCTCTGAGGACTTCACAGAACAGCTGTACTGCCACTCAGAATAATAACACAAGAGGACTCAATATACTAATTACTAGATGGTGGCCCGATTCTAACGCATCGGGTATTCTAGAATATGTATGCGTAGTGTATAGCACAGCCCACGCAGTACATTGCGCAGCCCACGCAGTACATTGCGCAGCCCAAGCAGTACATTGCGCAGCCCACGCAGTACATTGCGCAGCCCACGCAGTACATTGCGCAGCCAACGCAGTACATTGCGCAGCCCACGTTGCATATTGCGCAGCCCACGTTGCATATTGCGCAGCCCACGTTGCATATTGCGCAGCCCATGTTGCATATTGCGCAGCCCACGTTGCATATTGCGCAGCCCACGTAGTATATTGCCCAGCCCACGTTGTATATTGCTCAGCCCATGTAGTATGTTGCACAGCCCACGTAGTATATTGCCCAGCCCACGTAGTATGTTGCACAGCCAACGTTGTATATTGCCCAGCCCATGTAGTATGTTGCACAGCCCACATAGTATATAGCAATGTGGGCATCATATCCCTGTTAAAAAAAAATAAATAAAATAAAAAATAGTTATATACTCACCTTCCGGAGCCCCCGGATCCAAGCGAAGCGGTTACCGACGCTGCTCGTGCGCTCCGGTCCCAAGAGTGCATTACGGTCTCGCGAGATGATGACGTAGCGGTCTCGCAAGACCGTTACGTCATCATCTCGCGAGATCGCAGCATGGACCGGTTACCGGAGCGTCGCGAGCGGGAAAGGCCTGTTGTCGATCCGGGGGCCGACGGACGGTGAGTATATAACGATTTTTTATTTTTTTTATTATTTTTAACATTACATCGTTTTACTATTCATGCTGCATAGGCAGCATGAATAGTAAAAAGTTGGTCACACAGGGTTAATAGCAACGGTAACGGAGTGCATTACACCGTGGCATAACGCGGTCCGTTACCGCTGCCATTAACCCTGTGTGAGGGTAGACTGGAGGGGAGTACGGAGAGGGCACTGACTGCGGGGAGGAAGGAGCGGCCATTTTTCCGCCGGACTGTGGCCATCGCTGATTGGTCGTGGCTGTTTTGCCACGACCAATCAGAGACTTGGATTCCATGACAGACAGAGGCCGCGACCAATGAATATCCGTGACAGACAGAAGGACAGACAGACAGAAAGACGAAAGTGACCCTTAGACAATTATATAGTAGATGCGACTTCTTGAGGCAATTCGTCACTCAGGATTTCATGTAGGGGCATCAGACTACAGGGGGCTGAATACAAATGAACATCACAATTTTCAGATTTATATTTTTAAAATAATTTGAAAATCATGTATCATTTCCTTTACACTTTACAAATACTTGCTACTTTGTAAGGATGTATAACATAAAATTCTAATAAAATACACTTAAAGAAGCACTCCTCCCATCCAAATTTTTATCCTCTTAATATACTAAAGTCATCATATTATATGGCATTGTGTACTTACAATTGCTCATTTCCCTTCTATTGCTAATTATTTTGACAATCATTAGATCTATGACATCAGGTGATTAAAAACTGAGTGGCTAAATTCTTCTAAGGGTACCGTCTCACATAACGATTTACCAACGATCACGACCAGCGATACGACCTGGCCGTGATCGTTGGTAAGTGGTTGTGTGGTCGCTGGGGAGCTGTCACACAGTCAGCTCTCCAGCGACCAACGATGCCGAAGGCCCCGGGTAACCAGGGTAAACATCGGGTTACTAAGCGCAGGGCCGCGCTTAGTAACCCGATGTTAACCGTGGTTACCAGCGTAAAAGTAAAAAAAAAAAAAAAACGTACATACTCACATTCCGGTGTCTGTCCCCCGGCGTTCTGCTTCTCTCCACTGTGTCTGTGCAAGCCGGAAAGCACAGAGGTGACGTCAGCAGAACGCCGGGAGACAGACACCGGAATGTGAGTATGTACAGTTTGTTTTTTTTTTACTTCTACGCTGGTAACCACGGTAAACATCGGGTTACTAAGCGCGGCCCTGTGCTTAGTAACCCGATGTTTACCCTGGTTACAAGCGAACGCATCGCTGGATCGCTGTCACACACAACGATCCAGCGATGACAGCGGGAGATCCAGCGACGAAAGAAAGTTCCAAACGATCTGCTACGACGTACGATTCTCAGCAGGGTCCCTGATCGCTGCTGCGTGTCAGACACAGCGATATCGTATGGATATCGCTGGAACGTCACGGATCGTACCGTCGTAGCGACAAAAGTGCCACTGTGTGACGGTACCCTCAGTTCTATGTAGAAACAGGTGATCAATTGTCCTGTATGACTTATCAGTCACTACAAAAGTCCCTGGCAGGGGGAGGAGCAGAACAGTTGAGTCAGTAAGTGAAGAAGGGAATGGTAAATGCAGGGAAAAGAGACTTCCTGACGCTACATAGAGGAGAGAAAAGAAGAATTAACTATGTAGAAGGGTAAAATGAGTATTTGTAAGTACACAGCGCTATATAATATGAGGATTGCAACATATTAAGAGGATAAAAACTTTGATGGAAATGCTTCCTTAAGTTTGTGGGTATAACATGACAAAAACATGGAAAAGTTTGCTGAGTATGAGTACTTTTTAAAGGCACTGTATGACATTTCAATCACTTGTAATTACACTTTTTGGGAGGCGGAATGAACAAAAGAACACCATTTATTTATTTATTTTTTAACACCACTTGCCATTTAGGCTATGTGCCCACGTTGCAGAAATGCTGCGGAAATGTCCGCAGTATTTCCGCAACTCCCTGCCGCGGGTAAAATGCATGCGGAATTCGCATGCGTTTTCCCGCAAAACACAAGCGTTTTGCAAGCGTTTTTAGTTTGCAGAATACTTGCGTTTTCCAAGCGATTTGAAGCATCGCTTGGAAAAGTGATTGACAGGTTGGTCACACTTGTCAACGATAGTGCTTGACAAGTGTGACCAACTTTTTACTACTGATGCTGCCTATGCAGCATCAATAGTAAAAGATAGAATGTTAAAAATAATTAAAAAAAATAAAAAATCGTCATATTCTCACCTTCCGACGGCCCCCGATCTCCTCAGCGGCGCTCCCGCTACGTTCCGTTCCCAGGGATGCTTTGCGTGAAGGACCTTTGTGATGTTACGGTCGTGTGACCGCGACGTCATCTCAGGTGATTCGCACAATGCATCCCTGGGAACGGAAGCCACCGCGTGCACCACTGAGAGGCGGGAGGACTCCGGGGGCCGTCAGAAGGTAAGTATATCCATATTTTTTATTTTAGTTCCTTTTTTTTACAGGAATATTGCACCCAGAGCCTGAAGGAGAGTCTCCTCTCCTCCAGACCCGGGTACCATCCGCACATGAAGCGCTGACTTTACGCATGGTGGGCATAGCCTCGTGCGTAAAGTGAGCATTTTAATGCAATCCTATGGAGTCGCAATTGCCGCAATTCCACAGAAATAATGAACATGCTGCGGATTTTACCGCTATGCGATTCCACAGCGGGAAAATTCGCAGCATGGGCACAGCAACTGCGGAATCCCATAGGATTGCATAAGAATGCGTTTTTAAGAGTTTCCACTGCGGCAAAAACGCATAAAAAAATGCAACAAATAATTAATAATATTAGAATAATGTAAATGCCACTTTTCACTGTAGGACAATATGATAATGAGAACACCACATTAAGTTTGTTAGTTTTTATATATTTTTTTTTTTATAGGGGAATGTACACAAAACTGGAATTTTCCATTCATTTCTAGTGTTCTCCTTACAGGATAAAGATAATATAGTATGATAGTAAAGGTCAACATGATGGCAGTGATTTACAATTTATACATGTTTTTATATTTTTCTTCTTTTGCACATCATTTTTTTGCATCATACTCGGAGATCCATAAATGTTTCCTTTTTCGGAGACCATGGCTTTATGAGGGTTTGCTTTTAGCTTTCATTTTATAGGTCCCGTTTTGGCTATATAGATCTTTATGATGGTTTTTTTATTTCATTTTACGTTAGGCAAAATGAACGGAAATGGCAATTCTAATGTATTTGTTTGCAATTACCAGGCTGGATAAATCATGACATTTTTATTGTTACATATCAGGTGTTATGGATGGGCTGACACAAGATCTGTGACTTTTTTGGGTGTTAGTTTCTTAGTAAACACTTAGAATAACTGTCATTTAGATTTTACTTACATAAACCAGACTACAGTACTTTATAACATACTAGCTGAAGAGCCCGGCGTTGCCTGGGCATAGTAAATATCTGTGGTTAGTTATAGCAAGAGAAGTGAGCTTCTCTTATTTTCCCATCATGCCTCTCATTTTCCCCCTCACATCTCTCATTTTCTCCCTTACACCTCTCATTTCCCCCCCCCACTCCTCTCATTTTCCCCCTCACTCCTCTCATTCCCCCTAACACTTGTCATTTCGACCTCACATCTGTCATTTTCCGATCACTCCACTATTTTCCCTCACTCCTCTCATTTTGCACTCACACCTTTTCATTTTCACCTCACACCTCTCATTTTCCCCTCAATATATACATGTTTGTCATCTCCCTTATATATAGTATACACCTGTATGTCATCTCCTGTATGTAGTATAAACCTGTATGTCATCTCCCCTGTAAATAGTATATACCTGCTGTATGTCATCTCCTCCTGTATATTGTATATACCTATGTGTCATCTCCTCCTGTATATAGTATATACCTGTATGTCATCTCTTCTGTATATACTATATACCTGTATATGTCATCTCCTCCTATATATAGTATATACCTGTATGTCATCTCCTGTATATAGTATATACCTGCATGTCATCTCCTGTATATAGTATATACCTGCTGTATGTCATCTCCTCCTCTATATACCTATGTGTCATCTCCTCTTTTATATAGTATATACTTGTATGTCATCTCCTCCTGTATATAGTATATACACGTGTCATCTCCTCCTGTATATAGTATATACACGTGTGTCATATACTCCTGTATATAGTATATACCTGTGTGTCATCTGCTCCTGTATATAATATATACCTGTGTGTCATCTCCTCCTGTATATAGTATATACCTGTGTGTCATCTCCTCCTGTATATAGTATATGCCTGTGTGTCATCTGCTCCTGTATATAGTATATATCTGTATGTCTTCTCCTCCTGTATATAGTATATACCTGTGTGTCATCTCCTCCTGTATATAGTATATACCTGTGTGTCATCTCCCCTGTATATAGTATATATGTGTGTGTGTCATCTCCCCTGTATATAGTATATACCTGTGTGTCATCTCCTCCTGTATATAGTATATGTGTGTCATCTCCCCTGTATATAGTATATACCTTTGTGTCATCTCCCCTGTATATAGTATATACCTGTGTGTCATCTCCTCCTGTATATAGTATATACCTGTGTGTCATCTCCTCCTGTATACAGCATATACCTGTGTCATCTCCCCTGTATATAGTATATATGTGTGTGTCATCTCCCCTGTATATAGTATATACCTGTGTGTCATCTCCTCCTGTATATAGTATATGTGTGTCATCTCCCCTGTATATAGTATATACCTGTGTGTCATCTCCCCTGTATATAGTATATACCTGTGTGTCATCTCCTCCTGTATATAGTCTATACCTGTGTGTCATCTCCCCTGTATATAGTATATATGTGTGTGTCATCTCCTTCTGTATATAGTATATACCTGTATGTCATCTCCTCCTGTATATAGTATATATGTGTGTCATCTCCCCTGTATATAGTATATACCTGTGTGTCATCTCCTCCTGTATATAGTATATACCTGTGTCATCTCCCCTGTATATAGTATATATGTGTGTGTCATCTCCTCCTGTATATAGTATATACCGGTGTGTCATCTCCTCCTGTATATTGTATATACCTGTGTGTCATATCCTCCTGTATATAGTATATACCTGTGTGTCATATCCTTGTGTGTGTTGAGTGTCGTGTGGCGACATGCATGTAGCGACTTTTGTGAGATGAGTTTTGTGTGGCGACATGCGTGTAGCAACTTTTTTTGTGTCGAGTTGCATGTGACAGGTTAGTGTAGCAAGTTGTGTGCAGCAAGTTTTGTGCGTGGCGAGTTTTGTGTGTGGTGCGTTTTGAGTATGTGCAAGTTTTGTGTGAGGCAACTTTTGCATGTGTTGCAACTTTTGTGCATGTGGCAATTTTTCCACGTGTGCAAGTTTTGCGTGTGGCGAGTTTTCCATGAGGTGAGTTTTGCACATGTGTCGAGTTTTGCGTGTGGCGAGTTTTGAGTGGCGACTTTTGTGTTTTGACTTTTATGTGGCGAGGTTGGTGTATGTGTGGTGAAATGTGTGCTGAGGGTGATATATGTGTTCAAGCACGTGGTAGTGTGGCGCATTTTGTGTGTGTGTTCATATCCCCGTGTGTGGTGAGTATCCCATGTCGGGGCCCCACCTTAGCAACTGTACGGTATATACTCTTTGGCGCCATCACTCTCATTCTTTAAGTCCCCCTTGTTCACATCTGTCAGCTGTCAATTTGCCTCCAACACTTTTCCTTTCACTTTTTCCCCATTATGTAGAAAAGGGCAAAATTGTTTGGTGAATTGGAACGCGAGGGGTTAAAATTTCACCTCACAACATAGCCTATGACGCTCTCAGGGTCCAGACGTGTGACTGTGCAAAATTTTGTGGCTGTAGCTGCAACGGTGCAGATGCCAATCCCGGACACACACACACATTCAGCTTTATATATTAGATTACCTAGTTCTGCCTCTGATGCTGCTCATTTCCCTGTCTTTCACACCAGTAGATGTGTGTTGCTATGTTCTACCCATACTCAGCTCAGTACAGGCTGAACAGGACTACGTCGGTGGGTTACGTCCCCTCTCCAGTACACCTGCTCCACACAGTAAAAGACATGCACATGTCTCAGTGAGCAGAGCTAAGGGAATTCAGCAGGAGACAGGAGTGCTAGAAATCATCACGGAGAGAATGGCTTCTTCTTATGTTCATTCCATAGTGTTTAACCCCTTAGTGACAGAGCCAATTTGGTACTTAATGACCGAGCCAATTTTTACAATTCTGACCAGTCAGTTTATGAGGTTATAACTCTGGAACGCTTCAACGGATCCTGCCGATTCTGAGTTTGTTTTTTCGTGACATATTGTACTTCATGTTAGTGGTAACATTTCTTCGATATTACTGGCGATTATTTATGAAAAAAACAGAAATATGGCGAAAATTTTTAAAATTTTGCAATTTTCAAAATTTGTATTTTATGCCCTTAAATCAGAGAGAGACATGTCACAAAAATAGTTAATGAATAACATTTCCCACATGTCTACTTTCATCAGCACAATTTTGGAAACAAATTTTTTTTTGTTGTTAGGGAGTTATAAGGGTTAAAAGTTGACCAGCAATTTCTCATTTTTACACCACCATTTTTTTTTTAGGGACCACATCACATTTGAAGTCATTTTGAGGGGTCTATATGGTAGAAAATAACCAAGTGTGACACCATTCTAAAAACTGCACCCCTCAAGGTGCTCTAAACCACATTCAAGAAGTTTATTAACCCTTTACATGCTTCACAGGAACTGAAACAATGTGGAAGGCAAAAATGAACATTTAACTTTTTTTTGCAAACATTTTACTTCAGAACCATTTTTTTTATTTTCACAAGTGCAAAAACAGAAATATAACCATAAATGTTGTTGTGCAATTTCTCCTGAATACGCCGATACCCCATATGTGGGGGTAAACCACTGTTTGGGCGCACCGCAGAGCTTGGAAGAGAAGGAGCGCCGTTTGACTTTTTCAATGCAGAATTGGCTGTAATTGAGATGGGACGCCATGTCACGTTTAGAGAGCCCCTGATGTGCCTAAACAGTGGAAACCCCCCACAAGTGACACCATTTTGGAAACTAGACTCCTTAAGGAACTTATCTAGATGTGTGGTGAGCACTTTGAGCCCCCAAGTGCTTCACAGAAGTTTATAAAGTAGAGCCGTGAAAATAAAAAATCGCATTTGTTTACACAAAAATGATCTTTTCGCACACAAATTCTTATTTTCACAAGGGTAACAGGAGAAATGAGACCACAAAAGTTGTTGTGCAATTTCTCCTGAGTACATCGATACCCCATATGTGGGGGTAAACCACTGTTTGGGCGCACTGCAGAGCTTGCAAGAGAAGGAGTGCCGTTTTACTTTTTCAATGTAGAATTGGCTGGAATTGAGATCGGATGCCATGTCGCGTTTGGAGAGCCCCTGATGTGCCTAAACAGTGGAAACCCCCCACAAGTGACCCCATTTTGGAAACTAGACCCCTTAAGGAACTTATCTAGATGTGTGGTGAGCACTTTAAACCCCCAAGTGCTTCACAGAAATTTATAAAGTAGAGCCGTGAAAATAAAAAATCCTTTTTTTTTTCCTCAAAAATGATTTTTTAGCCTGCAATTTTTTATTTTCTCAAGGGTAACAGGAGACATTGGACCCCAAAATCTGTTGACCAGTTTGTCCTGAGTACGCTGATACCCCATATGTGGGGGGGCACTGTTTGGGCACCCATCGGGGCTCGGAAGGGATGGAGCGCCGCTTGGAATGCAGACTTTGATGGGATGGTCTGCGGGCATCAAGTTGCATTTGCAGAGCTCCTGATGTACCTAAACAGTAGAAACCCCCAACAAAAGACCCCATTTTGGAAAAAAGACTCCCCCCAAAGAGCTTATCTAGATGTGTGGTGAGCACTATGAACCCCCAACTGCTTCACAGAAGTTTATAATGTAGAGCCATGAAAATAAAAAAAATATCATATTTTTTCCACAAAAAAGATTTTTAACCCCCAAATTTTTACTTTCACAAGGGTAACAGGAGAAATTGGACCCCAAAATGTATTGTGCAATTTATGCTGAGTAGGCTGATACCCCATATGTGGGGGTAAACCACTGTTTGGGCGCATGGCAGAGCTCGGAAGGGAAGGAGCGCCGTTTTGGAAAGCAGACTTTGATAGAATGGTCTGCGGGCATTATGTTGCGTTTGCAGAGCCCCTGATGTACCTAAACAGTAGAAACCCCACACAAGTGACCCCATTTTGGAAACTAGACCCCCCAAGGAACTTATCTAGATGTGTGGTGAGAACTTTGAATGCCCAAGTGCTTCACAGAAGTTTATAATGCAGAGTCGTGAAAATAAAAAAAAAAATTTTTTTCCACAAAAAAGATTTTTTACCCCCAAGTTTTTATTTTCACAAGGGTACAAGAGAAATTGGACCCCAAAAGTTGTTGTCCAATTTGTCCTGAGTACACTGATACCCCATGTGTGGGGGGGGACCACTGTTTGGGTGCACGGCAGAGCTCGGAAGGGAAGGAGCGCCGTTCTGGAAAGCAGACTTTGATAGAATGGTCTGCGGGCATGATGTTGCGTTTGCAGAGCCCCCGATGTAACTAAACAGTAGAAACCCCCCACAAGTGACCCCATTTTGGAAACTAGACCCACCAAGGAACTTATCTAGATGTGTTGTGGGAACTTTGAAAGCCCAAATGCTTCACAGAAGTTTATAATGCAGAGTTGTGAAAATAAAAAATATTTTTTTTTCCACAAAAAAGATTTTTTAGCCCCCACGTTTTTATTTTCACAAGGGTAACAGGAGAAATTGGACCCTAAAAGTTGTTCTCCAATTTGTCCCGAGTACGCTGATGCCCCATATGTGGGGGTAAACCACTGTTTGGGTGCACGGCAGAGCTCGAAAGGGAGGGAGCACCATTTGACTTTTTGAGCGCAAAATTGGCTGTGGCGTTTAGAGACCCCCTGATGTACCTAAACAGTGGAAACCCCCCAAATCTAACTCCAACCCTAACCCCAAAACACCCCTAACGCCAACCCGATCCATAATCCTAATCACAACCCTAACGATAATCACAACGCTAACCCCAAAACAACCATAACCCTAATCAGAACCCTAAATCCAACACACCCCTAATCCTAATCTCAACCCTAACCTCAAACCTAACCTTAATCCCAATACACCCCTAATCCCAACCCTAACCTTAACCCTAATCCCAATCCAAACCCTAATCCCAACTCTAACCCTAACTTTAGCCGCAACCCTAGTCCTAACTTTAGCCCCAACCCTAGCCCTAACTTTAGCCCCAACCCTAACCCTAAATTTAGCCCCAACCCTAACCCTAAATTTAGCCCCAACCCTAAATTTAGCCCCAACCCTAACCCTAGCCCTAACCCTAAATTTAGCCCCAACTCCTCTAGCTGCCGGCCGGCAGATCATGGCGGGTGCACTGCGCATGCGCCCGCCATTTTCTTACCGAAGGAAGGAGCCGGCGGCCAGGAGAGGACACAGGAGGACCCAGGGACACCGGTAAGTATGATAGGGTCCCCGAATCCCCCTATTTCTCTGTCCTCTGATGGGCGATCACATCAGAGGACAGAGAATTACACATCGCTTTTTTTTTTTTTGTGGTCGCCGGTAAACAGTTAATTACCGGCGATCGCAAAACAGGCGACCCCGATCATGTTATTTGGGGTCTCGGCTACCCCCGGCAGCCGAGACCCCAAAGATCTCCCGGGTGCCGGCCGGCGGGCGCACTGAGCATGTGCCTGCCATTTTTTGGCCGGAAGATGGCGGCGCCCATCGGGAGCCACGAGGAGCACCGGGGGAGACAGGCGAGTATCGGGGGCGATCGGGGACCCCATTTCTCTGTCCTCTGATGTGCGATCACATCGGAGGACAGAGAAAATAAATGGCAAATCGCGTTTTTTTGCGACCGCCGGTAAACGGTTAATTACCGGCGATCGCAACTCGGGGTCGGTAAAAAAACCCCGAATCATGTTCTCTGGGGTCTCGGCTACCCCCGGTAACCGAGACCCCAGAGAAAATCCGACTCTGGGGGGCGCTATTCACTTTTTCCCCAGCGCCGTTAATTAACGGCGCTGTGGTTTAAGTACCCTTAACTGCCGCCGTTAAAAGGCGTATCGGCGGTCGTTAAGGGGTTAAGGAGAGGAGAAACAGGCTGTTAGGGTATGTGTCCACCTTCAGGATGGCCGGCGGTTTGGACGGAGCGGCGAACCCGCTCCGCCCTAAGCCCCGCCCCCTTCTGTGACGCGATGATGCCGGATGTGTTCATTGCACACATCCGGCATCATCGCACCCCACACATAGGGCCCTGTGATTTACCTTGCGGCGGCGCAGCGGCGCCGCAAGGTAGACCGACATGCTGCGATCTTAAAAGACGCGCCGCATGTCCGGAATCGCAGGGCCGCCGGGTGAGTGTTACCACGCATAGTGGAGACGGGATTTGATAAAATCTCCTCCACTATGCTGTAACACCTGGACGCTGCGTGTTTGACACTGCGGCTCTGCACAGCGTCAAACACGCAGCGTTTTCTGAACGTGGAAACATACCCTCACTGTGGTGGAGGAAAGTACTTCTTAAGGCCCCGGCACACATAGCGATTTACCAACGATCACGACCAGCGATACGACCTGGCTGTGATCGTTGGTAAGTCGCTGTGTGGTCGCTGGGGAGCTGTCACACAGACAGCTCTCCAGCGACCAACGATCAGGGGAACGACTTCGGCATCGTTGAAACTGTCTTCAACGATGCCGAAGTCCCCCTGCAGCACCCGGGTAACCAGGGTAAACATCGGGTTACTAAGCGCAGGGCCGCGCTTAGTAACCCGATGTTTACCCTGGTTACCAAAAAAAACAAACAGTACATACTCACCATCTGATGTCCGTCAGGTCCCTTGCTGTCTGCTTCCTGCTCTGACTGAGCCGCCGTACAGTGAGAGCAGAGCGCAGCGGTGACGTCACCGCTGTGCTGTGCTCTCACTGTACGGCCGGATCTCAGTCAGAGCAGGAAGCAGACGGCAAGGGACCTGACGGACATCAGATGGTGAGTATGTACTGTTTGTTTTTTTTTACATTTACGCTGGTAACCAGGGTAAACATCGGGTTACTAAGCGCGGCCCTGCGCTTAGTAACCCGATGTTTACCCTGGTTACCAGTGAAGACATCGCTGGATCGGTGTCACACACACCGATTCAGCGATGTCAGCGGGACCTCAACGACCAAAAAAAAGGTCCAGGCCATTCCGACACGACCAGCGATCTCGCAGCAGGGGCCTGGTCGCTGGTACGTGTCACACATAGCGAGATCGCTACTGAGGTCGCTGTTGCGTCACAAAACTTGTGACTCAGCAGCGATCTCGCTATGTGAGACGGGGCCTTTAGGCTGTGGTCAGATGGCGATAGATTCTCTCATGCTACAGAATCGGCCAATTATGCTAATGACAAGCATCTCAAACACTGAGACGAGTGTCATCTTACTGTGGTCCGACTCTCTCACATGAGGATCAGAGGACAGATGTGGATAAGATAAAGACCTTTATTTCCCCATCTTACCCATTGTCTGAGTCTACAGATATCAGGCTGCAATTGGATAACAAGTGCAGTCTGATGTTTCACACCCACCCATAGACTTGTATAGGTGAGTATGGTCCAATTCGGCTGCACTCGAATCATAATGAAATAAAAAAAAGTACTAGTCGGCACTACCCTATAGTATAACATTGGGCCCAGTGCTATCATCAAAACATTGGATAGCATTCCACCGTCGTATATGCTCATGGGCCCTAACAAGCATGGAACAAAAATATATATATTTTTTATAATATTTTTATGTCCCACAATGGACTTAACCATGCAATTCTTTGAATGCATGGAAAATACACTGCACTACTGATGTAATGCAGAGCATTATCATGTCCTTCAGCATTTATACTGACATAGCCAAATATACCATGTCACTACTCTGTTATGTACTGATCTATGGCAGACCCTGAAGTCGTTGTAAGGCTATGTGCACACGTTCAGGACTTTTCACGTTTTTTCGGCCGTTTTCCGCTGAAAAACCGCTTAAAAAAACGCATACATAAGCATCCCATCATTTTTTAATGCATTCTGCAATTTTTGTGCACATTATGCGGTTTTTTTCCGCGAAAAAAAAACGCATAGCGCTAAAAAACGCAGCATGTTCACAAATTTTGTGGATTTTTCGCGTTTTTGACGCCATTTAATGCATTGGGAAGCTCCGGAAAAAAACGGACAAAATGCGAGAAAAACGCATGCGGATTTCATGCAGAAAATGTCTGGTTTTGTTCAGGAAATTTCTGCAAGAAACCCTTACGTGTGCATATAGCCTTAAAGGGACTGTCTCTCCTGGTCTCGAATCCCACCACTTTTCTTGGTGGATTTTAAAAGGAATCACTACACTAAAACACCTCTGCTCTGCATTTAACATAATACTTACTAGACAGGAATTCATTCAGAAGCATGAACCACCAGCCAGAGAGGCCTTACGTCTGAACCAGATTCTCCATTTCGCTAGACAAGTTTTACCACATAAGGCTACTTTCACACTAGCTTCGGTACGGGGCCGTCGCCATCCGTCGGGCGACGTACCAACGGACGCTGTGAAATAAATGCACAACGGGGGCAGCGGATGCAGTTTTTCAACGCATCCGCTGCCCCATTGTAATGTCCGGGGAGGGGGCGGAGTTTCGGCCACGCATGCACGGTCGAAAATGGCGGACGCAACGCACAAAAAAGTTACATGGAACTTTTTTTGTGCCGACGGTCCGCCAAAACATGACACATCCGTCGCACGATGGGTGCGGCAATCCGTTGCAATACGTCACTAATGCATGTCTATGGGGAAAAAACACATCCTGCGGTCAACTTTGCAGGATGTGTTTTTCTCCAAAACGACGCATTGAGATGTATGCCTGATAACGCGGATAGTGTGAAAGTAGCCTAAGGCATTTTTGAGCGCTATTTTGCGGGCGCTTTTCAAAAATGCGCAATGTCATTTTCGTCTGCCGGCAAAGTGAATGAGAAATTCACTTTGCCGTTCAGACACACCGCAAAAAAACGCGGCGCTTTTGTCTGCAAACACGCCGGCGTAAAAAGAATTGACATGTCAATTCTTTACGCAGCGGCGTGTCTGCGTATCCCCCTAGGGCCCCATATTACCTTCCACACACAGCGCCTTTGTCCTGGGTGTCGGCGTCTTTGTACGGAGGGGTTGACACCCAGGACCGGACGTGACGTCGGACAGGAAGAGGGAAGCCCCCGCCCCCCAGTGAAGCAGCATGGAGTCCTTAAACGTGGGGCTGCTGATCGATTTGGTATGTGTGTGTGTGTGTGTGTGTGTGTGTGTGTGTGTGTGTGCGCGTGCGTGCGTGTCCCCATGCGACGCTAGTGCCACCATTGTGCTAAGTCGCCGTATGGGACTACTACTCCCATCCGGTATTAGGATGGGAGAGTTGTCCCTGTGTCCGGCGACTTAGCACAATTGTAAAGTTACACAAAACACCTACACACAATACACATACATGACACACAGTACAGTACATACAACATATAACACAGAGTATATACTCACCAACAGCACACTTGTAGGCGAAGCCCTCGATCCTCCAGGAAAAAATCCAAAAATAATAAACCAAATTCATACTCCCTGTCCGCAGAATCCATAAAACGAGTGTCCCACGCCGATCGGCTGCTCTCCGGCGATACACTGCCAGGAGCGAAGCTCCTGGCAGTGTATCGCGTACTGTTCCGGAGTTCAATGACTCCGGCGTCTCGGTTAACAGCAGTACAGCTGCGTTGAACTTTCCCACGCAGCACTGCCGTTAAGCGAGAGTGCTGGGGTCAATGACCGCCGGTAAACTCGCTCGCGCATGCGCAGTGACACACCGACAGGAACTATGGCTCCTGTCAGTGTGTTGCTGCAGCCATGGAGAGCAGACATATCTCTGGATGTGTCTGTTCTCCATGGAAAATCTTGATACGTGGCACTTAAATATGTGGCAATTAAATACGTGGCACTTATACGTGATACGTGTCACTTAAATACGTGTCACTGAAATACGTGATACGTGGCACTGAAATACGTGGCACGTGTCACTTAAATATGTGGCACGTGTCACTTAAATATGTGGCACGTGTCACTTAGATACGTGGCACGTGGCACTGAAATATGTGGCACGTGGCACTTTGATACGTGGCACTTTGATACGTGGCACTGAAATATGTGGCACGTGGCACTTTGATACGTGGCACGTGGCACTGAAATATGTGGCACGTGGCACTTTGATACGTGGCACTTTGATACGTGGCACTGAAATATGTGGCACGTGGCACTTTGATACGTGGCACGTGACACTGAAATACGTGATACGTGGCACTGAAATACGTGGCACTGAAATACGTGGCACTGAAATACGTGGCACTGAAATACGTGGCACGTGGCACTTTGATACGTGGCACTGAAATATGTGGCACGTGGCACTTTGATACGTGGCACTTTGATACGTGGCACGTGGCACTGAAATACGTGATACGTGGCACTGAAATACGTGGCACGTGGCACTGAAATACGTGATACGTGGCACTTAAATACGTGGCACGTGGCACTGAAATACGTGGCACGTGGCACTGAAATACGTGGCACTGAAATACGTGGCACTGAAATATGTGGCACTGAAATACGTGGCACTGAAATACGTGACACGTGGCAAAGAAATACGTGGCACTTAAATACGTGGCACTTAAATACGTGGCACTTAGGCTATGTTCACATTTGCGTTGTGCGCCGCATGCGTCCTTTTTTTGATTGATTTTGGTCGCAGCAAAAATGCAACTTGCTGCGTCCTCTGCGGCCGGATGCGTGCGCTGCAGTGACGCATGCGGCGCAAAACGCAAGTGCGACGCATGTCCATGCGCCCCCATGTTAAATATAGGGGCGCATGACGCATGCGGCGCCCGACGCTGCGGCGCAGACCGCAAATGTGAACGTAGACTTTAATAGCTGGATAGAGCTGGATCCGCGGGCTGTGATCTGGCCTACGCTCAGCACTCTGCGGAGTGCTGTCATTCAAAACACGTCCACTCATTTTGGTGTTTAGTCCCAAAATGGAGGATGGAAGAAGAAAAGGGTTGGACAAGGAAATGACATCATTTCTTTTTTTTTTTCCCCCACTGCAGTTAAAGCTTTATTTGTGTCAAACACAGACAATCTGCAGAGAAAACTGCATAAAAAAACGCACTAAAAACCGCACCAAAAACCGCATCAAAAACGCACCAAAAACGCACCAAAAACGCACCTGCGTTTTCTGCCAAGAGCTGCGGTTTTTGTCCTGAAAAAAAAAGGATTGAAATCAGGATCGTGTGAACATACCCTTACCGTACAGGGTTACGAGGGGGGGCGTCTGACTGACGCCTGCCCTAGTAACCTGGGGTTAGTGACAGTGGGGTTAGTAAACCCCAGCTGATGTCTGTTCCGCTTGCTGAGGCGTCTTTGGCTCAAGGCCATTGCAGCTGGCAGAATCGACATGATGTTAACTCCAGTGTGTATTGTATTCCGAGTCATAAAGACAGGAAATGACCTCAATGACTCTTTTTTTTTCCCCTTTTTTTTTTTTTTTCAAACAAATTTTATTTTCAGTACACAATGCTGAAAAAAACGCAGCTGCAAAAAACGCAGCAAAAAACGCAGCAAAAAACGCAGTGTGTGAAAGCAGCTGCGTTTTTTGCCTGCGTAAAAAAACGCAGGTAAAGCAGCAGCAAAATACGCGCGCGTAAAAATACGCAGCAAATATGCTGTGTGTGAAAGTAGCCTAAGACTCCTTTTTATGCCTCCGGCTTTGAACAAAGATGTCTAAATGATCCCCTGGGAAGAGGAACGATTTCTTTACTATATTCATCTATTAACACCCAGCATGGGGAAAAAAAACTAAAATATATGCTGTAGTGGGAGGAAGATTTAGTGTTTACCTTGTCTGTGGAGGACTGGCGGCGATGTTGTGATACATTATCAAAGGGTAGCCATCAGACTTTTCTTGTAGAAACGTCTCCTAAAGTTCTTCACAGAACGTATCATGTCCCGACAAAACTCCATACCATTTACCCAAATATCTCAGATAGATGCTTCAGAGGTTGTAACTCCCCAGGAGATATGAAACATATCTGGTGGAGCTGCCCAGTGGTATCAGATTTGTGGCAAGAGGTGAAACTTATAGTAGAACATATGTTCGGCAGGGCAATCAGACTCGACCCTTCTGTTTTTTTACTGGGGGCGAAGTATCCGGGTTTCTATAATGGCTTACATAGATTGGTGAGTCTATTATGTCTGGCTGTTAAAATCCACATAGCAACGAAGTGGAGCTCTCCTTCACTTTCCATATCTCTAGTTCGAGATAGGATGAATGCAATTTTATTATATGAGCGCATTCAAGCCACTAGAGATGATACATGGAACACCTTCTTTCAAATGTGGACCCTAATGCTCAACTGAATCAGGCTCTCACTCTATCTCCATGATAGTCCCTGACATTAAGACTTTCAGGTAGAGGATCGCCTGAGCAATAAAGAAAGTTGTGCCTCTAATGAATCTGACTCGTTCGCGATATATGAATAATTCTTGTTTTTCATGTTATTTCTTTTATGTTAATCCTTATGCTTGACTTCGTACAAACGATTTATGAAGTCATTTTTGCGGACGTGGATGAATAATTTTATTTTATCAATGTCAAAACTATGATAAAACGTGGATTACCTATCTGTTTTCCTTCAATGTTATTGATCCCTTGTTAATTGTCCTGTCTCCCCATGTGTAGGTCTGGTATTATGTGCTCATTGTTCCTTTATGTAAAAAAAATGTTATCTCCCCTGCGAGGGAGATCGTTTCCGAACAGTTATACATTGTTTAACACCAAGCACTTAAATAAAAATTTATTGAAACTAAAGGGACTCTGTTAGCACTGAATAACTGTTCTAACCAAGCACAAGCACACAGTGCATCATAGAGAAGCTAAACATTTAAATACATCTTTCTACCTCCCTGTTTTCCATCTATCTCCACCCTTCCCTGGCTCCATGAAGCCAGAGCTGTCAATGGAGGAAAGGGTGGTGGAGATTGAGGGAAAGCCGGCAGGTGGGAAGGAGGATGTAAAGGATTGTCCATGCCTTTGTGCACTGAGCGGCAGGACTTCACTTAAACAGTTATTCTGCGCTGACAGAGTCCCTTTAAAGGGCCACTGTCACCCCCTCCAGCCGTTATAAACTAAAAGAGCCACCTTGTGCAGCAGTAATGCTGCATTCTAACAAGGTGGCTCTTTTAGTTTTAGGTTCAAGTATACCCCAAAAAACGCGATTTGATACTTAGACATAATTGGTGTCTCTAGCCACGTAGGCTGCTCCTCCCTCCCCAGCTCGAAAACGCTCCTCTGCCGTCACTCACATCTTCTTGGTCTTTCTGCGCCGCCCCCTCAGCGCTGTTTACGTTTTCAAACCGGCGCCTGCGCTGTGTAGTACTGTTCTGCGCAGATGCAGTAAGCTCTGGCCGTCTGCCGTCCAAGCCAGGCTTTCACACTGCGCCTGCGTGGGCAGTGCGGCCCCCACCTTTGGAATCCCCGCCCCGCACTGTGTTATGCATTATGCACAGTGCGGGGCTGGTATTCCTGGGCATGCGCACAGCGTGTTGCATCCTGTCAGCCCGGTCCCCCGCCTTACTGCTTCTGGATACAATATACAGATCGTGCCTCCTCCTCCTCTAGCAAATCGTCGGGCAAGAAGCAACTGTGGAAACTTGCCTGCTAGGTGGGTAAAGATCACCCCCAATTTATTATCAGATCAAGACCCATAAATAACACACATAGACACAACACACACCACCTAGCAGGCAAGTTTCCAAAGTGGCTTCTTGCCCGGCGATTGCTAGAGGAGGAGGAGGCACGATCTGTATATTGTATCCAGAAGCAGTAAGGCGGGGGACCGGGCTGACAGGATGCAACACGCTGTGCGCATGCCCAGGAATACCAGCCCCGCACTGTGCATAATGCATAACACAGTGCGGGGCGGGGATTCCAAAGGTGGGGGCCGCACTGCCCACGCAGGCGCAGTGTGAAAGCCTGGCTTGGACGGCAGACGGCCAGAGCTTACTGCGTCTGCGCAGAACAGTACTACACAGCGCAGGCGCCGGTTTGAAAACGTAAACAGCGCTGAGGGGGCGGCGCAGAAAGACCAAGAAGATGTGAGTGACGGCAGAGGAGCGTTTCGAGCTGGGGAGGGAGGAGCAGCCTACGTGGCTAGAGACACCAATTATGGCTAAGTATCAAATCGCGTTTTTTGGGGTATACTTAAACCTAAAACTAAAAGAGCCACCTTGTTAGAATGCAGCATTACTGCTGCACAAGGTGGCTCTTTTAGTTTATAACGGCTGGAGGGGGGTGACAGTGGCCCTTTAAGCTTCCAGCTGCCATAGCAGCCATCGGCAAACCAGGAGGAATAGCGGAGGTCGATATTGACCGCAGTATGTAAACAGCCAATTGTGAGTTTAAAACACAGACAGCACTCAATCCTCCATTCTACTTCTCTGCCATCACTGGGAACTGAATTATGTTAAGCAATAGTAGCCTTCGCGATCCCAGGGTGAAGAATCACTTTTCTCCACATCCAACTGGTAAGTGGCAGGTCAATTAGGACGTGAAAAGGTAGTGAGCCGACACAATGAGATTAAGAATATGAGCCTACGACCTGCAGTTACCACCATACCGAGCTCTGCCCTCACCTACTGAATCCTCACCCATCCCTTGTAGACTGTGTGCCCTCGCGGACAGGGTCCTCTCTCCTCCGGACTAGTTTTGTTCAATATTATTGTACTTGTTTTTTTATTATGTACACATCTTCTCACATGAAAAGAGACATGGAATAAATGGCGCTATAATAATAATAAATAATAATACTACATTGCCAATGGCATAATTAACATCCAGATTTTGGATCCCAAATGCAGTGAGAAAACTGAGAGATACCAAGCGTAAGTGACAAACAGGAAAAGACTGACTGCACGGACAATCTCCAGCACTTATTTTTAGAAGATGCAATTAGTCGATGAGTCTGTAGTCACTGAAGTATGTTTGAAGTAAAACTGGTTTACATGTGGTTGTGGCCTTAAATGCCGCCGAAGACGTCTTCATGAAAGATTATTTAGAGAACTAACCATCAGAGAAGTATAAACTGCAGTACTGGTATAATCACACGGCAGTAAACACTGACTAGCATGCAAAGGGAAGTTTCCATCCTAGAAAAGTCCCTTTAAATGAAACAGGATTTCGGTCCTTTTATGGACTACAGTGGTGACCAGATTAATTAAAATGTTTGGAGTTTAAAACGTTTCTTTACACAAATGTTTCCAGAAAGTCAAAGCATGCAAAAAACATGGCAGAAAGTAACAAAAATAAAAAGTTATTTTTGTATCTAGTATATAAAACAACATGACATCTCCGATGATCAGGGAGCTTATAAAACATCCTCTGTGTCATCTCAGGAGAGCTGGTCTGCTCATCAGCCTTCTGAAAGTTTTCATTTGTGAAAACCGCCTCTAAACAACTATTGTTTTTAATTCCACTTTTGGCTCCAAGAACTAAATTTAAAATCGATGACTTTTTCTTCTATGAACTTAGTTAATAGAGTTGAGATTCCTATAAGCCAGGAAGGATAGATGGCACAAGAATCTCTGGAGGACCAGAATTGTTTTTGGGAAGACCTGCTAACAAAAAAAAAAAAAAAAAGAAGATTATCTAGGTCGAACACCATTCATATACATTCTGATTAAATGTATTAATGACCGTAAAATATATAGGTTTCGTTTTGAATCATACAATTCAAATTTCTGTACTTCTTTAGACAGCTCGGAATCTGTATATTCTGCATACAAAATATAATAACAACAATGTAATAATATAAAATTGAAATAAGTAATGTACCACACTCACAAACATAATCAGCTTTAGGACAGGAGCAGATGATCGTATTTTTGGTTCAAGTGCGATATGACAAAACATCAGGTAATCACAAATCACTTGGCACTCAGAAACAATTTTTTCGCAAGATGAAGATAAGTATTCCGTTTATTTGTGCATCCAGTTCAAAGATGTAAACGTTTTCAGTCCATACATCAGACCTTCATCAGAAATATCTTTAACAAAACTGGAAGCAATACACGTGGGGTGTGTATAAAGGCCCAACGGCCTGAGCTGGGTGACCCGGGATAAAAAGAAACCCCTGAAGCGTCTCTGGGATCCTGGAGAGATGCACTGAGGAAAGGCGAGAACCCGCCGCTTAGAATGGCGCTTGAGTAGCCAGGTACGTGGCGTTAGGACAGGAGCTCGCGGGGACCACGTAGGTAGTGTTCACACAGGTAATGCAATTTGGTCCAAACATGTGCAGTTTAATCGCTTTCATAAAATTCCAAGGGATTCAAAACAAAACATCCCTTTCAGTGCATAAAGGTGTCAGCAAATAAACAGTTCATTCAGCAGGCTGAGAATGCCAACACCAGAGTTCTTTTCTTCCTTCCAGATACAGTTCACATTTGTTGGTCACTCGCTAGCTCCAACCCACGACAATCTGCTCAGCATCCTCAGCAGATTGACACAAAATGAACAGATGTCCAGATTTTTAGTTAAAGCTACTCAGGTACATCTAATGAAAACTTGCAGTGCTAGGATTTAACCCAGTCCTACCTGGCTTTCCTACAGATTTCAACATATTTCCTTTTTTAGCTTTTTTAAACAAAGAAATAGGTACAACAATGACTTAAATATCAGTAATGGTGGTACAGTAGAATGATTATTTATAGGGAATTTGCCACCATGTAGTTACCATCTAACCTGAAAGCAACATATTGTATAGACAAAGACTGATTCCAGCAATGTGTCACTTACTGGGCTGCTTGCTGTTTTGATAAAACCACTGTTTTATCATCAGGAGATTATGACTAGAGGACTAGTAAATCTGCTGCCATGTAGCCCTCCAAATTCAGGAGCTCTGTATAACCCAGCCTCCAACAATTATTGGCAGGTTTCTGCCTACGCACAGTGTACACAGAAAGTTTCCAACCAGTGGTGTTGACAAGTTTATACAGAGCTCAGCATTAGGAGATCTGGTAGATATGCAGCAGAGAAAAACAGTGAGTTCATCAAAACTGCAGCAAGCAGCCCAGTAAAAAAATAAATAGCTGCAATCAGGGTCTCTGCTGCTATATCATGCTGCACTCAGGTGGGATAGCAAACACCTGCTGACAGATTGCCTTTAACAGTTTTGCAGGTGCACCATCACACCTGGCATTAGTTTTGACTTTAACATGAGCTACACCAAACAGTGTTAGGCTACTTTCACACTAGCGTTTTTGCAATATGTCGCAATGCGTAGTTTTGGCGAAAAAACGCATCCTGCAAA
Organism: Ranitomeya variabilis; assembly: GCF_051348905.1. Lineage (NCBI taxonomy): Eukaryota > Metazoa > Chordata > Amphibia > Anura > Dendrobatidae > Ranitomeya > Ranitomeya variabilis. The sequence continues at coordinate 544,000,664 of NC_135234.1, forward strand.
GTTGTCTGCAGGATGCGTTTTTCCCCATTGACTAACATTAGCGACGCATTGCGACGCATTTACACACGTCGCACCCGTCATGGGACAGTTGCGTCGTGTTGTGGCGGACTGTCGGCAGCAAAAAACGTTGCTTGTAACGTTTTTTGCTGCGTCGAGAACGTCTTTTCTGACCGCGCATGTGCGGCCGGAACTCCGCCCCCGCCTTCCCTTCACCTCACAATGGGGCAGCGGATGCGCTGAAAATCAGCATCCGCTGCACCTGTTGTGCAGCGCAAACAACGCTAGCGTCGGTACGTCGGCCCGACACACTGAGACGGGCCGAGTACGACGCTAGTGTGAAAGTAGCCTTACAGAAAAGGAAAACCTGTCTTTTGCTTTTCTGTTTTATTAGTTATTCTTATTCGCACAATAATTGTTATCTAGCTTGTCCTTAACCTCTTCCAGACCTAGGATCTACATGTATGTCCTATGTCAGGTGAAAGACGAGAGCTCAGAAACGGAGTCCTATCCATAGAGGACTACCTCTAAAAGCAGAGACTGGAGCTAGCTCCGATCAGCCAAAAAGCATATCCACCCTCTTCTAATGCTGGGGCCCCCAAACTGGTCCCTGTGGTGAATCGTTTTATTAGGCTCTTTATTATCTTGCACATATTAATAAAATAGGTGTAACTGACTTTGAATGGATTACCAGCTGCACTGGCTATGGGTATCCTTATCATGTTTCTCTCTCTATTCCTTTAGGGGCCAAGTTTTATCGGTGAGAGATAATAATGGAGGATGGAAATCAAAGCCAAGCCACTACTCTGCATATCTGGCAGTTTGAAGAATATGGAATTACGGCACTTGTATATTACAGCATTGTGCTGCCCGTCGGACTCTTTGTTAATATTACCGCACTTTGGGTCTTCAGCTGCACGACAAAAAAGAGAACAACTGTGACGGTGTACATGATGAACGTGGCACTGCTGGATTTAATGTTTCTCCTGTTTGTTCCTTTCCGTATAATATACTATGCCAAACAATCCTGGGACTTTGGGGATGTCTTCTGTCGGATCATGGGTGCCATCACCGTCTTTTACCCGAGTGTCACGCTGTGGCTTCTTGCCTTTATAAGTGCTGATCGATACATGGCCATTGTGCAGCCCAAGCACATCAAAGAACTCAAAAACATTTCTAAAGCAATGGCGGCATGCTTTGGGATTTGGATAATGACCATTGTAACCACAACCCCTCTGCTTTTTGTATACAATGACCCAGATAAAGATTATAACTTTACCACTTGTTTTAAACTGTTTGACGTCATCCACTTCAAACAAAACAAAATTTTGAACTATGCTCGCCTGATATTCTTCTTCCTGATCCCTCTACTGATCATGATCGGGTGCTATATTATCATAATCTACAGTCTAATCAGCGGAAGAACATCTCGACTCAAGCCGAAAGCAAAGAAGAAGTCCATCCGCATCATAGTGACTCTGATCCTGCAGGTTCTGGTCTGCTTTGTGCCCTTTCATGTCTGCTTTCTACTAACAATGATTCAGGAGCAGGAGAAATACTACCTGTCATTGGTGAAGGTGTGCACCTTCCTGATGAACCTTAGCACATGTCTGGATGTGATCCTGTACTACATAGTCTCCAAGCAGTTTCAGGCTCGAGTCATCAGTGTTATTTGGTATAGGAACTATCTACGCAGTGTGCGAAGGAAGAGCATGAGATCCGGCAGCATCCGCTCCCTGAGCAACATCAACAGTGAAATGATGTGAACAACAGTATATGCCTTTACATGCACATAAAATAAAAGCAATGTATATTATAGATTCTTTTTACCCATGCATAGGAGATTTTTTTTCATTAAGTGGTAGCATAAAGTTGGGGTCCTCTTAAAGGAATTTACAAGTATACTCTGCATAAAAGGATGAAAATGAGCCTTACTCATCCCTTGCCACTACAGTGTTGCCTCTCCATCAACAGTAGCACGGGACCACTACAGCCAATCACTGGGCTCAATGGTCATGTGCCGTCTACCTTATGACCGCTGCACACAGAGATTGGCTGCAGCGGTCATGTGCTGTAACTGTGACTTATTGCTGCTGCTAAGTCAACAAAGACCAGGGGCACTATAGTACGAGATCTCCAAAACAGAAACCATAATACTATAAACAGTCCGAAGCCTATATACCAAGACTGTTGCAGGCAGTAGCCATGGAAACTCCTAGCAGAATTGCAGGAAAAAAGAATGGAGCATATAATCCAAACAAGAGTAAGAAATCTTTAGATAATTAAATACATACAAGACAATACATTAGTAAAAGACCGTATCAATAACAGAGCTGTTTAGAGCAGAGATGGGGGGCACAAGACAAAGTGTGGTGCAGCAGCACAGATATGGTGAGATCAGGGAGAGCCTAGTATTGGATGTAAAATGACAGGGCTACCAATTCCAGAGTAGTATTCTAGTAGATTCATGAGCCTGCATCAATGAAACCAGGTTACAGAGTACGTGACCATATCACGACCACAAATATAATAACACTGATTCACTCACTCTTACCTATGTTCCTATCTGTGGTGCCACACACGCTGCCCCAACGCGTTTTGATATATAATATTAAACTATATTCCTCAGCTCTTCTCTGCAATTACCAAATACCTCTGGCAATAACATAAGATTGGGTAAGAGATATATACAGAAGGGTCCTGCCCTACTGCGCTATACTCAACACATTCTGACATGTGGCACGGAGTGAGCATAAAAGCATGATATCCTGATGTGTCTATGCACATCGCTTGTGTGGTCACTCAATAAGGCCACGTTCACATGTTCAGTATTTGCTCAGTATTTTGTATCAGTATTTGTAAGCCAAAACCTGGAGTGGGTGATAAATACAGAAGTGGTGACGTGTTTCTATTATACTTTTCCTCTCATTGTTCCACTCCTGGTTTTGATTTACAAATACGGAAAATGTGAACATGGCCTAATTGTCATGCAAGTTTCAAGAGCTTTGGTATCATATTAAATTTGTTTTGTGAGGAAGTAGAATTTACAGTCACGTTCAAGAAGGTAAGACTGGTCACATCTAAATTACGGTTCAGAGAGCAATTTCTTAATCTGCATTTGTCGCTTCATCTTATACTTTAAGTTATTCAAGTTCGGTTTTGTCTTTTAAAGGGAATCTGTCAGTAAGATCAATAATAATAACCCTTCTAAGCGTCTACATGGGCATGTAGGTCATAGGAAGCTGAATAAAATGATACCTTGATATCGGTGATTTGAGGTCTTATTCCAGAAAAACCCACGTTTTTCTTAAAAGGGAACCAGTGAGCAGGATTGTGCACAGTAACCTACACACAGTGTCAATTCGGCACCATTATACTGATTAAAATGATACCTTGGTTGATTAAATCCGTCTTGTGGTTGTTGTTACATCTTTATTTTCAGCTTTGAGTTAATGATATGCTCGTGCTGTGGGCGGCCTGTGGGGGAGAGGGTCTTCATGGGATGCTCTGATTAGGTATTCATCTGTATGGGCCTATGACAGGTCACTGATCCCTCACTGACCTGCCCCCTATTTTCATACTGATTATGTATTGGAAAAAAAAATCACCTTCTGTAGGCAGGCGCCGATGCAGCAGCATGATCACATCTATATTGTGCATTAAATTGTTTTATTTAGTCATATACATGGATTATGAAAAAAAAAAAAATCTTTCTACAAATGACGACGGCCATGCCTGTGCAGTAGAATCTAGTGGCGATCAGATAGACGCTACTGTGCAGGCGTGGCGGGTGCCATTTGGAGAAAGATTTGTTTTTCAATACCTATATCAGTACATAAACTAGGGGGCAGGTCAGTGAGGGATCAGTGACCTGTCATAAGTCATCAGTATGAATAGCTAAGCAGAGCACCACATGAAGACCCCCACAGGCCGCCCCAGGACACGAGCAGATCATTAACTCAAAACTGAAAATAAAGATTACACAACAACCACAACGGATTTCATCAACTAAAGTATCATATTAATCAGTATAATGGCACTGACCTGACACTGTGTGTAGGTTACTGTGCACAATCCTGCTAACAGGTTCCCTTTAATATGCAAATGAGCTGTTACGATCTCTGGGCCGGACACTGATCTCCCTGAGAATCTGACTCCAGAACTTATTGTAAATAAAAAATTTAAAAAAACTATTTTGTATGCAAATGAGGGGGATCTGCTGCACCTTTGGTGTGGGCAAGGAAGGGCTCAGTGCACTGTCTCACCCCCTCAATTTGCATACTTAGAATTATAATATCTTGATTGAATTTTGACGAAGCGAGCCCTTGTCAATCAGCGGCTCTGCTAAGATATTGCAGTAGCACTGACATTGTGTTATTGTTGGCGCTAAATAACGGCTACTGCTCGGTACTGTACTGAGGACAGGAGCTAGTGACGAGATTCTGTGTTATCTGAGGAAAGCATGAGGTAAGGGTTAAAACACAGATTTCAACAATTATCAGGCTCTGTGTTGTTGTTTGCTTACAATGAAGGTTTTATCACCAGGTGATTATCATTGCCTGGACTACATGTCACAGGCGCTTGCTAGACCTACCATGGCCCCTCCTGTGATAGACAATGTACATACACACCCTGGTGTGGGCGGGATTAGCTCTTTGAGCTCTGCTACATGCTGCATCTATGAACACCGATTGTGTCAAAGCTGCTGCACCCAGTAATCTAAGTGATACGTCATTGGATTCAGCTTCTCTTTTCCTACATCGGGCTGCTCTCAGATGAGGTATCAAAAACCTGCTGATAGATTCCCTTTAACTTCCCAAACAGATGACAGTCTGCTTTCCTTTACATCATAGTTTAAAGTGAAAGTACTGCAATGTAGCTTTTTGATTCTGTTGAAAGGTTTAAAAGTTTGTGGTTGAGTCTAGCACAGAAGAAATGAACCACATTTAGAAAATAGGCAACTGTAACGTAATTCAAGTTACGCCTAATCGTTTTACCATGCAAATTTCTCACACGTCGGTCTCAAAAACACTTCTAATTGAAAAAGGTCAAAGACTTACAATCCAGAAGGCAGAGTAGTAAGAGTTACACCAGCCACAACTTCTACAGCTTGGACAAGCAGGACATCAGAAAGTGCTGAAAGTATCCATGTCCCAAACAAATATGACTGCAATAAAAACACACAACATTTATTTTACTACAAAATAACAAACTTGAGCCAAAGAGGGGAAAAAAAGTGTCAAAACTGACATTTCACTGCACTAAAAGAAAGTGACACCTACCCACTCCATGGCTGACAATCGTCGCCCACTGTAAACTAGTTCTTACACTACAAGAAACATTTTGCCATGGTGGCTCGGTGTCAGGCCGGTGCTTAAGGCCATGAAATGCAAACTACATAAACATGATCAATGGATTAATAAGATATATATTAATTCTATCGCTTATATAAAGATTACAAAACAATGACTTACTGTAAATTTCTGACTGCCAAATCTTCTCTCTAATGTCCTAAAGTTGTAGATCAGTAAACTGCTACAGAAGGTGTCCTTCAAATCCAGACACACTATCCTCCCCGAGATCAGCTTCCAGACCTGAAATATGGACGAAGAGCTGACATTTGTAGTGCATAGCGGTGTTCTCCAGGTGGTAACTTTAGGAATATGTACCAGGGCATGAGGTCACAGTGTACGCTATCATTTTACCAACAAGCTGAGGAATTAGGTCAGTAAATCTATATATATAAGAGGCATCGCGATTACTCGCTAATCCCGCCCCCTGCACAGTAGCTCCGCCCCCCACATCACCACACACAATCCTGCCCCCCGCCACATTACCACAGATAATCCCGGCCCCCCACCCCATTACTACACATAATCCCGTCCCCCCACCCCATTACCACACATAATCCCGCCCCCCACCCCATTAACACACATAATCCCGCCCCCCACCCTATTAACACACATAATCCCGCCCCCACCACATAACCACAAATACTGCCCCCGCCATATTACCACAGATAATCCCACCCCCCACCACGTTACCACACATAATCCCGGCCCCCCACCCCATTACCACACATAATCCCGGCCCCCCACCCCATTACCACACAATCCCGCCCCCCCACCCCATTACCACACAATCCCGCCCCCCACATTACCACACATAATCCCGACCCCACCACATCACCACACATAATCCCGACCCCACCACCACATCACCACAGATTATCCCGCCCCCCACCCCATTACCACACATAATCCCGCCCCCCACATTACCACACAAGGCTCCGTCCCCACACATTACCACACAAGGCTCCGTCCCCACACATTACCCAGCAGCCTTAATTAGATAGCAAAGAGCGTGCCGAGCGGTAGCTGGCTGGAAACAGCTAGTCACTTTCATATGTCACAAGAGAAAAATATTTTATAATAGGTTTTACGCCCGGTTATCGATACAGAACTGAACCGCGAGGCGTGAAGGGTCCCATGGCATGCGTCATACATAGGACATCAGTCAAATTATTTTCTTTAAGGTAGAAGAAACCATAATTCTGGCTTAATTTGTGCAAATAAACTGTCATTCATGACTTTCCATTAAGGGGTTACAGACTAGCTGAAAAAGGCTTTCCAGAAGAGTGGCATGGTTTAATAAGTGACAATGTGTATCAAAATTTTGGCACAAAGTAAGTCAACTAATAGGTGGTGTAAAGTTAAACTGGGCAGTCTTACAATTTTAAAGATTTACCAAACAGCATGAACCATTACAGTAAAACTGGCTACTTTGAAGACGTACTAGTCTAACCCCCCATACCTCGTTAGATAGCGGTTGGCTGATCGTTTTGCCAGCAGCTACCTTGGCCATTCCACCTATACACAATAGCACTCCTGTGTTGCCTAAGAAAAAGCTGCAGCCAGATAACATTGGCGGCAGCATATTTCAGGGAGAACAAGAGAGGAGTCCAAAATCAGACATGCCAAATCCTTAACCACATCGGCAATCATCTGTATCCCATATGTATTATACAATGTTGATGGGTTTAGCTGTAAATCAATAACTTCAATAGTTTACAGATTTACATTGGGAAAGCATATAGCAGTCATAACACACTGTGTGGGTCAACGCAGCCTGAGAACACGGCAGTCGGTAGATATTTAAAGGGAATCTGTCACCTCATTTTGGCCCTATAAGCTGCGGCCACCGCCATTAGGGGCTTATCTACAGCATTCTGTAATGCTGTAGATAAGACCCCGATGTAACCTGAAAGATAAGAAAAACAAGTTTGATTATACTCTCCCAGGGGTGGTCCGGTGCGGTTCGCGTCCGATGGGTGTTGCGGTCCGGCGCCTCCCATCTTCATGCGATGACGTCCTCTTCCTTGCTTCTGTTGCGGCTCCTGCGCAGGCGTACTGATTTGCCCTGTTGAGGGCAGAACAAAGTACTGCAGTGCGCAGGGGCTGGGCCTCTCTGACCTTTTCCGATGCCTGCGCACTGCAGTACTTTGCTCTGCCCTCAACAGGGCAAAGTAAGTCTGCGCCGGTGCTGCGGCAGGAAGACAACGATATCCTATGAAGATGGGAGGCGCCGGACCCGGACCGCGACAACCCTTCGGACCGGACCGCCCCTGGATGAGTATAATATAAACTTGTTTTTCTTACCTTTCAGGTTACATCGGGGGCTTATCTACAGCATTATAGAATGCTGTAGATGAGCCCCTGATGGCCATAGTTTATAGGGCCAAAATTAGGTGACAGATTCCCTTTAAATACATGAAAATTACATTGCGTACACAGTGACAGGATTCAAGGATTAGGAACATTTTTCTCTAGGAGTTCTTCTGTAAAGTAGCAAGAACATAATCCGCCCCATGGACATTATGCTACTCAACATGTTTTAACATTTTTGCCAGGTCTGTAAATGCGATTTGTATGCGGGTTAGTGCTTAGATTTGCATTTACACAATTATCAATTTGAAATCAAAACACTTCTATCCTGAAAAACCTTTTCCAATTTTGCTTCTGAGAACTACAATGAAAAGAATAACAATAGGAAATGAAAGCAATGATTACAGGCAGAGCTAGTAGCGTTAGATGAGGCAGTGTGCAATAGTGTTCAGAGCCATTTGATTTATTTATTATGGTTGCTTATATAGAGCCAACATATTCCACAGCGCTTCATTGCCCTCACCATTGTGAGCACATTGGGGCTCACAATCTAAACTCACCAGGAGTGTGGGAGGAAACCAGAGTATCTGTAGGAAACCCTGACCAACATGGGGAGAACTTGCTGGTCCAACTTTTTTTTATTTCCAAAGGTCTCTAAAATTATACAATTGCTTCTTACTTACATGGAAACTTTCTTTTATTGCTTGCAAATTATAGACAAAATATGACTGCTGCTGTTGAAACAGGAATGCCAGCAGAATGGACAGTGCAGCGGGGATGAGTAGAAGGCCTTTGGACAAGGGGGCTTTATCTGCAAAACAATGATAAAACATTAAAAATCCCACACAAGAACATGTGAAGTACAGAAATCACTAATAACCATCACTTATCCTTCTTTAATTAATATTTTATTCTCTAATCGCATAAGATATAAATTTGATATGGTGTGTTAGATCGGCTCAGTCGACATCTTATAGACGTATACACAGGAACTGTTTCTATTGAGGCTGTGTGCCCACGTCGCGTTTTTTATGCGTTTCCCCCGCGTTTTTTTGCCACAGTGGAAATGCTTAAAAACGCATTCCCGTGCAATCCTATTGGATTCCGCAGTTTCTGGGCCCATGCTGCGGATTTTCCCACTGCGGAATCATATAGCGATAAAATCCACAGCATGTTCATTATTACTGCGGAATGGCGGCGATTCCGCCACCATAGGATTGCATTGAAACGCTCACTTTACGCATGTGGCTATGCCTACCATGCTTAAAGTGAGCGCTTCATGTGCAGTTGGTACCCGGTCTGGAGGAGAGGAGACTCTCCTCCAGGCCCTTGGGAACCATATTCCTGTAAAAAAATTAACTAAAATAAAAAATAGGGATATACTTACCTTCTGATGGCCACCGGAGTCCTCCCGCCTCTCAGCGGTGCACGCGGCGGCTTCCGTTCCCAGTGATGCATTGCGCGAATCACCAGGGATGAGGTCGCGGTCACACCACCGTGATGTCACAAAGGTCCTTCACGCAAAGCATCCGTGGGAACGGAACGTACCGGGAGCGAGGCTGAGGAGATCGGGGGCCGTTGGGAGGTGAGAATAACCATATTTTTTAAAATTATTTTTAACATTCTATCTTTTACTATTGATGCTGCATAGGCAGCATCAATAGTAAAAAGTTGGTCACACTTGTCAAGTACTATGCTTGACAAGCGTGACCAACCTGTCACTCACTTTTCCAAACAATGCTTCAAATCGCTTGGAAAAGCGCGAGCATTCTGCAAGTTAAAAACGCTTACAAAACGCTTGTGTTTTGTGGGAAAACGCATGCAAATTCCGCATGTGTTTTACCTGCGGCAGGGAGCTGCAGAAATGCTGTGGACATTTCCACAGCATTTCTGCAATGTGGGCACATAGCCTTAAAGTCCGCCTGTTTAGTGCAATCCTCATAAACCACGTCACCAGAAATTGTAAACACAGCCTTTGTGCGACAGAAGGTAAAACAAAGCAACAGATCCATACAATAGTCCATACAATACTTTAGCATATTCAATCCAGGAGACCTGCAATCTCCATACATCCAGCTTCCCTTAACACAACAGCACATCTCCAGAGCTTGCACCTCCAGGCCCACCCCACACTGAATGCTCAAGAAAGCAGGGTATTTATCCTCTGGAATCCTCCCACTCTACAGCTGTTCATCCTAGCACAAAACATGGCTGATTAACCCCTCTCACCACTTAGTGTGCTGGATGATTTTTCCTAAGTTTATTTTACTGAAGATAATCTCAGTGCTACATACAAGTGATTCTCACTAAATTAGAATATCATCATCAAACAGGTAATTTATTTCAGTTCTTCAAATACAAAAAGTGAAACTCATATTTATTACAAACAGAGTGATCTATTTCAAGAGTGTATTTCTATTAATGTTGATGATTATGGCTTACAGCCAACGAAAATCCAAAAGTCATTATCTCAGTAAATTAGAGTAATTAACAAACACCTGCAAAGACTTCCTATGCGTTTAAAAAGGTCCCTTAGTCTGTTTCAGTAGGCTCCACTTCCACAATCATGGGGAAGACTGCTGACTTGACAGATGTCCAGAAGGCAGTCATTGACACTCCACAAGGAGGGTAAGCCACAAAAGGTCATTGCTAAAGAAATTGGCTGTTCTCAGAGTGCTGTATCCAAGCATATTAAAGGAAAGTTGAGGAAAAAGTGTGGTAGAAAAAGGTGCACAAGCAATCGGGATAACCGCAGCCTTGAAAGGATTGTAAAGAAAAGGCCATTCAAAATTGGGGGGAGTTTCACAAAGCGTGGACTGCTGCTGGAGTCAAGAGCTAAGACCTACCATACACAGACGTGTCCAGGACATGTCCTACAAGTGTCACATTCCTTGTGTCAAGCCACTCATAACCAATATACAACACCAGAAGCGTCTTACATAGATCAACGAGAAAAAGAACTGGACTGTTGCTCAGTGGTCCAAGGTATTTTCAGATTAAATTAAATTTTGCATTTTATTTGAAAATCAAGGTTCCAGAGTCTGGAGGAAGAGTCGAGTGGCACACAATCCAAGCTGCTTGAGGTCTAGTGTGAAGTTTCCACAATCAGTGATGGTTTTAGGAGTTATGTCATCTGCTGGTGTAGGTCCACTGTGTTTTATCAAGACCAAAGTCAGTGCAGCCTTCTACCATGAAATTTTAGAGCACTTCATGCTTCTCTCTGCCGACAAGCTTTTTGGAGATGGAAATTTAATTCTCCAGCAGGACTTGGCATGTATCCACACTGCCAAAAGTACCAATACCTGGTTTGAAAACAACATTATCACTGTGCTCGATTGGCCAGCAAACTAGCCTGACCTTAACCCCATAGAAAATCTATGGGGTATTGTCAAGAGGAAGATGTTGAGACACCAGACCCAACAATGCAGACGAGCTGAAGGCTGCTATCAATACAACTTGGGCTTCCATAACACCTCAGCAGTGCCACAGGCTGATCGCCTCCATGCCAAGCTGCATCGATGCAGTAATTGATGCAAAAGGAGCCTCAACCAAGTATTGAGTGCATTTATTGAACATACATTTCAGTAGGCCAATATTTCTGATTTTAAAAACATTTTTCAAGATGGTGTTATAAACTATTCTAAATTACTGAGATAATGATTTTTGGGTTTTCAATGGCTGTGAGCCATAATCATCAACATTAACAGAAATAAACACTTGAAATAGATCACTCTGTTTGTAATGACTATATAATACAGTAGTTTCACTACTTGCATTGAAGAACTGAAATAAATTAAGTTTTTGATATTCTAATTTAGAGAGAAGCACTTGTATCTCCCCTCGAGTAAATTACCAGTAACTTTGTCACAATTCCCACCCCCCACCCCGTTTCTTGGAGACGGGTTTTGGCCAGTTTTGGATAGTCTCCACCTTATTCACTTGCGGCTTTACTTTGCCTCTTCTGTTTAAGCCCTCCCACCACTTAGTTTGCTGGATGACTTTTCCTAGGTTTATTTTACTGAAGCTAACAACCTCAGTGCTACAAATCTCCCCTCTAGCACTTTACCATTGTGACAAAGTTACTGGCAAAGTTGTAACAAGTAAAAGTGAAACCTCAGCGAGTAACAAAAAACAAGTTGACTAATAAAGTACATCCTCCATCATGAGTGCAATCACTATTTATAGTATATATGTGAGAGAAACATGGCTGTGACCTTCAGGCTACGTTCCTATGGAAAATATTTGCTGCGGACCTCCAGCAGCAGAGGTTCCGCAGTGGTAGATACCGCTGCAGAGGTCATTGTGAGAAATGTGTGAGGGAAGCAGCTACCTCTGCAGCATGTCAATTTATGCTGCAGATCTTAAACCCACAGCTCCTGTCAGCTTACACTGGGATACAGTATATTTCTTATAATCACATGCACTTTATTGGCTTTGTAAAACGCATCAGATTTTTGGCAAGCAATTACGCAGCTGACAATCGTTTGTTTCCCACAATGGAAACTTCACTTCTTCCCTCCCTATCATTTCTGAAGCCATAACTCAGTAGCGTAGCTACCGGGGGGCAGAGGGTTCGGGCGCCCCGGGCACGGTGCTCTGAGGGGGAACACCCGGAGCAACGCTACTGTCATTGTATCGGTGCGCGCAGAGCGCCGATAGTTACATTCTGCGGCAGAGCAGGGAGAAATCGATCTCCCTGCTCTGCTCCCGGCCGCTGTGGGGCCCCTGAGCAGGCGGGGGGGGGCCCGGTGCCAGCAGTGGGCCCCCCGCCTCATCGCAGGGTCAGCTGTACCGGCATTTAGCCGATACAGCTGACCGCAATGATGAGGGAAGGAGCACTGCGCTGCGCTCCTTCCCCCATCATCCCCCTGTCAGCGTCTGACGTCGGCGACGCTAACAGGGGATGCGGTGAGTCACTGCCCGGCGCCGAGGCGAGCTCGGAGCAACGCAGGAACCAGGAAGAAGAGGTGAGTATTTATTTATTTTTTAAGGGGTGCTGCCTTATAGTACACAATCTGCCTATGGGAGGGTCTGCCTAATATTACAGGGTCTGCTTATGGGGGGTCTGCCTAATACTACAGGGTCTGCCTATGGGGGGTCTGCCTAATACTACAGGATCTGCCTATGACGGGGGTCTGCCTAATACTACAGGGTCTGCCTAATACTACAGGGTCTACCTATGGGAGGGGGTCTGCCTAATACTATAGGGTCTGCCTATGGGGGTCTGCCTATGGGGCGTCTGCCTAATACTACAGGGTCGGCCTGTGGGGGGTCTGCCTTATACTACAGGGTTTGCCTATGGGGGGGTCTGCCTAATACTACAGGGTCTGCCTATGGGAGGGTCTGCCTAATGCTACAGAGTCTGCCTATGGGGGGTCTGCCTAATACTACAGGGTCTGCCTATGGGGGGGTCTGCCTATAGGGGGGTCTGACTTATACTACGGGGTCTGCCTAATACTACAGGGTCTGTCTATGGGAGGTCTGCCTTATACTACAGGGTCTGCCTATGGGGGTGCTGCCTTATACTACAGAGTCTGCCTATGGAGGTGCTGCCTTATACTACAGAGTCTGCCTATGGGGGTGCTGCCTTATACTACAGAGTCTGCCTATGGAGGTGCTGCCTTATACTACAGGGTCTGCCTATGGGGGTGCTGCCTTATACTACAGAGTCTGCCTATGGAGGTGCTGCCTTATACTACAGAGTCTGCCTATGGGGGTGCTGCCTTATACTACAGAGTCTGCCTATGGAGGTGCTGCCTTATACTACAGGATCTGCCTATAGGGTTGCTGCCTTTATAGTACAGGGTCTGCCTATAGGGGTGCTGCCTTATAGTACAGGGTCTGCCTATATGGTTGCTGTCTTATACTACAGGGTCTGCTTTATACTACAGGGTCTGCCTGCGGGTGCTACCTTATACTACAGGGTCTGCCTATGGGGGGTGCATTATACAATATTGAGGACTATCTGGTACATTATACTATATTGAGGAAGATCTGGTGCATTATACTATATGGAGGCTATCTAGAGGGGCATCATACAGTGTGGGGATTACAGTGTTGGAGCCATCAGTTTGGAGGTTACTAAGGGGTCAGTATACTGTGTATAAGAGAGCATCATACTGTGTACGGGGAGCTGTACAGGGGGAGACTTGGGACATTATTAAATGTAAAGTGGGCACTTATTGTTATAGGGGGAACTCGGGTTACTTTGACTATCAAAGGGGCATACAGGACAATATTACTTTCTAGGGGGCAAAATATGGGCTCTGTTTTCTAGGGCACTTGCACCTGGCATTGCTATATTATAGAGGGGTGCCTTAGAATTTAGAGGACACAGAGAACCACACAGCAGGGGCAGTAATAGGGACACATATGGCAGCAGTGGCTCAGTATTGGGGTATCAGGTGCAGTAATAGGGACACATACGGCAGCAGCGGCTCAGTATTGGGGTATTAGGGGCAGTAATAGGGTCACATACGGAAGCAGTAGCTCAGTATTGGGGTATCAGGTGCAGTAATAGGGTCACATACGGCAGCAGTGGATCAGTATCGAGGAATCAGGTGCAGCAATAGGGACACATACGGCAGCAGCGGCTCATTATTGGGGTATCAGGTGCAGTAATAGGGACACATACGGCAGCAGCGGCTCAGTGTTGGGTTATCAGGTGCAGTAATAGGGACACATACGGCAGCAGCGGCTCATTATTGGGGTATCAGGTGCAGTAATAGGGACACATACGGCAGCAGCGGCTCAGTGTTGGGTTATCAGGTGCAGTAATAGGGTCACATACGGCAGCAGCGGCTCAGTATTGGGGTATCAGGTGCAGTAATAGGGACACATACGGCAGCAGCGGCTCAGTATTGGGGTATCAGGTGCAGTAATAGGGGCACATACGGCAGCAGCGGCTCAGTGTTGGGTTATCAGGTGCAGTAATAGGGTCACATACGGCAGCAGCGGCTCAGTATTGGGGTATCAGGTGCAGTAATAGGGACACATATGACAGCAGCGGCTCAGTATTGGGGTATCAGCAGGATGAGGAGTTTGTGCAGGTTGGGAATAGATGGTGATGGGGCTGGAATATGAGAAGTGAAATGTGTCTTTGTTGTATTCTCTGCACCCGAGTCGTTGCTGGAAGAAGTTGTCATGTCGGTCTGGGCCAGATGGAAAAGACGGGAAAAGGGACGACTCCATCATAAAGAACGTCAGAGGTAAGTCATTATCTGTAACCCTGCAGTGATCTCTTACATGTTCTGTAGGATTGGTATCTACCACTGACCATATGGCGGTAATATCCATGTTGGTCGTTATATAGAGATTATTTTCAGTAATATCGCGGTCATCTGCTGAGGTTCTCCTGCGGTATTAGGGCGCATCAGTTGTAATCAAGGTTACCTGGTTAGGGGCCCACTCAGAAGCTTCGCCCCCCCCCCCCCCCCCCCCGAGCCAAAACCCTAGCTACGCCCCTGCCATAACTAGAAGATAAGCTGCTGGGAAACAGACATTATACTCATATTCATCAAGCAGTTTTCTTCAGAATTCTGATGTAGCACTGCTTGAAATTTTACAATTTTGCACAACTCAAAATTTGAAAAAAAAAAAAAAAAATACCAACTTTTCATATTTTTACACCAATTTTTTGAAAAGCAGGAAAAACTCTGGTGGACAGGCATGCCTGACAAATTCATAATTTATGCCTGTTATACACTTCAGGTAGTGGCACACGGCAGCTACAAAATTCACTAAAATCAGTAATAGGCACATGACGGTTCGTGAATTAGACGCATTTCACACCAACAATCCCTTCATTACAACTGGCATATAAAACGCTAATCTTAATGAAGTAGGGCTTATTTTTCCTTAGGTTTAACCCCTCAATGTTAATGCCACCTCACAGGGGGCTCAGAATTACTGCACAGTCAGTCAGTTTCAGGTGTCAGCAGAACATTTCAATTCACAGTGACTATCTGGCTACTTGGACTTGACCAGCACTCTTGTATGAAAAAGGAATCAAGAAAAAAGGTGCTTTTTATTGGAGCAACACATTGTTTTTCCATGACAATGGTAAATTGTAATAAACATAACAGCTAGCCAATGTCATGGGATTACCGCAACAGTGTGGAGCCAGAAGACTGCAGGGTCTGACTGCTCCGGCGCTAAGAAGCACTTCTCATTCATTTCTTCTGGCACAACAGGGGTTAACCGGCCATGTTGGAAATCCCTGTGGTCACAGCTGAGCTCGGTTAGCCAAATCCTTTCCCCTTTATAATCTGGGCTCTGATACAAATCCTTGTCAGAGCTAGCATTTGCTGCGTGGCTAACGGAGAGAGGGGAGTTCATATGAGGAGATTTGGAGGAGTTATCTGTGACTGTTGTTGGTTTGTATGTGTGGTAATTCCCTATCCTCTATTTTGATTTATTCCCCTACCTCCATACCCCGGTGCATTCCTCTGTTATACAAGAGTGAATATTTTGTGTACCTGGAGTTTTCGGTTAACCCTTGTTTGTGTTGCCTTGCTTGTCGGGTTGGTGTACTACGGTGCACAGTAGCGCCCCTCTTCCCTAGGTGGGGGGGAATAGATCAGAGGGCTAACTCAAGAGATAAGGTGAGGGCGGAGGCCCCGGCATCTTCACCTTCGGACGTATCCCAGGGAATAGAGCGAGCTAGAGCGCCCCTTAGTGTTAGTGACAGGGAAGTAGCCCCTGGTCCCGGGTCACCTTACAACTAAGTACTCAAGCCCATGTACAATCTATATGGTAGTTTAGGATGATGATGTGACCACACAAGGTCATTGTATGCACATGTATGTGATTGGGGGTTGGTTGGGGCTAGACATACTGTATATTGCATAGACATAGCTACAGAGTACTGTGAAACCATGCTATTTGTTCTTAAAGCTGCTAATCTCATGCCACACATCTCAGGATATATTGAGACAGCAGCAAAGGTTAGGAAAGACACATCCGTAATTATTCAGATGTCATTAGTACTCTATTATTAGCACTCTATAATTTGTTGACTTTGCATAAACAAGATGCTCATGGATTAGAAACTAATTGATGTCAAACAATTAAACGGTCAAATGCTTTTCGACACCCAAACAGCCACCCACCACAACCATAGCACTCGGCTACCAGATTTTCTAGAAGAATGCCTAGTTTCGTTTTAAAAAAAATACAAAAACAGCTTAATGTGCACTTGGGCCATATGGTATTACCAGTGTGCCATCACATTTGCCAAGACAAACTCCAGCTGGAGCACTCTAGTCCCATCCAAAGGGGCTGAATTTTTATTCCTGAGGACAAGGCTTATGAAGAACCTGTCCTCTGTTTATTGTGCATACATCCCGAAGGGAATTACACTTTTTTAAAATCAAAATGAGGCATCTGCTTCATCTATTAACAGAATAAAAATACTTTCATCTACAGAATAAAATCAGATGTTACTTAACCTCTTCACTAACTGGCGATTTTCTGTTTTTTTCCTCTACTTCTTCCAAAAGCCATAACTTTGTTTATTGGCCATATAGCCATACGAGGGCTTGTTTTTTGCAGTATGAGCTGAACATTTGAATGACGCCAGTCATTTTATCATGTGATGTACTGAAACACGGAAAAAAAATTCAAAGTGCGTTGAAAAAGTTTTGCTTTTATTTACTATGTTCAGTATATGACAAAACTGACCTGGCAATAAAATTCTCCAGCTCAGTACAAGTAGGCAGATACCAAACATGAATAGTTTTTCGTTTTTTTTTCAGTTAGGTGGTGAAAAAAAAATTCGGACATTTAAAAACAATATACGGTATACAAAAAAATAAAAATTGCTTTTGTCGCAATTTTCCAAGACCTGGAGCGTTTCCATCTTTCTGGATCTGAGGCTGGGTGATGGCTTATTTTTTGAGCCCTGAGCTGATGCTTTTAGTGATACCATTTTGGGATAGATACAATGTTTTGATTGCCTCTTATTGCAATGTTGCGGTGGCCAAAAAAACGTAATTCTGTGGTTTTGATTTTTTCTTGTTACGCCGTTTACCGGTCGGATTAATTTATTTTAGATTTCGCTAGATCGGACATTTATGAACACAGCGATACCAAATATGTGTATTTTTGATTTTTTTGTTTTCTTTTCAGTGGGGCAAAAGGGGGGTGATTTGTGGTTTGGAAGTTTGTGTTTTAAAAAAAATAAAAATCTTATTTTTTTAACACTTTTTACTGACTTCCATATACCCCTTAGGAGACTTGAAGCTGTGATCGTCCAATCAACTGTGCTATACATATTAATGCCTCAGCCCTGCTATGTGTAACAAAATTCACACTTTCCTATGAATGTCGGCTGCGAACCGGCATTCAAAGTTTTTATCGTAATGACAAGTAAGGGGATGCCTCGGCTGTCACGACAACTCATTGGTGCATGACGATCACACGTGTTATACTGCTGTCAGTGAGTCACAATGGAATTTAAAATGATTAACAGTTGCTGATGGCGGCCGTTAGAGGCACTTGATGGCTGATGCGAGGAAAGATAAGGATTTTTCGTGAAAGCCCGCATGAAACGCAGCAATAATACCTTTGACATGCATGTACGTTAAAAGGTAGTGAAGGGGGTTAATCTATCATACACAACCAGCTCTTTGCCACTGCTGCGGTCTCTGGTTACAAGCTGCAGTGATAATGTAATGGGTACAGTATATATCAATGCTGCAGCCAATCACTGAGCTCAGCAGTACATTCCGAAAGGGCGAGTGTCATCTGAGGAGCCAGAAATGTATAATGGAAAAGACCTTTAAGCACACATTTGGAAAGCACATGTGAAGACAAATATGGTTGGTTGTGCTGGCTGTTTTTTAGAAAAGCTACTGACAGATTCCCTTTAATTCTAAGAACTCCAATTTTGCCTTTCATGGATTCTGGGATTCAGGGTGTGATGCAGTTATCCAAGCTACTGTAGTTATGGTGAGACATTTTAGCATGTGAATCTATGTATAAAAACTGTAATATAAGAACCAACTACATAGGAGTGTCAAAATCTCATCTATACAGCGGGGGAAATAAGTATTTGATCCCCTACCAACCGTTAAGAGTTCTGGCTCCTACAGACCAGTTAGAAGCCACTAATCAACTTGTTACCTGCATTAAAGACAGCTGTCTTGAAGAATGGTGTGAATTTTTTTCTGCAGATAGTCACACTGTGTAATGTATAAGGTGAAATCCGTGACAAGAAGAAGAAATGCCGGGCACAATCCTCTACGTGTGCTGGTCCCCTCAAGCTCCAGTATTAATGAATGAGTAAAAACACATCAGATGTGAAGCAGTGTATAGTACTATAGTAAGGGAATGTACCACACTGGATCTTTAGCTACCAGTCCAAACCTTTGCTATGATAGACCTGAGTGTGTGTAACCCAACCTAAACATCACAATCACTCACATATGTAATGCCTTTGGCTTAGGCTACTTTCACACTTGCGTCGTCTGGAATCCGTCGCAATGTGTCGTTTTGGGAAAAAAACGCATCCTGTAAATGTGCCCGCAGGATGCCTTTTTTTCCCATAGACTTGTATTGCCGACGGATCGCAATGTATGGCCATACGTCGCGTCCGTCGTGCACTGGATGCGTCGAGTTTTTGCGGACTGTCGGCACAAAAAACGTTCAAGGGAACGTTTTTTCGTAAATCGGGTCCGCCATTTCCTACCGCGCATGCCCGGCGGAAATCCGCCCCCTCCTCCCCGGGACTTTAGAATGGGCAGCGGATGCGTTGAAACACTGCATGCTGCCCACGTTGTGCCGAATTTTCACAACGTGCGTCGGTACGTCGCGCCGATGCTTATAGCGACGGCCCCGTACCGACGGAGTGTGAAAGTAGCCTTACATGCATTCTAAATATATGGAAACTCCCCAACATTCATTATAAGGCTATGGTCATTTCTGCTCCATCCAAGAGAAACACTTTGATTATGCTAATGAGATTCTGATCAGAGAGGGATCCATTTTTTCTTGAATGTGGAGAATTATTTAAAAGAAAAATACACAAAATGTCTCCATTCTGTCAGTCAGTGACGCATAGAGATGAATGGCCGAGTGTGATCCGTTTAGGAAGCAAATCACGCATGCCGTGATTTCACCACTCGGCCCAAAGAAAAAAATTGGATATGTGCACGGCCTGACTGAATAACACTGGTCCGAGTGCGATCTGATGATTTGACAAATCGCACTCAGACCGTAACTCTGGCCCTCTGCATGAGCACTAAGGGTAATTAACCTTGGCTGATCTGCTTTTCATCATGAAGGAACCTGGTGCATCCCATAATAAGGCAACGGAGCCCGTCATTGACCTCTGTTGTACAATGGATCTGGCACAGCACTGTGGTTTCTGGGGGTCCTGGAAACCTTATGTAGATGTGGGCAGAGCCTTGGCGGTATCTTAAGATATTTCAAAGGGAGAAATAAACACATTTCTCATTTACGGTAGCAATCTTCGTACTATGTTTAGCAATATGAAGATTGCATGGCTGGCTTTCAAAATTTCCTGTGGTGTCAGCAAAGACGGAATTTTTGCAGGCAACCCCGCTTCAACAGTTTGTGCTCAAAAAAAAAAAAAAAGTACTGAGACTTTAAAAAAGTGGCCAGAGCTTAGTGGGAATATGACGTAGGATGGTGAAGCAGACAACTTCATTATAAATTATACCACAAAATGGAGTAATTTATGAGAGAAATGTACTACAGTTCATCATGAAGAATTACACGTCTCAATTCATTTCTAACTCCAGTGCATCCTTCAAGATGAATCAGCCCCTTCACATATGTAGGAGATGGACATAAAATATATAAGAGAAAAGTTGGTTTACACCATTAGGAAGTGGACATGGCCAAAACTGCCTTAGGGTATGTGTCCACAGGCCGGATTACATCAGGATTTGCTGCGGATTGGACGCTGCATATATCCGCAGCGCCCAGATGTTACAGCACAGTGGAGTGGAGTCCGACGGCCCTGCATAACCGGACATGCGGCACGTCTTTCCAGACTGCAGCATGTCTATCTATCTTGCGGAGACGCTCTGTACAACAGGGGGCGTCGCTTTGGGCGGAGAAGGGTATCCACTGCGTCCAAAGCGCAGCCATTACGCCCAGTGGGAACATACCCTCACTGCTATTAGATTATGCATTTATTAAAAGCGGTATTCCTATGTCAAAAAAAGGGATAGCATAATCTATCACAATATGATCAGCGAGGGTCCGATCTCTGGAACCTCCACCAGAGAACGACACTGGGTCTTACTGAAAGGAGCTTTCCTGTAGTATTTCTTAGGGTATGTGCACACGTTGCGGATTCTGTGCGGATTCGCAGTGTTTTTTGCGGTGCAGAAACGCTGCAGATCCGCAATTGATTTACAGTACAATGTAAATCAATGAGAAAAAAAAAAAGCTGTGCACACGTTGTGAAAAATCCGCTGCGGAAACGCTGCGGTTTAAAAGAAGTAGAACGTCACTTCTTTTTTGCGAATCTGCAGCGTTTTTGTACCCACTCCATTATAGAAAACCGCAGGGGTAAAAAAAACGCTGCAGATCCGCACAAAAAACGCAACAAATCTGCAGCTGTGTTTTCTGCCAGGAAAGGCAGAATCCGCACCAGAAATTCCTAAGGCTAAACCGCAACGTGTGCACGTAGCCTAGTCATACAGTGAATATAAGAAGTCTACATACCCCTGCTAAACTGCCAGGTTCTTATGTATAAAAAAAAAAAAGTACATTACTCAAATGTATTATATAAAAGTCAATTGTCTTGGAAAATAGTGACAAACCATTTTTTTTTGTTTTACAAATTTTAAGCCAATAAGGCTACTTTCACACTAGCGTCGTACTCGGCCCGTCGCAGTGCGTCGGGCCGACGTACCGACGCTAGCGTTGTTTGCGCCGCACAACGGGTGCAGCGGATGCTGTTTTTCCACGCATCCGCTGCCCCATTGTGAGGTGCGGGGAGGTGGGGGCCCAGTTCCGGCCGCGCATGCGCGGTCGGAAATGGCGGAACGTCGGCACAAAAAAAGTTACATGTAACTTTTTTTGCTGCTGGCGGGCTGCCAAAACACGACGCAACTGTCGCACGACGGTTGCAACGTGTGTGCATACGTCGCAATGCGTCGCCAATGTAAATCTATGGGGGAAAAACGCATCCTGCAGACAACTTTGCAGGATGCGTTTTTTCGCCAAAACGACGCATTGCGACGTATGCAAAAAAACGCTAGTGTGAAAGTAGCCTAAAATAGTAAAAAAAAAAAAAAAAAGTATACATGTTTCGTATCTATGTAATCATTTCGACCCAGAGAATCAGTTCTCCAGTTTATTTTCACTGTACAATGAATGCTGTAAGAATAAAAATCAATAAATAAAAGAGTTAAAAAAATAATCGAAAAACTGCATTTATTTTTTTTTGGGGGGGGGGGGGTGTAGAAGTCTTATATTCGCTATATGTCATCACTGTATAAGATGGGAATCCCATTTAGAATTCTGAAAACAAACAACTCTGCACAAAGTTCCTGCTGCACTTATTCAAAGAAAGAAAACAGGAAGAGAGAATTTCTAATGTTACACCATGCATGTAAATGAGCTGCACTTATGGGAATTAGGGGGACATATTACTTGCAGATATAGTTGTAGCGCAGATGAAAACACTTCCCTTGGCCAGACATGCATCTCATCCAGTGGGGAAATCGGATTTGTCTCCCTTCATGAAAAGTATATTAGTATATATTAGAAAGGTTATCTAAAGCACTGGTTACAGGGTGTCCCAGCACCCGGACCACCGCAATCAACTGCAATCTAAGGCTGGTTTCACACTTGCGTTTTTGTCTGCAGCGTTTTTTGCACAAAAAATGCATGCGTTTTTTCCCCTATATTTAACATTGAAAACGCATGCGTTTTTTTTCTGCATGCGTTCATTTTCAAAAATGCAACCTGTAGTATTTTTTTGCGCATTTTTTTTGCCGCGAAAAAACGCATGCGTTTTTTCGCGGCAAAAAAATGCATTGCTGTCTATGTAAACGCATGCGTTTTTAAGCACATGCGGTTTTTTTGCGTTAAAAACGCATGCGTTTTTAACGCAAAAAAACAGAAAACACACTGAAAAACCACCCACCACCATCAAGGTGATAAAGGTATCCAAACCCTAACCCTAACTCTACCCCTAACCTCACCCCTAACTGTTTAATGAACATTTTCTGACAGTCATAGTGCCACGTATTTAAGTGCCACGTATTTCAGTGCCATGTATTTAAGTGCCACGTATCACGTATTTCAGTGCCACGTATTTCAGTGCCACGTATTTAAGTGCCACGTATTTAAGTGCCACGTATTTAAGTGCCACGTATCACGTATTTAAGTGCCACGTATTTAAGTGCCACGTATTTAAGTGCCACGTATCACGTATTTAAGTGCCACGTATCACGTATTTCAGTGCCACGTATTAACTGCCACGTATCACGTATTTCAGTGCCACGTATTTAAGTGCCACGTATCACGTATTTCAGTGCCACGTATTTAAGTGCCACGTATTTAAGTGCCACGTATTTAAGTGCCACGTATCACGTATTTAAGTGCCACGTATCACGTATTTCAGTGCCACGTATTAACTGCCACGTATTTCAGTGCCACGTATCACGTATTTCAGTGCCACGTATTTAAGTGCCACGTATTTAACTGCCACGTATCATGTATTTTAGTGCCACGTATTTTAGTGCCACGTATTTAAGTACCACGTATTTCAGTTGCACGTATTTCAGTGCCACGTATTTCAGTGCCACGTATTTCAGTCACGTTTAGGGTTAGGGGTAGGGTTAGGGTTTTCTTGTGTTTTCTTGTGTTTTCTTGTGTTTTTCTATAAAAACGCATGCGTCTAAAAAACGCATGCGTTTTACCGCGTTTACATGCGTTTTTTCACACATGCGTTTTAAAAAAAAACGCATGCAGATAAAAACGCAAGTGTGAAACCAGCCTAACACACCATGCTGCCATCTGAAGAACTTGCAGTCTAAAGTAATAAATATATATAGTCATACACATCTATATCCTATATATTAAAGTCATAAGGTGATGAAAGGTGTGTGACTAATTTCCACTGAATCAATAAAGGAATCTATCACCTGATTTTTGCCACCTAATCTGAGTACACCATAGTGTAGAAACAGAGTCCCTGATTCAAGTAAAGAGTCATGTACTGGGCTGCTTGCTGTAGTTTTGATAACAATCACTAACATCAGCAGGAGATTATCACTAGAGGACTAATAACCCTGCTAGCATTTAGTCCTCCATATCAATGAGCTCTGTATAACCTCTCACCTCCTCTGACTAGCAGCTTTCTGCTTATGCACAGCGTACATTGAAAGCTGCCAATCAGTTGTGTGTGTGTGTGGGGGGGGTGTTTGGGGGAGTTCAGCATTCAAAGAACTGATTGGTAGATCAGAATATATCAGAAAATAAGGGATTTTATCAAAACTGCAGCAAGCAGACCAATAAGTGACACAGCGTCTTCCAGAGAAAGGCATGACTAAGATCATAACATGTGAAATATTTATTAAGCGTGCTCCATTTTTAGGAGTTTGGTTGGTCATTGACAATAATGGGCCAACCAAAAAGCCTTAGATACAAGCAGCAATTTCACTTCGCCCTTGTGACTAGAATGTGATAATTATATTAGAACCCACCACACCCCAGCGGCATGGTGCTGCGGAAGATGAAGGAAAATGCTGTTTGTCCAAACTATCTGGACCATCATGTATTGTGTCATGAACATCAATGTATGCAATGATCCTAGTGTTTGAAGGGTTAATAATCCTATAAATGTATTAATTAGTTTACAAAATCGTAAACCAAAATCCAATTTCCCTTTCCGCTATTTTGTTTCTATAGTCACGTAATAAAATCTAACTTTTATTAAACTAATATTTAAAGGTGAAAATCCATTTCAAAATATCAGGGACCAGAAGCTTCTCTTTTTTGTGTGGCTCAGCCTCATATTGTGGCCACATTGGTGGTCACCAGATCAGTAAACTGTACATGTGTGCCTGCAGGTGGCCGCCATAGTAATGCCCTGGGTGATGAAGCACATCTACATCTGCCCTCTGGTAAGCTTCACTGCACGGACCAGCATCTTCATGGGCTAAATGACAGGGTTTGGTTTGCTCCTGAGACTTATAAATCCTGTGTGTGCCATCGGAGGTGCCACGCCACATCCACGGCTCTCTGTGCCACTGGGTCCCTTCTCCCGTAGGTAACACTCATTTCCACACTCTCGCCGGATCCCTAGACAGCTCAGCGATCATTTTATATGATCAACAAAAGGATATTTACTTTTCTGTCCACAAGGGATTTCTCATGCATATCCTATTCCTTGGCCTTGATGAAGCGTACGTGACCCGGAACGTTGCTAAATTCAGCTTGGTGTAATATTTGGGATATGAGGGAAGGAAAATAAAAAGCATTCAAAGACGTCCTTATTTGAGCCTAATCTTGGTGTGCTATTCCTCCATACACCGCTAGTTGGGGAGGAATAAGAATCCACTCCCTTCTCTGCCACATAAATTGGAGGTTGATCACCCCACCCTTCGTCTATTGGGAACCAGGTATGTTATCTGATAACCCAATACATGGATCACTCATTCCTCCTCCATTATAGGTCACTGGCAGGTAACTATACCAATCCATGTCCATCTAATCGATCCACCCTCACCATCCAGCACGTGTGCGATTGTCATAGCTTATGCATGATAACACCTGATCAAGGTTTACAACCGCAGAGTCATAACCTTAGTCTGTGCACATCTGGCTACTGACTGGTGTAAGCCTGGCCTTCTGTCATTGGTTATTCATACAATACCTGTAGATCTGAAAACTGCAGGTTGTGGCAATGATGGAAAATGCATAACAACCAAGGTTTTAATGCGATTAGTATGCTGAAGGAGCGCTAGTGTCAAACTCCTGATGATGCCGATCAAGGTGAAACATGTCGGGAAGGCTTTGGACATTAGTGCCATCAATAGTGTTTTCTCACTTAGACATTAGCGGGAGGTCCCGATTTAACTTCTGAGGGGGAAATGTGTGCCAGGCCACAATTTCCCTTGACGAAAAACGTTATTAGGAGCTGCACCTGCAGCAATCAGAATCACAGAGCCAGGCACATCTCAAGCAGATGAGATACCTCTTTTTAAGTCTCCAAATAGGTTAAAACAAGACATCGAACAGAATTTATAATGTAAGCCAACTAAGCACTGCCAGCAAGCAACAATTACCAGCTACTGACCCACCAAGACAATGCACTCCAGCCATTCTGCTCTGCAGTGAAGAATGGTCCGAGCACTATAAATACACTTTAAACACCAAAAAGCTGCATGACCGCATCACTAGTCACCAAGGGGCCTGCACACATCAGAGTCTGCAGTCGGGGGTACACACCGGAAGGATTTCACAACATACGCCACCAATAAATGGGCATACAGTGGCACAACTCGCCCATAGGACCCCATCACCTACAGGACACCATGCTGAGGTCGCATCCAAATCTAAAAATAATGCATTACCGAATACTGCCGAAAAAGAAAGCTCTGACCGAGATTCTTGTCAAAACTACATGTTGATCTAAACAGAGGATTTAGAAACCTCGTTCCAAAAAGGATGAAACTTTGCAGACATTAAAAAGAGGAAGAGAAAGTAGTGAAACATGATAAGGAGGGGTTGTAGCTGCCACGCAAACACGATTCTCATGGCTGCAAGGTCATTTGTCTATCCTTACTAAAATGACAATCTAATACATCTACACAATATGGTTTCATCCGATCTCAGAGCTACACCTGTCACATAGGTGTAAAAGCTCCTAACTGGTCATTTGTAAAACAGATATTAGCACAAGTTGCTTAATTAGGGACAAGATGTCACATAGCACCTCTACACATGGACAATGTAAGAAATGTTGCATTTGTTTTTAGGTCACTGTGTTCGGCGACACAGAGCAGGTTTTGACCTGAAAACCAGCTGATTTAGAAAGAGAGATGGCTTTTAGTGTAAGCACACTTCCCTATCTCCTAGGACAGAGGCAGCAGAATGGTGGCACCTTGTTTCTGTAGTCTAAACACATGGCACCGTTAGATGCACCATCGCCATCTAGTGTGCAATAAGAAAAGTGCACATCACTTAGAAGGTGATTTAAAGTCGTTTTCCATCCCAGGGCAAACTTTCGGCAAGCAGTGCTGCTTTCTGAACACTAACTCTGTTCATATGCACACACTGTTAGGATTCAGCTCTGCAGGCCAGTCCGATCCATCACTAATGCCCTTCCAACAGCATGAGTTACTGTAACTATGTCAGGGTACTTCTTGGGCTGTCGAACATCTTGGGAGCAGCCAATTTCTCTCAGATGAACCAATTCCATCTGCGTTTCCACTCCCAGGTACGCTGCACAGCTTTTCCTACAATATCTAAAAATGATGAACAGAAGGAGGCAGGCTCAGGAAGATTGAAATGGGATCATACACAAACCCATTAAGGATCACAGGTTATTGGTTACAGGTTAGCTGCACTAATATTTTATTAGTTAATGATATTGTATTAATATATAAACCTATGTGAGTCTACACAGGGTGCTTACAAGATACACAATCAGCCTCCACTTCCTTATTTTGAATAAACCTGCTGTCCAAATTTGGTGCTACAACCCATTATAAATGTCCAAACTGCTGTCCCATTGCTATAATACTGAACACCTATAAATTAGATAAGAATAACAATATATACAAAAAAATCCTGAAAATCACATCCCTGATAAAGTAGTATTGATTGGAGCTGTGGAAAAAAGGTTTGTTAGCACCAGGACCGTGACAAGAAGCCATCAATGCAGATCCCTGGCACACTACAGAGAAGCTGTTATACAATGTTGTGCGGGTAGGACTGAGAAGAAGAGGCACAAAGAAGTCAGAGGAGATAGCAGCACTGACGTGCCCCTCGATAGTCAGACATTGGGGATGCCACAAGATAGCTACTGAACAGAGAGACGACATTATCTCCCAGGTGGTCATCATGGGACCAAGCGAGTCAAAGGATAAGCGTGTGCTGGTGAACGCCGACATCTGCAAAGAATCACTGAGTAATATACGGAAATAAAATAAATCACCAACACTTATAGATACATTAAATGTCAAAAATGTGATGGTACATTACGATAAAACACACATATAACACCCAGATACAGGAAAAAAGGGATAGAAAATAAAATTACTTACCATGGGGACCTTGTGGAATTTGTTAAAACAACTGATAAAATAAGTATCAGTGTTGCAGAGAGTAGTAAAAAAAAAAAAAAAAAAAAAAAAGACATTCATAATGTGGCTAAAAATGATGAGCAGACCTAAGGAAGTCTGAGGTTCTGGTACCTGGCCCGAACTTTATTTACCAGAACTGTAAGAACCCAAACCACACTGGAAACAATGGGGACCTGAGCTTTTGAGCTGGAAAATATTCTCTCTCTTGACTTCCGGGAAAAGTCCGTGTTTGGCGTTTAACACTGGACACTAACTGACCAGTGCGAACCCCCAACTTTTAAGTTTCTGTTCACTCATCTCGAATGGTAGCACAACTGACAGAAAAGTCTCTGCATTCAGGCAACTATAGCTGAGGAATCGAACTCTCGAGTTTAAATTGCGTTTTTACAGCATCTAATATGACTCGATGTGTTTCTGCTGATAATGATAGAAGAATGTTTCGGTAACATAGCCACAAACACAACATATAGGGAAGGTTTGCCACTTGTGTGACGTATGAACATACACAAAGCCTCTATTCCAAGGTAATCGGATAATCTACTGTAATGATCAATCACTACAGGTCCGCAGTCTCAATGTACAAAGGATAACACATAGATATACGGATAAGGATAGCGCACAGATACCTCTCACCACACGCCTCTTAGTCCTGGATTGATGACAATTCGAACCACGGTGATTCCAGGAGGGGTATTCCATCCTGAGACAAGTGTTCCTCATACAAACAAAGTTCCTGGTTTGGGGTAATCTGATACTCTATGATAAAGAGGTGATGTATAATGTCGTCCCGGAGACGGCGGCAGTATGCTCAGTACAAATGGCAGACATGCTGTATCTGGACACACTGTATATGATATGATGTTTGTGCATATCTGGATAACATAATAATAATAATCTTTATTTTTATATAGCGCTAACATATTCCGCAGCGCTTTACAGTTCGCACACATTATCATCACTGTCCCCAATGGGGCTCACAATCTAAATTCCCTATCAGTATGTCTTTGGAATGTAGGAGGAAACCGGAGAACCCGGAGGAAACCCACGCAAACACGGAGAGAACATACAAACTCTTTGCAGATGTTGTCCTTGGTGGGGTTTGAACCCAGGACTCCAGCGCTGCAAGGCTGCTGTGCTATCCACTAAGACACCGTGCTGCCCATCATTATCAGCATAGACACATCAAGTCATACCGGACACAGTAAAACCGCAAGAGTTCATTCCATCATCTATACTCGTTCCTGAACATTGTAGAATGCTTCAACTTTCCTGATTACAGAGACCTTTATGTTGGTTGTATTAACACTTTTTGGATAGATTTTGTAGCTAGTACAACACTGACACTGATAATTATTTTATCAATTGTTTTAGAAAATTCCACAAGAGTCATTTTATCCTGATACATCTATTTTATTATATAGCCCTATTTCTGCATGCAGGTGTTATTTGTGGCGTTTATCTTAGTTATGCACCATTACATTTTTGTCATTTAGTGGATATTTAAATGTCGGTCATTATTTTACTTATAAAATAGAATAAATAGGTAATATACGAAGAGATACAAATAATTATCAAAAAAAGGTATCTAAAGAATTTAACATACATACAAGGCAGCTTATTTCCATGGTTACAGATTAGGACATTGTGCATAACGCAGTCGCCTCGTGTGCAGCATCAGACAGAACTTTATATTTTATGGCATCTGTAACATCAGGGACACACAAGATTTCCTGACCACAGGCCAGTGGGCTTATGTGTGTCCTCGCTAATGAGGGGGCACAAGCGAGACCTCCTGGCTGATGAAATGAAAAATTAGCAGCAGAATTAAGTCCTCAGGTTTTTTCCCCAAATTTTGCTAATAGTGTAAAGTTTGGCAATACACCAATACTTACAAAGCCCACTGGAACCAGTACTAGCAATCATTGTATCTGTGGTTTCTGTCCACAGCAGCGGTCATGTCAGGACGTCGCTTTCTGTATTATGTGAAATGACAACGCTGCATCTTCCAGACTATTGGACCACTGGATTCAGACCTATGAGATGACAGAAGAAGACATGAATATGAAAAAGCCACCAACAATATATGCCAATCCTAAAACTCCATCAGAAACATCAGTGTGGATATAAAAGTGTGCTCCATGTTTTAAAATCCGCACCATGCTCAAATCTGAGGGGATGCCCTGATCATAGCAAAGAATTGGGGGCACGAGCCTGGCGAATTACAGGCACATGATGTTTCCACATCTGTAAGAAGCTGGACTCATGAAATGCTTGTCTTATTATCATTCCACAAGGATTATGCAACAATTATAACATGGATTTTGAAAGTTAGTACACTAGTTTCATCAGGTCTGAGAGATCTATTTATGTGTATAGCTTGTTTGCACAGTGGATATACACTACATAGGCCCAGAGAGGCTGATATAGGTTATTTTCTGCAGACAAGAGAAAAATCCTGCCTCAATCCTTCACAAATCAACATGGCCTCAGAGATTTCTATGCTGGGGTGTGAAAAAACCAAAGAGAAGTTCCCGAAGGTGAGAATGTGGGCAGCAGATACAGTCTGATTAATGGTAGAGGTTACATGCTGGGTGGTATCAGACATGGGGGCACAGTTTGGCACCGTCAGACTCTTGAACTGCATTTGCTGGGTAGTGCGTAACCTATGGACAAAGTGAATATGTGTTACTTTACAAGGGGGGGGGGGAGAACGTAGGCAATCAAAAGGGGCTCTCTGAGTATTGAACAATCCCTTTAAATTTATGATTAGATGCTGCCACTACCTCCATACAGTAAATTTAAGGAATGATGCCAATTACTGCTCCTATTATTGGGTGGGGGCCAGACTGAGCCTGTGCGCAGCCAATGTCAGAAACACGCTATTCCATCACAGACTCCACCATTCTATTGCGCCATTCTTCTGGCAAAATTATGGCCACCATGACAGAATCCCAACACACCCCATTAAAGGGAATGGCAGGTGTGTGTCCGGCATGTGAAGGTCCTGTAACACACAGGAGGGGTAACAACATGGCTTCCATCACCCCTCACAACTGCACTTACTGAGGCCTCTCTCACACACTGACACATCCTGGAGCTGAGCACTGGCAGCACTGCACCTGCACCTCACTGCCTGCCAGGTCTATGCCCTGTACATGTCACTACTGGCCACAGACAGCGTCCTGCCCCCTGCTGACTAAGTACAGGCCCCCATTACTGGCCACAGCCCGCAGGTAACCTCTACACACACACCAGCTACTTACAGCATTAGTGCATGGTGTCAGCAAGATCCTCATAACACAGGGAAAGGACCTTCCATGATGTCATGGTCATGTGATCAGTCACGTGTGTGGGAGGAGTCTGCTTTGGGTTATGTATGAATGAATGAATGGGACAACATAGTCATAGACTTGTGGATTATTGTCATTATTATGCGTACGTAGGGCTGTGCCCCGGATCCACGTGTGTACTGTGCAGGCAGCAGAGCCCGTGTGTGTAATGTGCGGGCAGCAGAGCCCGTGTGTAATGTGCGGGCAGCAGAGCCCGTGTGTGTACTGTGCAGGCAGCAGAGCCCGTGTGTGTACTGTGCAGGCAGCAGAGCCCGTGTGTGTACTGTGCGGGCAGCAGAGCCCGTGTGTGTACTGTGCGGGCAGCAGAGCCCGTGTGTACTGTGCAGGCAGCAGAACCCGTGTGTAATGTGCAGGCAGCAGAGCCCGTGTGTGTACTGTGCAGGCAGCAGAGCCCGTGTGTGTACTGTGCAGGCAGCAGAACCCGTGTGTAATGTGCAGGCAGCAGAACCCGTGTGTAATGTGCAGGCAGCAGAGCCCGTGTGTGTACTGTGCAGGCAGCAGAGCCCGTGTGTACTGTGCAGGCAGCAGAGCCCGTGTGTGTACTGTGCAGGCAGCAGAGCCCGTGTGTACTGTGCAGGCAGCAGAGCCCGTGTGTGTACTGTGCAGGCAGCAGAGCCCGTGTGTGTACTGTGCAGGCAGCAGAGCCCGTGTGTGTACTGTGCAGGCAGCAGAGCCCGTGTGTGTAATGTGCAGGCAGCAGAGCCCGTGTGTGTAATGTGCAGGCAGCAGAGCCCGTGTGTACTGTGCAGGCAGCAGAGCCCGTGTGTGTAATGTGCAGGCAGCAGAGCCCGTGTGTGTAATGTGCGGGCAGCAGAGCCCGTGTGTGTAATGTGCGGGCAGCAGAGCCCGTGTGTGTACTGTGCGGGCAGCAGAGCCCGTGTGTGTACTGTGCGGGCAGCAGAGCCCGTGTGTAATGTGCGGGCAGCAGAGCCCGTGTGTGTACTGTGCAGGCAGCAGAGCCCGTGTGTGTACTGTGCAGGCAGCAGAGCCCGTGTGTGTAATGTGCAGGCAGCAGAGCCCGTGTGTGTACTGTGCAGGCAGCAGAGCCCGTGTGTGTAATGTGCAGGCAGCAGAGCCCGTGTGTGTAATGTGCAGGCAGCAGAGCCCGTGTGTGTACTGTGCAGGCAGCAGAGCCCGTGTGTGTAATGTGCAGGCAGCAGAGCCCGTGTGTGTAATGTGCAGGCAGCAGAGCCCGTGTGTGTAATGTGCAGGCAGCAGAGCCCGTGTGTGTAATGTGCAGGCAGCAGAGCCCGTGTGTGTAATGTGCGGGCAGCAGAGCCCGTGTGTGTAATGTGCGGGAAGCAGAGCCCGTGTGTGTACTGTGCGGGCAGCAGAGCCCGTGTGTGTACTGTGCGGGCAGCAGAGCCCGTGTGTAATGTGCGGGCAGCAGAGCCCGTGTGTAATGTGCGGGCAGCAGAGCCCGTGTGTGTACTGTGCAGGCAGCAGAGCCCGTGTGTGTACTGTGCAGGCAGCAGAGCCCGTGTGTGTAATGTGCAGGCAGCAGAGCCCATGTGTGTACTGTGCAGGCAGCAGAGCCCGTGTGTGTAATGTGCAGGCAGCAGAGCCCGTGTGTGTAATGTGCAGGCAGCAGAGCCCGTGTGTGTACTGTGCAGGCAGCAGAGCCCGTGTGTGTGTACTGTGCAGGCAGCAGAGCCCGTGTGTGTACTGTGCAGGCAGCAGAGCCCGTGTGTGTACTGTGCAGGCAGCAGAGCCCGTGTGTGTACTGTGCAGGCAGCAGAGCCCGTGTGTGTACTGTGCAGGCAGCAGAGCTCGTGTGTGTACTGTGCAGGCAGCAGAGCCCGTGTGTGTAATGTGCAGGCAGCAGAGCCCATGTGTGTACTGTGCAGGCAGCAGAGCCCGTGTGTGTAATGTGCAGGCAGCAGAGCCCGTGTGTGTAATGTGCAGGCAGCAGAGCCCGTGTCTGTACTGTGCAGGCAGCAGAGCCCGTGTGTGTGTACTGTGCAGGCAGCAGAGCCCGTGTGTGTACTGTGCAGGCAGCAGAGCCCGTGTGTGTACTGTGCAGGCAGCAGAGCCCGTGTGTGTACTGTGCAGGCAGCAGAGCCCGTGTGTGTACTGTGCAGGCAGCAGAGCCCGTGTGTGTACTGTGCAGGCAGCAGAGCCCGTGTGTGTAATGTGCAGGCAGCAGAGCCCGTATGTGTAATGTGCAGGCAGCAGAGCCCGTGTGTGTACCGTGCAGGCAGCAGAGCCCGTGTGTGTACTGTGCAGGCAGCAGAGCCCGTGTGTACTGTGCAGCTAGGTGATTAGTGGAGCTGACTGCGTGGGCCTGTGCCTATCAGCAGAATAGGGAGCCCTTAACCCCGACCCATGACGCCACGTAGGCGTCATGAAAACCCGTGCCAATCCGACCCATGACGCCTATGTGGCGTCATGGAATGATCGCGTCCCTGCAGATCGGGTGAAGGGGTTAACTCCTATTTTACCCGATCTGCAGGGAGAGGGGGAGTGGTACTTCAGCCCAGGGGGGGTGGCTTCACCCCCCCCGTGGCTACGATCGCTCTGATTGGCTGTTGAAAGTGAAACTGCCAATCAGAGCGATTTGTAATATTTCACCTAAAAAACTGGTGAAATATTACAATCCAGCCATGGCCGATGCTGCAATATCATCGGCCATGGCTGGAAATACTGAAGTGACCCCCCCCACACCCACCGATCGCCCCCCAGTCCTCCGTTATGGGGTCCGGTCCCCTCCGTCCGCCTGCCGGCTCCCCCGTCCTCCTGTCCGCTCCCTCCTTGCTCAGATCCACCCCCCCTGTGCTCCGATCCACCCCCCCACCACCCCTTCATACTTACCGATCCTCCCGGTGTCCGTACGTCTCCTCGCTGGGCGCCGCCATCTTCCAAAATGGCGGGTGCATGCTCAGTGCGCCCGCCGAATCTGCCAGTCGGCAGATTCCTTACAAGTATATTTTGATCGCTGTGGTAGGTTCTATCACAGCGATCAAAATAAAAAAAATAATAAATAACCCCCCCCCCTTTATCACCCCCATAGGTAGGGACAATAATAAAATAAAGAAATTTTTTTTTTCTTTTTCCACTAGGGTTAGGGTTACAACTAGGGTTAGAACTAGGGGTAGGGTTAGGGCTACAGGTAGGGTTAGGGGTAGGGTTATGGCATGTGCACACAGAGCGGATCGGCCGCGGATCCGCAGCGGATCGGCAGCGGATCGGCCGCGGATCGGCAGTGGATCCGCAGCGGATCGGCCGCGGATCCGCAGGGGATCGGCCGCGGATCCGCAGCGGATCGGCCGCGGATCCGCAGCGGATTGGCAGCGGATCCACAGCGGATTGGCCGCGGATCTGCAGCGGATTGGCAGCGGATCCGCAGCGGATTGGCCGCGGATCCACAGCGGATTGGCCGCTGAGAATTCGAAGCAGTTTTCCATCAGGTTTACAGTACCATGTACACCTAAGGAAAACCAAATCCGCTGTGCCCATGGTGCGGAAAATTCCGTGCAGAAACGCTGCGTTGTATTTTCCGCAGCATGTCAATTCTTTGTGCGGATTCCGCAGCGTTTTACACCTGTTCCTCAATAGGAATCCGCAGGTGAAATCCGCACAAAAAAACACTGGAAATCTGCTGTAAATCCGCAGGTAAAACGCAGTGCCTTTTACCTGCAGATTTTTCAAAAATCGTGCGGAAAAATCTCACACGAATCCGCAACGTGGGCACATAGCCTTAGGGTTAGGGTTGGAATTAGAGTTAGGGTTGGAATTAGGGCTAGGGTTTGAAATAGGGTTAAGATTAGGCTTGTGGTTAGGATTACGGATAGGGTTAGGGGTGTGTTGGGGTTACAGTTGTGGTTAGGGTTGGGATTAGGGTTACGGTTGGGATTAGGGTTAGGATTAGGGTTACGGGTGTGTTGCGGTTAGGGTTGTGGTTAGGGGTGTGTTGGGGTTAGGGTTGTGATTAGGGTTATGGCTACAGTTGGGATTAGGATTAGGGGTGTGTTGGGGTTAGTGTTGAAGTTAGAATTGAGGGGTTTCCACTGTTTAGGCACATCAGGGGTCTCCAAACGCAACATGGCGCCACCTGTTGTGGATTCTGTTTGTGGGCTCCCTCTGGTGGTTACTGCTGGTACTGGGTGACTTTGGTGGGTTGCGGCCTTTGGTTTCCACCTGTCCATCAGAGGCTGGGTGTTTCCTATTTTACCTGGCCTTTCTGTCATTCCCTTGCCGGCTATCAATGTATTCAGATGTGCTCTGTTTGGTTCCTGCCTACCTGCTCCCAGATCTTTCAGGATAAGCTAAGTGCTGATTTTCAGTTGTTTGGTTTTTTGTCCAGCTTGCTTATTATGTCTCTATGCTAGCTGGTAGCTCTAGTGGACTGAGGTTCTCCCCATGTGCCATGAGTTGGCACATGGGTTCTTGTAATCTCAGGATGGTTTTTTTTGATTAGGGTTTTTTGCTGACCGCTCAGTCCCCTTTTGTATCTTTCTGCTTTCTAGTTTACAGCGGGCCTCAATTTGCTAAAGCTATATATATCATCTCTATGTGTGTGCCTTCCTCTCATTTCACCATCAATACATGTGAGGGGGCAACTATATCTTTTGGGGTTCATTCCTCTGGAGGCAAGTGAGGTCTTATTTTCTCTGCAGTACTAGTTAGCTCTTAGGCTGGTGCGTGGCGTCTAGAACCAACGTAGGCACGCTCCCTGGCTATCTCTAGTTGCGTTTGTCAGGCGTAGGGCAGCGGTCAGCCCAGGTTCCATCACCCTAGAGCTCGTCCGTTATTTATTTGTACTTTGCTTGTCCTGTGCTATCCCTAGCCATTGGGGATTCATGACAGCCACCATTGATTCCAGCCAATCTTGCGTTCAAAAAGTCAAATGGTGCTCCCTCCCTTCTAAGCCCCGACGTGCGCCCAAACAGTGGTGTACCCCCACATTTGAGGTACCAGCGTACTCAGGACAAACTGGGCAACAACTGTTGGGGTCCAATTTCTCCTGTTACCCTTGCAAAAATAAAAAATTACTTGCTAAAACATAATTTTTGAGGAAAGAACAATTATTTTTTATTTTCACGGCTCTGCGTTGTAAACTTCTGTGAAGCACTTGGGGGTTCAAAGTGCTCACCACACATCTAGATAAGTTCCCTTGGGGGTCTAGTTTCCAAAATGGAGTCACTTGTGGGGAGTTCCTACTGTTTAGGCACATCAGGGGCTCTGCAAACGCAACCTGACGCCCGCAGAGCATTCCATCAAAGTCTGCATTTCAAAACGTCACTACTTCCCTTCCGAACCCCGACGTGTGCCAAAACAGTGGTTTACCCCCACATATGGGGTATCAGCGTACTCAGGAGAAACTGGACAACAACCTTTGGGGTCCAATTTCTCCTGTTACCCTTGGGAAAATAAAAAATTGTGGGCTAAAAAATCATTTTTGAGAAAAGAAAAATTATTTTTTATTTTCATGGCTCTGCGTTATAAACTTCTGTGAAGCACTTGGGGGTTCAAAGTGCTCACCACACATCTAGATTAGTTCCTTGGGAGGTCTAGTTTCCAAAATGGGGTCACTTGTGCTGGAGCTCCAATGTTTAGGCACACAGGGGCTCTCCAAACGCGACATGGTGTCCGCTAATGATTGGAGCTAATTTTCCATTCAAAAAGCCAAATGGCGTGCCTTCCCTTCCGAGCCCTGCCGTGCGCCCAAACAGTGGTTTACCCCCACATATGGGGTATCATCGTACTCAGGACAAACTGGACAACAACATTTGGGGTCCAATTTCTCCTATTATCCTTGGGAAAATAAAAAATTCTGGGCTAAAAATCATTTTTGAGGAAAGAAAAATTATTTTTTTATTTTCACGGCTCTGCGTTATAAACTTCTGTGAAGCACTTGGGGGTTGTAAGTGCTCACTATGCATCTAGATAAGTTCCTTGGGGGGTCTAGTTTCCAAAATGGGGTCACTTGTGGAGGAGCTCCAATGTTTAGGCACACAGGGGCTTTCCAAACGCGACATGGTGTCCGCTAACGATGGAGATAATTTTTCATTCAAAAAGTCAAATGGCGCTCCTTCCCTTCCGAGCCTTACCATGTGCCCAAACAGTGGTTTACCCCCACATGTGAGGTATTGGTGTACTCAGGAGAAATTGCCCAACAAAATTTAGGATCCATTTTATCCTGTTGCCCATGTGAAAATGAAAAAATTGAGGCTAAAATAATTATTTTGTGAAAAAAAAGTACTTTTTCATTTTTACGGATCAATTTGTGAAGCACCTGGGGGTTTAAAGTGCTCACTATGCTTCTAGATAAGTTCCTTGGGGGGTCTAGTTTCCAAAATGGGGTCACTTGTGGGGGAGATCCAATGTTTAGGCACACGGGGGCTCTCCAAACGTGACATGGTGTCCGCTAAAGATTGGAGCCAATTTTTCATTCAAAAAGTCAAATGGCGCTCCTTCCCTTCCGAGCCCTGCCGTGCGTCCAAACAGTGGTTTACCCCCACATATGAGGTATCAGCGTACTCAGAACAAATTGGACAACAACGTCCGTGGTCCAGTTTCTCCTTTTACCGCTGGGAAAATAAAAAAATTGTTGCTAAAAGATCATTTTTGTGACTAAAAAGTTAAATGTTCATTTTTTACTTCCATGTTGCTTCTGCTGCTGTGAAACACCTGAAGGGTTAATAAACTTCTTGAATATGGTTTTGAGCACCTTGAGGGGTGCAGTTTTTAGAATGGTGTCACTTTTGGGTATTTTCAGCCATATAGAACCCTCAAAATTACTTCAAATGTGAGGTGGTCCCTAAAAAAAATGGTTTTGTAAATTTTGTTGTAAAAATGAGAAATCACTGGTCAAATTTTAACCCTTATAACTTCCTAGCAAAAAAAAAAATTGTTTCCAAAATTGTGCTGATGTAAAGTAGACATGTGGGAAACGTTATTTATTAACTATTTCGTGTCACATAACTCTCTGGTTTAACAGAATAAAAATTCAAAATGTGAAAATTGCGAAATTTTCAAAATTTTTGCCAAATTACCGTTTTTTTCACAAATAAACTCAGAAATTATCGACCTAAATTTACCACTAACATGAAGCCCAATATGTCACGAAAAAACAGTCTCAGAATCGCTAGGATCCGTTGAAGCTTTTCTGAGTTATTACCTCATAAAGGGACACTGGTCAGAATTGCAAAAAACGGCAAGGTCATTAAGGCCAAAATAGGCTGGGTCATGAAGGGGTTAATGTACGGCACAGTCTCTAGTCGTCATTCCAGGCCCGGCGTTATATCGACTTGGTCACAGAGTGAGTGGTACGGCCATAGCTCCAGTGTCCCAGGAGCCATCATTTAAAAGCACAACATCAGGCTGCATGTTGTTAATGTTACTGTGAGCAGCCTGCGTGGCCTACACGTTTTCCTAGGGCCTGCAGAGTCTCCGGACTTGTCTCCCATCACACACATCAGGGAGATCATTACTGGGCAATTGCTGAGTTTACATTCAGCAGTGGATTTGATGATTTCCGTGCCCAAGTGCACTCAGTGAGGCACAGCTTCCCTCAGACCACCATTAATAACCTGATTGATAACATGCTGATTGATAACATGCTGAGGCTTCCAAGTCTGTATTCTACAGGTGGTGCTCGTACTTGTTACTGAATAAATCCAGATGTTTTGACACTTTAAATTTTTTCATCATTAGCATATCATTAACATATCTGCAGATCCCGTGAGCTCTATACATTTTTCTTCTTGGTGTTCCAACTTCAGCATTGAGGAGTATATATACTGGTGTATTCAGGGCAGGCTCCAGGTTTTTGTGGGCCCCGGGGCGAAAGACTCTCAATGGGCCCGTTTAACATAACAATTCCTGATGCACAGATACGTCAGAGAACTATATGTATAGTACAATGCCAATGATTTTACTTCTTACATTATATGAGTGATATCTATTGTAAATTATTATTATTATTTATTGTTATAGCGCCATTTATTCCATGGCGCTTTACAAGTGAGGAGGGGTATACATAATAAAAACAAGTACAATAATCTTGAACAATACAAGTCATAACTGGTACAGGAGGAGTGAGGACCCTGCCCGCGAGGGCTCACAATCTACAAGGGATGGGTGAGAATACAGTAGGTGAGGATAGAGCTGATCGTGCAGCGGTT
This sequence comes from Ranitomeya variabilis, assembly GCF_051348905.1. Classification (NCBI taxonomy): domain Eukaryota; kingdom Metazoa; phylum Chordata; class Amphibia; order Anura; family Dendrobatidae; genus Ranitomeya; species Ranitomeya variabilis. The sequence goes on from NC_135234.1 coordinate 544,040,098, forward strand.
GGTTGATCGGTGGTTACTGCAGGTTGTAGGCTTGTCGGAAGAGGTGGGTCTTCAGATTCTTTTTGAAGGTTTCGATGGTGGGCGAGAGTCTGATGTGTTGTGGTAGAGGGTTCCAGAGTAGGGGTGATACGCGAGAGAAATCTTGTATACGATTGTGGGAAGAGGAGATAAGAGGGGAGTAGAGAAGGAGATCTTGTGAGGATCGGAGGTTGCGTGTAGGAAAGTACCGGGAGATGAGGTCACAGATGTAAGGAGGAGACAGGTTGTGGATGGCTTTGTACGTCATGGTTAGGGTTTTGTACTGGAGTCTCTGGGCAATGGGGAGCCAGTGAAGGGATTGACAGAGGGGAGAGGCCGGAGAATAGCGGGGGGACAGGTGGATTAGTCGGGCAGCAGAGTTTAGAATAGATTGGAGGGGTGCGAGAGTGTTTGAGGGGAGGCCACAGAGCAGGAGGTTGCAGTAGTCAAGACGGGAGATGATGAGGGCATGGACTAGGGTTTTTGCAGATTCTTGGTTGAGGAATGAACGGATTCGTGCAATATTTTTGAGTTGAAGTCGGCAGGAAGTGGAAAGGGCTTGGATATGTGGTTTGAAGGAGAGATCAGCGTCAAGGATAACCCCGAGGCAGCGAGCTTGTGGGACTGGGGAGAGTGGGCAGCCATTTACTGTAATGGATAGGTTCGTTGGGGGGGGTCACGTGAGATGGGGGAAAGATGATGAATTCTGTTTTGTCCATGTTAAGTTTCAGAAATTTAGCGGAGAAGAAGGATGAAATAGTGGACAGACATTGAGGGATTCTGGTTAGTAGGGAGGTGATATCTGGTCCAGAGATGTAGATCTGTGTGTCATCAGCATATAGGTGATACTGAAAGCCATGAGATTCTATGAGCTGTCCCAGGCCAAAGGTGTAAATGGAGAAGAGCAGGGGCCCAAGGACTGAACCTTGTGGGACTCCGACAGAGAGGGGGCGAGGTGAGGAGGTGGTGTTTGAGTGGGAGACGCTGAATGTCCGGTCTGTTAGGTATGATGAGATCCAGGATAGGGCCAAGTCTGTGATGCCAAGGGATGAGAGGGTCTGTAATAATAGGGAATGGTCCACTGTGTCAAAGGCAGCCGACAGGTCGAGGAGGAGGAGAACAGAGTAGTGTCGCTTGCTCTTGGCGGTTAAAAGGTCAGTGGTGACCTTAGTTAGGGCAGTTTCAGTGGAATGGTGTGACCGGAAGCCAGATTGTAAGCGGTCAAAGAGGGAGCAAGAAGAGAGATGGGAGGACAGTTCAAGGTAGACGTGTTGTTCCAGTAGTTTTGAGGCATAGGAGAGAAGTGATATAGGGCGATAGCTAGATACAGAGGATGGGTCAAGAGAGGGCTTTTTGAGGATAGGTGTGATGGAGGCATGTTTAAAGCTTGAGGGGAAAACACCATTTGTTAGTGATAGGTTGAAGAGATGGGTTAGGGTTGGGATGAAGATTGTGGTGAGGTTTGGGATGAGGTGGGTTGGGAGCGGGTCAAGTGCACAGGTGGTGAGATGCGATCTTGAGAGTAGAGTGGCGAGTTGATCTTCTGTAATTGTGGAGTAGTTGGTTTTGGAGGTGGAGGGTAGGGAAGTTGGGACGAAGGGCTCTGGGGCTTGTTGACCAAAACTGTCTCTGATGTTATCAATCTTCTGCTTGAAGAATGAGGCAAAGTCTTCAGCAGAGATAAGTGAGGAGGGAGGAGGTGCTGGGGGACGGAGGAGAGAATTGAAGGTGTTGAATAACTGTTTAGGGTTGTGAGACAGGGAGGATATGAGAGATGAGAAGTAGGTTTGTTTAGCTGTGGCGAGTGCGGTCTTGAAAGTAGTGAGGGACTGTTTGAGTGCGATTAAGTGGTCGTTGGAGTGGGATCTTTTCCATCTGCGCTCAGCAGCCCTGGAAGCTTGCCTCAGTTCTTTGGTCAGGCTGGTGTGCCAGGGCTGTCTGTTGATTTTGCGAGCTTTGGTATGTGTAAGTGGGGCAGCAGATTCCAAAGCTACAGCTATTGTGGTGTTATATAGAGCGGCAGCGTCATCCGCATTGTGTATGGAACTTATGTCTGTGAGAGGGAGGAGGGATTCAGAGAATGAATGTAGGTCAAGATGTTTAAGATTTCTGCGAGGGTGTGAAAGTTTGTGGGGTGGGGACTCTAGACATGGAGTGGAGAGAGATGAGAATGTGAGAAGGTTGTGGTCAGAGAGGAAGAGGCGAGTTAGAGAGGTTAGATAGGGAGCAGAGGCGGGTGAAGATGAGGTCCAGTGTGTGACCAAATTCTACAATAGCTCAGAAACCGGAGAGCATAGTCCTCCATACATTATTATGGGTACAACACAGAGCTCCATACAGAATAATGAGCTCCATATATTGCTCCATAAGGTATTATGGGCACTGCATAGTCCTCCACACAGCATTATTGGTACCACATAGTTCTTCATACAGAATAATTAGCGCCATATATTGCTCCATACAGTATTATGGACTCCACATATATTGCTCCATACAGTATTATGAGCCCCATATAATGCTCCATACATAATGGACCTCATATAATGCTCCATACAGTATAATGAACCACATATATTGCTCCATACATAATGGACCTCATATAATGCTCAATACAGTATATGATGGGCCCCATATAATGCTCCAGTATATGATGTGCTCCATATATTGCTTCATATATAATGGGCCCCATATAATGCACCATACAGTATAAATGAGCCCCATATATTGCTCCATACAGTATAATGAGCTCCATATAGGAGCCCCATATAATGCTCCATACAATTTATGATTGGCCCCATATTATGCTCCATACAGTATAATGAGACCCATATATTGCTCCATATAATGCCCCATACAGTATATGACGGGTCCCATAAGATGATCCATATATAATGGGCCCCATGAGATGCTCCATATATGATGAGCCCCATATATTGCTCCAAACATTAAAAAATGAAATATTCACCTCTCCTCGCTGGCAGCTGCTCTGCTCCGGACTCCTCTGCGTCGGCGTCTTCCGGTAGCTGAGCTTCATAGAAGAACCAAGATGGCAGTCTGCTAATTGCTCCATGGCGCTTCAAGAAAAAAATGCTGAAAAAAAAAAAAATCAACATAGTCCAGCAAAATGGATTTCCCAAAAAAAAATGAATAGAAGAGTCTTTCAAGCATTTTTAAGGTCTTTTTTTTTTTGGAAAGGATCTGCCTTGAAATAAAAATCCTCAAAAATCCTATATGAAGTCAGCATAAGGGTATGTGAACACAACAGGAAAAGCGCCATAAAAAAATTACTTCAATACATAGCAACAAAAAAACGCCATTGCTGTGCACATATTCAATCTTATATCACTTCTTTTAACCACTTAAGAGTTCGGAAACCGCAAAGCGTTTAACCCCTTTCTGACCTCGGACGGGATAGTACGTCCGAGGTCAGATACCCCACTTTGATGCAGGGCTCCGGCGGTGAGCCCGCATCAAAGCCGGGACATGTCAGCTGTTTTGAACAGCTGACATGTACCCGCAATAGCGGCGGGTGAAATCTCGATTCACTCGCCGCTATTAACTAGTTAAATGCCGCTGTCAAACGCTGACAGCGGCATTTCACCGGCGCTTCCGGCCGGGCGGTCGGAAATGAGCGCATCGCCGATCCCCGTCACATGATCGGGCGGTCAGCGATGCTTCTGCATTGTAACCATAGAGGTCCTTGAGACCTTTATGGTTACTGATGCCAGCCTGCTGTGAGCGCCCCCCTGTGGTCGGCGCTCATAGCAAGCCTGAATTTCTGCTGCATAGCAGCGATCTGATGATCGCTGCTATGTAGCAGAGGCGATCGTGTTGTGCCTGCTTCTAGCCTCCTATGGAAGCTATTGAAGCATGGCAAAAGTTAAAAAAAAGTTTACAAAAATGTGAAAAAAAATATATATATATAAAAGTTTAAATCACCCCCCTTTCACCCCATTCAAAATAAATCAATAAAAAAATTTAAAAAATAAAAAAAAAATCAAACCTACACATATTTGGTTTTGCCACGTTCAGAATCGCCCAATCTATCAATAAAAAAAAAGGAATAACCTGATCGCTAAACGGTGTAGCGAGAAAAAAATTCAAACCGCCAGAATAAAGTTTTTTTGGTCACCGTGACATTGCATTATAATGCAATAACAGGCGATCAAAAGAACGTATCTGCACCAAAATGCTATCATTAAAAATGCCAGCTAAGCACGCAAAAAATAAGCCCTCACCTGACCCCAAATCATGAAAAATGGAGACGCTACGGGTATCGGAAAATGGCGCAATTTTTTTTTTTTCTTTTTTTTTTTAAAGCAAAGTTTGGAATTTTTTTTCACCACTTAGATAAAAGAGAACCTAGACATGTTTGGTGTGAATGAACTCGTACTGACTTGGAGAATCATAATGTCTGGTCAGTTTTAGCATTTAGTGAACCTAGTAAAAAAGCCAATCAAAAAACAAGTGTGGGATTGCACTTTTTTTGCAATTTCAACGCACTTGGAATTTTTTTCCCGTTTTCTAGTACACGACATGCTAAAACCAATGATGTCGTTCAAAAGTACAACTTGTTTTGCAAAAAATAAGCCCTCACAAGGCCAAATTGACGGAAAAATTAAAAAGTTATGGCTCTGGGAAGAAGTGGAGCAAAAAACGAACACGGAAAAACGGAAAATCCCAAGGTCATGAAGGGGTTAAACGAAATGACATACTCGTTCTTGGTGCAGTTTTATTTGGAAGCTGAGCGCTTTCTATAGTTGAAAGCACAAGGAAGAGACAGCAGTGGCAGAACCCCTGCAAAAACAGCAACATTTTCAGTGAAAATGCTTCAGGAAAAAGATTGCCTACGAAAACCTTGCCAGTGCCGCCATCGTAGTTTAAACCTTGTAGGCGCATGATTGAGCAGTGTATATTTCCCATTGGAAACTATGTTTTTTAAGTGGGTTTTTTTTTTGAGTGCATAGAAAATACATGTTTGCATAATGCCAAGGCATTTTATTTTTATTTTTCCTTGACAAAATAAATGAATTAAAAGTATAGTCTTGTAATGCATCGGATATTCTGTTATTTCTTATTGTGTAGGCCAGTTATTCTTCTCATGTTTTCGCGAAGTCTTTAGTATTGCACAAGACATTGTCAGTGCATCGAGAATTGTTATCTGACAGGTGGAGATACACTGGTGTAGACTACGCACACGTTCAGTATTGGGTCCATTTTTTTACATCAGTATTTGTAAGGCAAAACCAGCAGTGGGTGATAATACAGAAGTGGTGACCAGTGGTGACCTGTTTCTATTATACTTTTCCTCTATTTGTTCCACTCCAGGTTTTGGCTTACAAATACTGAGGTAAAAAACTGACCAAATACTGAACGTGTGAACGTGGCTTTACACTTGGATTTGACTTTCCTCCCAATCTTTTGTTGCCAAACTACTAACAGTCCTTGTCCGCAGGTTTCATAGAGAGGAGCGCCTTCATTGGTGACAACTCACTAAATCTATACTGTAGTTTGTAGAGTTCAGCAAAAAGATTTCATAGAACCTGGGGTAGCAGCCTTGTTAGTAGTCCATGGCTGCTTTACCAGAGCCCTATGAACCTTTTACCTGCCAACATTCGTGCTGCCACTTCTAATTAGTAGGCCATGCATAACGCAAGCATGACCGTGTCCGGTCTACTAATTAGAAGAATAATACTGTCAAATAAAATCTGAGAGACCAGGACACTCCCATGGGTAGAATTGTATGGTATATAAGGATTAGTCACAAATAACACTGCTCACCTTGTGAGCTATGCAAACAAGTTCAGCAATGTGGGACTGCCGCCAACCCCTCCGGGACACCAGATGAGTCTGGACTGATATACGTCAAGAAGAATGAAAAAATTTGAGTCTGTGGCACCATCTATAGAGGTAGAGGTAAAACCAAAATAAGAGTAGTAACATTTCACTCTTATCTTGGTTTTAACCACATCAATGAAATCAGGTGTTTATCATCTACCTCCGCGGACAGCGCCATTTTTTCTGCTTGATGTAGTGATGCTGGCAGGTAGGGAGAGACTCTGAAGGGCACTGGTCTGGGAGCCACGAACTATCAATATGGCTACTCGACCAGAGCCCAGCAAATAGTCTTCCTCTACTCTAGCAGTTGGTACTTTTTATAAATGTGTCCCATACGGTTTATACTAAGACCCTGAAGCCATCATATATCAGTACATCCTTAGTATTGTACAGGTTATGGAATGATATGAAGGCATCAGAAACTGCCACACGTTCTCTGACATGTGCATTACTAGGGAAATCCTGAAAGCATGATGTGTTGGGGGCCATGAGGACAGGAGTTTGGGAAACACTGGTTTACATTTATTTATCACTGTAGCCAGTGATCGGTTGCAGCAGTCATATACTAAGGCCGGGGTCACACTTGCGAGAAACTCGCACAAGTCTCGTACCTCAATACCCGGCATTGCACCCAGCATTTAGACCGGAGCGTTCAGCTGCGTAGAAATACCTGCAGCCGCACACTCCGGTCCCGAGTGCCGGTGGCAGTGCCGGGTATTGAGGTGGGAGACTCATGCGAGTTTCATGCAAATGTGATCCCGGCCTCAGAGGAATCATCGAGAGTGTCAATGAACTTGGGCGGCACTCGAAGAATAGCTGAGGGTGCTAGTAAAGGGAGTTTGAGTATTTTATTTTTCAACATGTTGAGCCAATAAGGTGACAACCTCTTCAGCGAGATGAAGCTGGAGTAAGAAGACAATTTACAATTAAAACCATGCATGCACTTCGTGACATGTTATATTGCATGGTAGAAAAAATATTTTTTTATTAATCTAGTAAAGAAACAATCTTGTTATTTTCAGATTTTGAAAGACGAATACGGTCCGGCATTAGGCTTTTCAAAATCCAGCGGTCGTATTCAGTTTTATTAGAATACCAAAAATATAGTGTTCACAGTTATGAGTAATTATGAATCATAGTCTCTGAGCTGTAACATAAGGTTTACAGGGTAGGTGTTTCAGATTACTTCATCAAGGTCAAGACAGAAATGCACTGCACACAGGGCGAATAGACTAAAGAATATTCACTGCTATTACTTTAGATAAAGAAGATTTACTTTGAGCTGATCTGCACAGTCAGCAAAATGCAGGCCTTCGCCAGGACATTAAAAATGGGTCGTGGCTGGGTCTTCCAGCAAGACAATGACCCATAACCTACAGCCAAGGCAACAAAGGAGTGGCTCAAAAAGAAGCACATTAAGGTCATGGAGTGGCCTAGCAAGTCTCCAGACCTTAATCCCATAGAAAACTTATGTTTGTTTGTTGCCAAACAGTCTTAAAATTTTAAATGATTTAGAGATGATCTGCAAAGAGGAGTGGGCCAAAATTCCTCCTGACATGTGCGCAAACCTCATCATCAACTGCAAAAACGTCAGACTGTTGTGCTTGCCAACAAAGGTTTTGCCACCAAGTATTAAGTCTTGTTTGCCAAAGGGATCAAATACTTATTTCTCACTGCAAAAGGCAAATAAATTTATGTAATTTATACAATGCGATTTTCGGGATTTTATTTTTGATATTCTCTCTCTCAATGTTAAAATTAACCTACCCTTAAAATTATAGACTGTTCATGTCTTTGTCAGTGGGCAAACTTACAAAATCAGCAAGTCATCAAATACTTATTTCCCCCACTGTACACAGCCTTATGGTATATTCACTGTTATGGTTTCCAATGGCAAGGAAACATCAGAAGCATAGAATAAACGGACAAGCTCTCGGGTGATGGAAACTAGAGCTGACCGTGATGCTAAACCTACACACCACACTAGAAATAGCCAGGGGGCATTCCTGCGTTGTCTCTAGATGCCGCGCGCCAGCCGGAGAACTAACTACCCCTGGTAGAAGAAAACACAGTCCTGGCTTGCCTCCAGAGAATGTCCCCACAGGAGATAGCAGCCCCCCACATATAATAACGGTGAGAGCAGATGAAAAGACACACGTAGTATGAAAGCAGATTTAGCACAGAGAGGCCCGCTAACTACATAGCAGAAAGATACAACAGAGGACTTCGCGGTCAGCTGCAAAACCCTTCAAAACACCATCCTGAAATTACCTTAACTCATGTGACAACTCATGCCACTGGAGTGGTAATTTCAGCCCAACAAGAGCTTCCAGCTGCAGAGATTCACATAAGTGCAAACTGGACAAACATACAAAAATAGACTTAAGGACTAAAGTGTCCAACTTAGCTGAGCAGAAAACTGGGAGCAGGAACATGCAACAGAATCACTCTGGATACATTGATGGCCAGCATTAGAATGACTGAGGAGCAGGGTTAAATAGGATACTCCCACATCCTGATAGGAACAGGTGAACTGAGAAGGCAAAGCTTGCAGGACACCAGTACCACAAGAGACCACCGGGGGAGCCCACGAATCGAATCACAACAATTCACACTTTTTTTATATGAGTTTGGAGTGGATTTTGCTCCAAAATCCACATGAAAAAAAAATCCTGACAAATACTCCTGGAATAAGTTTCCTCAGTGCATAAATTAAATCATTCACCCCTCTCCTGTAATCTGGTCTCCCCAGGAGACACACTTAGGAGTCAAACATGTTTGCAGCTCTATTTATGAGCCACACCCTTTATAACATAAGAGAATTTGGTAGTCTTGATCTGTATAGCAGGCAGTGAACCCAGAAGCAGATACAGTTGTGGCCAAAAGTATTGACACCCCTGCAATTCTGTCCGATAATACTCAGTTTCTTCCTGAAAATGATTGCAAACACAAATTCTTTGGTATTATTATCTTCATTTAATTTGTCTTAAATGAAAAAAACACAAAAGAGAATGCAGCAAAAAATTGATAATTTCACACAAAACTCCAAAAATGGGCCAGACAAAAGTATTGGCACAAAATGTATGAAAAGCAAGAAGATAAACGCAGCACTCACTGGCACCGTGGTCAAAATGTTCTCTTTATTGCGACATGTAAGGATAAATCTTCACGGCACGGGGGAGTCTGACAGGTAAGGAGTGTGCAGGACGGGACAACAGCCGTTTCGCGCTGAACAGTAGCGCTTCTACGGGTCCTACGCGAAACGGCTGTTGTCCAGTCCTGCACACTCCTTACCTGTCAGACTCCCCCGTGCTGTGAAGATTTATCCTTACATGTCGCAATAAAGAGAACATTTTGACCACGGTGCCGGTGAGTGCTGCGTTTATCTTCTTGCTTTTCATACATGAAAGACTTCTTTGCTCCCACGCAAGCACCGCTGTTAAATACATCTGTGTGTTTGCCCCACATTGATAGTACACTGTGATATATACCCTCTGAAAATAAGCTGTGCCACTTTGTTTTTTTCTTTTTGTCTTGAAAGTATTGGCACCCTCAGCCTAATACTTGGTTGCACAACCTTTAGCCAAAATAACTGCGACCAACCGCTTCCGGTAACCATCAATGAGTTTCTTACAATGCTCTGCTGGAATTTTAGACCATTCTTCTTTGGCAAACTGCTCCAGGTCCCTGATATTTGAAGGGTGCCTTCTCCAAACTGCCATTTTTAGATCTCTCCACAGGTGTTCTATGGGATTCAGGTCTGGACTCATTGCTGGCCACCTTCGAAGTCTCCAGTGCTTTCTCTCAAACCATTTTCTAGTGCTTTTTGAAGTGTGTTTTGGGTAATTGTCCTGCTGGAAGACCCATGACCTCTGAGGGAGACCCAGCTTTCTCACACTGGGCCCTACATTATGTTGCAAAATTTGTTGGTAGTCTTCAGACTTCATAATGCCATGCACATGGTCAAGCAGTCCAGTGCCAGAGGCAGCAAAGCAACCCCAAAACATCAGGGAACCTCCGCCATGTTTGACTGTAGGGACCGTGTTCTTTTCTTTGAATGAATCTTTTTTTCTCCTGTAAACTCTATGTTGATGCCTTTGCCCAAAAAGCTCTACTTTTGTCTCATCTGACCAGAGAACATTCTTCCAAAACGTTTTAGGCTTTTTCAGGTAAGTTTTGGCAAACTCCAGCCTGGCTTTTTTATGTCTCGGGGTAAGAAGTGGGGTCTTCCTGGGTCTCCTACCATACATTCCCTTTTCATTCAGACGCCGACGGATAGTACAGGTTGACACTGTTGTACCCTCGGACTGCAGGGCAGCTTGAACTTGTTTGGATGTTAGTCGAGGTTCTTTATCCAACATCCGCACAATCTTGCGTTGAAATCTCTTGTCAATTTCTCTTTTCCGTCCACATCTAGGGAGGTTAGCCACAGTGCCATGGGCTTTAAACTGCTTCATGACACTGCGCACGGTAGACACAGGAACATTCAGGTCTTTGGAGATGGACTTGTAGCCTTGAGATTGCTCATGCTTCCTCACAATTTGGTTTCTCAAGTCCTCAGACAGTTCTTTGGTCTTCTTTCTCCATGCTCAATGTGGTACACAAGGACATAGGACAGAGGTTGAGTCAACTTTAATCCATGTCAACTGGCTGTAAGTGTGATTTAGTTATTGCCAACACCTGTTAGGTGCCACAGGTAAGTTACAGGTGCTGTTAATTACACAAATTAGAGAAGCATCACATGATTTTTTTGAACAGTGCCAATACTTTTGGCCACCCCCTTTTTTATGTTTGGTGTGGAATTATATCCAATTTGGCTTTAGGACAATTCTTTTTGTGTTTTTTCATTTAAGACAAATTAAATGAAGATAATAACACCAAAGAATTTGTGTTTGCAATTATTTTCAGGAAGAAACCGAGTATTATCTGACAGAATTGCAAGGGTGTCAATACTTTTGGCCACAACTGTACATGGCCATAGAGATACATAGCATAGCATATAACAATATTATATATATATATATATATATATATATATATATATATATATATATATAAAGAAAAAAATCTGATTTTTTTCTGCTCCTATAAAGCAACTAAAAATAATAAAAAGCAATTGCAAAAAAGGGAATTAGACCTACCGGTAATTTAGTTTCCAGGTAGTCCCTCAGGACAGCACCATGGAGGACGTCCTTCCTTGACCTATAGCAGGACAGGATCATAGAGAATTTAAAAGGACCCTCCCACCTCCACCCTCCAGTGTTTTTTCAAAGTACCACAGAAGGATGGAAATAAATGGTCTAAACGTGCCCTTACAAACACGTGTGTAATAAACCATTTAACGGCTTCATCTTAATTTCGAGCCATGGTGACCCCAAGAACGAACGATCTGCAGGTAGATTAATCCCGTGCAAGCCTAAAAAGAGAAACATAAGGGAGGGAACTATGGGTGCTGTCCTGAGGGGCTACCTGGAAACCGAATTACCGGTAGGTCTAATTCCCTTTTTCCATTACGTCCCTCAGGACAGCACCATGGAGAATACCAAAGCAACTCTTCCAGGGTGGGTACAGAAGCCCAGGAATCAAAGTCCCAGGCAAAACTCAGACTAGATATTGAAATGATCTGAAGGATCAGAAAAACCATTGATATCTAAAGAGATCCACAAAGAAAATCACCGTAGTGAGTGCCTGATATACATTTATAATGGCCTATTTCAGTATGAATGTTGTAAACGAAATAAGCATCAGAAGCAGAGAGTGAAATTCACCCATTGTACTCCAATTCCAATAATGAACCACAGCAAGTTATTTATTGTGATAGATACTCATAGACATCACAGCCCCAGAATAGGGTTAGAAAACCTTATTGCCCAGCAAAATATGGTGATAGTCACAGCCACCACACAATGAGGACTGTGCCGACCAATAATAAGCTGCAGGTGCTTATAGCACAGCACTGTTCCTTCATTGGTCCTTCTGGGCTCAGGTTAAGTCTTGGTTACAGACCAACTTACCGTACTACAAGGAGACCTGCAGGACAGAAGTCCTGGACTACGGGAATATCAAACCAATAACAGTTAGTACATGGATAATGGCAGAGCATTGGGATGTACGCACATTACTCATCCAGGAGATCACGTCTATTCCAAATCCTTAGATGTCTAACCCCAAGTAAGGGTTATATTTTATTGAAACTAAGGAATACACCATCTGGCAGGTAATATCTCCTGCCATTACCAACGTCGGGCTTCTCATTAGAAGCGCTGAAAGAGAAACGTGGATCATCACTCCTGTTTTACTGATGTTAGACACCGGGAGGGATCTTTATACCCTCAGACTGCCATTGTGGGAGTAACCATATTCCATGGCTAGAGAAAAAGTATGTTTCTTCCTCATCACAGATGGAGATTATCGACTGTGAGGCAGTGAGACTATGGGGTCTTAACAGTAAGAGCCCTGGATACAGTTCCATTTATCTTAGAAGCCGTGACTGCTGTAAGAGCCGCGAGTATGGGATCCTCTGCCACACGACACAGTGCTGCTGCTTCGCCACAACGTACAAAAGGCAGTGCTGATGTCCCTGGTAAACAAAACGCAACAGACTTATGGGACAAGAATCTGTCTGTCTATCTGTGGAGTTTGGGAAGGATTAATAATGATAACAACAATAATAAATAATAATCTTTATTTATGTAGCGCCAACATATTCCGCAGCGCTTTACAGTTTCAAACACAACAGTCATAAGTAACAACCATATAATAATTAAAGCAAAATAAAACGACCCTGCTCGTGAGAGCTTACAATCTACAATGAGGTGGGGAAGATACAAAGTACAGGTGTGTATCAACGTTTTATTTACAATGATGGCACAGCCATCTTCAGGGGGTGGGGAATAGGCTGCTTTCACCCTAGCGTCGTACGACGCACATCGCAATGCGTTGTTTTGGAGAAAAAAACGCATCCTGCAAAATTGCCTGCAGGATGCGTTTTTCCTCTATACACTTGCATTAGCAAAGCATTGTGACGGATTGCCACACGTAGCATCCATCGTGCGACGGATGCGTCGTGTTGTGGTGGACCGTCGGCACAAAAAAAGTTACATGTAATTTTTTTTTTGCGTCGTGTCCACCATTTCCGACCGCGCATGCGCGGCAGGAACTCCGCCCCCGCCTCCCCGGACATCACAATGGGGCAGTGGATGCATTGTAAAACTGCATCCGCTGCCCCCGTTGTGTTTTTTTTTTCACAGTATGCGTCGGTACGTCGGCACGTCGCATTGTGAAAGTAGCCATAGATGGAGATAGTGAATGGGCTAAACACAGACAAACATAAAATGACTGATTAGGGAACGTGATAGGCCGCTCTGAACAAATGTGTTTTGAGGGTGCACCTAAAACTATGCAAATTGTAGATGGTCCTAATATCTTAGGGCAAAGCCTTCCGAGGCAGACGGAATCCTTCCTTTCAACTCGTTGGATTTTCCGCTCCCAGGACAGTAGTATGTCCTTTTATAGGATGTACCAAAATGACATATGTCATCTTTTAAAGCTAATTATGTAATAGACTTACCTTTAGCATTCAAGGTAGAACCTACCTGAGAGATCTGTTCCAAACAGAAGAAATGCAAATTTTACTAAGCCAATTCAAGCATAGCTGTTTGCTTGACTAAGCCCTGTTGTAAAGAATGAAGTAACAGAAGCTGGATCTGGGTCCAAAAACACAAGGACTCTATATGCAGAGTTGAGGCCCAAGACAAAAATGTGACGTGGTAGGCCGATGATACAATGTGCGGCCACACAAGGCACCAGACAGAAGGTCTAACCCAGTGGCTCACAGCCAGAGGCAAAAAAGGCACCAAGCCCGACACACTAATGATACCCCCTGAGGCAAAGGGCACCGAAACCCTATGATGCAATATGATGCATATAGGAACTATAAAGCAATATAATGCAATATGATGTCCAAAGGCACTATTAAGTAATCTGATTCAATACGATGCAATATGATGCACAGTCACTATGAAGCGCTATGATGCATATAGCAACTATGAAGAAATATGATGCACAAAGGCAATCTGAAAGCACTATGATGCATATAGGAATAATGAAGCAGTAGGATGCAATATGATGCATGAAGTAACTATGAAGCGCTATGGTGCATATAGGAACAATGAAGCACTATGATGCATATAGGAACTATGAAGCAATATGCTGTAATATAATGCACAAAGTCACTATGAAGCACTATGATGCATATAGGAACCATGAAGCAATATGCTGTAATATAATGCACAAAGGCAATATGAAGCACTATGATGCATATAAAAAACCATGAAGCAATATGCTGTAATATAATGCACAAAGGCAATATGAAGCGCTATGATGCATAAAGGAACCATGAAGCAATATGATGCAATATGATGCACAAAGTCACTATGAAGCGCTATGATGCATATAGGAACCATGACGCAATATGATGCACAAAGTCACTATGAAGCGCTATGATGCATATAGGAACCATGACACAATATGATACACAAAGTAACTATGAAGCGCTATGATGCATATAGGAACTATGAAGCAATATGATGAAATATGATGCACAAAGTCCCTATGAAACAGTATGATGCCGTATGATGCCAAAGAGGTACTCAATATGATGCATAGATGTACTATGATGCAGTATCATGCACAGAGGCACTCAATATGATGCATAAAAACAGTATGATGCATAAAAACAGTATGATGCAGTATTATGCACGGAGGCACTCAATATGATGCATATAGGCACTATGATGCAGAATCATGCACAGAGGCACTCAATATGATGCATAGAGGCACTATGATGCAGTATTATGCAGGGAGGCACTCAATATGATGCATAGAAGCAGTATGACTAGGCCATGCTTGAAGGTGCCAAACAAGAGACCAGACTTACACCTTTAAGCAAAAGAGCAAACTATCAGAGTTCCAGATAAATCTCCACTCTGAACAGTACATCTCATTTGTCAGACTGACTCCACTTAAAGGATTAATTAATGAGCCGCAGCTGGAGGGCAGTCTTCATGGAGACAAAGTGCTGAATTAACACCTTGTGTCCTCCTAAGGATGGAGTAGTTAAGTTGCAAAGAAAAGTGAAAACACTTGTTTATTGAACCAGAAAATGGAAAGCATGCTTCCAAAAAGTCACTCTGAAGCCCAATCACAAGGCTCTGTGCAGACAAGACCTGCAACTAGCTGAAGTCCAGTCATGAGATGTAGCCTGGACATATGGCCCTACCATAGCCTAGAGGTCCAAGGCCTAGCTGCAAATGGGTTCCAGGTACAGCTTTGGCACAAAGGCCTGAGACTAGAGTCAGCCCAGAGGCCCAGGCCATCAATGCAACATTAAACCATGCACTCACCTGTGCTGGCTCCATACCTGCTAGAAGACAGGGGGAGCTGGTAACACTGAGAGCCTACCATGGAAGGAAGTGGCGTCCCGTCAGGAATGCTGCATTACTGTCAATGATTTCCTCTCCTGTGCCCCCTTCCGTGTTCCATCGTGGAACGCACGCCGATCCTATGTGCCGGCGCCCCTCTCTGACGTCACCGGAAGCGCAATGGCCTTCTCCACCACATGACTTTCAGAAGTAGCGGTGTTTTGCCGGTCGGCGTCCGAGCCGAGAGCCCCCCACCGGGAGGAAGCGGCTCTACCCAGGAGCCCGTCCGCTCGACTGGTCTCTGGGGCTGAGGGACTCCCTACCGGGGAGTTTCCACCCTGGGCTACTTGATAGGGGGAAGGATTGGACCTGCCGCACGATCCCCCTAAGCCCATTGCACAGGCTGACTGTTGGCTGAGGAACCTCTCAAAGAGGAGTCGGCCACGGTCCATCTGACCGGGAAAAGGGAAGGCTGAGACCCCCGAACTCTGAGTCCATCTGGTACAGCACTGATAGCTGAGGGACCTCTACCCAGTGAGGTGTCGGCCACGGACCACTTGACAGGGGGAAGTGAATCCACAGGCTAACTTCGCTCTAGGAGCAGCCTCTCATACAACCGTCCCTGTAGGCAGGGCCGCCATCAGGGCATTACAGCCATGACTGGCGTATGGGGCCCGGTGGGCAGAGGGGGCCCGCATCGGGCCCCGTCTAATCTGCTCACCGGGCCCCCCCTGCAGGCGCTGCGGCACACTATTGACGTGGGGGCCCGTGCCCACACGTCAATAGTTAACAGCCTCCGCCAGCCAGTCGGAGGCTGGCAGCAGACTTGAGCTGTCAGCCGCCGGCGAGTGCGTCCTTCACCTGTGTGGAGGAAGTGAGCTTCGCCCGCCGCAGGAGCACACGGCCAGGTAAGAAGTTTTTTGGTTTTTTTGTAGCGGCGATCCAGGAGGGGGGGGGAGGAGGGGGCCCGGGGCAGTATGCTGGACATGGGGGCAGAATGCTGGACACGGGGGCAGAATGCTGGACACGGGGGCAGAATGCTGGACAAAGGGGCAAAAAGCTGGGCAGAGGAGATGCTGGACATGGGCAAAATGCTGGACAAAGGGGCAGAAAGCTGGACACAGGGGCAGAGGAGATGCTGGACACAGGGGCAGAATGCTGGACAAAGGGGCAGAGGAGATGCTGGACACAGGGGCAGAGGAGATGCTGGACACAGGGGCAGAGGAGATGCTGGACATAGGGGCAGAATGCTGGACAAAGGGGCAGAAAGCTGGACACGGGCAGAGGAGATGCTGGACACGGGGGCAGTTTGCTGGACACGGGGGCAGTATGCTGGACACGGGGGCAGTATGCTGGACACGGGGGCAGTATGCTGGACACGGGGGCAGTATGCTGGACACGGGGGCAGAAAGCTGGACACGGGGGCAGAAAGCTGGACACGGGGGCAGAAAGCTGGACACGGGGGCAGAATGGAGATACGGGGCATGATTGGAGACACAGGGGGCATGATTGGAGACACAGGGGGCAGGATGAAAAACATGGCGGCATGACTGGAGACACTGGGGCATGACTGGAGACAGATGGGGCAGGATTGGAAACAGATGGGGCAGGATTGGAAACAGATGGGGCAGAATGGAGACACAGGGGGCATGATTGCAGACATGGGGGCATGATTGGAGACGGGGC
This sequence comes from Ranitomeya variabilis, assembly GCF_051348905.1. NCBI lineage: Eukaryota > Metazoa > Chordata > Amphibia > Anura > Dendrobatidae > Ranitomeya > Ranitomeya variabilis. Next base: position 544,057,062 of record NC_135234.1, read on the forward strand.
AGAATGGTGATACGGGCATGATTGGAGACACTGGGGGCAGGATTGGAGACAGATGGGGCAGGATGGGGAGATCATATGGGGCAGAATGGATACTCATTAGGGCAGGATGCGAGAACATATGGCTGATGCCAGGAATGAGACACACGGGGGCTAGGATGGCGAATATTATTACCATAGGGGCTAATTAAGGGATATTATTACTGCAGTGATGTATTTATTTTATTTTTTGAGTATACTGTTTTAAATGGAGGGGCGGTTCTATTACTGTGTAGAGTGATACTATGTTGCCTTCTTCATGTGGTGTAATGTAGAAGTTGGGAAAATTAAGTAATGTGTTCTGCAAGCGGAACTCGAGATAACTGTGTTATTCCCTGCAGAAACGAGCCCTGGCTGGATGAAGTGATGGCGATCTGTTCTGGATGAAAGATGAAGGACTTCACCTAGAGACGTCACTGGTGAGTCAGTGTGTTACCTATACACTGACACTACACTGTACACTATATACAGAGCTCCTGTGTACAATGTCACCAGTAATCACTGTATTACCTATACATTATATACAGAGCTCCTGTGTATAATGTCACCGGTGATCACTGTATTACCTGTACACAGACACTGCATACTAAGTACAGATCTCCTGTGTATAATGGCACTTATGGTGATAGTATTGTGGGGTGTTTTTTATTACTGATCAGTATTGTAGTATTCAGTCACTATGTGGTGGTAATATGTGGGCTGGTCATGGTGTTGTGGTATTTGTTCCTTGTATTTGATATTATTCGGTCACTGTGGTGGTAATATGATGTCTGGTCATGGTGCTGTGGTATTTGTTCCTTGTATGTGGTATTATAGGTCATTTTAAAAATTGAAAAATAAATAAAAATATACCTAAATTGTATTGCATATTTTAACAAATATTTAAATAGGTTACAGTAGAGAAGGGCCTGGCCAAAAGGGTCTACCTTGTCATTTTGGTGGCTTAAAAAAATATTTTGGCCAAAACAAAAGCTGCCGGCTTTATGTGTGATCTGGTGATGGGAACTGTCAATGTGTGATAGGTGAGAAGTGGAGTTTTTCCAAGAGAGAGCGGTGGGACAGTGGACAGTTCGAGGGGTGGAGCGTGGAGGCGGGGCTGGGGTGGAGCCTGGGTGGAGTCTCAAGGGGGCCCCGAAAATTTTGCCAGTATGGGGCCCCGAAATTTCTAGTGGCAGCCCTGCCTGTAGGGACAGGAAAAACACTGGAGGGTGGATGTGGGAGGGTCCTTTTAACCTCTCTATGATCCTGTCCCGCTATAGGTCAAGGAAGGACGTCCTCCATGGTTCTGTCCTGAGGGACGTAATGGAAAATTTCATTTTTCTCTCTTTTAGGAGTCTCCCTAGTATTTGAACGAACATCCTTCAACATTACAGGCAGAAGCTAAAGCAATTGAGGCACCTCTGGTGATATAACAGATAGAATTTTGTGTACTTGATCTGTATTGCAGGCTCTGACTTCACAGGCAGATTGTATTGATAAATTGTACACAGCAATGTATTTCTATGTATTTGTATTCTAGAGGGAGAAGAAAAGATTTTTTCATCCTATAAAATTACTAAAATATAATGAAGAACACTTAAGAATGCATTTTTTAATAATAAACATCACAAATCCGCAAATAACATGGACACATTTGGAGTCCCTGTAATCGTAACGACCCGCACAACACAGCAATCCTAATGTTTACGGGGACCGGTAAATGACAGAAAAAAAGGTTTTGGTTGATATTTTTTCTCTATTAAACTATTAAAAAAAGTAATACTAAGGCCAAGTTCACATGTAGAGTAAATGTGTTCTTTCTGCTGTTTTTTTTTCTGCAGGTGTCCGCACCACACAACACAACAACAATCTTCTCTGATTATTGCGTGTTTGCTGCATTTTTTTTATGCGTTTGATCCCTCATTAGATGGGATTTAGGTGCAGATATGAAGCAGATTTTGTAAAAGCTTTTTTAATAGTACAGAAAAATAGGTATTAGACCTACCGGTAATTATGTTCCCAGGAGCCCATCCCGACAGCACCATGGAGGTTGTCCTCCTACTCCTTACAGGGACAGGAAAGCACACGCGAGGTTAAAAGGTCCCACCCCGCCCGCCCCCCTTTCCTTAGCATTTTAACAAGTACCACGCAATGGATAATGCAATATAACACTTTATTGAACAACATCATATTACACCATATGACATATCAATCTTAGGGGGGGAACTACCTGTACTGTCAGGATGGACTCCTGGAAACATAATTACCAGTAGGTCTAATACCTATTTTCCAGGATGTCCCTCCTGACAGCACCATGCAGAATACCAGAGTACCTCCTCAGGGTGGGATTACTGCCTGGAGAACCTTTCTCCCAAAAGCAGTCTGTTGGCCGGAAAGTATATCTAACTTGTAGTGCCTGCAGAATGTAACTGGTCCCGCCCAGGTTTCATCACTACAGATTTGGTCTATTGAGGCTCTCACTTTCTCCGCCCAAGAAGTAGAGACTTCTCTAGTTGAGTGGGCCCTCAGACCCTTGTGGGGGAAAGGATCCCCTCTGATTGATAGGCTAGAGTGATAACCAAGGTAATCCATCTTGCAATGGATGCATTAGAGCAGTGTTTCTCAACTCCGGTCCTCAAGACCCACCAACAGGTCATGTTTTCAGGATTTCCTTAACATTGCATTGGTGATGGAATTAATGCTTCAGCAGGTGATGAAATTCTCACCTGTGCAATACTAAGGATATCCTGAAAACATGACCTGTTGGTGGGTCTTGAGGACTGGAGCTGAGAAACACTGCATTAGAGGCTCTCCTACCCTTGTTTTCACCCCCAAACAGGATGAACAAGTCATGGTCCTGTCTCTACCTACACGTGGCTTCTAGGTAGTTAGTAACTGCCTGTCTGACGTCCAGAGAATGTAAGGACTGCTCCTTGCCATTTGAGGGATTTGGACAAATACTATCTCCTGTTCTAGGTTTTGGCGGGATAATTTTAAGATTATCTGATCCTCCCAGATTTGGAGATATGGGTCCCGGGTAGACAGGGCCCGGATCTCCCCCACCCGTTTAGCCGTGGTAATAGCCACTAAAAACGCTGGTTTTAACGTATGGGTTGAGATGGGCAATTGTTCGTCTGGGACATAAGGTTCCCTACACCAAGACTTAAGGCCTAGATTTAAATCCCGGGGGGGTGTCAGCCGCTGAATTGTAGGGTGCAACCCCTGTATCACTCGGACAAGCCTTATTATCCAAGGGTGAAAGGCCGGGGGGTAGTCAAGGTAACTGCTCAAGGCAGATGTCTGGACTTTTAGAGTGCTGGGTCTAAGGTCCTTATTAAACCCGGCATGAAGGAAGTCCAAGACCCCGGGGACATCTGGAGAGCCCACTAAAGGGTGGGACCTGCCACCCTCCAAACAGAACCTCTTCCAGATTTTATGGTATACGGCCGAGGCAACTGGCTTCCTGCTAGACTTAATAGTAGTTATGACCTGGTCCGACAAGCCCCGAGCTCTCAAGATGTCCCTTTCCGGATCCAAGCTGACAGATGGATTGATGGATTACATCCTCCCTCTGGGGGAGCAGTATTGGATCTTCCACTGCCATGGCTCCTATAACCCCTGGCAAAAAATATGGAATCACCGGCCTTGGAGGATGTTCATTCAGTTGTTTAATTTTGTAGAAAAAAAGCAGATCACAGACATGGCACAAAACTAAAGTCATTTCAAATGGCAACTATCTGGCTTTTAGAAACACTAAAAGAAATCAAGAACAAAAAATGTTGTAGTCAGTATTTGTTACTTTTTTAGAACAAGCAGAGGGGAAAAATTATGGACTCATGTTGGGAAAAAATTAAAGAATCATGAAAAACAAACAAAAAACCACTCCAAGACATCACTAGTATTTTGTTGCACCACCTCTGGCATTTATAACAGCTTGTAGTCTGAGGCATGGCGTCCACTGCCAGAGTATTCTACCTGGGATTTAGGGAACAGAATTTTCTTGTTTTCCGTTGTCCCTGGTGGCAAAGAGGTCCACCTCTGGGTGACCCCACTTGCGGACAATGTGATCGAAGATGTCTCTGTTCAGAGACCATTCTCCTTGTCTTAAGGTATTGCGGCTCAGAAAGTCTGCCTTCACGTTTTCCTTCCCTCTGATATGAAGTGCAGTTAAAGATAGAAAATGTTTTTCTGCTGTTTGGAATAGGTGATCCGCCACTTGCATCAGAGATTCGGAATGCGTTCCACCTTGGTGATTTACGTAGGCCACCACCACCTGGTTGTCCGAGAGGATCTTGACATGGTGACCCTGTAGATATACGAGGAGTTTCTTAACTGAAAGTTCAATTGCCATTAACACGCTCTTTGATTGAAAGAAACTGATGTTTGGGAGTCCCATAGACCCTGAACTACAATGTCACTCATATGTGCCCCCCACCCCGAAGGGCTAGCATCTGTGGTTATTACGCGAGTCACATGTGTCATCCAGGGAACACCTGCCGATAATTTGTCTTTATTTAGCCACCATCTAAGAGATGTAAGGGTTACTGGACTTAATATCACCTGATCCTGCAAGGACCCTTGTAAGGCCCTGTCATTAACCAGTACCTCTGAGACTGTAAAGGTCTGGTGTGAAATTGAGCCAAACTGACAGCGGGAATACATGAAGTCAGGGATCCTAACAGCGACATAGCTTGTCTAAGGGTCATGCAGGGTCTATCAATCGCCTTTAACACTTGTTGTTGAATATGCAATAACTTATCCAGCGGAAGACGACATTGTTGGACCTCCGAATCTAATAGCAGTCCTAGGAATCTCTGAATTTTTAGGGGCTGCAGCCGGGATTTCTCATAATTTATAATCCAGCCTAGGTGTTCTAGTCTGGTCGTAGCCGTTCTTACTTGTGAAAGGCAATGGTCTGCTGAATTCCCCACTATAAGGAAATCGTCTAGATAAGGAACAACAAGAATATTAGATTCTCGTAAGTGCGCCATGACCTCAGCAACTAATTTTGTCAACACTCTAGGCGCTGCTGATAGACCGAAGGGAAGAGCTCTGAACTGAAAATGGCAAACTATTCCTCCCATAAGAACCGCTACCCTTAGGAATCTTTGGAAGTCTTCATGGATAGGTACATGATAGTATGCATCTTTTAAATCTACAACTACCATGAAACAGTGTTTGAACAGCATCTTTATTGTTGAACTGATTGATTCCATCTTAAAGGTTTTATTAACCAGAAACTCATTAAGGGATTTAAAGTTTATAATGGTTCTAAACGATTTTCTGGTTTTTGAATTAGAAATAGAGGAGAGTAGAACCCTCTTCCTCTCTCTGATTACAGAACTTCAATCAGAATTTTTTAAGGGTATGTGCACACGTTGCGGATTTGCTGCGGATCCGCAGCGTTTTTTTGAGGTGCAGAAACGCTGCAGATCCGCAATTGATTTACAGTACAATGCAAATCAATGGAAAAAAAATGCTGTGCACACTTTGCGGAAAATCCACTGCGGAAACACTGTGGTTTAAAAGAAATAGCATGTCAATTCTTTTTTGTGAATCTGCAGCGTTTTTGTACCCAATCCATTATAGAAAACCGCAAGGGTAAAAACCACAGCAAATCCGCAAGAAAACCGCAGCAAAAACGCACAAAAAACCGCAGGTGCGTTTTCTGCTAGGCGAGGCAGAATCCGCACCAGAAATTCCTAAGCCTAATCTGCAACGTGTGCACATAGCCTTCAGCATAAGCATACGACCTCCGCTTCCAAAGCTGCTTGTTCAAGGGGAGAAGAACGCAAGGGAGTTAATTTAAAGTTATTTCAAGGCAGGTGACTAAACTCAAGTCTCAGTCCATCCGATATTATGCCCCGCACCCAATCACTATTCGTGATTTCTGACCATGCTGAAGAGAAAGCTGACAATCTTGCCCCCACACGGACTGCTAGTCATTGGTCCGGTTTCTTACGTTCTTTTGGAGGAACGGCGGAACATATAGCCCGTACCTCTTCTGCGTCTATCCATCTAAAATTGTCCTTCCCCGACCAAATCTCTTTCTGTTGAAAGGACGACGGTAGGATGCTGATGATAAATTAGGGAATTTTTTTTTGTCATCCCCTGCTTTCTCTAGCAACTCATCCAAAGTTGGGCCGAAGAGATATTCCCCTTTGCATGGGATAGTGCAGAGTTTCGATCTTGATTCAATGTCTCCTGACCAGCACTTCAACCATAAGGCTCTACGAGCTGCTTTGTAGAGTCCCGCTGCCCTGGCCGCCATTTTAACCGAATCAACTGAAGAGTCCGACAGGAAGGCAGCGGCCTCTTGAATTACTGGTAGAGCATTCAGAATTATATCTCTGGAAGCGCCCTCTTTAAGCTGGGACTCCAACTGATCTAGCCAGACCATTAAGGATCTAGCCCTACAAGTTGCATCTACTGCCGGTCTCAGAGATCCGGCCGCCATTTCCCAGGTACCCTTAAGGAAGGTGTCTGCCTTCCTATCAAGAGGATCCTTAAGGGTCCCCATGTCCTCAAATGGTAGTGAGGATTTCTTTGATGCTTTCGCCACTGCAGCATCTAATTTAGGGGCTTTGTCCCAGGTATCAACAGCTGGATCGTCAAAGGGGTATCTGCGCTTCAATGCTGGTGGTAAAGAGCCTTTCTTTTCAGGTTTTTTCCCACTCCCAGAGAATTAGCTCCTGAATCTTGTCGTTCAACGGAAAAGACCTTCGTTTTCTTTGATCTAATCCGCTGAACATCATCTCTTGTTTGGAAGGTTGCACTTTAGGCTCTTCTATGCCCATTGTGCCCGACTGATTTTACTAGTTTGTCTACCCGGTCCAGAGGCAGACAGAATCGGCCAGAGTCACCTTCTGATGAAGAGAGAACAGAACCATAGGAACCCTCTTCTCTTTCTGAAGAATCAGAGTTCAAGGGGGCCTTAAACTTTGAACCTCCCACCTGGGATAGGAACCTCAGGGATTCCCTTACTTCCACACGGATCATTTCCTTTAAGTTTGCCGCATTCACAGATTCTTCTGCTACCTGGGGGAGGACAGTAAAGGTGATATCTTCTATCTGACCTAATGTCACTTCACCCCCACCCCTCCTGTAGACCCAACCGTCTGCTGTATACAGGGGGTGCATAATTTTTTGGGACAAGAATCTGGCAAGAGGGCGCATTCCTTATGTTTCGTCTTGCCCATACTTTTCTTCCCCTAAAATGACAAGTATAAAGGGGGCCTGCGTCACTGAGTGAACTTTCACGTAGATCACTTACCAGTGCCCGCCGACAAAAAGGTACCGGAATGCGAGGGGGTTCTTTCCCAGTCGATGCTCTTGATCCCTGCCGGGATGAGCTCTTACGACTGGACTGGATACTTCTGACATGCTCCTTCTCCTTTGGCTTTTGTTGCACTTCATCCAGCAGCTGAGGCTGCCGATCACCATCACTCTCCATGATGAAATGAGGCCAAGGCAGGGTTCTGAATCTGACACCTGCTTAAAAATCCCCCTTGATGAAACTTACTTAATATTCTCATTTAGAGATGTGTGGATTGTAATTTCTATTTTTCTGTGCCACCTCAATATCCAGAAAGATGTTTGATGTCCCTGGTTTTCTTTCCCCCCCTCCTTCCTTTCTCATCCCCCCCCCACACCAGTCTCCCCTCCCCTCCTTCTACTTTCTATCCCCATGTCAAAATGTTCAACAGTTGCTGATTCTCTTTATAATCTGACATGCCAATTGTTTCCTTGTTTGATTGACTTTGACCTTGGTTGTCTACAAATAAAGAATTTACAAAAAAAAAAAAAATCCCCCTTGATTCCGGTCAGCAGACTGCCTCGCGTTGTCCCCATTGGTTCTCGTAATCCAGGATGCAGCTGGGAGGTCAGAAGGACCTCGTTGAATCCGGCGTTCAGGATCCGGTGGGCGCCGCCATCTTGGATCGACTGCGCATGCGCAGAAACCCAGCGAACCGTAAGCGCTCGCAGGCTCCGTCCCCCGACGTCACCACGGCCCGGAAACGCTCCAGCTCACACTGAGAGCGGCGCAGGACGTCAGACGCGGCCAGCAGCGCTCCGGGAAGCACCCACCTCCTGATGCCGGTACTCCGCAACCCTGCTGCACCGCATACCGCGCGGACCAGAAGAGGATGGGGAATACTTACCGGCGCTTTTGGAGACAGGAATCCTCCGGACTCTGCTCCCTGCTGAAAAACGCCACCGACGTGCAGCCCAGCCAGGACCACAATGGCGTCTCCAGGAACTCCAGCACCGGCCGAGGTAGGAGACCCCCCGCTACCTGATTCGGCCAGCCGGCCTGGAATCCTTAGGATTCATCTGTAGGATCCTGTCCCTACAGGAACAGGAAACCAACTGATGCATGGGAGAGGTGCCGCCCTTTTTAGGTTTCCTGTTCCTGAAGGGCGGATCCCCTCTCTCGTGGTGCTGTCATGGGAGTCCGAATAAACACAGTAGTTATGCCATGTGTGAAGACAGCCTTACAGACACAAAAAAGCCAGATGACATATAGTGAAGCTACATAAAGAAGAGAAAGTTCTGGCGGCTCCGACTATGAATGAATGAGCAAAAAATAATCCACAGATCCCAACTAGAGATGAGCAGGACGAACAGATAACATCTCAGCAGCTCTGGCCAATCAAAGCCGAGCAGGGATGGTAAGAGCCTTGCGCGGCCTCCCATCCAGCCACCAGTTAGCACTGAGCTGGATGCTGGACCGGAGACCCGTGAATCGATTCGCTCATGTCTAGTCTCAACCGTCCTGGATACAGCGGACAGTCCAGGATTTGGGTCTATACCCTGCAGTCTCAGGTGTCTGCTGAATGTCCCTCACTGCCAGTGCCCCTCTGAAATCTCCTCCTGCCAGGAAGAGAAATGGGTGTGGAAAAAATTTGCATAGCATCACGCATAATTTATCTCTATTTCAGTTTTTTCTCATGTTGGGAGGTATGGGTTTAAACAGGAACGATGTCATCACCCAGCACACTCAGGCAAGTTCCATGTCCCTGAGCAAGCGGAAGGGACCCATTGGCCATGGGGGGGGGGGGGGACACCGCCACACTCTTTGGGGCCCGTGAGTCGGGGGGCCCACTGCCATCGCCCTCCCCCCATTGTGCTTTGAACGGTTTGAAAAACGTACTTCTCCCTGTTCCTCTGCAGCTTCGGTCTCTTCCATATCTTCTGACTGTGAGACATGTCAGGGCAGTGGGCGCAATGTCACTACAGCGCGCTCTCTACGCTGAGCAGTGCAGAGGGTTCAGAAGATACTGAGGAAGCCGGAGCTGCAGCCAACAAGGAACGAGGAGAGGCAAGTATGTTTCTTCCTCATCACAGATGGAGATTATCGACTGTGAGGCAGTGAGACTATGGGGTCTTAACAGTAAGAGCCCTGGATACAGTTCCATTTATCTTAGAAGCCGTGACTGCTGTAAGAGCCGCGAGTATGGGATCCTCTGCCACACGACACAGTGCTGCTGCTTCGCCACAACGTACAAAAGGCAGTGCTGATGTCCCTGGTAAACAAAACGCAACAGACTTATGGGACAAGAATCTGTCTGTCTATCTGTGGAGTTTGGGAAGGATTAATAATGATAACAACAATAATAAATAATAATCTTTATTTATGTAGCGCCAACATATTCCGCAGCGCTTTACAGTTTCAAACACAACAGTCATAAGTAACAACCATATAATAATTAAAGCAAAATAAAACGACCCTGCTCGTGAGAGCTTACAATCTACAATGAGGTGGGGAAGATACAAAGTACAGGTGTGTATCAACGTTTTATTTACAATGATGGCACAGCCATCTTCAGGGGGTGGGGAATAGGCTGCTTTCACCCTAGCGTCGTACGACGCACATCGCAATGCGTTGTTTTGGAGAAAAAAACGCATCCTGCAAAATTGCCTGCAGGATGCGTTTTTCCTCTATACACTTGCATTAGCAAAGCATTGTGACGGATTGCCACACGTAGCATCCATCGTGCGACGGATGCGTCGTGTTGTGGTGGACCGTCGGCACAAAAAAAGTTACATGTAATTTTTTTTTTGCGTCGTGTCCACCATTTCCGACCGCGCATGCGCGGCAGGAACTCCGCCCCCGCCTCCCCGGACATCACAATGGGGCAGTGGATGCATTGTAAAACTGCATCCGCTGCCCCCGTTGTGTTTTTTTTTTCACAGTATGCGTCGGTACGTCGGCACGTCGCATTGTGAAAGTAGCCATAGATGGAGATAGTGAATGGGCTAAACACAGACAAACATAAAATGACTGATTAGGGAACGTGATAGGCCGCTCTGAACAAATGTGTTTTGAGGGTGCACCTAAAACTATGCAAATTGTAGATGGTCCTAATATCTTAGGGCAAAGCCTTCCGAGGCAGACGGAATCCTTCCTTTCAACTCGTTGGATTTTCCGCTCCCAGGACAGTAGTATGTCCTTTTATAGGATGTACCAAAATGACATATGTCATCTTTTAAAGCTAATTATGTAATAGACTTACCTTTAGCATTCAAGGTAGAACCTACCTGAGAGATCTGTTCCAAACAGAAGAAATGCAAATTTTACTAAGCCAATTCAAGCATAGCTGTTTGCTTGACTAAGCCCTGTTGTAAAGAATGAAGTAACAGAAGCTGGATCTGGGTCCAAAAACACAAGGACTCTATATGCAGAGTTGAGGCCCAAGACAAAAATGTGACGTGGTAGGCCGATGATACAATGTGCGGCCACACAAGGCACCAGACAGAAGGTCTAACCCAGTGGCTCACAGCCAGAGGCAAAAAAGGCACCAAGCCCGACACACTAATGATACCCCCTGAGGCAAAGGGCACCGAAACCCTATGATGCAATATGATGCATATAGGAACTATAAAGCAATATAATGCAATATGATGTCCAAAGGCACTATTAAGTAATCTGATTCAATACGATGCAATATGATGCACAGTCACTATGAAGCGCTATGATGCATATAGCAACTATGAAGAAATATGATGCACAAAGGCAATCTGAAAGCACTATGATGCATATAGGAATAATGAAGCAGTAGGATGCAATATGATGCATGAAGTAACTATGAAGCGCTATGGTGCATATAGGAACAATGAAGCACTATGATGCATATAGGAACTATGAAGCAATATGCTGTAATATAATGCACAAAGTCACTATGAAGCACTATGATGCATATAGGAACCATGAAGCAATATGCTGTAATATAATGCACAAAGGCAATATGAAGCACTATGATGCATATAAAAAACCATGAAGCAATATGCTGTAATATAATGCACAAAGGCAATATGAAGCGCTATGATGCATAAAGGAACCATGAAGCAATATGATGCAATATGATGCACAAAGTCACTATGAAGCGCTATGATGCATATAGGAACCATGACGCAATATGATGCACAAAGTCACTATGAAGCGCTATGATGCATATAGGAACCATGACACAATATGATACACAAAGTAACTATGAAGCGCTATGATGCATATAGGAACTATGAAGCAATATGATGAAATATGATGCACAAAGTCCCTATGAAACAGTATGATGCCGTATGATGCCAAAGAGGTACTCAATATGATGCATAGATGTACTATGATGCAGTATCATGCACAGAGGCACTCAATATGATGCATAAAAACAGTATGATGCATAAAAACAGTATGATGCAGTATTATGCACGGAGGCACTCAATATGATGCATATAGGCACTATGATGCAGAATCATGCACAGAGGCACTCAATATGATGCATAGAGGCACTATGATGCAGTATTATGCAGGGAGGCACTCAATATGATGCATAGAAGCAGTATGACTAGGCCATGCTTGAAGGTGCCAAACAAGAGACCAGACTTACACCTTTAAGCAAAAGAGCAAACTATCAGAGTTCCAGATAAATCTCCACTCTGAACAGTACATCTCATTTGTCAGACTGACTCCACTTAAAGGATTAATTAATGAGCCGCAGCTGGAGGGCAGTCTTCATGGAGACAAAGTGCTGAATTAACACCTTGTGTCCTCCTAAGGATGGAGTAGTTAAGTTGCAAAGAAAAGTGAAAACACTTGTTTATTGAACCAGAAAATGGAAAGCATGCTTCCAAAAAGTCACTCTGAAGCCCAATCACAAGGCTCTGTGCAGACAAGACCTGCAACTAGCTGAAGTCCAGTCATGAGATGTAGCCTGGACATATGGCCCTACCATAGCCTAGAGGTCCAAGGCCTAGCTGCAAATGGGTTCCAGGTACAGCTTTGGCACAAAGGCCTGAGACTAGAGTCAGCCCAGAGGCCCAGGCCATCAATGCAACATTAAACCATGCACTCACCTGTGCTGGCTCCATACCTGCTAGAAGACAGGGGGAGCTGGTAACACTGAGAGCCTACCATGGAAGGAAGTGGCGTCCCGTCAGGAATGCTGCATTACTGTCAATGATTTCCTCTCCTGTGCCCCCTTCCGTGTTCCATCGTGGAACGCACGCCGATCCTATGTGCCGGCGCCCCTCTCTGACGTCACCGGAAGCGCAATGGCCTTCTCCACCACATGACTTTCAGAAGTAGCGGTGTTTTGCCGGTCGGCGTCCGAGCCGAGAGCCCCCCACCGGGAGGAAGCGGCTCTACCCAGGAGCCCGTCCGCTCGACTGGTCTCTGGGGCTGAGGGACTCCCTACCGGGGAGTTTCCACCCTGGGCTACTTGATAGGGGGAAGGATTGGACCTGCCGCACGATCCCCCTAAGCCCATTGCACAGGCTGACTGTTGGCTGAGGAACCTCTCAAAGAGGAGTCGGCCACGGTCCATCTGACCGGGAAAAGGGAAGGCTGAGACCCCCGAACTCTGAGTCCATCTGGTACAGCACTGATAGCTGAGGGACCTCTACCCAGTGAGGTGTCGGCCACGGACCACTTGACAGGGGGAAGTGAATCCACAGGCTAACTTCGCTCTAGGAGCAGCCTCTCATACAACCGTCCCTGTAGGCAGGGCCGCCATCAGGGCATTACAGCCATGACTGGCGTATGGGGCCCGGTGGGCAGAGGGGGCCCGCATCGGGCCCCGTCTAATCTGCTCACCGGGCCCCCCCTGCAGGCGCTGCGGCACACTATTGACGTGGGGGCCCGTGCCCACACGTCAATAGTTAACAGCCTCCGCCAGCCAGTCGGAGGCTGGCAGCAGACTTGAGCTGTCAGCCGCCGGCGAGTGCGTCCTTCACCTGTGTGGAGGAAGTGAGCTTCGCCCGCCGCAGGAGCACACGGCCAGGTAAGAAGTTTTTTGGTTTTTTTGTAGCGGCGATCCAGGAGGGGGGGGGAGGAGGGGGCCCGGGGCAGTATGCTGGACATGGGGGCAGAATGCTGGACACGGGGGCAGAATGCTGGACACGGGGGCAGAATGCTGGACAAAGGGGCAAAAAGCTGGGCAGAGGAGATGCTGGACATGGGCAAAATGCTGGACAAAGGGGCAGAAAGCTGGACACAGGGGCAGAGGAGATGCTGGACACAGGGGCAGAATGCTGGACAAAGGGGCAGAGGAGATGCTGGACACAGGGGCAGAGGAGATGCTGGACACAGGGGCAGAGGAGATGCTGGACATAGGGGCAGAATGCTGGACAAAGGGGCAGAAAGCTGGACACGGGCAGAGGAGATGCTGGACACGGGGGCAGTTTGCTGGACACGGGGGCAGTATGCTGGACACGGGGGCAGTATGCTGGACACGGGGGCAGTATGCTGGACACGGGGGCAGTATGCTGGACACGGGGGCAGTATGCTGGACACGGGGGCAGAAAGCTGGACACGGGGGCAGAAAGCTGGACACGGGGGCAGAAAGCTGGACACGGGGGCAGAATGGAGATACGGGGCATGATTGGAGACACAGGGGGCATGATTGGAGACACAGGGGGCAGGATGAAAAACATGGCGGCATGACTGGAGACACTGGGGCATGACTGGAGACAGATGGGGCAGGATTGGAAACAGATGGGGCAGGATTGGAAACAGATGGGGCAGAATGGAGACACAGGGGGCATGATTGCAGACATGGGGGCATGATTGGAGACGGGGCAGAATGGTGATACGGGCATGATTGGAGACACTGGGGGCAGGATTGGAGACAGATGGGGCAGGATGGGGAGATCATATGGGGCAGAATGGATACTCATTAGGGCAGGATGCGAGAACATATGGCTGATGCCAGGAATGAGACACACGGGGGCTAGGATGGCGAATATTATTACCATAGGGGCTAATTAAGGGATATTATTACTGCAGTGATGTATTTATTTTATTTTTTGAGTATACTGTTTTAAATGGAGGGGCGGTTCTATTACTGTGTAGAGTGATACTATGTTGCCTTCTTCATGTGGTGTAATGTAGAAGTTGGGAAAATTAAGTAATGTGTTCTGCAAGCGGAACTCGAGATAACTGTGTTATTCCCTGCAGAAACGAGCCCTGGCTGGATGAAGTGATGGCGATCTGTTCTGGATGAAAGATGAAGGACTTCACCTAGAGACGTCACTGGTGAGTCAGTGTGTTACCTATACACTGACACTACACTGTACACTATATACAGAGCTCCTGTGTACAATGTCACCAGTAATCACTGTATTACCTATACATTATATACAGAGCTCCTGTGTATAATGTCACCGGTGATCACTGTATTACCTGTACACAGACACTGCATACTAAGTACAGATCTCCTGTGTATAATGGCACTTATGGTGATAGTATTGTGGGGTGTTTTTTATTACTGATCAGTATTGTAGTATTCAGTCACTATGTGGTGGTAATATGTGGGCTGGTCATGGTGTTGTGGTATTTGTTCCTTGTATTTGATATTATTCGGTCACTGTGGTGGTAATATGATGTCTGGTCATGGTGCTGTGGTATTTGTTCCTTGTATGTGGTATTATAGGTCATTTTAAAAATTGAAAAATAAATAAAAATATACCTAAATTGTATTGCATATTTTAACAAATATTTAAATAGGTTACAGTAGAGAAGGGCCTGGCCAAAAGGGTCTACCTTGTCATTTTGGTGGCTTAAAAAAATATTTTGGCCAAAACAAAAGCTGCCGGCTTTATGTGTGATCTGGTGATGGGAACTGTCAATGTGTGATAGGTGAGAAGTGGAGTTTTTCCAAGAGAGAGCGGTGGGACAGTGGACAGTTCGAGGGGTGGAGCGTGGAGGCGGGGCTGGGGTGGAGCCTGGGTGGAGTCTCAAGGGGGCCCCGAAAATTTTGCCAGTATGGGGCCCCGAAATTTCTAGTGGCAGCCCTGCCTGTAGGGACAGGAAAAACACTGGAGGGTGGATGTGGGAGGGTCCTTTTAACCTCTCTATGATCCTGTCCCGCTATAGGTCAAGGAAGGACGTCCTCCATGGTTCTGTCCTGAGGGACGTAATGGAAAATTTCATTTTTCTCTCTTTTAGGAGTCTCCCTAGTATTTGAACGAACATCCTTCAACATTACAGGCAGAAGCTAAAGCAATTGAGGCACCTCTGGTGATATAACAGATAGAATTTTGTGTACTTGATCTGTATTGCAGGCTCTGACTTCACAGGCAGATTGTATTGATAAATTGTACACAGCAATGTATTTCTATGTATTTGTATTCTAGAGGGAGAAGAAAAGATTTTTTCATCCTATAAAATTACTAAAATATAATGAAGAACACTTAAGAATGCATTTTTTAATAATAAACATCACAAATCCGCAAATAACATGGACACATTTGGAGTCCCTGTAATCGTAACGACCCGCACAACACAGCAATCCTAATGTTTACGGGGACCGGTAAATGACAGAAAAAAAGGTTTTGGTTGATATTTTTTCTCTATTAAACTATTAAAAAAAGTAATACTAAGGCCAAGTTCACATGTAGAGTAAATGTGTTCTTTCTGCTGTTTTTTTTTCTGCAGGTGTCCGCACCACACAACACAACAACAATCTTCTCTGATTATTGCGTGTTTGCTGCATTTTTTTTATGCGTTTGATCCCTCATTAGATGGGATTTAGGTGCAGATATGAAGCAGATTTTGTAAAAGCTTTTTTAATAGTACAGAAAAATAGGTATTAGACCTACCGGTAATTATGTTCCCAGGAGCCCATCCCGACAGCACCATGGAGGTTGTCCTCCTACTCCTTACAGGGACAGGAAAGCACACGCGAGGTTAAAAGGTCCCACCCCGCCCGCCCCCCTTTCCTTAGCATTTTAACAAGTACCACGCAATGGATAATGCAATATAACACTTTATTGAACAACATCATATTACACCATATGACATATCAATCTTAGGGGGGGAACTACCTGTACTGTCAGGATGGACTCCTGGAAACATAATTACCAGTAGGTCTAATACCTATTTTCCAGGATGTCCCTCCTGACAGCACCATGCAGAATACCAGAGTACCTCCTCAGGGTGGGATTACTGCCTGGAGAACCTTTCTCCCAAAAGCAGTCTGTTGGCCGGAAAGTATATCTAACTTGTAGTGCCTGCAGAATGTAACTGGTCCCGCCCAGGTTTCATCACTACAGATTTGGTCTATTGAGGCTCTCACTTTCTCCGCCCAAGAAGTAGAGACTTCTCTAGTTGAGTGGGCCCTCAGACCCTTGTGGGGGAAAGGATCCCCTCTGATTGATAGGCTAGAGTGATAACCAAGGTAATCCATCTTGCAATGGATGCATTAGAGCAGTGTTTCTCAACTCCGGTCCTCAAGACCCACCAACAGGTCATGTTTTCAGGATTTCCTTAACATTGCATTGGTGATGGAATTAATGCTTCAGCAGGTGATGAAATTCTCACCTGTGCAATACTAAGGATATCCTGAAAACATGACCTGTTGGTGGGTCTTGAGGACTGGAGCTGAGAAACACTGCATTAGAGGCTCTCCTACCCTTGTTTTCACCCCCAAACAGGATGAACAAGTCATGGTCCTGTCTCTACCTACACGTGGCTTCTAGGTAGTTAGTAACTGCCTGTCTGACGTCCAGAGAATGTAAGGACTGCTCCTTGCCATTTGAGGGATTTGGACAAATACTATCTCCTGTTCTAGGTTTTGGCGGGATAATTTTAAGATTATCTGATCCTCCCAGATTTGGAGATATGGGTCCCGGGTAGACAGGGCCCGGATCTCCCCCACCCGTTTAGCCGTGGTAATAGCCACTAAAAACGCTGGTTTTAACGTATGGGTTGAGATGGGCAATTGTTCGTCTGGGACATAAGGTTCCCTACACCAAGACTTAAGGCCTAGATTTAAATCCCGGGGGGGTGTCAGCCGCTGAATTGTAGGGTGCAACCCCTGTATCACTCGGACAAGCCTTATTATCCAAGGGTGAAAGGCCGGGGGGTAGTCAAGGTAACTGCTCAAGGCAGATGTCTGGACTTTTAGAGTGCTGGGTCTAAGGTCCTTATTAAACCCGGCATGAAGGAAGTCCAAGACCCCGGGGACATCTGGAGAGCCCACTAAAGGGTGGGACCTGCCACCCTCCAAACAGAACCTCTTCCAGATTTTATGGTATACGGCCGAGGCAACTGGCTTCCTGCTAGACTTAATAGTAGTTATGACCTGGTCCGACAAGCCCCGAGCTCTCAAGATGTCCCTTTCCGGATCCAAGCTGACAGATGGATTGATGGATTACATCCTCCCTCTGGGGGAGCAGTATTGGATCTTCCACTGCCATGGCTCCTATAACCCCTGGCAAAAAATATGGAATCACCGGCCTTGGAGGATGTTCATTCAGTTGTTTAATTTTGTAGAAAAAAAGCAGATCACAGACATGGCACAAAACTAAAGTCATTTCAAATGGCAACTATCTGGCTTTTAGAAACACTAAAAGAAATCAAGAACAAAAAATGTTGTAGTCAGTATTTGTTACTTTTTTAGAACAAGCAGAGGGGAAAAATTATGGACTCATGTTGGGAAAAAATTAAAGAATCATGAAAAACAAACAAAAAACCACTCCAAGACATCACTAGTATTTTGTTGCACCACCTCTGGCATTTATAACAGCTTGTAGTCTGAGGCATGGCGTCCACTGCCAGAGTATTCTACCTGGGATTTAGGGAACAGAATTTTCTTGTTTTCCGTTGTCCCTGGTGGCAAAGAGGTCCACCTCTGGGTGACCCCACTTGCGGACAATGTGATCGAAGATGTCTCTGTTCAGAGACCATTCTCCTTGTCTTAAGGTATTGCGGCTCAGAAAGTCTGCCTTCACGTTTTCCTTCCCTCTGATATGAAGTGCAGTTAAAGATAGAAAATGTTTTTCTGCTGTTTGGAATAGGTGATCCGCCACTTGCATCAGAGATTCGGAATGCGTTCCACCTTGGTGATTTACGTAGGCCACCACCACCTGGTTGTCCGAGAGGATCTTGACATGGTGACCCTGTAGATATACGAGGAGTTTCTTAACTGAAAGTTCAATTGCCATTAACACGCTCTTTGATTGAAAGAAACTGATGTTTGGGAGTCCCATAGACCCTGAACTACAATGTCACTCATATGTGCCCCCCACCCCGAAGGGCTAGCATCTGTGGTTATTACGCGAGTCACATGTGTCATCCAGGGAACACCTGCCGATAATTTGTCTTTATTTAGCCACCATCTAAGAGATGTAAGGGTTACTGGACTTAATATCACCTGATCCTGCAAGGACCCTTGTAAGGCCCTGTCATTAACCAGTACCTCTGAGACTGTAAAGGTCTGGTGTGAAATTGAGCCAAACTGACAGCGGGAATACATGAAGTCAGGGATCCTAACAGCGACATAGCTTGTCTAAGGGTCATGCAGGGTCTATCAATCGCCTTTAACACTTGTTGTTGAATATGCAATAACTTATCCAGCGGAAGACGACATTGTTGGACCTCCGAATCTAATAGCAGTCCTAGGAATCTCTGAATTTTTAGGGGCTGCAGCCGGGATTTCTCATAATTTATAATCCAGCCTAGGTGTTCTAGTCTGGTCGTAGCCGTTCTTACTTGTGAAAGGCAATGGTCTGCTGAATTCCCCACTATAAGGAAATCGTCTAGATAAGGAACAACAAGAATATTAGATTCTCGTAAGTGCGCCATGACCTCAGCAACTAATTTTGTCAACACTCTAGGCGCTGCTGATAGACCGAAGGGAAGAGCTCTGAACTGAAAATGGCAAACTATTCCTCCCATAAGAACCGCTACCCTTAGGAATCTTTGGAAGTCTTCATGGATAGGTACATGATAGTATGCATCTTTTAAATCTACAACTACCATGAAACAGTGTTTGAACAGCATCTTTATTGTTGAACTGATTGATTCCATCTTAAAGGTTTTATTAACCAGAAACTCATTAAGGGATTTAAAGTTTATAATGGTTCTAAACGATTTTCTGGTTTTTGAATTAGAAATAGAGGAGAGTAGAACCCTCTTCCTCTCTCTGATTACAGAACTTCAATCAGAATTTTTTAAGGGTATGTGCACACGTTGCGGATTTGCTGCGGATCCGCAGCGTTTTTTTGAGGTGCAGAAACGCTGCAGATCCGCAATTGATTTACAGTACAATGCAAATCAATGGAAAAAAAATGCTGTGCACACTTTGCGGAAAATCCACTGCGGAAACACTGTGGTTTAAAAGAAATAGCATGTCAATTCTTTTTTGTGAATCTGCAGCGTTTTTGTACCCAATCCATTATAGAAAACCGCAAGGGTAAAAACCACAGCAAATCCGCAAGAAAACCGCAGCAAAAACGCACAAAAAACCGCAGGTGCGTTTTCTGCTAGGCGAGGCAGAATCCGCACCAGAAATTCCTAAGCCTAATCTGCAACGTGTGCACATAGCCTTCAGCATAAGCATACGACCTCCGCTTCCAAAGCTGCTTGTTCAAGGGGAGAAGAACGCAAGGGAGTTAATTTAAAGTTATTTCAAGGCAGGTGACTAAACTCAAGTCTCAGTCCATCCGATATTATGCCCCGCACCCAATCACTATTCGTGATTTCTGACCATGCTGAAGAGAAAGCTGACAATCTTGCCCCCACACGGACTGCTAGTCATTGGTCCGGTTTCTTACGTTCTTTTGGAGGAACGGCGGAACATATAGCCCGTACCTCTTCTGCGTCTATCCATCTAAAATTGTCCTTCCCCGACCAAATCTCTTTCTGTTGAAAGGACGACGGTAGGATGCTGATGATAAATTAGGGAATTTTTTTTTGTCATCCCCTGCTTTCTCTAGCAACTCATCCAAAGTTGGGCCGAAGAGATATTCCCCTTTGCATGGGATAGTGCAGAGTTTCGATCTTGATTCAATGTCTCCTGACCAGCACTTCAACCATAAGGCTCTACGAGCTGCTTTGTAGAGTCCCGCTGCCCTGGCCGCCATTTTAACCGAATCAACTGAAGAGTCCGACAGGAAGGCAGCGGCCTCTTGAATTACTGGTAGAGCATTCAGAATTATATCTCTGGAAGCGCCCTCTTTAAGCTGGGACTCCAACTGATCTAGCCAGACCATTAAGGATCTAGCCCTACAAGTTGCATCTACTGCCGGTCTCAGAGATCCGGCCGCCATTTCCCAGGTACCCTTAAGGAAGGTGTCTGCCTTCCTATCAAGAGGATCCTTAAGGGTCCCCATGTCCTCAAATGGTAGTGAGGATTTCTTTGATGCTTTCGCCACTGCAGCATCTAATTTAGGGGCTTTGTCCCAGGTATCAACAGCTGGATCGTCAAAGGGGTATCTGCGCTTCAATGCTGGTGGTAAAGAGCCTTTCTTTTCAGGTTTTTTCCCACTCCCAGAGAATTAGCTCCTGAATCTTGTCGTTCAACGGAAAAGACCTTCGTTTTCTTTGATCTAATCCGCTGAACATCATCTCTTGTTTGGAAGGTTGCACTTTAGGCTCTTCTATGCCCATTGTGCCCGACTGATTTTACTAGTTTGTCTACCCGGTCCAGAGGCAGACAGAATCGGCCAGAGTCACCTTCTGATGAAGAGAGAACAGAACCATAGGAACCCTCTTCTCTTTCTGAAGAATCAGAGTTCAAGGGGGCCTTAAACTTTGAACCTCCCACCTGGGATAGGAACCTCAGGGATTCCCTTACTTCCACACGGATCATTTCCTTTAAGTTTGCCGCATTCACAGATTCTTCTGCTACCTGGGGGAGGACAGTAAAGGTGATATCTTCTATCTGACCTAATGTCACTTCACCCCCACCCCTCCTGTAGACCCAACCGTCTGCTGTATACAGGGGGTGCATAATTTTTTGGGACAAGAATCTGGCAAGAGGGCGCATTCCTTATGTTTCGTCTTGCCCATACTTTTCTTCCCCTAAAATGACAAGTATAAAGGGGGCCTGCGTCACTGAGTGAACTTTCACGTAGATCACTTACCAGTGCCCGCCGACAAAAAGGTACCGGAATGCGAGGGGGTTCTTTCCCAGTCGATGCTCTTGATCCCTGCCGGGATGAGCTCTTACGACTGGACTGGATACTTCTGACATGCTCCTTCTCCTTTGGCTTTTGTTGCACTTCATCCAGCAGCTGAGGCTGCCGATCACCATCACTCTCCATGATGAAATGAGGCCAAGGCAGGGTTCTGAATCTGACACCTGCTTAAAAATCCCCCTTGATGAAACTTACTTAATATTCTCATTTAGAGATGTGTGGATTGTAATTTCTATTTTTCTGTGCCACCTCAATATCCAGAAAGATGTTTGATGTCCCTGGTTTTCTTTCCCCCCCTCCTTCCTTTCTCATCCCCCCCCCACACCAGTCTCCCCTCCCCTCCTTCTACTTTCTATCCCCATGTCAAAATGTTCAACAGTTGCTGATTCTCTTTATAATCTGACATGCCAATTGTTTCCTTGTTTGATTGACTTTGACCTTGGTTGTCTACAAATAAAGAATTTACAAAAAAAAAAAAAATCCCCCTTGATTCCGGTCAGCAGACTGCCTCGCGTTGTCCCCATTGGTTCTCGTAATCCAGGATGCAGCTGGGAGGTCAGAAGGACCTCGTTGAATCCGGCGTTCAGGATCCGGTGGGCGCCGCCATCTTGGATCGACTGCGCATGCGCAGAAACCCAGCGAACCGTAAGCGCTCGCAGGCTCCGTCCCCCGACGTCACCACGGCCCGGAAACGCTCCAGCTCACACTGAGAGCGGCGCAGGACGTCAGACGCGGCCAGCAGCGCTCCGGGAAGCACCCACCTCCTGATGCCGGTACTCCGCAACCCTGCTGCACCGCATACCGCGCGGACCAGAAGAGGATGGGGAATACTTACCGGCGCTTTTGGAGACAGGAATCCTCCGGACTCTGCTCCCTGCTGAAAAACGCCACCGACGTGCAGCCCAGCCAGGACCACAATGGCGTCTCCAGGAACTCCAGCACCGGCCGAGGTAGGAGACCCCCCGCTACCTGATTCGGCCAGCCGGCCTGGAATCCTTAGGATTCATCTGTAGGATCCTGTCCCTACAGGAACAGGAAACCAACTGATGCATGGGAGAGGTGCCGCCCTTTTTAGGTTTCCTGTTCCTGAAGGGCGGATCCCCTCTCTCGTGGTGCTGTCATGGGAGTCCGAATAAACACAGTAGTTATGCCATGTGTGAAGACAGCCTTACAGACACAAAAAAGCCAGATGACATATAGTGAAGCTACATAAAGAAGAGAAAGTTCTGGCGGCTCCGACTATGAATGAATGAGCAAAAAATAATCCACAGATCCCAACTAGAGATGAGCAGGACGAACAGATAACATCTCAGCAGCTCTGGCCAATCAAAGCCGAGCAGGGATGGTAAGAGCCTTGCGCGGCCTCCCATCCAGCCACCAGTTAGCACTGAGCTGGATGCTGGACCGGAGACCCGTGAATCGATTCGCTCATGTCTAGTCTCAACCGTCCTGGATACAGCGGACAGTCCAGGATTTGGGTCTATACCCTGCAGTCTCAGGTGTCTGCTGAATGTCCCTCACTGCCAGTGCCCCTCTGAAATCTCCTCCTGCCAGGAAGAGAAATGGGTGTGGAAAAAATTTGCATAGCATCACGCATAATTTATCTCTATTTCAGTTTTTTCTCATGTTGGGAGGTATGGGTTTAAACAGGAACGATGTCATCACCCAGCACACTCAGGCAAGTTCCATGTCCCTGAGCAAGCGGAAGGGACCCATTGGCCATGGGGGGGGGGGGGACACCGCCACACTCTTTGGGGCCCGTGAGTCGGGGGGCCCACTGCCATCGCCCTCCCCCCATTGTGCTTTGAACGGTTTGAAAAACGTACTTCTCCCTGTTCCTCTGCAGCTTCGGTCTCTTCCATATCTTCTGACTGTGAGACATGTCAGGGCAGTGGGCGCAATGTCACTACAGCGCGCTCTCTACGCTGAGCAGTGCAGAGGGTTCAGAAGATACTGAGGAAGCCGGAGCTGCAGCCAACAAGGAACGAGGAGAGGCAAGTATATGGTTATTTTTTATGTATGCAGCATTATATGGGGCCCATTCTGTATGGAGTATTATAAGGAGCCCATTATTCTGTATAGAGCATTATATGGGACTCATTATTCTTTATGGAGCATTATATTGGGGCCATAATTCTGTTTGGAGCAATATATGGGATCCATTATACTGTATGGAGGACTACGTGGTGCCCATAATACTGTAAAAAGGGTTATCTGGTGCCCATAATTCTGTATGGAGGACTATATGGTGCCCATAATACTGTATGGAGGACTATGTCGTGCTCATAATACTGAATGGAGGATTATACCGTCCGGTCTAAAATGAAGATTGGGGTCTCTCTGTGTGACTGCAAACTCTTGATCCCCCAGAGCACACACTGCATGGATTCGCCGGTTTCGAAGCTATTGTACAATTTACAATAGATATCACTCATGTAATTTAAGAAAAAATAGATCTTTGCATTGTACTATACCTATATTTCTATAACGTATCTGTGCATCATGGATCGTGTGATGTGTTAAAGGGGCCCACCGACACTCTTTCGCCCGGGGCCCACAAAGTCCTGGAGCCAGCCCTGGGTATAGACTACACAGTGTGAACATGCAGTAAACTGCACACACCAGGTGTCACTGCTGTCGGGTACAATGGGCCCAGTAAATACCAGGACCAGACTATGTGCCACAGCTGCCAGGCCCCAGCAGCACAAGGTCTCCTCTATGCCAGGCCCCAGCAGGACAAGCTCTCCTCTATGCCAAGCCCCAGCAGCGCAAGCTCTCCTCTATGTCAGGCTCCAGCAGCACAAGCTCTCCTCTATGCTAGGACCCAGCAGCACAAGCTCTCTTCTATGCCAAGCCCCTACTCAGCAGCACAAGCTCTCCTCTATGCCAGACCCCAGCAGCACAAGCTCTCCTCTATGCCAGACCCCAGCAGCACAAGCTCTCCTCTATGCCAGGCTCCAGCAGCACAAGCTCTCCTCTATGCCAGGCCCCAGCAGCACAAGCTCTCCTCTATGCCAGACCCCAGCAGCACAAGCTCTCCTCTATGCCAGGCTCCAGCAGCACAAGCTCTCCTCTATGCCAGACCCCAGCAGCAGAAGCTCTCCTCTATGCCAGGCTCCAGCAGCACAAGCTCTCCTCTATGCCAGACCCCAGCAGCACAAGCTCTCCTCTATGCCAGGCTCCAGCAGCACAAGCTCTCCTCTATGCCAGACCCCAGCAGCAGAAGCTCTCCTCTATGCCAGGCTCCAGCAGCACAAGCTCTCCTCTATGCCAGGCCCCAGCAGCACAAGCTCTCCTCTATTCCAGGCCCCAGCAGCACAAGCTCTCCTCTATGCCAGGCCCCAGCAGCACAAGCTCTCCTCTATGCCAGGCCCCAGCAGCACAAGCTCTCCTCTATGCCAGGCTCCAGCAGCACAAGCTCTCCTCTATGCCAGGCCCCAGCAGCACAAGCTCTCCTCTATGCCAGGCCCCAGCAGCACAAGCTCTCCTCTATGCCAGGCCCCAGCAGCACAAGCTCTCCACTATGCCAGGCCCCAGCAGCACAAGCTCTCCTCTATGCCAGGCCCCAGCAGCACAAGCTCTCCTCTATGCCAGGCCCCAGCAGCACAAGCTCTCCACTATGCCAGGCCCCAGCAGCACAAGCTCTCCTCTATGCCAGGCCCCAGCAGCACAAGCTCTCCTCTATGTCAGGCTCCAGCAGCACAAGCTCTCCTCTATACCAGGCCCCAGCAGCACAAACTCTCCTCTATGCCAGGCCCCAGCAGCACAAGCTCTCCTCTATGCCAGGCCCCAGCAGCACAAGCTCTACACTATGCCAGGCCCCAGCAGCACAAGCTCTCCACTATGCCAGGCTCCAGCAGCACAAGCTCTCCTCTATGCCAGGCCCCAGCAGCACAAGCTCTCCTCTATGCCAGGCCCCAGCAGCACAAGCTCTCCTCTATGCCAGGTCCCTGCAGCACAAGCTCTCCTCTATGCCAGGACCAAACAGCACAAGCTCTCCTCTATGCCAGGACCAAACAGCACAAGCTCTCCTCTATGCCAGGACCAAACAGCACAAGCTCTCCTCTATGCCAGGACCAAACAGCACAAGCTCTCCTCTATGCCAGGCCCCAGCAGCACAAGCTTTCCTCTATGCCAGGACCCCGCAGCACAAGCTCTCCTCTATGCCAGGACCAAACAGCACAAGCTCTCCTCTATGCCAGGACCAAACAGCACAAGCTTTCCTCTATGCCAGACCCCAGCAGCACAAGCTTTCCTCTATGCCAGGCCCCCGCAGCACAAGCTCTCCTCTATGCCAGGCTCCAGCAGCACAAGCTCTCCTCTATGCCAGGCCCCAGCAGCACAAGCTCTCCTCTATGCCAGGCTCCAGCAGCACAAGCTCTCCACTATGCCAGGCCCCAGCAGCACAAGCTCTCCTCTATGCCAGGCTCCAGCAGCACAAGCTCTCCTCTATGCCAGGCCCCAGCAGCACAAGCTCTCCTCTATGGCAGACCCCAGCAGCACAAGCTTTCCTCTATGCCAGGCCCCCGCAGCACAAGCTCTCCTCTATGCCAGACCCCAGCAGCACAAGCTTTCCTCTATGCCAGGCCCCCGCAGCACAAGCTCTCCTCTATGCCAGGCCCCAGCAGCACAAGCTCTCCTCTATGCCAGGCTCCAGCAGCACAAGCTCTCCTCTATGCCAGGCTCCAGCAGCACAAGCTCTCCTCTATGCCAGGCTCCAGCAGCACAAGCTCTCCTCTATGCCAGGTCCCCGCAGCACAAGCTCTCCTCTATGCCAGGCTCCAGCAGCACAAGCTCTCCTCTATGCCAGGCTCCAGCAGCACAAGCTCTCCTCTATGCCAGGCTCCAGCAGCACAAGCTCTCCTCTATGCCAGGCTCCAGCAGCACAAGCTCTCCTCCATGCCAGGCCCCAGCAGCACAAGCTCTCCTCCATGCCAGGCCCCAGCAGCACAAACTCTCCTCTATGCCAGGCCCCAGCAGCACAAGCTCTCCTCTATGCCAGACCCCAGCAGCACAAACTCTCCTCTATGCCACGCTCCAGCAGCACAAGCTCTCCTCTATGCCAGGCCCCAGCAGCACAAGCTCTCCTCTATGCCAGGCCCCAGCAGCACAAGCTCTCCTCTATGTCAGGCTCCAGCAGCACAAGCTCTCCTCTATGCCAGGCCCCAGCAGCACAAACTCTCCTCTATGCCAGGCCCCAGCAGCACAAGCTCTCCTCTATGCCAGGCCCCAGCAGCACAAGCTCTACACTATGCCAGGCCCCAGCAGCACAAGCTCTCCACTATGCCAGGCTCCAGCATCACAAGCTCTCCTCTATGCCAGGCCCCAGCAGCACAAGCTCTCCTCTATGCCAGGCCCCCGCAGCACAAGCTCTCCTCTATGCCAGGCCCCAGCAGCACAAGCTCTCCTCTATGCCAGGCTCCAGCAGCACAAGCTGTCCTCTATGCCAGGCTCCAGCAGCACAAGCTCTCCTCTATGCCAGGCTCCAGCAGCACAAGCTCTCCTCTATGCCAGGTCCCCGCAGCACAAGCTCTCCTCTATGCCAGGCTCCAGCAGCACAAGCTCTCCTCTATGCCAGGCTCCAGCAGCACAAGCTCTCCTCTATGCCAGGCTCCAGCAGCACAAGCTCTCCTCTATGCCAGGCTCCAGCAGCACAAGCTCTCCTCCATGCCAGGCCCCAGCAGCACAAGCTCTCCTCCATGCCAGGCCCCAGCAGCACAAACTCTCCTCTATGCCAGGCCCCAGCAGCACAAGCTCTCCTCTATGCCAGACCCCAGCAGCACAAACTCTCCTCTATGCCACGCTCCAGCAGCACAAGCTCTCCTCTATGCCAGGCCCCAGCAGCACAAGCTCTCCTCTATGCCAGGCCCCAGCAGCACAAGCTCTCCTCTATGTCAGGCTCCAGCAGCACAAGCTCTCCTCTATGCCAGGCCCCAGCAGCACAAACTCTCCTCTATGCCAGGCCCCAGCAGCACAAGCTCTCCTCTATGCCAGGCCCCAGCAGCACAAGCTCTACACTATGCCAGGCCCCAGCAGCACAAGCTCTCCACTATGCCAGGCTCCAGCATCACAAGCTCTCCTCTATGCCAGGCCCCAGCAGCACAAGCTCTCCTCTATGCCAGGCCCCAGCAGCACAAGCTCTCCTCTATGCCAGGTCCCTGCAGCACAAGCTCTCCTCTATGCCAGGACCAAACAGCACAAGCTCTCCTCTATGCCAGGACCAAACAGCACAAGCTCTCCTCTATGCCAGGACCAAACAGCACAAGCTCTCCTCTATGCCAGGCCCCAGCAGCACAAGCTTTCCTCTATGCCAGGCCCCCGCAGCACAAGCTCTCCTCTATGCCAGGACCAAACAGCACAAGCTCTCCTCTATGCCAGGACCAAACAGCACAAGCTTTCCTCTATGCCAGACCCCAGCAGCACAAGCTTTCCTCTATGCCAGGCCCCCGCAGCACAAGCTCTCCTCTATGCCAGGCTCCAGCAGCACAAGCTCTCCTCTATGCCAGGCCCCAGCAGCACAAGCTCTCCTCTATGCCAGGCTCCAGCAGCACAAGCTCTCCACTATGCCAGGCCCCAGCAGCACAAGCTCTCCTCTATGCCAGGCTCCAGCAGCACAAGCTCTCCTCTATGCCAGGCCCCAGCAGCACAAGCTCTCCTCTATGGCAGACCCCAGCAGCACAAGCTTTCCTCTATGCCAGGCCCCCGCAGCACAAGCTCTCCTCTATGCCAGACCCCAGCAGCACAAGCTTTCCTCTATGCCAGGCCCCCGCAGCACAAGCTCTCCTCTATGCCAGGCCCCAGCAGCACAAGCTCTCCTCTATGCCAGGCTCCAGCAGCACAAGCTCTCCTCTATGCCAGGCTCCAGCAGCACAAGCTCTCCTCTATGCCAGGCTCCAGCAGCACAAGCTCTCCTCTATGCCAGGTCCCCGCAGCACAAGCTCTCCTCTATGCCAGGCTCCAGCAGCACAAGCTCTCCTCTATGCCAGGCTCCAGCAGCACAAGCTCTCCTCTATGCCAGGCTCCAGCAGCACAAGCTCTCCTCTATGCCAGGCTCCAGCAGCACAAGCTCTCCTCTATGCCAGGCCCCAGCAGCACAAGCTCTCCTCTATGCCAGGTCCCTGCAGCACAAGCTCTCCTCTATGCCAGGACCAAACAGCACAAGCTCTCCTCTATGCCAGGACCAAACAGCACAAGCTCTCCTCTATGCCAGGACCAAACAGCACAAGCTCTCCTCTATGCCAGGCCCCAGCAGCACAAGCTTTCCTCTATGCCAGGCCCCCGCAGCACAAGCTCTCCTCTATGCCAGGACCAAACAGCACAAGCTCTCCTCTATGCCAGGACCAAACAGCACAAGCTTTCCTCTATGCCAGACCCCAGCAGCACAAGCTTTCCTCTATGCCAGGCCCCCGCAGCACAAGCTCTCCTCTATGCCAGGCTCCAGCAGCACAAGCTCTCCTCTATGCCAGGCCCCAGCAGCACAAGCTCTCCTCTATGCCAGGCTCCAGCAGCACAAGCTCTCCACTATGCCAGGCCCCAGCAGCACAAGCTCTCCTCTATGCCAGGCTCCAGCAGCACAAGCTCTCCTCTATGCCAGGCCCCAGCAGCACAAGCTCTCCTCTATGGCAGACCCCAGCAGCACAAGCTTTCCTCTATGCCAGGCCCCCGCAGCACAAGCTCTCCTCTATGCCAGACCCCAGCAGCACAAGCTTTCCTCTATGCCAGGCCCCCGCAGCACAAGCTCTCCTCTATGCCAGGCCCCAGCAGCACAAGCTCTCCTCTATGCCAGGCTCCAGCAGCACAAGCTCTCCTCTATGCCAGGCTCCAGCAGCACAAGCTCTCCTCTATGCCAGGCTCCAGCAGCACAAGCTCTCCTCTATGCCAGGCTCCAGCAGCACAAGCTCTCCTCTATGCCAGGCTCCAGCAGCACAAGCTCTCCTCTATGCCAGGCTCCAGCAGCACAAGCTCTCCTCTATGCCAGGCTCCAGCAGCACAAGCTCTCCTCTATGCCAGGCTCCAGCAGCACAAGCTTTCCTCTATGCCAGGCTCCAGCAGCACAAGCTCTCCTCTATGCCAGGCTCCAGCAGCACAAGCTCTCCTCTATGCCAGGCTCCAGCAGCACAAGCTCTCCTCCATGCCAGGCCCCAGCAGCACAAGCTCTCCTCCATGCCAGGCCCCAGCAGCACAAACTCTCCTCTATGCCAGGCCCCAGCAGCACAAGCTCTCCTCTATGCCAGGCCCCAGCAGCACAAGCTCTCCTCTATGCCAGACCCCAGCAGCACAAACTCTCCTCTATGCCACGCTCCAGCAGCACAAGCTCTCCTCTATGCCAGGCCCCAGCAGCACAAGCTCTCCTCTATGCCAGACCCCTACTCAGCAGCAATGGCACAAGCTGCCTGCCTGCAGCTGCATATGGCACAACACTGGGACTTCACGCCACCTCCCTGTGGAGACAGCAGTCTGCCACCAAGCCGCACACTGGGAGAGCTGGGAGGGGAATACCTGCGAATAAATTGGAGCATGGGCGTACACAAGTGCAGAGGGGCGTTCCACATGCCGCCATTTTTCATAAGGGAAAGTTCAAAGTAAAAACCCCCTCACTGGTGACTGCGTTGTACACAGGGAATCACTGCCGGCGCACATGAGCAGAGACCTTGTGTTATTATCATACATGATGTGTGGACTAGTCCCCATCACATGTAAAGAAACAAGCAATGCCCTCGTTAAAGATGGCCGCGCACACTTCAGGCTCAGACTCTGACGTCACCAAAACATGGGCACGTCACAGGGGGAGCAGTTTGCACTTGACAGCGATGCGCGCTCCCGAGCCACGCCCCTTGGGATAGAATATTGACACAGTGAAGCGCGCCCACGTGAGGTGCAAGCCCAGTGCGTGGTCCGAACGTTCCCCGGGAATTCCGTGTGGGCCGGCGGGGGCGCGCCTTCATTCTGAGCAGAGCGCGGCGGCCCGGGGTGAGCGGTGCAGCCTCCCAGCAGCTCTCAGATGTGCTCTCGGGATAGCCTGGATCGTTCCCGGGAGGCTGCGCTCCCTGCTGGTATATGTCCGCCCCGCAGACACACGCTTGGCCCCGGTGCATGGTGCTGCTGAGACCCCCCTCCTCCCGCTGCTATGTCTTCACAACACTCCAGTCACCCGGAGACTCGCAAGTTCACCAGGGCGCTCAGCAAGCCCGGCACTGCAGCGGAGCTCCGGCAGAGCGTCTCCGAGGTGGTGAGGGGCTCCGTGCTTCTGGTGAGTGCCCGGGGGCGGTGGGTCTGTCTGGTGTGGGGAGGGGAGAGCAGGGCACATGGCCACAGCTCAGCTGTTGCTGGACAGAGTGCTGCCAGTGCCCCAAGAGCCGGGCAGAGTGCTGCCAGTGCCCCAAGAGCCGGGCAGAGTGCTGCCAGTGCCCCAAGAGCCGGGCAGAGTGCTGCCAGTGCCCCAAGAGCCGGGCAGAGTGCTGCCAGTGCCCCAAGAGCCGGGCAGAGTGCTGCCAGTGCCCCAAGAGCCGGGCAGAGTGCTGCCAGTGCCCCAAGAGCCGGGCAGAGTGCTGCCAGTGCCCCAAGAGCCGGGCAGAGTGCTGCCAGTGCCCCAAGAGCCGGGCAGAGTGCTGCCAGTGCCCCAAGAGCCGGGCAGAGTGCTGCCAGTGCCCCAAGAGCCGGGCAGAGTGCTGCCAGTGCCCCAAGAGCCGGGCAGAGTGCTGCCAGTGCCCCAAGAGCCGGGCAGAGTGCTGCCAGTGCCCCAAGAGCCGGGCAGAGTGCTGCCAGTGCCCCAAGAGCCGGGCAGAGTGCTGCCAGTGCCCCAAGAGCCGGGCAGAGTGCTGCCAGTGCCCCAAGAGCCGGGCAGAGTGCTGCCAGTGCCCCAAGAGCCGGGCAGAGTGCTGCCAGTGCCCCAAGATCCAGGCAGAGTGCTGCCTGTGCCCCAAGAGCCGGGCAGAGTGCTGCCAGTGCCCCAAGATCCAGGCAGAGTGCTGCCTGTGCCCCAAGAGCCGGGCAGAGTGCTGCCAGTGCCCCAAGAGCCGGGCAGAGTGCTGCCAGTGTCCCAAGAGCCGGGCAGAGTGCTGCCAGTGTCCCAAGAGCCGGGCAGAGTGCTGCCAGTGTCCCAAGAGCCGGGCAGAGTGCTGCCAGTGTCCCAAGAGCCGGGCAGAGTGCTGCCAGTGTCCCAAGAGCCGGGCAGAGTGCTGCCAGTGTGTCCCAAGAGCCGGGCAGAGTGCTGCCAGTGTGTCCCAAGAGCCGGGCAGAGTGCTGCCAGTGTCCCAAGAGCCGGGCAGAGTGCTGCCAGTGTGTCCCAAGAGCCGGGCAGAGTGCTGCCAGTGTCCCAAGAGCCGGGCAGAGTGCTGCCAGTGTCCCAAGAGCCGGGCAGAGTGCTGCCAGTGTCCCAAGAGCCGGGCAGAGTGCTGCCAGTGCCCCAAGAGCCGGGCAGAGTGCTGCCAGTGCCCCAAGAGCCGGGCAGAGTGCTGCCAGTGCCCCAAGAGCCGGGCAGAGTGCTGCCAGTGCCCCAAGAGCCGGGCAGAGTGCTGCCAGTGCCCCAAGAGCCGGGCAGAGTGCTGCCAGTGCCCCAAGAGCCGGGCAGAGTGCTGCCAGTGCCCCAAGAGCCGGGCAGAGTGCTGCCAGTGCCCCAAGAGCCGGGCAGAGTGCTGCCAGTGCCCCAAGAGCCGGGCAGAGTGCTGCCAGTGCCCCAAGAGCCGGGCAGAGTGCTGCCAGTGCCCCAAGAGCCGGGCAGAGTGCTGCCAGTGCCCCAAGAGCCGGGCAGAGTGCTGCCAGTGCCCCAAGAGCCGGGCAGAGTGCTGCCAGTGCCCCAAGAGCCGGGCAGGGTGCTGCCAGTGCCCCAAGATCCGGGCAGGGTGCTGCAAGTGCCCCAAGATCCGGGCAGGGTGCTGCCAGTGCCCCAACAGCAGGGCAGAGTGCTAGCAGTGACCCAACAGCAGGGCAGAGAGCTAGCAGTGCCCTGAACCATCTTGGCCAGTGCACTCCTGATGACTGGTCATACCAGCCTGGTGAGGTCAGTTCTTGTGCTCGGTCATTACATTCTGACCAGAGCAGTTTTTGTGCCAGGTCATGCCATCTTGGCCAGCGCCGTCCTATTGACCAGTCATGAAGACTTACCTAGAGGAACCATAAAGCCCCCCTCACACCATTTTGATCTAGACAGTCTTGGTACCCAGTTATAACAGATGGTCCGGTGCTTGCGGTTGACCCGGCTTCGCTGGCATGCTCTGCGTCTTACTACATCATTTTCTTATGTAACCTTTGCGCACTGTGTTGCTTGATGGGACATGTGTGGCAGTGGATTTTCTGGGTATTTCTGATTTATTAACCTCTAAAATCTGCAGCTACATAACAGCGATTCTTACACAGATTGTGGGCAGTCGCTGTGTGATTACAGGACATTGGTCTGTGATTGGTAACTGGCATGGCTGGAGCCAGCACCAAGGTTGGCATTTGTGGGCTCTTCATCCAAGCCACATGCCCTTATCATTGTATGATGTTCCCTGGCTCGGGTCACACATTACACTGTACCCCACTTTATGGGCACGGAGGAGCAGTCTCGTGTATGCTGTACAGGTTAGGGGTTGCTGAGAACGCTGGCACTAGTTCTTATAAGGTCCATTATTATTATGCTGATCTTTCTCTATTCTACACACAAGTAGTGTAATCTTACCACGAGAAAGTAGATTCCCTCCACAGACATCAATAAATATATATATATATGTGTGTGTGTATATATATATATATATATATATATATATATATATATATATATATATATATATATATATATATATATATATATATATTTTGTATATGTGGACACGGCCAGCGCTGTGTAGTGGGATGGATAGCCTGCCGGCCCACTTGTAAGCCAGCGCTGTCCAGCATAGTCACTAGACACTCTCCAGATGTGTCCCAGAATGGCCTGGCATATACAACAGCGGATCTGGGCGAATCCCAAGAGCCTCTGTAACTGCTAAGTGACTGTGGGGGTTTCCTATAGATGTCTATGAAAGGGATTGCACAGTGGATCACTGTCAGGTGAAGCTTGTTAAGCCTCCATCTCTCTCCTGATGCCCGCATGCACTTCGTTGAGCATGCATGTGTTCTCGGCAGGAAGAGAGCAGTGAGCAGGCGCCGGTCACCTGTAGCAGCAGGAGCAGGCGCCGGTCACCTGTAGCAACAGCAGCAGCAGGCGCCGATCACCTGTATCAGCAGCAGCAGGCGCCGGTCACCTGAGGCAGCAGCAGGCGCCGGTCACCTGAGGCAGCAGCAGGCGCCGGTCACCTGAGGCAGCAGCAGGCCCCGGTCACCTGTAGCAGCAGCAGGCGCCGATCACCTGTAGCAGCAGCAGCAGCAGGCGCCGATCACCTGTAGCAGCAGCAGCGGGCGCCGGTCACCTGTAGCAGCAGCAGCGGGCGCCGGTCACCTGTAGCAGCAGCAGCAGGCACCGGTCACCTGTAGCAGCGGGCGCCGGTCACCTGAGGCAGCAGCGGGCGCCGGTCACCTGAGGCAGCAACAGCAGGCATCGGTGACCTGTAGTAGCTGGTATACCTTGCATCTAATTTACACTGCCAGCTTAACAGATCTAAATAATATAGTATGTATATCGTTTATATTGAGAATTTTATTACATGTTCCTCTTTAAAAAGGACCTTCCACCGGATCAGAAGTGGCCAGTCTTTGCTCTTATTTCATGTGCATGCTCCCCTGACTCTGCCATTTTTTATTTTTTTTAATCCTCCGTATGGCCCCAGAGATATTGATCTTTTGTTTAGCGCTTATTTCTGGGATCTTTACTAAAGGGGTGTGGCTCACAGGATTCTCTGGGGGCGTGACTTCAAGGGGCGCTGTATTATTATCCTGAGACATGCCCCCTTGGTAAGGCCATAAACTTCAGCATCATTTTTAATAGGCCATATCTGTAGCTGAGTGGCAGATTAAAAAAAGGCAAAACAAAGCAATAATCGTGGGGCAGCAGGGATAAGATAACAGCAAAAACTATCTGCTTTTGTCCTGGTGGCAGGATCCCTTTAAGGCACTGTTCGTCCCTCCCCACTGACATACCTCTTATTTTAGCAGCAATACTGTAGCACTGCAAAAAAAAAGTGGTCTTGTTGTCCCTAGCAACCAGTCAGCGTGATTCTCTTACTGGCACTGTGACAGTGGTTGGCCACCGTGGCTTGTATCTGACTTGGTCCTGTGTGGACGGCGTTCCGAGCACTTCCTTCATTCCTCTCAGTGCCTGTTGTTTCTCATGTATTGTGTGAAGTCGCTCGCACTTACAGTAGTTTGGGGTGAGCCGCACTTTCTACATAAGGGGCCGCCATGTTAGGGGGAGCTTAGGCTGGTTCCCCTGGCAGGTTACACATAATCTTGGGTATTGGGTCCGCGCTGGACTGATGACTTGTGGAAAAGCGGGAAGTGTCAGAAGCCGTGTGTAAATAGTGCTGGATTTCTGTGGGCCTTTATGGCGTTCCTCTTCTCACATGTGTGCTTTGTTCTGACCTGGCGTCTGCAGCGTGACGTCCTGTGAACATGGCGCGGCCGCAGTATGAGGGATGTGTGTGTACTTGCTCAGGGGTATGTCATACACAGTTCAGGAGCCCGCATTTCCTGTCACTACCTCATTGGATTGTGAGACGTGCCCCCCGCCATGGTAGGATATGTGTAGTGATGGTTGCCTTACATATGACGGAGCGATGGATATCAGGTGTCAGCTATGGAATGGGAGACATGAGGCATTACGGTGTGTGAGTAATGCGCCACGCCGTGTGAGTGATGGGCTGTGTGCTCCGAGGCAGTGCCCACGCACCAAGGAAACGTCACTCTCACTTTTTGCTGTGTTTGCACTTCAGTTTGGTAAGAATTCTTTTTCCATGATTAAAAAAAAGAAACTCCAGCTTTCACATATAATCTGTCACCAGGTTTTCCTCTGTAACCTGACAGCATAATAATGTAAAAAGAAAAAAAGGCTTTGGTACCGTGTTAGCCAGGTAAACAAATAATGCTCTCGGTGAGAAAGACAAGATAATCTTGTAGTTATGATACCATTAAATGGTTAACAAAAATAAAATATATGATGTTACAAGGCAAGCTTTCAGGACTTCTTAGGTCTCTAACTCTGGCATGACAAAGTTTCTGAAGAAACAAATATATGCACAAACAAACAACACAAAAATGTGATGAGCGTGAAGGATCCACGCCACGCCGCCTGATGTGAATATTACGTCAGCGGGACCACGTGGTAAGGCCTCCCCACTAGTACCAACGTGGCCCTCCACACCCCCTGTAAGGTCAGCTTGCCACAGGTTTACAGTTTGTTTTTTGTGTTTGTTTGTGCATATATTTGTGTTTCTTCAGAAACTTTGTCATGCCTGAGGTAGAGACCTAAGAAGTCCTGAAAGCTTGCCTTGTAACATCATTTATTTTTGTTCGCCATTAGTGATGAGCGAGTGTACTTGTTGCTTGGGTGATCTCTGAGTATTTTTGACTGCTCGGAGATTTAGTTTTCATCGCAGCAGCTGAATGATTTACAGCTACTAGCCTGCTTGATTACATGTGGGGATTCCGTAGCAACCAGGCAACCCCCACATGTACTCAGCCTGGCTAGTAGCTGTAAATCATTCAGCTGCCATGATGAAAACTAAATCTCCAAGCAGTCAAAAATACTCAGAGGTCACCCGAGCAACGAGTATACTCGCTCATCACTATTAGCCATTAAAAGGTATCAAAACTACAAGATTACGGTATCTTGTTTTTTACACTGAGAGCATCATATTGCAGAGACAGGGAACCTGGTATCAGCGATGTGTCACTTTCCAG
Source organism: Ranitomeya variabilis (assembly GCF_051348905.1). Classification (NCBI taxonomy): domain Eukaryota; kingdom Metazoa; phylum Chordata; class Amphibia; order Anura; family Dendrobatidae; genus Ranitomeya; species Ranitomeya variabilis. Next base: position 544,093,308 of record NC_135234.1, read on the forward strand.
GCTGCTTGCTGTAGTTTTGGTAAAAAGATTATCCCTAGAGGTCTAGTAAACCTGCTGCCATGTAGTCCTCCATATTCATGAGCGCTGTATTACCCTGCCCCCACTGATTAACATCTTTCCTCCTATGCACAGTGTACACAGTAATCTGCCTATCGGTGGTGTGGGTGGGGTTATACAGAGCTCAGCATGTATACAGCTATACAGCTCCTAGATCTGCAGCAGAGAAAGCAGGGATTTTCTAAAAACTACAGCAATCAGCCCAGTAAGTGGCACATCACTGCAATCGGGGTCTCTGCCTCTAAATTTTGCTGCTTCAGATGAGTTAGCAAAAACATGGTGCCAGATCCTCTTTAGGGTATGTGCACACGTTGCGGTTTCTGCTGCGGATTTGGAAAATCCGCAGTGCAAAACCACTGCGGTTTTCACTGCGGATTTTATCGCGGTTTCTTCTGCGGATTCCTTTGCGGGTTTTCAACTGCACTTTCCTATTGGTGCATGTTGAAAACCGCTGCGGAATCCGCAGAAAGAATTGACATGCTGCGGAAAATAATCCGCTGCATTTCCGCGCGGATTTTTCCGCATGTGCACAGCGTTTTTTTTTTCCCATTGGTTTACATGGTACTGTAAACTTTGGGAAAACTGCTGCGGATCCGCAGCGTCGAATCCGCTGCGGATCCGCAGCGTGTGCACATACCCTTATAGGGGTTTTCCGAGACTTTAAAGGGATCCTGTCAATTTGTACGTACAGTCCGTTCTGTGGACTGCATGCTATAAGATAAGGAATGCCTGTTGTTTGTGCACGAGTCTAGTGGACAGTCCTACGTAGTGGTTGACAGCTATCTGCTTGAACATTCAAACAAGGTACACTGCCAGTCTCTGAATAGGACCACCCAGTGGACTCATGCATAAATTACTCCAGGGATTTCTGCAAATAAAATGCTAGTTTTACTGAAGCCTCTGCCTCAAAAATGGATGTCAAACTTCTGAGTTCCTCCGGCTCTATACTGTCCTGCCTGCAGGTCGGATACCATTTTCAACATGACAAATTCCCTTTAATATTGACGACCTGTTGTTAAGAGAGGTCGGTGGGGTTTGATACGCAGCATCTCCAATCTGAATGGAGCCATACACAGCCACTGGATTATGTACGAAGCTGTGCCTGATATTCAGTCACGTAGTGCTTGCTGATGTGCCACAGCACCTACAATCAGCCAATCAGTGGGGGTGCTGGAAGTACAAATCCCACTGATGTGATATTGATGAACTGTACCATGGGAAAGCCACTCGTATCAATGTCCCTGAACACCCTTGTACCATCTCGTGATTAGAAGTGTTTTTTTCCCAGTCCATGATAAATCGAGTATGCCATGAATATGGCATCTGAATGTTGTGTCCCCCACAGATCACAGTGAAGGATCTTATGCTGCTTCCATTGGTGTCTCATGGCTTCACAATTTGGATGGTGAGCTATTATTATGCAAAAAGCACACCAGCCCCCATTTATTTTAGTGATTTGTAGACATTCCTGGACCTCCGCTGCTATCATTGTGCCATAAATGTTTGTCATGAGGAAAACTTTTTATGCTCATAAACACATTGGTCATTAAGGATATGTTCAGACTATCAGTAAATGCTGCGGATTGGACGCTGCGTACTTGTGCAGCATCCAGCCTGCAACGCCCAGCTGTTACAGCATAGTGGATGAGTGGATGGGATTTCAAGAAAGCCCATCTCCACTATACGTGCACAGACGCCCGCGGACTCTAACATGCAGCGCGTCTCTCCAGACCGCAGCATATCTATTGGACGCGGTGATTCTGCACGGTTCAGTGAACACCTGCGGATTTACCTGCATTCATTAGATGGCAGAGCTTTGGACGCAGCGAACATACACCTCAACTAAAGCACTGCCACTTCCTGATCGTCTGCACATACACAAAGACGTTTTCTCCTTATGTATTGTATATGGTGACGTTATTCATATTTCTATGTACCTGTCTTCATGTAAAATGCTGTGTTGCAATTTGTATTAAAGGTAAGGTACCGCGTTTGTAGATCATTAATAAAAAACTGTAATGTAGCATAACATGCTGCTATAACCAAGTTTTAAATGCATGTGAAACAGATTTTGTGTGTTATATGTGTTTAAAGAAGGAACTGGGGGCTGACATCTTGGTTTTGCAGCAGTAGCAGGGCACTAACAGTGTCATTTTACAGCACCCCATGGACATAGGAGATAATAGACCGGCGAGGACCCTATCTATAACATTGGAGAGGTGTTAGCAGTGAGCTGGGCACGCCTCTGTGGGCTGCACAACTCACTGCTGTAGGTGTGACTAGCAGCCATTTTATTATAGCCCAGTGCTCTCTGCCCAGCTCCACTTACTCTCTATCACAGGAGCTCCATTCACTCCATTAAGCTGCATTCCCAGCCTGCAGAGAGAGCTGACACCTGACACCTCTCAGCCATACAATGTATCTCTCCCCTCCCTCCACAATGCCGGCCATTCACTGCAGACCTGGAGCTCCTTCTTATCTTACTGAGGGATGAGTCACAGACAGCTCTGCACAGACAATGCTGCTCCATACACACCACATAAACTAACTGTGCTTCTGATGCAGTAACTGCTGGTGATAGCAGATCACAGGGCAGTCACACACAAAATGGCTCTGCCCTGTGATGCTGCTCTTCATTCTGCCCCAGGGATATTAGACCACCCAAAAGGGGAGGGAAATGCTGATGTCAGCAGTTACTGCCCAGATTTTCCAGCTAACAGTAAAGCTGGTAAGTCTTACTATAGCTGCTTGAGGTCTAAAACGGAAAATGCTCCCCCTAGTGGTCAATATATATATTTGTAAGAAAATATATAATATTTTTCATATAGAAATGTTTGCAAGCAGTGCAAACATTGCATTAGTACATTTTATTTACTATTTTAAGCTTAATTTCACACAAAAACAAACTACAAGAAAACTGGTGGCACCTTCCCTTTAAGCAGCACCTCGGGGACAGCTGGATTTATGAGACAGTTGTCCCATGAAGCTGTTCAGAGTTCCTCTTCTGAATTCTTCAGTAAGGATGGTTTCACATACAGCAGTTTGGTGAAAAAATACATTTTTTTGCAATGTTTTCATAAAAGATTTTTGTGATTACAAAAAGTTGCAACTACAAAATTAAGGCTGGAGTAACACTAGTGTATAAAAAAATCAGTCCGATGTTGATGCAGAAAAATAAGACGAGTGTTGTGCTATAACAATGTGATATTTCTCAACTAGCTCCATATGACATGCATATGCAATGCATTACCATCATCTTTTACATACTGTAATTCTCTATGTAATTTAAAGGGAATCTGTCACACTCTGGGATGTATATGACCTATTAATGTGTACATACAGGTAATTGAAGTGTTACACTACTCCTACCTGTATCAGTGCAAAAACACCCAGACTCATATTGGTCAGTATGCCAAGCAATGAATGCCTAGCTACTTACATACCGCTCCATGATAATGCTATTCAAAGAGGAGAAACATTGGAGTTTTTTTTCAAAATTTCTGTAACAACCTTTATTGAAACAGACCATCAAACATATATTAACGAACAAGATTTAAAAGATGTGATGAAAAAGGACACTAACACTGGCCGCACTCAGTGCTAAATGTAATACTAAAGGGCTTCAATCAACATGATATTTTAAGGACCCCATCACCTACAATGTCCATCCACCTGCTCCCAAAGGTTAATGGAGGGAGGACATTAATCAATATAGCTCAGTGGCTGTTGTAGAATTTTCTCTGGGGATTCCTCTCCCATACTGCCCCCTTAATATATATGGTCACAAAAATCTACCTATGTTAAGTTGAATAAAAGGGTCATCTTACCCAGACTGAGGCACACCGCCGGATGCTCCCCTTTTATTCAACATAACATTGGTTGATTTTTGTGACCATATATATTAAGGGGGCAGTATGGGAGAGGAATCCCCAGAGAAGATTCTACAACAGCCACTGAGCTATATTGATTAATGTCCTCCCTCCATTAACCTTTGGGAGCAGGTGGATGGACATTGTAGGTGATGGGGTCCTTAAAATATCATGTTGATTGAAGCCCTTTAGTATTACATTTAGCACTGAGTGCGGCCAGTGTTGGTGTCCTTTTTAATCACATCTTTTAAATCTTGTTTGTTAATATATGTTTGATGGTCTGTTTCAATGAAGGTTGTTATAGAAATTTTACCAAAAACCCCAATGTTTCTCCTTTTTGAAAATACTCCTACCTGTATGCCTCATATTAATGGTCTTGTTGCTGAGAATTCTTATATTCTTTCTTTATGTTAATGTTTTCTTCCAGGCTCCGGGGCGTGCGGTGCCTGGAAGAAATCCCTGCCTCCTGTTTTCATCACAATACTAAGCCCCACCCATGCGCGTCAGTTATGGCCCCGGAATCCCGGGCCTGCACTCCCTCAGAGATCCAGATCTAATCCTCCCATCTGTGAGCACTGTATTCAGGGATCTTCTGCTGCGCTGCGAGTCACTGTGACCTCCGGTGTGCATGCTGATAAAGTGCTCTCCTCACTCCCTGCCTGCATAGTCATCGCTAGGAACCATGTGTGCATAGCGATGATTATGCAGGGAGGAAGTTGGGAGAGCACTTTATCGGCGCGCACACCGGAGGTCACTGGAGCGGAAGTCGCCTGCACAGAAGAGATCTGTAAACGCATCGCCCGTAGAAGGGAGGATGAGGTATTTCTGAGGGAGTGCAGGGCGCAGGATTTCAAGTATTAAAATGAAGACAGGAGGCAGGGATTTCGTCAAGGCACCGCACGCCCCGGAGCCTAGAAGAAATCATTAGCATAAAGACAGAATATAACATTTCTCAGCAACAAGACCATTAACATGAGGTATACAGGTAAGACTAGCTTAACATTTCCATTACCTGTGTGCTCATAATAATAGGTCATATATGTCCCGGGGGTGACTGATTTCCTTTAAAGCTAGTTTTCTAACTAATAAAGCAACCTTATATACAGATATAGATGGAAAGAGACAGAGAGCTATAGATAGCCGTAAGATATTTAATATGCTCTATGGTACTTATCTGGCAGCTTTTTAGGAATAAATGTAAAAAAAAAAAAAAAATGTTGAGTGCCAATAGCCATGAAGCTTCCCAGCCTATTACTATCTGCCCCCAGCTTTTTACTTAGCATTTACTGGTTATTAAAAAGTGAGGACCCTAAAAAATTGATGTGGGTCCTCACCTATTTTTAATAACCAGCAAAGGCTAAGCAGACAGCTGTGGGCTGACATTATGTTGGAAAGTTCCATGGACATAGGCCCCATTTTTACCTAATATGATCAGCCTTCAGCTGCCCCACAAATGGTGCATTCATTAGATGTGCCAATCCTGGCGCTTAGCCTCGGATTTTCTCGATTGCCCTGGTGAGTTGGCAATCTGGGTAATGGTTTTGGAGTTTGTCAGCTGAGTAATGTCTTCATTCATCAACCCCAGAGGTTAGTAATGGAGAGGTGTCTATAAGACACCCCCATTGCTAACCCCTTAGTCAAAAGACAGAAACACAGACACACACACAAAAGTCCTTTATTTATAAAAAGCACTTCCCAACAATTTCCTGCTTTTACCCATTTGTTACCAAAAAAAGTAATCCCAGGGTCCGCTGTAATCGATTTGGAGGTCCCATGACAATCCCCATTTCTTCGTTCAGTGTATGGAGCCCTGTTCAGAGAACGATGCTCCATACACTGGAATAGCATCCGCTGCTGGGTCTCCCGCTTCGCAGTGCGACAACTCAGCCCACAGCTGTCTGCTTAGTCTTTGCTGGTTATTAACCCCTTTCTGCCATTAGACGTACTATTCCATCCATGTTACCCGGGCCCTAATTCCCAGGGACAGAATAGTACGTCTAACGCGATCAGCCGTTCTCACGGGGGGAGTGCGGCCGGGTGTCACCTGACTATCACAGCTGACATCTGGCACTATGGTCATGTCCTCCCTGCAGGCCCCGGATCCAAGATGGCCGCAGGACTCCTTCCAGGTCCTACAGGGAGGTGGCTTGCAAGCGCCTGCTCAGAGCAGTGCCTGTCAGATCGCTGATCTGACACAGTACATAGCAAAGTGTCAGATCAGCGATCTGACACTAAAACATGATGTCCCACACTGGGACAAAGCAAAAAAGTAAAAAAAAAAAATACTAAGTAAATAATAAAAAGAAATATATATATATATATATATATATATATATATATATATATATTGTTCCAATAAATACATTTCTTTATGTAAATTAAAAAAATAAATAAATAAAAGTACACATATTTAGTATCGCCGCATCCGCAACGACCCGACCTATAAAACTGTCCCACTAGTTAACCCCTTCAGTGAACACCGTAAAAAAAAAAAAAACTAGGCAAAAAACAATGCTTTATCATCATACTGCCGAACAAAAGTGGAATAACACGCGATCAAAAAGACAAATATAAATAATCATTGTACCGCAGAAAAAAGTCATCTTGTCCCGCAAAAAACGAGCCACCATACAGCGTCATCAGCGAAAAAGTAAAAAAGTTATAGCCCTCAGAATAAAGCGATGCAAAAATAATTATTTTTTTTATATAAAATAGTTTTTATTGTATAAAAGCGCAAAAGCATAAAGAAATTATATAAATGAGATATCGCTGTAATCATACTAACCCGAAGAATAAAACTGCTTTATCCATTTTACCAAACGCGGAATGGTATAAATGCCTCCCCCAGAAGAATTTCACGAATTGCTGGGTTTTGTTCATTCTGCCTAACAGAAATCGGAATAAAAAGCGATCAAAAAATGTCATGTGCAAGAAAATGATACCAATAAAAATAAAAACGTCAACTCATCCCGCAAAAAACAAGACCTCACATGACTCTGTGGACCAAAATATGGAAAAATTAACGTGCTCAGAATGTGGTAATGCAAAAAATATTTTTTGCAATAAAAAGCGTCTTTTAATGTGTGACAGCTGCCAAACATAAAATAAAAGGAAAAAGAAATCCAGCTTCCAAAAATATCAAAATTTATTGAAGATAAAATCCAAAGTCCAATGACATGGTTCACAGGAGAATGAGTAGCAGCAGGCTTGCCTGCTGCTACTCATTCTCCTGTGAACCATGTCATTGGACTTTGGATTTTATCTTCAATAAATTTTGATATTTTTGGAAGCTGGATTTCTTTTTCCTTTTATCTTATCGTTCCACGTGATGACTGCACGGTATCCGGGCTTCCCCACAACAAATGCCTAATAGGTGAGCTGGTTTTCACTATTTTTCCTTGCCAAACATAAAAACCCGCTATAAAAACCCGCTATGAATAGTAAATCAAACCCCCCATTATCACCTTTTAGTTAGGGAAAAATAATAAACTAAAAAAATGTATTTATTTTCATTTTCCCGTTAGGGTTGGGGCTAAAGTTAGGGTTGGGGTCAAAGTTAGGGTTGGGGCTAAGGTTAGGATTGGGGCTAGAGTTGGGGTTAGGGTTTGGATTACGTTTACGGTTGGGTTAGCGGTGTGTCAGGGTTAGGGGTATGGTTAAGGGTGTGTTGGGGTTGGGATTAGGGTTAGGGGTGTGTTGGGGTTAGGGGTGTGGTTAGGGTTGGGATTAGGCTTAGGGGTGTGTTGGAGTTAGGAATGGAGTTAGAATTGGGAGGTTTCCACTGTTTAGGCACACCAGGGGCTCTGCAAACGCAACATGACGTCCGATCTCAATCCATACAATTCTGCGTTGAAAAAGTAAAACTGTGCTCCTTCCCTTCCGAGCTCTGCCGTGCGCCCAAACAATGGTTCCCCCCCACATATGGGGTATCAGCGTACTCAGGACAAATTGGACAATAACTTTTGGGGTCCAATTTCTCCTGTTACCAAAGGGAAAATACAAAACTGGGGGGCAAAAAAAACATTTTTGTGGAAAAAAAAGATTGTTTATTTTCACAGCTCTGCGTTATAAACTTTAGTGAAACACTTGGGGGTTCAAAGTGATCACCACAATCTAGATAAGTTCCTTGGGGGGTCTAGTTTCCAATATGGGGTCACTTGTGGGGGGTTTCTACTGTTTAGGTACATCAGGGGCTCTGCAAACGCAACGTGACGCCCGCAGACCATTCCATCAAAGTCTGCATTCCAAAACGCCACTTCTTCCCTTCCGAGCTCTGCCATGCGCCCAAACAGTAGTTTTCTCCCACATATGGGATATCAGCGTACTCAGGACAAATTGCACAACAACTTTTGGGGTCCATATTTGTCCAGATACCCTTGGGAAAATACAAAATTGGCAGCTAAAAGATCATTTTTGTGGAAAAAAAAAGGATTTTTTAATTTTCACAGCTCTACATTATAAACTTCTGTGAAGCACTTGGGGGTTCAAAGTGCTCACCACACATCTAGATAAGTTCCTTAGGGGGTCTACTTTCCAAAATGGTGTCACTTTTTGGGGGTTTCCACTGTTTAGGCACATCAGGGGCTCTCCAAACGTGACATGGCGTCCGATCTCAATTCCAGCTAATTTTGCATTGAAAAGTCAAATGGCGCTCCTTCCCTTCCGAGCTCTGCCATGCGCCCAAACAGTGGTTTACCCCCACATATGGGGTATCGGCATACTCAGGACAAATTGTACAACAACTTTTGGGGTCCAATTTCTCCTGTTAGCCTTGGTAAAATAAAACAAATTGGATCAGAAGTAATTTTTCCGTGAAAAAAAGTTAAATGTTAATTTTTTTTTAAAAAAAACATTCCAAAAATTCCTGTGAAACAACTGAAGGGTTAATAAACTTCTTGAATGTGGTTTTGAGCACCTTGAGGGGTGCAGTTTTTAGAATGGTGTCACACTTGGGTATTTTCTATCATACAGACCCCTTAAAGTGACTTCAAATGTGATGTGGTCCCTAAAAAAAAAAAATGGTGCTGTATAAATGAGAAATTGCTGGTCAACTTTTAACTCTTATAACTCCCTAACAAAAAAAAATTTTGGTTCCAAAATTGTGCTGATGTAAAGTAGACATGTGGGAAATGTTACTTATTAAGTATTTTGTGTGACATATGTCTGTGATTTAAGGGCATGAAAATTGCGAAATTTTCGCCAAATTTCCGTTTGTTTCACAAATAAACTCAAGTAATGTCAAGAAAATTTTACCACTAGCATGAAGTACAATATGTCACGAGAAAACAGTGTCAGAATCACCGGGATCCGTTGAAGCGTTCCAGAGTTAAAACCTCATAAAGGGACAGTGGTCAGAATTGTAAAACTTGGCCCTGTCATTAACATGCAAACCACCATTGGGGGTAAAGGGGTTAAAATAAGGGGGATCCCATGTCTTTTTTTAGGGTCCCCCTTTTTAATAACCAGTAAAGGCTAAGCAGACAGCTGGGAGCCAATATTAATAGGTTATATAGGTCCATGGATATTGGCACCTTCACCGCATAGAAAGACCAGCAGCTGTCTGCTTTCCCTTAGCTTGTTAATAAAAATAAGGAGGACCTCAACTCCATTCTTTAATTCATTAATTTATTTATTAGCTAAATGGTAGTACAGAAAACTGTGCACGTAAAGCACTGATTCATGGGTGGACAATACCGCCTGTGCAACCGCACAGGGGCCCAGAGCGGGAGTGGGCCCCCAACGGGCATACAAAGCAATGAATGTGAATGACAGTCGGCGGTAGTATTACTGCTAAATGGAGAGGCAGGGGGGCCCGCTCTGCTGCACACATGTGATATGACAGTTAAACGGGCCCCCCTCCTCACCTGCTAGTATATATTATGCTGCTGTCCAGCCGGCTGTCACTGCTGTGGTCTGCGGTGAGGTGACTGGTAGCAGACACTGGAGAGGAGGGAGGGGGAGGGCCTCTCAGTACCAGTGAGTCACTGAAGTTTGCTTTGCTTGTGACTCACTGTTGCTGTGCAGGGGCAGTAGTTTGTGCACTCTTCCCAGAGCCTCAGTGATCCGCGGGACTGGGCCTTTACATTACACATGAAAATGGGGGGTGAGGGGAGTAATGAATTAATCACTGGACTAGGTAGGGGAAGGGCCAGCCCCCCTGGAATAAATGTATTAAAATGATCGATCCACTATATAGGGGGTGGATGGGGATAGAGATCTACATAGCGCCTGGTACATGTTTAAGGTTATATAGAGTGCACAGTGACATTTGTGCATGGTTACCTCTCAGTCAATCACACACTACCTTACAAGCACATCTGTGATTGGCTGACAAGTGTCTTCTGTGCAGATATGACATCAATTGCATGACTGCTTTGTGTTATATTCAGTTGTTAAGTATGGAACTTAAATTTATTATTTAGAGATGATAGTTGTGTTCTAAACTGGTAAATATTACAACCTATATGTTTACATAACTTTGTTGCGCTATGGAGGGGGGGGGGGCCGGGAAGATTTCTTGCACAGGGGCCCTCTGCAGTCTGTGTCCGCCCCTGACATTTCTATATATCTGTTGTATCTACTCTATTCTGGCTGTGAATTTACTGGCTGATGAAAAGTGTTTCCTTTGACATCTGTGCATAAAAATCTGACTGCATACGCATGGTCCATGTGCTGTGCATTTTTTTTTCCTCATACCCATTGACTTGCATTGGCGAGTGATATCCTATTCTCGTATCCATTTTTTTTCCGCTCAGTCCGATCGGGACTGAGAAAAAACTTGCAAATGAGTACTGACTCACTTAATAATATTGGTCCGAGTGCAATGTGTTGTTTTCTCGCATTGCACTTGTCCGATTTGTATGCTCGTGTGAGTGAGCCCTAAGGATAAGTCATTGCGAAGCTATTTAGTGCACCCACCCACTGTGTTTTTGTAGTAAATATTGTGAGGCAGTGACCTCTGTTACAGCTCGGGGGTGCTGCTTGGGCTCCCCAGAATGCGCACGGTGGCGTAGCGAGGCCATGAGGGGGTATTGCAGTCACAGGTGTAGCTGCGATTGCAATGGTGAAGCAGTGACCGATGTCACAGTATGGGGTCGCTGTGTGTTCTCCCCAGGTTGTGCGTGTAGACGTATGAAGTCCATAGGTGTGCATGGCAGTCACGGGTATAGCGGTGACTGCAATGCAGTTTAATAATAATAAAAATAAGTTTTAGCCTTGGACATGTTAGTGTCCAAGACAGATTTAGGGAAAACATGCTCTGGGTTTTGTGTTGTGAAACTGACTGCAGTATGTTACTGGTGCAGTCCGTTTCATTTCTGGTCCCTGTTTTCCATGTGGCAGGAAGGCATAGGTTTGTTTGTTAAAAACCCTGCAGTAAAGGGTATGGGTGTGTCAGGGTCAGAGTCAGTGTCCCACTGGTGTTTGGAGCCGGACAGAGCAAGAGGCTCTACGGAGCTTTGTCGGTGTGCGGTAACACAGGACAGAGCTGAGCCAAGCAGCCAGGGGAGCTGAGGCACCTGGCATCCATAGCTAACAAATCGCTGCCGCCACCCACGGGAACTGGTCAGAGGAGGACCAGCATGTTTAGTGGCTGAAAACCAATGGAGTTGTGAATACAAGCTGTGTGAGTAAAGAGACTGTGATACAGTGGTGCAGGACACCCACGGGAACTAGTCTGAGGAGGACTGGCGTGTGTAGTGTCTGCAACACATGAACCTGTGTGTATAAGAGAATTGTTCACGACCTGCAGTCGCCCCACGGAAACTGGGCAAAGAGAAGTCCGGCTTGTGTAGGGACTGTGACTTATAAGATGCCGTGTATTATATAATGCAATGTTTATGTGAAGTAAACATTAATTCTATGCACTTGTGAGGAATGGACTGTGTGAAGTAACACATTAAAGGAATGTTTTGTGTTTGAACTTTGTGGGTCACTGCCTCCTCACTGCGTATGTGTGCTACTGCAGCACTGCAATATTCTTAGCGTTGCTATATTTAAGATTATAAAACTGCCATATGCCACCACCAGAGGAAAAACATACCATATGTAGTAACTGATAATGTGCACACTCCTTCTGTATATGAATACCTGGGAGTTTTACCTGTGATCCCTTAGGTCTAGTCTTGCGGGCCACAATACAGTGTACATTGTACTGATAATGTATAGGCCCACTTGTAGATTGTAATTGTACACCCATCCAGAATTCACACATCCATGTTTCAAACGGGCAGTGCAGGGTTACAGCACATAAATGGCATCAGTGTGCTGTCCATTCACATCAGACACATGCATTGTAATGTGTTAGTTTGGTCCGCAATGTATCCAGGTGCTATCGGTTATAAAAACATATAGGATATGTATGATAGAAATGATGAGGCCAAAATTATGACTCGCGGCTATCACACTATTTGAATTGCAGTATACTTGTAGCTTCCGCTATTAGGTTAGTTTTACACCCTTAGTGGTGGACCTACACTATCATATGCCAGTCATGTTGGCATGGGCAGGCTTCATAACTACGAGTTGAAGAGCTTTTATGGTTCCAGAAAATCCTTCATCCCCGGCTTGCAGTCTATGTAAGAAAAACAAAAACTGTTCTTTCCTTAACTGCCCTTGGTCCAGCGCTGAGTCTCTGCCGCTGCTCCCCGTGTCTGTGGTTGCCTGCAGTACTGCTGTGATCAGAGAATAATGGACATTTGGAGCAGCGGCGTATACTAAACCCAGGGAGAATGAGTGAAGCAGAATCTGTGTGTTTTGTTATACAAACTGCAGCCAGGTGACAGGGTTTTCTAAAACTGTGAAGCCCCTTTAGTGGTTAAAGCTCAACATTTGATAAAAGTTAGTTATAAGTATTGCTTTTTTTTGTATTCTGTTCGTGATTGTTTTGCAGTATCAGGTGTATAAACTATGATCTTGTAGTTAGATTTTTAATTCTCCCCTGGTGTTCGGTTTCAGAAGGAAACCTGATATGCTTGTGCTAAAGGTAGAGGCATACGTTTCCCAAGTGTGACTACCTCTGTGCCCTAAATACAATGCCATATGGGCCTTCGTGGCAAAGCGTCTCTTTTTATCTGTAAACCCCCTACTTTTCTATATACACCATGCTCATGGTAACTGTGACGAGCAGTATGTACTAGATTCCTAGTCATAGCTTTCCTTTCTAGATCTCTAGTAATAGTAGCTCTTTCAGGCCAGAAGTGCTTGCTCCATCTTTCACAGAAAGGAAAAGAGCTGAAGTACAAAAGACCTGACCTAACAAGAGAGCCAAACAATTACACAAGATTAACCTAAAGTTTTGGCACCATCAGCTGGTAAAAAAGGCTGGGAACTGGGATTTTGCCCTCCTAGGATGGTAACTTGGCCCACAGTACCAGCTGTGAGAACATGCAGACATGCTAGTAAACATGCTGATGCTTTGGACACCTCTGCGCTCCATGTGTTCTGATCTCTATGCTGATTGGTGATTTTGCTCGGCTGGTGGGCAGCAAAAATGTAAACTGTGGGATGCGGTAGTCATTCTCCATTGTGTCTGACACATTGAGAAAGCTTCAACTGAGGGGACTTTTTATAATGAACTCTGAAACAAAGGCTTTCCTTCTTTCAGGTTCCTGGAAGGATGTGTGCAGTGTCTGACACCACAGGCTTCCTACCAATAATGCAAGAAATGGTGAAACAATCCCATCTTCACCTATACTGCCTACACAATGAGGGGCAATAGCGGGATTCCTAAATTTCACTTGTCCAGTAATCATCAGGTAGAACAGATCCAGCAGAAATCCATTGACAAAAAAGTTGCGGACACAACTTTTTTTTTGTCAGTTTAAAAATAATTCAATTCAACAGCGTACCGGTAATTTTTTTAAAGTGAAACTGTCAACAGTTTTGGCCGATAGAAGATACGGCCATCACCTTTCAGGGCTGATGTATGGTATTCTATAATGCTGTATATAAGGCCCCAACCCGACCTGCAAGAGAAGAAAAATAAGTTTTATTACCCTCACCCACGGGGCGGTCCGGTCTGATGGGTGTCACTTGTCTTGGTCCGCCGCCTCCCATCTTATGATCGCCACCCTCCTGCTTGCTTTTTGTGGATGGTGCAAACCTGCATCATCCACACAGTCTCCCCGGCATCGCGCTCCTGAGCAGGCGTACTTCTCTGCCCTGACTAGGGCAGAGTAAGGTGCCGCAGTGTGCAGGCATCGGGGTTCTTTGACCTTTCCTGGCACCTGTGCACTGCAGTCCTTTGCTCTGCTCTCAACAGGGCAGAGAAGTACGCCTGCGCAGGAGCGCGATGCCAGGGAGCCTGTGTAGATGATGCAGGTTTGCGTCATCCACAAGAAGTAAGCAGGAGGGTGGCGATCATAAGAAGATGGGAGGAGCCGGACCAAGACCAGTGACACCCCTAGGACCGGACCACCCCGCAGCTGAATATAATAAGCTTTTTTTTTTTTTTTCTCCAGTTCTTCCAGGTTGGGTTGGGTGCAGATATACAGCATTATAGAATGCTGAATATCAGCCCTGAAAGGTGATGGCTGCAATTTATATTGGCCAAAACTGCTGACAGGTTCCCTTTAAGGCTACTTTCACACATCAGTCTTTTGCCGTCAGGCAGGATCCGGCGAATTTTTTTAAAAAACGGTTCCATTGCAAATTGTGAAAAACGGATGCAACTGATCCTTTTTTTTTTTTTTTTTTTTTTTTTTAAATTAACCCAGGAATAGAGTTTCGACTTCCTGTTGCGGGGGAAAGGGGAGGAGAGAGAGAGAGAGGTAAAAAAAAAATAATGTGCATGATTTGTAAGGAGAATGCATGAAAAACCGGATTTGGAGGCCGGATTCATCATTTCACATCTCAGTTTCATAAGTTTTTTTGCCGGACAGAAAAAACGTTCCTCTGTATGTTTTTTCCGTCCGCCGGAAACAGCTTTTTTGACGGATCCGGCAAAAAACGGATGAAATGTGAGGCCATCAGGCGCAATCCTGTGCTAATACAACTCTATGAGAAAAAAACTGATCTGTTTTTTTCAAAACTCGCCGGATTGTGCCTGACGGCAAAAACCTGATGTGTGAAAGTAGCCTAACATTGCAGTCTATGGAAAGCTGATCCTTTTAAATGACCATCATTTTTTCTTTTATAGGAAAGGGATCAGTTTTTTGCTTAATGGATCTGTTTCAAATGGAAAAAAAACTGATGGCTAATTAAAAGGATCAGCTTTCCATAGACTGCAATGTTAAGAAAACAGATCCAGTTGAAATTAGTTTTGTTTTTTGTTTGTTTGTTTTTTGTTTGTATTTTAGCTGGACAAAAAAGTTGTATGCTTAACTTTTTGTTACCTGATTGCTGCTGGATCTGTTTTAACCCCTTAACTCCCAGGTCGTTTTCTGTTTTTGCGTTTTCATTTTTTGCTCCCCTTCTTCCCAGAGCTATAACTTTTTTATTTTTCTGTCAATATGGCCATGTGAGGGCTTGTTTTTTGCGGGACAACTTGTGCTTTTGAGCAACACCATTGGTTTAACTGACCTTCATGTCTTACACTATTTATGGACGGTCATTTTCCTTTACGTAATTGAGTGGTTCTTGTAGTATTCTGGCATACATATAGGGGAGTATGGCCCAGCATTGTATGGCACCGTGTACCAACACTACCTCTGGAAAAGGCACCTGATGTTTCCAAACTCTTTCCGAGGGCTTGTTAGTTCACAAATTAACTTTTGACAAGGCATACCGGATTAATTAAAAGCCATTCCAGGTGACTACCTGATGGAGCTGCCTGAGAGAATGCCAAGGGTGTATAAAGCTGTCATCAGAGGAATCTAAGGTTTGACAAATATTCTGATTTTTTCACATATGTTTCTTTCCACCTAGTTTCCCTATGTGTTCTCTTGTGATTTTGCAGCGTTAAGTCTGAATCTACAATGTGCACATTCCAAAAAGAACAAGGAAAGCCATTGTATGAACAGGTGTGTACAAATTTCTGACCGATTACATACATATATGTGTGTGTGTATACATACTGCGTGTGCACACACACGCAAACATACATACTGAGGAAAATAAGTATTTGATACACTGCCGAATTTGCACGTTTTCCCACCAACACAGAATGGAGAGCTCTGTAATATTTATCATAGGTACACTTCAACTGTGAGAGACAGAATCTAAAAATAAAAACTAGAAAATCACATTGTTTGATTTTTACATAATTAAATATTTTATTTCATGAAAATAAGTATTTGATCACCTACCAACCAGCAAGAATTCTGTTTCTTACTGACCTGTTAATTTCTCTTTAAAGGGAACCTGTCACCCCCCAAAATGGAAGGTGAGCTAAGCCCACCGGCATCAGGGGCTTATCTACAGCATTCTGTAATGCTGTAGATAAGCCCCCGATGTAACCTGAAAGATGAGAAAAAGAGGTTAGATTATACTCACTCAGGGGCAGTCCCGCGAAGGGCGTCACGGTCCGGTTCGGGGCCTCCTATCTTCTTACGATCAAGTCCTCTTCTTGTCTTTACGCTGCAGCTCCGGCGCAGGCAAGGTACTTTGTCTGGCCTGTCTGAGGGCAGAGCAAAGTACTGCAGTGCACAGGTGCCAGGAAAGGTCAGAGAGGCCCAGCTCCTGCGCACTGCAGTACTTTGCTCTGCCCTCAACAGGGCAGACAAAGTACGCCTGCGCCGGAGCCGCAGCGTGAAGACAAGAAAAGGACGTCATCCTATGAAGATGGGAGGCCACGGACCGGACCGCGACGCCCATTAGACCGGACCGCAGCAGGAACGCCCCTGGGTGAGTATAATCCAGATGGGTGGTGACCATGGTGGCCATTTTGAAGTCGGCCATTTTTTAATGCAACTTTATAAATGGGCCACCCAAATGTATCCATATAAATGGCCCACCCTGTACATGGGAGGACCTGGTCAATGACCTGAAGAGAGCTCGGACCACAGTCTCAAACATTACCGTAACACACTACATCATCATGGATTAAAATCCCACTGAGCACACAAGGTTTCCCTGCTCATGCCAGCATATATTCAGGCCCAAGAAAGCTATATGTAATATTTGCGCTAAGGACACCTATATGAAGCCATAAATAGTTAAAATGCTAGGACATGTCATAAGCAAGGTTCTTCGTTAAAGACTAGCATTAACAAGATGTGTTTACCTTAATATCAAGGAAAAGGAAAACTGTATCCAGTGCTGGCATGCGGAAAGGTCCTTCACTCATGCACTTAAAGGTTGGTATCTGAAGCCTTCTCTGAATCTCTGTTCCAAAAATATCCAATATGTTGCAGAGCAAATGGTGGTATAGGAGACGCTGTCCCAGCCGGTGACTAGCGTACTCCCCCAGAGCTTGGTGACTGCCGTGAACTAACCACTTCTGGGACGATTGGGAGTGATCTCGTCCATATATTTGCTGCTTATTCACCTGGAGCAACTAAGCAGCGCCGTATGGTTCATTTTTAGACATATATTCAGGCCCATTTGAAGTTTGCCAATGACCATCTGGATGATCCAGAGGAGGCACGGGAGGTCATGTGGTCAGATGAGACCAAAATAGAACTTTTTGGCATCAAATCCACTCACTGTGTTTGAAGGAAGACGACTTATTACAACTCAAAAGAACACCATCCCAACTGTGAGGCATGGTGGGGAAACCTCATACTTTGGGGCTGCTTTTCGGTAAAGGTTACATGATGACTGCACCGTATTGAAGGGAGGATGGATGGGTTATGTATTGCAAGAATTTGGCCAACAACCTCCTTCCCTCAGTAAGAGCATTGAAGATGGGTCATGATTAGGTCTTGCAGCTTGAAAGTGACCCAAAACACACAGCCAGGAGGGCAACTAAGGAGTGGTTCCAGTAAGAAGTATTTCAAGGTCCTGCAGTGATCTAGCCAGTCTCCAGACCTGAACCCGATAGAAAATCTTTTGAAGGAGCTGAAACTCAATGCATAGCGTCAGCCCCAATACTTGAAAGATCAGGAGAAGTTCTGTTAGGAAGAGTGGGCCCAAATCCCTGCTGCAATGTGTGCAAACTTGGTCAAGAACTACAGGAAATGTCTGACCTCTGTAATTGCAAACAAAGGTTTCTGTACCAAATATTCAGTTCTGTTTTTCTATTTTATAAAAAAATTATTTCATGCAATAAATTGCGAATTCATTATGTAAAAATCATACAATGTAATTTTTTTGGATTTTTTTAAATTCTGTTTCTCACAGTTGAAGTGTAACTACAATAAATTACAGACCTCCCCATTCTTTGTAGGTGGGAAAACTTGCAAAATCGGCAGTGTATCAAATAATTATTTTCCCCACTGTATGTATACATATCAATTAACAACAATTCCAGGACTCCTTTATGCGGACAATAGTTCTTAATGACGTTGGCTGTATGTTTGGGGTCATCTTGCTGCAGAATAAATTTAGAGCCAATCAAGACACTTTACTGATGTTATCGCGCAATGGATATCTATCTGCCTGCATTTCCTAGCATCGAGAACAACAATAAATTGTATGATTGCTAGCCAGACTCTCTCTTCCAACATCACTATTTGATGTCACAAATGCTCTCGTAGTTGGGGCATCTCATTCAGACTGTGACCCTTAGATGTGTGAACGCGGTCTTACTGAGGAGGCATGTGGCTGCTCCATTAGTTGTCCTACTGTGAGCCATATACTGTGTACGTATGGATATTTGTCAGTAGTAGTCTTACAATGAGAAATCTAATTAAATATTATAAAGAATTTTATTGAAATGCTACATTTGTTTCTGATTGAAGTCCCTGATTGTGCAGTTGTGAGGTCACGATAGAGGGGACGCTATTGCTTATTCTTGCAGTGTTCAATGTCATATTACCGCCTTACATTTGATTTTACCCTGAGGTTACTGGTGCACATTTATAGACTGGTATTGTTGGAAAAACTGGTCTTAGACTAAGGACACAGAATGGTATTTTTTGCCTCAATTTGCCATTCCACAGTTGATAAACAAAATCCAAACCTAATTCTCATTGAGTGTAGAAAATGTTGCACTTGAACCAATGTAAATTGCTGAATTAGATCTTAGACATTTTGTTTTTCTTCACTCTGATCCCAATGTCTGCATAATTCATAAAGACAAATTATGTTTAGCTACTTCTAAAGCAGTGTGAAGTATCAAAGATTGTGTGTGGTTAAAGGAACCTGTCAGCAGGTCGGCACCATTATACTGATTAAAATGATACCTTGGATGATGAAATCCGTCTTGTGGTTGTTTAATCTTTATTTTCAGATTTGAGTTAATGATCTGCTCGTGCCCTGGGGCGATCACCAATAGCTGCTATTGCGCAGGCATGAGCGGCGCCATCTTGGAGGAGGAATTTTTTTTTTTCTCTTGCAAGATGGTGCCGCCGGTGTATGCGTAATAGCAGTAATCGGATCACCTCTATATACACAGATAGCTGCTACTGCGCAGGTGCGGCGGGCACTATTTTCAAATGGATTTTATTTTTTCTTAACTATCAGGATAATCTCAACCGCATCTATTATTAACATAGTACACATGCAATTATGCTGCAGCACAGGTGCCACGGCCGGGGCCTACCTGCAGAAGGGTTCCCTCCCCCAAAAAAAAATATAATATTCATTATGTAAACTAGGGGGGAGGACGCTGAGGGATAAGTGACCTGTCAGAAGCCATACAGATGAATACCATATTAGGCCCTTCCTCCCTGAAGCACAAGAATCTCATTAACTGAAACCTGAAAATAAAGATTAAACAACAACCACAAGACGGATTTCATCAACCAAGGTATCATTTTAATCAGTATAACAGCGCCGACCTGACACTGTAGGGTCTTGTGCACAATCCTGCTTACTGGTGCCTTTAAAATATGGTCATTGTTGTGTATTATTAAAAGGAAGTGTATTATCAGCTTTATAGCCGATGTCATTGGTTCCAAAATCTTGCACATGTGTCACACTTGCTTATTGCATATCTAGTAATCCAAATCACACATGTACGTGGCCAGGAACCCATTTTGTTGCCAATAACGAACTGGTGGAACTGAAAAGACATTAGTCTAGGCCAAGGAGGGAGGTGATGGACAGGATTTTCTGGTGTAGGGCTGGGGTACATGCGGGATTGGGACCACCTTTGGAGCATTTTTCTTTCCGCTGCCAGAAAGGTAGGTTAGTACTCTAACCAGCACTGTAATTACTTTAGTGACCATTAGGTCACATTCAGTATTTGGTCAGTATTTTACACCAGTATTTGTAAGCCAAAACCAGGACTGGGTGATAAATACAGAAGTGGTGCATATGTTTCTATTATACTTTTCCTCTGATTATTCCTCTCCTGGTTTTGGCTTACAAATACTGATGTCAAATACTGACCAAATACTGAACTTGTGAACATGGCCTTAAGTTAGTGATGGACTCCTGTTGGGCAGGTATACCACTAATATATGGGGTATCTTACAGATGGCTAAAAGTTGGGGCATCCAGTAAATGGGGAGTTTACACTACCAATATGTAAATGAGGAAACCAAAGGCACAATATCAAGAGGGTCACTTTTGAGCCAATAATTAAGCAAAATCTTTTTAACACGCACAAAAATGTGACTATGATGGTTGTACACAACAGTGTTCCTCGATTATAAGCTAATTACCTTCTGTCAAGAATGGTTTGTGACCTATATAGTCTGCTCTATCTGAAAAATGTTTATAGATAAAAAGTATTCCACCTCTAAAAGGCACTAATAGTAAGCTACCAGGGTGTAGGTGTTTCCAAGTATTCCGGCCTTCTGCCAGCGGGAGATAATGCACAGCCGAGCAGAGTAAACACTGCATACCAGGTATCCCAGCCTGGCATTACTGGCAGCCCAAACACGTTGGTTGCTAAGGATTATTTCAGTCATGCTCCAAAGTATTAACAGGATTGTATAATATAAATATATCACTTTATAGAAAGACTTGAGTGCCAGAAATGTATAAATGCATAATGCTCTTCAACAGCACTTGTTCAATAATTGTACTGAAATATTACCTGGTATGTAAAAGCTGTGTGTCTACAATATACAGTTGTGCTTGGTTATATGATGGGCGTCATCCTCTGTTCCCACTCCTGCAAACATTTTTACCCCCTAATTCTCTATCAATATGTCTGTCATGAAGAAGTGTTTAAATTCCCTCTGGTTCCCAGGGTCGGTCCAATCCTCTGAGCCACCTCTTCTGGTAAAATAAGATACCAGCAGGAGGCAACTACGCAAATGGCGTACACAGTAAAAGCTGTTAAAATGTGTTCTGCATAATTCCCTACTCAAAAACCATGGCTGCCCATTAAAGAGAAACCTGTCACCCCCAAAATCGAAGGTGAGCTTATCCCTCTGGCCTCAGGGGCTTATCTACAGCATTCTGTAATGCTGTAGATAAGCCCCCGATGTATTCTGAAAGATGAGAAAAAGAGGTTAGATTTTACTCACCTGGGCGGTCCGATCCAATGGGCGTTGCGGTCCGGGGCCTCCCATCTTCGTAGGATGACGTCCTCTTCTTGTCTTTACGCTCCGGCGCAGGCGTACTTTGTCTGCCCTGTTGAGGGCAGAGCACAGTACTGCAGTGCGCGGGAGCTGGGCCTCTCTGACCTTTCCGTGCGCCTGCGCACTGCAGTACTTTACTCTGCCCTCAACAGGGCAGACAAAGTACGCCTGCGCCGGAGCGTGAAGACAAGAAGAGGACGTCATCCTATGAAGATGGGAGGCCCCGGACCGCGACGCCCATCAGACCGCCAGCCCGCCCAGGTGAGTATAATCTAACCTCTTTTTCTCATCTTTCAGGATACATCCAGGGGATTATCTACAGCATTCCAGAATTCTGTAGATAAGCCCCTGATGCCGGTGGGCTTAGCTCAACTTCCATTTTGGGGGTGACAGGTTCCCTTTAAGTATAAAGAAGTCTAAGCCTAGGTTCACATTAAGCAGTTTGGTGCAGTTTAAACTGATTGTAGTCACAAGAAATTGATAGAAACATCATCGACAAACCTTCTGAAGTGTTTAATAAAAACATATAGCAACTCATCTGAGTCTGCTCATAAGGTTTCCTCCTTAGCTATATTCTTTATTCCTTGTGCTGGCACTGACCTTTGTATATCAGATACCACAGAAATGATAGATTACCTCAAATCTCCAGGACCACTGTAGTATAGCATTGAACTACTCCGCCTCAACCTAAGCCTCTGTCTGCATCCTGAATTGAACACATATAGCCAAGCAAGTGCCTCGCTCGTCTCATTTTTACTGAATCCTTAAAGAGGTTGTCCAGGACTCATCTGCAGGGTAGGTCTTCAATATAAGATCTTGGGGGTCCAACAGCCAACCCACCCCCAGTCAGCTGACACCTGCTATGGCAGAAGCCTGATATAAACTCTGCAGCTCTATATGTTGTTTTATGGTCGTTCCTGATTACTGCAGTATATTTTCAAATTTGATCCCACCAAACTCATATTAATGAACTACTCTGTGGTTAGGTTATGTATTCATGAGTCCCAGACATCCCCTTTAAAGGGAACTTGACAGCTGAGGCATTCTGCCAGACCCATAGACTTGAACCCATGTCCACTTGCGCTTGAAAGCAGCAGCGTTTCCCCTGATGAGTGTTACACCCCTATAACATTTCAAGCAGATCAATCGGGCAGTCAGTAGTCTTGAAGAAGTTCCCAAAGGTTCTGAGCACTTGTTGGCTGCTTTGCCTTCGCTCTGCAGTCCAGCTCATCCCAAACAATCTTTATTGGGTTGAGCACAGTTGACTATGGAGGCCATGTCATCTGATGCAGCACCCCATCTCTTATTTTTAGTCACATAGCCCTTACATACCGTGGAGATGTGTTTTGGGTCATTGTTTTGTTGCAGCAAAAATTATTGGTCTCCGAATTGTAACCTGAATGGCATGGCAAGTCAAATATATTCTGTGGCAGGCTGCATATGCTAAGGGTGTCATCGAAGTAAAAGGGGGTACTTTGAGGAATATAGGGTGATTTTCTTCTTCCCTCTGGTCACTTTAAATGTTGACAGCTATTTACTGACTACTATTTAACATGCTTTTAAATGTAACAACCACATCCCAAATTCTAAGAGGGTGTTCACACTTATGCGACCAAATGATTGTAGTTTCTTCTCTTTCCACCTGAAAAGACTTCAGTTTTGTTTTTCAGTTGAATTGCACAGGTTATAGGTTACGTTAAAGGTGGAAAATGTTCTGAAATTATTCTTCTTGGTATGATTTTTTTCTTTACATCACAGAAACATGGCATTTTTAGACTTTTTCTATCTCGTATATGTGTTACTTAGTGGTTTTGCCGCCTTCAGTCTGAATCTGCAGTATGCACATTCCAGTAAGAACAAGGAAAACCATTACATAAGCAGGCGAGTCCAAACTTCTGACCTGTACTGTATGTATACTTTATAACCTGAAATAACTGTTATAAATGTATTCATTGTTATATTACTAATTACGGCAGATCTCTTCCAATAAGCTGCCTTTCAGACACCGTTGGTCGTAGGTGTGCTACCGCTGAGACTCTCGTGCATGACAACGAACCTCTCAATAATGGAAAAGGACCGGTTCCTCGGACTTGGCAGAGAAATGACTAGGCTATGAGAGGACAAAGGGTTTCACTTTCTTGCCAAAGTTGCTAGGTTACAGTAAGCGATAGACAGGGAAAGATCCTTAGCAGAACACAGTTTGACACACACAATCCTGTATTTCATTATTCATACATACTTGCATGTTCAGGCTTATTGGCTTGTGAAAATCTCATTAAGCGTTCTTATCCTTTGTGGAAAAAACCTTGTTATGAGACCTCTGAATGCGAGAGGGTTCGCAATGAGTGGGTGATAACATATGGGCTATAGTGTATTGGTGAAACCTTAGATTAGCCGGTTTTGTGAGCGGAGGTGAGTAGATTATGAATATTTGATGCCGGTGACACACATGGTGCATTTTGCAATAAATCAATCATGTTTGTCTGACTACATCGTTATGTATTTTCATATACAAACTAGACTTTTTAGACACTACGCAAGTTGGTGATATAAAAAAGGACGTCTAAGTACCTTTTTTCCCTATAGACCATGTAATGGACATACTCTACCATTCACAGGTATCATCCATTTCACACGGAATAGGCTCATTGCTGTCAGGCTGCTCAGAGTGCTCTCTGCCTCCATGATCCCTGCTTTATCTTGCACATCTGCTCTCTCAGAACAACCAGAAGTATTCTAGTACATTTCTAAATTATATTGCCAGGCATTTTTATAGGTATTCTCTTTAGGGTTTTTGGGAAATGGATCTCCAACAACAGAGCATCTCATGAATGAGAATAGCTATATAGACTATTTTACCCTTCGCCACGACAGCACCCACTTTGAGAGAGGGACCCGCCCATAGGAACAGGAAACCTACAGAGATAAAAGGGCGGCCCCCCTCTCCTCCTCAGTTGGTTTCCTGTTCCTATCGGAACTCTCTGGATTACCTACAGACGGAGGTGGTTGGAGCGCCTCCACTTTTTCTTACCCGAGCCGGTACATCCGCCTGCGTGGTTCTCTCGGTGACAGCAGGGGCTGCGGCATCGGAAGCAGCGGCGGGGGAGCCACTGCATGCAGCCTCCCCCCTCGTCTGGGCACTATCCGGCAGGTTCCGGGCATGGAAGGCCCGGCCTATGGAGGGAGCCTGTGTGTACGGGGCGCCGATTCCAGAAAGCAGCGGCGCCGGCTCTGGCGCGCGGGTAAGTCTGCGCTGCTTCATTGAACCGGAAGTGTTAGTGCACTTCCGGTTCGCGGGGGGCGCGGCACGCTGCCTGGGACCGCGCGATTCAAAAGCGCCGGGGCACAGGGCTAGTTGCTCAATATGTCGTCCCCGGCAGATACTGAGCTTCCACTTGCTGTGGAACGTGATAGCGCTGACAAAAGTAGCGCTAAAAGCTTAAAGTCAGCGGCTAAACGGAGTGGTCATTCCATGGATGGATCTGACACTCACAGAAGTAAATCAAGAAGTACGGATGCAGTACTCAGACCCCACACAGTGTCTCCATCTCCTAATCCGGTATAATGATGAATATAATAGCTTCACTGGGTGAGTGTTATAATCCTTTTCCCATAAGCTGATCCCTTCCTTCTCTGATTTTCCCCTAGGCTAAAAGGACTAGTAAATCCAAGCATAAAGAATGTGCTCTATGCAGGCAGCCCTTACCTGACACATATTCTAAAAGGCTGTGTCAATCCTGTATCAGCCAGACCTTACAGGATGAGGCAGCTGTTACAGCCACAGATATTAGAGCCTTAATACGGCAAGAAATACAGTCCCTGGGGTCAGAATCCTTGAAAAAGCAGGGCACTAAGCACCTATCTCCAATCTCTAGCTCAGAGTCTGAAGAGGGCCTAATTCGATCCTCCAACACCTCAGGATCATCTCCTAGTTCCTCTGAGGATGAAGGTGGAGCGTGTTTTCCAGTTGAGAGCATTGACAACCTTATAAAATCTGTAAGGAACACTATGGGGTGTCCAGACACTAAGGGAGTTAAATCTGCACAGGACATTATGTTTGCAGGCCTGGGTCATAAAAAGAGGCGAGCTTTTCCTGTAGTTTCTGCCGTTAAAGACCTTGTAAAGAAGGAATGGGACAAACAGGGGAAGGGGTTTCTCCCATCCTCTTCTAAAAGACGCTACCCCTTCAGCGATGAGGAATTGGCAGTGTGGTCTAAAGTCCCGAAGGTGGATGCAGCGGTGGCGTCAACTTCGAAACCGGCATCTCTACCTGTGGAAGATGCAGGGATTCTATTAGATCCCTTAGACCGCAAAACAGAAGCTCTTCTAAAAAGGTCCTGGGAGACAAACACTGGAGCTTTTAAACCAGCCATATCAGGCACGTGTACAGCCAGGTCCCTATTAGTCTGGGTTGACCAGCTTGAACAACAGGTGAAAGGCAAGATCACAAGGGATAAGATTCTTCAATCCTTGCCTCTGATTAAAAGTGCCGCAGCATTTCTAGCTGACGCTTCAGCGGACTCCCTCCGTTTAGCAGCCAGGTCAGCAGGTCTGGTTAATGCAGCTCGTCGTGCCCTTTGGCTCAAAGGATGGAAGGGAGACGCACAATCAAAAACCAGATTATGTTCAATCCCATGCCAGGGTGAGTTCTTGTTTGGGAAGGTTCTGGATGACCTACTTAACAAGGCAGGAGAAAGAAGGAAGGGCTTTCCTAAACAGTTTCTTCCTTCTTATAGGAGAGCGTTTAGAAGACGGCCATTTAACAGGAGGAGGCCGTATGAGGCCCAAAAAGATCGGTGGGAAACAAAAGAAACCAGACCGAAAGGTGCCTTATATAGTAATCCCGAAACATCTAAGCGGGGGAGATACCATCAGTGATGACTACCCAGTAGGGGGCAGACTGAAATTCTTTTATCATCAATGGGAAAATATAACCTCAAATCAATGGATCCTTCAGCTAATAAAATCTGGATTAAGATTAGATTTCTTTAAATTACCACAAGACAACTTTGTAGTAACATCTCTAAAAGCGCCGGAACAACAGGAAGCGCTTCAGTTAGAAATTCTGAGCCTTTTGGCAAAGAATGTTCTCATCGAAGTACCAATAAACCAGGAAGGGAGGGGGTTTTATTCCTCTTTATTTTTGGTTCCAAAACCTGATGGTACTTTTCGTACTATAATTAATCTAAAAAGACTAAATGCCTTTTTGGTTGAACACACCTTTAAGATGGAATCTATAAGATCTACTATAAAACTCTTGTTCCCTAGGTGCTTTATGGCAGGTCTGGATTTGAAGGATGCGTACTATCATCTTCCAATTCATATAGAACACCAACAATATCTCAGAGTTGCAGTAGTTCTACAAGGCCGGATCCGGCACTTCCAATTTACGGCCATGCCATTCGGCCTATCTATGGCGCCTCGGATCTTCACGAAACTTATGCTAGAGGTGATGGCCTATCTACGTCATCAAGACACATTAATTGTACCCTATTTAGATGATTTCTTAATAATTGGTAATTCAGCATCTCAATGTGAAAAACGCTTGTCTAATACCGTTTCATCATTGCAGGCCTTAGGTTGGATTATAAACTTCAAAAAATCCAGACTTCTTCCAGAAACTCGTCAGTCCTTCCTAGGACTAGTCTTGGACTCTGTAAGTCAAAAATGTCTTTTACCAGAATCCAAAAAGTTAATCATAGTTTCAAAGGTCGCTACGGCAAGATCAAATCCTCGTATGTCCCTCAGAGAGGCCATGTCTCTCTTGGGCTCTCTCTCCTCCTGCATTCCTGCGGTTCAATGGGCCCAATACCATACCAGAACCCTACAACACCAGGTGCTTCATGCTCAGTCTCATTTCCAGGATCATCTAAATTCAAAAATCACCTTATCTGAAGACGTACTTCATTCACTTCGTTGGTGGTTAAATAAAGTCCATTTGTCCAGAGGAGTCTCATGGGCATTTAGGTCCCCTAAAATACTTACTACTGACGCAGGCCCAGAGGGGTGGGGAGCCCATCTGGGTCAAAATATAGCCCAGGGTTGCTGGACTCCTTTAGAGACTCAGCAGTCTTCCAACTGGAAGGAGTTAAATGCAGTATATTATGCTTTAAATTCTTTCCTTCCTCAGCTTCGAGGTTCTCATGTCAAGATCCGGTCGGACAATACAACTGTCGTCGTGTATTTAAATCGGCAAGGCGGAACGCGATCGGAAGGTCTCATGTGTTCAGCGGCAGACATCTTCGATCTAGCAGAACCCAATTTTCTATCTCTCACGGCGGTCCACATCAGAGGTATAGAGAACTCAAGGGCCGACTTTCTAAGTCGCCACACGCTCCGCCAGGGAGAATGGACCCTCAATCCTCGCATATTCAAAAACATAGTGGACATTTGGGGTCTTCCGCAGATAGATTTGTTTGCGACCAGGAGCAACAGGCAAGTACCAATGTTTGCATCCCTGAATGTGGCAGATCGTCCAGATCTAGTAGACTCGCTCCAGTATCCATGGAATTACGATCTAGCCTACGCCTTCCCACCAATGATGCTAATTCCTTTGGTGATCAAGAAAATAAGAGAAGAAAGATCGAAGGTGATTCTGATAGCTCCATTTTGGCCAAAGAGGCCTTGGTTCTCCTGTCTTCGAGCGATGTCAGTTTGCGATCCGTGGATTCTGCCAGTGACTACAGACCTACTCTTTCAGGGTCCATTCTACCATCCACAAGTAAAGGGCCTCCACCTCACGGCGTGGAACTTGAGAGGCAGATACTAACTTTAAGAGGGTTTTCTCAAGAACTAATCAATACATTACTGTTGAGCAGAAAAAAATCTACAACTCTAATCTATAGCAGAGTATGGAGAAAATTCCTCAACTTCTATACAAAACCCTTCTCTAAGGTTCCTATTAAACCAATCCTTGAATTTTTGCAGAAAGGTCGTGAGATGGGGTTATCAGTTAATACTCTGAGAGTTCAAGTGTCTGCCCTGGGAGCCCTCTATAGTGCTAACATTGCTAGTAATAGATGGGTAACTAGATTTATTAGGGCATGCGAGAGGTGTACACCGGTTCATGTTCCACGCCTGCCACCCTGGGACCTGAATCTAGTCCTAGACTCCTTATCTGGTCCTCCCTTTGAACCTTTATATTCTATCCCTCTTAAAAACATCACATACAAGGTAGCTTTACTGATAGCCTTAACTTCTGCCAGAAGAGTGGGTGACATCCAGGCCCTCTCTATAGACCCTCCATTCCTAATAACATATCAGGATAGGATAGTTCTCAAACCTGATCCTTCATACCTCCCTAAGGTAGCTACAAAATACCATAGAGCCCAAGAGATTTTTCTACCTTCCTTTTATGATAATCCAGCAAATTCAGAGGAGGAAAAACTACATATGCTTGATGTTAAAAGAGCAGTCCTGGGCTACATAGACAGAACCCGCTCTTGCAGACAGAGTAGGGCTCTGTTTGTGTCTTTTCAGGGTCATCGAAAAGGCCATGGAGTCACGAAAGCTACCTTGTCCCGGTGGATCAGAGAGGCTATCCATCTTGCATACTTGTCAAAAGGCGAAAGTCCTCCAGAGGGAGTAAAGGCGCATTCAGCTCGAGCCGTATCATCCTCGTGGGCGGAGAATAAAGACATTCCCATCGAGCTCATATGTAAGGCCGCAACCTGGTCGTCGCCTTCAACTTTCTATAGACACTATAGGCTTGATCTGTCTTCCGCTTCTGACTTGGCATTCGGGAGAGCCGTCCTTAGTACGGTAATCCCACCCAGGTGAAGGGTCTCTGAAAGTCTCTCAAAGTGGGTGCTGTCGTGGCGAAGGGTAAAAAGCCGGATTACTCACCGGTAATGCCCTTTTAATGAGCCACGACAGCACCCTGTCACTTCCCACCCTTGTAGATATGTATAGTTATTAATACAAAATATTCTCATGGGTGATTATAGATATAATAAAATGTACTAATAATTAAGAATGTATACTAATTTAACAATGGCGGTTCCTCTTGTACTCTGAAAAACAACTGAGGAGGAGAGGGGGGCCGCCCTTTTATCTCTGTAGGTTTCCTGTTCCTATGGGCGGGTCCCTCTCTCAAAGTGGGTGCTGTCGTGGCTCATTAAAAGGGCATTACCGGTGAGTAATCCGGCTTTTCCTAATATAAAGCTAGAACCACAATGGTTTTCCTGTGAAAAACATACACGCCTATCCATACTCATTGGTAAATTGGCCTAATATGCTAATAGGTTGACTGTGAGCCCTCGCGGGCAGGGTCCGCTCTCCTCCTGTACTTGTGTGCGCCTTGTTTTACTTATGTTTATTGTACTTGTCTACATTTGCCCCGTTCACATGTAAAGCACCATGGCATAATTGGCGCTATAAAAATGTATAATAATAAATAGCTTGTCAGATGCCCTCATCACCACTCCTCCGGTCCCTTCTGGTCATGGTTCTATTGACTGCAGCAATGACATATTATATACACATGTGGCCAGTCACTGGCCATAGATGGGACCACAGATGCCAGAGATCAGCTACATTGAACATGTGATTACTTGCCCCGGTATCCCAATCCATACCATAATACTAATAATACCGTCACTGCCTGCTCAGGCAGACAACAGAGCGGAATCCACATTACACATGGTCAGGATTCAGCTATCCACAGTCACACAGAGTGATTGTAGAAATGTAGCTAAAGCCTGGAAAACCTATTTAATTGACTTAATGCTAATCTAGTGTTTATTCACAGCATCCAGTCTGAACATGCAGAGCTATAGGTTTAAAGCATATGGAAAAGTCAATTAAAAAAAAAGCATCTGTCAGTGTCTGACAAATGCTACACTGAGTTTTGCCATAAATATTGCAGGCAATCAGGCTGTACCGAAGAAATGGATCTCTCCCAAAAAGCCAAGCTTCTGATCTTTCACCACCTTGAAGGGTTAACACGCCGAATTCACACTTCTGCATGTGATAGGACTGTGTCCTGTAGTGTGGGTGAATTGCTTACAGTGATGTGAAGGAATTCAGAGTTTTTGATATCCTCTTACCACTCCAGACAGCTTTTTTTTTTTCCCGATGCACGATAAAATGGAGAAGTGTGTCGTCAGCTGCAGGAGATTGGGTATAGCGATCATCTCAATAATAGTATGTGAGCGCTTATAACGTGTATGTTTCTTTAAAGCTGGAGGACAGACAGACATAACACTGAAATCTGCATGTGTATCACTTACTTGTTCTATCTTCAGATGGCAGCATACTAAATGTGACAGGTTCCCTTTTAGCTGTG
Source organism: Ranitomeya variabilis (assembly GCF_051348905.1). Classification (NCBI taxonomy): domain Eukaryota; kingdom Metazoa; phylum Chordata; class Amphibia; order Anura; family Dendrobatidae; genus Ranitomeya; species Ranitomeya variabilis. The sequence continues at coordinate 544,124,036 of NC_135234.1, forward strand.
CAAACAAGACAACCCATAGATGAAGGGTAACCTACTTCTCAGACACTTCTATACACCATTGTGAGGAGCTGCTAATGTTTGTCCCACTTTCTTCATTTGAATATATGGCGTTTAATAATATATGTCCTCTATAGCCGTTGCTTCAGTGAAACCGTGTAGCCAGCCTCAGCATCACCCTGTGGTATCTCATTCATTTTAGTTTCCTTTTTTTTAAAAAAAAAAAAAGTTACTTTTGGCAATAACTCTTAAATCGGCACTGAAAAAGCTGTACCTCCAACCTCCTTCCTGCTCATAGATTTCTATAGGAAGTGACTGTAACCTGATCCCTCACTGAACTAAAGACTTATCTTCACTAAAGACAGAATTAAGATGTGAATTTAGAGGAGTCTAAGGGTACCGTCACACAGTGCCATTTTCATCGCTACGACGGCACGATTCGTGACGTTCTAGCGATATCGTTACGATATCGTTGTGTCTGACACGCTACTGCGATCCGGATCCCCGCTGAGAATCGTACGTCGTAGCAGATCGTTTGAAACTTTCTTTCGTCGTCTAGTGTCCCGCTGTGGCGGCATGATTGCATTGTGTGACACAGGTTGTATACGATGTGCGCACAGTAACCAACGGCTTCTACATCGCAAATACGTCATGAAATTATATCTCCAGCGCCGTGTATTGCAACGTGTGACCGCAGTATACGACGCTGGAGCGATAATCATACGACGCTGCAACGTCACGAATCGTGCCGTCGTAGCGATGAAAATAGCACTGTGTGACGGTACCCTAAGGCTGTGTGCCCACTATCAGGAAATAGCAGCACTTTGGACTCCGTGTATTTTCACTGCTTCCAAAATGCCCCATCATGCAGGTAAATATGCATGTATTCATTGAACAATGCGGGTAGTTTAGCGCATCCAGTACAGAGATCGACAAGCTGGGGCTCGTAAGCCCGCACCGCGGGGGAGTTTACGCAGCGTCAAATAGAGGCACAGTAGGCACGGGCTCTCTATAAATCCCAGCCACTGTGCTTGTATCGTATGACACAGATTTTTGGACGCAGCGCTGGTGAGCTGTGTCCAGATCGCTGCTATTCTGGATCGTGGGCACGTACCCTAATATGTGGGGAAAGAGGCATTTTTAGTTAATTTATTGCAAAGATTTTTTTTATCTTCATATTTGTACTGTAATTGATTAAAAACATAATGAAACAGCGGTTACTCTTATCATTTCTTATTAAATGTTATGAACAAATAACTCGTAAAACAAAAACAAAATGTCGGTCTCTTTCCAGAAAGCTGCATTTTGAACTAGGTTTCCTGTATGCGTTTGTGACAAATGTTCCATTGTTGAGTTATGAATCGTACATTTCCTGGTGATTGTTTTATTGGCGATAATGATGAAAGTAGCAGAAAATGAGCCACTTCCTTTCTATGGCAAGAACGCTGTACACTGTATTGTGTGTTTTATCCCTGTGCTGCCCAGTAGGTTAATGCCAGCAGTCGGCTTCAGCAATCTTGGTGCAGATAGAAAATAGAGTTTGTGCTAACAGAAAACCCTAGAATATTACAGTCCACGTCTTAGTTTTCTAATGACTCCAACTTGCAGTTTTTGGGATTTCGCAGTGGTTTGAAGTCAGGTCACGGCATGAAACTATGGGAGGGGAATTGCATGGTAGTAAGAAAGTACATAGTCACGTACTGCCAGGGGTGGGACTTGGGCTTTTCTTAATGTTATCACCCCCTGTGCCAATCAGGGGCAATGTCCGCTCTCTAATCACGCTTTATGTCTACTCTGCGAGCCTGTTGTATACTGTATCATGGAGATTATTATTCACATTTTTCTTGGTGAATATGTAAAGATGTTTTCATGTACAAATATGAATCGGTAACATTTATTTCTAAAAGTTGTACGTTTGAGGCTGATTATTGGTTAAATTTGTAACTATAACATTTTATTTCTTAAATAAAAAGTTATACTTGGGTGCAAAATTGCCCAAAGTGTTAGGTGGGATTCTCGCAAAGCGACAGGTGTCTGCTTTAAAAATAAGTTTCTTCCATTTTGATGGAATGGAAATTTTCAAGTAACCTAGGGGTCCCCATCCTGTGGATCGAGGGCCCATGATGTGTGGCTCGCAGCTGTCTGCCAACTTGGTGCCCTAGTACCAGGTCTATGAAGGGCAGATGGGGACTTTTGTGAGCAGCCCAACTCAGAAGGGCAGATCTGGGTGTGCATATGGTGGAACTGGACATAGGATGATACTGCCCGATAGGAGGGGGGCTTGAAGCTGGATGCGATAGTGCGGAGGGCGTGCTTGATGCGAGATTACCAAATGTGGCAAGGTGGGATCCCCTACATGTAAGTATAGTATAAGGGGCACAAGGTCTGTGTGATATCTGTGGGGAAGCTTTGCCTGTCATTATTCCAGTAAAGGGGGGGGGGCTATGAATGTAGCTGGGAACCATTTACAAGAGTTGAATGTTGGGGACCACTGATGTAAACCATCCATCTAAATGCCTGCCATAGCAACCAGGTGACAAGGTTTCCTTTTTTCAAAAAGTTGTCTGTCAAATTAGAGAAGACCGCTTTAGGCCGGGTTCAGATTTGCATTCAGGGGCTGTGCGGAGGGCTGCATACGTCGCCCGCTAAGCCCCGCCTACTTCTGCATGCGTCCTGTGTACCTATCTTTAACATTGGGTACGCAGGGCATGCGGATGTATGTGGATGCATCGTTTTGGCGCACCCGCCCTTCGCGGTGGCGGGAGTACCAAAACAACAAAGATAGGTACACAGGACGCATGCAGAAGTAGGCGGGGCTTAGCGACCAACGTACGCAGCCCTCCGCACAGCCCCCGATCGCTAATGTGAACTTATCCTTAGACTCAGTGTTTTTCATAACCAAGGCACTTTATAATCTAATAGCCATAGAACGTTAACGGTCCCTCTTTATTATATTTTAGACCAACCGTACCCTACCTTTCTTACTTTAAAAGTCACATTCAACTCTGAAAGGTGGTCATGAGCCACATCCATTGCCCTCCATTACTAGTATAAGGACAGTCAAAGCTTCACCATAAAAAGTCACACCTAGACCTCGTTCCTCCCTCCCTTATGGGCAGCATTCTTACATCCAGAGGATCTCACCTTACCCCCATTTGGTATTCTCCCATCACATTATTGCATCCAGTTTTAAGTAACCCTCAGACTGGCAGTATTATCCTGTCTCCAGATTACCATCTTTATTTCTCCAGCCCACGGTCGGCAGATGGGCATCTAGATCTACTCTTCTGCGCAGGGCTACTCAGAATAATCACAATCTAGAGACCTTCTTCTCTTCATACTGATTTGCTAGACCTGGTACTAATGCACCAAGCTGGCAAACAGCCGTGATACACACATTACGAGCAAGTGAGCCACATGTGGATCGTATGCCACAGGTTGGGGACCCCTGTTTTAGACCGTTCTTTAGATGATTTTGCTCAGTCATAAGACAGTAACAGCATTTTATTGTGCTATCAAAGCGCACACTTTTTTCTACAACTGTTATTTCAGTGGAAATCTATTCTACGATACTACAGGAAATAGGAGAACGGAAGTGGTAAGCTGTGCCCAGTATTCCTACTGTGTTAATACAGGCATTTATCTCTTCCTAGAAGGAAGTGGCTATTTAGCGAAGGATAACCTGCTGAAATAAATGGAAACCACTGCTTAGCATTCTCTACTCACTTTGTCACATATCACTCAGTCTTCTGGATAATTAATATTTTTAGCCTCACTGTTCCATAATTTTTTTTATTACGTGATTAACCTGTTCAGAGTTGATATATAGCTATATGGATGCTTCTTTCTTTGATAATGTAAGTTACTAAAGTACTGTAATTTATAATTTAGTGTAGCATTGTAAGTTTAATTGGTTGATTGACAATGGATAGGAGATACTGGGGCTGGACTAGATGCATCACATAGGAGACACTGGGGCTGGGCTACATAAATCACATAGGAGACACTGGGGTTGGGCTACATAAATCACATATGATACACTGGGGCTGGGCTACATACATCACATAGGAGACATGGGCTGGGCTACATACATCACATAGAAGACACTGGGGCTGGTCTACATACATCACATAGGAGACACTGGGGGCTGGGCTACATACAGCACATAGGAGACACTGGGGCTGGGCTACATACATCACGTAGGTGACACTAGGGCTGGGCTACATACAGCACATAGGAGACACTGGGGCTGGGCTACATACAGCACATAGGAGACACTGGGGCTGGGCTACATGCAGCACATAGGAGACACGGGCTGCGCTACATACAGCACATAGGAGACACTGCGACTGCTGTCTGCATGGGAGAGCACAATGCACTAACACTGTCCACGAAGACTGTCCTGGCACTGGCCAGCGTCAAGATGTACCACTTCATTGCTTGTGCAGAGTTCAATAGTGAACACAGCGTGCACATGTTTGCAGTGAAAATTAAACTGCCTGGGGTCACCAGCCCGAGCACTGAAGTCCATGAAAATCTGCACAGTGCCAGATTAAAGGCAATCACGGGCTGTAAATAGGTTGGACGTTCCCCACCCCTAAAAAAAAAAAAAAAAAGCACAACAATTAGAATCTCCCCTTTTCCACCATTACAAATAATCATAAAAAAATAAAAACCTATTTAATATCCCAGTGTCCATAAAAGTCCAGTCTATCAAACTATAAAGTAATTTAGCCCATACTCTAAACGCTGTAAAGCAATGAGAAATCAGAACTGCAGAATTGCTTTTTTTGGTCACCACAACTCCCCCATAAATGCAGTAAAAAGCAATCAACCAATTGTAGGTACTCCAAAATGGAATCAATAAGTCAGCTCCTAATGGAAAAGACAAGGCCTCGCATGGGAGCTCCATCTACAAAGAATTAGTTGCATATTTATGCTACCATATGATTTTTTTTTTCTTTTTCCACCCAAAAAGATTTCAGTTTTTCAGTTACATTGTACAGATTACAGGCGATAATAAAGGTGGAAGCAGTTCTGAAATGATTCTTGTTATAATTTTTTTACATGACAAAAACATGGCATTGTAACAGTGGTGCATAGACTTTTATATCCTCTGTATTTATGTATATAAAATAAAAATATTCTTAGTCCACTTTAAGAAAATCCTGTGTGCCCTGTTATCAATTGTTCTAAACGTCACTGGTAGAGCAATCAGTCAGTGCAGTTATTCTCTGCAGTTTCCAATCATGCCCGTATGCCTGGTAATGACTTCTCAGTGCCCCGCTGGTTATTTGAACACTTGGCCCCACTGGCTGGTCACAGAATTGTCCTTGGATGACACATAACAGCCCCACGTTTTTAGATCTGGAATGTCATTTTAAAGCTTCCAATATGAATCGGCCTGTTGTGGTCAGTAACGCTGCACTGTGATGTTGTGCTGCCGATAAGATACGGGGTCTCCAAATTCAACACAATATGCTGCTTTTACGGACTATTATCAATATCATCCAAACCAAAAGAAAATTTGAGACACAATATAGTGTCATTGTACATACAACTGGACCAAAAAAATGGACACTCTGCTAAACCTATAACCTGCAAGAGGCATAGAGTACAAAGTCTAAATATATAAAAAGATAACAATTTTATTACACACAATAATATTAACAATAACTCACATTATAAGAAAAAGGCGATGGACAAGTGGCGCACAGTGTCAAAAAAATCCATTGCACAGTTCCACACTTTAAAGCATCAGGCATGGGGTAAGCGATGTACAAACAATACATTCCTTATAGTAATATGGCATGTAACAACCAAGGAGACCAAAATAGTTAGTACAGAGAAAAAGGAAATGTCCACATAAAGAGGGAATGTCCACATAATCAGATAATTACACCATGATGTATAATGAATAGTGTTGAGCGATACTTTCCGATATCGGAAAGTATCGGTATCGGAAAGTATCGGCCGATACCGTCAAAATATCGGATCCAATCCGATACCGATACCCGATCCCAATGCAAGTCAATGGGACGAAAATATCGGAATTAAAATAAACCCTTTATAAACTTGTAGGTTCATTCTACATGAAGGAAAACAACTAAGAATAATGTAGGATGTATTGGGGGACGTGGCGGAGATATTAAAGGGACAGAGGTTTAGCCCAATGTAATAGAATAGCAGGATTTTTAATTTTTTTTTATGAAGTTCGGCGTTAGAAAGAATTTGACTATGTTATTTTTTTTTTTTTTTATGTCAGATATTGATGTTTCACTACTTCCACGCCCTTCACCTTCTTTTTTACTTCTCCCACGCTTTCTTCTTAATTATCCTCATCATCAGCTTCTTTGACATCAACTTCTTCACCTTATTCATCTTCTTCTTCATCTTCTACCTATTATTTTTTGGGTTACATTGTTCATATTCTTTTTATTTTACTATTATCTTCATCATATTCAACTTCTTCATCATATTCTTATTTGTGACAGGCATTCCCGTAGTTGTTATCTATAAAAGTTTGAAGATTACACCTTCCGTTCTGCCTGTCACAAACCAGTTACATTTGTCCGCGTTCAGTTTGGCCTGCAGCATCAGGCTTTATCCAGGGGCACCACGAGGAGGAACGGACTCACCCCCATACACTGCTTAGTCTTCTTCTGCTTATAATTTACATAATATTTTTTTGCTCTGATATTTTGTGTTATGCTTAATGTCCTTCTGCTCTTTGTTCTGCAGCCTCTTGTTCTTCTGCTTCTCGGTCTTCCAGGTCGTCGTCGTCTCCAGGGTCGTCGTCTCCGGGGTCGTCGTCATCGGGGTGGTCTCCGGGGTCGTCGTCATCGGGGTGGTCTTCAGGGTCATCGTCTCCAGGGTCGTCGTCATCACGGTGGTTGTCGTCTCTGGTGTCGTCGTCATCTTAGGGGTGTTCTTCCGGGTCATCGTGTTTAGTCTCTTGAACTTGGAAATGTAGCAGAAGGTACAAGAAGGCTGAGAAAATGCCGAGAACCAGCTGATGGAACTGGAACTCGGATGGCTACCCGAAGGTCCAAGAGCCAATGGAACTACCGAGGACCAGCTGACGTTACTGGAACCCGGTTACTAAGCAGGAGGTACCCGTGCCTGAAAGCACTACCAAGGACCACCTGACGTTGGTGGAACTCGGATACCCAGAGGGAGGCACCTAAGCCAAAGGCTCTGCCCGGAACCAGCTGACGGTACTGGAACCAGGATGGGGAGCAGAAGGTACAAGAGCAAAAGACACTGCCGAGAACCAGCTGACGGTGCTGGAACCCGGATGGGTAGCCGAAGGTCCAAGAGCCAATGGAACTACCGAGGACCAGCTGACGTTACTGGAACCCGGTTACTAAGCAGGAGGTACCCGTGCCTGAAAGCACTACCAAGGACCACCTGACGTTGGTGGAACTCGGATACCCAGAGGGAGGCACCTAAGCCAAAGGCTCTGCCCGGAACCAGCTGACGGTACTGGAACCAGGATGGGGAGCAGAAGGTACAAGAGCAAGTGTCTGCGTGGCTTTTGCAGGACACGATGCCGGCTGCACAGCAGGGGAACAGCTGGCGGTGCTGGACCCCACTGACACATTGGCTGGTGTTTTTCTCTGTGCAGCTAGCACATCTGGGCCCCAACTGGCGGTGTGTTAGAGCCCAGGGACAGCAGGAGGAGGAGCAGGAGGAGGAGGAGCAGGGGGAGGGGAGTGTAGGCCGAAGCCTGCACTGGCGGCAGCTTTGGGTGTGTTGTGTCTGCGTGGCTTTTGCAGGACACGTTGCCGGCTACACAGCAGGGGAACAGCTGGCGGTGCTGGACCCCACTGACACATTGGCGAGGTGTTTGGCTCTGTGCAGCCAGCACTTCCGTACAGCAACTAGCGTTGTTGGAGCCCGGGCTCTGCAGGTGGAGCAGAGTGTAGGCCGAAGCCTACTTGAACCGATTTCAAAGGTCACCTTTAACCCCCCCTCAGGGGTTAGAAAGTAGAAGAGCCACAGCTTATGCAGCAGTAGTGCTGCACAAGTCAAAGGTTGCTCTTTTAATTTTTCTCCTTGCACACGCTGAATGAAACACGTATAACATTTAGCCCTTTATACAGTCAAACTGTGTAATGGAGGCGAGAGTTCCCTTTGTAATGAGACGCAGCACAGGTGTCAAGAATCCCACCTTGGTGCTGGGTGCAGCCTCCCGAGCGTTGTTATTTGCTGTACAGGAGTCTGCGCTGTCGTGTTATCCCCTGGCCTAGCGCCGTTAGCGCTGCCCATCTTCTGGCATCATGTAATGTCGGCCGGTGCGGTTCGCGATGACCATGAATCCCAGCCCCGCAGTGTCTTAACATTGTTAAAACACTGCGGGGCTGGGATTCAGGGCCTGGCGCAGCACATATGTTGGCCTCTCACACTCGGGTCCTTACACCCGCTTCAGACTGTGCGGCGTCATCTGATCCCTTATCGCATGCCACGGCCATGAAGCCGCACAGTCCGAAGAAGGCGGAAGGAGAGGAGGGACAGGCGAACTGATGCACTGATCCTGCCCATCAATCACACCCTCGCAGTCCCAATAAATAAGACACCGAGGGGCGTTGTGTGGGTCAGGGCGGCCGCAGAGGCGCAGGCAGCCAAACAATGATGCCAGAAGACGGGCAGCGCTACCAAGGGGGTTGCAGCGTGTCATTACAAAGGAAAGTCACACCACCGGGACGGTTAAATGGTCACACAGAGGACACATTGCAGACGTGTTTTCAGTTCCACATGTGCGAGGAGAATACGTTTCTGAGCCACCTTGCACACATGCAGCATTACCGCTGTACAAGGTGGCTGGATAACGTAAAAACGCCTGGGGGAGGGGGGACAGGTTCCCTTCAATTTCAGTTCTTGTGTCTGCGTGGCTTTTGCAGGACACGTTGCCGGCTGCACAGCAGGGGAACAGCTGGCGGTGCTGGACCCCACTGACACATTGGCTGGTGTTTTTCTCTGTGCAGCTAGCACATCTGGGCCCCAACTGGCGGTGTGTTAGAGCCCAGGGACAGCAGGAGGAGGAGCAGGAGGAGGAGGAGCAGGGGGAGGGGAGTGTAGGCCGAAGCCTGCACTGGCGGCAGCTTTGGGTGTGTTGTGTCTGCGTGGCTTTTGCAGGACACGTTGCCGGCTACACAGCAGGGGAACAGCTGGCGGTGCTGGACCCCACTGACACATTGGCGAGGTGTTTGGCTCTGTGCAGCCAGCACTTCCGGACAGCAACTAGCGTTGTTGGAGCCCGGGCTCTGCAGGTGGAGCAGAGTGTAGGCCGAAGCCTACTTGAACCGATTTCAAAGGTCACCTTTAACCCCCCCTCAGGGGTTAGAAAGTAGAAGAGCCACAGCTTATGCAGCAGTAGTGCTGCACAAGTCAAAGGTTGCTCTTTTAATTTTTCTCCTTGCACACGCTGAATGAAACACGTATAACATTTAGCCCTTTATACAGTCAAACTGTGTAATGGAGGCGCGAGTTCCCTTTGTAATGAGACGCAGCACAGGTGTCAAGAATCCCACCTTGGTGCTGGGTGCAGCCTCCCGAGCGTTGTTATTTGCTGTACAGGAGTCTGCGCTGTCGTGTTATCCCCTGGCCTAGCGCCGTTAGCGCTGCCCATCTTCTGGCATCATGTAATGTCGGCCGGTGCGGTTCGCGATGACCATGAATCCCAGCCCCGCAGTGTCTTAACATTGTTAAAACACTGCGGGGCTGGGATTCAGGGCCTGGCGCAGCACATATGTTGGCCTCTCACACTCGGGTCCTTACACCCGCTTCAGACTGTGCGGCGTCATCTGATCCCTTATCGCATGCCACGGCCATGAAGCCGCACAGTCCGAAGAAGGCGGAAGGAGAGGAGGGACAGGCGAACTGATGCACTGATCCTGCCCATCAATCACACCCTCGCAGTCCCAATAAATAAGACACCGAGGGGCGTTGTGTGGGTCAGGGCGGCCGCAGAGGCGCAGGCAGCCAAACAATGATGCCAGAAGACGGGCAGCGCTACCAAGGGGGTTGCAGCGTGTCATTACAAAGGAAAGTCACACCACCGGGACGGTTAAATGGTCACACAGAGGACACATTGCAGACGTGTTTTCAGTTCCACATGTGCGAGGAGAATACGTTTCTGAGCCACCTTGCACACATGCAGCATTACCGCTGTACAAGGTGGCTGGATAACGTAAAAACGCCTGGGGGAGGGGGGACAGGTTCCCTTCAATTTCAGTTCTTGTGTCTGCGTGGCTTTTGCAGGACACGTTGCCGGCTGCACAGCAGGGGAACAGCTGGCGGTGCTGGACCCCACTGACACATTGGCTGGTGTTTTTCTCTGTGCAGCTAGCACATCTGGGCCCCAACTGGCGGTGTGTTAGAGCCCAGGGACAGCAGGAGGAGGAGCAGGAGGAGGAGGAGCAGGGGGAGGGGAGTGTAGGCCGAAGCCTGCACTGGCGGCAGCTTTGGGTGTGTTGTGTCTGCGTGGCTTTTGCAGGACACGTTGCCGGCTACACAGCAGGGGAACAGCTGGCGGTGCTGGACCCCACTGACACATTGGCGAGGTGTTTGGCTCTGTGCAGCCAGCACTTCCGGACAGCAACTAGCGTTGTTGGAGCCCGGGCTCTGCAGGTGGAGCAGAGTGTAGGCCGAAGCCTACTTGAACCGATTTCAAAGGTCACCTTTAACCCCCCCTCAGGGGTTAGAAAGTAGAAGAGCCACAGCTTATGCAGCAGTAGTGCTGCACAAGTCAAAGGTTGCTCTTTTAATTTTTCTCCTTGCACACGCTGAATGAAACACGTATAACATTTAGCCCTTTATACAGTCAAACTGTGTAATGGAGGCGCGAGTTCCCTTTGTAATGAGACGCAGCACAGGTGTCAAGAATCCCACCTTGGTGCTGGGTGCAGCCTCCCGAGCGTTGTTATTTGCTGTACAGGAGTCTGCGCTGTCGTGTTATCCCCTGGCCTAGCGCCGTTAGCGCTGCCCATCTTCTGGCATCATGTAATGTCGGCCGGTGCGGTTCGCGATGACCATGAATCCCAGCCCCGCAGTGTCTTAACATTGTTAAAACACTGCGGGGCTGGGATTCAGGGCCTGGCGCAGCACATATGTTGGCCTCTCACACTCGGGTCCTTACACCCGCTTCAGACTGTGCGGCGTCATCTGATCCCTTATCGCATGCCACGGCCATGAAGCCGCACAGTCCGAAGAAGGCGGAAGGAGAGGAGGGACAGGCGAACTGATGCACTGATCCTGCCCATCAATCACACCCTCGCAGTCCCAATAAATAAGACAACGAGGGGCGTTGTGTGGGTCAGGGCGGCCGCAGAGGCGCAGCCAGCCAAACAATGATGCCAGAAGACGGGCAGCGTTACCAAGGAGCTTGTTGCGTGTGTCAATACAAAGTCAAATCACACCTGAGGGACGTTTTAATGGTCACAGAGGACACATTTTTGACGTGTTCACTTCAACATGGGCAAGGAGAATAAGTTTCTGAGCCACCTTGAACACATGCAGCATTACTGCTGTTCAAGGTAGCTGTAAAACATAGAAACACCTGGGGGAGGGGGGACAGGTTCCCTTCAATTTCAGTTCTTGTGTCTGCGTGGCGGTCGCAGGACACGTTGCCGGCTACACAGCAGGGGAACAGCTGGCGGTGCTGAACCCCACTGACACATTGGCTGGTGTTTTTCTCTGTGCAGCTAGCACATCTGGGCAAAAACTGGCGGTGTTAGAGCCCAGGGTCAGCAGGAGGAGCAGGGGGAGCGGAGTGTAGGCCGAAGCCTGCACTCGAGCAAGTTGAAAGGAAACCTTTAACCCCCCCCCCCCCCCCAGGCGTTTGTAGCTGAAAGAGCCATTGTGTACAGCACTAATGCTGGAAAAGGTAAACTTAGCTCTTTTAATTATGGTCCTTGTACATGCGGAACCAAACATTTATGAAATGTGTCTCCTCACAGCGTTAAACCGTCCGGTAGGTGGAACTTTCCTTTGTCGTGTGACGCAGCACAGCCATCATTTTTACCCCCTTGGCGCCGTGCGCCCCCTCCTCAGCGTTGTTTGAATCTGTCCCGGAGCCTGCGCTGTTAGGTTAGCCCTTGGCCATGCACACATGTTGCGCTGCCCATCTTCTGACCTCATTTGGTGTCAGGCTGGCTGCGCCTGTGCGGGTGCGCTGGCCGAGATCCCGCCTCGCAGTGTCGTCTAATGTAATCCCACCGCGGGCCTGTGATCCGTGCCCGTGCGCAGTGCATATCCTCTCCTTTCACTCCCCTCCCTACGGCTTTTTCAGACTGTGCGGTGTCACGGCCGTGGCATGCTATTAGGGACCAGCTGACATCGCACAGTCTGAAGAAGCCGTAGGGAGGGGAGTGAGAGGAGAGGATATGCACTGCGCACGGGCACGGATCACAGGCCCGCGGTGGGATTACATTAGACGACACTGCGAGGCGGGATCTCGGCCAGCGCACCCGCACAGGCGCAGCCAGCCTGACACCAAATGAGGTCAGAAGACGGGCAGCGCAACATGTGTGCATGGCCAAGGGCTAACCTAACAGCGCAGGCTCCGGGACAGATTCAAACAACGCTGAGGAGGGGGCGCACGGCGCCAAGGGGGTAAAAATGATGGCTGTGCTGCGTCACACGACAAAGGAAAGTTCCACCTACCGGACGGTTTAACGCTGTGTGGGGACACATTTCATAAGTGTTAGGTTCAGCATGTGCAAGGAGCATCACGAAAAGAGGCACTTTTTCCCTTTGCATTATTACTGCTGCACAAGGTGGCTCCTTCAGTAACAAACGCCTGGGGGGGGGGGGTCAGGTTCCCTTACATTTAACTTGTTGTGTCTGCGTGGCGGTCGCAGTACACGTTGCCGTATACACAGCAGGGGAACAGCTGGCGGTGCTGAACCCCACTAACACATTGGCGAGGTGTTTGGCTCTGTGCGTACAGCACTTCTGGACGGCAACTAGCGGTGTTGGAGCCCAGGGACAGGTGGAGGAGGAGGAGGTTGGAGGAGGTTGGAGGAGGTAGGAGGGATTGCCACACACACAGCAGGGGAACAGCTGACGTTACTGAACCCCAATAACAGAGGAGGGACTGTTGACTGTGCGTACAGCACTTCTGGACGGCAACTGGCGGTGTTGGAGCCCAGGGACAGGTGGAGGAGGAGGAGGTAGGAGGAGGTAGGAGGGATTGCCACACACACAGCAGGGGAACAGCTGACGTTACTGAACCCCAATAACAGAGGAGGGACTGTTGACTGTGCGTACAGCACTTCTGGACGGCAACTGGCGGTGTTGGAGCCCAGGGACAGGTGGAGGAGGAGGAGGTTGGAGGAGGTAGGAGGGATTGCCACACACACAGCAGGGGAACAGCTGACGTTACTGAACCCCAATAACAGAGGAGCGACTGTTGACTGTGCGTACAGCACTTCTGGACGGCAACTGGCGGTGTTGGAGCCCAGGGACAGGTGGAGGAGGAGGAGGTTGGAGGAGGTAGGAGGGATTGCCACACACACAGCAGGGGAACAGCTGACGTTACTGAACCCCAATAACAGAGGAGGGACTGTTGACTGTGCGTACAGCACTTCTGGACGGCAACTGGCGGTGTTGGAGCCCAGGGACAGGTGGAGGAGGAGGAGGTTGGAGGAGGTAGGAGGGATTGCCACACACACAGCAGGGGAACAGCTGACGTTACTGAACCCCAATAACAGAGGATCGACTGTTGACTGTGCGTACAGCACTTCTGGACGGCAACTGGCGGTGTTGGAGCCCAGGGACAGGTGGAGGAGGAGGAGGTTGGAGGAGGTAGGAGGGATTGCCACACACACAGCAGGGGAACAGCTGACGTTACTGAACCCCAATAACAGAGGAGGGACTGTTGACTGTGCGTACAGCACTTCTGGACGGCAACTGGCGGTGTTGGAGCCCAGGGACAGGTGGAGGAGGAGGAGGTTGGAGGAGGTAGGAGGGATTGCCACACACACAGCAGGGGAACAGCTGACGTTACTGAACCCCAATAACAGAGGAGCGACTGTTGACTGTGCGTACAGCACTTCTGGACGGCAACTGGCGGTGTTGGAGCCCAGGGACAGGTGGAGGAGGAGGAGGTTGGAGGAGGTAGGAGGGATTGCCACACACACAGCAGGGGAACAGCTGACGTTACTGAACCCCAATAACAGAGGAGGGACTGTTGACTGTGCGTACAGCACTTCTGGACGGCAACTGGCGGTGTTGGAGCCCAGGGACAGGTGGAGGAGGAGGAGGTTGGAGGAGGTAGGAGGGATTGCCACACACACAGCAGGGGAACAGCTGACGTTACTGAACCCCAATAACAGAGGATCGACTGTTGACTGTGCGTACAGCACTTCTGGACGGCAACTGGCGGTGTTGGAGCCCAGGGACAGGTGGAGGAGGAGGAGGTTGGAGGAGGTAGGAGGGATTGCCACACACACAGCAGGGGAACAGCTGACGTTACTGAACCCCAATAACAGAGGAGGGACTGTTGACTGTGCGTACAGCACTTCTGGACGGCAACTGGCGGTGTTGGAGCCCAGGGACAGGTGGAGGAGGAGGAGGTTGGAGGAGGTAGGAGGGATTGCCACACACACAGCAGGGGAACAGCTGACGTTACTGAACCCCAATAACAGAGGAGCGACTGTTGACTGTGCGTACAGCACTTCTGGACGGCAACTGGCGGTGTTGGAGCCCAGGGACAGGTGGAGGAGGAGGAGGTTGGAGGAGGTAGGAGGGATTGCCACACACACAGCAGGGGAACAGCTGACGTTACTGAACCCCAATAACAGAGGAGCGACTGTTGACTGTGCGTACAGCACTTCTGGACGGCAACTGGCGGTGTTGGAGCCCAGGGACAGGTGGAGGAGGAGGAGGTTGGAGGAGGTAGGAGGGATTGCCACACACACAGCAGGGGAACAGCTGACGTTACTGAACCCCAATAACAGAGGAGCGACTGTTGACTGTGCGTACAGCACTTCTGGACGGCAACTGGCGGTGTTGGAGCCCAGGGACAGGTGGAGGAGGAGGAGGTTGGAGGAGGTAGGAGGGATTGCCACACACACAGCAGGGGAACAGCTGACGTTACTGAACCCCAATAACAGAGGAGCGACTGTTGACTGTGCGTACAGCACTTCTGGACGGCAACTGGCGGTGTTGGAGCCCAGGGACAGGTGGAGGAGGAGGAGGTTGGAGGAGGTAGGAGGGATTGCCACACACACAGCAGGGGAACAGCTGACGTTACTGAACCCCAATAACAGAGGAGCGACTGTTGACTGTGCGTACAGCACTTCTGGACGGCAACTGGCGGTGTTGGAGCCCAGGGACAGGTGGAGGAGGAGGAGGTTGGAGGAGGTAGGAGGGATTGCCACACACACAGCAGGGGAACAGCTGACGTTACTGAACCCCAATAACAGAGGAGCGACTGTTGACTGTGCGTACAGCACTTCTGGACGGCAACTGGCGGTGTTGGAGCCCAGGGACAGGTGGAGGAGGAGGAGGTTGGAGGAGGTAGGAGGGATTGCCACACACACAGCAGGGGAACAGCTGACGTTACTGAACCCCAATAACAGAGGAGCGACTGTTGACTGTGCGTACAGCACTTCTGGACGGCAACTGGCGGTGTTGGAGCCCAGGGACAGGTGGAGGAGGAGGAGGTTGGAGGAGGTAGGAGGGATTGCCACACACACAGCAGGGGAACAGCTGACGTTACTGAACCCCAATAACAGAGGAGCGACTGTTGGGACTGTGCGTACAGCACTACCAGGCAACAACTAGCGGTGTTGGAGCCCAGGGACAGGTGGAAAAGCAGAGGAACACAATGTAGGCCGAAGCCTGAGAAAGTCGAAAGGGAACCTTTAACCCCCCCCCAAGGCGTTTGTAGCTGAAAGAGCCAGCTTGTGCAGCACAAAAGATGCAAAAGGAAAAGGTGGCTCTTTTCATCATGCTCCTTGCAAACACAGAACTAAACACTTATAAAATGTGTCCCCTGCAACCGTAAAACCGTCCCGGAGGTGGGACTTTCCTTCGTAATGTGACGCAGCCCAGCCGTCATTCCTACCCCCCCGGCGCCGCGCACCGGCTCCTCAGCGTTGTTTTATTCCGTCCAGGAGCCTGCGCTGTTATGTTATCCCGTGGCCAGGCACACTTAGCGCTGCCCGTCTTCTGGCATCATTTGGTGTCTGGATGGCTGCGCCTGTGCGGCCGCGCTGGCAGAGAGCCCGCCTCGCAGTGTCTTCTGATTTAATCCCACTGGGGGCCTGGGATCCATGGACATGCGCAGTGCATATCTGAACCTCCACCTCTCACTCATCTCCCTATGGCTTCTTCAGACTGTGCGGTGTCACGGCCGTGGCATGCTGTTAGGGACCAGCTGACACCGAACAGTCTGAAGAAGCCATAGGGAAATGAGTGAGAGGTGGAGGTTCAGATATGCACTGCGCATGTCCATGGATCCCAGGCCCCCAGTGGGATTAAATCAGAAGACACTGCGAGGCGGGCTCTCTGCCAGCGCGGCCGCACAGGCGCAGCCATCCAGACACCAAATGATGCCAGAAGACGGGCAGCGCTAAGTGTGCCTGGCCACGGGATAACATAACAGCGCAGGCTCCTGGACGGAATAAAACAACGCTGAGGAGCCGGTGCGCGGCGCCGGGGGGGTAGGAATGACGGCTGGGCTGCGTCACATTACGAAGGAAAGTCCCACCTCCGGGACGGTTTTACGGTATCAGTGGACACATTTTATAAGTGTTAAGTTCTGCGTGTGCAAGGAGCTAAACAAAAATAGCTACCTTTTCCTTGGGCAGCATTACTGCTGCACAAGGTGGCTCTTTCAGTAACAAACGCCTTGGGGGGGGGGGGACAGATTCCCTTACATTTCAGTTGTTGTGTCAGCGTGGCGGTCGCATGACACATTGCCGGCTACACAGCTGGGGATCAGCTGACGTTACTGAAACCCAATAACACTGGGTCGTATGTTTTGACTGTGCAGACGGCACGTCTGAGCCTCAACTGGCGGTGTTGGAGCCCAGGAATTTAAGTTCAGGTGGTAGAAAGATGAACACAACAGGAGACCTGGATAACGTATACAGTGACCTAATTATTCAATCAGGAGGAGGAGTGGCAAATTCCGGCGAGATCCAGGCCTTGTTCATTTTCAGGAAAGTAAGCCGGTCAACGTTATCGGAGGATAGTCGCATGCGACGGTCAGTTAGTACACCACCTGCAGCACTAAAGACACGTTCCGATAATACACTGGCCGCAGGGCAAGACAGCACCTCCAATGCATACTGGCTTAGCTCTGGCCATGTATCCAGCTTTGAGACCCAAAACTTGAAAGGGGAAGAGCCGTCTGGGAGTACAGCAAGAGGGCAAGACATGTAGTCTGTCACCATCTGACGGAACCGTTGCCTCCTGCTGACTGGAGCCGTCTGTGATGGTGTAGACTTTTGTGGCGGGCACAGAAAACTGTGCCACAGTTCGGCCATACTGGTCTTGCCTTGGGCAGAGGCACTGCTTCTGCTCCCTCTTTGTGCAGAGCCTCCACCACGGCCTGGACGCACTGAGCTGCTTTGGAATGCACTAGCAGCACTTCTCTCAGTTGGAATGGAGAAGATGATGGAATTGACCAGTGTGTCTTGGTACTCCCGCATTTTTCGCTCCCGGTTCAACGGTGTGATGAGGCTTTCTACGTTGTCCCGGTAGCGAGGATCGAGGAGGGTGAACACCCAATAATCAGACATGTTGAGAATGTGGGCGATGCGGCGGTCGTTTCTCAGGCACTGCAGCATGTAATCCACCATGTGCTGCAGACTGCCAACTGCCCAAGAAACGCTGTCCCCTGCTGGAGGCGTGATCTCTGCCCGCTCGTCATCACCCCACCCTCGCTGTACACACTGAGTACTGGACAATTGTGTAACTCCCTCCTCTGGACGGATGTCTTCCTCCTCCATTGACTCCTCCTCATCCTCCTCACAAACGGTCCCCTGCCTACGCATTTGTGAGGAACCACGTGGCGCTGACTGTCCAGAAGATGATGGAAATGGTGAATCCTCATCCTCCACCTCTTCCACAACATCATCCCTTAGCGCTTGCAGTGATTTTTCAAGCAGGCAGATAAGGGGGACAGTCATGCTGACTAGTGCATCATCTGCACTCGCCATCCGCGTGGAATAATCAAAGGGACGCAAAACCTGGCAGACGTCATTCATAGTGGCCCACTCTGTGGTTGTGAAGTCTGTACGGCGCTGACTGCGACTTTTTTGCGCCTGAAGCAGCTGGTACTCCATTACAGCTTGCTGCTGCTCACACAACCGCTCCAACATATGTAACGTGGAATTCCACCTGGTAGGTAGGTCACATATGATGCGATGTTCCGGCAGGCGGTGTCGGCGCTGCAGAGCCGCAATGCGCGCTTTTGCCGTGCTGGAACGCCGCAAGTGAGCACACTCTAGACGGACCTTGTGCAGCAGTGCATCAAGATCCGGATAGTCCCTCAAAAAGCTCTGCACGACCAAATTGAGCACATGTGCCAGACATGGGATGTGAGTGAGGTTGCCGAGGCCCAGAGCTGCCACCAGATTTCGGCCATTATCACACACTACCATGCCTGGCTGGAGATTCGCTGGCACAAACCACACATCGCTCTCCTGCTTGATGGCATTCCAGAGCTCCTGCGCTGTGTGGCTACGATTCCCCAAGAAAATTAATTTCAAGACGGCCTGTTGACGTTTGGCCACGGCTGTGCTCATGTCGGTCGTAACAGGTACACGTTCATCACGGGTCCATGTGGAGGTGGACTGTGACGGCTCCTGCAGCGATGATTCTGAGGAACTGGTGTAAGAGGAGGAGTCAATGCGTACAGAATGGATTCCTGCAATCCTTGGAGTGGGCAGGACACGTCCTGCGCCACTCGCACGGTCTGTACCCGGCTCAACGACATTAACCCAATGGGCAGTGAGGGAAAGGTATCGCCCCTGTCCATGTTGACTGGTCCACGCATCGGTGGTGAGGTGGACCTTGCTACTGACGGCGTTCAGTAGCGCGTGTTTTATGTGTCCCTCCACATGCTTCTGCAGGGCAGGGACGGCTTGCCTGCTGAAGTAAAAGCGGCTGGGCACATTGTACTGTGGGACTGCCAATGACATCAAGTCACGGAAGCTGTCAGTCTCCACCAGCCTGAATGACAGCATTTCCAGTGACAGAAGTTTGGCAATGCCTGCAGTCAGAGCCTGTGCTCGTGGGTGGTTTGACGAGAAAGGCCGCCTTTTCTCCCATGCCTGTACTACCGATGGCTGTAGACTGGGCTGGGAGTGTGTGGATGACTGGGAAAGTGGCGCTGCGGGTGGAATTACAGCGGGTCTCTGGACAACAGGGGCAGAGGTTCTTCCACGGCGATCCTGGGAGGACGCCGAACCAGCTGCGTGTGAGGTAGAGGAAGAGGCAACACGAGCTGAAGAGGTGGTAGCTGCCGCTGTTGGTTGGCCTACCTCTTCAGTGTGTTTTTCTAACTCCGCCGGGTGCCTGTTGCGCACATGTTTCCACATGTTGGAGGTATTGAGGTTGCTGACATTTTTCCCTCTTTTGACTTTTTGATGACACACGTTGCATCTGACATAGCAAATGTCATCTGCAACTGTGTCAAAAAAGGACCAGGCACTGCAAGTCTTGGGAGCGCCCTTTTTGGCTTTTGGAAGAGACATGCTCCTAACGGGTGCCAAAGCGGAGGCTGCAGGATCCGCAGTCTTCCCCCTCCCTCTCCCTCTTTGGGCCGTACGGGGAATCTCTTCCTCAGAGCTGCTCCCACCACCTTCCTGTCCCTCACGCCAAGATGGGTCGAGGACCTCATCATCTACACTACCCTCTGCCCCCAACTGCTCCTCCTGGGTAGTCTCAGCAGCAGAGCACGCACCAGTAAGTGGCACCTGAGTGTCATCATCAGCTGATGCGGCCTGCGATGTGGTGACCGGAGCCACTGGCCCACCCGCCTCTTCAGAGGAAGACAGAAAAAGCTGTTGGGCATCACTGCACCCTGCCTCTTCTTCCATTTCTCCAATGCTGCTTGGCTGGCCCCCTGTTTCCAAGCCAAGAGATTCAGAGAACAGAAGTAGAGACGGCTCCTGTCCTGGGCTCTCTGTCTGCCTGGGCAATTTGGCAGGTGGTGAAGAGACAGATGGCTGCTCTCCAGTGCTCTGTGTCTGAGAGGATGTGGCACTAATGGAAGTTGATGCATTAGCTGCCATCCATCCGACAACAGCTTCAATTTGTTCTTCACGCAGCAGCGGTGTACGGCGCTCGGACACAAAGCTTCGCATGAACGACTGTTGCCTGGTGAAAGTGGGTGCTGATGAGTCACCGGTGCCCGCAGCAGGCACAGAATCCCCACGTCCCCTCCCTGCTCCGCGACGGCTCCCACGCCCCCGTGCCTTACTCACTGCCTTCTTCATCTTGGTTGACTGATAAAGATAAGCAGAAAAGTACTAACGGATTTGTGTGCTTATTCCTGAGCAACTCCTCCTAACAGGTATAAGAAGCACTAATTATCTAAAGTGTGGACTAGACTTTAATATGAGCTAATGTGGCCTACAGAAATGTAAAGTGGTGTAACTGGTGTGTTTGGTGAACTTTATTATTTATTTATTTTTTGGGGGCTGAACTGACAACAGATAGAGCTGCAGTCACACGGAGACCGTGCAGACAGACGTAAACGGCGCTACAAGGCCCAAAAACCCTCCTCTACTTTATCCTATGTAGTGTTTTTCCACAAATTAGCTGGAGACGGGTGGAAAGACACTAATAGGATTTTTTTGAATAAATTAGCAGCAGACTACACTATTTGGAAAAAAAAGAAAATTGATTTGGCGGTATGACGCAGTGAAAAACCCTGAGCTGGAGACAACCAGGCTATAGCTGCTCACAGATTACAGGGCGAGCTGCAGTCACACGGAGACCGTGCAGACAGCCGTAAACGGCGCTGCAAGGCCCAAAAACCCTCCTCTACTTTATCCTATGTAGTGTTTTTCCACAAATTAGCTGGAGACGGGTGGAAAGACACTAATAGGATTTTTTTAAATTAATTAGCAGCAGACTACACTACTTTGAAAAAAAAGAAAATTGATTTGGCAGTATGACGCAGTGAAAAACCCTGAGCTGGAGACAACCAGGCTATAGCTGCTCACAGATTACAGGGCGAGCTGCAGTCACACGGAGACCGTGCAGACAGCCGTAAACGGCGCTGCAAGGCCCAAAAACCCTCCTCTACTTTATCCTATGTAGTGTTTTTCCACAAATTAGCTGGAGACGGGTGGAAAAACACTAATAGGATTTTTTTAAATTAATTAGCAGCAGACTACACTACTTTGAAAAAAAAGAAAATTGATTTGGCGGTATGACGCAGTGAAAAACCCTGAGCTGGAGACAACCAGGCTACAGCTGCTCACAGATTACAGGGCGAGCTGCAGTCACACGGAGACCGTGCAGACAGCCGTAAACGGCGCTGCAAGGCCCAAAAACCCTCCTCTACTTTATCCTATGTAGTGTTTTTCCACAAATTAGCTGGAGACGGGTGGAAAGACACTAATAGGATTTTTTTAAATTAATTAGCAGCAGACTACACTACTTTGAAAAAAAAGAAAATTGATTTGGCGGTATGACGCAGTGAAAAACCCTGAGCTGGAGACAACCAGGCTACAGCTGCTCACAGATTACAGGGCGAGCTGCAGTCACACGGAGACCGTGCAGACAGCCGTAAACGGCGCTGCAAGGCCCAAAAACCCTCCTCTACTTTATCCTATGTAGTGTTTTTCCACAAATTAGCTGGAGACGGGTGGAAAGACACTAATAGGATTTTTTTGAATTAATTAGCAGCAGACTACACTACTTTGAAAAAAAAGAAAATTGATTTGGCGGTATGACGCAGTGAAAAACCCTGAGCTGGAGACAACCAGGCTACAGCTGCTCACAGATTACAGGGCGAGCTGCAGTCACACGGAGACCGTGCAGACAGCCGTAAACGGCGCTGCAAGGCCCAAAAACCCTCCTCTACTTTATCCTATGTAGTGTTTTTCCACAAATTAGCTGGAGACGGGTGGAAAGACACTAATAGGATTTTTTTGAATAAATTAGCAGCAGACTACACTACTTGGGAAAAAAAAAAAAAAAAGGAACAGTATGAGGCAATGAACCACCCTCCCTGAACTGAATACAACCAACTATGGATGGCCTATGTGGCTGCACTCAGACTGGAGACTGGGCTGCACTCACACACACACACACACAGACCCTGCAGATCGCTGTGAAAACAGCGCTACAAGGCAAAAGCAAGGTGAATAGTAGGTGAACACAGCGGTTGCTAAATTAGCCTTTGGAAAGCACAAAGAAGCAAATCGCTATCTCTAAACTGTCCCTCAGTCAGCAAACAGCGTCCTGTCACTAACTGAATTCACAGCAGAGTGATCGCAAAATGGCGCCAGCGACTTTTAAACTGCATCATGACATCATTACACCAGCCAATCACAGCCTTGCCAGTAGTTTCATGCCCTCCATGCTAAACAGGATGTGCCCACACTTGGAATCAATCTCATTGGCTGAATTTCTGCTTTTTGAATCTTAGAACTTCCGATTCCGGTATCCGATACGCGGCAAGTATCGGAATCCCGGTATCGGAATTCCGATACCGCAAGTATCGGCCGATACCCGATACTTGCGGTATCGGAATGCTCAACACTAATAATGAAATTAGGGACAATCCCACAGATCTTTGTGCAATAAATCAAACCATAGCAGGTATAGGTACGCAAAAGGACATCTCACCCATAATAACCTGTTTGTGGTAGTGCAATGGAGGATAGACCCAACCCGCGTTTCGCATGGGCTTCTTCGGGGGGCCGTGACTCCTTGTGTGCTATGTCGGCAATATATAGGAGCATATTTGTTAGCCAAGTTACCTACAGGTGTATCGCCCTGGAGCAGGTGGGGAATCGGCGTATGCACAATGAAGGTCATCGCTGGTAACGATGCCGCTTCCGGCATTCGTAGTGACGCTGTGTGGGTAGGAGAAAATCCCCAAGTGACGTCAATTCAGAGTCACAACCGAGCGCCATCAACAGTACCAACAGACATCTGACCACAATGCGCATGCGTCCGACCTAGACTCCATTACGGAAGGGACAAAACAACTTGGTATCCCAGCAACAAAGGTAAATAGACAAATGGGTATTACTGAACCACATATTCAAACATTACAATATTAATATATCCACATGATAAAGTGTAGAGGTGCAATAAAGTGACAGTGCAAATACAGGGACAATAATATTAATGATGATAAATATCACCTGTTCCATAATAAAGTACAAAATTCAAAAACATAAGTGAATCGGAAACATTAATGCAAATCACATACATATATAGTGACTTGATGTTGATCCAAGGGTGAGGAATAAAGTCCATGTTATGGATATAGTGATTTTACGGACTACTGTAGTTTCAGAATTATTTAGCCAACTTATGACAAGCATCTTTGCTGCTTAGCGTGCTATTTGGCTGTTATGACCTGCAAGTTTCTGTAAGCATATCTAAGGGATCTTACACCATTCCTCATGGGTAATGACCTCCAGTGATATTTTTGGGTTTGTGTGTTGCAACCGTCGTCTTCAAATTCCATGTAAGATTTTCTATAGGGTTCAAGTCAGGTGACTATCACAGTCACTCCAAAATCTTCCAGGACTTTTGAAACCAAATAATGGTGGACTTTGAGATGTGGTTGGGATCACTGTCCAGTTGGGAGGTCCAATCACGCAGAAGCTTCATCTTCCACACACACAGCATGATGTTTTCTCCCAGGATTTCCTGATACTTGATTGAATCGATTTTGCCCTTTCCATGCTGCAGATTTCGAGCGCCAGAAGAAGTGAGGAAGCTACAGATTATCACAGAGCCACTGCCATGCCTCATAGTATGTAGTGTGTTCTTTTCAGCTTATGCTTCATTCTTCTTTCTATAGACATACCACTGATCCATGGGACTGATAATGACCACTGCTGGTGCTCCACAGTCAGAACAGCATCCCAAAACTTTGTTTTGTATGGTTTTGAACATATTGGCACCAACATCTCTTGTGTTGTAGGTCAGTAACGGTGTACGTCTTAGAGTTTGGGGCATGGAGACCTTCAGCGATTAGCAGGTGCGTTATTGTGCAAACTCCGACCTCAGTGACTGTTGGCAACAAATCTGCTGCAGGTGTTTTTCAGTCACTTCAGAGTATTTGACCAGCTACTTTCTCAGGAACCTGGTGGCAGCCTTTTTCTGCCACATCCAGTTAGTGTAGCCATTGTCCCTTTAAAGAAGTCCTCCCATGACCCTTATTTTCCATAAACCTGTATATATGTGTATGTAATGTAGTGTTGGCTTGTTAATATACACCCCTACCGCCGTCTTCTCTGGTATTTAGCACAGCTCTGCTCCTTCTCAGTGACGTCGCCTCTCTTCAGAGTCTCCAGGTCATGTGAGTGAGACGCAAGTGGCTTATGCAGTGTTAGTCTATGGAGTCTATGAAGTGTCAGAGCAAAGGTCCATAAACTTGTATTGTAGCACAGACGTTTGGTCTGCATAGAGCCTAGAGTGAGCCAGATAGTCTGAAAGTGAAGGCGGCACTCAGACGTGGAGCAAAGCTCTAGTAAAGTAGGGTCATCATACTGTGCTTGTGGAGGAATTCACTATGTGGGTATCTTGGAGTGTTTGTGGGGTAGTTTTGTTGCCATTGTACTTTGTGGGAGCAATGAAAGGGGAATCTGGGGCTTGAAAAAGGCTCAGTGTGAGCCGAAACGTCGCACAGAGATGTGGGCTGAATAAATTTCACTTTTTTCACCTTGAAAAAACTTGGAGTGCTGCCTTCTTTTGCTCTTTTTGTATACATATTGGGTGGAGGAGTGGACCAGGAGGCCAGGCACCCACCGGTGAGCATTGTGCTGTTCCAATTTTACTATCTCTCTCTCTATCTATCTATCTATCTATCTATCTATCTATATATATATATATATATATATCTTTTATTTATTTATTTTTTTTAAAGGGGAGGGGGTGTAATTAGAACTTCTGCTATGGGGCCCCATGATTTATATGTATGCCCCTGCATAGGGTACTCAGTAAACACTGTATTTGATTTGATTTTTTTTAAAAGCATGAAATCCATCCCTCCATCAACAATGTGTGCCTAATCAGGAAAATCATAACTTCTAGTATTAAAATCTCATCATGTGTCAAAAATAACCTCCGTGTGAATAATGGCAGCACCTTGAGTACATCTTGTCGACATTAGGATGGCTTTTACATTTTTTTTTTTTTAATCAAAAACCGTGTTTACGAAGTACCCTATGTTATTATATGCCCTATTGCTTTTTACTTATTAAGAGCAGTGTATACAGTGGGGCAAAAAAGTATTTAGTCAGTCAGCAATAGTGCAAGTTCCACCACTTAAAAAGATGAGAGGCGTCTGTAATTTACATCATAGGTAGACCTCAACTATGGGAGACAAACTGAGAAAAAAAAATCCAGAAAATCAAATTGTCTGTTTTTTTATCATTTTATTTGCATATTATGGTGGAAAATAAGTATTTGTTCAGAAACAAAATTTCATCTCAATACTTTGTAATATATCCTTTGTTGGCAATGACAGAGGTCAAACGTTTTCTGTAAGTCTTCACAAGGTTGCCACACACTGTTGTTGGTATGTTGGCCCATTCCTCCATGCAGATCTCCTCTAGAGCAGTGATGTTTTTGGCTTTTCGCTTGGCAACACGGACTTTCAACTCCCTCCAAAGGTTTTCTATAGGGTTGAGATCTGGAGACTGGCTAGGCCACTCCAGGACCTTGAAATGCTTCTTACGAAGCCACTCCTTCATTGCCCTGGCGGTGTGCTTTGGATCATTGTCATGTTGAAAGACCCAGCCACGTTTCATCTTCAATGCCCTTGCTGATGGAAGGAGGTTTGCACTCAAAATCTCACGATACATGGCCCCATTCATTCTTTCATGTACCCGGATCAGTCGTCCTGGCCCCTTTGCAGAGAAACAGCCCCAAAGCATGATGTTTCCAGCACCATGCTTTACAGTAGGTATGGTGTTTGATGGATGCAACTCAGTATTCTTTTTCCTCCAAACACGACAAGTTGTGTTTCTACCAAACAGTTCCAGTTTGGTTTCATCAGACCATAGGACATTCTCCCAAAACTCCTCTGGATCATCCAAATGCTCTCTAGCAAACTTCAGATGGGCCCGGACATGTACTGGCTTAAGCAGTGGGACACGTCTGGCACTGCAGGATCTGAGTCCATGGTAGGCCTTGTTACATTGGTCCCAGCTCTCTGCAGTTCATTCACTAGGTCCCCCCGCGTGGTTCTGGGATTTTTGCTCACCGTTCTTGTGATCATTCTGACCCCACGGGGTGGGATTTTGCGTGGAGCCCCAGATCGAGGGAGATTATCAGTGGTCTTGAATGTCTTCCATTTTCTAATTATTGCTCCCACTGTTGATTTCTTCACTCCAAGCTGGTTGGCTATTGCAGATGCAGTCTTCCCAGCCTGGTGCAGGGCTACAATTTTGTTTCTGGTGTCCTTTGACAGCTCTTTGGTCTTCACCATAGTGGAGTTTGGAGTCAGACTGTTTGAGGGTGTGCACAGGTGTCTTTTTATACTGATAACAAGTTTAAACAGGTGCCATTACTACAGGTAATGAGTGGAGGAAAGAGGAGACTCTTAAAGGGAAGGTGCCATCAAAAAAATTTTTTTTACAGAAATTGTAAAAATGTAAAGAATTAATGTTTACATTTTCTTAAAAATTATTATCATTTGTTTATAATTTAGTAAAATATGAAAAATAATTTGAAAAGTTTTGGAATTTCCACTTTTAAACACTAGGGGGAGCAGCTGCTGAAATTTCAGAAAAACCTCGTGTACAACAAGCTCACATTACAGCACTGCAGTAATTATGGGCGGAGTCTGCTGACCTGTGTGATGTCTCCTCTCCTTCCCTTCTGGGTGTCTGCTAAGGGATAAGAGGATGATATTCAGGAACACAGTGAGCAGCCATTTTGTTGGTGACTGCAGAGTAAGGCTGCCGTCACACTATCAGTATTTGGTCAGTATTTTACCTCAGTATTTGTAGCCAAAACCAGGAGTGGAGCAATTAGAGGAAAAGTATAACAGACATCTGCACCACTTCTGCATTTATCAGCCACTCCTGGTCTTGGCTTACAAATACTGAGGTAAAATACTGACCAAATCCTGAATGTGTGACGGCAGCCTTAGGCTACTTGCACACTAGCGTTGTTGGCTGTACGTCGCAATGCGTCGTTCAGGAGATAAAACACATCCTGCAAAACACATCCTGCAAAGTTGTCTGCAGGATGTGTTTTTTCCCCATAGACTAACATTACCGACGCATTGCGACGTATTGCCACACGTCGCAACCACCGTGCGACGGTTGAGTCGTGTTTTGGCGGACCACCGCCACAAAAAAAATTACATGTAACGTTTTTTTTGTGCGTCGAGTCCGCCATTTTCGACCGTGCATGCGCAGCCGAAACTCCGCCCCCTCCTCCCCGGACCTTACAATGGGGCAGCGGAAGCGTCGTAAGACTACATCCGCTACCACGTCGGGCATTTCTTTCACAGCATGCGTCGGTACGTCGGCCCGACGCACTGCGACGGGCCCGTACTGACGCTAGTGTGAAAGCAGCCTTACACTGACAAGTAGACAGTCACCGAGGATGGCAGCCAGCAAGGATTCTGGGAGATATGTGGTGGAGGGAGCAGGGTGACCGCAGCGCAGAGTATTTCAGGAGAGCAGTGTGCTGGTCTATGGGGGCCCCCTGTTTGGTGCGCGGAGCAGCCAGGGATTGTACATAGAGCACTGTCTTTTATACACGTGGATGGACCGTCTGCTCCACAGAAATCCAGGAAACATTTCTGCGGATTGATGGCCTGTTCTGATCCAGACTTTGCATGCTAAGACCCCATTCCCCTCCTCAGATCAAGTCTTCTCCATCCTGTCCTGGTGATGTGTGAAAGCGAGGCGACAGGCGAAGTACGGGGTGACGCTGGGAAGGAAATTTAGCCATATAGTAACAATAAAAATGAGACCCCTCTCTTCAGCAGCCTGACCAGCCCTGACTGCACCTAACTGGAGGTCATGCTGCCCCCTCTATTACCCCAGACCCGCGAGCAGGTGCTCAGCCAGAACCACCATAGAATGGGTCCGCTTTCTGAAGATAATACTGCCATAGTGTTCTCACATAATACTGCCATATAGATCACACACAATACCATCAAATAGATCACACACAATACTGTCATACAGTTCTCACATACCACCATATAGAGCACACATAATACAGCCATATGGATCACACACAATACCATCATACAGTTCTCACATACCACCATATAGATCACACATAATACTGCCAGTGTTCTCACATAATACCACCATATAGATCACACATAATACCGCCAGTGTTCTCACATACCGCCATATAGATCACACATAATACTGCCAGTGTTCTCACATAATACCACCATATAGATCACACATAATACCGCCAGTGTTCTCACATACCGCCATATAGATCACACATAATACTGCCAGTGTTCTCACATAATACCACCATATAGATCACACATAATACCGCCAGTGTTCTCACATACCACCATATAGATCACACATAATACCGCCAGTGTTCTCACATATCGCCATATAGATCACACATAATACTGCCAGTGTTCTCACATAATACCACCATATAGATCACACATAATACCGCCAGTGTTCTCACATACCGCCATATAGATCACACATAATACTGCCAGTGTTCTCACATAATACCACCATATAGATCACACACAATACCACCGTATAATTCTCACAATACTGATCAAGCATAATCACCACCATACAGATCACATAATACCGTCATATAGATCTCACATAATGCCATAATACAGCATGACCCCTGCAGCTCCTGTTATCGCATGCATTGAGTTGTGTGTGTAATGGGGAAAGATATGCAGGGGGGAGAGGAGTGCCTGAGAGGATTAGATACACGGTTCACCAGACAGTATCACACAGGATAGGATTAGATACACGGCTCAGCAGTCAGTATCACACAGGAGAGGATTAGATACACGGCTCAGCAGTCAGTATCACACAGGAGAGGATTAGATACACGGCTCAGCAGTCAGTATCACACAGGAGAGGATTAGATACACGGCTCAGCAGTCAGTATCACACAGGAGAGGATTAGATACACGGCTCAGCAGTCAGTATCACACAGGAGAGGATTAGATACACGGCTCAGCAGTCAGTATCACACAGGAGAGGATTAGATACACGGCTCAGCAGTCAGTATCACACAGGAGAGGATTAGATACACGGCTCAGCAGTCAGTATCACACAGGAGAGGATTAGATACACGGCTCAGCAGTCAGTATCACACAGGATAGAATTAGATGCATGGCTCAGCATAGTATCACAGTATAGGATTAGATGCATGGCTCAGCAGACAGTATCACACAGTATAGGATTAGATACACGGCTCAGCATAGTATCACACAGGAGAGGATTAGATACACGGCTCAGCAGTCAGTATCACACAGGATAGAATTAGATGCATGGCTCAGCAGACAGTATCACACAGTATAGGATTAGATACATGGCTCAGCATAGTATCACAGTATAGGATTAGATGCATGGCTCAGCAGACAGTATCACACAGTATAGGATTAGATACATGGCTCAGCAGTCAGTATCACACAGGATAGAATTAGATGCATGGCTCAGCAGACAGTATCACACAGTATAGGATTAGATACATGGCTCAGCATAGTATCACAGTATAGGATTAGATGCATGGCTCAGCAGACAGTATCACACAGTATAGGATTAGATACACGGCTCAGCATAGTATCACACAGGAGAGGATTAGGTACATGGCACAGCAGACTATCATACAGGAGAGGATTAGATACATGGCTCAGCACAGTGTAGTGATAGATACACGGTCTGATGTCCTTGATCAGTGGCTGCAGTGAGAGGCAGGGTCGGGTCGGAGCAGCACAGAGATTCTCCCCCTCCCCCCCCTGTTACCTCTCTGCAGCTCCTGATAGAGGACATCAGACCCCAGCACTTCACCCTCTCTAGCGATTCTAGAGATTGAGCCAGGGCACCAGGCAGCAGGGGACAGGGAACGGCCGACTGCTGACAGTGTGAGAGGAGAGGCAGCTGGAGCTGCCCCTCCAACAGCACAGCTCTCAGTCACAGTGGAGCTCACACACTGTGGGCTGAAGAAACATGGCGCCGACCTCCTGCCTCTGCTGTGATGTGGAGACAGCCCAGGGGGCGTGGCCAGATCAGAGCAGGAGATAACGCGGTCGGCTCCCGACTGCTGAGTCCTATGCACAGGGCTGCCGTAAATGCAGAGTGGAAATGTCGTGCTGGGACTCTTACACTCCTGCAAAGCAAAATGGCGGCGCCCAGTGGCTGCAAAAATTATTAATAATAAAAAAGATATTAAGGTTAAAAAAAATAATTTTGTATTAAAGATAATTGTTTATATAAACAATCATTTTTAATACAAAAACAAAATTGCGGCACCTTTCCTTTAAAGAAGAAGTTACAGGTCTGTGAGAGCCAGAAATCTTGATTGTTTGTTTCTGACCAAATACTTATTTTCCACCATAATATGCAAATAAAATGATAAAAAAAACTGAAAATGTGATTTTCTGGATTTTTTTTTCTCCGTTTGTCTCCCATAGTTGAGGTCTACCTATGATGTAAATTACAGACGCCTCTCATCTTTTTAAGTGGTGGAACTTGCACTATTGCTGACTGACTAAATACTTTTTTGCCCCACTGTATGTCCATAGAGCAGTGTATATGTCCATATTGTTTCGATTTTGACACTGGAGTAGTACACATGTAAGCACAAAATGTAATTTTGTTTTGCTATTTGAATATTAGTCCAACATGGTGTGGGTACACACCTTGCTACATCTTGGTGTAAAGTTTTGACTACATAAATTCTTTTAGTTTTTCAATACTTATTGTTAATGAATATTTATGTACTTTCAGCAATAATTCAGAGGTAATTAATTATGGTGTTTAACAATTCAGTACCAAATACTTTGAGGCTATGTTCACACGCTGCGGATTTTGCTGCGGGTCCGCAGCAGTTTCCCATGCGTTTACAGTACAATGTTAATTTATGGGAAACGCAATCCGCAGTTCACATGCTGCGGAAGAAAACGCGTGGAAACGCAGCGGTTTACATTTTGCAGCATGTCAATTCTTTGTGCGGAATCCGCAGCGGTTTTACACCTGCTCCATAATATAAAACCGCAGATGTAAAACCACAGTGGAATCCGCACAAAAACTGCGGTAAATCCACGGTAATTCCGCAGGTAAAACGCAGTGCCTTTTACCTGCGGTTTTCACAAATCCGCTGCGGAAAAATCCGCAGACCTCAGGAATACGTGTGCATATACCCTCAGGGTTCCCATACTCGACCGTGTAAGGTTCAAGGACAGTTCCCCCATATGTCCACTAGATGGAGATAAGTATACAGCTAATACATATACCAAATAGGCTTTCATTATGAAAGTTAAGATATGTGAACGGTGTTCTCTATGTGTTGCATGATTCTCACAAAGTATTCTGTGTAGCATTTCACCCGCTACGGGTCTTGGGGACACTCGCTTGGCAGCAGAATCATCATAGACAGGCACGGTTCCTCACACAAATCAGTCCATATGGTTTATTCAAACTCCGCATAAACCAGACAGGGTACAGTCCATTTCATTACAGCCATGAAACATTATAAGACATCAGACAGTTCGTGTAGCAGATGGGCTTCTCTGCTGTGTTATGACCCCCTTGTCCGGGGTTACCTCTCAGTGTAACAACTCTGCTGGCATCACTGCATGGCCTCCCATCCCCCACCTGCATTACACTCAAACTCACTTCTCTGGGCCTTGTTGTGACCTCTCTGCTGCCAGCTCCATGCTGTGTGCCTCATGTCTGCTGTTTGCTCTGTGCATGCTCTGTCTGTGTGCATAGGGGGGGCGGCGCCGGCAACTCCTGTTTCTTATAGAGACTGTGTGCACCTTGCTAAGGTGTCCCTGGCCAATCGCCATGAGGCTTCCTGTATTTAAGACATCCCCACCCATTGGTGGGGGCCTGTGCAACTTACTCCCTCAGTCATTTCTTAGCTGCTGAGGTGCCAGGCCCTGTCTCGCTTACTCTATGTCCTTGTGTAGCCACCCAGTGGGGCTTTGTACCCTGGCCTATGTCTGCCACCCAGAGGAGCGTCGTACCCTGGTTTGTGTCCATGTCTTTGTGTTTAGTCCGGTTCCTGACTTTGTCTTAGCCTAGTCTTGCTCCTGTGACCGTTTATATCCCTGCCTTGGTTTCCTTTCCCTGCGTCTTACTTCGCTCTGCTCTCAGCTCTGTACTCTGTGGCTTTGCTTTCTGCTCTGCTCTCTGTAGCTTTGCTCTGCACTTTGCTGTGTTCTCTGACTTTGCTCTGCACTTTGTGGCCCTGCTTTGCGGCTCCGCTCAGCTCTTGCTCTGTGGCTCTGCTTCTTGTGGCTCTACCTGGCTCTGCTCCTTGCGGTTCTACTTCTCCAACTTTTGGCTCCGCCTCCTGCGTTTCTGCACTTGGCTACGCCTCCAGCTCTTGGCTTCGCCTCCTGCGTTTCTGCACTTGGCTCCTCCTCCTGCTCTTGGCTCCGCCTCCTGCGTTTCTGTTCTTGGCTCTAGCTCCTGTGCTTTCGCTCTGCATCTGCCCTTGCGGTCTTTTTCTACTTATTATTTTGTCCTCCTGTCTGAACAGGTTCCTACCTGTTTCACATACCTGCCTACCGGTTCTTCCAGCGTATCAGTCTTGTCCGCCCGTCCTTCCAGAGAGCCAGCCGTACCTGTCTGCCTACCAGAGAGCCAGCCGTGCCCGCCTGCCTGCCAGCATGTCTGTTGTACCCTTCTGCCTGCCTGTGTCCCAGCCGTGCCCGCCTGTCTGCCAGAGTGCCAGCCGTGCCCGCTTGCTTGTCTATGTTCCGTTCCCCGGTGGGATCAGCTGCCACAGCCAGACACCACCCTGGAGTGGTACCTGGTAGCTTCCTATTGCACAAGTCTGACCTCACCATCGGAGGCTCCAGCGAACACCTAGGAAGCTACTTAGTTATGCCCCTTCCAGGGTAGTTTGGTCTGTGGTCCAATGGGGCCACACCCCTGCACGCCCGCGCCAACTGTTATGGACCTGGTGGTTAGGTGCACCAGGAATGACCTGAT
Source organism: Ranitomeya variabilis (assembly GCF_051348905.1). Classification (NCBI taxonomy): domain Eukaryota; kingdom Metazoa; phylum Chordata; class Amphibia; order Anura; family Dendrobatidae; genus Ranitomeya; species Ranitomeya variabilis. The sequence goes on from NC_135234.1 coordinate 544,157,383, forward strand.
AGTTAAACACGGAATCAGGACGAGCTCTGGGGAAATGGGAACTCTGCTGACCGCAAACCCCACTCCCATCAACACAACCAGAAACAGCCGTGGAGCGTGCCCGACTCTGCCTAGACGCCTCTTCACAGCCCAAGAGCCAACCACCCCCAAAGAAAGGAAACAAAACCCTACTTGCCTCAGAGAAATTTCCCCAAAGGTAAAAGCAGCCCCCCCACAAGTATTGACTGTGAGATAAGAGGAAATCACAAACACAGGATGAAATAGGTTTTAGCAAAGAGAGGCCAGTCTAACTAAACAGATTGAGGATAGAAAAGGGATCTTTGCGGTCAACACAAAAAGCTACAAAAACCACACAGTGTGTGCAAAAAATACCCCCGCACCGACTCACGATGCGGTGGTGCCACTCTGCACCCCCAGAGCTTCCAGCTAGCCAGGTAGTTTCATGATAGCAAGCTGGACTGGAACTTGGCAAGAAAAACCATATGTAACAAATGAACAAGCAGGAACTTAGCTTGTGCTGGAGTAGACAGGTCCTCAGAAAGATCCAGGAGAGATCTGAACCATTACTAGAACATTGACAGCTGGCATGGAGTAACGATCTGAGTGGAGTTAAATATAGAATCAGCCTAGCCCCAAACGAGGGCAGCTGGAGAAGGAATCTCAGAACCAGCAGCTCCACTCACAGCCACCAGAGGGAGTCCACGGACAGAACTCACCGAAGTACCATTCATGACCACAGGAGGGAGTTCGAGACCGGAATTCACAACAGCCAACCAGTCTGGGCGCGAGCGTGACACTCAGGAGTTCCACTCCTCACACTGACTTCACGTCAGTCCCAGGTTCTCAACACAGACGGTCCAGGTCTACGGTCTCCAGGTGCTTCCAGGACGACTCCACTCCCAGGAGTCTCCAACACTGACCGTCCAGGACTTTGCACAGGAACCTCACAGGCACATGTGACCCATACCCTGGTCACATTATCTACCCTTAACCACTCCCCTGGGTGGGAGTGTGGGTGTGTGTGTGTAGCTAATTTGACCCTCCCATCTCTCATAACTAACCCTGCCAATCTCTCATTAGAACTACACAATTACTTGTGGGACTACAGGTCCCAGAACACAACATAACTTTAGACTGACAGCGCAGAGTGTCCTCCTCTGCGACACACATACCGGCCATTTATAATCCTGCCGGACTTTCTCTCACCACCACAGTTATAAATCCAAGTGCATCCTGCAGCGCACACACAGCGCCCCCTGGCTGTAACATTGGTCACTGCACCACATCTGGTTGTAAAATACACATGAATGTCACTTGTCTACTTTATTACTCCTGGTTATTACTCATAGGATGACTTATTCAGCACAATAAATGGTGGCTCAGGGCTCCCTCTAGTGGAAGACGTGATGTAAGAGTGATCTCCGACAGTTCATAATTGTACAGCAGACAAATTTCTCACATATTATTTGTCATACTAGCACCGCTTATCCCTCTATGTATTTAGTACTATTGCTTCTTCCAGAAAACATGGACTGGAGAAGTCTGGGATTGTCCCTCCTGATAATCCCCTTATTTGGTTCCTAGTTTCCTCTCATTGTCTTCTGTGTTGTGTTTGGAGGGATGTAGTATGACATCCGTCAGAGCTGCATTAGTTACATCTGAGCTTTTTTGCATATTCTTTCTGGGTAATGTGTTGGGTGACTCAGGGTGTAGCAATGTCCCACTGGCAGTATCTGCTGACTTCTACAGTAGCTTACTCTATAAACCAGGGCTGTGGAGTCAGAGTCCATTTTGGTGGAGTCGGTCTGAAATGGACTCTGACTCCTAAAATATATAATACATTGGGTACAGTAGTTCAGTGCAGGATGTGCTGTAAATGTTTCCATAATAATTTTAGAAAGTTATGAAATGTCCTATAAATGTCTGTTCTGTTCCTGATCTAAAGATCTCGGCTTTTAGTGGAGATGAATCTGTGCTGCACTTTATGTACATGCTCAGTAGTGACCAGTGCTGTGGGGGAAATTAAGGAGTCGGAGGTTTGGCTTTCCATCTTCAGAGCCATGCTATAAATGTGGAGATGTAATGAGAAACATAACGGTTAGAAATAATTATCTGAAACCTCAATGGAAAATGAGAACTTATTGCTTATTTTAGGATATAATCTTACATTAGTTGTGTGTGTATGTGTTTGTGTGGTTTAGCTTAGTATTGCAAAGTTGTTTGTCAGATTCCTGTTACTGTAATTGCCGATAAAGCAATATACGATTTTCAAAAAATTGTGGGTACTTATTTTTTGGACACAAAGTCCTTTTTCCAAAAGCCCCTGAATTTCTTTAAGCGATTATCCACTACTTTATCATTCATGACCTGACCATAGGATAGTTCATCAATGTCTGTTCGGTTGGGGTCCGACACCCAGCACCCCCGCCGATCAACTGTTCCCGGAGGCAGCTGTCGATTGTGGAGCTGCTCCGTCTTCTGATAGTGGCTGCTCAGGGTACTGCATATCCGCCTCCTGATTTGAATAGAAGGCAGATGTGCAGTACCCTGCCGCGGCCTCAGAAGACGGATAAGCTCAGCAATTGAGGATAGGTCATCAATAATAAAGTAGTGCACAACCTCTTTAACTGAAAGGGGTTGTCTGGTCAAAAACTACAACCCTGCAGTCACTCTACAGGACTACTTGTCAATCTTCACATCATGCACGCTATGAGGATTCTTCTATATCAGCACCGGGAACGGCAGTCATGTGACCACAAGTTTGAGATCATACTCCAGGCCACAATCAATGCAAGAAATGGCAAGAGCCAACCTCAAATAATGAGGGCACTAATGTCCCACTTATACACACAGTTATATGTCAGTCAGAGCAGTGTGCATACTATCCTATGATGAGTAATCCAAAAATATCAATAACAGCTCATCAGAAAACCCAAATACCCATAATATAATCACTGCAGAAGTATCCAAACAGCCCAAACATCCAGGACCCCAAACACAATATCAAGGGAGAAAACCACATTCTAAGATGGAAATACATGTATACGTAGCGGAAAGCTCCCAAGCAGTAGGGGGTCTAAACAAGCCTCTTATGTGTTTCTCCACTTTAAATAGCAGTTTCCCTAGGGGACAGAAAAAGGCCATAAGCAAAGAAATAGATTCTTGTCTGCCATCATGACTTCCTGTCCTGCGTTTGGATTTAATTTATATAAAGAGCAGGGTGGATAAAAATCAATGTTTTTTTAAAAAAAATCAAAAAAATCGGATTTTTTTGATTTAAATCGGATTTTTTTGATTTAAATCGGATTTTTTTCAATAAACTGCTTTTTGAGGAAAATATTTTACCATCCAAAGGTTCTTCCATCATGAGATAAAGCTGAGTTGTTTAACTCAGTAGAATAAAGGCTGTATATGTGTAACATTCACAATGCCATGCTCTTCCAGAGGTTTCTGTAGGATGCTGACTATCCAACAAGTTTGGGCATGTCAACTGAATGGAAAAAGAAACTAAACCAAAAGTGAAACCAAGCTAGAAGTGTGGAATTAAAGGGGCAGTATGAACAAAATGTGGAGGCTATTAATAGTTTATACAATTAAGACATGCTGCTTTTAAACACCTACCTATTGCCATATAGTAAAACAAAAAAGATTTTTACTTACTTTGGGGTCCCCCCCTCACCCTGGCGTTAGATCGTTGCCCCTAGTTTCGTCCGTGTAACTATGGGCGCACATGCGCACTGCTCTCACTTCTCATTTTAATCGTGATTTATATTAAAAAAAACCTTTTGATTTAAATCAGTGATTTAAATCATGATTAAAATCATGATTTAAATCGATCCGATTTAAAAAGAAAAAAATCTTTTGATTTAAATCGTGATTTAAATCATGATTTAAATCGGCGTGATTTAAATCAATCCACCCTGATAAAGAGTAATTTATTCGTGAAGCTATTTCTTCCCTTATCGCTTATTTTGGCTGCTTCAGATCTGTTGTCCGAGCTCAGAGTAGATGGGGTTAATGTCATTGGTGAGCTGGAATCCAGCTTGTGATATTACAGAAAATGGCCACATAAATTCTGTAGTTTCACACTAGCGTTTACCTGATCTTCGGAGGGCTGCGGACTTCCTCTGTGAAGCCCCGCCCTCGGCCGCACCTCCGCCGCTAGCTCCGCCTACTTCTGCAAGCGGCTCGCATGCGACCTCCATACCTCTCTTTAACATTAGGTACGCAGGTCCTGCCGCAGTATGCGGATGCTGCCGCATGCGTCGTTTTGACGATGCGGGAAAAAAAAATGCTACAGGCTGCGTCCTACGCTGGTCGCCGCATCGTCAAAACGACGTATGCGGCAGCATCTGCATACAGTGGCACGACCTGCGTACCTAATGTTAAAGATGGGTACGGAGGTCGCATGCTGGCCGCATGCAGAAGTAGGCGGAGCTAGAGGCGGAGGTGCGGCCGAGAGCGGGGCTTCACGGAGGAAGTCCGCAGCCTGCCGCAGATCAGGTAAACGCTAGTGTGAAACTAGCCTAAGTGAGCATCTCTGATTTCTGTGTGCCCTCTATCTCTTCTTCATCCTCCAAAACCTCTGCGGTGCCCACACACTGCCAGCTTCAGAACTCTTATTAGCCACGGCTCCTCCAGCACTACTCCCAGGGAGGCGGGCAGAAGTGTAGGTGACGCAGCTTCTACTGAACCAACGCAGCCTTCCAGCACCGCAACATTGTCCTGGAAGTGGTGTCTGAAAAAATCCTGTTCAAAAACCGAATTGAGAGAGGCTAAGTAGCGGATGAATCATATATTTGCTTAATTTCACAGCCCTACAGCCAAGTACTGTTACCTTTTTTGAAGAAAATGAATTTTACAGCCTTTTAAAGAGAATCTGTCACAGGTTTCTGCTTCCCCATCTGATTGAAGCATAATGTAGGGAGGAGACCCTGATTCCGGCGATGTCACTTTACTAGTCTTTGTTTATATTTGGATAAAATCTCTGTTTTATCTGCTGTCCATCTACCAGTTTTCGGAATGGGAGCTCTGTATAGACTGTGTTCCAATACAAGAGAAGTCATACAATCGTGGCCAAAGACTGACACAAGTTTTGTTTTTCACAAAGTTTGCTGCTTGCTTACATAGGTCTTTTGTGGATTGTTTTTACTGAAGTACAATTATAAGCGTTTCATAAACTTTTATTGACAAATATACAAGTTTATGTAAAGACAACACTTAGAGTTGACCCTTCATTTTCAAGACTTCTCTTAATAATAATCTTTATTTTTATATAGCGCTAACATATTCCGCAGCGCTTTACAGTTTTGCACACATTATCATCGCTATCCCCGATGGGGCTTTGGAATGTGGGAGGAAACCGGAGAACCCAGAGGAAACCCACGCAAACACGGGGAGAACATACAAACTCCTTGCAGATGTTGGCCTTGGTGGGATTTGAACCCAGGACTCCAGTGCTGCAATGCTAACCACTGAGCCACCGTGCTGCCCACCTTGACTTGCTCAATATCCACTTGTAGGCCCAATCCTGAGTGCTGACTAATCATGGCTCGGAGTTTGCCACAATTTCTGTGTTTTTGTTTGTCCAACCACATTTTGAGGGTTGGCCAGGTTCTCAATGGGATTGAGATCTGGGGAGGTTCCTGGCCATAAACCCAAAATCTAAATGTTTTGTTAGACCCAAAATTTCAATGTTTTGTTCACCAAACCAATTAGTTATTACTTTTGCCTTGTAACATGGTGCTTCATCATGCTGGGAAAAGCACTGTTCATCATCAAATCGCTCTTGGATTCTTGGGAGAAGTTGTACATGGAGGAATTTTAGAAACTAGTCGCTATTCATGACCGTGTTCCCTAGGCAACATTGTGATGCTTTACTGTTGGCATGACATAGGACTTGTGGTAAAAGTTGCCTCATGCTTGCAGATCTCCAAAATAGTGACAATGGAGCTTTCTCAGAGAAAATAATTTTGCAGAAAGTACAGGGATTGGACTGCAGAGAGCTGATACGTACTTCCGTTCCATTCTCGGTGTTCCAGATCTTTGATCGTCCAGCTGTCAGACTTCAAGTGATTAGCAACTTATCTCATATCTATTTGACAAAGGATAACTTGAATTTTGGGAATACCCCTTTAACTTTGTTTTTACTTATGCAACATATGCCCAAAATACCAGAACCTGCAATGCTATTTACAAACAACACAGCAGCCACAATGATAGAAGAAACAATTTGTGAGCTGGTCTCCTCAGCCAAGGATCCTGACAATCACACTGATCAAAACAGGAAGTGGCATAACGGTGTCCTGTAATTTATGGGCTGTGCTGATTGGGCTTGGTGCACAAGGCAATTAATTAGAGAGAAAACCTGCTTCTTTCTCCTTTGGAGCCTGTCTGTACTGACAGAAAGGAGTCCCCCTCTAGATGATTTCTGTATACAGTGGCACGTTATCATTTATAAACATGGCAGCATCAGCCTGATTGCTCCAGTCTTTTAAACTGGAGGTATTTACATGTTAACATTAGTCATTTTTTTTAAATGGAGCTTGGCACTAGTTATGCAGATATGTTTTCACTTCCTAAAAAGCTGATTGCAGCCTGCTCTTCTACTAATGGACTCCGATGCTAATGAAAAAAAGGACCGATGCATGATCCCTGGTGATCCTGCACTCTGCCGTTCATGTGATCGCTGTAACCAGGACCTCAACTCTGCTGGAACTTTGAAAGACTTGAAAGGGACTTATTGATGTTTTCTTATCATTAAATTGCATTCTCTGCTGTTCAATTGAGGAGTCTATCTGCGCAAATTGATGTTTCTAACTAAGCAAGGTACCTTTTAGGGGACATACCTTTAAAAAAAAAATATTGCACCTTTAGTGTCCATATCCATTGCTGTGTGTGACATAAATTGTTCTTTATTCAGATATAAAGAAGCTTGGTGCACGTTTTTGTGACTAAGCCGTTCAGTGCACCTTCCCACCTTCTTGTTTCTTGTCTCCTCCCTTCTCTTCCTCGAGCTACAAGAGCCAGAGGAGGGTGGAGGTAAAATAAAAACTAATTTGTCAACACAAGTTGATTTGTTCATAATGGTACAAATTTTCTTCTGGTTCTATCCTCTACAAGGTGTGCTATGCTTGGTTGGACAGTAATTTTTGCTGACAGATTCCTTTTACATAGAGCAAAGACCTCCTCAAAAAAGCCACAAAGAATGTAGAGTTCAAAAACATATACTTTATTTATATAAAGAATAAAGCCTCAAACAGTTAACACAATCCATAAATGATGAGAAAGATGCCTCCAATCTAAAACCAGGTCACATGTAAATCATGCACTGATACCTATATATAGATAGTCAAACAATATATATCACAGAAAACCTCAAAAATGGTTATATGTCATGTGGCTCAGTAATAGTTAATATGTAAAAAGAGGACTACGGAAAAATCCCCATTACAAAGTGCTAAATGCATATGTCCGAACGGCCACGCAGCAAATAAATTAATTAAAAGGCTACGGGAATGGCACCAAACGGTACTGGCTATCCTACTGAAAACATCTAGATACGTGCCTATAATGCTGCGGGTTCGTAGACAAAGTAATGTGTAATCTCAAGACATATTTACCAGTGAGATAGCACAGACCTGGACAAACCCCTACGCACGTTTCGATATAATTCTTCTTCCGGGGGCGTATGACATGGAGGGTAATGGGAGTGTATTTAAGTGAACATCAGCCAATCACAGCACTGGCCCTGGCCGCAGTAGAATTAACATAATGACCTCATATACCTATTGCGCAATTGCGGAAATGACGATCAGAAATACTTATATGGAATAACCCATATATACCCACAAAAGGTGAAAGTATAAATAAAGATGTAACGGTCACATCGCTAAAAGATGGCAAACCGCTAGCTAAACGTTATGAAAGGAAGTGCCGATAAATAATTAGTGTGCGAAGTATGTGTGAATAAGAGCCCACTACGCAGTAGCGGAAGTGACGGGCCAACTGTTGCTAGGCAGCAGAATAACAAATCAAAGACTGTGACGTGACCAGTCGGAACTAGTGTTGCTTGGCAACACGTCATGCAGCGCATGCGCTGTCGGGGCCGCAGACCTAAGGATCCACCCGCCGGCGGCGGCGACCGGTCATGCGCACTGACCCGGAGTACCAGGTGAGGTCGGAAGCCAAGTCAAATGCCGCAAGCAGGAGGGTCCAGCCAAGGCGCATGCGCACGACATGATGCCGAAGCATATAGACAAATGTGGTATGTGAAAGGGGGCTAACCTATCAGACCCACTAAGTAGTGACAATAAAGTGCGATACATAGACATACTAAGTATAATATAAAGCGGGTTAGAACAAATAAGTAGTCCAATCTGAATCCATAAATGAGGTCTTCCACAGAAAAATTGTCCAGTAGTAAATAGATCGAAAAAAGAGGACTAAAATTCCTTTCTATTCAGGATAAGTATCCAAGAGGAGTCCCATTTTATGATGTACTTCAGAGTGACAGTTCCAAGATCAAGATCATACTTCTGACCAGCCGACACTGTAGAGTTGAAATATTCATATTTATAGTTGAATGTCCAAAGGAACCAACGTGCAGTTTTACGAAAGTAGATGACTATTTTAAACTACTCCTGGTATTGCTGCCAGTCAACTCTGTGAAGCTGATGTACTAAATGAATAAACAGGATAAAACAAAACAATTAGAAACAATAAAATCCCAAACCCCATAAAAACTGTATCAGATAACAAAGCGCATTGATTGAGCCTATAAAAAGGCTCCAAAACCCAGACTTTCATTTAACCCTTGAGGAGTCATGGTACCCAACCTGTATATCCACCGACTTTCGGTCTGTGCCAAAAGTCTACTTAAATCCCCACCTCGTATCCCCATTGATACGGAGTCAATGCCTCTCACCACGAGACCCACCGTGCTACAATTGTGATACATCTTAAAGTGGCGAGGTAGGGTTTTTAAAGTAGTCTCATCCTCATTTGTTTTTGCCTTCTCTATGTCCCTACAGTGTTCTCTGATCCGGACCTTTAGTTCACGTGTAGTGAGGCCAATGTAGATTTTACCACAAGGACACGTGGCATGGTAGATAACACCTCTAGTAGAACAATTAATATACTTTCTGATCTCAAATTTCCTAGATCCATCGAAGTTAGCAAAAGTTTTTGTCTTAATTGTGTTGTCACAGGCCTTGTATAGGCCACAAGGGAAGAAGCCGGCATTGGTGACATCACATGGCTTTTTCTTAGACCCAATTGGATTGTAGAAGCTATGTACCAGAGTGTCAGATAGATTTTTAGATCTCCTGGCCGTGATTAGTGGCTCATTTGGTAAGATCTTTTTCAAAATTGGATCGGTAAAAAGTATTTGCCAATGTTTAACCATAATATCCCTAAATTGATGCCATTTATTATGGTAAGTGGTGATCATCCTGACCTGTTCAGAATCCCTATTTTTGATTTTATTAGTGTGCCCATAAAGCAGTTCCTGTCTAGAACTGTTCACTGCCCTATGATAACCCCTTTTAACACACTTTTTACTATAACCTCTTTCAAAAAATCGGTCGGCCAGATCCCTAGCCTGAGTTTTTTAACGTTTAGCTAGCGGTTCGCTATCTTTTAGTGATGTGACCACTACGTCTTTATTTATACTTTCACCTTTTGTGGGTATATATGGGTTATTCCATATAAGTATTTCTGATCGTCATTTCCGCAATTGCGCAATAGGTATATGAGGTCATTATGTTAATTCTACTGCAGCCAGGGCCAGTGCTGTGATTGGCTGATGTTCACTTAAATACACTCCCATTACCCTCCATGTCATACGCCCCCGGAAGAAGAATTCTATCGAAACGCGTGTAGGGGTTTGTCCAGGTCTGTGCTATCTCACTGGTAAATATGTCTTGAGATTACACATTACTTTGTCTACGAACCCGCAGCATTATAGGCACGTATCTAGATGTTTTCAGTAGGATAGCCAGTACCGTTTGGTGCCATTCCCGTAGCCTTTTAATTAATTTATTTGCTGCGTGGCCGTTCGGACATATGCGTTTAGCACTTTGTATATGGGGATTTTTCCGTAGTCCTCTTTTTACATATTAACTATTACTGAGCCACATGACATATAACCATTTTTGAGGTTTTCTGTGATATATATTGTTTGACTATCTATATATAGGTATCCGTGCATGATTTACATGTGACCTGGTTTTAGATTGGAGGCATCTTTCTCATCATTTATGGATTGTGTTAACTGTTTGAGGTTTTATTCTTTATATAAATAAAGTATATGTTTTTGAACTCTACATTCTTTGTGGCCTTTTTGACGAGGTCTTTGCTCTATACTAGATTGAATGTGTTCGTTTGATTTATCTATGGACTAATAAGATTCCTTTTACAGCAGAGGGATGAGAAAATTGGATGTGTGCAGGCCCTCATCTTTACTGCGCTGGGGCAAGACTTCGCTGTTAGTGTGGATGATGTAGGAGGCTTCACCCACATCAATCATAAATGGAAGATAGACAGTTGTGCTGCATATGGTCGGGAGGATATATACATTCATCGTAGCTCTTGGTGCCTATATATATATATATATATATATATATATATATATATATATATATACCGTGTGTGTATTTATATATATATATAATTTTAGCCCGATTCTAACGCATCGGGTATTCTGGAATATATATATAGTTTATTTATGAAGATTTTAGGATAATACATTAAATACACAGGATTCGGCCAACCGCGACCGATTAGCGAAGCATGGTTCAAATCCCACGCCAATTCGCGGCCGGACTGCACCTGTCGCTGATTGTTTGCGGCCGGCCACGTAGTATATAGCACAGCCACGTAGTATATAACAGCCCACGTAGTACATAGCACAGCCACGGAGTATACAGCACAGCCCACGGAGTATATAGCACAGCCACGTAGTATATAACACAGCCCACATAGTATATAGCACAGCCCACGGAGTGTATAACAGCCTACGTAGCATATAACACAGCTCACGTGGTATATAACAGCCCACGCACGTAGTGTATAACACAGCCCACGTAGTGTATAACACAGCCCACGTAGTATATAGCACAGCCCACGTAGTATATAACAGCCCATGTAGTGTATAACCCAGCCACGTAGTATATTGCACAAGCCACGTAGTATATTGCACAGCCCACGTAGTATATTGCACAGCCCACGTAGTATATAGCAATGTGGGCATCATATCCCTGTTAAAAAAAGAATTAAAATAAAAAAATTGTTATATACTCACCTTCCATTGGCCCCCGGATCCAGCCCAGGCGTTTACCGATGCTACTCGCGCGCTCCGGTTCCAAGAGTGTATTGCGGTCTCGCGAGATGATGATGTAGCGGTCTCGCGAGACCGCTATGTCATCATCTCGCGAGATCGCAATGCATGGAGCGGTCACCGGAGTGTCGCAAGGAGCGGGAAAGGCCTGTTCTGGATCCGAGGGGCCGACGGACGGTGAGTATATAACTATTTTTTTTATTTTTTTTTTTTATTATTTTTAACATTAGATCTTTTTACTATTGATGCTGCATAGGCAGCATCCATAGTAAAAAGTTGGTCACACAGGGTTAATAGCAGCATTAACGGAGTGCATTACACCGCGGTATAACGTGGTCCGTTAGCGCTGCCATTAACCCTGTGTGAGCGCTGACTGGAGGGGAGTATGGAGCGGGCACTGACTGCGGGGAGTAAGGAGCAGCCATTTTGCCGCCGGACTGTGCCCGTCGCTGATTGGTCGTGGCTGTTTTGTATAATATATACAGGGCATTTGCACTTTCACGCGACTTAACTAAGCTATGAACAGTAGAGCTGCTCTGGCAACTGCTGATGGTGAGGGCTGCGGGAGGATGGTGATTTGCAGGACTGATAACAGTTCTTCATGATCAGGAACTAAACGAGAGAGGGAGAGAGGTGAGCCACTAGCTGCTGTATAGAAAGCATTGGCTTGGAGAGAACTGACAGGTATTTTGTGTTAACGCCTCAGCCTGGAATATAGCTACTGTGCATACTCTCCAGACTCTGTTGATCGACCTCCTTGGCAACAAGCTGAACACTATGTAAGATGAAGTTCTCTTGTCAGGACAAGGATCTCCATTATAAAAAGTAAATCAACTGATTCACTGGCGAGCCTCCTGTCAGTAAGTGCCGATTGTACGTACAGCCGCCGCTCACTATGTTCTGAGGAGTGACTGAAGCCTAACTTCTATGACTGAAGGGTTGAATGTCAGGAGAAATAAAGGTAAAGGGAACCTGTCACCAGAAATTACGCTGATAACCTGCAAATATGGGGTTAATCTGCAGGTTAACAGCGTTATGATGCTGTTTGGCGCCTGCAGGGAGAAAATCTTTATTCTTAAGATCTTTATTCTTCCCGCCAGCATTCGATATTCAGTCATAGGGGCGGGGGGTGGCATCGGTTCAGTCACCGCTCTGAGTATACAGAGCAGCCGCTATAACCGTACCTGACTGACAGCCGCTATAATCCAACCTGACTAACAGCCGGCCGCAATTTAGAGCCAGTGTCAGGGCCGGGCGCGCGGTTATAGCTGCTGCTCGGTATAATCAGAGCGGTGACTGAACCGGCTCCGCTCCAGAATGCCGAATGCTGGCGAGGAGAATAAAGATCATTTTCTCCCTGCTGCATTTGGCTGCGTGCAGCATCATAACACTGTTAACCTGCAGATTAACCCCCATATCTGCAGGTTACCAGTGTTATTTCTAGTGACAAGTTCCTTTTAATTTCTTCCCAGTCGCTGAGCTTTCAGTGCTGCAGCCGCACACCTTTAGAACACTATTAACCTGCAAATTAACCCAATATCAGTTAGTTAATAGCTTTTGTGGACATGATGGGTTCCCTTTAAACCTCTGCTCTTTCAGAGATTTTCTGTCCAGTGAGCAGTCCTATCAGAGATTTGACACCTATATTTCTATAAGTGTGCACAGGGAGATAGCTGTAAGTCACCGATGGGACCGCCCAATGCCCCAGATAGACCAGAGGATTAAGGCTAAGTGCACACGTCACAGAATTGCCGCGGAAATTTCCGCGGCAATTCTGCAACTCCTGCCGAGGGTATATCGCATGCGGAATTGTCATGCATATTCCTAGCGTTTTCCAAGCGATCTGTAGCATCGCTTGGAAAACTGATTGACAGGTTGGTCACACTTTGTCAAACATAGTGTTTGACAAGTGTGACCAACTTTTTACTATTGATGCTGCCTATGCAGCATCAATAGTAAAAAGATATAATGATAAAAAAAATTTAAAAATGGTTATTCTCACCTTCCGAAGGCCCCCGATCTCCTCAGCGGTGCACGCGGCCGCTTCCATTCCTATAGATGCTTTGTGTGCAGGACCTGCGATGACGTCACGTGACCACGACGTCATCTCAGGTCCTTCACACAAAGCATCCATGGGAACGGAAGCAGCCGCGTGCACCGCTGAGAGGCGGGAAGACTCCGGGGGCCATCGAAGGTGAGTATATCACTATTTTTTATTTTAATTCTTTTTTTTTTTTACCAATTATATGGTGCCCAGTCCGTGGAGGAAAGTCTCCTCTCCTCCACCCTGAGTACCAACCGCACATGATCTGCTTACTTCCCGCATGGTGGGCATAGCCCCATGCGGGAAGTAAGCAGATCAATGCATTCCTAGGTGTGCAGAATCCCCGCGATTCCGCAAATTAGTGAACATGCTGCGTTTTTTTCTGGAATGCGTTTGCGCTCAGGAAAACAACGCAGCTTGTGCACAAAAAATGCGGATTGCATTCTATTAAATAGGATGCTTAATGTGAGCGTTTTTTTTCACGGTTTTATAGCGTTTTTATAGCGAAAAAACGTGAAAAAAAAGCGACGTGTGCACACAGCCTAAGTGATTATAGCACAGGTTATACTGAATATTTTCTCATAAAGCTATAGATCTGCTCTGCTCTACCTGCTCTATATCCTGGTACATGCAGATTGATCTACATTTTCATGGAGACTGATTCCCAGTAATTATATACAGATGATTGGCTACCAAGTATGAGGTCCAGGTGCAGAATTTACACACCTTGGCATGTTGTCAAAGGGCATGGTAGCATATTTAGACCACGCATGCTGCTCACTGTAGAACAAGCAAATTTACCACCTTGGCATTGTGTTGAAATAACAGCTTCTGGGACGCTTTGGAGAAATGAGCGTATCACTGGTTCCGCAGCCAAATCATTTGTAGCGGTGAGATGTTGGTATGCCTGGAATGAAGACTGGATGGATCTGGCTAGCGTACATTATGGCAAATGTGCTTCCTGGCGTTGCCCCAGACTTGTCTCCCTTCAAGCACATTTGGGATGTAATTGGTTGGGAGCTGCCATCAGTGGATCTTGATGATTCCTGTGCCCAAGTGCATTCAGTGTGGCAGAAAATTCCTCAAACAACCATTATTAACTTAATTGACAGCATTCTAAGATATGTAACTTGTTCTCTGTATGGCACTCCTATTCGATGCTAAACGAATCAAGACCCTTTGGACATTTTGTATCAGTTTTTCACATTTACAAATCATTAACATGTTTGCCAGTCCTGTGATTTTCATAATTCCATGACTTTTCCTTCTTGGCTCTGCAACTTTAATGTTGAGTATCTATGTAGGTATGCCAATACCTTGTTTCCAGTGAAGGCGAGACAGGCTTCAGTTTTAGTATTGACTAGCTGAAGAGCCCGGTGTTGCCCGGGCATAGTTACTAACTGTGGTTAGTTATAGCAAATTATAATAATTATCCTCCATTTCATAGTCCCGTGCCCATATACCCATCATACATATCCTCCATCTCCTAGTCCCATGCCCATATACCCGTCATACATAACCTCCATCCCATAGTCCCGTGCCCACATTCCCATCATACATATCCTCCATCCCATAGGCCCGTACATATATTCCCATCATACATATCCTCCATCCCGTAGTCCCATGCCCACATACCCATCACACATCCTCCATCCCATAGTTTGCCCATATACCCGTTATGACATAATCTTCGCCATGGCAACCATTCTGACATCTTTGCCATGGTAACCTGTTATGACATCATCATCGCTATGGCAACCATTATGACATAACCGTCACCATTGCAACCTATTATGACATCATTGTCGCCATGGCAACCATTATGACATCATCTTCACCATGGCAACGTTTATGATATCATCGTCGCCATGGTAACCATTATGACATCATCGTCGACACCCACACATATACACTTGTATGTATGTATGTATATGTATATATATATATATATATATATATATATATATATATATATATTGCAAAGTAGTAACAGACAAAATAAAAAAACAAGAGAAAAACCCTGTCAGTAACTGTTAAAAGGTATATAAGGGACTTTCTGAAAAAAGAAAAACTGTATCCAAGCACTTACAGGCAAGTAGTTGCTCTTTACCTGCCTGTTCTGCCGGGCGCCACTCTTCCCTGGCACAGAGTGGTCACAGGCCGCTCCTACCGGAGATTCAGCTGCCTCCGCTGATGACACAGCCGCGTTTTCTTTTCCGCTCTGCTTTGTCGACATGGTGTGACTTCTGACGTCATTCTGATTGACATGAGGCTCTCCCAGTTAGACAGTGGCCATCCGGCTGTCCATCAAAATGACAGACGTCCTGCCCTGTCAATAGAGCACAGCGGAAAAGAGAATCTGACGACGTGACGTCAGCAGAGGCAGCTGATTCCCCAGCAGGAGCGGTCTGTGCACAACAGGCGGGTAAGTAGCAACTACCTGTCTGTTAGTGCTTGGGCACATTTTTTGTTTTTCAGGAAGTCCAAATGATCCCCTTTTAATGTAAATTGTTGCAGAATTGCCTTATGTACAGTGGTGTAATATGACCTATTTATCCTCTGAGCCGTGCGTCACCTTGCATGTCAGTGTGGAGTCTACAAGCAGGTGGGCTCTTCTGGGCTGTGCCTGCACAGGATGAAGTAGGACCAGAACAAGAATGCTTCTGTCAGTCCGCAGCTCCCTAGTGACTAGCTGTCAGAAAGCCATTTCCAGATCAGGAACATTCATGTGTATGGCCGCCCTTTGAGGCATGCCTCGTTGCCATAGTGACTGGGATGACTGCCTTTTTTCCCCCATCGCATTACTCTCTTATCTCACAACCTTTAATGTAATATTAAACATCAAAAAGTGAATTTAGGTCAGTAAAAAAAATGGCTTCTCCAAGTATATGAGCGCAAGGAATTATGGGCATGTGGTATTTGTGAGCTGCTCTAATATTCAGTCTGGCTGTCGGCATCAGTAACTGGTTTTCTTTCTTCTTCCCTCATCTTGGGCATGGCCCCCAGCAGTGTGAGGAGAGCGGAGGGAGTACATGTGTGTGTGTGTGGATGCTGAGCCCTAGGTATAGATTTTCTCCTGTCTGAGGCTTTCTCTCCGCCTCCTGTACGCCCCTCCGTGGTGCCTTGCTCAGCTGATGCTTGAGAAATCTTGCTAGGCATCTCTGGAGAAGGGATGCAGATGGAGACAGTCACTGTGAGTCACGGGAAGCCGCTCTGCAAATGGAGCCAGGGATGCTAGGAACGGCCACGGTCAGCAGCTGGGAATGGGTTGCACTACTAGTGTGATCCTTTTTAAAGGCATTTGCACAGTATTAGAGAGAAACTGTGCTTACATCTGCAAACAGCAAGGCGAAAATAATGCCCTCGAGTTCACCGCGCAGAGCTTGTCGAGAGAGGACTCCGGCTTCACACACTCATCTCTGGTAAATATGCAATGGCTTGTACCGGGGTCCTGCCACATCGCAATGGGCAAACCGTTTTACTGTATGTCAGATTACCTTAAGGGTGCGATTGTTTTCTGGGGAATATTATTTGTCGTGTCAGAAAATCAAAATATATCTAATATTCTTAGATCACAACCTGCTGAGGTTATAGTTGGCTCCTATATAGAATGTCCCATTTACTGTCTCTAATAGAAGATGCCGGTATGGTAGACGGTGTGAGTCTGGCACGTAAGCACTCCGCTGTCACACTTGGATTTCCCTTGGCTGGGGCTCCACATACGAGCTATTCACCAAGTCCATTATGTGATGTGTGTTTCATTACAAGAATTAATAAAGGGAAGTCACTTACA
This sequence comes from Ranitomeya variabilis, assembly GCF_051348905.1. Lineage (NCBI taxonomy): Eukaryota > Metazoa > Chordata > Amphibia > Anura > Dendrobatidae > Ranitomeya > Ranitomeya variabilis. The sequence goes on from NC_135234.1 coordinate 544,174,558, forward strand.
ATTGTCCTTGGCTGTCTAATGAATGACATTATTTCCATGTGCCACCCTCCGATCAGCTTTTTGTCTGGAAGCATAATTGCATTAATATGCCAGCGTGATATTGTTATAATGTGAGAGATATTTATAATTTCACTAGATGGTGGCCCGATTCTTCGATCGGGAAATCTAGAATATGTATGTAGTTTATTTATGAAGTTTTCAGAATAATGCAATTTTATACACAGGATTCGGCCGGCCAGGCGCGACCAATTAGCGAAGCGTGGTTCCAATTCCGTGCCAATTCGCGGCCGGACTGCGCCTGTCGCTGATTGGTCACGCCCGGCCGTGAACAATCAGTGAAGCCCGGGCCTTCTCCAGGTTTTTGAGGGCCCCGGGCGAAAGAGTCTCAGTGGGCCCCCCTCTTTAACACATACCACGATTCATGATGCACAGATATGCAGAGAAATATAGCACAGCCTAGTAGCATACAGCCCACGTAGTATATAACACAGCCCACATAGTTTATAGCACAACCCCCGTAGTATATTGCACAGCCACGTAGTATATTGCACAGCCACGTAATATATTGCACAGCCACGTAATATATTGCACAGCCACGTAGTATATAGCACAGCCACGTAGTATATAGCACAGAGACGTAGTATATAACAGCCCATGCAGTATATAACACAGCCCGTACAGTATCTAACACAGCCCACGTAGTATATAGCAATGTGGGCACCATATCCCTGTTAAAAAAAATTAAAATATAAAATAGTTATATACTCACCTTCCGTCAGCCCCCAGATCCAGCCCAGGCGTTTACCGATGCTCCTCGCGACGCTCCGGGAAAGGCGCCAGAAAGTGAGTATATAATGATTTTTTATTTTGTTTATTATTTTTAACGTTAGATCTTTTTACTATTGATGCTGCATAGGCAGCATCAATAGTAAAAAGTTGGTCACACAGGGTTAATAGCAGCGTTAACGGACTGCGTTACACCGCAGCATAACACGATGTAACGCAGCCATTAACTCTGTGTGAGCGCTGACTGGAGGGGGCACTGACAGAGAGTAGGAAGGGGCGAATTCGCGGCTGGACTGTGCCCTGCCGGCCGCGACCAATCAGCGACGCTGGATTTCCATGATAGATAGACAAACAGACGGAAGTGACCCTTAGACGATTATATATATATAGATTCTTTCAATGCTTGGATTTTCCAGGATCTGCTTTGGGTGGTGATATTTTTCGACACTTGGATTCCAGTAGTTATAGTGCCACATACTGCCAGATATCTGCATCAATCGGAAACAGTTTCTCTGCAAAATCCTCAAAATCATTTTTGCAAATTGCTGATTTTGTATTTCCTTTTTTATCTTATAGATATCAGCAATCATAGCTCTGAATCGGCAGTGATCAATTCATGATTAGACCATAGTTGCAGTGCCAGAGTAGGGATCCAGTTCGTAATTACGGTATATAGAGAAAAGACTCGGCACTTGAATTTTAACAATTTTATTTAGGCAGTCCAATTGCAATTTATGACTTTTTGGTCCTAAAATCCGGACCTCCATCAGAATGCAACGGGTTGTCGTGGCTTGTGATAGTTTGGTATGTGCAGCGCAGACGGGAAGGCGACTGCAGTCACACGTGCAGAGATGCTAGGACTGAAACGTCATGTATATTAAACTGGATTGCTTAACTAAAATTGTCATAATTCATCCTCACGAACCTTGAGTGCCGAGTCTTTTCTGTAGACCATTGACCAATACTGTAAGAAATTCACAAAATGTTGTGGTCCATTAAATCACAGCGATATGGCTAATGTCCTATGTTCCCTGACCAGTTATCATCCTGATTATCTTGTTCATAGTGAAAAATTGCTTCATGTAGATGCAGGAAAAGGTCAACTGTAAATTGATCTTGATCGATTGTGTTGAGATAAGATCATTATTTCACAGCAACTCAATATTCAAATGCTCGTAAAAACATGGACTATTCTTTTTTGTGCTTACAAAATATGTACTATGATTAGAAAATGGCGCCAGGCACTGTATGTTACATCAGTGGTAAGATGATGAAATGGTGAGCAATGTGCCCACCTAGGGAGCCACTTTAACAAATGGATGGGTTGCAACTTTTTATAACCAGAAGTCAAAAGGTTTTATGACCCATTATTAGATGCTTGGGGTCCTCACTAACTCCCAAACACAATATAGACGTGATTTTACGGTCCCTTGGCTTTAGCTTGTATATGATGGGATTGCATAGATTGGAGCCTTCACTTATAACCGGTCCATTTCAAGAAGAAAATTGTGATAAAATGATACATCTTTGTTGGGATTTACTGCGTGGTGTCATTCAGACGTAACACTCAGCTCTTTTCTGTCTCGTCAGGAAACCTGTAACTGGCGCAAATTTATATTAATGTTCAAGATATTGGCGGGAATTTACTGTTCATGTTATAAACTTGAGAAGGAAAATTGCCTCGGATATGATGTATTAAGAGTTTGTCTGATGAAGAACAACCACTTACATTTGTATGGAAGACCTAGGTGGGGGTCTCTGCTTGAGACAAACGTCTGTTCCTAAAGAACTGCTTGGTGTGTTCCTTGAGGACATGTATTACTACACTTAGGCAGGGTAAATGTATGGCAAGACATGGCTTCCTTCAGCAATAGAAGCTGATCAGTAGGTTTAGAGAAGCCAGGCGTGCAGTGATTCGCTTCTATTTGTAAAGCCGTATCCTAATCATGACGCAACATCAGGTATTGAACTGATCAATGTTGGAGTTATTTCTATTGTGTGATCTGCATTGTTACCTGTCCTGTGGATAACCTGCATTCTTGGTACAACCGCTTTATTAAGTGCATACAGAAAAAGCTCTCCACCCTGGGTGTTTTCATGATCATAAGTTTGAATAATTAAAGAGAACCTGTCAGCAAAAAAAATCATTTATTTGCAGACATAGTGGTCATCTGCAGACAAATACTAATGAAGCATTCTTAGGCTAGTTTCACATTTGCGGTTAAGTCCGCAGCATATTGTCCGCAACCGCAAATGTCTGATAACGCAGCGTTTTTTATCCGCATCAGCTTACACATGATGGTAAAAAAAAAACGCAGCGTTTGAATGCGTTTATACATATGTTTGTGCTTTTTATGCTCATACGTTTGATATTTCCAGGAGGGTGTGTCTTTAATGGGCATGTGTAATCAGTTCCTGGACATGCGCAGTACGCAAGCGCAGCAAATGCATGCGTACACAAAGACATGTGTACGCATGCGTTCCCATAGACAGTAATGCGTATTTTTGCCGCATTCCTTGCGCTAACAACCGCATACGTTTCTTGGCGGCAAATTGACGCCTCTAAAATTATTACATGTTGCGTTTACCGTGCCAAACCGCAGACGACGAAACGACGCATGCGTCGTCAAACGAAACCGATCGCAGACACATGCGTCCCTAATGTTAAATATAGGAAAACACAATGCATGCGGATAATTGCGGAAGAAACGCTGCGGACACAACCGCAAATGTGAAACCGGCCTTATTTATTTATTTTACTCTCTTAGTACAGTACCATTAACTCCACAGCGCTTTAGACATTATCATTGGTGTCCCCATTGGAACGCACAATCTAAATTCCCTATCAGTATGTCTTTGAAGTGTCCGGGAGGAAACTCACGCAAACACGGGGAGAACATACAAACTCCTTGCAAAGTGGGAATACTGCTGCAGGTAGAAAATGAGGTTATATTCTCCCTGCAGCTGCTCCATTCCAGTCAACGGAGTGGTGCCGGTGGCAGTGAACAGTCAGCGCTCTCTACATAGTGCGCTATAATCACAGTTGGGTGGACTGATTACAGCACACTCCCTGTGTAAGGAGTGGTGACTGTTCATTGCCATCATTAATGCCCCTATGACTGAAAATATATTATTACCGTATATTTCTCTTTTTTTTTTTTTTTTTTTTTCTTTTCAGTGCTGGCTTGGATTTTCCTTTTGACACACAAGACTCTTTCTCATCCATTGCTCTTAATATTTGGCTATTATATAAAACTTATTACCGTATGTCCATCTCTATTTAGTGTAAGGTATTGGATGGTTTTCCTGCTTTCCTTTAGTTAGGTCCACGATTTACACATGTTTTAGGCTGTTTTTACAAAAGAACATTCGTCCATATGTGCTTTGAAAACCATTGAATATGATATGAAATTGAGCACCTCCAGAACCTTGAAGGTGAGGTCAAGTTCACTGCTAGAGAGCCATAGTGCTATATGTAGATCATATGTGTCCTGGACAAAGGTTAGGGTAGGTTAATTTATCTGCTATATTAGGTTCTTTGATGGATCATATTGCAGAGAAATGTCACAGTAGTGGTTAAACATGATGTATAGTCTTCTAGTGGTGGTTTTCTTCTGAGGGTGCTCAGAGGATGCATAGGGATTTATTTCCAGTAAAACCACATGAATGATGGAAATGATCTGCTTTCCAATATTGGGAGCAGCAAAAAAATGAAAAATCTTACAGTAAACATTCTCCTTGAACAAACAACAATTACTTAATATACATATATATATTATTATTATTATTTATTTTAGTTATTTTTTGGTATACTTTTTAATAGCTTTTGGAGAAACCAGTGATAAATTCTTGACCGTGTCCTTGTTAGCCCATGAGATGAGGGAAGCAAACATTTAACACTGGCATTTCTATATTGGACTTAAAGAAAAGAGCACTGCAGTAAAAAACAATAAATATAATAAATGGCGCTATAATAATAAAAGATAATAATAATGTACCGTATTAAATATAGACCTCTTAACTGCTTCATGACTTAGTGGCCATTAAGATTTGGCAAATCAATTTGCCGCATTCTAATTTGCTTTTGGAGAATAATATGTTAACCATTGTACCTTTCTGTTTTATGCTAATTTATCATGAATTGGTTTGCTCATCTCTAGTTGTCACATTTGAACTTGGGTACATACGTTAAAGGAGTTGTATTCAGTTGTTATCTTCTACCAAAGGTAGCAGAGCATGGTGCTTGGCTATCTCCAGCAGTCCCCATAGGCAATGAATGGAGGTGCAGTACACATGCTTTACCTCCATTGCATTTAGTTAGGGCTTTGCCCTGTTCTTGGGATTGATGCAGATTCCAAAGTTAACTTGCTGATTGGTGGGTGTCTTATCTCCTATCCGATTTATGGATAACGTAAAGGGAGCCTGTCATGTTCTACATGCAGGGTAAAGAGAAGCTGAGCAGAATGATGTATTGATTTGTGGCAGGGTGGATTTGATTTAAATCTAACTGATTTAAATCACGATTTAAATCATGATTTAAATCACTAGTCAGTAAGGCTTGATTTAAATCAGTGATTTAAATCAAAGTTTCTACCTAAACTAGTTCTTGCTACTTTAACATGCAAGTAGATGAAGATTTTTAGAATCACTTTTTATATTACTTTTTTCTCCCCAGTTTAATGGGTTAATCATTCATATTTGGACACCACTGTTCTGTTGTACTTAGGAAGGAGAAAAATAATCCTGACCTTAATAACAATTTAAATAGATTTATTCAACTGAAACAATAACAACATTACAGCATAAGTTATTTGCTTAAACAAACATCCATGTTTGTTAACTAATTTGGCTAAACAAAATATATATATATTTTAAGAAACTTAGACTGTCAGCCCAGCCGACACATGAAAAACTTAAATACTACTGTTCCTGCTGTCCTCTGTAGCTCACTTGTCGTCATCTTCATCATCATCATCTTCTTCTTTGTTCCTATTCATAATCTGGAAAAGAAAAACAAGCTTTCCTGCTTTATTGGGTCCCAACCGATTTCTCAATTTAGAATGAATGAGTCCAAAGGAAGAGAATATTCTTTCAACGCCTGCAGAAGAAGCTACTGCTGTTAAAAGTGAAATCATTACTTGAACAGTCTCTAAATCCAAGCGCTTAAGTGACTTCCACCAGTTTACTGGTGTGACCTTCCTTAAAATATCTTCAGCAAACATATATTTGAGCTGGCTCAGGGATAGGAAACAAAGGGTGGTTATTAATGGAGCACACTCGGATTGGGTCGCGGTTAGTAGTGGGGTACCACAGGGGTCAGTATTGGGCCCTCTTCTTTTTAACATATTTATTAATGACCTTGTAGGGGGCATTCAGAGTAGAATTTCAATATTTGCAGATGACACTAAACTCTGCAGGGTAATCAATACAGAGGAGGACAATTTTATATTACAGGATGATTTATGTAAACTAGAAGCTTGGGCTGATAAATGGCAAATGAGCTTTAATGGGGATAAATGTAAGGTCATGCAATTGGGTAGAAGTAATAAGATGTATAACTATGTGCTTAATTCTAAAACTCTGGGTAAAACTGTCAATGAAAAGGACCTGGGTGTATGGGTGGATGACAAACTCATATTCAGTGGCTAGTGTCAGGCAGCTGCTACAAAGGCAAATAAAATAATGGGATGCATTAAAAGAGGCATAGATGCTCATGAGGAGAACATAATTTTACCTCTATACAAGTCACTAGTGCGACCACACTTAGAATACTGTGCACAGTTCTGGTCTCCGGTGTATAAGAAAGACATAGCTGAACTAGAGCGGGTGCAGAGAAGAGCGACCAAGGTTATTAGGGGACTGGGGGGTCTGCAATACCAAGATAGGTTATTACACTTGGGGCTATTTAGTTTGGAAAAACGAAGGCTAAGGGGTGATCTTATGTTAATGTATAAATATATGAGGGGACAGTACAAAGACCTTTCTGATGATCTTTTTAATCATAGACTGGTGACAGGGACAAGGGGCATCCTCTACGTCTGAAAGAAAAAAGGTTTAAGCATAATAATAGATGCAGATTCTTTACTGTAAGAGCAGTGAGACTATGGAACTCTCTGCCGTATGATGTTGTAATGAGTGATTCATTACTTAAATTTAAGAGGGGACTGGATGCCTTTCTGGAAAAGTATAATGTTACAGGGTATATACACTAGATTCCTTGATAAGGCGTTGATCCAGGGAACTAGTCTGATTGCCGTATGTGGGGTCGGGAAGGAATTTTTTTCCCCATGGTGGAGCTTACTCTTACCACATGGAGTTTTTTTTGCCTTCCCCTGGATCAACATGTTAGGGCATGTTAGGTTAGGCTATGGGTTGAACTAGATGGACTTAAAGTCTTCCTTCAACCTTAACAACTTAACAACTATATTTCTTGAATGGTTCCCCCTTAGCTCTGAAGTTTTTTATAGTTGGCATTAAAGATGGATGAGTGCTGGATACCCATGTCATAGCTAACTCCTCTTCCTCAGCACTTAGGTTTTGACCCTGATATTGGATATTGACAATATTTGCCAAAAAATTAGCTGGAGTCAGTGCTTGTCCCATTCATTTGTTTACTGCTTGTAATTTAATTCTGTCCATGTGTAGTTCTGTTTTTAAGTGTTCACTCAGTTCCATCCAAATTTCAACAGCATCCGCAATAAAACAGCTATTTTTCTGTATTTTGTTTAAAGCTTGAGAGATGGGTTTCAGGAAGCTCAGCATATGTTCAACATTTCTCTTAAGCCCAATGTTGAGGATTTTGGCCGTGACAGTGCCATCTATTTTATCTCGATTTTCTTCACAAAGTGTCATCAGAATAGGCCAGTTTTTGATATACTGCTCAAAACAGTCCACCACAGAGTTCCATCTAACATCTTGTGGGAGCGTTAGCTTGGTTCCACCCATCCTTTTCAGAGCTGCTGCAGCAAAATGATTATTACGGAAGTATTTAGCAATTTCAACAACATTAGCCTTTATTTCTGGAACACTTAAGTCTTTGGCTAAGAGGTGCAGCAAATGAGCACTGCAACCATATGTTATTAGCAGCTTTGTATTCCCTCCCTGCTCTTCTAAATCTCTTCTCATCTTGGATACGTTTGCAGCATTGTCAGTGACCAAACTGCGTACTAGACATTTGAATTTTTGTTCACATGTCGTTATAGCTTTTACTGCCACTTCTTGTAAGTATTCTGCTGTGTGGGCATTTCCTGACGTATCAGTTGTTTGTGCAAGGAAGACTTTACCTTCTTCTGTTGTTATACAAGCACATACAATAGGATCATTGTGGACATTACTCCACCCATCAATACTTAGGTTAACAATTTTACCCTCCAGAGCTGTTGCACATTGCTCCATTTTACTGTCATACACTTGATCCAGCAGTTTCCCTGCAACATCAGCTCTGCTGGGTGGACTGTATCCTGGTCTCAGTGACTGAACCATATTAATGAAATGTGGGTTCTCAGTCAGACGGAAAAAAGAGTTCGTTGCATAAATAAACTGGGCAATTTTTTCATCAATCAACTCTTTTTCTAATCTGCTAGTTCTTATCACAAACCTATCTATGGTGGTTCCAGGAGGTAAAGGTTTTTTCTTCCTTTTGGCTGATGGTGATATGTGGCTGTGGGTGTCTGATGATGATGCTGCTGCTAATGAAGCACTATCCTGGATGGATAACTCTGAAACTGTAGAACAGGATGATGGTGATCTTGGAGGTGGATAGTTTCCAGAATCCATGAATTCCCCTAAACAAAAAAAGTCAATGCTGTTATTTTATTGTTTATACAATTTCTGCTTATTGTACACAACACATCACTGCCCCTGCCCCAAAAGGAATATTTGTTTTTCTTCATAACTGTACCAAATGACAGTAACATGCAGTAATAATAAGAAATATAATTTTTCTCACACATGACAGTTCAGTCTTTAGAAATAGGATTCAATAAAAATGTTTACCAACATGAAGATCCTGCCTGTTCAGAAGTGTTTCTTTGGTCATCTTCATCACCGCACTTCTCATGATGTTGCCTCATTCGCGCCACCAGGCCTTGCATCTCTTTGTTGCACCGTTTGCATTTTGACTAATATAATACCACCAATCAGTTTAAATGTGCTAATAGCACACTAACACTATACCAGAAGTTTCTTTACTCACACAACCTGTATATAGTGAGCTTTATAGCATATCAGATCAAAAAAAGAGTCATTAATGATTGCTACTAAATATAGGAACAATCTCACCCAAGACATAGGTTGCTTCACAGCGTGTTGTGGTATGGATGTCCATGCATATAAGGTGGCGCTCTGCGTGCCCGTTCAAAACCTCACTCTTATGGATTTCATCCCACCGATTCTTTCTTCCTCCCTCATTCTGAATTCTCCAACTTCTGGTATAGTGTTAGTATTTTTCAGAATAGGTGTCACTATTGGTCACCGTGCTGTGCTGGAGCTTATTTTTCTGAGCTCACTGGGAGCATTTGTTGTTATTATTATGTACGTTGTTTGTCATGTGGTTTTTATGAGTCTGATAGGCTCTTTTTAATTGAGTTAATTAAAAGTTAATTTTTATACTTTAACTACAGTCCTACCTTGCTATTAGCACCGTTTGCATTTTGCACGCATGCCTGCCTTACCGATAGGCGAAGGAGCTTCATTAAAATATTCCCAAACTGGGTCTCTTACGGCCTGCTGCCATTATAAGGAAAGAATGTAATAAACCTGAGATCATACACACAAACAGATCCAGACTTGTCTGTCTGTGGCTATGCTGCAGTATTGTGCTCAAAGTTTCACTTTCATTTTCTTGTCTGCTTGCCCTTCCTCCTCCTCACACTTAGATTCACATTCTTCTTGTGTTGTGCAGATCTATTCCACTCCAAACAATCAGAAACATATTGTCTAACTTCTTGGACTTGGCACTGAAGGGGTTGATTCTGTATTCATAGGTTTGTAGAACAATAGGATTAAGGTCTTTTTCTCAACTCTGTTCATGTTGTAACATTTTTGCCGTGAAGAAGAGGCTGGGACCTCTGCGGAGTCAAATTCAGTTTTGAGAACTGCGTAAGTAAAGCGAGCGTCTGTGATAATATAGGAGAGAAACTGCCCACTAATCCTACAGAAACCTCTGGAAGAGCATGGCATTGTGAATGTTACGCATATACAGCCTTTATTCTACTGAGTTAAACAACTCAGCTTTATCTCATGATGGAAGAACCTTTGGATGGTAAAATATTTTCCTCAAAAAGCAGTTTATTGAAAAAAATTCGATTTAAATAAAAAAAATCCGATTTTTTTGATTTTTTTTTAAAAAACATTGATTTTTATCCACCCTGATTTGTGGGAAAAGATTCAGTATGTTTAGCATTTTATTTAGTGACATCCCTGGTGTTTGTGTGTATGAGTCCAGTGGGCGGTCCTACACAGTGATTGTTAGCTGTCTCTGCATGCAGTCATACAGGGAAGACTGTCAGTCACTGAGTAGGACCGCCCACTGGACTCATATACATAGAAACACATGGGTTTAAAATGTATAGAATATAAAGGTATACCACAAATATATACATCCATCTGATCAGCTCCTCTTCCTGCCTGCAACCACATCAGATACCACTTTAATCCTAACTGGTTCTCTGTAAAGCGGTAAGGCTTTGAACCTATGAAGAACTATTATAGGTTAGTTTGATCTGAAGGACATCATTGGAATGAATTATATGGAAGCCATAGCCTACTACAGCTCTTCAGTACTGGGTCAACGTTTGCCTCTGTGTATGATACATATTTTGGAGCATTGTGCTGATAGTGGAAATGCTCCTGCACTGGGTAAGAGCTATGATGGGGAATACAACACCCTGTGCATTAAGCTTAGAAGGCAGAGTGGATTCAGACACATATTTATTGATTGACCTTTTATTAAGCCCCGCTCATTCCTGAAGGGCAGTGGAGAGTGGCTGCAGTATTGGTAAGGCTGGGTGCTGCAGTGCGCTCCGTGGTGCCCTGTCACCCGTAGGTCAATAGACTGCTGTATTACTCTTATTAGTGGGGCTGCTGCCATTGCGGGTGTTGGCGCACATGAGTTCACACTTTCCGCTTCTGATCCTGCAGCTCAGAATTGTGTTACTTTTTCCATTGTGAGGAACAGTGCGTATGTTGCATCTAATGATTCCAGAAGCATTGTGCACAGTGTTTGTGTCTTCTATGTGGCATCTATCTGTTCACAAACTCGTATATAACCTCACCTGGATGGAACTACAAGAAGGAGAAAGTCTCTGGGGTCTGGCAGGTCACCCTGGCTTGTCCAGCACACCCCCTCTGGACCCTGATGGGAAACATACCCCTCATTTCTACTTCTCGTAAATGTATGTGGGTTGTTTTCTAACAAGAATGGTTTCTGTTATGATAATGTTTGGCTTTCTGGCCACAGGGGGAGAGGAAATTCTGACATGGTGAAGAGAACCTTGTTTGTGCTGCGAGTTGGGTGATGGCCAAAAGTTTCATACTACAGCAGCACTCTTAATCTGGAAACAATACATACCTTTGTGAAGGGCTGTCATGTGTGGATTATACCGGTGGACGTGAAGGTTCATGACTAGTAACATAAAACGATGTAGCACTTAAAGGGAACCTGTCTCCATGAAGACACCGTCCACTCTGCGTGCAGGGGAAAGGAGTAGATTGCTCTGTAGTTTTGAGAGTAAAGATTCAGTATAACTTGTGTTTTAACCATTTAATCCTCTGCTCTTCCTGGTATTTCGGTCCATGGACGGTCCTATCAGTGACTGACAGCTTTCTTTGTATACGTGTGCATAGGGAGATAGCTCAAAATTGAAAAAAACAACCGCACTCAGGATTGTGTTTTTTTTTCAATTTTGAGCTATCTGGATTCCATCCAGGTTCAGCCTGCAGCAGCCTCATCCTCCAGAGTGCACGCCTTTCCTCTTAGAACGCATAGGGAGATAGCTGTCAGTCACTGATAGGACCGCACATCGACCAGGAATCCCAGAAAGGGTAGAGGATTACATTATGAAAGCACAGATTATACTGTATCTTAACTCACAAAACTTTATATAAATCTGCTCGGCTCCTCCTGCTCTATAACTTGGTGCCTGCAGATTGGTCGGCATTTTCCTGGTGACAGGTTCCCTTTAATATGATATTCTCCTGAGTTATATTATTCTAGAGGGTCACATATATAATGTTGGCAGCTGTATCAAGTTATAGTTTTTCTGAATTAATATTTTTATTAAATATTTTATTGTGTAAATGTTATCCAGATATATTCTGTGTAATGAAATCTTTGGTGCTTTGTAGAATAGCATGGAAACATTTCCAAGTTAATTTTAGGAGCACCCAGACTTTGTTTTCAGTGTGATGGACAATTAAACGGTCTGCAGATCAGTGATGGTGTGAGTCCTGAGACCCCCACTTACTGTCCTAGGTACTTGTGTGATTTGGGCGGCTCAGTAATCTGAAGAATTCTACTTATTCAATAGAAAGTCTACAAGCTGGTTCACAGAGAGGACTGACTTGGAGACTCTGTCAAGTCCATACACCAATGTCTGCCAAACACTCCTTCCTGAGCAGCACACATCACACCAGTGTTTTGAGCGATCTACAGGGCGTGTGAAGGATATTGGTCATGTTGTAATGCTATCCAATCTGTGGACAGCATAGCATAGAGAAAAGAAGCAGCTGAACACAGTGATATGTAGGTTTCTTGGAAAATATTCAGGATAAGTGCTCATTGGAATGTTACTGTTTCTCATACGTATGAGTGCTGTCCATGTTTTTCACTTGGACCGTGAAAAAATCTGACATCATTGGATAACATCCATGTGCTGTCCGTTTTCTCCTCCATTGGTTAATTTTTTTAATGGAGAAAAACGGATGAAAGGTTGACCAAACTTTCATAGTAAAAACTGACACACTTGCCTAACGCTAATCAAAAACACTGCTAAAACTTGGACGGATTTCCTCGTACGAGAAAAATCACTGGTGTCTGAATGAGTCTTAACCTGTATTTTATTCAGTGAAATCCCTGATGCTTGTGGGAGCATGAGTCCAGTGGGCGGTCCTACTAGTTAGTGACCGCTACACCGTCGTACAGGGGAGTCTGACAAAAACTGAGTAGGCCCGCCTACTGGACTTGTATACATACAAACACCAGGGATTTCAATGAATACATTTCAAGCTTGACTGAAACTTTTCCCACAAAAATGTTAATAAATCTGAGAGCGTGTCCTGCTCTAGAACATCCTGCTTGCAGATCAGATACTATTTTCAACATAAATAGCTGAGAAAAAATAAGTGTAGGTAATTCTTGAGCCACAGGCAGCATGACACAGGGACAGGCTCGATTATTGATCCACTTATGTGTCTTATGGAAACGAGCTGGGAATGGAGAATACAGTCATCTGCTTGGTCCCACCTTCCGGCTCATATTGATGGACAGGTCTCATCTTAGGCTACTTTCACACTGGCGTTTTTTGCAATGCGTCGTTTTTGCGAAAACGCATCCTGCAAAAGTGCTTGCAGGATGCGTTTTTTCACCATTGACTAACATTTGCGACGCATTGCCACACGTCGCAACCGTCGTGCGATGGTTGCGCCGTGTTGTGGCGGACCATCGGCTGCAAAAAACGTTCCATGTAACGTTTTTTGCCGCCGACGGACCGCCATTTCCGACCACGCATGCGCGGCCGGAACTCCGCCCCCACCACCCCGCACCTCCCGGCACCTCACAATGGGGCAGCGGATGCATGGAAAAACAGCATCCGCTGCACCCGTTGTGCGGCGCAAACAACGCTAGCGTCGGTACGTCGGCCCGACGCTCTGCGACGGGCCGAGTACGACGCTAGTGTGAAAGTAGCCTAATGCACAAATTGGGAGCTGTTGGTTTGTCATAGGTGATGTGGAGCAGCAAATGGCGGACTTGCCCACATGTTCGATGCCTGTTTATAGTGCTTCTATGTCACTTTTCTTTTAGCCAAAAGTGTTTAGTTTGTAGGCAGGGTGCACAACATCAATGTATTATTATTATTAGTGGCTTATACCAAGCTGTTTATCAGGATATAATAACATCTCTGCTCCTTGGGTTTAGTCCGATTTTCTCCACAGATGGCAACTTCTGTTATTCTCTGCTGTAAGGTCAGGTCCACAGCCTGTTGACAATGGGAAGACTTTTTTTCAATGGAAGATTTACACAGCTGCCACTTGTAGTTCATGTCCCTGTGGGTTATGTCTGCATAATAGTTCAATTGTTTGGACCAAGTTTTCTCACAACAATTGAGAATAAATGCATGCCTTCTGTAAAGGCTTTTGTATAGGAGCAGTGCAAGACCAGTCCCTTGTATGGATTCCTGCCACTTGCTCAACTGGTTCAGTTCCTTTGTATATTATATGTCAGAGCTCTTAAGTGATTCTCTGAGTATAGAAATAAATGCCACTGTGAATATATTGCTAAACACCAATATCTAGCACATGCCACTTGTTTTCTGTAGGAAGGGAGTCACTATAGTACAGTAAAATGGCCGCTGTTACAGTGACAGGAACCTGTCTTAGAATAGCACCAGAGTGTGTGAGCATGTGCAGCAGGAAAGTCCTCTACTGTGACCTGGTGCTAACCTACACCATGTACTTTCTGGCAGTGTCCATCTTTTTTAATGACACAAGTGTGGTATACTGCGCTTCTGTGTCCACCTAAAATGACTGACATTGCTGAAACAGAGGTCTCATGGTGTGGAAAAAGACTCAGTCTTGCTTAAAGGGCCACTGTCACCCCCTCCAGCCGTTATAAACTAAAAGAGCCACCTTGTGCAGCAGTAATGCTGCAGTCTAACAAGGTGGCTCTTTTAGTTTTTGATTCATTTATTACCTCAATAAAGCGTTTTAAAAATTGGCCACAAATACCAGATATTGTATCTGGAGGCGGTCCGAAGCGTCCTGTATGAATCCCCCAACTGCCGTCACTCTTCTCTTCAGGGGCGATGGTCGCCGCCCCCTTCGCGCTGTTGCTTCTTAAATCCGGCGCCTGCGCTGTGCGGGGGACCGGGGGAACGTCTGAACAGCGCAGTGCGCATGCCCAGGAACCCCAGCCCCGCACTGTGCATAATGAATAACACAGTGCAGGGCGGGGATTCAGGAACAGGGTGGCCGCACTGCCCGCACAGGCGCAGTCAGGCATCCTGCGTCTGAGCTGTGACTGACAAGACTGCGCCTGCCCCAGGCAGGCACGCACAGCGCAGGCGCCAGATTTAAGAAGCAACAGCGCTCAGGGGGCGGCGACCATCGCCCCTGAAGAGAAGAGTGACGGCAGTTGGGAGATTCATAGAGGACGATTCGGACCGCCTCCAGATACAATATCTGGTATTTGTGGCCAATTTTTAAAACGCTTTATTGAGGTAATAAATGAATCAAAAACTAAAAGAGCCACCTTGTTAGACTGCAGCATTACTGCTGCACAAGGTGGCTCTTTTAGTTTATAACGGCTGGAGGGGGTGACAGTGGCCCTACTCTGAGCTTTCCTACTTCACATGCTCTCATTCATCGGTCCTACTCACAAACTAGTACAGGTTTCTGTTACTGTAACAGGATGGCGGACATTTTAATTTTGCCATTATTTCAGTAGACAAATTGATTGTCATTTGCCAA
Organism: Ranitomeya variabilis; assembly: GCF_051348905.1. NCBI lineage: Eukaryota > Metazoa > Chordata > Amphibia > Anura > Dendrobatidae > Ranitomeya > Ranitomeya variabilis. The sequence continues at coordinate 544,190,029 of NC_135234.1, forward strand.
TTAAAGGGAAACTATCACTAGATTAATGCTGACCGAACCACAGGCAGCATCAATTAGACACTGGCTGTTTGATTGCATCCAATTATGTTTTACATTGAAATGCCGCGACACTTTAGAGAAAACTTAGTTTAAAGGGAACCAGTCACCCAAAAAAAAAATGCTATTAGTGGGGGAAAATTTTTTTTAGTCAGCCACCAATTGTGCAAGTTCTTAAAAAGATGAGAGAGGCCTGTAATTGACATCATAGGTAGACCACAACTATGCGAGTCAAAATGAGAAAACAAATCCAGAAAATCACCTTGTCTGATTTGGCAAGATTTATTTTGCAAATTATGGTGGAAAATACATATTTGGTCACCTAAAAACATGCAAGATTTCTGGCTTTCACAGACTTGTAACTTCTTCTATAAGAGGCTCCTCTGTCCTCCACTCATTACCTGTAGTAATGGCACCTGTTTGAACTTGTTATCAGTATAAAAGACACCTGTCCACAACCTCAAACAGTCACACTCCAAACTCCACTATGGTGAAGACCAAAGAGCTGTCGCAGGACACCAGAAACAAAATTGTAGCCCTGCACCAGGCTGGGAAGACTGAATCTGCAATAGGCAAGCCACTTGGTGTGATGAAATCGGCTTACTAGACCACTGATAATCTCCGTCGATCTGGGGCTCCACGCAGGATCTCACCCTGTGAAGTCAAAATGATCACAAGAACAGTGAGCAAAAATCCCAGAACCACACAGGGGGGACATAGTAAAAGAACTGCATAGAGCTGGAACCACCGTAACAAAGGTTACCATCAGTAGCACCCTACGCTTCCAGGGACTCAGATTCTGCAGTGCCAGACGTGTTCCCCTGCTTAAGCTAGTACATGTTCGGGCCCATCTGAAGTTTCCGCAAGAGCATTTGGATTATCCAGAAGAGTATTGGAAGAATATCATATTGTCGGATGAAACTAAAGAAGTAGAACTGTTTAGTAGAAACAAAACTTGTCGTGTTTAGAGGAGACAGAATGCTGAGTTGCATCCAAAGAACACCATACCTACTGTGAAGCATGGGGGTGGCAACATCATGCTTTGAGGCGGTTTCTCTGCAAAAAGACCAGGATGACTGATCCGTGACCGTGTACATAAAAGAATGAATGGGGCCATGTTTGTGAGATTTTGAGTGCAAACTTCCTTCCATCAGCAAGGGCATTGAAGATGAAACGTGGATGGATCTTTCAGCAATAATGATAATGATCCCAAGCACACCATCAGGGCAACGAAGGAGTGGCTTCGTAAGAAGCATATGAAGGTCCTGAAGTGGCCTAGCCAGTCTCCAGATCGCAACCCCATAGAAAACCTTTGGAGGGAGTTGAAAGTCCATGTTGCCCAGCGACAGGCCCAAAACATCACTGCTCTAGAGTAGATTTGCATTGAGGAATGGGCCAACATACCCCAACAGTGTGTGCCATCCTTGTGAAGACTTAGGCCCCTTTCACACATCAGTATTTTACTATCAGTCGTAATCTGTCGAATTTTGAAAAAAACGAAGCCGGTGACTGATGCCGCCGGATCCGTGTTTTTCTCATAGACTTGTATTAGCGATGGATGGCCTCACGTTTCATCCGTCGTTCGCCGGATCCGTCGAAAATTGTTTGTCCAGTGGCTGGAGACAACGGACAAAGTAATGTTTTTTTTTGTGTACGTCGAAAAAACAGCGACAGATCCGTCCTTCGTTTGCTCTAATGGAAGCCTATGGGTGCCGGATCCGTCAAATGATGGAATCCGGTGACGGATTCCGTTATTTTAACTAAGCATGTTCCGATTTATTTAGCCAGATCTGCTAGTCGGATCCGTCGAAGAAACAAATCCGTCTCATCAGTTTTTCACAATCTGCAACGGATCCGTCGAGCCAACGGATTGTGACTGACTGCAAAAAACTGATGTGTGTCTTACAGAAAACATTTGACTTCTGTCATTGCCAACAAAGGATATATAACACAATATGGAGATGAACTTTAATTAATGACCAAATACTTATTTTCCACCATATTTTGCAAAATAAATCTTGCCAAATCAGACAAGGTGATTTTCTGGATTTTTATTCTCATTTTGACTCTCATCGGCCGAGGGCCATAGGGAGAGATGTGACTAGTCTGGCATGGCCCAAGGCTGGCTTCTCCTCCATGTTGATTGACGGTTCTCTACTTATGTACATACTTGGGAAAGACCTGTAAGTCAAGCAGGGAGAAGACTACTGGGGCCCACTCCATACTTGTTACAGATGTCCCTATAGTCCTTGGCCAGCTTTTCAAACTTTTTGTCTGAAACGGCGCCGCAATCATGTAGGCTGGCTTTGATTTATGCCTCTTTTGGTTGAGGCAGCATGACTCTAGTGACCGGTTTCCTTTTGGGGTTATTTGAGAATTTAGTCACAATGCCATTTTTCTTTCTTTTCTATTCCCAGAGAATCTTTTTAACGTTAAAGCATTTAAAAGTCATTTCCGCATGTTTTCTGATGGTTTTATGAAATACAGGAGCAAGTACAAGTGTAATGTGTCCTAGTTTGTCTTTCGGCACATGCTGGTACTGTTGTAAAGTTCTGTTTAGCACTGTCCTACTTTCTGGTAGTGTGCTTAATATAATTAACAAGTGACATCACTGTCACCTACTAATTATCTCTGACAAGTCGTCTGAACTCTTCATGTCTAAAAATATCACATGCTGTAAATTATTAGGTGTCCCAACAGGAAAGAGGCTCATCTTGATTGGTTGTACTATTAAGAATGAGGCTAGTAACATCTTTAGCACTCGCTCACACTGGCGAGTAGCATTGGACGATTCTCTCTGTGACCCTGAGCTCAAAGTCTCCTGCGAGCGTGAGCCGAGTGTCATTATATTGTGATCCAATTCTCTCGCATGTGAAAATCGGATCACAGGTGCGGAGAAGATAGCAAACTTAATTTCTCCATCTTCTCCGTTTTGTGAGTCGGTGAATATCATTTTAATTTATTATACTTGCTTACACATCTCCTACATATTACACACAGCACTTTACAGATATTGTCATCATGAAAAACTCATACCGGATGGCAACCTGAATAATCCGTTATAAGACAATAGAGAAAAAACTAATCAGTCAAATTGATCATATCAGACCGATAATATGTCTTATCCAGCATCCATCAAAACAGCGATCATGAATCGGTGTGATCTGCGGTTGTTGTCATTTCTCGTTTCCTGTTCCTAGTAGCCGAAACAATAGTGTTGGATCAGTGACATGACAGAATCCCAATGACTTATAATGGGGTCTATTGGGTTCTTTCCCGGTGTCTTTCATTTTACCTGAAAAGAAAACTAGCTCTGCTCTGTGTGTTGTTTTCTTCTGGTAAATGTGATACGATTTGCGACAGGCTCAGATGTGATCAGAAAACTAAAACAGAAATGTTGGAGGGTTTTTTGTTTTTTTGCTGCTTTTGGTTTTATGGCAATTCTGGCCAGGTTCGCCAACTTTATGAAAAGTGGGCAGAACTTGGCTAAGATAAGGCATGGCAAAGAGTGACCTACAGATTCATCATAATTTGCACCAAGAAAGTGGCTTAAATTATGACGGTAATGTAGTCCAGTCTATGACTGCAGATCCACAAGTGATTTACAGTACAATGTAAATCAATGGCAAAAACAAAAATGCTGTGCTGATGGTGCGAAAAATTCAGCACGGAAAATGCAGCAGATTCAAAGAAGGAGCATGTCAATTCTTTGTGCGGATCTGCAGCTTTTCTGCACTCATTCCATAATAGAAATCCGCAGGGGTAAAAACGCATGAAATCCGCACAGAATCCACAGTAAATCCGCAACAAAAACGCACAAAATCCGCATAAAAAAGTGCAGATTTTGACCTGCGTTTTCTGCAAAGAGATGCAGAATCCGCACAGAAAATTCCACAGTCAAATCCGCAACATGTGCACATACCCTAAGGCTATGTGCACACGTTGCGGATTGGGGTGCAGAATTTTCTGCACAAAATCTGCATCTCTTGGCAAAAAACGCAGGTGCAGATTTGATGCGTTTTTATGCGGATTTTGTGCGTTTTTGCTGTGGATTTGGTGCGGATTTCGTGCGTTTTTTACCCCTGCAGATTTCTATAATGGAATGGGTGCAGAAACGCTGCAGATCCGCACAAAAGTGACATGCTCCTTCTTTTGATCCGCAGCTTTTTCCATGCGGAATTTTCCGCACCATTAGCACAGCATTTTTTTTTTCCTATTGATTTACATTGTACTATAAATCACTTAGGCGGATCTGCAGCGTTTCTGCATGGAATAAAACCACTGCGGATCCACAGTAAATCCGCATCGTGTGCACACAGCCTTACAGTGTTGGTATATGCTGCTTTTAATCAAGTTCACATTCTCTCTGCGTATCCCTAGACTAAGTTCACTTCTTCCCTCTGCATCATCTATCCTTGATAGATGGCACAACAACCTTTCCTATTGTTGAACTTTACTACAGGTTCTGCTTTAGACAATGTTCACACTGTATTTTACCCTATATTTAAGTCCCAGTCAGAGGCTTCCATCTGGTGCCAAAAAAAAAACAAAAATACTTAAAGTAAACCAGACTGAGTCACGTACTTCACCGGCCTTTGTTCCAGCGGTGTCATCTTAAAACAAAAGCACAGTCTTGTGTCCAACAAAATAAAGTCTACACTGCTGGAAAAATAGGCCAGACTAAGCAGAAAGTGACACCATCTAGCTCATTACAGTGGCTCCTTCAGGGGTTTCTGTCCAAATCTCATTTTTGGGGGCTCAAACATAGGGTAAAATACAATGTGAACATAATCTCAGACTAAGTACACACTGCAATCAGCAGCAGATTGATGGCACCTGTCAAGGTTTTCTGTCGGAATCCCGTTTTTCAGGGAGCAAGTACAAGTATGCTTTGTCCTTGTTTTTCATTTTGCACATGCTGTTGCCCCTGAGGGAGCCATTCACTGAGACAAATTTAGTTCAGATAGACTCTGCCAGTGCTTCCTTATGTGTCTGTGTTTTTAGGCAGGCACATGAATGTAGTAGACAATACACTTGTGCCTATCTGCACATAAGGACACCGTTGCAAAGGTGCACCTGAATTCTTTTTTTTTTTTGGGTGGGGAGGGATGCAGACGAAAGCCATCAGACCTATTCTGAATGCAGTGTGAACCTAGCTTTTACAGTTACATTGTTCCTTTGAGTAGATGAATTATTTGAGACTTTTACTATTGCTTTTCCTCGCTATGAAGTCCACATTACATTCTGTGAGTGAGTAGTAAAGCTCTTGACCTCTGTGTTGTTCTGGCCTCTGTCTTCCGTCGGAGAATTGCAGTAGTCAGAATAAGATGTTATGCAGCGTGTCTGACACAGCCTGACCCAGACGTCTGAAGCAGGTGGCTTTGTGAACTGGCTCTGTTCTCAGGAGATGACAAGTGTGAGAGCCTTGTCCTGCATGCACAGTTAGTGCAATTCCACTTGGTTTCTGAAATCTCTGATTGTGTGTTGACAGTCTGGAATGGGCTCCACCAAAATATTTTTAAGGTCTTCTGGGAACATTCAGGAAGGTGAGTAGCTGCAGTCTGAAACCCACACGTCTATGGAAAAATTCCAAAGATAACCATGAAATTTTCAAATTGTACTGCTTAGACATGGCATTGTATGATACCACATAACCAACTTTCATGGGGAGAAAATTGTCATTATTGCAAAATAGCAACATGGATTCCATACATGACATATTATTGTGCTGAAAATTGACATTTTGCACAACATGCTTTATTATTTATTTGAAGGGTTCAGGAGATGCACCCAAGATATCTTCCCTTGTGATATGGGTTGGAAATAAGAATTGTTAGAAAGGTCTCTTTCTATGTATCTAGTTTGAGACCATTCGTAACATGTCATTTTATGTCACGAACACCATTAACTCATGACACACATGCCTAGGATGCGACCGTAATGGGGGCTCCGCTTCTCACTCACTTGTCCACTCACCAACCCAGATGGCCAACAATGAGCTAAGCACCCCTCAGACGTCTCCACCTCCATGACACACTTTGTTGCTCCTACTCGCCATTTTACCAGGCCAACGAAACACCTGCATTGGACACCACACTAGTGCACATGCACACCCATTTTTTCCAATCTCCTGAATGCTTCACTACTTGCATTCTGGTTACAAGGTAACGCAGCCAAGCTATTTTCTCTCCTCAAGATCATGGGTATGTTAGAGCAACAATGGACAAACTTACGGTACTTAATTTTTTTACATTTAACCCCTTCCCGACATGTGACGGAATAGTACGTCACATGTCGGGACCCCCGCTTTGATGTGCGCTCCGGCGGTGAGCGCCAGGGCCGGACTTAGCCCAAAAGGCGCCCTGTGCGAGACTGCAGGACGGCGCCCCCCCCCCTCCAAACTTTGAAAGAAAACAATAACTCTTTAATATTCACAACAACACGTTTACTTAGAAAACTTGTGTTTCCCTGCAAAACACTTGAAGAAACACTAATATTGCAATAACGGGAATTATAAAGTGCTTTAAAGCGGACCAAAAGGAAAAAATGACGCTTGGTCCAAAGCCATATGGGCTGACAGCCAATCAGAGTGCAGAGCTGCGGCCTGCAAGGCCAAACACCGCCACACCATGACCAGATGACATATTACCACCACAGTGATCGAATAATATCAAATACAAGGAACGAATACCACAACATCATGACCAGACCACATATTACCACCACATAGTGACTGAATACTACAATACTGATCAATAATAAAAAAAACCACAATACTATCACCATAAGTGCCATTATACACAGGAGATCTGTACTTAGTATGCAGCGTCTGTGTATAGGTAATACAGTGATCACCGGTGACATACACAGGACCTCAGTATATAGTATACAGTGTATAGTGTCAGTGTATAGGTAACACACTGACTCACCAGTGACATCTCTAGGTGAAGTCCTTCATCTTTCATCCCGCACAGACCGCCATCACTTCATCCAGCCAGGACTCGTCTCTGCAGGAAATAACACAGTTATCTCGAGTTCCACTTGCAGAACACATTACTTAATTTTCCCAACTTCTACATTACACCACATGAAGAAGGCGACATAGTGTCACTCTACACAGTAATAGGACCGCCCCTCCATTTAAAACAGTATACTCAAAAAATAAAATAAATACATCACTGCAGTAATAATATCCCTTAATTAGCCCCTATGGTAATAATATTCGCCATCCTGGCCCCCGTGTGTCTCATTCCTGGCGTCAGCCATATATTCTCCCATCCTGCCCTAATGAGTATCTATCCTGCCCCATATGATCTTCCCATCCTGCCCCATCTGTCTCCAATCCTGCCTCCAGTGTCTCCAGTCATGACGCCATGTCTGTCATCCTGCCTCGTGTCTCCATTCTGCCCCTGTGTCAAGCATTCTGCCCGTGTCCAGCATTCTGCACCAGTGTCCAGCATTCTGCACCAGTGTCCAGCATTCTGCACCAGTGTCCAGCATTCTGCACCAGTGTCCAGCATTCTGCACCAGTGTCCAGCTTTCTGCCCCTGTGTCCAGCTTTCTGCCCCTGTGTCCAGCTTTCTGCCCCCTGTGTCCAGCTTTCTGCCCCAGTGTCCAGCTTTCTGCCCCAGTGTCCAGCTTTCTGCCCCAGTGTCCAGCTTTCTGCCCCAGTGTCCAGCTTTCTGCCCCAGTGTCCAGCTTTCTGCCCCAGTGTCCAGCGTTCTGCCCCAGTGTCCAGCTTTCTGCCCCAGTGTCCAGCGTTCTGCATCAGTGTCCAGCGTTCTGCCCCAATGTCCAGCGTTCTGCCCCTGTGTCCAGCGTTCTGCCCCAGTGTCCAGCGTTCTGCCCCAGTGTCCAGCTTTCTGCCCCAGTGTCCAGCTTTCTGCCCCAGTGTCCAGCTTTCTGCCCCAGTGTCCAGCTTTCTGCCCCAGTGTCCAGCTTTCTGCCCCAGTGTCCAGCTTTCTGCCCCCGTGTCCAGCTTTCTGCCCCCGTGTCCAGCTTTCTGCCCTCGTGTCCAGCGTTCTGCCCCCGTGTCCAGCGTTCTGCCCCCGTGTCCAGCTTTCTGCCCCCGTGTCCAGCTTTCTGCCCCCGTGTCCAGCGTTCTGCCCCCGTGTCCAGCGTTCTGCCCCAATGTCCAGCGTTCTGCCCCCGTGTCCAGCGTTCTGCCCCCGTGTCCAGCTTTCTGCCCCAGTGTCCAGCTTTCTGCCCCAGTGTCCAGCTTTCTGCCCCAGTGTCCAGCTTTCTGCCCCAGTGTCCAGCTTTCTGCCCCAGTGTCCAGCTTTCTGCCCCAGTGTCCAGCTTTCTGCCCCAGTGTCCAGCTTTCTGCCCCAGTGTCCAGCTTTCTGCCCCAGTGTCCAGCTTTCTGCCCCCGTGTCCAGCGTTCTGCCCCCGTGTCCAGCGTTCTGCCCCCGTGTCCAGCGTTCTGCCCCCGTGTCCAGCGTTCTGCCCCCGTGTCCAGCGTTCTGCCCCCGTGTCCAGCGTTCTGCCCCCGTGTCCAGCGTTCTGCCCCAGTGTCCAGCGTTCTGCCCCCGTGTCCAGCGTTCTGCCCCAGTGTCCAGCGTTCTGCCCCAATGTCCAGCGTTCTGCCCCCGTGTCCAGCTTTCTGCCCCAGTGTCCAGCGTTCTGCCCCAGTGTCCAGCGTTCTGCCCCAGTGTCCAGCGTTCTGCCCCAGTGTCCAGCGTTCTGCCCCAGTGTCCAGCGTTCTGCCCCAGTGTCCAGCGTTCTGCCCCAGTGTCCAGCTTTCTGCCCCAGTGTCCAGCTTTCTGCCCCAGTGTCCAGCTTTCTGCCCCAGTGTCCAGCTTTCTGCCCCCGTGTCCAGCGTTCTGCCCCCGTGTCCAGCGTTCTGCCCCCGTGTCCAGCGTTCTGCCCCCGTGTCCAGCGTTCTGCCCCCGTGTCCAGCGTTCTGCCCCCGTGTCCAGCGTTCTGCCCCCGTGTCCAGCGTTCTGCCCCAGTGTCCAGCGTTCTGCCCCCGTGTCCAGCGTTCTGCCCCAGTGTCCAGCGTTCTGCCCCAATGTCCAGCGTTCTGCCCCCGTGTCCAGCTTTCTGCCCCAGTGTCCAGCGTTCTGCCCCAGTGTCCAGCGTTCTGCCCCAGTGTCCAGCGTTCTGCCCCAGTGTCCAGCGTTCTGCCCCAGTGTCCAGCGTTCTGCCCCAGTGTCCAGCGTTCTGCCCCAGTGTCCAGCGTTCTGCCCCAGTGTCCAGCGTTCTGCCCCAGTGTCCAGCGTTCTGCCCCAGTGTCCAGCGCTCTGCCCCCCCTGTGTCCAGCTTTCTGCCCCGTCTCCAGCTTTCTGCCCCAGTGTCCAGCTTTCTGCCCCAGTGTCCAGCTTTCTGCCCCAGTGTCCAGCGTTCTGCCTCCCTGTGTCCAGCTTTCTGCCCTGCCCCCCCCCCTCCCGATCGCCGCTCTCAATAATAATTAAAAAAAAAAAACAAGTTCTTCTTACCTGACCGCGATCCTGCTCTATCTGCTTATCGGTGGGGGCGGCCATCTTCCTGAGGCCGCGCGTGCGCAGGTGGAGTGCTCTGCTGCCCGGGGCTTCAGGAAAATGGCCGCGGGATGCCGCGCATGCGCAGATGGAGATCGCGGCGGCCATTTTTCTGAAGCCGAGAAGCGAACAGCCAGGTAAATTCTGCGCCGCCGGCGACCCGCCCCCCCGCATTGTGCCGCCCCCTTCCTACGCCACTGCCAGGCGGGGCCCGATGACCGGGGACGTGGTAACCAGAACGCTGGCAGATGGAAATTTTAGAAAACGGCTGCCCCGTACCGGGTCATACCGGCTGAATCCCACCCCTGATTTTGATGTAATGTGACATTAATCTGCTGAGCTCAATAAATGCGCCCCTTGTATGCTAACGAGCCTTGGCGCCCTGTGCGGCCGCACAGGTCGCACAGGGCAAAGGCCGGCCCTGGTGAGCGCACATCAAAGTCGCGACATGTCAGCTGTTTTTTACAGCTGACATGTGCGCGCAATAGCGGCGGGTGAAATCGCGATCACCCGCCGCTATTAACTAGTTAAATGCCGCTGTCAAACGCAGACAGCGGCATTTAACTACCGCATCCGGCCGTGCGGCCGGATATGAGCGCATCGCCGACCCCCGTCACATGATCGGGGGTCGGCGATGCTCTTCCATTGTAACCATAGAGGTCCTTGAGACCTCTATGGTTACTGATTGCCGGTGGCTGTGAGCACCCCCCTGTGGTCGGCGCTCACAGCTCACCTGCATTTTAGCTACATAACAGCGATCTGATGATCGCTGTTATGTAGCAGAGCCGATCGGGCTGTGCCTGCTTCTAGCCTCCCATGGAGGCTATAGAAGCATGGCAAAAGTAAAAAAAAAAAGTTTTTAAAAATGTGAAAAAAATAAAAAAAATATAAAAGTTTAAATCACCCCCCTTTCGCCCCAATCAAAATAAATCAATAAAAAAAAACCCCAACCTACACATATTTGGTATCGCCGCGTTCAGAATCGCCCGATCTATCAATAAAAAAAAGCATTAACCTGATCGCTAAATGGCGTAATGAGAAAAAAATTCGAAACGCCAGATTTACGTTTTTTTGGTCGCCACGACATTGCATTAAAATGCAATAACGGGCGATCAAAAGAACGTATCTGCACCAAAATGGTATCATTAAAAACGTCAGCTCGGCACGCAAAAAATAAGCCCTCAACCGACCCCAGATCATGAAAAATGGAGACGCTACGAGTATCGGAAAATGGCGCAATTTTGTTTTGTTTTGTTTTTTGCAAAGTTTGGAATTTTTTTTCACCACTTAGGTGAAAAATAACCTAGTCATGTTAGGTGTCTATGAACTCGTAGTGACCTGGAGAATCATAATGGCAGGTCAGTTTTAGCATTTAGTGAACCTAGCAAAATAGTGAAGCAAAAAACAAGTGTGGGATTGCACTTTTTTTGCAATTTCACTGCACTTGGAATTTTTTTCCCGTTTTCTAGTACACGACATGCTAAAACCAATGATGTCGTTCAAAAGTACAACTCGTCCCGCAAAAAATAAGCCCTCACATGGCCAAATTGACGGAAAAATAAAAAAGTTATGGCTCTGGGAAGGAGGGGAGCGAAAAACGAAAACGGAAAAACGGAAAAAGCTCCGGGGGTGAAGTTAATATATAAAAAGAGTACAGCTCTTAAAAAGAGTTACAAAAGATGTAATAACAAAAAAACATTCATACAGGCAATAACAGAATAAAATAATATGATAAGATACAAATATGTCTTGCCATTTGGATCGATGAGTGCTTCTGGCGGAGGAGAACGCTGAAGGATATATGGACAACTCTGCAATACGTGTTGCTTCTTCTCTCGGATTCTGACATGGATATTCCTTATATGACATACTATAAAGAGTCTCACCAGACCCCTCACTCCTCTCCCCGCTGAGGTACAGAGGGAACAGCTGATTAGATTAAATTCTAATCCGGTTTGAGCCCTCAAATCTGCTGTGGTTTATATTTCCCCCCTGGAACCTCCTAGAGGTCGTCATCTTACTGACCATCCTTCAAGCAAACTATGCATACCACACATCAATTTGTCATTATTCTGGGAGATATGGCACGCCTATGAGTTACCAGCTACCAAAACGTTCATAATTTTACCCACTGACATGGAATAGGTTCCCCAATCACCGATATATCCATGGATTCTATAAAAGAAGAAGAATAATTAAAAAAAATATGTTTATACTTTGTCTTATCTACACAAGGTTATCCAACATTGACAGCTACCTGTTAATTTCTTTGTATACACACTCCATGCTTGCTCTTCATCAGATAACCTGCTTCAATTACCTGTTCACATTGGGGGTTAGGGGGCCAGGCAGACAATGATCCAATGCCCCATCCTTGGATCTGTATAACTCATATCTCCACTTATGGCATGGGATTGCTTTTTTTCATGTTGGTTAGAAATAAACATTTCAATCTCAGGATTTTAGGTGACCATGCAGACCCGCACCTTACTTGTGTATTATATTAACCCTATGGTATCACCTGAAGAAACTCCTAATGTAGGGAGGGAAATGCGTCAAGATTAGGTATTCCACACTATATGATTTTATGCTAATATATTGAAGGACTAATATCTAGAACCCAGCCATGTTGACGTACATCAGTCACTGTATATTGTGCTTCGTTTTTATTGCTTTGTTCTTATTTGTTACACTGGTGGTGTATATTTTGCTATCTGGTATCTGTTGTGACCAGAATGTTTATGGTGGGCTATATCAAATGAATCCGCCGATGAACGACAGTGCCATTTTTCATAGATGATGGTGTGCCAACCTTCATGTTTAGGTAGTGGTTAATATGAGGGCACCACAGGGCTATTTGTTTGGGAGCTGTGATGTGTACAAGTCCTGCTGAATTGGATTTTATCAAGCATTTTTTTTTTTAACAATAAAGAATTAAGAATTTTTAACACATCACATTTATAATGCAAGTCAAAATATTAATACAAAGCCTTTGATTAAGGAAGGTACAGTAAAAGAAGACAGGCATATAAGGGAAGGGAGAGGGGCCTGAGTGGGGATATCTGTTATGTTTATGATTGCTAGGTTCCACCTGTAGAATCGGGGATGGCCGAGTTGTTTAGACGGAATGGAGGTGTGGTGAAATGGGTACGGTTAGCGTATACTGTCCAGGGAAGCTAAACTTTTCCAAACTTGTGGACTTTGTCTGTGAGGAAGGCTGTCAAATTTTCATTAATCATGTGCCATGAAAGGCATATTTCGACTTGAAGGTCAAGTCTTGTTTTTTTTCCAGACTGAAGCTATGGTTTGCTTAGCCACTAGAAATATAAAAGAGATGAGAGTCTGGAAATACTTGAGGATACCAGGGATTCGCTTATTCAGTAGAGTTTCCTAATGGTTCTTTTTGAGGTTGGTATTGGTGCCCATGAGAATTAGAAAGTACACTCACCGGCCACTTTATTAGGTACACCTTTCTAGTAACGGGTTGGACCCCCTTTTGCCTTCAGAACTGCCTCAATTCTTCGTGGCATAGATTCAACAAGGTGCTGGAAGCATTCCTCAGAGATTTTGGTCCATATTGACATGATGGCATCACACAGTTGCCGCAGATTTGTCGGCTGCACATCCCAAAGATGCTCCATACAAGGCAGGATGGATCCATGCTTTCATGTTGTTTACGCCAAATTCTGACCCTACCATCCGAATGTCGCAGCAGAAATCGAGACTCATCAAACCAAGCAACGTTTTTCCAATCTTCTACTGTCCAATTTCGATGAGCTTGTACAAATTGTAGCCTCAGTTTCCTGTTCTTAGCTGAAAGGAGTGGTACCCGGTGTGGTCTTCTGCTGCTGTAGCCCATCTGCCTCAAAGTTCGACGCACTGTGCGTTCAGAGATGCTCTTAGGCCTACCTTGGTTGTAACGGGTGGCGATTTGAGTCACTGTTGCCTTTCTATCAGCTCGAACCAGTCTGCCCATTCTCCTCTGACCTCTGGCATCAACAAGGCATTTCCGCCCACAGAACTGCCGCTCACTGGATTTTTTTTCTTTTTCGGACCATTCTCTGTAAACCCTAGAGATGGTTGTGCGTGAAAATCCCAGTAGATCAGCAGTTTCTGAAATACTCAGACCAGCCCTTCTGGCACCAACAACCATGCCACGTTCAAAGGCACTCAAATCACCTTTCTTCCCCATACTGATGCTCGGTTTGAACTGCAGGAGATTGTCTTGACCATGTCTACATGCCTAAATGCACTGAGTTGCCGCCATGTGATTGGCTGATTAGAAATTAAGTGTTAACAAGAAGTTGGACAGGTGTACCTAATAAAGTGGCCAGTGAGTGTATACTCTTATCCAGAGTCTACGGACTGTGGGGCATAACCACCATATGTGGTACATGTCATTGAGGGAGTAGCCATGGACTGCGGTGGTCACTAGTCCTGGTACTATCTGGTCAGCACCTTGTAGTTTGTTTACAATATTAAAGTGTTTTGAAACCCACTGGTAGAGGACCCGATTTGGGACCATTCCGGGTCTAAGTTAGTCCAATTCCCAATGGGAAGTTGATATTAAACGTCTGCTATGCGTAGGATGGTTTATATGGGAATAGAGCAGTGAGATGGTGCCAGAAGCGTGAGGGTTCTGACGGCATCACTGCTCAAATAGAGTAAACATATAAGGTGGGGCAGAGTTCCTTAGTATAGTGGAGATGATATGTTTGAGTTGTAGATAATGGAATATTTCTCTAGCTACCAAGCATTTTTGATCCGATGAATTTGTTTTGCAATCTCGAGTGATGGATTGTAAATCAGATGGGTCTTAGCCCACGTAATAATTTATAGATACCTATAACATGTATTTTTGGCTGCTTGGAAGTTGAAGACTATTGAGCAGATACATTGCGTGAAAGGGGCGCTTTTTCAAGAACTATGTAGGTAATTACATATAATATTTACATACATGTAGGAGAAAATATTTTTTTTTGTATATTCTACACTCTGTATATTTGCATGAAACACAGTAGAAAATGAATATGCTATCCCCCCATGACCAGTGCACTAGCAGATTCATTGCATTTGAGGGAGTCCGTTTCCCTATAAACCTATGAAGGGCTTTTGATCTTTTAGGCCTTGTTCACACCATCCTTTTTTTTCTGCGGATTTTTCAGGTCCTGATTTGAGAAAACCCGCAGTGCAAAACCGTGGTGGATTTCCCTGCGGTTTTCTGTGCGGTTTCTCCTGCGGATTCCACTGCGGGTTTCCAACTGCACTTTCCTATTGGTGCAAGTGGAAAACAGTTGCGGAATCCGCAGAAAGAAGTGACATGCTACTTCTTTTTTTCCGCAGAAAATCAGCGCGGATTTTCAGGCGGAAAAAAGGAAAGTGGGCACAGCGGATTTGGTTTTCCATAGGGTAACATTGTACTGTACCCTGCATGGAAAACGTCTGCGGATCCGCAGCAAAAACCGCAGCGTGTGAACATAGCCTTAGGCTACATTCCTTCCATGAGCATTTGGTAAGTTTTTGGTATTGCAGATTTTCTGCAGTGTTTTTGCATCTGTTATGTAAACTAGGTTACTTGCGTTTTTGTATTGTGTTTTTCAGTGCATTTTTATATGCTTTTTTATCACTTCAGATTTTTTTTTCTCTTTTAATGTGTTTTGTTTTGAATAAAGCTACTTTGATTTAGATACTTCCTAGTATTTGGCTTGGCTAAAATGTTATTGATATAGTCTTATATCGATTGCATGCGTTTGTAATGTGAAAATCAGCACATAAAACTCAACATTCCCGCAAGAGAAATTGTCATGTTACGGATTTGAAACACACACAGCAGGTCTGTTTACACAGCTAAAAAGAAAAAAAGCATTTTGAGTGAGATTTCTATTAATCCAGTCCACTTTTCTGGAATTATTAGGCTGCCGTCACACTAGCAGTATTTGGTCAGTATTTTACATCAGTATTTGTAAGCCAAAACCGGGAGTGGAACAAATAGAGGAAAAGTATAATAGAAACATATGCACCACTTCTGCATTTATCACCCACTCCTGGGTTTGGCTACAAATACTGATGTAAAATACTGACCAAATTCTGCTAGTGTGACGGCAGCCTAAGATGTTGTGTTTCTGACACAAGAATACAAAATCGTCAAAAACTCATTGTGAGAAGTTATCCTTCTCTCTTACTTTAGTTTGGACTTACATAATCTGTTTCAAGGCATACGAAATAAAAACCTTCTTTTAATGGGGTCCTTTATTTCTTTGAGCATTGGTGGTTAGTAATATTCTCCTGGATTATCATTTATATTTTCTGTGATTATATAAAAATTGGTCGCAAAGAGAAAAAATTGCCGAGCTGTGCAGAAAGTTACTGGTAAGATTTTAGTATGACAGTACATTGTATTTCTGATGCGTTTACTCCAGAGTTTAATTTATGGCCCAGGGAGGAGAATATTCTGGAAAATGGAGCAGCAAGCACATGGCTCAGCACATATTTCAGTAGGGTTCGGTGCTCGTGTGCGTTATGTCGATACTTGGTGTATATGTTAAGTGCATTGTAAAATCTACATAGACTTTGGGGGAGGATGAGTGTGCGATGTGTTATCATTCTCCAGCTTGGAGGTTTTCGCAGCTGTTTATTATCTCAAAAGGAAAAGATTGGTCGTTCTGGATGCACCATCCAAAGACAATATTTTATCAGCTGTTATTGTGCGCTCCTGCAATCTTGTCTGTCATCCTATATGTACTAAACCACTTCTGTCTGTCAGTTTTAGAGATTGTGTCGTGTGTGGGGAAAAAATTAAATAAAAAATCTGTTGTAATTTGTTTTTTGGCAAGTGAAAATTATTGCTATGGAACCACTCTACTACTCCCTTCCCCCAAATCACTACTCATTAGACCCCTATGCATTTGTGGGTTAGATCAAGTTATTACAACAGATGATAGTGCAGATATCACATTTCCATCAGCCACATCCTAACCACACTGAGAATTCAGACCTTCGTTCAGGTTTCCAATTGATTATTGCTCAAAGAGGTTATCTTGTTAATGGCCAAACAGTAATGCTGCTAATAGTCACAATACAACACTGCCGTTAACCATCAACCTGCTGTTGGGTGCAGGAATCGGAGATTTCATGTACGCCAGCATGGTTTAGGCCACATCACAACTGCAGCGTGTGAACACAGTCCAGGTGAACACATTTTATTTTTCTTAGGTGTTTTATGTTATTAGAGCTAATGGGGCACAAGTTCTGTTGGATATTCTTCCCTAGAAAGAAAACGGAATATACAAATTTTGTGTGCAAAGCAAGGCAATAGTATGGCCATGTGAAGATGATATTGTGATGATGACAAAAGTGCTGTAACAAATAGTTGCCTTTGCAGAATTGATGGAGTCAGAACTAGTGATGAGCTCAAGTACTCGTCACACAAGTTTGCCTAGGGTGCTCGGGTATGCACCAAGTATGGCAGGTGCTCGAGGGACATGTTCAAGTCCCCGCGGTTGAATGTTTTGCAGCTGTTAAACAGCCACGAAACATGCCGAAATTGTCTGACATACACAGGGAATTCCCCCCCCATGTTTTGTGGCATGTCTAGCAGTCGCGAAACTTGTGACCGTGGGGACGCGAAGATGTCACTCCTGGTGCTTACCTGAACACTTGCGCTCATCACTAGTCAGGACGTATCTGGCAATATATGTCACTGCCAATTCGCTAGTGTGATCAGATCCTGACAACCTGTTAACGAAGTCCCAAATAGACATTATTTTATAGTATATTTTTTACTGTTGAGCACTTACGTAAAAGAAGTTTGGGGAGTAGGTGTTAGGTGGGTGCATAAGGTTTTGATAAACACTTTACAGATTAAAACCTGCAATGTTAATCAATTGTCAACTGGGTTTCACCTAGGGAATGATTCAGTAATCTTATGTCATGAGCTCATCCCTGCGTCTGCTGTATATATAGATCATCACGAGAAATAATGAAACATTCCTGCTCAACTGAACGTGAAAAGTGAACTGTTGACACCAGCGTCATGCACCATGAGCTGCCGAAGAATCGCACTAATTAAATAAATAACCCGACATAATGGGGACAGGGATTCCTTTTCTCCAGCGGTCACAGTGCTGGCGGTGTCGAGATTTCTGAATTTTGGGACTATTATTTCGAGCTGTAAACAAATGCGTGTGTGTGTGTTTGTGCTGGAATAGAGACAAGAAAGGGATTCATCTTATGACTGATGGTGTATGGTTTATGGATTCATACTATTGAGGCTTATCTAGAATATTTGTGTCATATCCCATCATCCACATTTTGATACATCTTCTTCTGGAGGTTCTATACCTGTAACGCCAGGATTTTCTGCTATGCCAAAGCTGTAAATTCAGACTGCTTGGCTCATGTCACTATGGAACTGGAAGCAAGACTGTTTCTTGCATGGTCAGCATATGGCCACCTATTAAAGTCAGTCATCTTGGGGTCCTTCATCTGCATTTGTTATCCAGTGGAAACAAGTTATGACTTGCACTGATCGGCAGAATGGGTTCCTCTTCTCCCTGATAGAATGGAGCGGCAGTGCTCACGATCATTCCTTGTGGATGCAGAATGAATGGAGGGGTGGTCGGAGTCTGACCTCAACCATTTTGTAACGAGGATGAAAGTTCCCCATCTGGGATGAAATATATTCCCAATCTGCTGATCGATGCGGGTCCTAGTGGTTAGACACCCACCGATCAGCTAGTTATGCCCTATGCGCAGAAACCCCTGTAAGCTTCATGTGTACAAGTATTTCTAGCTGTGTTTTGTACAGAGCCTTATACCCGCCCTTAGAGGTGCATAGTGCCTTCACCATATTTATATACAGGGCTGATTTCATATAGAGGTAAATGGGGTAATTTGTATCCTGTGATGCTCTTATTAATGCCATATGTACTGAGCTTTTCTGCGGTCTAGGTATTCCTAGATTACCAGACTTCTTTTTCTTAATGTTCTCCGCGATGCATTTGATGTTTATTTTTCTTATTTATATTGCGTCATTAATTCCACAGCACTTTACAGACATTATCATCGCTGTCCCCATTGGGGCTCACAATATAAATTCCTTATCAGTATGTCTTTGGAGTCTATCAGTAAACTGGAGAACCTGGAAGAAATCCATTCAAACACGGGGAGAACATAGAAACTCCTTGCAGATGTTGATTTCAACCCAGGACTCCAGTATTAAAAGGCTGCAGTGCTAACCACTGAGCCACCATGTTGCCCTATATTTACCTTACAGCCATAGGATAGGGGTTTACATAATTTTATTCCTTCTGACTTTAACTTTTTTTTATCTTACGTTAGATAGGAATAATAATAATAATCTTTATTTATATAGCGCCAACATATTCCGCAGCGCTTTACAGTTTAACAGTTTCAAACACAACAGTCATAGGTAACAATGTTAACAATACAGTAATAAAGCAAAATAAGACAAAATAAGACGACCCTGCTCGTGAGAGCTTACAATCTACAATGAGGTGGGGAGATACAAAGCACAGGTGTGTATTTACAATGATGTATTTACAATGATGGTCCAGCCATCTTCAGGGGGTGGGGGATAGATGGAGATGGTGAATGGGCTACACACACACAAACATAAAATGACTGATTAGGGAACGTGACAGTCCGCTTTAAACAAATGAGTTTTGAGCGAGCGCCTAAAACTATGCAAGTTGTGGATGGTCCTAATATCTTGTGGTAGAGCATTCCAGAGGATTGGCGCAGCACGGGAGAAGTCTTGGAGTCGGGAGTGGGAGGTACGGATTAGTGCAGAGGTTAGTCGAAAGTCGTTTGCAGAGCGCAGCGGTCGGCTAGGCCGATAGACAGAAATGAGGGAGGAGATGTAAGGGGGTGCCGCACTGTGGAGAGCTTTGTGGGTGAGAACAAGTAGTTTGAATTGTATCCTGTAATGAATGGGCAGCCAGTGTAACGACTGGCGAAGAGCGGACACGTCCGAGTAACGATTACCCAGATGGACGACCCTAGCTGCTGCATTAAGGATAGACTGGAGAGGGGAAAGTCGCGTGAGGGGGAGGCCAATTAATAGAGAGTTGCAGTAGTCCAGACGGGAGTGGATTAGGGCGACAGAGTTTTTGTTGTCTCCATGGTGAGAAAAGGGCGTATTCTAGTGATGTTCTTTAGGTGTAAGCGGCACGAGCGGGCAAGAGATTGTATGTGGGAGGTGAAGGAGAGATCGGAGTCAAACATAACACCCAGACAGCGTGCCTGCTGCCTAGGCGTTATTATGGTGCAACCCACGGAGAGGGAGATGTCAGATTTAGGGAGGCTAGTAGAAGGTGGGAGCAGAAGAAGTTCAGTTTTGGAGAGGTTGAGTTTCAGATAGAGAGCGGACATGATGTTAGAGACTGCAGACAGACAGTCAGTGGCGTTCTGTAGTACAGCGGGGGTAAGGTCATGGGCTGACGTGTATAGTTGTGTGTCATCAGCATAAAGATGGTACTGAAAGCCAAATCTGCTGATGGTCTGTCCAATTGGGGCCGTGTAGAGGGAGAAGAGAAAGGGGCCAAGGACTGAGCCCTGAGGTACCCCGACAGTGAGAGGAAGAGGAGATGAAGGGGAGCCTTAGAACAGAACACTGAAGGAGCGTTCAGAAAGATAGGAAGAGAACCAGGAGAGAGCAGTGTCCTTAATGCCTAGTGACTGGAGCCTAGAGAGTAGGAGAGGGTGGTCAACAGTGTCGAAAGCTGCAGAAAGATCGAGGAGAATGAGCAGATAGTGGTCACCGTTACATTTTGCTGTCAGAAGGTCATTGGTCACCTTGATGAGTGCAGTTTCTGTTGAATGTAGGGGGCGGAACCCGGATTGTGAAGGGTCTAGGAGGGAATGAGTGGAGAGGTAACGGGTAAGGCAGGAGTAGACTATTCGCTCCAGGAGTTTTGAGATGAAGGGGAGATTGGAGATCGGTCTGTAGTTGTTTGCGCATGATGGGTCAAGGGTGGGGTTTTTTTTAGTAATGGAGTAATGATAGAGTGTTTGAAGGAGGAGGGGAAAATGCCAGAGGAGAGGGAGAGATTAAAGATTGTAGTTAGGTGAGTTGTGACGACTGGAGAGAGAGACTGGAGGAGGTGTGAGGGAATGGGGTCGGTGGTGCATGTAGTCGGACGAGAAGAGGAGAGGAGCTTGGAGACTTCTTCTTCTGTGATGGGATCGAATGTGGAGAGTGAGCCAGGGGAGATGCAGGGAGGAATGGGAGTCATTGCACTTGGTGTCTGGGAGCGGATTTCCTGATGGATATTGTCTATTTTCTCTATAAAGTGGGAGGCCAGGTCATAAGCACAAATGTCTGTGATAGAGTCTTGTGCTTTTGGCCTGAGGAGGGAGTGAAAGGTGTCAAAAAGTTTCTTGGGGTTGTTTGATAGTGATGAGATCAGAGTGGTGAAGTAGGTCTGTTTGGCAAGGTGAAGGGCAGAGTTATAGGTCCTTAACATAAATTTGAAGTGTATGAAGTCTTCTGGGGTGCGAGTTTTCCTCCATAAGCGTTCAGCACACCTGGAGCATCGCTGGAGAAATCTGGTTTGCGATGTGAGCCAGGGCTGTTTCACTCTGTGTTTGGAGGTTCTGAGGGTGAGGGGAGCTACTTGGTCTAGGGTGCTTCTAAGAGTGTCGTTGTAGTGATGTACCGCCAGATCAGGACAGGAAAAAGAGGAGATTGGGGACAGTGATGAGTGTAAGGAGTCTGAAAGTGTATGAGGGTTAATGGTATGTAGATTTCTGTATGTGTGGTAGGTAGGAGGGTGCTGGGGTGGGTGAGGAGTTGTGAGTGTGAAGGAGAGAATGTTGTGGTCAGAGAGGGGAAGTGGTGAGTTATCTAGGTAAGAGATTGAACAGAGCCGGGCAAAGACCAGGTCCAGGGTGTTACCGTCTTTGTGTGTTTCAGAGGTTGAGAGCTGTGAGAGGCCTAGGGAAGTGGTTAGTGTGATAGAAGCTGGGAACTTAATAGGAACTTAATTTTCAATTATATCCTGTCCCCAAAGGTGTTTTCTATGGCTGCGAAGGTACGAGCTTGGTCCAGGGTATATGTGGTTTTTGTTTCAATCGATTGCTTGGTCCTGCATGGAGATCATTGTGATGAAGGCCAAATGTTAGCGAGGTTATCCAACCATGACAAAACTCTTTTGTAGGCAGCTCTCCTGACATGAAGGAGTTCACCAGGGCCTGGCACTCTGCTGTATGTGTTACCTCCCTATGGCCTAGTAGAGCATATGGACAGAAGGGTTTTCTAATAGTAATTCACAACGGCGACACTGCTCAGCTCTGATGGGATCATAGTGATCACTGTACATTTTTTGGGAAGATTTATTTGTTTACGCCAAGTGTCCAAAAAACAATGCCAGGTCAGACTTCCAAGGAAAGGTTCCCCAACAATAGGGTGCCCGCATATGTTGCGCCAGGGATAATGAAGCGCGACCACTTTGTGTAATTTAGATTGTTTTGCTCATGTGAGGCTTTATTTGTGTAGATTTACAATTGTCTAATTCTGAGGTGGATATTCTGTTTGCAGTTAATAGAGCCCGTAGTGTTGCAGTATTATTCCCGCACAGGTGCTCGCTATGGCATTTTTTACATAGAGAGTCATTGGCTGGGAGCTAAGCCAGTTTAATTGAAGAAGTTGGTGTAATGTTCCTCCCTTGTGATTAGTAACAGATTACATGGGTGTGCACAGTTCACAGAGAATGGCGTTTAGTGCAGAGGTAGCGTTCTCTTATACACAGCTTTTACTGTCATCTCTCATAAAAAAGAACAAAACCCGTCTGATTGTCTGAGAGCTCCAGCATAGATCATAAAACAAAGCCATGCTGCTGTGAGGAGCACATCTGCCCTTCTGGGCTGAGCCAGCGGGCACCATGCACAGCGCAGCACTTGTGCCTGGTGTTCCTGGTGTCCTGAAAGCAGAGCCTCCTTTCCCAGCCCGGACACTATTCCAGCCCCCTTCCGAGGCTGGCTCACAACTGCACTGGATTTCTCTCTAGAAAAGAACTCTCCAATTTTTGTTCTTTTTTTTTTTTTTCTTCCTGCTTTGAGACTTTCCAAAGCTGGGAGAGGCACTTCCCACTCCCTCCGCTTTTCTGACATGTTCTTTCTTATTGAAGTACTGTGACATTTTTTGGGAGACCTGTTACTGGAACCGTGGCTCACTGAAGATGCAAAACAGGACAGGCACGACCAAAAGTGTCAAGAAAGAATTGGTGATCGAGTCTCCTCAGCAGTATAAGGATGCTGCTGCTACAATGGAGCCTGAAGTGGAGGCAGAGAGCCACACACCAGAGCTGGTAAGGGTCTGCTCTCCGAGACCAACACTGATCTCATGTAGGACCACTGACCGGTATATGGCATGTGGAGGGTAGTGCTGGAGGGAAGCCTTTCAGCCCTGTCCCCAGTGGACTTGCCCCATGCTTCTGTACTATTGTATGCTTTCCTCTGTGCAGTTTTGGTCATTGATCACTAATGTGCTTGTGACTACATTGTTTTATTAGCCACTGTTTTTTTTTCTTGGTTAAATATTTTTGGATTATTTGAGAGAACCAAACCCAGTTATCTATGTCATAGAATTATTATGTATCCATACAAATCGGATGCTGTATGGGATCTGATTTGATGTTTTTTTGTGCAACCATAGGCTAGAAAAGGCGAGTTTCATCCGAAATACAGAGAAGTCTATTATATGCTGCAATTTACTTTTTTTTTTTTCGGTCCGTAAAAAAAACCTGTCACCTGAACAGCTCTAATAAATAACATTTCACTGAGCGCTGTCACATTTTTCACAGGCAGCACTTGAGCCGAAAATATGCTCATGTGTATGTGGTCTAATAGAAATGGCAAGTTATTGATACAAGTGTACAATCCATGATTGCTCACGGCTTGCTCTAGGTGACATCGATAGAGCATCAACGCAGAATGCGACACACGGGGTCCCTGACCTTATTGGTGGGGGTAACTGAAGCCTAATCTTACAACTCCACGTGTATTGTAGACCATCACACCGTCTGACCCAGTGGTCAAAGGGCATGTTATACTATTTAGATGTTAATATTGAGTTATTTAACACCTGTACAGTAAATATTTATGTTTAGTATTTTGTTTTCACCTACTCGTTACTGTAGTAGATACTTTGTATCTATTCTCCTTACGTCCATGCTTGTATTCCTGGCATGTTTTTATAGCACCACATTTGGCATGTTGTAAAATGACAACACTTGTTGAAGATGGGGGTTGGGGGATTTAAGCAGAAGCTAGAATGTCTAGTAATGTGAGATGGGGTCTGCAATGTGGAGTTTGCCTATTAACGGTGACAGGAATATTTTTGGGATGGTGTCAGATTCATAGGTATATCTTTTACATATAGTCCTTACAAATTGTAACCTTTTACTACATTATGTCATTCTTCATAGATGTTTTTTATGCACCTAGATAGAAATGGGAGCTGTCTACATGAAACTGCATGTTCTAGTGCCTCATTAAAAGACTAGGAATTCAAAGCTTTGCTGGCATGGGAGCTGGTATTGCCTCTTCTTGTGTCAGCATTCTCCTTAGCTGGATGACTTGCTTCTTTGATGTCTGTGTAGGTGGCTTGGCATACAGATGACTATATCTGAGGGCTGAGCTGCTTCTTCAGTCTGTCTTATAACTTGCTGTGAGATCAGTAGGATTTTTAAGGAAATTGCCCAAAGATGTGCAGCATGTCCCTGTGGTATACAGGTATCCTAAGAATTGTCATGTCCTATGGGGGCAGGGGAGTACATAGTGGAGTATATTGCATTTGTGATCCGTGTAAAGTATGCCATGAGTACGTATTACCTTCAGCTGTGACTCAGTCCTCTTTTTATGTACAGCTGTCCCAGGAATTCATTATCTGTTATAGCCATGTTTTATGGGAAGCTCCCAAATGCTTTGAGCAGTTTTCTCCCATTGATAATCTAGGATACACCTTTTTTATTTTGTGGCGTCTGCTTTTAAGCCTTGCTGCATTACGTTAGTACTATAATCTGTCTCTGCAGTTTCATTGTTGGCTGAAGAACATAATCCACCACCTTACCAGAGGTTGAGGCTTTTTTGTTCGTTCTCCATGCTTTACACTGCATCTTGGACTCTCCTGAAAGTTTGTGTATAGAGAGTTGATTTCTATTCTCAGGAGGAATTAGTAATTATAAGCCTCAAAAGAGAAACTTAAAGTCACAGGGTATGCCTGTACTAAAGCATTTACTACAACACCCAGTGGGGGAGAAAAAAAGCAATCAAAAGAAGAAAAAATTTAATTATGGTCGCATAGGATGGATTATTACATAAGGAGTAGCTCTTTTGCTTTCTCTATGCAGGAAGAAAAATTAGAAGAAAAAAATATTAAACAAAGAAAAAAAAAATAGGCTTGGAAAGATTTCCCCTGGTATTCAGGAACCATGTGGAAAGATGTGATATGTACAATGAATGCATCCCCACGCCCTTGATTTCACCTTCCATGCACAATGTCCAAATCTATTCCACATCTGTGTGAAAATAGTTTCATGTCACTGGTCCAATATTTTGCAGGAGGAGGGAGTTTCCACGATAGCCAAGAGCATAGCTATCTCTTCTTTCAGCAGCAGAATGACCCAGATCAGCTTCTATTTTATACACACATGGGAATGTGTCAGTTTCTGGGCTTGTACCTAATTTTGTGGTCAGTCCATGAAGAAGAATTGCAGCCATAGATGGGAAATATTCTATTAGATTGTGTTTTTGTTACTATATGTACAGTGTATATATGGTTGTTTAAAGTTGAATCTTAATTTCCAGTTTGATTTTACATTTGACTTTGATGCAGTTTATTAAAAGAAAGATTAATCCGTGCATTTCTAGGTATCATGAGATTAAAATTTAATATACAAATAGATTCCCCATGAGTAAGCTGCAGGCGAAACATATATTAGGGTTGTGCTGTGTTTCGTGGGTTGTGTTTACCTTGTGGCAGCAAAGCAAAAAAGCAAATGACAATTTCAGTGTATAAACCCATACTCATTACTACTTATCTATGTTATTTGCAGATCACTTTGGCGTGTTGCATTTCATGGTTTGTATTTCTTTGTGCTCTGCTTTCTAGATATTCAGGTCAATGGATATTTTGGGCACTCAATGCTCTTTGCTGGGTTTTAAGTCACACGTTTTGGATTTGGGCTTCACAGCCTCCACGTTTTTGTTTTACTTTGTGGGCCTACGTTAGTCTGTTAGGAGATATGTCTCTCTTGCCATTCTGTCACATGCACAAAACGAACCAAAAAATTAAAAACAAATATATAAACAAAACAGTCTAACGGTTAGCACATAATACCACTATATTAGTAAATATACCACTACACTGTTACTGAACAAAACCTACTATACTAACACCATTGCCACCTACAGTGCCACAACAGAAGGTACAAATAATATTGCCACACAGTGACCACATATTACCACCATGGTTAACTTTATTCAGCAGAATGACACAATATAATACCACCATGAGAATTATGCCTCCACACAGTAAAAGCACTCTTTGTGCCTCAATGCAGAAAGCAGGACCACTTTGCACTGTCCCACTTTTGCATCCCCGTACAATAATTACATCCCTCAGTCTCCCTATACAATAATTATGTCCCTCTTTGTGCCCTATGCAATAATTGTCCCTCTTTGCACTCCCATATAATAATTATGTTCCTTTTTATGCGTCCATTTAATTATGTCCTTGTTTGTGCCCCAAACAATAATAATGTTCCATTTACCCCATGCAATAATACTAATGCTCACTTACATAATAATACTGCACCCTGGAAGCATTTTCTGAACTTCTGTACATGCGCAGTGCGTGCCTCTGAAGCCAGGAAGCATACACATGGCCTGCTTCAGAGATGTAGTGACGCTGCCAGAATGAGCTGCTCACGTGCACAGATTTACATAAGCAGCAATTACACTGCTCGTGCAAATTATGTTATATATCTCATGGAAAGAGGGCTAACTAGTCTGGGGAACTAACCCGCCATACACTAGTCAAAGCCCTCATATAGCATATCATTATCATAGGAAAAGTGGAGGCTATAAGTGTTTTTTTAAAAGCATTTATTTAACTGAATTATGTTATACAGGGCAGGTTAGGGAGGAAGTTTAATCGCACATAGCTGAATGCTGATGATTGGAGGACATGAGGGACCGGACAGGTTCCCTTTATTATTATTATTATTATTATTATTATTATTACGGTATTATTATTTATTTATATAGCACCATTAATTCCATGGTGCTGAACATGAGAAGGGGTTACATCAAAATACAAATATCACTTACAGTAAGCAAACTAACAACGACAGACTGAGACAGAGGGGAGAGGAACCTGCCCTAGCGGGCTTACCCCTTAACTCCCGGAGCTTTTTTCGTTTTTCGCTCCCCTCCTTCTCAGAGCCATAACTTTTTTATTTTTCCGTCAATATGGCCATGTGAGGGCTTATTTTTTGTGGGACGAGTTGTACTTTTGAACGACATCATTGGTTTTAGCATGTCATGTACTAGAAAACGGGAACATATTTCCAAGTGCAGTGAAATTGCAAAAAAAGTGCAATCCCACACTTGTTTTTTGTTTGGCTTTTTTGCTAGGTTCACTAAATGCTAAAACTGACCTGCAATTATGATTCTCCAGGTCATTACGAGGTCATAGACACCAAACATGTCTAGATTATTTTTTATCTTAAGTGGTGAAAAAAAATTCCAAACTTGGCTAAAAAAAAAAAAAAAATTGCACCATTTTCCGATACCTGTAGCGTCTCCATTTTTCGTGATCTCGGGTTGGATCAGGGGTTATTTTTTGCGTGCCGAGCTGACGTTTTTAATGATACCATTTTGGTGGAGATACGTTCCTTTGATCACCCGTTATTGCATTTTAATGCAATGTCGCAGCGACCTAAAAAACGTAATTCTGGCATTTCAATTTTTTTTCTCGCTACGCCGTTATTGATCGGGTGATTATGAACTCAGCGATACCAAATATATTTATATTTGATTTTTTCTTTATTGTTTTATTTTGAATGGGGTGAAAGGGGGGTGATTTAAACATTTATTTATTTTTATTTTTTTTTTCATATTTTTTTAAACTTTTTTTTTTTTTTTTTACCTTTGCCATGCTTCAATAGACTCGATGGGAGGCTAGAAGCTGGCACAACTCGATCGGCTCAGCTACATAGGAGCGAAGCTCAGATCGCTCCTATGTAGCTGAATTCCTGCATTGCTATAATTCTATAATGCCCCTTGTCCGACCTGAGAGAGGAAAAAAAACCAAGTTTTATTATACTCACCCGGGGCGATGGGCGTTGCAGGTCCTGGCGCCTCCCATCTTCATGCGATGTCATCATCCTGCTTGCTTTGTGCCGCCCAGGCGTACTGATCTGCCATGTTGAGGGCAGAGCAAAGTACTGCAGTGCGCAGGCACTGGGGCTCTCTGACCTTTCCTGTCACTTGTTTGTCTACTCTTTCAGATCGGACCGGGGGTTTATCTACAGCATTACAAAATGCTAAAGATAAGCCCCGAAAGGCCGTGGACGCATCTTATAGCGGCAAAACGAAGTGACAAGTTCCCTTAAGGCTCTACGCACACGTTGCGGGTTTTTCTCATTTTTTCGCGTTTTTTCGCTATAAAAACGCTATAAAAATGCATAAAAAACGCATACATTATGCATCCCATCATTTAGAATGCATTCCGCAATTTTTGTGCACATGATGCGTTTTTTTCTGCGAAAAAATGCATCGCTGTAAAAAGCGCAGCATGTTCATTAATTTTGTGGATTTTTCCACTATTTAATGCATTGGGAAGCTTCGGAAAAAACAAGCGCAAAAAAACGCGAAAAAAACGCATGCGGATTTCTTGCAGAAAATGTCCGGTTTTGCTCAGGAAATTTCTGCAAGAAATCCTGAACGTGTGCACATAGCCTTAAGGAACATGACAGCTGCAACTTTAGACAAAATATTGCATAACCAGATTAGGGGAATAATTCTTGGGTGTCTATTTTTACTATACTTTGTATTGCTGGGATAGAAAGCTATGTGTATATGCGGTGACATCATTAAAAGCTGAAAGAATTATGTATTTTTACTCTCTTAAGACAGTTATTTATTGACTGTTGAACTGAGCGAAAATTGGAATCTATTTCAAGAATGTGAAAAAGGGAGCTTATATTGGTGTGAGTAAGTACGGTAATATTTCCTTGTGAATGTGGCTTTGTAGATCTGATAATTTACAATCTGTGTGCCATATGTTTGTCTGATGTTTTGTTTTTTAGTTGTTTTTTTTAAATTTATAAAAATCTAAATTACAGTGCAATATTGTGGCTTGGATATGAGCTGGTGACTGAGCGTTTCATCCAAGATGCATACCCCCGGCACAGAGAATTCACTTAAAGAGTCACCGTCATTTTAATTTTTCTTCTATAAATCACTATTGCAAGTGAAAATAAGAAACTTTGTAATGTATCTTATCAGAGAAATCTGCCTCTTTCTCCTCCACCTCACACAAGTACCCAATGTGAGCAAGACTACTATTTTTACTATGTCCGTAATTAGAGTTTTACCCTATTGTATGCTTCTTCTTACACAGTCACTGTGTCCTAAACTTCCTCCACTAGAGGTGATGATTCATCCTCAAAATTCTCAATTCTTGGGTAAAATCTGTGTTCTGTGAAGACAGACTTCTGTATTAAAAGAATCTGAAGACCCACCTCTTCCGACAAGCCTACAACCTGCAGTAACCACCGATCGACCAAACCGCTGCATGACCAGCTCTACCCTCACCTACTGTATTCTCACCCATCCCTTGTAGATTGTGAGCCTTCGCGGGCAGGGTCCTCTCTCCTACTGTACCAGTTATGACTTGTATTGTTCAAGATTATTGTACTTGTTATTATGTATACCCCTCCTCACTTGTAAAGCGCCATGGAATAAATGGCGCTATAACAATAAATAATAATAATAATAATAATTACTGAAATAAATGATGACTGTTGGTTTTCATGAGACTCTATGCAGAAAGGAGGCAGGAGCTCTACCTCTATCTCCTCCCTTCTCCTCTCTCCCATCTTTGCTTATCAGTAACATCTCCCATCTCCTATGTCTGTAATGTAAAACTCTGTATTGAAGGCAGATTTTACCCAAGAATTTTCAGAATGAATAATCAGTCCTCAAGGAGAAAAAAAGCAGATTTCATTTATGAGATATATAACAATGTTTATTAAAGCCACTTTATTTTAAAATTTCCTTTCATTTTATTTGACACCTATATGTTTTATGCGTTCTCCGTGGTAACAGACAACAATCTAATTTTGTGTAGTCTGGCCTTATAATTTCTCCTCCTCTGGTGAAACTACCAAATACAAGGTAGGGAGACAAATGGAAGAGACTCTAGGGTTATGACGAACTGTGCTTGGGTAACAATGAAGCCGATGCTCACTGGAGCACTACAGGCCTTAAATCAGATGATAGATGGGGTGTCCAGGAGAAAAACCACCACTGATGGCCTATTACAGGGAAAGGCAACTATTTTTAAAGTCCTTGAAATACCCTCTAAGAAACACATGCAAGGCACACTGGAGTAGAAGATGGTGATAACTCTAAACCATAAATTTAGGACACAATTTTCATATGAAACTTGCACATGTAAAGTGACTGCCAAAATTTTGAGCTACAGAAGAGCTGAGTATATGATTGCTACCATAAAAACCTCTGTCTTGGTTGCCCTCACTTACAACTGGGTGCCTTTATGGTGATGCTAGCCGCTTTACTGGCTGAGATAGAAATTACTCCTCCCAGACTCCGACCACTGGTGCTGGGACTACAGACAGTCGAGATGGCTGATCAGACGATGTTTCCATGATTCCTGTAGAAATTAATAGGTGTTTGTGAAGGCAAAGCACACCTGTTCTCTTCTGTGTCCATAGACCCACCACTGGGGCTTGGAGCCTGAGTGTTGTACCATTTTTAGTCTTCTCTCCTCTCCTGTCTTTTCCATGAAACCATATAATTCGTGGAAAGACATGGAAGTTTGTGGGATGTCTAAGCCGTACTGTTTTATGCAAACAGGATCTGTGTGTTTCCTTTTGATTGTTCTGTCAGTGCAGTGTTTGTAATGGCAAGAGACATCTTTTCCATGGACATTGTTTGTATTACTTAATTTGCCAATATGTGTAAAAATGGTTTGGGGTCACTAAATTCTGTAATTGAGGACTTTTTTCTGTATCCTATTTATCCTTGTCCAGTTAGTACAGATGATCTTTTGATGTAGTAACCGTTCATTGAGAAACCTTCACGTAGAGTTGATCCCGCAAGGACTCGTAGTTCTTGTGCCATTTCATGTGAAATCATCATTCTTAACATGTTTAAAAAATAGCGAATTACCACAGGTAGTGAAGTGTACATTTCTGTGCTTTAAGGGTGTTCTAGGATCAGTATGTTGGTGACTTAGCAGTAGAGGTGACCAAATATACCAGCTCAGTGAGGGTCAACACCTGGGGGACTGATAGATCTCAATTACTTTGTTTCTCATTTGTTCCAGAATTTCTTTGGATCGTGCCATGATGTCTAGCTTGTGAGGAGCTTTTGGTCTACTTCACTTTGTCAGGTTCTTTTGAAGTGATTTCATGATTGAGAACAGATGTGGCAGTAATCAGGGCTGGTTGTTTTCTAGGGAATTTAAACTCTGCTTCCTGAAGATGTGATAAACCACGGTTAATTTATGTTTTAAGGGGGGCTGAGGGGCAAACACACAGGGCCCTATAGGTTTGGATTTCTTTTCCTTCAATAATAAAGACCTTCATTTAAAAACTGCATTTTGTGATTACTTGCATTATCTTTATATAATATTAAAATTTCTTTGGTGATCCGAAATATTTAAGTGTGACAAACATGCAAAAGAATAGGAAATCAGGAAGGGGCAAACACCTTTTCACACAACTGTAGCACTTAAAGCTAGAAAAAGCTGGCTGAAACCAAACCACAAAGGTGAAAACCTCTGTTATATCTGTGACTTGCGAAACGTGTTCTGTATCCTTAGTATGCTTCATGCCACCTTGGTTGTCTTCATCAGTGGCAACCACATGGTAGAGATTGCAGTGTTCTTCTCCCTTACTTCCTGGCTTGTCTGTAGCAGTAAACCCACTTCAATGTATGGAATTCTAATGAGATGTAAATGCCAGAATTTAAAGGGAACCTGTCAGCAGTTTTGGCCGATATGAGTTACAGTCGTCACCTTTCTGGGCTGATGAAGAGCATTCTATAGTGCTGTATAGAAGTCTCCATCCTGACCTGGAAGAGAAGAAAAATAACTTTTATTATACTTACCTGCGGGGCGGTCTGGTCCAAGAGGTGTCGCTCTTCTTTGTCCAGCGCCTCCCATCTGCTTGTGATGCCACCCTCATGCTTGCTTCATGTGGATGAGGCATCACTGCATCATCCACACAGTCTCCTCGGCACCACACTCCTGTGTAGGCATACTTCTTTGCCATGTTGAGGGGAGGGCAAAGTACTGCAGTGCACAGGTGCCGGAAAAGGTCAAAGAGTCCCGGCACCTGCGGGCTGCAGGGCAAAAGGGCAAAGAAGTACGTCTGCACAGGAGCGCTGTGCCAAGGAGACTGTGTGGATGATGCAGAGACGCCTCATCCACACGAAGCAAGCAAGAGGATGGCGATCATAAGATGGGAGGAGCCAGACCAAGAAGAGCGACACCCATTGGACTGGACCGCTCCGCAGGTGA
Organism: Ranitomeya variabilis; assembly: GCF_051348905.1. Lineage (NCBI taxonomy): Eukaryota > Metazoa > Chordata > Amphibia > Anura > Dendrobatidae > Ranitomeya > Ranitomeya variabilis. The sequence goes on from NC_135234.1 coordinate 544,222,339, forward strand.
GTATAATTATTTTTCTTATCTTACAGGTCAGGTTGGGGGCAGAATATACAGCATTATAGAATACCATATATCAGCCCTGAAAGGTGATGGCTGTATCTTATATTGGCCAAAACTGCTGACAGGTTCCCTTTAAGTAAGGGCTTGTTTCCATTTTTCCGGCTATCCAGATTTTTTTATGCGTCAGTCCCGACTCCCGAGCATTTGTTTTACTAGATTGGTAGTAGAGCCAGATCTGAAAACTCAGAATTCTGCCTTTTCTGATCCAGCAATGGATGCCAAAACAGTGCACAACTTTGTATCAGCTGTGTGTGGTTTAAGCTTAAAAAAATGACTGGATATGACTGATGTGTGGAAAAATGGCCTCCGCCCCTTTTTCCTAAGAGAATAAGCAGTTTCTGTACTGCATCGATTTTTGCAATGTGTGTGGTTCTCCTCAAGAGGAATTTAATGGGAACCTGTCATGTCCCCAAAAACTATTAACCTGTAGATATGGGTTTAACTGCAGGTCAGTAGTATTCCAAAAACTGCAGGTATTCCAAAAACTGTGCAGCCTGCGCACTGAAAGTGCAACAACCATGAAAAAAAGAATATATTCCTTTTGGAAGCCACCGGCTTTCAGTCATAAAGGCTCTTTCGACATGGCTTAGGTCACCACTCAGTATACAGTGAGGGGCGGTTGTAAGATCGACCTGGAACATTGACTGGCAGCTGTGTCTGTAGCGTATTAGTGCAGTGCAGCTGTCAGTGTGGCAGGCCGTGCTTACAACTGCCGCTAATTATGTTCTAGTGACTGAAAGCCAGGAGAAATTAGGGCAATTTCAAACCTGGATGCCGCGCTTTCAATGTGGCTGCCGCACAGTTCCTGAACACTATTAACCTGCAGATTATCCTTATATTTGCAGGTTACGTGTTTGGAGGACCTGACAAGATCCCTTTAGTAAATTGGCTTTCACAAGTATTTGTAGTACACCTGTAAGCCATCAGAGAATACCCATGATGCCATCTAACATGTGAAGTGTATGACTATGTTCAGACAGGTGTATGAAAACTGATAAAAGTCCAATTTTCATCCATATTCCATTCGTGGATCATCCTTATATCTGTGTTTTATGCATTAGTGGTAAGCCAATGTACAAGATCAAATACAGTTGTTCTATTTGCCATGTATCCATAACAATCGTATGCATTACGGATGATCTGTATGAGATCCCAATTTTTTTCTTGCTCCCCCATAGACTTGTACCGGCGAGTCTTATGTGAAATACAGAAGAGACTACTGCATGCTGCGATTATTTTTTCTCACACAGACGTTCAGTCCGTATAACTGTCATCCGAACAGCCCTATTTAACATTGGTCCGCGTGTGATCCGGTTTTAACACGGGCCGCACATGTACATATAGCACGCTCTTATAAACTAAGCCCTACCAGTTATTCTTACCCATCTGCAAACCTTGCGGCCCCTCTATCACAGAAGGGACCCCTCTATATTGGTACATACTTTTGAGTTTTGTCCCAGCTGTACAGGAAGGCCGTGTGCGGCTGTCTTCAAAGCTATCCTGTTTTGAAGATTTCCTTGAAAGAAGGTATGACAGCTGCTTGAAATTCTGAACACTGCTGTAAAACAATCTTAAAGGGGTTGTCCAGACTAAGGGTACAAATCTGCAGTCACTGCTCGCTGTGAGGAATTCTCATGTGACCACAAGTGTGATTTTCCTACTTCTGGCCACATTCTGATTAGACATGTCCAATACTTTTGCATTGACTGAGGCCGCGCACGTCTAGTCGGCTTGTGACCGTGTGTATGAAAAAAAAAAGCGACACCTGAAGCCATTGTAACAGGATGAGTAATGTTATTGTGGCATCATTTCTCTACAGCAAAATCCCACAGGAATGTTAACTATATTATATCAATGGTTTGGAGGGAAGAAAAATATATTACAATACTTTGATTATTTGAAGAAGGTTTTTCTGCAGCGAAAACGAATGTGTGTTTTTTACGTGGTTTTACTTGCTTTCTCCCGCCATTTAAGTGGGTGAAAAATGCTGAAAAAATTGACGTGCTGCAGATTTGCAAATGCATAGGATTTCAGAAATCTCATTCACTTTGCTGGTACTGTCAAAACGCTGTAGGTTTTTTCTACGCAAAAGGATCATGGTAATTAATCTGTAACAATCAGCTGAAACTGGGTTATTAGGAGTCAGACTATATTTGGTTACTGGCAGCCTAGGCTGGACACAGGGGTGAGTGTAGAGGTACAGTATGAGCAGGTTGTAGCATTCACTTTCGATATTGTTTGTATTTACATGCAATTTTTAGCATTTCTTTTTTATTTTAACTGTGACTTGTTTGATGTGAAATGTTTTTATAAAATAAATAAGTCACAAAACCCCTAAATATTCAAGTTAATTGACTAAACAGATAATAACATTTATATGTAACAACACTTGAATCCGCGCTAGAGGGGTAGAAGAACAAAAATGGCACAATCAGATAACAATGAAGCCCCCGCACATTAGGAGAATGTACTAAATCCCCCAGGGAGTATAGCGTGCCGTGCTCACCCAGCCACCGCAGAATACCTGCGACGGATATCACGTAAAAAACCAGGACCTTATGTGATAATTGAAGTAGTATAGTAGATGGAACACAAGGACTCACCGTAGGAGATTAGCGGCGACGTGTGGCGTGATAGGTGCTGTCCTGGACGGAAAAGGGTGGTCCGGCATGTAAAGATGGTAGTGGAACAACGGGCGGGCAGAGAAGATCAGCCGCATCGCAGCGAGGCGATACGGGAGCTACGTAGAGCTTCATCAGCTCTGATGAAGAAGGACGCTAATCCTTCGAAACGCGTCAGTTTTTGGCCCCTGCGTTGCCCCGTACCTTTGGTGTGACGTCACACGCTGAGCCCTCGTGCCAGCCATTCCCCCTCTCTGCTCGTATCCAGGGACGCCACCGGCCGGGGCCCTCCCTGGCTCTACGTAGCTCCCGTATCGCCTCGCTGCGGTGCGGCTGATCTTCTCTGCCCGCCCGTTGTTCCACTACCATCTTTACATGCCGGACCACCCTTTTCCGTCCAGGACAGCACCTATCACGCCACACGTCGCCGCTAATCTCCTACGGTGAGTCCTTGTGTTCCATCTACTATACTACTTCAATTATCACATAAGGTCCTGGTTTTTTACGTGATATCCGTCGCAGGTATTCTACGGTGGCTGGGCGAGCACGGCACGCTATACTCCCTGGGGGATTTAGTACATTCTCCTAATGTGCGGGGGGCTTCATTGTTATCTGATTGTGCCATTTTTGTTCTTCTACCCCACTAGCGCGGATTCAAGTGTTGTTACATTTCCTGGTTTATTTACAGTGGTGGCATCCCCCTGTTTTGTCTCCCTGCAGCTGAGGGGTTTTTCATTCTTTGCGAGGTAGCGCGGGTGTATTCCATTATACAACATTTATATGTGTCCTCTTAATTGTAACTGCTTAGCCTCCTTTTCTCCTACCCTTTACAGTGTTGAAAACAGACTGCACACAGTGTCAGTGATTTTTCATAGACCCATTGACCTTCTTTCTACATCTGTGTTTTGTTTTGTTTTTTTAACCACAGCTTATGCTGCTATCATCCATTTTACATCTAGAATATACCCATTGAATTCTCCCTTTAAGCCCCTATGGACACTAATCACATATTGCTGAATAGGATATAACCCCTACAGAAAATAAAACCACCACCTTAGGGTATGTTCACAATATGTGTTCATATTGTGAATATTCCAAAATCGTTATAAAAACTAGATGATTTTTAACACTGTCAGAGAATTGCCTTAAAAAGATAAACACATAGCGTTAATGTATTTTAATCTCCACCTCAACTCAACTTTCTCAACCTGTAGAAAAAGTTTATTTAAATATGCTGTGTTTGAACCCTTGCTACTGCCGAGCAACGCAATGCATTGGTTGACCCACATGTTTTACATGTTTCCACCTCCTTCCCTGCTGAATGAGAGCTCTAGAAGAGTGGAAGAAAGAATCATGCAAGCCAGCACCTCGACGCGCGTTTCACCTGCTTGGTGCTCGCATATTTCGTCCTGTGCTCCCATCTATTTTTGTCTATACACTGTGTCTCAAGGTATTGTTTTTCATTGACTAGGATTGTATAGTTTACATATCCCTGTGCTATGAATGGTGTATGACGGCTGTATGATCTTTTTTGCTACTTTACGCATGTATTGGACATGTGGTGTTCTGTTGCTGATGCATGTACCTGCGCATTATATCAGTCCTAATTTGATATACCGGTAATTTAAGTGCACTATATACTAATGTGCATGTATTCAGCATTAATATTTCCTGTCCAAAAATTGTATGTATATTGATCCTGCTTATTGTAATGCTGTGACCACTAGCGGGTTGGGGAATACTTGCTTGGCAGCAAGATTTAAGGCACACAGCAACACTTACCGCTTTAAACAGTCTATTCGGTTTATTATCTACTATATAATTGTCTAAGGGTCACTTCCGTCTTTCTGTCTGTCTGTCCTTCTGTCTGTCACGGATATTCATTGGTCACGGCCTCTGTCTGTCATGGAATCCAAGTCGCTGATTGGTCGTGGCAAAACGCCCACGACCATTGCCACGACCAATCAGCGACGCGCACAGTCCGGAATAAAATGGCCGCTCCTTACTCCCCGTACTCACTGCCCGGCGCCTTCATACACCCCTCCGGTCACTGCTCACACAGGGTTAATGCCGGCGGTAACGGACCGCATTATGCCGCGGGTAACGCACTCCGTTACCGCTACTATTAACCCTGTGTGACCAAGTTTTTTTTACTATTGACGCAGCCTATGCAGCGTCAATAGTAAAAACATCTAATGTTAAAAATAAAAAAAAAAAATAAAAAATGATTATATACTCACCTACGCTGCCTTTCCCGCTCTTCGCGATGCAAGCGGCACGTTCCGGTGGCAAGGATGGTCTGGCAGAAGGACCTGCCATGACGTCACGGTCATGTGACCGCGACGTCATCACAAGTCCTCCGCGGAAAGGACCTGCCGTGACGTCACGGTCATGTGACCGCTACACGGTCATGTGACCGCGACGTCCTCACAGGTCCTGCGCGACAAGGACCTGCCGTGACGTCATGGTCATGTGACCGCGACACGGTCACGTTACCGCGACGTCATCACACCCTGGGACCGGAAGCTGCCGCCTGCACTCCACACAGGCGACAGAGCTACAACGCGCCTGCGGAAGGTGAGTATATGTTTATTTTTTATTTTTTTAACCTGTGTCATACGTGGCTGGGCAATATACTACGTAGCTGGGCAATATACTACATGGGCTGTGCAATATACTACGTGGCTCTGTGCTGTATACTACGTCACTGGGCAATATACTATGTGGCTCTGTGCTGTATACTACGTCACTGGGCAATATACAATGTAACTGGGCAATATACTACGTGGCTGGGCAATATACTATGTGGCTGGGCAATATACTACGTGGACATACATATTCTAGAATACCCGATGCGTTAGAATCGGGCCACCATCTAGTATAGTCATAAACCGTACCACGAGCAATCCATTACACACTGTATCGGAACATGACATTAAGTTACAGTCACTAAACATGCTGTACCTTACTCCGTCCAGTTACCATGGGTGACCGCACAGTTCATTAACTGACTTTCATCAGTACACACGGTCCCCCAACTCTGGGTTACCTTCCTGGATCTCCTGCTCCACACGCTGACCTCCTGTAAGTCCCCTCTCTTGGGGAAGCTGTCTTACTGGAATCACCGTCCTTGTGACCAGGGCACTCACGACAGTCCAGACTCACAGAAGAAACAGTAGCTTCCCCAACGCAGTGCCATCACAGACTCTGGACATACGGCCTCTCTGTTTGCTGGACGTGTGTCCCCACTTGGAACTGTCCAACACACAGGCCACCAGATCCATACAGTATAATGGCCCCACATAGTGCTCCATTCATTATAATGGGCCCCACATAGTTCTCCAAATAGTATAATGGCCCCACATAGTTATCCAAACAGTATAGTGAGCCTCAGTTAGTGCTCCATACAATATAATGGGCTCCACATAGTGCTCCATACAGTATAATGACCCCACATAGTGCTCCATACAATATAATGGGCCCTACGTAGAGCTCCATACAGTATAATGGCCCCACATAGTGCTCCATACAGTATAATGAGCCCCACATAAAATAAATAAGTACTTCTTTCCTGGTTCACCCGCTGCTCCGTTCTCTGCAGCGCATCTTTTGATCATCTGCACTGCACAGCTGGCGCATTGTAATGATGTTCGTGTATCCGCTGCACTGAGACGTCAAGACGCATAGGGAGGGAGAATGATGGCGGATAGAGCGTCAGATGACGCTCTGTTTCCATAATTGCTTTCAACTGTACTGTTATCCAGGATGCCGATACAGTTGACAGTGCAATGCTGGCTGGGCCCCACCTGGCGTTATGGCCCAAATGAATATGGCCAGTTTGATGTGTGGGCTATGGAAACAGTACCCCAATTGGTAAGGATGCTTAGTGGGGGGGGGGGGGGGGGGGGCTGTATGTAAATGGACAGAAATGAAGGTGGTTAGTTAAGAAGAAGGCCCCAAGATGAAGAGGGAAGATAGAGAGACTGTGTATAATGAAAGTAAATTGTGAAAGAGCAAGAGGAAAGATAAAGGTAGATTCAACTTACATTGTTAAAAATCTTTCATTTCCTTCCTAGAAGTATATGACTTATAGTATAGTATATAGTAGCATAGTATAGTGTATAGTATATATAGTATAGTATATGAATGACGCCTTTAAGATGTTGGCGGAATAGCCCAGGTTTTCTTAGGTGCAGCCACTTCAAGAAAGTCTTTTTCCTGAAACGCCTTCTCTGGAAGTCTTGCTGCCATTTTTGCTGTGGCTCCACAGTCAGTGTCTTTTTTTTTTTTTTTTTCTCCGATTAAAACTAGCAAGCCTAAAGAATGAGCATACTGCTTCTTTTAACCACTTTATGGATTCTGATCCCTGAAGTGGTTAAAAGAAGTAACAAAAGACTGAACATGTGCACAGCAGTGTCATTTTGACACTTATTAGATATGTTAATTTTTTGTGGTGGCTGTGCGAGACTTTATCAGGCAGAATACAGTGTGTTGTCCTTGTGTTACCTGTGTGTTATGAGTGTTTATCCTTTATGGCTAAAGGAAGAATGAAATTGCAAAGCTTCTCCTATACTTTGCAATGTTAATCACTTGCAGCACATGGACATTTTTTTTCATGAACCCTTAGACTTGTATTGGCTCTTGTAATCCGTGCTGACATAAAAAATGGACATGTGAAGCTCACCATAGGTTATAATAGACGCGGTTGGCATCTGTGAAAAAACTGATGCCACATGTATCAGAAACACGTACATGTGAAGAGGGCGGACGTCTCACGTGCCTGTAGACATACCGGATTGGAAGCAAGGGGAGGGCCATTGGAAAAACCTCAACAAACTTCTTCATCGAACCTCAGTTTTGTAAGGAGGAATGTGTGTACCAGTAGGGATTCCGTGCTTCCATTGCTAGTGCTCTGGAGGAGGCACCACACGCAGTCATCTGATAAAAGGCAGCATATTAAAAAATGTCAGCAGCCATGGTCATGATGACACTGACACAACGCACCTCCACAGCGATGAGACAGCGCATGTACCGTGCACGCTCCTGCTTATTAGTCATATCACAAAAGGAGCATTGCTCAAAATACAAACTCGTGGAGTAGGAAAAAGCGAATATTGTCAAGATCAAGTCATTGGCTATTCAGATATGTGCAGCCCCCTTGCTCTCTCATTTAGTAACATAGTTTATACTAATAAAGTACAGGCATTTTTTATGCAACTAAGTTGTTTGGCATTGCCTTTTTCTTTTAGGGCTCTTCACACCTCAGTATGTCCAGTAAGGTGGTGACAGTTTTCATACATACCGGAGACACACATGTAGACCCATTTCAGTGAATGGGACTGTGCAGGTGCCAGTGTGTTTGCACAGACCGTGTGTCGATGGACAAAACACGCTGACATGTCTCTTTTTTAACAGTAGCAGGAACCCCAAAACATTGTGCACACAGTTGACATCCGTGTGTTATCAGCGTGACATGTACCGGCGCCTGGGAAGCAGCAGTATGGTTAGCGCTGTTCTCTGGCACCAGGTGCTGAAGACTGCTGTCATCGTTGTCCCCTGCTCGCGCTGCAGTCAAGCTAGCAGTGGAAAATGTTGAGAATTGTATTCAACTGATAACCGTGAGAGCAGGCGGCTGTTGATCAGTCTACTAATAAGGTTAAAACTCTACAGTATTGTCATTTAGGGCTGCCCAGTATTCAAAATTCCTGATATCCTTGATGCGAAAATATAGATCTAGTGAGAAAATTTCTCACGGTGATCTGTGGTGAACTCACTGACACTGACACGTTGCTGAGGTCACCGCATTTCAGCCCTGCTGGAATGCAGCCTTAGTGACCTGTGGTAACCTCAATGACTTCACCGCTGGTCACTGATGCTGCGATCACATTCTCCCAGTTGATCTCACCCTGGATAATCACACCGTGAGCAGGGGAGAATGATTAGAGCGGTCTTCAGGACCCGGCTCCAGGGAACACCACTAATTCTACTGCTGATTCCCAGGTGCCGATACATGGTGATACTTATGCGGAACACAGTTGCATACATGTGGTATGCCACAAGTATTACATGGACACTGATATCTCCGGTACTGGTTTTTCCAGTACCAGAAATATCAGGATGTGTGAAAGAGCCCTCAGGTTGATGTATATCAAATATACCGGATTTCCACCCCATGTCACCAAAACTTCTGTTCTACTTATGAGGAGCAGAGGCACAGGGCGGTAGGTTTGCGATCCATGTCTATGTGTTATTTGGAGGGTCGTTTTATTGGTTCAAAGGGGTATTCCCATCTCCAAGATCCTATCCCAAGATGTAGTAGATTTAACAATAATATTAGCAAATTCCTCCAAATAGAAATGTACCAAAAATACTCATGTATAAGCTGAGATTTTCAGCACATTTTTTGTGCTAAACTGAAAACACCCCACTCCCCTGGCTTATACACCAGTCATTGTCCAGAAAATCTGGCGTGGGAGCAGCGGCAGGAGCCGGCTAACAGAATACATGATACTCACCCTCCTCGCGCCATTGCTGCATTTCCTTCCCCGCATCTCCGCCCCAGCGCCGGCGGCTCTTCCTGTGCTGAGCGGTCACGTGTCCCCCGCTCATTAAGGTAATGAATATGCACACGTCTCCACTCCCATAGGCATGGAGCGCATATTCATTACCTTAACGTGCGGTACGACGTTACCGCTCAGCATAGGAGAGCTACTGCGCTGGGACAACAGAGATGCGAGTAGGACGGGGGAGCCATGCAATACAACAGGGGAGCCACACATACTAGGACAGGATGGATAGGAACCACACATAGCAGGACAGGACGGGGCAGCCACACATACCAGGACAGGACGGAGGGAGCCACACATACCAGGACAGGACGGAGGGAGCCACACATAGCAGGACAAAACGGGGGAGCCACACATAGCAGGACAAAACGGGGGAGCATCATACCAGGTCAGAGATGGAGGGAGCCACACATAGCAGGACAGCGACGGGGGGGGGGGGAGCCCTGCATTGCAGGACAGGAATGAGGGGACAGTGCATACCCGGGTTATACTCGAGTCAATAAGCTTACCCAATTTTCCGTGGCAAAATTAGGTGCCTCAGCCTATACTCGGGTCGGCTTATACTCGAGTATATACTGTAGTATAGTTCTTCAGATTCGCTGTGTTGCTTATCCCATGTTTGTCTATGTGCACACGTTTGGGATTTGCCTGTGGAATTTTCTGTTCGGATTCTGCATCTCTTGGCAGAAAATGCAGGTCAAAATCTGCGCGTTTTTTTATGCGGATTTTGTGCTTTTTCCCTTCGGATTTACTGCGGATTCTGTGCAGATTTCATCAGTTTTTACCCCTGCATTTTCCTATAATGGAATGGGTGCAGAAACGCACAAAGAATTGACATGCTCCTTCTTTTAATCCCCTGCGGATTCCATGTGGAATTTTCCACACCATTAGCACAGCATTTTTATTTTCCCATTGATTTACATTGTACAGTAAATCACTTGCGGTTCTGCAGCTTTTCTGCACAGAAAAAACGCCGCAGATCCACAGTAAATCCGCAACGTGTGCACATAGCCTTAGATAGCTCTTAGTGGTCGTAACCATGGATGCCTAAACTGCAATACCCTACATATGAGGTAAACGGCATAACGTATCTGAAGAACTTCACTACATTTCCTATTGTAGGTATTTGTTAATATTATTCCTACTGCAGATTGAGATAGGATCTTGGAGGTGGGAATACCCATTTAAATGCACAAGTTGGAATACTGGTTGCTGTTAGATATGTGCTTGTACTTGTTGCCTGCCCTTTCTAGTGAAGTGCCAATTGGTTTATCATAAAAAGAAAAAAGTTAAACTATAGTTACAGTAGCCATAGTTTTAATTTGCAAGTAAATGGTGTTTCAGGCCTCATTCAGATGTCCGTGTTGCACGTATTCGTTCAATCCATTTTTTTTACAAATACAAACTGCACCAAATATCGTCTATGAATGCTATTCACAAGCTTGTGCAGACTCATGGAGTCCATTTTTTTCTGGTTTCATGGATACAAATGGCCAATAAAAGTCTATGGTTCCTTGAAAAAACACATACATCACACAGATGACATGAGCGGGTTGTCTGTTTTTAACATTGCAAAGGATAGGAGAAGCTGTAATTTATTTCTTGACAAAATCTAATGACACATGGCCCCTTCATTGATGACACACTGATGACACTAGTACCATTTTTTAACATACTTGTTTAAACACTGACATGTGAATGAGGTCTTAAACATTTGTGATAATCTTACTGGAAGTACAGGTGCATGGAGGAAAGGTAATATTATTCTCCCTGCAGTTGTTCATTCCCAGTCATCTGGGTGGTGCGGGGGGCAGTGATCAGTCAGCACTCTATGCATGCAGTAAGTGCTTTTTAATAACTCCTCCTGCACCTTAACTGATATCCTGCTTTGGACAAGCCTGTTAGAGCAGGATGTCAGTCAAGGTGCAAATGGGGTTGATTATATCACTCTCTCTGTATAGGAAAAATAAAATCTCAAAACCCCTGTAACCTCTACTGCATTTTCTTGTTTTAGTGAGGCTCTTTCTTTATAAATATGAAAATGGGTGGGATTTTCCATTAACATCTGCTCCCTATTTAAGTCCCTTGTGCAAAGAGGAAAATGGCTGAAAGAATCCAAGAGGAAGTTTGTTTCTAATTTTGTTCATCTCTTCGCTTTTCGGGTGTGATCCTGCTGTGACCTCTTGATAATAATATGCAGACGACTATATTAAAACAAAACTTAATTGATACAAATGTGTGCGTGTGTGTAATATACACTAAATGTAGATTTATATATACAGTGCTCCGCATTAATGAGTACACCCCAACAGGTGTGTCAAAAAACCTTTAGTTTTCTTTCAGGATCAACATTGTCTGTGGGGTACCATACTACAAAATTTGCCCACGAATGTGGGCCACTGATTGAAAACAAGATTTGTTATTTTGTACACCCAAAAAAGCAATTTTCCTAACAAATGTATTCAAGACCATGTTGCAAAAATTAGTACACCCCAATTAAAGTCTTAAGAGCAAAGATAAAATTTAGACTACAAAATTTTAACTAATGAATTAGTATTATCTTTGGTTGAATTCTTTTTAAACAAATGTCCAGCAGACAGTTAACTATAAGGCCAGTCTCACACGTCCAGATAATTCCGGTACCGGAAAAATCGGTACCGGAGTTATCCATGTCCGTGAGCTCACGTGGCACATCAGTGTGGCACACGTGCGGCAGCCATGTGCCGCCCGTGTGCCAACTGGGTGCCACACGGACCGTGCAGGAGACAGCTCTGCAGTAAGCGCTGTCCCCTGCTTTGGGTGCTGAAGGCGGCCATTCATTCCTTCTTCCCAGCAGCGTTCGCTGGAGAGAAGGAATTAAAATCATTGTTTTTTTGCGGGTGAAATAAAGTTCCCGGTAACCCACCCCCTCCCACCCCCTGTGCGCCCGCCCGCCCGCCCGCCCGCTGGAAATAAAAATACTCACCCAGCTCCCTCGATGCTTCCTCTCAGCGTCGCAGCTTGTCCTGTATGAGCGGTCACGTGGTACCGCTCATTACAGTGATGAATATGCTGCTCCACCCCTATGGGAGGTGGAGCCGCATATTCATCACTGTAATGAGCGGCACCATGTGACCGCTCATACAGGAAGAAGCTGCGGCGCTGAGAGGAAGCATTGAGGGAGCTGGGTATTTTATTTCAAGCGAGCGGGCGCACAGGGGGTGGGAGGGGGTTGGTTACCGGGAACTTTATTTCAACCCCAAAAAAAATAAAAAAAAACAATGATTTTTCATTCCTTCTCTCCAGCGAACGCTGCTGGAGAGAATAAATGAATGGTGGCTTCAGCACCACAAGCTGGGGGGACTGCGCTTACTGTAGCGCTGTCTCCTGCACGGCACACGGACAGCGTCCGTGTGCGGTACGTGTTTTACACGGACCCATTGACTTTAATGGGTCCGTGTGATCCGTGCGCTCCCACGAACACTGACATGTCTCCGTGTTTTTCAAACGGACACACGGTCCGTGGAAAACACGCTGACATGTGCAGAGACACATTGATTTTAATGTGTCTACGTGTGTCAGTGTCTCCGGTACATGAGGAAACTGTCACCACACGTACCGGAGCCACTGACGTGTGAAACCGGCCTAAAAGAGAGTTACTTAACAAAGAAAACTTTTTCCCATTTAATTCTGTCAGCAATCGCACTGGCACCACATGGAAGAGAAATGCCATAAGACCTGAGAAATAAAATATTTTCTTTACACAACAGAGTTGAAGGCTATAAGAAGATCAGCAAAGCTTTACTTATCAGTCAGAATACTGTAGCAAAAGTGGTGAAAATGTTTTAATAAAATGTAACTGCAACCATCTCACAGAGACGTCCTTGATGACCATGAAAGTTAATGATGAGCTTTTGGTGTATTTTTGATGTTGCAGAATTTCTGCACCTATTATTTAAATTAGGTTACTTGTGTTTTTTCATTTGCATTTTTGACACTTCTTTTTTTTTTTATCTGTTTGATGTATCATCTTGTAAATCTGCTTTGTTTTTGATAATTCCTGTTTTTTTTTGCTTTGACAAAAATGTATTGACATACTTAGGTTAGGTTTACATAGTTTTTTTTATGTGTTTTTACCTCTGCGAAAATGCATGTGTTTTTCTTTTACCATGGAATTCCTACACCCTAATGCAAGTCTTTGGGGAAATTCCTCACAGAAAACCCGCAAGGGAAATTGACCTCCTGCACTTTTGAAAAATGCACCACAGGTGAGTTTACGCAGAATTATAAAGAAGCTCAGTGGGCACTAGATTTCTATAACTCCTATGCACTTTGCTAGAAATGTAAGACTGCATTTTTCACGAAGCAAAAACATGTAGCATCAAAAACGCGCAAAAAACGTATCATTTGAAAGTGGCCTCACTCCTAAGCAGTAGTGTCTTCTCATGAGAAGCGTTGAAGAAAATTGACATGAAATTTTATTACAGATAACTAAAGAAAGAGAAAGCTGAATCGGGGTGAGTATTTCCAATGACAAAATATGGCATATACTGCAGAGGAATGGCATGCATGGGGTTTCGCCCATGAGTGAAGCATCTCCAAAAGCCCATGCTCAAAAAACAGCCTACAATTTGCCAGAGCCCATGCTGAAAAATATGAAGACTACTGGGTCTCTTAATACTCTGGAGTGATGAGACGAAGACAAATGTTTTTGTAATTGATTACATCATCATCGCAAATGTGAGGAGTAGAAAGAAAAATCCATGATGCCTACAGTGAAACATGGTGATGGCTGTGGCCTTACGTGGGGCTGTATGAGCGCTGCTGATTTCAGGGAGCTACATTTCATTGATGATATCATGAATTCACAGTTGTACTGCTCTATAGTGAAAGAGAAGATGCTACCATTCCTCTGTGGTCTCGGTAGACGTGTACGTCTCCGACATGACAATGGTTCAACGCACACATCTAAAGTCACTGTTGCACTTCTTTAGACAAACGGGTGAAAGTGACAGGAGTGAAGAGACAAATTGATCATCACTCTTCACTGTTAAAAAATGTTCCATGAAACTTATTCTTGTCCAAGTTTTGGAAATTGTTCTTGTGTTCAGTGAGATAGTAATTAAAATCCTATTTTTCAAAGGGGGGTCTACTGATTTATGCTGTATAGTGTGTATATTATATAGAACCTGGTCTTCTGACTAGTGTTTTCCATTTGCCATGGCCAGGTTCTTTCTAGTCTGCCTCCTTGCCGCCCTATGCATTTTCAAAGTGGCATATTTAAATTATATGCTGTGCTGTGTACATGTGCAAATTAGGCTAATCGTATATTGTCTTAATTGGGCAACAATTAGTAAGAGCATCGGAGGCGGTATTCAAACATTTCCGTTTCTCTGCATTTTTTTTTTTTTTTTTCTTCTGTGCTGAAAAAGTGATGTAAAATGCACTGATTTCAATGTAATTGAAAATTGCAGCAAAACGTTGTGGTTTCACTACAATTCTAGCAGAAAACACCAAGTGGCCTCAACATGTGACTGTGGTTAAAAAGTACATGTGACAGCTGGAAGTGCCCCTTGTTAGCGGAGTAGTTGCTTAGAAAAGGAAGCCTCCAATGCAGATGTGAATACTGCCTAAGGCTATGTATAGGTTACTTGTTGATTACTTGATTATAACCGCTTTTGTTTTCATTTTTGTCATAGGAGAAGTTTTGCCAGAGGTTACATAAATGGAAATTATAATCTGCTATTACAATGCAGTTTTCCATTGTAGCAGCTATCAGAACATTTCCAGGAATTACAATATAAATAAGCAGCTGCCAGGTTTTTCTCCACATGGTTAGAGGTTGTATGAGATTAGAAACATGGGATTTGCGTGTACCAGCTAATAGCATGGCTGCATTAGGTTTTAAACGTTAGATCAGTATAAGTCCACTCCCCCACAATTATTTGTCACTCCCATAGATCTGTACATAGTGACTGCATACATGCCTGACATTCTATACAAGCGCCTCCTCGTCTGCGTGTGTATAGGAGAGGTATTTGACTTAGTAATGATAAGTTATCCCCTGGAATACCCCTTTAAGTGATTGATTTCACTACATGCCTTGTCAAAAACCTTTTCCTTGGCGGCCAACAAAGAGTTAGGGGCCCCATACACAACAAATAGCTGTTGGTCAAACACTAGTTTGGTGGCAGCCATCTCTCTACACAAGACTGCTCACTCTGCCAAGCACTCATGAGTTCTCCTTTACCGGTGGCTTATCTCACCAAAATCAGACATTACAGACTCTTATTTCCTCAAACATCATCTGTCGGGGGAGACGTGGAAGGCCCCTTTCACATCAGACTGTTGGCCAAGCCCACCAATATCTGTAGGTTCAGCTGATGTTCACATAATATATATGCTGGCCCGTAGAGTTTGTCATACAATGGCTATTCCTAGCCTGTCCACAGGATAGGTGATTGATGTCTGATTGTTGGGTCTCTCATCAGTCATTAGAATGGGCCCTCAAATGAACATGCACCGTGATGGGTAATGGGGCTCAGACTTGACATCTTTTTTTACTAGTGTAGTCATATATTTAATTTTTTGAGACACTAGTGTACATCACCAAAGAATAGTTGCATGAAGCTTGAACTCTACCCTTAAGTAAAAGTGGCCGAGTAGTTTGCCATAGACCAATTCTACCTGAATTCGATAAGTCTGGTGCTTGATTGCTTCCCCGTCTGCTGTTGTCCCGCTGGACCTCCACCTCTTCTGTGAAGTACTAATTGTAAACACGCAGCATGTGATAGATATTGCTGGCTCAGCTTTCTTGCTCTGGGACTACTCATTTTGTTGTATTTTCGATATTCTGGCCAAGAGAAATATGTCATTTGTTCAGAGCTCTCCCGCACATTCAGTGTTTGATTTTGTGAATTCAGCACATATCATCCGGAGTTTATTTTTTAATATAGCCACCATTTGGGGAAGGCGATTATAGGAGCTTTGACTTGGTTGCTGACAGATAAAGGATTGATTGGAGATAATGGAGGAATGTAAAAATCACACTAGCTCACACGCACATGCAAGAGATAAAAGAAAGTCTATAGCCGGAGTAGTAATAAGGCTGCTACATGTGACACGGATTGTTCTGCCTGGGTAGTTTCCAAGGAGAGTTTGGTGCCTCGAATGACTCCATGGTGTTCTTCCTGGTGAGTAAAGTGTATAATTAAGAAAAGCTCTTCCAAGTCTTCCTTTTCCCATGAGATGAAGGATGTAGAGGTATTTCTTAATTCCGATAAGAGTGTATGCTGGAAGCTCTGCTTGTTCTCGGTGCATACGTTACATCCACCATGCACAGTATAGAACCGATATCCCAAAAGACAAGGGAACCTATCTTAAGAAGACTGTATTTGGTAGGCTCTGCTCCCTAAATCTCAGGTCTCAAAAAAGCTTTGATAAGAGCACAACTGAGCCTTCAGAGAGATGAACCAGTAGCTCTTTTGACCCTGCAATTAGTCCTCTTGTGTGTTTTGCTGGCGTTAGGCATCAGCATGGATTTATGTAGTTTCTCCAGGCACTGATAAATGACTCTGCTCAAATTTCTAGTTCTGCACAACTTGGTGCCATAGATTACACAATAGAAAGTTGTTCTCCATAAACCGTAATATTGAAGGGTAAAGGTTACATTGCGGAATAAACTGATGGAAGAATGGCCATTGCCTGCGCAGTGTTCATGACCTTGAGCTCTGGCTTTTCTCATAAGTGCTCTCATTACACCATTCACTTGTAGTTTTCAAATTGTTTGGACACGGGGAAGGTTTTTTTTTCCCCATGAAACAGAAATGTTGATCTGGATTGTATGAACTTCTTGACATGGGCCATTCACTTGAGGAATTTAGTTGGCTTTTTCAGATTTGAATGTTGATAGAACTTGGATCATTTTGATAATACTTGGAAGTTACTGTTATCGGTCATTATGGCTTGATGGGTTCCAATTTTTCTGTACATCTCAGCTGTTTGTCTGCCTCATGTGCGTCTTATTCAGTGACTTTGAGTTGGCTATGATGATCTCTATAAGAATAGTGCCCAGTGTGTTAAAGGGACTCTGTCAGCACAGCATGATTGTTCAAACCACGAGGTGGGGCCAATAATTTATATACAACTTCCGACCTGCTCGTTCTCCCGCTATCCCCCTCTTCTATGATTGACAGCTCAGGGTTCATAGAGCCGTACAAGGGAGGAGATAGATGGAAAACAAACAGGTGGGAAGATGTGTTTAAAAATGATTGGCCCTGCCGTGAAGCACCAAACGCCTGTACTTGTTTTGAACAGTCCCTTTAAATACATTATGTTCTACCAGACTAAAATAAAATGTATGCATGCTATTTAATAAGGTTATCTAATGTGTTTGTATGTGTTTTTTGCTGAAACAACAAAAAAAAACATTTTATAACCGTTTTTTTCTGCAGTTGTGTTGTGCTGATTTTTGGTAAGCAAATAGGACAACTTATACATTGCATTTGTTGTTCTACCTGTGGCAAGGTCACCTGCATAGTGTGCTGGTCTATTGGGCATTATTCACACATTGTTATCATTTACAAGCCAAAATCAGCCACTCCTGGTTTGACTGACGTATACTCATGAATTACTGTCCCAATATACTGACTTTTGAGTAAGCCATTACTGTGAGCATAGATGCTTTGGACTACAATGATGTTGGGAATGACAGCACATCAGCAGATTGTCGTATCCATATAATGTAAAACGGACCATTCCGATAAGATTAAGAATTTAAGATCAGTTGTCAGCATGTGTGGTGTCGGCCTGACTGTCCCTCTAATGATCACAGTGTACGTATTGGATTCCAGATCAGGGGCTTATCCCCATTCTCTCCATGGAAATAAACATATAGGAACCTCGGGGATGCAGTTGGGTAACGTTAACTGAATGCTTATGTAGCTGACTGCTATCTAGTAGTTATGGCTGGCTTAATGTCTTGCTTATAGATAATTGTTAAGTAGACCACAGTCATTGTACTGAATGTAAAAACTGTCATCATTGTTTTTACAAGTCAATGAGATATACTGCTGTGAAACCACAAAAATGTGTACTTTTGAAAAGCAATGAATGAGATTTTTTAGAAATTAATGCCTGGTGGGTTTATTGATTTTATGAAGGAGTTTTAACATTCTCCAAACCCGTGTCTTAGTATTTATACGGTAGCCTGATTGCTGCATATTAATTATTGGGTTTGTTTTTAGTAAATCCTAGTATTGTTCATAAATTAATTTTAGAGCATTTTTATATAAGATGTTCCTCTGTTCTTTTTGGAAATTAAAGAATAATTTGACAACTCATTTTCTTGGCGTCAGTGGGGCGTGTCTCTACATGTTATCACACCGTCCGAATAGGAGGGCTAAAAATGTCAGACTCTTTAGAGACCCTCTCTGTAGATAATACAATGATAACACCCTGCTGTTATTCATTAATTTCAAGGGGGTTTAACAAAGGCATGGTACCATACAGAGTAAGGAAAGATGTTTCAGAATTGTATATCATAAACACAAGCCTGTCGGGACGTTGGCGTTTTAGGAAGGGTTGCTCCATGTAGCCTTTGTGCACATTTGTACGGTTAGCAAAATAGCAATCTTAGTAATGGGCTGCTTAACTGTTGCTGGCAGCTAACTTTTGATCTGTTCTCTTTTTCAGGCAAAGCCAAAGCTTATTGAACCCATTGACTATGAGAATGTCATTGTGCAAAAGAAGACGCAAATACTGAATGATGCACTTCGGGAAATGCTCCTTTTTCCATATGATGATTTTCAGGTAATGAGCAGTGCAGTTATAATATATGTATAGTATATTAAGTTATCTTCTCTTGTCAGTGTAAATGTGGATTGATGCAAAAGGACAAGGTTATTGTTGGTGTGACTTCTTCCCATGCTTTCCATGTTATAGTAGAAAAAGCACTTATTGGAGATAGGAGTTGACAACTGACATATATTTCGTCCTAAATTACTGCTCCCAAATTCCTTTTCAGAAGTGGAGAGTGATAGCAGCACACCTTAAACTTTGTTGGGAAGGTGGGCAGCTGTTCAGTTTGCTATTTTAAAGCAACTGTCCACAATGGGACCATATATTTCTCACATATAATCACCCTACCTGGTGCCCTCCATTTACCGCCTGCTGCCTCCCCACTGGGGCCGTTGGGGCATGTCAGCTAGTAATCAGAAGGTCCACATCTCTCTATTGCATAGATATAAAATAAAACAGTCTACAACAAGGAACACAACAAATAGTTGTAATATACAAGTGTCTCTTCTTTTACCTTCTGAAAGTCTGTGCAATCCATTTCCTCGGTGAAAGCTTCCTGCCATTTATTTTTACCCCAGCTATTTGTTTAACATTATAGAGATAACAATCTAAAAAATCGGTGGCCCTAGAAGCAGGAAGCCAGGCCCTCACGAGTACAAAGGTACTGGAAGTCTCTGCATCCGTCCTCGTTTAAAAATAATAGTAACGAAGCACAAGTGCCAGTGGGGATTAGGATGACATTCTGGTGCTATGCTGCGTTCTTGATGCATAAAACATCCCTTTATGTCCTAATTATGATGAGCCGTCTGGGGAATGTATTGGAGGTTACACTAAGGCCGCCTATGACTACGCACAAGCATTTCTAGCAGACAATTCCTGATGGATTCAGGGCATCCAATTTTATGTCCATCTTTTTTCAATTACAAGCAAGAATAAATAAAATTAATGAGTCAATAGGGTTCTTGAATGTGAATTGGAGAGTTGTAAAGCTGTGATGTCAGTATCCAATATACCCTCAATAGTTGTTTGCTTCCTTCTATTCCCCATGGCAAAGACCCTAACATGAAGAGCATGACTAAGTCCATATATTACTGCAAAAGTAAACCACATTATTGACAAATGGATAAAAACATAAAAAAGTACAAGTAACCCATGCTAGTTTAAGAACCAGACAAAAGGAAAAATGGTCAGGACAGTTAGCGGCCCTAGGGATGGCACAATGCCGATGGGCATGCATGAAGGAATGAGGAGTAAGTAAATGAAGTGTATATAAATAAAAAGTAGCTGCAATAGTCAAAGGTGAATGAGACCAGTAATAATTATAAGGCACACGTAGAATATGATTATTACTGGTCTCATTCACTTTTGACTATTACACCTACTTTTTATTTATATACACTTCATTTACTTACTCCTCATTCCTTCATTCATGCCCATCTGCATTGTGCCATCCCTTTGGGCCTCTGTCCTGCCCATTTTTTCTGGTTCTTAACCTTTTATTGATTCCTTGTACTGTACTTTTTTATGTTTTTAGCTATTTTTCAATACCAATGTTTACTTTTGCATTTATATATGGTCTTGGTCATGCTTCTCATGTTCGCGTCATTATGATATGCTGCATGTGACCTGTACTTACTTGTAGTATTAAATCGGTGTTCTTTGCCATGATAGTCTGTATGGAAAGAGTTAGGAAGACCCCATAAACCTAAGATAGTAGACATGAGCAGATAAATTCTTAGGATCCTGGTCTAGTGGCTGTAGTCTCTGACCTCCGGACTGGAACTTGGCGAACCACCGCCTACCTGCCTGATTACCCGTGTGGGTCTGGTCATTGTTGCGGCATGACGTGCCAATCGGAAGATATTGGTGGTGCTGTCATGTAAGAGATGGATTGAAGGCTCATGTCCGGTGTTAGTGGCTGCTGAGCCAGGGGTCTTGTGATTCAGTACGCTCATCTCAGTGTGATAGTCATCTGGGCGAGCCAATGCTCTGGTTCTGCTCACTTTTCTCTTGTGTATGGACACCTCAATATCTGTTCAAAACAGAAATCAGACCTTTGTGATGAGCTACATCGTTCCTCTTCTATATGCCTCACTGTAGTTTTACTATTACCCATAGGCATGCAAAACATTTAGCTAACATATAATTAATGCTTGTCTACAAACTAATTAACAGAAGAATATGTGTTCTAAGCATGATCATATTTTTATTTTGTAGTGCTCAAAGGAGTTGTAACATGAAATAAAACATTATTTAATGAGCATAAAAAAATGTTATCCAACTTCTATAATTCACTTATAAAAGGTGTCCTGACCTGAGGACATCTGCATCCCGGGGCCCTGAAGTTGTATGTTACAGACAATGCATAGGCAGAAAGGGGCTGGCTGAGCTCCTGAAGGAGCCGGCCCCTTCACTGAAGTGCCGACACGAGCTTTGTCCTGTGTCAAGAACTAGCCGAAAGTGAAGTTGTGGGACCCCAGATCGGTGCAGATATCTTCAGATAAGGGCATTTTTTTAATTTAAGTATATTAGTAAATTGTAGAAATTGTTTTTTTATGCACATTTCAGAATGTTTTTTAGAACCTCTCTAATAAGTCGTAGGACCTTCTAAATAAACTAGGTACTTCTGTTTTTGACAGCCATTCATTGATAGCCCTGATGGTGCTGTGAAGCTTATATAGTTGTATCCAGTCTACTCAGTGCTGTGCTGGTTTTCACACTGATACATTGTTGCAGACTACCAGAGAAACATGTACCTTCAGCTGATGTTTCAGCATTACATAGACTGGATATAAATATGTCCTCTTCTGATCTGAGAGCAGGACTAGGTAGGTGCCATAACGCCCAGACAGGAACCTAGCAGTGGTGGATGCTATAGCCATGACTCTGATGTGCTTATAGCAGGAAGCGCAGATCACAGTAGCATTATGGTGCCGCCGTTCACATCCACCACCTCCACTCTATTCTTTCTCCATGGGGACTTCCCAAAAAAGCAGAGTACAGGGCTTCAGCAGGTCCCATAAAGCATGAACGAAGCCGCAGTCGAGTAGCTTTATTCTAATAGGGATAAAAGTTCCCCTTTCTGGTGGTCGGTGGGGGTCTTACCATTAGGATTTGTGACCATTTCTTCCAAGCAAAATACCCCTTTAAACATCACTACAGGTTTCCTTACAAACACCTCTAGCGGTTTTGCAGGCTCAAAACTGACACCAGATCCCCTTTTAATACCTAATTTATTATTGTGTCGTCTTCCAGCACTAGTAATATATACACAGAAGGTCTTCCAAAAGGAGAATATTGACTTTTCATTCTCGTTATGTTCTGTAATGTTTTCTGTGACATATTTTAATGAGTGTTCTCTCTACTCTAGATTGCTACCTTAAGGAGACAGGGTCGATATATATGTTCAACAGTTCCTGATAATGCAGAGAAGGAGGCTCAGAGTCTTTTTGTCACTGAGGTAGGCTTTTAATTGGGATAGTATCAAATGTCACGTGTCCCTTATTTTGCCCTGGTGTCACTGCCTAAGGCTATGTGCACACGTCAGGATTTCTAGCAGAAATTTTCCTGACAAAAACCGGACATTTCTGCCATTAATTCTCATGCGTTTTTTCGCGTTTTTCATGCGTTTTTGTGCGTTTTTTTTCCCAAATGCATAGAATTGCGGGAAAAACGCGGAAAATCCACAAAATTAATGAACATGCTGCTTTTTTTAGCGCGATGTGTTTTTTTTTCGCTGAAAAAAACGCACCATGTGCACAAAACATGCAGAATGCATTTTAAATTATAGGATGCATAATGTATGCGTTTTTAATGAGTTTTTATCGTGAAAAAACGCGAAAAAAACCTGAATGTGTGCACATACCCTTAATTTGCAGTCTGTGAGCGCTGCCCTTTGGGCTGGTGGGCTGAGGCACACATCGTCTTTAAACAAATAAACTGTCTGTGTATATTACATCAGTTTCCCCCAGACATCAGTTTATATGTAGGATGGGTCTGTTTATTTTTTCATTCTACGTTTATAAGGGCAGGACTCGAAGATCTGGGTTTTTTATGAGGACTATCTTAGAATGGCGCCACTTCTGTTTTGACACATGACGTCTACAGTAAAACTGCTCCTTGTCCGCAAACACTTTTCCCCTATTCCAATGCCAAGATTCAAAAGCACCAGTTTCCCTTTGAGGACTTGTCCTTCTTCTGGGCTTTTGTTGCTACACTTGGAATCCAGGACGATCTAAGCGATATGAGAAATAACTAAACCTTCTATTCGAGGAATGTCTCTGCATAAGATGTGATCTCCACTGGCTTATGTCCAGATATAGGAGTGTACTCTAAAATATTTGAGACAATGAACTTATCGTAATTATTTTTCTGGAAAAAATATTTAATTACAAATAAAATGTTAGGTCGAGTGAATGATTTACTGGAAATATTATTTTATTTGTTGAATATTTGAATTTCGACGATTATCAATAAATTGGCTGACTTTTTGGCCTTGTTCATACTTGCAAAATGACCTAAATATTGAAATAATGTTTATCTTCTACAATGTTCTATATAAGGATAAGGATACATATTTTAGATCTATTTTATCTGCACCTCTGACTTCTATGGGGAGTATACTTCCATCTCCCAGCAGCATGTCTAGAAATCTATAAAATGACCAAGGTTCTGTAGTCAGGACCTATATGACAAAATATAGTTTCTGAACAAGCCAGTGTGAGTTAGTTTTTCTAAGCTGTATTAATTAGGTTTTCCCATGACCCCTCTCCTGCTGTTTTGAGGCTCAGGCTTCATAGTGGAAGGTTTCATGTTGATGGACCCCATCTAAAGCTACATTTATTCTGACAGATTTCTGTCTAGTCAGCCCTGATCTAAGATCTAACAAGTCGATCAACGGTTATTTTCACCCAGACCAATACTTGGGGACGAAAGATCATTACTGCGAACCTTTTGACAGCATACATGTGGTATTGTGCATATTGTAGGCTGTTCTGTAATGGCATAGCCAGTGTATAATGCTACATTTCACCTAGAGTGGCCGAAGGTGGAAGAAGTCGGATTTTATGGGATTGCTTTCTCAGCTGAAAACATGTCTTAATTGTACATTCAAAAATAACTTTTTTTTTCTGTTTCACTGTTTAGTGCATCAAAACATACAACTCTGATTGGCATGTTGTCACATATAAATATGAAGAGTACTCCGGAGACTTCCGACAGCTTCCAAGGCAAGTGCTTATAGACTGACAGCTCCTGAGTCCGTGGCTTCTGTGTAATGTGGTGGGTGGCATAGATGTTGTTCTGAGTCCTGAGGGAGTTTTGTATAGTTTAGGCTTCTTTCCCTTGTTCAAGTTGGCAGCAACTGAGACTAACAAATTACAAATCATTAATGAATCACATCCAGGGAATCTCCATTTAGCAAGGTGCGGTGAAGGGAGGTTTCTGAATGTATTAATTTGGTACAGTAATGCTTTTATAGGAGTATTTTATAATGGACAACTTCCCGGCCACTGGATGACCACACTGATGGCAAGTTTCTGAAGGTCCCGTGTAAACGTAGTGGTGCTTGATCATGCGCATTGCCAAACTATTCTTAATTATCGCCAGAGATAGGCAAGCACTGCCCTTGGCTGGTCCTTAGCACTCCCACAAGAATGAATGGGGTTGCATTGAGCATGATTGACCACTACTAGACTGAAAAGAGGCTTTTCAGAGTCCTGTTTCTTGGGATCGGTGGAGATCCTATCGATCGGGTAGTTATCCACTATCTTATAGAGAGGGGATTATGGGATAACTGAGCAAAAGACACATTCATGGTGTATTTCTAGGTCTTCAACCCCTCATTTACTCATTTCCAAGTGAAAAGTGATTGTTAACATAAACTAAGTGTTAATTGTGTGTATGCATAAGCGAACAAAAGAAGAAAATGGGTTCCAAATAGAATAAAAACCACACATTCTGCACATTTTTAGTTTCCTACATCATGACTCCGTATGAAGCTCAACCTGCAGACATCGTTTTCCCTTTTAGATTTTTTTTTTTTATCACCTAGTCATTTCTGCATCCAAATCAGTTACATTGCCTCTAGCTATTACTCATGTCAATGAAGTAAATGTAAAGGCAACTGAAAAAGATTGAGTGCTTGCCCATTGCTACATGGGTGTGATTCCTTAGGGGAGGCCTAGACCGGTGGGGTCCTATTTCAAATTTTGCATAAGAGACCATGGAGACCTGTGCTCCTGCACTAATGATTGGTGGTCATCCTATCCCTGATCAATTATCACCTTTTCTGTGGCTGTTTAATGGGTTATTCTGGTGCTGATACTGGCGCATCCAAAGATACATACTGGGACGCATGCACCTTTCCTAATCTAATGAAGGTATCTGTAGTATTATCCCAATCAGGTAATGAATGGTGCTTGAACAACCTTTCACAGGTTATCTTCTCAAACATTTATGGTATATCCACAGGATGTGCTAAAATTGTCTGCTAGAAGCAGGTCCCAAGTCTAGAACTTGCATCAAGTTTGAGAAAGGGGCCCTGATGATCGAAACATATCAATATCCTGTGGATATTCCCTAAAAGTCCTAGATGGGACAACTCCCAGATCTTGGACATTTTGGTTTCTTTTCTGCGCAAAGTCAGACTTTTTCAGAATGTGTCCTTATATACAGTAGGTGCTTATTTGATGGTTTTATTGTACTTTGCACAAATGGCATTAACCAATGAAATGCCAATAAGATTTTGTTTGATAAGATCAGAATTTACCAGTAATGGATCATTCCTGTAAGTAGTATATTTCCTGTAATTGTGGAATATGGCACTCCTTAGGTATATAGGTTCTCAGATAGGGTCGCAACCGATAAATATTCATGTAGGAGAGAACCGGTACTCTTGAATAGAAAATGTAGAAAAATTATTTAATTGCATGTTCAAATATAGTGTATAAATCATGTGATGTTTCGGCCAAACATAGACAAGTGATACGGAATTACCAAGATAAGATTATAGAAACAGATCTACGTGGATAGCGACCGCCGTCGCGGAGAGATATAGAGTAAGATGTTTCCTGTTTTGACAAGAGTTCTGAGTATGGAATATATTATTACTGGAATGTACTAGATGCCTCCATAGCTAACGTACATGAATTGGTCTTTGGTATGGAAGCTGTCTTAAGAATCTCTTTGTGCAATGCTTCGAGGCGGCAATTAAAGTCTAATCAATGCCAGTCCTCTAGGAAATGTCTCTGCTTCTCCAGAGATGGCTTTGTGCTTTTATCCTATTCTGGCCTTCAAGTCATTGCTTTGTAGCCATAAATATTGCTAAAAGCAGATCTGCTGCATATTTTATATAGTAATTTGTGATAAATTTAGACTTGTTCCTGCTGAGATTCTCATCCCGAGTTTGTCACATCTCATGCAGCTGTTCACACACCTACAACTCTGGAATCACAAATAGTCACACGTCAGTCACATCGTCAAAGGAGCTATCTGGTTCTCAAAAGAGTGACTGCGCTTTTTTATTTTTTATTTTAAACATAACCTTACATACTGATCAGAAGATTTGATTGGTGGAGGCCAGTTGCCAAGATCCTCCTAAAGTACTAAAAAGAAGAGGCAGAAGCATATTTGGAAACACCTGTGCTTTTATTGGGGCGGGCTAAAAGTTTTTTAGAAGATGCGTCTGTATGTACACCCACCAATCAATAAGTTATTCTGCAGATTAAGTGATAGCTTGTCTTAACTAGAGAACCCCTTTAATGCAATGAGTACATGTATGTAAGAAACTGAGTTGGTGCCAAGAAGGCAAGAGTTCAGGGGCAAAATCCTTGCCGAAGTGTTTCCAGCTTTCCAGGAATTGTTTTCGATCAGAGCTGATTACCTGTCTTACGAAACTTGCCAGGAAACTGGGGGTGTTCTAAAGGCATGATGATGATATGACTTTTGATTTTGCCGGTTACGTTGAAAAACAGTAAAAATTTTGTTAAGCATTTGCTAATAAACGACCAGCTCAATATTGTTCCTTCTGATGAGTGCCATTGCTGAGCTCATATCAAGCGTTGCAGCCAGTAAGTGTAACCTAATAGTAAATCCTGTTTATAGCGGATCAGGGAGCATGACCTCCTTTATTTATTTTTTAGTAATTTTCCAGCTATTTCTTATCTGGCCACAGTCGGTGAGAAAGTAACTGATATCTGTGTTTTACAGTTTACTGTACAGCTCTTATGTCAGTATCTGTGCTCTCCTTCTTATAGCAAAGGGACCAAGCCGGAGAAGCTTCCAGTTCATGTGTATGAAGTGGACGAAGATGCAGACAAAGACGAGGTGGGCTTATAATTACACGTCTCATCTACTGTGTTGATGAATATGCCTCTATAGACTCATAGAAACCAGAACTCGGGCTATATTGATTTCCTTCTAAATTTTTCTCACCATTGACTATAATTATTTTCTTTACTCACTTATATAGTGGGGTTCATAATCTAAATTCCTTATCAGTATGTCTTTGGAGTTTAGGAGGAAACCGGAGTATTGAGAGAACATGCAAGCTCCTTGCAAACTTTCTCCTTGGTGGGATTTGAACCCAGGGCCGTGTTAAAGGGAACCCGTCACCCCCCCCCCCCCCCCAGGCGCTTGAAACTAAAAGAGCCACTTTGTGCAGCAGTAAGTAGTAGTTCTGGGTGCTGTAACTGCCGAAATAATCAGTTTTGTAATTTGTCAGAAAATACCTTTTCTTCAGTCAAAGAGGCAGGCCTTTCCCCCCTGCTGCAGATGCCACACAGCCGTCACTCAGATCTTCTTGGCGCCGCCTCCTCACTGCTGTTTTGAAATGATCCGGCGCTGCCCGTCCTCATATGCAGTCTAGCTGACTGAGCCTGTGCGGCCGCCCTGCCTGTGAATCCCAGCCCCGCAATGTGAATAAATCAGAAGACACTGCGGGGCTGGGATTCCCAGGCAGGGCGGCCGCACAGGCGCAGTCACCGAGACTGCATATGAGCACAGAGGATGGGCAGCGCTCACTGCGCCTGCCCAAGGCAGGAGAAAAGAGCGCAGGCGCCGGCTCATTTCAAAACAGCGCTGAGGAGGCGGCGCCAAGAAGATTTGAGTGACTGCTGTGTGGCGTCTGCAGCAGGTTCCCTTTAATCACTGAGCCATCGTGGTGCCCCATAGTTGTAATGGTTCCATGGATATTCCGCTATATTCATTACACTGTGAGGGGTTTTATGGACTTATCATATTGGGGTGCATGTGTTGGTCTAATTCATTTCATGATAAAGCTCTGAATCGCATCTCTGCAGTAAAAGTAAAGTGTCTGTGTCTCGATAACCAAGATGTGGCCAGTGGATCGCTGCAGATAGTAGACCTGTTTGTAGTCAGTCCTTCATCCTTTAGTGTTGCTTTTATATAAGTGTTTTTATGTTTCCATCTTGCCTGCTGAAGATAGGAAAGTGTAATAATTTTCTTTATAGCAGGGCTGTGAAAGTTTAGGATACTTTCATCTATGATGGCAGGAACCCACTCAATGATAGATGTACCTCTGCTAAATAATGAATTGCCTGGTTAGTAGCTATGCTCTGTGTGCCTTACTATCCAGCTATGTAGTGTTGGGGACTTTCTCCTGGCGTTATTGAGCATTAATAATAAAAAGTATAGGAAGAAGTGTTCCCTTACTCGGTAGATTGGTCTTCTAGTCTAGAACAGACCTGCACTCAGGTTCTTCTTCTTGCCCATGTGCGGTTCTCTGCCCTCGTGTCCTGGAATGATCTGTCCATAACGTTTTGGTTTCTGCTGTTTTAAGCATAAAACTGTTAGTATTTGCATTAAGGAGGGGAAGTCGTGCACCCAGGTATTCGGCTTGGTTGTTATTATTTTCATTACCGACTGCTGATTGAAGTTCACAGATGCACAGGATGTGGATTTGCTGTCCCTTGAATACCTTTACTTGCTGTGTCAGGGGTAAAGCCAGGTGACTCCTATCTGGACAAGTAGAACTGTATAGTGGTAGATTTATGAAAATAGTTGTTAAATAGTGAAGGATATGTTGTATCTGACAATAAGCAAACTATTGAGTGCGATATATATGAGCTCTGAGCTTATTGTGCTCCCCTGTCTGTTTGCAGTCCCTTGATGCTGTACATTGCATTGTGGTTCCTGAATAATCCAGATTTACATTATACACATCATATATGATGACTGATGCCTGGTAAAGAGTTGAATAGCTCCCAGTAGCAGGCGCACCACTGTTTGATTAAAGGGGTTGTTTAATCCGCTCTCTTCAAGAGCGCACCAATCCTCTGGCTCCAGGCCTCCTGTGTGCAGGGGGAGATGTGTGCTGCTGAAGACTAACAGTCGAGACTGGTAGAATTGTCACACTGCACGTCCTAACAGTGTGCTGTCCCATTGCCCCATGTAAGCAGAAGCAGTTGGCGAGCTTCAGAGAGGAACTTGCAAGCTGTATAGCAAACCGCTTGTGGGCGCATGCTCATAGCATGGGATACCAAACACCATTCATACAATGCAGCGGTGGCCAGTAACCTAGACAACGATTAGTAAGCTATAAAATTTATATAAAATTGAAAATCGTTTGATTCTTTATAGTACATAGAGGATTTTTAATAAGAGGTGAATTGCAATGTTGTTAGTTTTTAGAAGCACTTTGCCATTTTACACACTTAAGAACAGTTTAGACAACCCCTTTAATTGTCCATGGGACTGTTGGAGGTTGCCAAGCACTGTACTTCATGTGCTCAACCACTGCATCATTCAAAGAGTCTCTAGGTTTTTGGGAATATGGATTATCAGACCCCCCAGCGGTCAGGTACTTCTCAACTATAGTGTGCCATTCCTTTTTTATACAGAGATACCCAAACGCTTTAGTGCAAGAGGCATATTCCACATTATGTTGTTACAGACGTGGTCAAAATTGTTGGTACCCCTCGTTTAATGACAGAAAAACCCACAATGGTGACAAAAATAACTTGAATCTGACAAAAGTACGGTAATAATAAATGAAAAATCTGTGAAAATGAACAAATGAAAGTCAGACTTTGCTTTTCAATCATGCTTCCACAGAATTTAAAAAAAAAATAAAACTCATGAAATAGGCCTGGACAGAAATGACTGTACCCTTGAAAATAATGTGACAAAAGGGAACATGTTAAATCAAGGTGTGTCCACTAACTAGGATCACATGTGTCTACAATCTTGGAATCAGTGAGTGGGCCTGTATATAGGGCTACAGATACTCACTGGGCCTGTATATAGGGCTACAGATACTCACTGGGCCTGTATATAGGGCTACAGATACTCACTGGGCCTGTATATAGGGCTACAGATACTCACTGGGCCTGTATATAGGGCTACAGATACTCACTGGGCCTGTATATAGGGCTACAGATACTCACTGGGCCTGTATATAGGGCTTCGGATACTCACTAGGCCTGTATATAGGGCTACAGATACTCACTGGGCCTGTATATAGGGCTACAGATACTCACTGGGCCTGTATATAGGACTACAGATACTCACTGGGCCTGTATATAGGGCTATAGATACTCACTGGGCCTGTATATAGGGCTACAGATACTCACTGGGCCTGTATATAGGGCTACAGATACTCACTGGGCCTGTATATAGGGCTTCGGATACTCACTAGGCCTGTATATAGGGCTACAGATACTCACTGGGCCTGTATATAGGGTTACAGATACTCACTGGGCCTGTATATAGGACTACAGATACTCACTGTGCTGTTTGGTGGCATGGTGTGTATCACTCTCAACATGGACCAGAGGAAGCAAAGGAAAGAGTTGTCTCAGGAGATTAGAAAGAAAATTATAGACAAACATGTTAAAGGTATAAGTTATATGACCATCTCCAAACAGCTTGTTGTTCCTGTGACTACAGTTGCACATAGTGTATTATTCAGAAATTTAAGATCCATGGGGCTGTAGAAAACCTCCCTGGACGGGGCCGCAGGAGAAAAATTGATGACAAATCAAAGAGACAGATAATACGAATAGCAACAAAAGAACCCAGAAAAACTTCTAAACAGATTAAGGGTGAACTTCAAGCTCAACGAACATCAGTATCAGAAACCACCACCCGTCGTTGTATGAGCCAAAGTGGACTTCATGGGAGACGACCAAGGAGGACATCATTGCTGGAAAAAAAAAACATAAAAAAGCCAGACTGGAATTTGCCAAACTACATGTTGACAAGCCACAAAGCTTCTGGGAGAATGTCCTAAGGACAGATGAGACAAAAATTGAACTTTTTGGCAAGGCACATCAGCTCTATTTTCACAGATGGAAAAATGAAGCATATCAAGAAAAGAACACTGCCCTCCTGTGAAACATGGAGGAGGCTCTGTTATGTTCTGGGCTGCTTTGCTGCATCTGGCACAGGGTGTCTAGAATCTGCAGGGTACAATGAAATCTCAAGACTATCAATTCCAGAGAGAAATGTGCCGCCCATTGTCAGAAAGCTTGGTCTCAGTCACAGGTAATGGGTCTAGCAACAGGATAATGACCTAAAACACACATATAAAACAAAAATACCCAAGAATGGCTAAGAGGAAAATATTGGACTATTCTGAAGTGGCCTTCTATGAGCCCTGACCTAAATCCTATTGAGCATCTTTGGAAATAACTGAAACATGCCGTCTGGAAAATGCAACCTTCAAACACGAGACAACTGGAGCAGTTTGCTCTTGAGGAGTGGGTCAAAATACCTGTCGAGAGGTGCAGACGTCTCGTTGACAGTTACAGGAATCGTTTGATTGCAGTGATCGCCTCAAAAGGTTGTGGAACAAAATATTAAGTTAAGGGTACCATCATTTCTGTCCAGGCCTATTTCATGAGTTTTATTTTTTTTAAAGTTCTGTGTAAGAATGGTTGAAAAGCAATGTTTAACTTTTATTTGTTCATTTTCATAGATTTTTTATTTATTATTATTTTTGTCAGATTCAAGTTATTTCTGTGGCCATTGTGTTTTTTCTGTCATTAAACGAGGGGTACCAACAATTTTGACCACGTATGTATACCATTCACATTAAAGCAAAAATGGAAGCTATGATGAAAGTAAAATAAATTTTGCATTTACAACCAGCTACTAATAGAAACAAATGAAATCCGCCTAAATGCCTACTGTATATTTGAGCATATAGTATACAGCCGCACTCGTAAATATGTATGTTTATAATTTTGCACGAAAGTTCACCACAGTGATAAATGACAAAAAAAGGAAAAAAAAATGTTTTCCAAGCAATTTCTTAATGTTTTGACTCGAGCCCGGATCTTTCTCAAATTTGCTAGAAACAAAGCAAACATAATCGGTGTATTGTACAAACCTATAGCTGATCAATCATAGTTCAGTGATTAAGACAAAATCTGAACATAAGGCCATGTGCACACGTTAAGTATTTTTCGCGTTTTTTCGCTATAAAAACGTGATAAAAACGCGAAAAAAACGCTTACATATGCCTCCCATTATTTTAAGTGTATTCCGCATTTTTTGTGCAAATGTAGCCTTTTTTTCCGCGAAAAAATCGCATCGCGGAAAAAAAAGCAACATGTTCATTAAAATGCGGAATTGCAGGGGATTCCGCACACCTAGGGGTCCATTGATCTGCTTACTTCCCGCACAGGGCTGTGCCCACCATGCGGGAAGTAAGCAGATTATGTGCGGTTGGTACCCAGGGTGGAGGAGAGGAGACTCTCCTCCACGGACTGGGCACCATATAAGTGGTCAAAAAATAAGAATTAAAATAAAAAATAGTCCTATACTCACCCTCGATGTCTTCCCGCCTCCACTGCACGCTGTCGCTTCGGTTCCTGTAGCTGATGTGCGGCGAAGGACCTTGCCGATGACGTCACTGTCCTGTGATTGGTCGTGAGCGGTCATGTGACCGCTCACGTGACCGTGACGTCACGGAAGGTCCTGTGCGCACAGACCAGCTATAGGAAGACGAACGGACGCCGCTGAGGAGATGTCTGGGTGAGTATAAGCATTTTTTTATTTTTTTTATTATTTTTAAACATTCTATCTTTTACTATAGATGCTGCATAAGCTGCATCTATAGTAAAAAGTTGGTCACACTTGTCAAACAGTATGTTTGACAAGTGTGACCAACTTGTCAGTCAGTTTTCCAAGCGATGCTACAGATCGCTTGGAAAACTTTAGCATTCTGCAAGCTAATTACGCTTGCAGAATGCTAAAAAAACGCGAAAAAAACGGAAAAAAAAACGCAAAAAAAAAATGCGGATTTCTTGCAGAAAATTTCCAGTTTTCTTCAGGAAATTTCTGCAAGAAATCCGCAACGTGTGCACATACCCTTAGACTGAAATATAAACTAGAATCCCCCGTAACATCCATATAAGCTAGTTTAGGGATACAGATTACCAAGGTGGGTCATAAAAGCAACATTATCTTATCAGAAGAAAGATAACCATAAGACTTATTGTTATAAAGCATAACAAAAAAAAAGAGCCACATTGAGTTGTAGTACAGATACGCTGGGAATGAACTAGTATCTCGTATAAAGGTAAAGAGCATAAAGTTTATTAGTGTGAGGGGAGGGGTGGTAGTGTGTGTATGGGGGTGTTGGTTTGTTCATATCAATAGGCTTGAGATGAAAAGGGAAGTAATGTATTGGTGGTAGTGGGGCGCCTTGTTAACATCAATGGGGCTAGGGAACAAGGGAGGTAAAGGGGAAGATATTGTTAAAAAATGGCACAAAGTATAATAGGGAAGAAGAGGAAGGAGGGTGGCGTAATGTATATTTTGGTGCAAGGTCTACATTGGCAGTCCTGACTGTAGTTCCCAGTGTCTGACCCATGAGCTAGGTTTGGTGTCAGCTGCCAGTCATATGAATCTAGCACTGGTGCCCGGTATCAGTAATGCTATGGCATACATGGTGTGTAGGCGCCACTGGTTGAGTAACATTGATATAAATGTAATATGGACCATCAAACATAGCAGCTAAAATATATAGCCTAAAATACCGTAATTGTACATGTGAGAATATTATAGTGGCCCTCTTAAGTGAATTTTGTGTATTAAAAGCATTGCAAATATTTAAAATCATGGAAGAACAAACATATCATATGGGAATCTGAATAATGACTCAAAAAGGAAGGCTATATTATCTTATGAAGGTGATATTGTTCCTGGGATATCTAAAGCATTTTCTTAGATTGGTTCGACGCTTTATTTTTTCACAAGGTTTTGCTCTCGGCTATATTTAGATTTCAGCTGCCATTGTAAGTGATTATCTGCATGCATTTGCCCCAGACATTACTTGGCATTTGCAATAGGATCATTGACTTTTTTTTTTATATACTTACAAGCATAACTTTGCAATTGTTTCTGTAAGAACAAATTGTTTAGTTATTCTCATTTTAAGAGATGAAAATGAACACTTGAGATGGTAAAATTCGTTTTTAATGTTACCGGTAATTCTATAATAATTTTGCTCACATAGATATTCTGCTAAGAAAGACAAAACTTCACATTTGTGATCTTAAATATTCAGGTTTATTATCCTTTTGAATTGACTGACAGCACTGTAGGTCAATAATAACATTAAACATCAAAAACACAAATTGCCTAATAATTGTGCGCACAGTCTAGAATAACGGGGCTGAAATAAGCGTATACACGTGCAACGTAGGCAATCAATAAAATACATGATATAAAGAGGTTGTCCAATAAAATGTAATGTTAGAAAAACATGTTAAATACTAGACTCTAAGACAGGAAATCGCATGGCAGAGCTGCAGCCAAAGTGCTGTTTCCATTCTCTACTGTCTGTATAGTTGCCACGTTATCCACCCATAAATACTGTCAGGGTGTACTTAACACTTGACCTGGTGCTGAGGCTTCTGAGGGAGACGCTCACTGTACAGACATTCATTTTATGCAAAAATGTCTGCACTTGCTGTTGACAGTGAACATTTTAGCTATCACTGGCCCCTCCAGTATAAGTATCAACTTTGTTCATGGTTTCCTGGTCAATGACCAACTTTAACCCCATGTTCACAGCTTCAGTATCTGGTCAGTTTTTTACCTCAGTATTTGTAATTCAAAACGAGGAGTGAATGATAATACAGAAGTGGTGAAATGTTTCTATTATACTTTTCCTCCGATTGTTCCACTCCTGATTTTGGCTTACAAATACTGAGGTAAAATACTGACCAAATAGTGAAGGCGTGAACGTGGCCTAAAAGCCAGAATGTCAGTCCAAGCTTAAAGAGTTTGTCCTCTGCCCAAAGTCAATTACTGTTTTTGCCATAAATGCTTAAGAGTAATAGCCTCAGAGATTCCCATATGCCTTTTCTGCCAGTTTTATGCCTTTCGTCTTCACTTTCTGTGTCTTGGCACCAGCCCTGCTATCACAGCTAACAGTTCCTCTTTGATTCCTCTTTTCCCTCCTGACTACACTTCCCAGCATCCTTTGTGCTGTGTTGCAAGCCAGCAGTGAGCACACCCCTTGAAACTTTGCCTAAACCCCTCCTATTTCTCCTGCATCATATTTAGCATCAGCATAATGTCCTGTCCAGGACACTGTTGCAAGCAATAGAAGTAATGCACAAAGCACCATTACACCAGCCCTGGCAATAAAGATTCTCCCTTACTGCTCACTTTATATATACATACACACACACAGCCTGCTGTATACATACAAATACAAGGGACTAGCATGCACAGGAACCGCATGTGTGCTGCTGAATGTAGCACCGCCCACTCATAGCAAACAATGCCCAATTTTCGGTTTCCAGAGCCAGGAACTTGGAGATTTTGTCATGATCTCTGGCTGAGAAACCTCTGCCTTCCTGTAATATCATGTGACTAGAAGAGGAGCTCAGGTTTAGAAGGTTTTGGGAAAGCAAGATATTTAGCAAAGAGCTTATCTATGGCAGCTAAATTACATTAAATGAACTTGTAAAGTAGTGGTTAACCCCTTCATAACCTTTGTTGTAAATGTAAACTTGCTTCATGGTGGTTGTGTGGGCACAGGAGTTGTGCCCATGTGATCGGCCAAGACCCAGCTGTCACTGGGTGCCCACCCTCTCTCAGGCCATTTAACCCCCTAAATGCCACGATGATTAAGGAAGCTATGAGAAAGAGGGCGCACCCTCCCTCTTATGATCGTCAACCCAGCAACGTCACTGTGAGGGGCCGATTGTTCCCTTGGCGACCTCTGGGTCTGCTACGGCAAACCTGTCAGACCATGCGGCTTCTTGTCAGAGCATCATTGACTGGTATAATGAATTGTAATGCTTTATTCCAGCGATCAGAGTATTGAAAGTGAAGGTCCCACAGAGGGACTAAATAAAAAAAAAATTTTTAAAATATTTTTTAGAAATCACAAAGTAAAACACACAAAAAATTATACCAATAAATGTATATATTTATGTATAAACAAAAAAGGTACACATATTTGGTATTGCCAGGTCTAGCACTATAAAACTGTCACACTAGTTAACCTCTTCAGTGAACACCGTAAAAAAAAAAACGCAGAACAAAGAGTGGAATAAAATATGATCAAAAAGTCAAATGTAAATAAAAATAGTATACCTGAAAATGTAATCTTGTCCCGCAAAAAAATCAAACCACCATACAACTCCATTAGCGGAGAAATAAAAAAGTTATAGCTCTCAGAATATAGCAATACAAAAACAATTATTTTTTTCTGCAAAAAAAAAAATTGTTTTTATTGTGTAAAGGCACCAAAGCATAAAAAATGGTATAAATGTGATATCTGTGTAGTCGTACTGACCCGAAGAATAAAGTTGTGTTATCACTCTTACCACACGGAGAATGGCATGGAAACAAAAAAAACTTCCTGAATCTCTGGTTTTAGTTAATTCTGCCACCCCATAAATTGGAATACAAAACGATCAAAAAAATGTTGCGTGCTTGAAAAAACGTTCATTCGTCCCTCCAAAAACATGCCCTCACATGACTCTGTCGGCAGAAATATAGAAAATCATAGCTCTCATAAATTGGCAATTCAAAAACTTTTTTTTGTAGTTTTTTAGTGTATGACAGCAGGCAAACATTAAAAATCTATATAAGTCTGGTATCGCTGTAATGGCAGCAACCTGAAGAATAAATCCGTCAGATCACTTATACCGCACAAGGAACAGCATAAAGATGAATAAAACCAATGCTTGACCCATTATTTGTCTGCCTCCCAAAGATCGCAGTAAAGCTTGGCTCACATATCTATCCTGCGCTCTGCGTTGAGCGCTTACACCGGGGTTTCTGTGTAAATCTGACACTGAGGTGGGATTGTGCTTTTATTGCATTAGGGGCTCTGTATATGGAGTCCGCAAACTATTTTACAAAAATTTTCGTCCTGTGTCTCGCCGTATGGCTAAGCAGTACTGTACAGCCACATATGGGCTAATGCCACGTTCAGCAGCAATTCTGTGACACATTTTGATGCCATTTTTATCCATTTTCCCATGTGAAAATGTAAAACGTGGCTCTAAAATGAAATTTTGGTGGTAAAAATGTAATTTTTTTTTTCACCACACAATGGTATAAAAGTCTTTGACTCCCCTGTGGTGTCGTTAAGATCACTGCCCCCCTAGATGAATTCATTGAGAGGTGTAGTTTGTGAAGTGGGGTCACTTATGGGGAAACAAGGTTAAAGACAAAAAAGAACACAAAAAGAAGATAAAACAGTGACTAAAAGAAGAGGCAAATGAATTGGCACCATGGTTTATAAATGTAATGACACCTGTGACCTTTCCTAATAGAAGGATGTTTTGTTTCTAGGATGCGGCATCCCTTGGCTCACAAAAAGGGGGGATCACCAAACAGGGCTGGTTGTACAAAGGAAACATGAACAGTGCAATAAGCGTCACCATGAGGGTGAGTATGAGTAAAAACAAAATGTCCACTACCTAGTGAGTGTAGAGCTGTGTCCTCATGTATCGTACCGATCTAACCTAGCAGACCCCGTCACTGCTAAGAGCCATGTTTGCCGTCTCCTAATCCTTAGTGACTGTGCCATCTGCATGGTGTGACATTAACATGACAAGTTCCTGTGATGCCTATGAGACACTTCCATTGTGCCTCATATTATCTTTTATATTTAGTGTATGTTCCTTAGTAAATAATCTGCGGCCCATAGAAAGAAATTCTTTTTGGCAAAGCGCTAGTGGTGCCGGACTTACCAGTAATGATCAATAACATTTTGTTACTTTTTTTTTTCTTTCAGTCTTTTAAAAGGAGGTTTTTCCATCTTATACAGCTTGGTGATGGCTCATATAACTTAAATTTCTACAAAGATGAGAAAATCTCCAAAGAGCCTAAAGGATCGATATTTCTTGATTCCTGCATGGGTGTCGTACAGGTAAATGTCCTGTGTATGATTCTTGCTAATAATATCACGATTTATCATTTATCACGTTCCACTTGTGTCATGGGGACACGTTTTGCGAGTGTTTTACATGTTAGACACTCTAAGCAAGATCTGTTTTATGCTTAGGAGATATACAGCATGTAAACTTCTGTTGTGACAGCAGTCCCATGCAAAAAGATTTTCTTTTAGGTTGCAGTCTGCCACACTTATACCAGTATTCCAACAGGTTTCAGGGTTGTTTGAGTTTATGGTTGTGGGTCGCTACCTACTTTTGTAAATGAAAATGAGGGAACCTGTACACAATAACAGGCAACCTTGTCATGTGTAGGTTCTTCTGATGAACATATCCTAGCATGCTACAGAAGCTACACTCCACAAATAGGGAGAATATTCATTACAGATATGTCCACTGTACACAATATCAGGCAACTTTGTCATGTGTAGGTTCTTCTGATGAACATAACCTAGCTTGCTACAGAAGGTACACTGCAGCCACACCTAGGGAGCAGATTCATTACAGATATGGCCACTGTTTTTTGCTTTCCGCCATTGGAGTTTTTGTCCTCTTTAAAGTGTAATTTATTCCCCAAAAAAATTGGGAAATATTTTGAAACTTTGATCTTTTTGTCTCCTTGCTAGATATGCTGATATTTTTTTTTCTCTGACGTGTACGTCCTCTGCTTTTTAGATCTCCGCATTCTGGTAAAAGTGCTTAGATTTTCTCTGAGAGATTGGGTGACTCCAGCCCCATCCTGTATCCCAATCGGCCATTAATTAGAAGCAGAGTCTGCGAGCACTGTGGGCTTCTGAACTCTGGGAAGGTGCAGCCAGTGCTGAGCGCAGATCTGGCAGACGCTTTGTGTCTGAGATCGGAGGTGTCCTCTGGGGGCTGGGAGTGTTACATTTTCTTAGCAGCATGTTCAGTTCAGGAAGTATTTGCTGTTTTTTCTGCACTTGGCACTCGCCCATATTTTTAGAATATATCTGAAAAAAACACCTCTAACCTTGCTGTGCATTCTTAATAGGTTACATACAGGCCGCTGGTCCGTGTGGGATTCCACTCTTAGCTGCACATAGATATATATTGGCGCTGCCTAGTGCTGGAATCTGACCGTCACACTACAAGAAGATGATACAAGACGTGGCTCTTTCACACATTCCCAAGAAGATTTCATTTCCTGCACTACTTATTATGCATAATACCTTTTCTGACACTTCCCAGTTAACCCTTCCTAGCCGTGTATTCTGCCATAGAAAACTGCTGCTGATCTGAGATGTGTTTATGGCCATAACTTGTCTCCCAACATGTCAACCCTACATTCCATAATGTCCCACCCTTCTGTGGGCAAACCATGGCGGCCTGAGAACAACCTATTGTTTGCTTTCACACTCTTGCGTGCACCTTATGGTTAGCAGGTGCACACTTCTGAGATGAGGCTGTTGCCTTTAATAGGGTTATGGGAAATGTGCACCTACCAGCCCTGAGTGCAAGGTAGACGGCACAGCGTGGGTGATTTCGGGGACGCTATCCACACAAATGAGCCTGGATTATAGAACATTGCGTATATGCTGAGGGTGCTCCCAGCCCACCCATGAGACGGGCCCTCAGCTATTTATATGTGTGACAACACAAGAATACATTACTTTTCTTGGGTATCTGGGGCTGTGGGAGTAACACACATTTTCGATGTGCATTACAATCCAACCGATTATACAGGAAAATCTGCTGATTCCCTTGTATAATTCCCAGTGTACATGTAACACCTGAAGTCAAGTACTGAAGCCTGGCTAAGTTGTTGGGGTTTTTATTTTCATACTTTGTTCTAGAAGTATTGAACATGTCATTAACATCATTTTGT
Source organism: Ranitomeya variabilis (assembly GCF_051348905.1). Taxonomy (NCBI): domain Eukaryota; kingdom Metazoa; phylum Chordata; class Amphibia; order Anura; family Dendrobatidae; genus Ranitomeya; species Ranitomeya variabilis. The sequence goes on from NC_135234.1 coordinate 544,262,597, forward strand.
CACTGCAAATCGTTCTTGTTCTGGGAAACAGCTCTGTTGTGTAATCTCTTCTAGAACAACCGAGTCCGGCGCTTTGCCTTTGAGTTGAAGATGCAAGACAAAAGCAGTTATCTCCTCGCCGCAGACAGCGATCCAGAAATGGACGAATGGATCAGCACTCTTAATAAAATATTGCAACTGAACTTTGAAGCTGCTATGCAGGAGAAGAGAAATGGAGAATCTCACGAAGGTCTGCTATATTTGGTGACCACTGCAATATGGTTATGCTTTAGACGACGCTTACCATTACATGTGGCTTTAGCCAGAAGTTAAATCCACTCTTGGCTTTTAGACTCACCACACACATTCATCTGTTTTTGTACTGTCTTGCACAATGTTTTTTTATTATTATTATTAGACAATCCTGTTAAACTTCCAATATACTTAGACTGTTAATTGCTGAAAGTGTCGATCCAGACTAGTGCGGCCGACAGTCTATTGTGTATGGGGACCCTAGACAATTTATTGTTGGGGAAGATAAGGATCCAGCATGTCTGATTTCCGATCCTTATCTTTTCCCAGATGTAAATCTGGCAGTGGCTCTCTCGCTGTAGGGGTCGGCCGAACAACCACTGTATGTGGGGAGAAGGCTACCAGCCTAATAATCGGCGGAACCATTGTTTGGCCAACAGCCATCTAATGCGTATGGCAGGCTTCATGCAAGACAATGTGTGATTCATTAGTACCCCACCAAATAGCAAGGCTTTTACCCCTTAAGGGTCTGATTCTAGAGGAGGAAATGGCGGCACATTGACACACCCATTGGTACATTGAATGGACTCCATGAAATGCTCTATGACTTCATGCATCTGTTCATACTCTGACATAGATAAAGGAGATTATTTAATCCGTATTACTCTTTCGTAAATGTGTTAATAATAGAATTTTTATCATTTTAACCTTTCATAAGATTTCTTTATATTTTTAGATGATGAGCAGAGCAAGTTTGACACTTCATCATCAAGTATTGATAGTTACCTCCCAGAGAAGGTGGGTTCTAAACATTTAATAAAGTATCAATCTTATTTCTGAAGGTTCTAGGTTTTTGTTTATTTTTATTTATAAACTGGGCTATAGCATAATTTCTGCCCTTGGTTTTGTATTACATTTGGTCCTTTTAGGGTCTTAAAATTAGGTAAATGCAACCTCATGAATAGCAACACATGACAAATGATACCTTATAATAATAATAATAATAATCATTATTTTTACTTAGTGGTAACATATTCCACAGCGCTTTACAGTTTTGCACACATTATTATCGCTGTCCCTGATGGGGCTCACAGTTTAAATTTCCTATCAGTATGTTTTTGGAATGTGGGAGGAAACCGGAGAACCCGGAGGAAACCCGCGCAAACATACAAACTCCTTGCAGATGTTGTCCTTGGTGGGATTTGAACTAAGGACAGCGCTGCAAGGCTGCAGTGCTATCCACTGAGCCACCGTGCTGCCCTGCCACCTTGTCATTATTTACCAAAAAGGAGGCCACAAATGCTGTACATCTTTACTTCTTCTACATTAATTAAGAGGAGGTTAAGTTGAAGTCAGAGGCGGATAATAAAATACACCTGATTAACTATTCATCAGCAACTATAAAAGCAGAAGTTTTGGCAGTTTGCTGGTCTGGAGAATTGTGCATTCTAAGGAGGAATTGTCAATTTGTCTATAGTGAGAAAGATTGTGAAAGTGGAAGACATTCAAGTGGCAATCCTCTCGGGATTGAACGCCGCAGCAAATTCTCCCAAAGGTCAGACCATGCAATGCTGAGAATTGTGAAAAGCCCAGGATCTACAGCTTAGATTGTAAATGAGCCAGGTAGCATAGTAAATGATCAAGTACATAACAGATCAATAAAAAAAAGAATGAACAAATATGACTTTCTTTTAAGCTTGCCAGGAGAAAGTCTCTTTCTTTATACAAAGAATACAGCAGCACAATTAAAGTTTTCAAAAATGCATGTGTGTAAACCACAAGACTTCTGTTACTTCTGTAACAATGCCTTTTGAAAAAACAAGACACACGTTGAGATGTTTGGTCATAATACCCCGCTCCACGTTTATTGAAAACCAAACACCTCATACCAACTGTCAAGTGCGGTGGCGGATGGGTGATGAGTTGGACCTGTTTTGAAGCCAGAAGACCCAACCATCTTGCAGTCGTTGAGTCCACAATGAACTCCTCAGTATACCAAAGTGTAAAAGTGAGGCCATCTATCCGAAAAGTAAAGCTTAACCGAAACTGAGTCATGCAATTAGATAGTGATCCCAAGCACAGCAACAAATCTACATCAGAATGGCTAAAAGGTAAAAGAATCAAAGTGTTGGAATAACCCAACCAAAGTCGAGACCTCAACCCAATTGAAATACTGTGTTGGGACTATAGAGCTGTCCATAAAATATTGCCACAAACCTGCATCAACTTAAGCATTGTTGTTATAAAGAGTAGCCAGAACTCCTCCAGAAGAATGTGAGACACTGATAAGGTCATACAGAAAATGATTACCTAAACTTTTTGTTACTAACACAAACTATTAAATCATGGAGTGTACTTAATTTCTCAGACACCACTTCTGCATTTTGGCCAAGTTTTTCTTAAACAATGAAGGTAATTACCTTGTGTTGCTGTTCATCTGCAGTTGTATTTAACTAAAATTACTTTTTAAGAACTTGATGTGGTTTTTATAACATGTTGATGCTTATACCATAGAATTCAAAGAGCGTGTACTTAGTTTTCCCCATGACTGTAACTTCCATATAGCAACTTTATATAGGGGATTCATGTATTTTATTTACATAGCACCATCATATTCCACTGCACTGTACAAAGATTGTCATCACTCGGCTTGTGATCTAAATTTCAAATTAACCTATCAATGCGTGTCGAGGAATGTATGAGGAATCCAGTGTGTAAAACCTGGGCAGAACCTACAAACTATGCAGACATTGCCATTTGTCATATTCAGAACAATTTTCTTGTATCCTATTTGGGAGTTCTGAGTTAATACAGGGAAGTGCAGAGTTCTGGAACCTCATCTTTTGGTAAAAGCAGAGCAGATAAAAAGGGCATCTCTTAGGCTACTTTCACACATCAGGTTTTCGCTGTCAGGCTCAATTCGGCTAAATTGTAAAAAAAAAATTCCCCATAGATTTGTATTAGTGCCGGATTGCGCCGGAGGACATTGCGTTTCGTCCGTTTTTCGCCGGATCCGGAAAATCTGCCGTTTCCGGTTTCTGGAAAAAACGTCCATAGCAACGTTTTTTGTCTCCGGTTTACTAGAATGGAAGCTTATGGGAGCCGGAAGGTGCCGGATCCGGAAAATGATGGATAGCGGTGCCGGATTCTGTTTTTTTTAAACTGAGCATGCTCCAAATTTTTTTTTTATCCCATAATCTAGATATGCTAGCACGATCCGTCGAAAAAACGGATTAGTCACATCAGTTTTTCACAATCTGCGCCGGATCCGGTTTTTCCAACATTCGCCGGATTGTGCCTGATGCTAAAAACCTGATGTGTAAAAGTAGCCTTAATGTGGAGGTCTGCCTTCATTTCACAGACTTTGTTTTTATCTGAATGGGAACTGTGTAATGCATATTTTCTGTTGTGGTATCTCTTCAGTACAAGAGTGTTTCCTGTTAAGATCCAATGAGTAACATGTCTCCTTGTGAAGATTGACATGTCAAGCCTGACATGCCAAGATGAGGAGACTTTTAAGCCACAATGCTCCTCTGGGAAATTTGCAAATTGTTTCTTTAGAGAGGAAGAGGACTAGAACTGTAGTGCTACCTCTAGGAAGTAGCAATCCTAAAAGTCAGTATCGCCTCTCTAACAAGCCTTGCCACATGACTTGACTCTGCGGATTGCTACTTCCTATACGTGGCACTAGATTCCTAGTCCTCTTTGTGCTAAGACTTTGCACAGAATTCAGCTGATCACTGGGAGTCCCTAGAATGGGACTCTTTGTTGTTAAGGTCCTCAGAGTCTAATGAGTATCTTCTCCCTGACTTGCCGATATTGGCAGATCTGCCTACAGTCCACAGTGTAGTATCCTCCAGACTCTCCCCCACGCAGATGATTGGGGTTGGACAGTAGAATCGGACACAGTGGATTTCCAGTGGCCTATCCTCTTGTTCTCCGAGGGATAAGCTGTTGCCAGAGAAGTCTGTCTGTTCATAGAGAACACAGAAGCTTCCCAGTAGAGCTTGCACATTCTGGTGTATGGAGGACTCGGGAGACAGATTTTGACTAAATGTTTGGCCAGCAGCTATCATGGGGTGCTTTGTGGTATAGTCCATTATAACTACATTATTCATTACTTAGAATATATTTCTTGATAGTTAATTATGGTAATAAAACTAGACCATTTTCCAATTTTTGATCGGAAGTCTTACTAGAATATAATCTGTATCATGTGTTAAATGCAATACTCCATTCAGTTATGCTTTCCTATATTATATTTCTGTTATTGTGCTGAAGTTGTTTTTCCCATGAGAGCTCTTACAATGTATAATAAAATAGATTCTAGGTTTTCAGTGATTTTTTTTTCTCTGCTCAGTATTAGAATAAGCCTAGAGAAAATTGGGTTTGTTATGAGATATTTTGTGTCTAGGAAGGAGACCAGTTTCTGATGTAATTGTTTCCAATCTGATTTGCTCCAGAACAGATAGATGTGGTTAATCTAAAGCACTCTTTGTTTAATAAGAGTCTGAAACCTACTGGGCACGTTCTTCTTGCCAGGTTCACACAGCCTGCAGTCCAGCTCCGCTTCATTTCGAGCTGCGGCGTATCCTATCCAGTTACAGTGTAGCCATTTATACAGGCCATCCAGTGTTCTCTCCTGACACAGCTATGATATGTCCGGAGATCACTTTAGATGGAATTTCCTATTATTTTTCGCAATGCTTTGCCTTGTTATGGAGCCTGGATCTGCATGGGTAGTGATTCGGTTATTGCCAGAGTGTCTGACAATTGCACTAATGGAATGAGAGATTCAAAGCAGCGGACAAATCTGCAGCACTTGAGTGACGGTATCATTAAGCCAACGTGGATCAGAGTCTCTAGGGAATGTCTCCAGGATCTTGTTAAATGAAAATGAAGAGGGGCTGTTACAAGGAAGGTGCACAATGTGAAGTTGCAGACTATAAGACATACATTATGTAAGGTTTTATTCTGTGGGTCTATTAAAGGGTTGCCTCTCGGGATTTGCAAAGAAAATGGAAATGCATAAATTCAAGACAAATTGTTACGTTCTCACAGATGAAAAAAAAAATCCCATTACAGAAATCAGAGATAGACTAGACATTCTACCATTGTCCAAGTATATGAAGCTTTTTAAAGATCTAAACACATTTCCTTAACAGCCAACCCCATGAGGTCCTCTTAACACTGCAGGTTTGCGTCCGTATTTTGGAGCCAAAATTAGTAATGGATCCAAAGAAAAGTGGAATTATCAGTCAATGTGGGAATAAGCCATTTTGGGGCTGCAGCTGTATTACTATTTTTTTATTTGTACCCATTTCAGTATTCTATTTTACGCCTTTTTATTAAATAATTTTTTAAGCTTATTTCATATCTGCTCACTAGTGATCAGCGAATGTACTCAGATAAGGCGCTAACCGAGTGTCTTCGGCGTGCTCAAAAAATATGTTTGAGTCCCTGCGGCTGCATGTATCGGTGCTGTTAGACCGCTCAGCACATGCAGAGATTGCCTGTTTATTAGGCAAAATTATCTGTTAGGCAATTTCTGAATGTGTTGCAGCTGTCGAACAGCACCGAGACATGAAGGTGTGGGGACTCAAACATATTTTAGAGCCCGTCGAAGCTGCTTGGATAGCACACAAGCATGCTCTGATAACACCTTATCGGAGCATGTTCGCATATCACTAGTGCTCACCTCTTTTCCTTTTTGATTTTTTGGAGTTTAGCGATTTATTTTTGAGTACACAGTCATTTGGTACAATTTTTGCTCTATTTTGTGAAACGTGCGTTTTTTGGAAGTGAAAAATTCAAAACAGAAAAAAGATCATTTTTGATTTTGCACCATAAATCGTGTGTGCCATTTTAGCAATGCGAAGCAAAAAACGGCAACTAACAACACAAGACAAAACTGATTCAGTGACTTAAAACTCCCTGCAAATGATGAATCTTCCACATAGACTTTAAAACCTGTTTTTTTTTATACATAGGTTTGCATAGGAGGTGGTGGTGCGGACACAAAAAATGGCACGTTATTTTTTATCTATTGCAGATGCACTGGAGCAACAAAATGCTGCAATACTGGCCATTAGTGATGAGCGAGCATGCTCCAATACTGTGTTATCTTAGCGTCTTGGGTGTGCCCGAATAATATGTTAGTGTCTCCACAGGCTCCATGTTTTGCACCTGTTAGACAGCCACAACACATGCAGAGATTGTCTAACAAACAGGCAATCACTGCATGTGTTGTGGCTGTCTTAACAGCCAGAAAACATGCAGCCGCAGGGACTCGAACATATTATTCAGGTACCCCCAAGATGCTAGGATAACACGGTATTGGAGCACGTTCGCTCGTCACTAATGGCCAGTATTGCAGCATTTTGTTGCTCCAGTGCATCTGCAATAGATAAAAAATATTGTGCATTTTTTTGTGTCTGCTCCGCACCTATGCAAACCTATAAGTCTTCATGGTTATATACTACTTGTTGGTAGTGTGATCCATTACTTATGTGTTATCCTGTGCTGGAAGTAACACACGATTACACTGTGTGACTACACATAAAATTGGTTTGAGGTCTGTGACTGTGGTCACAAATACAGTATAACTATAGAAGAGCTATAGACACAAGATGGTAGACTTTTTACCAAAGCGGCTTAATTTTAATTTTTTTATAAGATGCATTGGAGGAATAAAAATTGGTTGTAAGATTACATACAGCATTGTGGACATAACTGTATGTCCTCTTGAAGATCCAAATATATGGAATTGGCCCAGGAGCTTCAACCACAACATATGGTGCAGATGCTGGCTGTGTTATACAGCCGACATCTGCATGTAACAATAGTGATCAGAGCTAGTGATAAAGGGGAGCTGATAGGTTGCCATAGCAGATGGGTTACTACTGAAAGCCATTGTTTATACCAACTTGATCCTCTATTGAAACCCATCCTGTCGCTAGGATTCATAGCGGTGGCAATTTCACTTTATAGTGCAATACATCATTATTAGGCTAGTTTCACATTTGCGTTTAAAACGCAAACGCAGGTGGTGAAAAAAACGCATGTAAACGCGTTCAAACGCTGCGTTTTTTAGACATTTGCGTTAAAAAAAAATGCGGCGTTTTGACGCGTTTACATGCGTTTTTTCCTGCGTTTGCGTTTTTGAAACGCATGCTGAGAAGTGTGTGACAGCTGCCAATCATCAAAATCGTCTAGAAAACCCACTATAAATAGAAATAGCTAGGGTTGGGGTTAGGGTTAGGATCCCTAGGGTTAGGGTTAGGATCCCTTTATCACCTTGATGGGTTAGGGGTAGGGTTAGGGTTTGGATCCCTTTATCACCTTGATGGGTTAGGGTTAGGGTTTGGATCCCTTTATCACCTTGATGGTGGGGGGTGGCTTATCAGTGTGTATTCTTGTTTTTTCTATTGAAACGCATGCGTTTAAAACGCAACCAAACGCATGTGCTTAAAAACGCATGTGTTTACATAGACAGCAATACTTTTTTTTGCCGCAAAAAAACGCCTCTAGAAATTACCAAATGTTGCATTTCTGCAACAAAACGCAAGCATAGAAACGACGCATGCGTCGTCAAACGCGGCAAAACGCATACAAAAAAAGCATGCGTTTTTAATGTTAAATATAGGAAAAAACGCATGCTTTTTTTGAGCTAAAACGCAGAGGCAAAAAACGCAAATGTGAAACCAGCCTTACACAATATAGGGGAAGCAAACGATCGCTGGTTCAAGTTCCTTATAGGGGGAATAACAAATAAAATCAAGAGTGAAAATAAAAACATTTGAATTGCCCCTTTTTCCTCATTTAACACCTTCACCCCGAAGCCTGTTTTCAACTTCCTGACCAGGCCATTTTTTTCAATTCTGACCACTGTCACTTTATAAGGTCATAACTCTAAAACGCTTCAACGGATCCTGGTGATTCTGAGATTGTTTTCTCGTGACATATTAAACTTTATGATAGTGGTAAAATATAGTTAATAAATAACATTACCCACATGTCTGCTTTACATTAGCACAATTTTGGAAACATACATTTTTTTGTTGGGAAGTTATAAGGGTTAAAAGTTGACCAGTGGTTTCTCATTTTTACAACAAAATTTGCAAAACCACCTTTTTTAGGGACCACCTCACACTTGAAGTGACTTTAAGGGGCCTATATCACACAAAATGCCCAAAAGTGACACCATTCTAAAAACTGCACCCCTCAAGGTACTCAAAACCACATTCAAGAAGTTTATTAACCCTTCAGGTGCTTCACAGGAATTTTTGGAATGTTTAAAAAAATTGAACATTTAACTTTTTTTCACAATATTTTTACTTCAGATCCAATTTGTTTTATTTTACCAAGGGTAACAGGACAAATTGGACCCCAAAAGTTGTTGTGCAATTTGTCCTGAGTACGCTGATACCCCATATGTGAGGGAAAACCACTGTTTGGGCGCATGGCAGAGCTTAGAAGGGAAGGAGCGCCATTTGACTTTTCAATGCAAAATTGGCTGGAATTGAGATCGGACACCATGTCGCTTTTGGAGAGCCCTGATGTGCGTAAACAGTAGAAACCTCCCAACCCCCCCCCCCCACACACACACAAGTGACCCCATTTTGAAAAGTAGACCCCCTAAGGAACTAATCTAGATGTGTGGTGAGCACTTTGAACCTCCAAGTGCTTCACAGAAGTTTATAATGTAGAGCTATAAAAAAAAATCATATTTTTTTCTCAAAAAATATCTTTTTGCCCCAAATTGTTATTTTCCTAAGGGTAACAAGACAAACTGGACCCCAAAAGTTGTTGATTAATTTTTTTCTGAGTACGCTGATACCCCATATGTGGGGGTAAAACCACTGTTTGGGCACTTGGCAGAGCTCGGAAGGGAAGGAGCGCCGTTGGACTTTTCAATGCAAAATTGTCTGGAATTAAGATCGGAACCCATATCGCGTTTGGAGACAGTTCCCGCAGAGCAGTACTAGTACGGCGCATGTCGGGAAGGGGTTAAAAAAAAAAGGAATGAATTAAAATAAGCCTGGAGACTTCTGCAAAAGTCCTGACGTATCAAAATATAAAATGATTCCATGCATTAAATTCCATAAAAAAGTGTTACCCTACCTTTGTTATCTTGAGGCTATGTGCCCACGTTCAGGAATGTTTGCAGAATTTTCCTGAGCAAATCCGGACTTCTTTCGCAGGAAATCTACTCGCATTTTTATTGCCTTTTTTTGCAGATTTTTTGCGTTTCCCAATACAATAATATAGAGGCAAATCTGCAGATTTTCCTCAAAATTAATTAAAAATGCTGCGTTTTATTCCGCTATGCTTTTTTTTTCGGAAAAAAAGGCAGCATGGGCACAAAAATTGCGGAATGCATTAAAATGATGGGATGCTTAATTTAAGCGTTTTTGCAGCGGAAAACTGCCGAAAAAATGCAAAAAAAAACACGAAAAATCTTGAACGTGGGCACATAGCCTGAAAGTCACTTTCAGCTCTGAGAGTAGGTTGTTACTCACAACTAGTGCTGTGCTGCCTGAGTAGTGACACCCTGCTCCCACCTCCCCCTCCCCCAACAGTAGTGACTCCCAGAACCCCTATTATTGGTATAATAGCTTCCCCACAGAAGTCACACTGAGGCTCTATACATTCATCCAGAGGTTGCTACCTTACCTACCTTCAATATTCTTCTATAGCACTCTCCCACCACACTGTGACATCCATCTATCTTCCAGTACCTCCTCTGACTGGCAGTGTCGTCCTAGCTCCAGCGTACCATATGTAATGTATCTCTCCACCTTCAATGCCACTACATGCACATGCAGATCTGCTTTTTACCATCTTGAGACCTGCTTTTGGGAACTATTTGCTTTACCTGATTCCAATACTGTAACCTGACAGAAAGCCATGAGCCACACATCATGGTCTAATGAGCCACTTGTAGGAACCCATTCTGTAAAGCAATATAAAATAAGATGACAGAACTTTGATTTTTAAGTCACCAGTCTTCTGCCAAAAAATGTAATAAAAATTGATCAAAACTTTGTATGTACACTGAAATACTACCAGTAAAAACTACAGCACTTCATGCAAAAAAACAAACCCTCATACAGCTTGATTGACTTAAAAATAAAAAAGTGTCGGGTCTCAGGAAATACAGACCCAAACAAAATTATAATTTTTATTTACAAATCTCAGAAATTTTTTCTTTCACCACTTTAATAATAATAATAATAATAATAATAATAATGAAAAACACTGTACATATGTGGTAGTCCTGTGATCATACTGATCATTAGAATCATTTTGTAAGGTAATTTGTACAATTCATCTTGAAAAAACAAGTCCTTATGTGACCATGTCAACAGAAAAATTATGGTAAAACATTTGACTTTTGAAAAAAGGGAAGGAAGCTGCCAAAAATTGGAATGGGTTTAATTAAGTTGTAATTTAATGCTACGTCCTTGAATCTTTTACTAAGGGCTTCAGTTGTAAAGACTTGTTGCATATATATATTCTTAGCTTTTTATATGTTAAGGGAACATAATCATTTTCATTTGCTACGTATTATAAAGTACATTGAGTGCCGTGCGCAGAATATTGTGAAATCCTTCCTTTAAGATGTGATGGAAATGGCCCTGGTAAATTTCGACTTTGAAAATGAAAAAAGTGAAATGCCTGAATTTCCTTGATAAGCTTCCCACTGACAATGCTTAGAAGCCGTGCCAACTATTTTTTTTAAAAGAATGCCTGCTGTTGACTTTTTATCTCAGATATTATAAAGACGCTTAGTGAAGGCCACAGAGACCTTTTTCTGTAGGAGTATTTTTGTTGTAGACTTTTTTTTATAGCGACGGTAAGCTTTAGGTAGCTGAGGAAGTAACATTACAAGAATCAAGCTTCTGGGCTTAGGGCTGAATTACATTATGTGTGTGTATTTAGTCAGGACGGCACATTCTTTAAAATGTTTCCAATCCCTTCTATACATAAAACTGTTGATTTTACAAAGGCACTTTGTAAAATAAATCCTTGTTCACAGCCAGCAATGTGAACAATTGATGTTTTCATGTGTGGGTCTCTAAACCTCACATGCATTGTCACATTGTATAAAAATATATGTGGTATGGAAGAGAGAAGAATATGCATGTACACTGATCACTCTCGACAGGTGAAGGGAGTAACGTTTATTATCTCGTTACAATGGAACCTGTCATGGGATGGGATATTTTAGGAAAGTAGTTAAAACTTAGCTTCTAATCACAAAGGATAAAAAAAATTGGCAGAATGTGCACTTTAAAAAAAAAATAAAAAATATTTACACGTTTTGGATTTTAAGGCTAAGTTTTATCTATTCTCCTACCTGTGGAGTGTACCTGGTACGATCTGGTTATTGGCTACCAAAACTAGTTCAAAGAAGGACAACCGGTGAACTGAGGAATAGAGTCATGGGTGAACAAAGCTTATTAATGCTGGTAAAGAGCAAGATACCACTGAAGATCTACTGTAGTCCAAATGTCTGAACCTGTTGGTTCTGCCTATGTCCTTAATGTCAGAAAGCACAATGTGGGACTGTATATGTAGAAGCTGGTCAAAGTGCCCATGCTACCTACCACTGAAAGCCCCTACCGTAATCATGTGAGTATCAGAACATGGCTATGGACCAATGAAAAGATGACCTGGTCTGATAAATCGCAATCCGTTAGATGACCGGGTAGCCGATTTTTAGTTGATTGGGGACTTATGTCCATTTCCATGCTCTAAGGGGTATGTGCACACAAATTCCTGGCCACTGCGGATTTTTCCGCAGCAGTTTTGATAAATCTGCAGGGCAAAAACGCTGCGTTTTTGCTGCAGATTTATCACACATTTACCGCGTTTTTTCTGCGGTTTTCACAGCGATTTTACAACTGCGGTTTTCCATAGGGGCAGCTGTAAAACCGCTGTGGAATCCGCAGAAAGAAGTGGCATGCTGCGGAATGTAAACCGCTGCATTTCCGCGCGTTTTTTTCCGCAGCATGTGCACAGCGTTTTTGGTTTCCCATAGGTTTACATTGAACTGTAAACTCATGGGAAACTGCTGCGGACCCACAGCTGCAGAAGTGCTGCGGATCCGCAGCGTTTTCCGCATCATGTGCACATAGCCTTAATCTTCTAAAAACATTGTTCTAAATTTGTTATACTCACATCACACAATACAAGGTACAATTGAAAGAGGTAATTTGTTTTGGTTTGCTTGAAATACCAGATGTACGTGATTTGTCATTCTATGTCTCTAGTTGGAAGTCTATAAATCTTTATTTATTGGACCATTGAAGCAAATGGGGAAAGCCTTGGCTCCATTGGATATAAATAGGCCTTGATTCATTAATACTGGTGTCTTAATGAAGAGAGCATTCAAGTTAGATGCGTTCAGTTCATTAAGAGGTACATGCCTCTTACTGAATTTGGCACAATTTACAACAGGCGTGCTCCGCCTCCAAAAAGTTATCCCAGTTATGGGATAGCATACAAGGGAACCTGTCATGTGACAAAAAAAATGCTATTAACCTACAGATATGGGGTTGATCTGCAGGTTAACAGCATTCTGACTCCAGAAATTAACTTTGTGTAGCACTGATGCTCTGTTGAGCCGGCTGTCAGTCAGTGCCGAGGTGTGGTTATAGCCTCTCACTGTGTACTGAGCGGTCACTGAAGTCACGCCGTCTGCACCCCTGTGACTGAAATCCCGAGACTGCCAACAACCAGTGCGGCAGCTGCATGATATGAGAACGCTATTAACCCGCAAATAATGGGGTTAATCTGCAGGTTAATAGTGTTTTTTCACATGACCGGTTGCTTTAAGAGCATGTGTTCCTGACATCTATTCCTAAGATATTTCGGCTTGTCTGACGAGCAGAAGCCCTTCTATAACATTACTGAGGAGAATGCGGTAATGAAGTAAAGCAAGCAGGACAGTTCTATGGGTTTAGACAAAACATTGTAGATGTAGAGGCACGGTCTAAGATGAATATCTCTTGTGTTGAAACATGAAGACGAGAGATTGTCATTGTGATGACTGATAAAACAGAGCGGAAAGATTTTCAGTCAGACGGAAAGCCCCTCGGGCAGCAGGAATAGACACAGTCATGATGCTGTGGGATTTCCTTGGTGTAATTCTCTATTCAAATTCCCAGAAAAACCCAATCAAAAATACGAGACCGAGTACAAACCAAATACAAAATATTGAATCTGTTTAATTCCACAAATTAAAGGGCTTAATTCCAGTCAGATTTTGTCAGACGTTATATTAAAGTTGTAATGTAAAGTATAGTTATCTTGAGAATTCTGCCTCGAAGACTTCATCTTCTATAATAATAACCATTCAAAATGTAACATTTTCTGATTCCTGAATGTTAGTTGAAATTAGGCATTTTTGGTCAAGTAACATAAAAAAAAAAATACTGTTTAAAGGGACTTTGTCAGCACAGGATTACTGTTCAAACGAAGTCCCGCCACTCGGGTCTTCATGACTGGGACATACATTTATATACACCTTCTCACCTGCTTGTTTTCCATCTATCTCCAGAACCCTCTTTGATTGACAGCTCTGGCTTCCTATAGCTAGAGAAACGTGGAGGTAGATGGTAAGCAGGTGGGACTATGTATATGATGGGCCCCGCCATGGAGCACCGAGCGCCTTTTTGAACAGTCATTCTGTTCTGACGGAGTCCCTTTAAAGTCTTGTTTTGTTACATTTTAAAGTGGATCCCTCATCAGATTTCACTATACAAACCGCATACAGCGAGTGAAATAAGTATTGAACACATTACCAAGTTTCTAAGTAAATATATTTCTAAATGTGCTATTGACATAAAATTCTCACCAGATGTCGGTAACAACCCATCTAATCCACACAAGTAAATAAATCAAACAATAGATGTCTATATATTAAGTTATGTGTAATAACGAGAAATGACCCAGGGAAAAAGTATTGAACACATGAAGAAAGATAGGTGCAAAAAGCCATGGAAAGTCAGAACACCAACTGAAATCTATAAGTAATTAGAAAGCAATCCTGCCACTTAGGGAAAAACAATAGCTGGTTTAACTGATGGCCTATAAAAAGGTGTCTCATTACCAAGGTGCATACAAGAAACACCTCATGATGAGTAAAACCACTGAGCAGTCTCAAGATATTCACAACCTTATTGTTGCAAAACTTACTGATGGCATTGGTTACAGAAGAATTTCCAAACTACTGACAGTTCCAGTGAGCACCATTGGGGCCTTAATCCAGAAGGGTAAAGAACATAATTTCACCATAAATCGGTCACAACCAGGTGCTTCTCACAATATTTCAGACAGAGGAGTGAAAAGAATTATCAGAAGCGTTGTCCAAGAGCAAAGGACCACGTGTGAAGAGCTACATAAAGTCCTGGAATCAGCAGGTATAATTGTTTCAAAGAAAACTATAAGTTATGTACTCAACCTCCATGGCCTGTGTGCATGCTCACCACGCAAGACTCCATTGCTGAAAAAAAACAAAACATGTTCAAGCGCATTTAAACTTTGGTCAACAACAATTAGAGAAGCCTGTAAAACACTGGGAGAATATAGTCTGGTCAGATGAGTCCAAAATTGAACTCATTGAACGCCATAATACACACCATGTTTGGAGGTCAAAAGCACTGCATATCACCCGAAAAACATTTTACCAACGTTGAAGTTTGGAGGTGGGAAGATCATGGTGTGGGGCTGTTTTCCAGCATACGGCACTGGCAAACTTCATATAATAAAAGGAAGGATCAATGGACAAAAATGTACCAAGACATTCTTGTTATAAATCTGTTGCCATCTACCAGGATGATAAAGATGAAACGAGTTTGGACATTTCAGCAAGACAATGATCCCAAACACACAGCCAAGGAAACACTCAATTGGTTTCAGAGTTTTTGTGTGGAAGAATGGGCCAGAATCACACCTGAGCAATGCATTTGACACGCCCGTCAGGGCCGGGGGTACTCAGAACCGGGCCAGACAGTTCTAAGGGGGAGGTCACGGGGCCATGATCCGCCTCCGTGGCCCTGGCCGTGTTATAAAATGGGGGACAGTGATATGGTATTGAGTCGTGACGCCACCCGTGGTGTTCGGCAATGGGTGGCCGACACTGCGGTTCAGTTCCACTGGGGGCTGATGGTAACGCAGCAAAGATGGTACAGCTCCACGCGGGTAGAGCTTGGCCCCAGGGCAAATATTTTTGGCTGTTCAGGTGGTAGTGAACGTTGGGGTGCAGAGTATAAGGGACACAGAGAAGTACAGTTTTCTGTACCTTTTACTTTATGGTAGATGAAAATGCAATCCGGGGTACCTGTTACAGATGACAGAAGAAGTCCGGCTAGCCTGGAGGCAATCAGGGGTCCACCCAGCCTGGTGGAGTTGGGGACTTTCCTGCTGTGCTCTCTTTTCGGGTCCCTGCTACCTGTAGCTAAGCTGCGGCCCTCCAGTCCAACTGCCCAGCAGACTTAACTGACTCCTCCTCCTGACCAGAGAGAACAGCTGCCCTGAAGTCAGGTCTAGAGCTCTCCCTTCTGGCTTTGGAGCAGGAATTGTGATGCATGCTGTCTATTACCTAGCGTGGGGACCTCTTCCTGCCTCCAGGCATGACATCACCCCTCAGAGGGAGGCAATGTCACTGTGGCAACAGGACATCTGGGGTGCCACACATGAAACTACCGTATTTTCCGGCGTATAAGACGACTTTTTAACCCCTAAAAATTGTCCCAAAAGTCGGGGGTCGTCTTATACGCCAGGTACGGCATGTGCAGGGAGCGATCCTGGATGTTCCCAGGGTCTGAAGAAGAGGAAACTCTCCTTCAGGCCCTGGGATCCATATTCATGTAAAAAATAAAGAATAAAAATAAAAAATATGTATATACTCACCCCTCCGAGAAGCCTGGCTGTCACCGCTGCAAGCGTCTGCCTCCGTTCCTAAGAATTGCAGAGCGTGAAGGACCTTCGATGACGTCACGGTCAGGTGACCGGTCACGGACCAATCACAGGACTGCGACGTCATCGAGGGTCCTTCATGCTCTGCAATTCTTAGGAACGGAGGCAGACGCTTGCAGCAGTGACAGCCAGGCTTCTCGGAGGGGTGAGTATATACATATTTTTTATTTTTAACATGAATATGGATCCCAGGGCCTGAAGGAGAGTCTCCTCTCCTTCAGACCCTGGGAACCACATGCCGTATAAGATGACTGGGCGTATAAGATGACCCCCGTCTTATACAGCGGGCATATCCCAAATTCCATATTTTATATGGAAAAGTTGGGGGTCGTCTTATACGCCCAGTCGTCTTATACACCAGAAAATACGGTAGTTTATCCATGCAGGAGGGGTTGTATCGAAGCTGTCATCACCGACCAGTGCTTTTGTACGAAGTATTACATTTCAGTAAACTTGTTCAAAACTTTTTCCCTGTGCCGTTTATCATTATTACACATAACTTAATTTTTGAACATCTGTGGTTTGATTAATTTGCCCGTGTGGATTGGATGAGTTGTCACCAACATGTGAGAATTTTATGTCAATTGCACCTTTAGAAATATATTTAGTTAGAAAATTGGTGACGTGTTTCACCTGCTGTACATTATTAAATAGATCTATTACATCTTATAAGAGTTATGTATTTACTTTGAAAATTAATTCCAGAATGGCTGTATAATCCTTATTGAAAATTTGCCTCAACCCCTGCTCATCCAGAGTAAGTGACATCTCCTCAGTGTCCCTCCTGCTGCTCAGATCTCACACCTCTCCGTGCAGGCCGCAGCTGTCAGTGAGATTGGATGGAGACTGAATGCACAATTCAGCATGGCCATTTAATAAAGTATAGAGCTGTTCTGTTCTGCTCCATGTGCTGATTACATTCGGCCATGGCAAGAGCTGATAGCAGCTGATTGGTACGGGTGCCAAGTGTCACACCCACAGCGATCTGATGTTATCTATTTTAAGCATAGGCCATCAATATAAAAGTACTGGACAACACCTTTAATATCAACCAGGAAAACTTTCCATAAGGATATGACATCCATTCTTGTGTGCTGTTTTGAAGTAAGTATACCAGCCACCTCAGTCCTAAACACATATTAAACATATGCAGTTACTATTGTGAAATCTGGTGAACAATCTACTATTAAAGAAAAAAGTACAAGATCAACTAATTCTATTGAAACCAAAGAAGTGAATAATCTCCCAGATCAGCGGGTTGTTCTTCACCTCCGTGACCAACTTTACCTTTCTTCAATGCTTACATGCACAAAATGATTATTTAGCCAGTTTTGCTCATGTTCTTTAGCTGACTCACAATTCCTGCACCACTTCCCTATGAAAAAGCCTAGTTGAAAGGTTCACAGATTGCCATTGTGGTTAAGCTAATACTGGAAGTGCAGCTCTGCAGTCATCGACTTTGGTTTGGACACAACTTTCACATCTGGAATGAAGCAAACATTTCCACTGTGGCATGACCGTGTGTTAATTGTACAAAATTAAAAACACCATACTGCATACTTCTGTACACACAAGAAATTTGTTCTATTATTGCCTGGCAAACCTGACCATTGCCGGAAGGCTTAATGAATTGCAGAATGAAAGCGATCTAATTAATTGTTAGATATGATCTTAATTATCTTTATATTACCCCTGCCAATCCTAACAATACTGTTTAATGCTGTTTTATATAACCATACAGTCTTCATTGTTCCTTAGACATGTATGTAATATACAGGTTACCGGCATAAATCACAGTACTGATCCGATTGTCCTATGCCTTATTATTCCTCTAGTACGCCTTGGGCTTGGCTTGCTGTGGCTTCTATCTCTTTAGGGTTCTATGTACCTGCTTTTTTTACGTTGCTTCTTTACTGTCAAGAGAGCCGGTTTTGCCTGCATCAAAAACGCAACGTGTGAATGTAGCCTTAGCCCATGTTGGGTTGGTCTGCCTTCAGACGCGATACTAGCCTTACCTGGTCTTTAGGTATCTTTATAAATTTCCACGCGGGGCAGACTGTGCCCTCAAATTATTTATCTAGTATTGTTTTCATTTTTGTAGTCAGTACATAATTCAGGCCCTATAGATTGTATGAGATCACTGTGGGCATTTGGCTCTGCATCATTAACCGCTGACCCACAAAAGTTTCTCTTGGGCCTGATGATCATGTTGAAGAATGATACATTGGCAGATTCTGTGAGATGAACAGCTCCTAAAAGGCCGTTATCTGCTAACCACACAAATAAGATTCAGCCGTGCCCAGAAGCGATTTTGTCTCTTGATTTAGGCAACACAATGGATGTTTGATCGCTGCAGAAATAAATCGTATTGACTGCATAATCTGTGTAATCTGATGCCAAACATGTCTACAGAATTCAGAATGGTTTTTAAAGGTGCATATGATAATTCTGATTAGTAAAATGCATGGAACAAATATATTTTTTGTAATTACATTATTATTATTATTATTATTATTATTATTATTATAACTGTATGCTTACATATTTATTGTTCCAGAGTGGAAGAGAAACAGAAGCCAAATTGAAAAATGAAAGCAGAGTGAAGCTTTTTGCCTTGGATACAGATACACAGGTAATACCATATACACAAAGTTTACCCTTTTTTTTAGCAAATACATGCTCATATACTAGACTTTGCCAGTTCTGGTTGGTAAGTAAACCTACATTGCTTATTTACATTTGCTTTTGACTTCTAAATGTTTGATGTGATTTTGCTCAAAATGTCCACATGGGTGAAGAATAATACTAGAAGTATTGGCACCTTTTATATCCTATATATATTGTATGGATTCACATACAATCATGGTATTAGGTAGCGTTCGCACAGGCAATTTGGTTTGGTCCTAGCAGGTGAAGTTTTGTTGCTTTCAAAAACCTCCAAAGGAATTCAAAACTAAAGACCGCCTCTTCTGGGCACGAAAGTATCGCAGCAGTTCATTTAGCAGGCACATATGTTAGTGTGGGCTCACCAGACCAGATTACAGTCCTTTCAACCGGTTCAAACTTTTACACATAAGAGGTATGGTCCTACTATGTCTCGGTATCCACTTCATCTTGCTCTCCGGTAGCTTCCAGTGCCAAACAGAAGTGTTCAGCTTTGAGCACAGTTCACACTGAACAGGCTTCAGCTTCCACAAGGTTCTCTGCTGCTCCAACACATAGACTGCTTAGCTTTCCTAGCTGATACATGCTGTGTCAATTCAGAGAGAGACCCTGGCTTGTCACTCTCCCAGCTTCAGCTTGCATTTTAGCTGGTCACTCACCAGCAACTCACTCAACTCTGCTTCATCCAGCAGACTGACACACACCTAGGGAACACAAGACCTTGTTCTTAGTCAAAGCAAGTTAAGTGAAAATAATCAAGACCTGCAGTGCTATGATGTAACCCCTTCCTACCTGACTCTGGTACAATATATACCTTATTTTTCGGACTTTAAGACGCACCGGACACACCTAGGTTATAGTGGAGGAAATTGGTGTAAAAAAAAAATTGAAGCAAAAAATATGGTCAATTCTGTACTTATCCCCTATCCTGGTATATATGGTCCCCTCATCCCCATCCTGGTACGCATGGCCCCCCTCATCCCTACCCTGGTACGCATGGCCCCCCTCATCCCTACCCTGGTATGCATGGCCCTCATCCCCATCCTGGTATGCATGCCTCCTCATCCCTAGCCTGGTATGCATGCCCCCCTTATCTGTAGCCTGCTAGGCATGGCCCTCACATTCCTATCCTGGCAGGAATGATTGTCCTCATCCCTATCCTGGTATGCAGGGCTCCCATCTCATCCTAGTATACATGGCCTCATCTTTATCCTGGTATGCAGGGGCCCCCTCCTTAACCTGGTATGATTGGCCCCCATCCCGCTCCTGGTATGCATGGCCCAATTTTTATCCTGTTATTATTGGCCCACACCTGTTATGCATGGCTCCATCAGAAAACATTTGAAAACCTTACATTACCTTCCCGGCGCTCCCTCACAGTGTCCTGCTCCGGTGCCAGCAACTGCTTTATGCTTGTAAGCAACGCATGGCAGGGACGTCATGCACTGCTTGCAAGCCAAAGGGCAGCTGCCGGACTACTCACTGCTCTGCACGCAGGGACTGTGTGTGCGGATAGCAGTGAGTATTCATTGCTCTTAAATAGCGACCAGTTTGTCAGCTGGAGCTTTTTTGCAGCTGCCGGCGGTGACGTGTGCGGCTACTTAAGACAAATTTATATTCACCTCACTCCACTCCCATGGAGCCCAGCTAATAAAAAGATATGAATATTCATTGCCCTCCACGCCCATGGGCGTGGAATGCAGTGAATATTAATTTCTCTTCAGCAGCTGGCACAGGAGTTAGGCGCAGCAGCCGGCTCCTGCCTCTGTGACCCGCTGCTCTGCCGATACTGCTCCCCCACCTCCCCACCACAGCCAGAGCCGGTACATCCGGACTATAAAACACACACACACCATTTTCCTCCACGTTTTTGGAGAAAAAAACTGCGTCTTGTAGTACGAAAAATACGGTATGTATATATATGAAAAAAAAATTCTAGCTATACGAATATTGTCTCGGTGTACATTGATGTATAATGTGATTAACGAGAAAGCAAGTGCCATCTCTGCATGCAGCCATAAATATCTGTTTTCTGTCTCTAGAAACTTGACTTTTCGGGAATTGAACCAGAGATAAAACCCTTTGAGGAGAAATTTGGGAAAAGGATATTAGTGAAGTGCAATGATTTGTCTTTCAATCTCCAGTGCTGTGTGGCAGAAAATGAAGAAGGGCCGACGACAAATGTAAGATTTTGTTGTATATATTTTTTTCTTTTAAATATTACTTTACTATTCTGTAGCATATTAACCGATCCACTAATTTTCCTCCAAACTACAAAAGTCAGGAGACTTACAGTTTATCTTATCAACAGGTCCCCATCTAAATTAGCAGTATTCACCTACAATTTAGTTTTTATAGCCTGTGTAAAGGGGACTTCCGGGTCAAGGATAAATTCCAGCAGGAATTAGTATATGACTACATCAATGTAATATACACACTGTTAGGATTTTGCTCTGACATTTGGTGTTGTCATATCCGATTGCTGATTGCCTTCTCTTCCTGCCTCTTTAAATGGATGAGAACCTCCCCTGTTTTCTGCTTGAGCAGCAGATATGCTACTATATGCAGGCATAGCTGTGTGCTGACATCAGGTCAGAGTCACCATGATGAGATTATTACTGTATTATAAAGGATGTTTTTTTTGCTCTGTAGAAAGGGACACATTCACTCTTTCTTCATTGTCCCCAGATTGGATCTGCCTGGTCAGACATGGAAAGATAGGTTATTAGATAAGAGGACAGTTATCTCATTGGTTGCTGACGTAAACTGTGTGTAATTTACTCAATTACAGGCATTTTTATATAGCCGCTGAAATAACATCTGAACTCTCCCGTGCTCTGTGGTTATTATTGTATGTAAGCCTTTTCCCTTGAAGTATGTATAACCTGTGTTTTTTGCAGCGTCATCTGTTTGGCTTAAATGTTGCTTAGCTAAGCTCTATATAGAAAATGCTTATTTATACTCTGGTTTTTGTATGGAAACTACTAATTTAATTGTTGCCTATTATCTCAGAAGGATATTGACCAACACCTTATTTATAAGGCACTGATAGTAGGAAGGATACATTTGGGACCTCCTCCTAGGCTATTCCTTCAATGCTACATTCATAATTTAGCTTTCGTCTCTGCAGGGTGGCTCAGTGGTTAGCACTGCAGCCTTGCAGCGCTGGAGTCCTGGGTTCATTCCCACCAAGTACAACATCTACAAGGAGTCTGTATGTTCTCCCGTGTTTGTGTGGGTTTCCTCCGGGTTCTCTGGTTTCCTCCCACATTCCAAAGACATACTGGTAGGGAATTTAGATTGTGAGCCCCATCGGGGACAGCGAAGATAATGTCTGTAAAGCGCTGCGGAATATGTTGGCGCTATGTAAAAATAAAGATTATTATTATTAATTTCCCTACATCTATGTAGGGAACAGTCATTCTACATCTAAAATACCAACTGAGCACAGGGTTGATGAATTGTACAATGACCGTTTCAGTTTACCATTGGAAGCAATGCTACTGGACAGTATTTATTATTCTTAGAAATTAAATGGATATGTCAGTACGGGTGAAAGTGAGCCTGACAGCTGATACAATGTGCCCGAACCACAAGCTGCATGATCTGGTTGAATCTGAAACACTGCGATGTTTAGAGAGACCTGTCACTCAGGATGGGGAAAAATCACCGAGGACTCACCTGTCCGACATGTCTCCTGTTCGGCACGGTCCACGGCGGCCTTTAGAGTATGTATTTCTCTGAAACACTGCAGAGTTTGAGTCAAACATACTTGGCTGAAATGATGCAGCCAATCTCTGAGACATGCTTCCCATGGATCGAGCAGTAAGTATAAGCTGTCAGGTTCCCATGAAACCCTATGAGCCAATTAGGCAATTTTCTTATAAATGTGCAGCTGAACCATATAACTTCTTAATTCTAACAAATTGGCTCCTCCAGTTATTCTAATGGCTCATAATATGTATATAGCATCTGTCTGTGTAAACTCTAGTGGGACAGTTAGGTTGCTATACACAGTAGAAAGATGTTGGTTGACCACTCACTTGGTCCACAGGTCTCTTTCGTTCCCCACCCATATACATGCCCAACTTCTACTCCAAGAAGAAAAGGCTCAGGCATGATGAATTCCAACTGCTTGATCCGTACCTCCTCTAACATTTGGTGCCAGGAAGAAGTTGAGGCCTCCAAACACATTAGATTGTTGATTGGTCCCAACATAATTGGTGGATTTGGCCTAGTGTGTATGGCCCTCCTGAATTATTCCCACATCTCCATACATTGGTGTAAAGAACCCATTAAAAGTAACAAATCACTATAGCATGCTGTATACCCACATTAGGGCAACATGCTGGAGAATTTCTCTCTGGAGCCAGGAGAATTGGTAATAGAGCTCTGGACCATGCAAGCTGTTGCTCCGAATCGGGCCAAGCTAAGTTACCTTACTTTGGTTCTTCATTATGTAGATTTTAAAATATTTTGAAATCTTGTCTTTTTTGTCCAGAGCTGGGAACACAAATTCTAAGCTTTTCTTTTATTTGTTTTTTACTTTTTTTCTTTATAGACGGTATACTGTTGCCTAAGGCTTCACAGTGAGCGGTCAGCAGCAGTGTCTGTGAATTTCATGTATCACTGTTTGACTCTTCCCTTTTCTTCCCGCTCAGGTGGAGCCATTCTTTGTCACGCTATCTCTGTTTGATACCAGAGCCAACAAGAAGATCTCTGCAGACTTTCCTGTGGACTTGAACCATGCCTCCGTGAGGCAAATGATCCCTCCTCCTCCTCAGCCGCTACTAAACGGCAGTGGGGACTATGGGCGGAGGATTTTAGGGTCTGTGCAAGAGTCAATGCTGCAGTATCCCAAACAGGTACCAACTCATTTTTTGTGGGTCATATATTCCTTTAAAAAAATTAAATGCTTCTAAATAATTCAGGCTTGAAGTTTATCAGTAACGAGTAAGGAAATGGTAATGCATGGGAAGACGTTTCTAAATAATTGAAGTATCTTTGCGTTTTCCATGCTGTGTAGAGCTGAGTGCCCCTTCTTGTAAGGTGAATGTGAAGCTGAGGAAAGTGCTGCGTGATCAGAAGTAATAGACGACGGAAAATAGGCACTGATTACTCCGTGGGAGGAAACGGCTTTCAGTTCCTAATGTTTTCCTTTGTGCTAATGCTACAGGTTGTTTCCCTTTTAATCTCCTTTACATCTAAGAGCCGGTGTGTTTAATGGATTCTCTCAGCCACTTCTGCTCCCCGCTGCTAGAATACGAGTGCGGAGAAGACGGCATGTTTAGTCACTATGGCACAATGCAGCCTGGATGTCATCAGAGATGTACTATCTATTACCCCATTGTGCCGACCGCCAGGCCTGTTCTCAGGGGAGATGCTGCTTTTTAATGTCAAACTTGATTGAATCTGGTGTTGACATGGATCCCCCCTATCCCACTGTGATCTCCTATTGGTTGCGGATGTTTACACCCTTATCTAAATAATAGGAGGAAGTCGCAGGCAATTATTCTAGTATAACGATAGCAGAAGAAAGGGATGTGGGAGTCTGATAAGGATCCTAGAAGGCTGCTGTGCCCTGTGTTTGGAGACGCTTGGATCGGAGGCCTGTCTATCAGAGGTTTTATCATGTTCGGGTTGTCACGTCATAAGTCCCTGCCAGTCGGCTGGTCACTGCTCCCATCAGTATAACCCAGAAAACACAGCTGCACTCTGAAATGCTATGAGATGTAAGCATTGAATATATGAAATTGTAACTGCATTACTGCTATAGGAAATGTTAAAAAAGGAAAGTACTTAGCTCACAAAATGAGAGCCCATCAGCCGCGGCAAGGCATACACCTTTGATAGGACCCTAACTTTGAAAGCCTACAAATTTAATGGCAGGCGCAGGATCCAGCTCTAGGCTGATGGGAGGATTGCTCAGCCAGAAAGGAGTGTGCTACAAAAATAATAAACTGACCAGTACCTCCAAACAGAATAAAGCAAGTGTGACCAGGTGCAAGCCATCGCGTCACTAGTTATAAATTCTTGCCTTTTCCCTCCTGCTTTTATCTCGTTGGTACTGATTGTTCCGAACCTATGATGAAGTGTTCTATAGAAGCTAACCCCGCCATAATCAGGTGTTCATCTGAAGCACCCATAAATATATAGGATTCAACTACCATACTATATCTACCTGCAATTCTTCTTTTTCAGGGTATATTTTCTATAACGTGTCCCCATCCTGATATCTTCCTTGTGGCCAGGATAGAAAAGGTTCTTCAAGGCAGCATTACTCACTGTGCAGAACCCTACATGAAGAGCTCAGACTCCGCCAAGGTATGTGCAGACGACATGCAATGTATGAGACCAGGATTAAGTGTTAACCCCATATTACAGCGACCCAAAGTAATTCATGACGGCAATCTGGGCGACATAAAGTACACGGATATTCCAATTTTGTTTGCGTATTGGCATTTTTTACAGTCCGTGATTGGAACCATGTAACTTATTGGGGAAAAAGATAAATAAAACTCTTTAGATTCACATATATTCTCCTCCAGAAATCTCCTAAGTCTATCGATTTTACACAAGAATGTTTCTGTTCACTGATGGGAAGCTATAATGAAAATGGTACCTTGCGCGGACATTTGAAGTAGCTGTGTACATGTTCATCTGTGAATGCTGCCAGTTACAGGGAAACTGGACTAAGGGACTGACTCCGAGTCCTTCGGCCTTTATGTGGCTCCTAATACTTTACGGTATAAAATCCTAGAAAACTTTCTAAGCTCAATTTGCTTATTCTACAGAATATGGAGAAGAAAAAACTGCCACAATCTGCTTTCATTTTAATTAAACTAGAAAACCTTGTAAAGTCAAGATCGTGCTTGCTACATTTCTTCCCGAGTTGTTTTATACAGGGTGTAGCTCCAGTCCGTGACTGCACGTTGTAATGGTTGCCACAACAATTTTCTTGCTGTTTACTTTCACGGGCTATAAAAAGGAGTCTTTCATATTTTGGTATATTGAAAAAAAAGCTATTCTAATCTAGTTTCTGAAGTTTGTTTTCTCAAAGAGTAAAGATAATTAGAGAATCTGTCACCAGATTTTTCTTGCCTCTTCTGAGGGCAGAAAAAAGAAATAAGAGACCCTTATTCCAGCTGTGGGTCCCTTACTGGGCCTCTTTTTGTGGTTTTGATAATCTGCTGCAGATCTTATAGTCCAGTGATAAGCTCTGCTTATGTAGTCCTTTATATTTATCAGCTCCAGCTATTTCGTCCCCACTGTTAAATGACAGCTTTTTGACTATGCACAGCATTGGAAAAGGGCTATCAATTTTGCAGGTGGGGTTAGACAGAACTCGTCATTGAAAAGACTAGCAGAGCTGCAGCAGAAAAAAAAGTGATTTTATCAGCTATAGCAATATGACCACTGGACACATCTGGAATCAGGGTCTCTTTCCCTATTTTATACTGCCCTGAGATTTGGAAACCGAAACCCAATGACCGATTTTCCTTACGGCATTTCGAAGTTCTGAGCTTTCTTTTGAAACCTTTACTATGATCAGAGCATGTGATTCATGAATCATCTTCAACCTCTTTCATCGGTAACATGTACAATAGGTCTCCACTTTTATGTAGATCTGCACAACGGACACAACGTTCTCTGTGCACCTGAAAACCATTACCTGAAATTCCCTGTAAATGCATCTCCGGCCCCTGTTCCATTACTACATAGCTGAACCCTCTTTTCCAGCAAGGTGCCAAAAGTATCTAAAACACATAGCAAATTTTTGCAAGGCATGTCATACTTTTTTTTTTTTTGCAAGTCTACCCAAAATTCTGTCGCATTTAGCTTAGTAAATCTCCATCACTGTTCATTCCCCATTACCATTTCAAAGCCATACAATGACTGCCATGTGGCCCTGAGATGAAAAGTGACAATTCTCTCAGGGTCTTACCTATCTCTGGCATATGTTACAATCCTAAAAGATAGTCGTCATTTTTCCATTCTACAAAAATATTGTAAATGCATATAGATTTTCTTGAGGAGCGCCAAAGATTAGCTGAGAGCTCCACTCATAAAACTCCGGCACTTCCATTAAGAATGAATGGAACAATCAGCCCTTGCTCCATTCAGCTAGGGCTCTCCCTGGCTCTTGATATAGGTGGGTGCCATGGTGGTTGGACCCTCAGCTATCAGAAAGTTATCCCCTATCTGATGGAAAAGGTCTAGCTTTTAAACTTCCTTTAAAGGGAATCTGTAAGCAGGTTTTGCTACGTAATCTGAAGATAGCAGGTTGAAACACAGAATTCAGGGATGTGTCTCTTGTCAAAGTGTGTGCTGTGTTTACATATTGTGACGGATTTATCACTAATAGATTAACATTGCTGGACTAGGCCAGCACCTCCTCCTGTGATTAGCAGCTCACTGTGTATGGACTTTGTACATACAGAGCCTGGTGGGCGGGGCTAGCTTTCTCAGCTCTGCTTCAGTATAAATCTAAAAACTCTGATTGTGGCAGAATGTCTGCACCCAGTAATCTAAGTGATACATTGTTGGATTCAGGGTCTCTTTGCCTACATCAGGCTGCTCTCCGATGAGGTACCAAAAACCTGCTGTCAGTTTCCCTTTAAGTAAGGTAGAATATTCTCAGTGGACACCTAGTAAACTCACTTCTTTCTGGATTTCCCCTTACGCAATCTGTGGATCAGATACAGTTGTTTTCCTCTCCAAGGAGACTGCTTGAAGGGCAGATTGTGCTTAGTAAAGCCCTTTGTGTTTATAACTGTCTGTACATACAGTATTTGGTGCTGAATTATTTATGGCGTTAAACATTTATAACCATGCCTGCGGTAGCTTTGTCTTCTGTAATGACTGTGGCGAATCCACTCTTAAATGCTTTATTTTCATCCATTCCATTTGCAGGTAATGATCTGAGTTAATATGTGCACGCACACGCACACACACACACACACACACACACACACACACACACACACACACACACACACACACACACACATATATATACCTAGTAGTATCCGTACCGCCTGTTGAAATCTGCTCTTCCAATACTGTTATATTACTAATAATCTTATTTTTCCATGAACTTTACAAGGTGGCGCAGAAAGTCTTGAAGAATGCCAAACAGTCATGCAGCAGGCTTGGGCAGTACAGAATGCCATTTGCCTGGGCAGCAAGGTGAGATGTGGATAAGAATGGGTTTTTAGCAACTCAAAGAACACATTATTTCTTCATTAAACCACAGCTGACAAGATTGAGAGATTTCCAGATTGCTAAACAACCATGCGACCTGCGGGTTCTCACCTCCATTGTTGAATGGGCAGGAGAGCAAAATTAATATGACACTTTAAAGAATCAACAAGGGGATAACTAGATAGTTAGAGGTCCGACTGGTGTGACATTGAGCAATCCGAGAACTGAATGGAACTGCGATACACATGCTTGACCTCTGCTCCATTCATTGTCTACCGAAGAAAAAGTCAAGTACTATGAAATTCTGCTCTAAAAACTAGGCCTATTTTCAAGATTGCAATGGGTCCCACCTGTCAGATTCCGAGCAATCAGTATGTATGTAGTGTATGTTACATAGGGTATTTACAGTATGTTTTATCTGCAATGTGGGAGTGTCTTAAAAGATTTAAAAAAATACCTGGCTGGAGTTGTGCAACTAGGCTCTGATTTTTGATGCCCATGGTTTGGGTTGCATGAATCAACTGAAAGGTTTTCTTTAAAGTGATGCTATGTGACTGCAGACTCGTGAAACCTCACAGTGCGCGCACTTCTCTGGTACCGTAGTGGGTGTGTGACCGCAACTATGTGATTTGCATACATGCAGTCACATGCCGACTAGACATGCATGGCCTTGCTCAATGCAAATGTATTGAGCGAGGCTGGACACATCTAGTTGGAATGTGACTGGAAGTATGCAAATTACAGCAATTGCCAGAATCTGAGAATCCTCACAGCTCTCAATGAGCTCGCTGTGAGTATTCATAAGTCTGCAATTACACAGAGTGACACAGACTTGTACGCTAGTGCCGGACAACTCCTTTAGCTTTTCAAATATCTACATAGGAAAATACTCAATGCAACATTACATCTTAAGCCAATACTTTAATACTTTTTTTATAGACCTCTATTTAAGGATACATCTGGGACCCTGGACAAAAGTGGAAGATTTTCTCCAATCTATAAACAAGACAGCAACAAGCTTTCAAATGAGGACATGCTTAAATTGCTTGCCGACTTTAGAAAGTAAGTGTTTTGTGATTGTGCATTAATCATGGTATGTAGTGTGGGCTTCATAAGAGATCTGGGCGCAAAAAGCTGTCTACCTAAGGTCATTGTTACACGGCAAGGTCCACTTTCGCATGAGCTTAAGGCTAAGTGCACTCGTTGCAGAATTGCTGTGGAAATTTCCGCGGCAATTCCGCAACTCCTGCCACGGGTATATCGCAGGCGGAATTGGCATGCATATTCCCGCTAAACACTGGCGTTTTCCAAGCGTAATTAGCTTGCAGAATCCTAGCGTTTTCCAAGCGATCTTTAGCATCGCTTGGAAAACTGATTGACAGGTTCGTCACACTTGCCAGACATAGTGTTTGACAAAGGTGACAAACTTTTTACTATTGATGCTGCCTATGGAGCATCAATAGTAAAAAGATCTAATGTTAAAAATAATTTAAAAAATGGTTATTCTCACCTTCCGATGGCCCCCGATCTCCTCAGCGGTGCACGCGGCCGCTTCCGTTCCCAGGGATGCTGTGTGCGAAGGACCTGGGGTGACGTCACGGTCACGTGACCGCGACGTCATCCCAAGTCCTTCGCACACAGCATCCCTGGGAATGGAAGCCGCCGCGTGCACCGCTGGGAGGCGGGAGGACTCCGGGGGCCTCCGGAAGGTGAGTATATCACTATTTTTTATTTTAATTCTTTTTTTTTTTTTTTACAGTGATATGGTGCCCAGTCTGTGGAGGAAAGTCTCCTCTCCTCCACCCTGGGTACCATCCGCACATGATCCGCTTACTTCCCGCATGGTGGGCATAGCCCCATGCGGGAAGTAAGCGGATCAATGCATTCCTATGTGTGCGGAATCCCCGTGATTCCGCAAATTAAGGAACATGCTGCGTATTTTTACGGAATGCATTTCTGCCCAGGAAAAAAACGCAGCATGTGCATACAAAATGCGGATTGCATTCTTTTAATAGGATGCTTAATGTGAGCGTTTTTTTCGCGGTTTTATCGCGTTTTTATAGCAAAAAATCCGGAACGTGTGCACACAGCCTTAGTCTTCTGAGATATGGCCCACATCCTTCTAAAGCATCATCTAGTGTAATGCATTGGCATTTGTTTGATGGCGATCTCTTCGGGTGAAATGCTTCTTCTTGTAGTTGGTATTGAAGGTTATATAATTAATATGGTTGAAAAATACAAAGATACATAAAGTTCAACCAAGGGCCAAGAAAGCGCAAAGGGATGGGACACGTGCCCAACCACAATGCATGATTCAGTCCGACACAAGGTGTCACTGAGACTCCAATCATAATACAACATTTTTCAGCATTTATTAGTTGTATGATTTATTTTTATTATTGGCCTAGCATATGTTTTATAATTGGCAGGGAAATGTAGTCAATGTCTGCCGTCTGAAACTACAATCAGAGAATGACAACTTGAGTGGCATTACTGACGGTGATGCTTCAGTCAAAATTAGAAATCCAAGGTATTATCCAGTGGAAACCAGAACCCTTGCCTTGGATTGCTTTCAGACCCTGGTCAAAAGGGACCTGAAGGCTCTCCATACCCAAATCAGGGAGTCACTTATTCACAAAAATCTGACTAATAAGTAATTTACAGCAGTGAAAGAGTGTCACATGACTACCAACTTAGTGATCCGCCAATCAGACTAGGCAGAATATGTGGTTATTTTAGACGCTACACTATATGCAGCATAGTGTCCCTCATGCTAAAAACTCACCGTCTCAAATATTAGACAAGGGAGTATCTTTGGGCTTAATAGACTCGAAAGCCAGGAAACTATTACTCATAGACCATCCAATAATAACAATATTTCATGGGTTACCCAAAACACATAAGGGGATTTTGCCCCCAACTTTACAACCGATTATTTTAGGAATGGGGTCCTTGAACGAGATGCTTAGTGAATGGTTGGATAATCATCTGCAACCTCTAATCATTAGAATACCGGGATTTATGGAAGGTAGCTCTTTGGTTTTGCAATATTTTGACGATTTCCATTGGATGTGGCTAATTTGTATTCCTCTATTCCACATTCATCTGCAGTCGCAGCCGTCCAATATCAATAATATATGAGTAATTATAGTGCTTATTCCAGTGATTTAAAACAATACATATTTACTGTTTGATATTACATGCTCTCACCCAGCCTGTTCCAAAGTCCAGCCAAAAAAGACAGATGGTAAAAGCCTAAAAGTTTTTTTTAAGTGTAGTCGAAAGCACTGCAACAATTCGCTTCGGACGAAACCGAGGGCTTTCATTCATCTCAAGGAGACATCCTTTGTATTGATGAATTTATTAATTGTGATATTCATCACATAGAATATTCTATCTTATGTAATTTATGTAAAATGAACAAAACTTGAACAATTTTGCCCCCCAAAAATGGGTCTTGGGCCTCTTT
Organism: Ranitomeya variabilis; assembly: GCF_051348905.1. Classification (NCBI taxonomy): domain Eukaryota; kingdom Metazoa; phylum Chordata; class Amphibia; order Anura; family Dendrobatidae; genus Ranitomeya; species Ranitomeya variabilis. The sequence goes on from NC_135234.1 coordinate 544,294,152, forward strand.
CAGACATCAGTGTGGTGACAGTTTTCACATGTAGCGGAGACACTTACACACCTAGACGTATTCAAGTGAATGTGTGTGTGCACATGTCAGTGTGTTTCCATGGACCATGCGTCCGTGGGCAAAACATGCTGACATGTCTGTTTTTAACAGTAGCGCGGGCCGCAAAATGTCTCGCACATGTGTACACAGATGACATCAGTGTGACATGTACCGGCACCTTGGAAGCAGTGGTACTGTTAGCGCTGTTCCCCAGCACCAGGTGCTGAAGACGGCTCTCCTCATTCTCTCCTACTCTGCCGGCGATCGACGTGAGTAGTGAAGATTGAGAGCCGTCTTCAGCACCCGGCGCTGGGGAACAGCGCTAACAGTACCACTACTTCCCAGGGGCTGGTAGGTGTGGCACTGATGTGGCACACAATTGAGACACATATGCCACAAGTATTGCACACACGGACACTGATATCTCCGGTACTGTTTTTTCCGGTACTGGAAGTATCAGGACGTGTAAAACCGGCCTTACTCTGGTGCTGTTAAGCACTTTGTTACCAAACATAATGGTAGGACAGCTGGCAAAAATGCCTCATGGTGTAGGATGCTTATTGGATATTAAACTTGGACAGAAAATATCCTGAAGGCATGAATTATAAGGGTATGTGCACACGCTGCGGATCTGCGGCGGATTGGCCGCTCCGGATTCGCAGCAGTTTTCCCTGAGTTTACAGTACCATGTAAACGTATGGAAAACCAAATCCGCAGTGCACATGCTGCTGAAAATACCATGCAGAAACGCTGCGGCATGTCAATTCTTTGTACGCATTCCACAGCGGTTTACACCTGCTCCTCAATAGGAATCTGCAGGTGGAATCCGCACAAAAAACGCGGTAAATCCGCAGGTAATCCACAGTGCGTTTTACCTGCAGATTTTTCAAAAACGGTGCGGATTAGGCTGCTTTCACACTAGCGTCGGTACAGGCCCGTCGCAGTGCGTCGGGCCGACGTACCGACGCATGCTGTGAAATAAATGCTCGACGTGGGCAGCGGAAGCAGTCTTACGACGCTTCTGCTGCCCCATTGCAAGGTCCGGGGAGGAGGGGGCGGAGTTTTGGTCGCGCATGCGCGGTCGAAAATGGCGGACTCGACGCACAAAAAAAGTTACATGTAACTTTTTTTGTGGCAGCGGTCCGCCAAAACACGACGCAACTGTCGCTCGACGGTTGCGACCTGTGGCAATACGTCGCAATGCGTCGGTAATGTAAGTCTATGGGGAAAAAAACCGCATCCTGCAGACAACTTTGCAGGATGCGTTTTTTTCTCCTGAACGACGCATTGCAACATATTGCAACGTATTGCAAACGACGCTAGTGTGAAAGTAACCTTAATCCGCACACGAATCCGCAACGTGTGCACATAGCCTTAGAGTGATTTTTTTTTATATTTATTGAATGTTTCATTATTTGTATTTATATTGCAAATTTGCATGTTCTAGTTCTCTGCACACTTGTCAGTTACTCACATCACTCATAGATCCACTGTGATTGGCTTAGTACGTGACCATTGTTATTTCATTCCTACACTGTGTTCCAAATTATTATGCACAAAGAGTTTCGGAGTGATAAGGTTAGAATTTTTTTGTTTGTCATTTAAACTCATTGATGGTGATGTGTGTCAGGGCTCTTTATATCACTGAAAGCAATTGCAGAGACCTGTGCACATTAGTTTGGCAGGTGTGTCCAAATAAAGGCAAGACTACTTAAGAAGGCTGTTCCACATTATTAAGCAGCCTACATTTTTTTGCCAAAATGGGAAAGAAAAAGGATGTGTCGGCTGCTGAGAAGCAACAAATTGTGGAGTATTTAGGTCAAGGCATGACTACAATCAACATTGCCAAGACACTTCATTGTGATCATCGCACAATCAAGAAGTATGTAGCTGATTCCCAGCACACACGTGTGCGTGCTGATAAGGAAAAATTGAGGACTCTTTCCAAAAGGCAATTGCGTAAGGTTAAAAGAGCAGCTGCAAAAATGCCTCGTCATAGCAGCAGACAAGTTTTTCAAGCTGCTGGTGCCTCCAACGTCCCCAGAACAACAAAATGCAGGGTCCTTCAGAGGTTTGCAGCTGTGCGTAAGCCATCCTGTCGACCACCTCTATCCCCTGCACACAAGCAAAAACGGCTCCAGTGGGCCAAACGATACATGAAGACTGACTTCCAAACTGTTTTGTTCACCGATGAGTGCCGTGCAACGCTCGATGGTCCAGATGGATGGAGTGGAGGATGGCTGGTTGATGGACACCCCATGAAAACACGGCTAAGACGCCAACAAGGAGGAGGTGGAGTAATATTTTGGGCTGGAATCATGGGGAGAGAGATTGTAGACCCCTTTATGATCCCTGAAGGGGTAAAGATGAACTCCATAATCTATGTGGAGTTTCTAAAACAAAACTTCCTGCCATGGTTCAAGAGGAAGAACCGTGCTTTCCGCAGCAAGATCATTTTCATGCATGATAATGCACCGTCTCATGCTGCAAAAAACACATCTGCATCTCTGGCTGCTATGGGCATAAAAGACGACAAACTTATGGTGTGGCCACCATCTTCCCCTGACCTCAACCTCATTGAGAACCTCTGGAGCATCATCAAAAGGATTGTCTATGATGGCGGGAGGCAGTTCACATCTAAGCAACAGCTCTGAGAGGGTATTCTGTCCACATGCAAAACAATTGAAGCAGAAACCATCCAAAAACTGACAAATTCAATGGACGAGAGAGTTCAGAAGCTTCTTTCGAACAAGGGGTCCTATGTGCAAATGTAACATCACCTAGAACAGAGGTCCCCAACCGCCGGTCTGCGGACCGGGACCGGGCCGTTGGGGTTTTTCAGCCGGTCCGCGGCGCCCCTGTTCAGCGGTCACGTGGGACCGCTCATTAGAGAAATGAATAGGCTGCTCCACCTCCCATAGGGGCGGAGCCGCCTATTCATTTCTCTAATGAAGCGGTGCCGGTGACCGCTGATAGAGAAAGAGGCTGCGGCGGCACCGTAAGGTAAGCAGGTAAGTATGTCATATTCACCTCTCCTCGTTCCCACACGCCGGGCGCTGTCTCCATCTTTCCGGCGTCTCTCTCTCCTCACTGACTGTGCAGGCAGAGGGCGCGATGACGCATATAGTGTGCGCGCCGCCCTCTGCCTGATCAGTCAGTGCGGAGAGACGCCGGAAAGATGGCGCCGAGGAGCTGCAAGCAAGACAGGTGAGTATGTGTTTTATTATTTTTATTGCAGCAGCAGCAGCACAGCTATGGGGCAATAATGAACGGTGCAGAGCACTATATGGCACAGCTATGGGGCAATAATGGTGCAGAGCACTGTATGGCACAGCTATGGGGCAATAATGGTGCAGAGCACTATATGGCACAGCTATGGGGCAATTATGAACAGTGCAGAGCACTGTATGGCACAGCTATGGGGCAATAATAAACGGTGCAGAGCACTGTATGGCACAGCTATGGGGCAATAATAAACAGTGCAGAGCACTGTATGGCACAGCTATGGGGCAATAATGGTGCAGAGCACTATATGGCACAGCTATGGGGCAATAATGGTGCAGAGCACTATATGGCACAGCTATGGGGCAATAATGAACGGTGCAGAGCACTATATGGCACAGCTATGGGGCAATAATGGTGCAGAGCACTGTATGGCACAGCTATGGGGCAATAATGGTGCAGAGCACTGTATGGCACAGCTATGGGGCAATAATGGTGCAGAGCACCAGGGAAACAAGCATGGTGCTCCCACTCATTCTGAACCTATGGTAAGTTGAATCACATTCTCATTATAAATGTCATAATTATATGATAAGTATGCACTAAGCTCCATCCCTCCATAACCCCACCCCCATATGACCAAAGCCCCGCCCCTGCCCCACCCCCACCGGGCCATGGAAAACTGGTCTTGCTTAAAGCCGGTCCCTGGTGCAAAAAAGGTTGGGGACCTCTGACCTAGAATAAAGTTTTCACTTGAAAACGGTTTGATTTCATTTTGTAATAAGCAATAAGCTGATAATGCTTATAACTTCACAATTTACCATTTTTTTTATCAAAATAAAAAAAAAGGGTTGAAAACTCTGCTGTGCATAATAATTTGGAGCATGCATTTTGAGTGTTTATTTTTTTAAAAAGATTCTGTTTTCATAGGCAGTTTGTTCCAAAACATTGCAATAATACTAGAATAGTAGATGACTGGAAAATAACAATGACTGCAATTCAGATAGGTAATTTAGAGAAAATATGAGGAAATATTATTTGCATAATAATTTGGAACACAGTGTATGCTATGATTAAAAGCGTCTAGGATGCCAGAAACATGTCAGTTTTTTATCTTTGTTTTATGGCTTGAAGGATAAAAATACCGTTTTTATCTGTCCTCTTCCCTCCTTCCATTGGAAATGTAGGTTTGTGAACTTGAGTTTAAAAGTTACGTTCACCAATTTTCAATTAAAAAAAGGTATTTTAGTTGCTTTAGGTATATACTTGAATGTACATGATTGCTCACAATTATTTTGGTTTTATTTTATTCCATAGCCATAATGACTATATAAATGTTTTGATTTTGCACCTTACAGTATTAATGCCCTGACCTATAATGTACACTAACTATGCATGTGGATGCATAATTTAAATATAGCGTTGCACGATGATAAATATATAATGTGGAGGCTTTACAATTATCATTGGGTTTAATAAAACACTAGCAGACAGCCACAGCCCCCCAAATCTAATGCTGACCCTATGCATTGAAGACAGTTTGGCTATTGACTTCCTTTCTACACCCATAGACAGGGACACTTAGTTCAGCATAGTTTTATATTAATTGGGATAAGCAGACGATTCTGATAAATCTTGTCTTTCAGGAAACAAAGTAAATTGCATGTTAGTGTCCAGCATGGCTGATCTTCCTTTTCACCTACAACAGATGTCTGGTTGCCCCATACACCTTAGATTGCCAGCAGACTTTTTCATGGCTTTTTTACTACACATGTCTAATGTGTCTAACCAGCTGTTAAAGTGACTGTTACCCCGGCACTGAAAAGTGGCACTACATTTTTGTTGTATGGTCACCCTACCATGTGCCGTCTGTTCACCTCCCGTTGTCTTCTCTACTGTTGCTGACAGTTCAGTCCTCCTCCATCCAGGATGGCCACCACAGTGGCATGGGGAGCAGCGGTAGGACTGAAATACAGCAGCACAGGAGGCATGGTTCAGAATTACTGCGGTACTCCCCATGGCAGTGTTGCGGCATCTTGGTATGTGAATGGGGAGGCCGGACCCAGCGGAAGAGGTAGCTGGAGGCAAACAAAAGACAACGGGTAGGAAGACTATACATGACAAATATATAGCCTCTTCTTAGTGCGACAGTGAAGGGTTGTTCCATAAAATGCTACATTGTTACATATTGTACATCAAACTGAAAATACTTTAAAGTGGTTGTCCGGCCATAGGCTGCAAGTGCAGACTTGTGAATCCTCATATCACGCACTGTGGACACATGTCGATTAGATGGGCGCGGCCTCGCTCAATGCAAGTGTACTGAGGGGGGCCGGACACAGTCTAGTCGGAATGTGGCACATCGCATACTTGTAGTCACATGACCGCCTGGTGCCAGCACTGCAGAATCCTCAGATCGCACGCACTGTGGACATGTGACGATTAGATGGGCGCGGCCTCGCTCAATGCAAGTGTACTGAGGGGGGCCGGACACAGTCTAGTCGGAATGTGGCACATCGCATACTTGTAGTCACATGACCGCCTGGTGCCAGCACTGCAGAATCCTCAGATCGCACGCACTGTGGACATGTGACGATTAGATGGGCGCGGCCTCGCTCAATGCAAGTGTACTGAGGGGGGCCGGACATAGTCTAGCCGGAAAGTGGCATATTCCATACTTGTGGTCACATGACCGCCCGCGGCCAGCAGAATCCTCACAGTTCGCGTGATGTGAGGGTTCACAAGTGTGCTGGTATATAAAGTGGCTGCAGACTAGTAACCTAAGGCCGGACAACCATACCGGTTGGGCTCACAGGCAACAGTCACATGACTTTGTAAAGTCTTGTTTCTATGGAACATGAATGCTGTCTGTCTGCCATTAACTTAAATGATAAACTCTGATCCATAACACAGGGTCAGAATAGAACATGGGGACATGCATTTATTTTATTGGAATGGACACTTCTTTTGCTGTTTGTTTTTTTTTGTCCATTCGACTCCAAAATATCTATTTTTCACAATTTCAATCTATTTAATAAAATGGTCTTCATTTCAACATAAAAATAAAAAAGTTACATCTCTTGGTACTTGGGGATAAAAACACAAAAGTGAAAAAAATAAATGAATGCCACATCAATGTGGATAAAAAAAATTGCCTACTCATCCGAACTCCCTTGTAAGGTGCTTACACTTGTGTTAGGCATTTTCAGGGCCGAAAAACATCTGGCAATCAAATGATTAATTATCGAGGGCAGATGTTCAGATAAAAGAAAGTGTAGCAATAAAGTAGGTTGTATTGAAGCACTCCGGGGGAATCGTTTCATAAAATGGTATTTAGAATAGTGTTTCTTCTGAAATTTGACATATTCGCTCCATCTGAGAATGTGCTTCTGTCTTCTACACATCTTTTGACTTCCAAAAGCGTGAACGCAATCTGTAAGAAAATATTCCTGCCTTCTGGCTTAACAAACAGTCAATTTGGGATTTATTGATATGTTGAGGGAATTCTAATACCTGAATCAAATAGTGTAATACGAAAACCTGGTTATTCTATGTTTCCTACTCACTAGTACTTGTTTGTAAGCATACTATAATCTTCTTCTTGTAGACCTGAGAAGTTAAGCAAGCTTCCGGTAATATTAGGAAATCTAGACATCCACATTGACAATGTTTCTCCAGATTTTCCAAGTAAGAGCCTTATTTTCTGGTAATGGCATCATCTGTAAATGCATGACCATTGCTTCGGCTTCTCATTATCTGTGTGATATTGTAGATTACGTGAACTCCTCGTACATTCCCATGAAGCAGTTTGAGAACAATGCCGACACCGTGGTCACATTCGAAGTAGAGGAGTTTGTTCCTTGCATTCCCAAACACACGCAACCATTCACCATCTACAATAACCATCTCTATGTTTATCCAAAGCATCTGAAATATGACGGCCAAAAGGCATTTGCAAAGGTAATTTTGGAATGGTTTGTATTTGGTAATAACATGGCGGCGCCCCGTTTCAGGACGTTATGTTCACACATATCCACCTGAAAGAGGTCGTTTCTTGTGGATATAAATCATGTGACTGACATCACCATAACGCCTGAGCCTAAGGGTACATCCACCTGGAGAACATTTCCACAGTGGTATTTTCGCAACACAATGAGCCCATTTCACTGCAGAACCCCTCCATAATTGCTGCAGATTTCTCTTTCATTTATGGATAATCACTTTGCTTTAGTCAGATATTTATACCAGACTGTCCTTTCGTCAGATTAATTTTGAGTTAAAGGGGTTGTCTGCTACTTTGCCAATCCGTCTCAATCCCTATGTTTCCCCCCAGTAAAAAAATCCTTATACTGACTTCCAGTGCCAGCGCCATTACAGTGGTGTCGGCATTGGCTCTCCAGGGGCCCATGTGACATATCGTGTGGCCAATCAACACTGGCTTCATTGTCCCTTCCATCAGACAAATCAAAACATCCGGGGCAAGTAAGAGAAAGCCGCAGCTGTCACTTCCTCCAAATGTCAATTACGTCCGTAAGAGAAGAGCTGATTGGCTGCAGTGATCACGTGACATAACCGCGCGATTCCAGGGAGGGTCAGTGTCAGTGCCAATGGCGCTGGCACCGGAGGTTAGTTCCTGGGGGAAAGCATAGAGATTGAGAAGTGGTTGTCTGAGTTGTGGACATCGCCTTTAAAATGTGTCTATTATCTGTTTATCTTCATAATAAAATACTATAATCATATCTATGCAATTTTATTTTTTTTAGGCAAGAAATATAGCTGTGTCAATAGAATTCAGAGAGTCTGATGACGATGAGGCACAACCATTAAAGGTTTGTGGCAAGTTTATTTTCTACACCTTTTTTGTTTGATTCCAAGCTAATATTCGTTTTTGTATACAATTTTACATAAATATGAAGTTAAGTAATACATTACATTCCTTTTCTCGTACTAATCGTCAGTTACTGCTTGGATTAAGACCATATAATTGTTGTTTTCACTTTAGTGCATATATGGCAGACCTGGCGGCCCTGTGTTTGTGAAGAATGCTCTCGCTGCTGTTCTGCACCATCAACAGAATCCAGAGTTCTATGATGAGGTGGGTTTGTGGATATTGGAAACTATATCTTTTTAAAAAAGGTTCTGCTACATTTCTGTCATTTTGTGAAACATGAATGTCTTTCACTTTTACTAAACCTTGAAAAACATATATATTTTTACGAAAAATGACCACTTTCAAGTTAATGAAGTTGTCCATTACCTGGACAGCTTTTTGCCATACCCCTCACTTGGCCCTCCTAAAATAATAATGCCGACCCTGGAAAGGTCGATTATCCGTGACCTTCCCCTTGGCCCCACTCCCAACGAACAAAGGACAGACACCATTTCTTTGTATATTAATGGCCACAGCAGCCAATTTAGTAATAATTAAAAAAGACACTTGGTGGGGTCCTCGAAGCTATAAAGTTATAAAGTCTGGTGGTTTTCCCCTTGACATTGCCCCTTCCCCCCCCCGCCCCCGCTTTACTCCTAGCTGTGTTTTATTTTAGCTCAGGAGCACCGTGAGTCTGAGGGAAGAGGTTGCCTCCACATTGTTAACGTGAACCCGACATTCCATCTCCAGGTATCACCCAAAACTCACGACCATGTGACCCCGACATACTATCACCAGGTGTCACCCACTTTCGTGTTAATGTGACCCCGACATTCCGTCGCCGGGTATCACCCAATCATCACCAGACCACCACCACATAACCAACCAATGAAGATGATTCGTGCCATTCAAGAATCCTCACTTCAAATTTTTACCAACTTCGAGGACCTACCAACGCCTCGAGATATTGATGGCTCAGTGTAGCAAGACCCTTTGACTCACAGAGTCATCCGCCAGCACTCAGGAGAGGAAAAAAAACCCCTGTGGGGAAACCTCCAGGGAACCATGGCCAACGATTTGCCCTTCCCCTGGGCCTAGAAGGTAACATGCCAAATTAACATTACACTTTTGTATTATCGCCATGTTGCTGCTGCCGATAACACCACTGTGACCCAGAATTCCTCCTCCTCGGATGGGTGGGTCTTGTTGTCCAGCTGTCCGTGGTCTAAGAGAACCCCTCAGCCCTGTCCAGTCCTTTTTAACCCTTTCCTTGAGACCCCACCTCCTCATGCACTATGTCATTTCCTCTCTGCCCTATAGCCATGCCCCCTCGCCTCCCGGCTTCTCCCCATCGCCACTCACTCTTTTCCAGTGTCATGTGCGCATCCAGCGGATACTATATACTCCCCTCCTGTGCTGGTGCGCTGTCGGCTCTCGTTCTCCCGGGACTCCTGTGCTGTTGTTGTGACACATGATGCCAGCGCCCAATCAGCGCAGGCATCACTGTCCCCGTCTCCGGTCAAATTGAGCATGAAGAGGAAGTCCAAGATCAGCTGTAGTCCCACTTGTGGATGTCGGACCCTTATACCACCCTCATGGAGTCTGTTTCTAACAGTTTGAGCATGGATGTTAGTGGCCTGCTGGAGGTTATTTTGCAGGGCTCTGGCACTGTTCCTCATGTCGCTCCTCTCACAAAGGAGGAGGTAGCGGTCCTGCTGCTAGGTTGTTGCCCTCCTATGGCCACCTCCTCGTGTCCTGGTGTATTGGCCTGTCTCATGATACAGTATCTGCTCTAGACACTGTGCTGAAAGACACAGCTACCCTTCGTGCCACAGCTTGCATTGATATGCCTTGCTGGATGAGCTGCACTATCTGAGCAACTTCTGTAGGTTGTAGACAGTTCATCATCTTACTGTACCTCTTGGGGTGAGAGCAATGACAAAATGCACAAGGATCCAAAACAACATAGAAAAAGGATGAAAACAGAGAAATGGTCTGAGGCCACCCCCTGCAGAACCACTCCTTTTATAGGGGTTGTCTTGCTAATTGCCAGTCATTCTACCTGTTGTCTGTTCCAATTGCACAACAGCAGGAGAAACTGATTCACAATTAGTGTTGCTTCATAACTGGACAGGTTGATTTCACACAAGTGGGATTGACTTGGAGTTACATGGTGTTGTTTAAATGTTACCTTTATTTTTTTATATATATCCAAAAAAGAGAAAAGGGCCTTGGAGCAATATAGGAATTAATACATAGTTACTTTATTATAAACATTACATAGACAATGTTGGTTAAAATATATATATTATATGGTATTGTGGCTGAGCTCAACTATTTTTTGGCCTCCGTTTGGTGATACTTTATTTTTTTGAGCAGTGTGTATTATTTCCAGTTGCTCAAATGTGTATGAAAACCATTATGTCATGTAATTTAAAGGGAATGTGTCAGCAGAATTTGTACATGAAGCTCTTTCAAAGACAAGTCCAGCAATACCTTTACATGGCCAGTCTGTTCCTCAGTTACTGAGAAATCCCTGTTTGTAAAGGAGGCTGCAGATATGAAGCTCCTGTTATCCTGCTCTATTCCCAGCCCAGTGTCTGCTCTTCCTGCTTGACTGATGGCTTTTTTGTCTGAAGTCACACAGCAAACAGGCTGTCAGTCAAGCAGGAGGAGGTGGCACTGGGTGGGGAATAGAGCCGGAGTGACAGAGGCTGCTGCTCTATTCACATCAGCCTCATTTGTATGTCAGTTAAATGCCAGTTATGGAGGAATAGACTCACCATGTAAAGGTGTTAAATAGTTTTGGGGTGAAAACTTGATGACAGATCCCTTTTAAGGTGGAGGTTCTTTATAAAGTTTAGGGTTTTTTTTCTGTCTCCTTTATGGTTATATAAGTGTTTTAATTATAATCTACAAATAAAAATTGTTTGTGTCTGGTAACATGCCATGCCAATCTTCTTCACAACATTCCTTTATGTCATGATTACACTATGTAAGGTGGATGTATGATGGCTCTGCCTCTGTTCTCAAGTCACTAAAATTAGTAAGAGGCGCAGTCTTATTCTGGCATCTTGTTTGTTTAGGTTATAAAAAGTCTCCTTTGTTAAACCTGGCTGGCTGTGAAGAGGCTTAATGTGATAAGTGTCATTTAAGACATGTTTTTTCCATTCTTACAGATTAAAATAGAGCTGCCCACACAGCTTCATGAAAAACACCATTTGTTGTTCACTTTCTTCCATGTCAGCTGCGATACATCAAGCAAAGGAGGCACTAAGAAGAAAGATGTCATAGAAAGCCAAGGTTTGGCCAAATAAAAGCATTAAGATAACACTGCCATTTAATTACCAGGATTTACTTATTAATGCTGATTCAAATAATAAATCTGAGAATCCCTGTGACTGTATAATGGGACTCTCACAAGGAAAAAACTATTATTTTTGAAGAAAATGAGTATGTAAAGCCAAGGGAATGGTAACATTTCATAAAAGATTTCCTGCTTCAGTACATTGGCCATCTATTCAACTTATTGATTAGCTCTAACTGCATTTTTCCACGTGGCTCCATTTTTAAGATTTAGTTTTTTTTCTTGTTTTTGTAAGATTACAATCGTGAACCAAAGACATCTACTTATGATCATATTAGTCCTTGGCACCACTTGCACATGTATTTTATTTCTTGTTGTCTAAACTGCATCCCTATTACAGAAAATCTGTCACCAGATGTTTGCTAACTCATCTGAATGCAGGAAGATGTAGAGATAGAGACCCTGATTCCAGCACTGACTCAATTATTGTACAATTTTCTTCTGTTTTGATATATTCACTGGGGTTTTTTTTCTGCTGCAGATCCGGCAGTTCTCTGTATAACCCTATCCTCACAACTGATTGGCAGATTCCTGTGTACACTGTGCATAGGCGGAAAGCTGCCAATCAGTGATGTGGGCGGGGTTATACAGAACTCATGAATATGGAGGACTACATGGCAGCAGGTTTACCAGTCCTCTAGTGATAATTTGTTGCTGATAAAACAGTGATTTTATCAAAATGACTGCCTGTAAAGTGACACCATCACTGGAATCAGGGTCTCTACATTATCCTGCTCTCAGATTAGGTGGCAAAAACCCTTTTAACACCAACCTTATTATTTAATATCCATAAATTATGTAATATCTTTTTTTAGCAAAGACCTCAAATTGTGCAGGGAGATAAAGCATTTTGCAATCTGAGTGAAGAATTTAGGTCTCAGAGGACTAGTAAAGGAGACAGACATGTATGTCTCCTCAGTGGCAAATATAGGTCAGTGTCTTAAGTAACTGATGGGGAATGTGTGCTTTTGTGCGCTATCTGTATTGGCTGGATCCACACTGCTATCGCTTTATGTTCTTGTTTATTATAGGATTGTAGCGGAGTTGTGCTTCCTTTGGATGATATGCTGGGGTGGTATTTGCATGCACGGTATGTGAGTGGTGTGTTTTCTGCATACAGTTGGCTTTGCCTGGCTGCCGTTGCTGAAGGACGGTCGAGTGGTCACCAATGAGCAGAACATTCCAGTATCTGCCAACCTTCCTGCAGGATACCTGTGCTATCAGGAGCCTGGGATGGGCAAGGTATAAAGCATCCGCATTTCTTACCGTGCTGCATACAATGAAAGACTCACGTGCTAAACATTTCATTCTTTATATATTTTATTGTGATGTTTCTTTCCTAAGCAGCATTCTGGACCAGAAATTAAATGGGTGGATGGAGGCAAGCCGTTATTAAAGATTGCTACTCATCTGGTGTCCACTGTATATGCACAGGTATCTACATGTATTGTTTTGTTAACAAGAAGATTTCTGCTGACAATTATTGTATGGATATTTCGTGTTTAGGTTTGGATATTCCGTAGTAAAACACATCTTTCACATTATTATACATACATATATGTGGAAATGTTTCCATAATTCTCTACAATTAAAGGGGATGTCCCCTTTCAGAAAACTGCTAGAAGCTGGAGTAGTCATACGAAAACAAACTGAGTATTATTTACGCCTGTTCAAATTAAGTCATGTATAAAATGTAATTTTAATTTTTTGCACTTAGGATCAGCACTTGCACAACTTCTTTCAGTATTGTCAGAAAACAGAGTCTGGAGCCCAGGCATTAGGAATTGAGCTTGTGAAATATTTAAAGGTAAATCCAAATAATGATATAATAACATCATCTGAATAGAATTATATACTATTTTTACAACATTGATAACGCACTTATCCAATAACGGAATGTTTCACTTGATATATCACTTCGATGGGGTTTACGTTGCAATAAGGTAGACACTAGAGTTGATAGAAATGATTTTCAGGGCCACGGTCCAGTAGTCCCTGGTTTAGTATATCTGACATGAAGTCAGCATTTCTTTCTCTGTAGTGACTAATCAAAGAGGATGTGAGGCTTTGGTCCAGCAGTCCCGAGCCGCTTATGTGGCCCTTGGACCCGGATAATGCTAATTGTTGCTTAACTTAAGTAGACACGGATTTAGGTATAGAATTGTATATAATTATACAGAGTGATGGGCAGCCATTCAAGTTGGAAATCACGTTAGGGTTAGATGATGAAGCATGAAATGTGAGCCGATCATTCGGAAACATTTGATGTATGCGACTCTTATTCAGTGTAGAAGCAGATGCTGCTTGATGAAGGTGGACATGTATTTAAAATGATTCTGTCACCAGGTTTTTGCTATCCAGTTTGAGAGCAGAATAATGTAGAGGCGGAGACCCTGACTCCAGTGATGTCACTTGTATGTGGATAATGTGGAAAATGGCTGTTCTTGTGATAAGTTTACCATGTGTTGGATTAGCTAGTATGACGGGAAGTAATGTTCTAGTTATACAACATGCTAGGAGTTGTGCTAAGCTTAGCCCTTCACACTGACCAGTTACTTGTTTCTGTTTCAGAGCCTGCATGCAATGGAAGGGCATGTCATGATTGCCTTTCTGCCCACTATACTTAACCAAATGTTCAGAGTCCTAACCAGGGCTACCCAGGAGGAAGTGGCTGTCAACGTGACCAGGTAAATCTTTGGGAAATGTATAATATATTAACATGCATTTTATATATATATTTTTATATATATATATATATATATATATATATATATATATATATATATATATATATATATATATATATATGCATTTTATATGTACTTGTGTTCCCGATGATATACACAGTTGTGGAGCATCTTCTCTCTGCATTGTGCCATTCTAGTTATTCTTCCAATAGTTGTTAAATAAATTGACAGCTGGGTGTTACCAATCAGGGGTGTGTCCCTACACAGTCTCACACTGTCCAATCAGTGCTGAGAGTATCTGCATGTGTGAGGACATGGTAATGTGACAAGGGAAATGGTAACGCCTTGTTGACAATGTATTCATAAATATGTATGAAGAAGTACAGAGGAACAGTACAACACAGAGTTCTAAGAAAAGATGCTCTAGACTAGTAAAAAAGTCATCTGCAGCTCTTCTTTTGATTAGTCGCACATATGGCATCACGCCAGGCCGTCAGGCCAGCTAATCAAAAGAAGAACCGTGGATGCCATCAGGTCAGAGGTGTTCTCAGAGCTCCTGTCCGATGGGAACGGATTTCTGGGGTGGAAGATTGCACCAACTCTAGTGGTCGGTCCCACATTCATGCTGTATCATTAGATGTGAATGTTTGCAGTGCATACACATATGTACATGTGCACTGCTCCTTCTACATCTGTATTTTCAAGCACAATTAACTTATTAAAGGGAATCTGTCACCCTGCGGTCGGGTCCGATGGGCGTCGCAGGTTCAGGTCCAGCGCCTCCCATCTTCATGCAATGTCGTCCTCTTCCTTGCTTCTGTTGCAGCTCCTGCGCAGGTGTACTGATTTGCCCTGTTGAGGGCAGCGTAAAGCACTGCAGTGCGCAGGAGCTGGGCCTCTCTGATCTTTCCCGGCCCCTGCGCACTGCAGTACTTTACGCTGCCCTCAGCAGGGCAAATCAGTACGCCTGCGCAGGAGCCGCGACAGGAAGCAAAGAAAAGGACGACATTGCATGAAGATGGGAGGCGCCCGGATCTGCGACACCCATAGGACCGGACCGCCCCTGGATGAGTATAATCTAACTTGTTTTTCTTATCTTTCAGGTTACATCGGGGTCTTATCTACAGCATTATAGAATGCTGTGGATAAGCCCTAATGGCCGTGGCCGCAGCTTATATATGAAAAAGCTGGTGACAGATTCCCTTTAAAAGAAGCCGTTTGCCATTTATATAGAAGCTAAGGCTAAGATCTGGCTTCTCTTTTTAGGGTCATTATCCACGTTGTTTCTCAGTGCCATGAAGAGGGGCTGGAGAGCTACTTGAGGTCATACGTTAAGGTATGTTGAACAATGGTGGTACATGACTTTTACAATTGGCATTTGTCATGTTGGACAATATTTATAAGGAGGGTTGATTACTATGAACAAATATAGCCAGTAGTGGAAATGATCATTTTCTATCCTGGCCTGTGTTCCATGAGAATGTTTGCTATGCCTACAGTGAAGAAAAGCTCTTCTTCAGCATTGCCGGAGACTTTCTCATGTAGTATGGTATGGTGTACCATACCTCTGAAAGTGATGATGGTTGATTCAATAAATAATGTTAAAAAGGGTCAGGGTATCTTCAGTCAGATAAGTGCTAAACGACTTTTTTTAGTATTAAGTGATAGAGTTGAGCTCGATTTCACTTTACTATTTCCAGACTGTTAAGTAAGACTAGAATTAATGATGGAAACAGAAGCTGTACCTGGGGAGAGGGTATAGTTAGTGCAGAATTCGCATGCTGTCATTCTCAGGAGATGTAATGCTTGTATTACTGTGTTTTATACTGCACTACATTTGTGTGATCTAAGGATGAGGAAAGTTTTATAAAAAAAAAAGATCCCACACATGATGGGCCTTAGAGGCTATGTGCACACGTAGAATGGTTCACTGCGGATTTTTCCGCAGCAGAATTGATAAATCTGCAGGGCAAAAATGCTGCGTTTTTGCTGCAGATTTATCGCGGATTTACTGCAGTTTTTCTGTGGATTTTACTGCGGTTTTACAACTGCGTTTTTCTATAGGAGCAACTGTAAACCCGCTGCCGAATCTGCAGAAAGAAGTGACATGCTGCGGAATGTAAGCCGCTGCAATTCCGCACAGTTTTTTCCGCAGCATGTGCACAGCGTTTTTTGTTTCCCATGAGTTTACATTGTAATGTAAACTCATGGGAAACTGCTGCGGATCCGCAGCGTTTTCCGCATCGTGTGCACATACCCAGAAACTCTCTGTAGTGCTACCATACAATGTACTGAAATGTGCATTATTCCTCATTGCTGCCATCTTGGCCCAGTTAGTGCTTATGCTATAGATGTCTAAACTGTTGTACAAGGGAGCACTTGTACTTAGCGATTCAGCTGCATAAAACCTCCTAGACTTCAGCTGTCGCATGAAATCAATTAGCTGTGCTGCAGAAAGTGTCCACGTAGCGCGGCCCTTACTCTGTAGATGTGTGAGCACAGAGGCAGGTCGCCATCTGCTTTTGCTAAACATGTTGTTCTTGCTCTTGACGTATGGCCAGTTTCTAATCCTATTTAATCTGTATGTACCAGTATGTCTACAAGGCAGAACCGTATGTCACGTCAGAGTACAAGACGGTACATGAAGAGCTGGCCAAATCCATGACCGCAATCCTCAAGCCTTCCGCCGATTTCTTAACATGTAACAAGCTTCTCAAGGTACAACTAGTTAATGTCACATACCGCGTTCATACAATTCCCGATATCTAATGCTAGCACTCATTCCCTCTATTAGGTCACTTAGAATTACTACTATAGTTCAAGAATGTGAAATGCCCAACTAATGTTAAGAGAACATTATTTATTTCAGCTTTTATTTCTTTCATCACATTCCCAGAACTGAAAAGTTTCCATACACATGGTCAGTATTTGGTAGCATTGTCTATGGTTGGGTTCAGACCGCCACATTGAATATTGGCCAGTCACGATTGTGAATTGTGCGCTCATCTGCATTGCGGACAGGTGCCAGAGCCGCCTTTTATTGCATGCATTATTCTGGTCCCTGAAACAGACCAAACTATTGCATGCTGTGATTTCTTTTTTCCGTCAAAACCATTGATCCACGTTGGAAAGCAGCCATGTGCACTGAGACATAATGGTGTATAATGGGTCCATGTGCAGTCCATGGTGTCTGGTTGCTCGTAGTTTTGCCCATTCCTCCTGACAGAACTGGTGTAACTCAGTCAGTTTTGTTGGGCTTCAACAGTGCTGCCCCTACATTTTTCAGCTAAAGGTCTGACCTTTGTGATGGTCACTCTGTTACCTTTACCTTCTCTTTGTTCTTAAGCCATTTTGCTTCATCATTTGAAATATACTTATGGCCAATTAGAAGACCCATGGAAGCTTTAAATTCCTGGCTGATGCCTTGAGATGTTGCTTCAGTATCTCCACATATTTTTCCTTCCTCATAATGGTAACTATTTGCCACCTCCATGCTTCACTGCCAGGATGGGGTTATTTGGCTTCTAAGCCTCCTCTTTTACCTCCATGTTTAAAGCTGACGTAACAGATTCCTGGAGCTCCACAATTCTTTTTCTTATGCCTTGCCTCATTTGTTTTGATTTTTCGATGATATCAGACAAAGAAGAACGTTGTCCTTAAAGTCCTGTCACAAGTACACTTCTATTGAACTCTATTGATGCCAGTTATCCTTTCTGAAGCTTCTAGATCATAACATAGCTTGGCATATTGCAGAAAATTGTGTAAAGTCACAGGCACCTTGGTGTATGTAAGCGTCTGGCTCACTAGAATTTTGATACAGTAATTTATAAATGAAGTTATCAAGTTTGTAGGAAAAACTGCTTCTGTCATGTACAAAGTAGATCTTTGAAACAAGTGGCTAAAGGTAAAGTTTATTGACCTGGTGTCTGTGGAGGGAGTAAATATGAGTTTTATTGACTTTGACCTAAGTGTATGTAATCTTGTGACTTAAATTATATTTTATTGATTCTAAAAAGAAAGTTGCATATTTTTTACTAAATGTCACAAACAAAGATATCACATATATATTTTTTACTGTTGCATCCATATGTCATTTAATCTGCTTACATACTGTATTTCTGTGTATTATTTATTTGCAGTATTCTTGGTTTTTCTTCGAAGTCTTGATAAAGTCAATGGCCCAGCACCTTGTTGAGAATTCAAAAGTCAAAGTATGTACTCCTTATTATATATAGATATATTATCTGTGAATATTTGATATTATTTCTTCAGTGTTACGTTTTCGTATGGTTTAGTACGTCTGGATTGTATACAAAGCACATTGTATATAAAGGATGGTGCCAATTGCAGCTATTTTGCTGTACATATTATAAAAGTGAGATTAATAAGCAGCGCTAAGCTCATTAGAAGAAGGACTCTGAGACCTCTGCGTGGTCTCTCTGTTACTGGATCCACTTCTGTATTTGGCTGGAATGCTGCATGAAAAACTGCAATGGTATTTTTGCAACCAAAAAAATAATTTGTTACAGCCGAGCTTGAAGTGATATTTCACAGTTGGACATCAATTGATCGACGAGTGATGATTAGATATATGTACAATCGCTTACAGCACAACGATATTTGGTTGGGTACTGCTCATGCATGTTGTTTTACATTATATTTTTATATAATTGTGCTTATTTTCTGATAGTGTCTTACTAATGAATAATGTTGCATGCTGTACAGTTTTTTCAGTACATTTTGTAACGTTTAAAGTTTAACACTTTTCTCTATACCGCAAAGTAATCCCTTTTGGCTCTGGGTGGCAAGTATATATAAAACCCAGAGTGCCACAATTAAGGTGAAAATTAAATGGTTGGTGTCACCACAAAATACAGCCCTGAAAACAAATTTCCGTTTCCATAAATGAGTTCCATCCTGTTGCGGTTTTATTTTTACCTCTGCAAAAGAATTTCCAGCTACAATGAAAATATAGATAGATAGATATTTTCAGTGTAGCTAGAATTTCTTTTGCAGGTCATTTATGCAGGTGTAAGTGTGTGTATATATTATATATAATAAGTGTATGTGCACACACACTACTGACAAAAAGTTAGTGATATTTGGCTTTTGGGCGAAACTTATGGAAAACCAGACAAGTTCACATTACAGTGATATCATTGATACAGTTATCATCAAAGCATGGCATTTAAGTAGAAGCCTGCAATGGTGATTTCCTCACCATTTATTGAAACAAAAGCCAACAACAGTGGTATGTATATGCCCCCCTGAAAATATCAAATGTCTCAACTTGTGCATCAATTACGGCTTGACAACGAGTTCTCGTGCTGTTCACAAGTAGTTGTCTGCTGCGGCCTCAGGTCATTGAGGTTTTGGGGTACAGAGTTATCAAACTCTACACGGCAACTCAGCTGATACCATAGGTTTTCCTTGGGATTGAGGTCTGGAGAAAGTGCAGGCCACTCCATTTTCCTAATGGTTCAACCTCGATGAGCTAGAGCATTGTTGTCCTTGAGGATGAAATTAATCTTGTGTTGTTCATGCAGAGGTGCAATGACAGGATTAATGATGTTATTCAAGTTGTAGGGGCTTGTCACTGTACCATTCACAAAGTGTAGGGCAGTTCTGTATTCACTAGACACACCTGCTCACACTGTAACCACCACCACCACCAAAGGCTCGTCTGGTGACAACAGTGGCTGATACATAGTGCACTCCTTGAGCTCTCCAACATTTCCTCAACATTAACCCCTTTCTGCCATTGGACGTACTATTCCGTCCATGTGGGGTGGGCCCTAATTCCCAAGGACGGAATAGTACGTCCAGCGCGATCGGCCGCGCTCACGGGGGGAGCGCGGCCGATCGCGGCCGGGTGTCAGCTGCCTATCGCAGCTGACATCCGGTACTATGTATCAGGAGCGGTCACGGACCGCCCCCGGCACATTAACCCCCGGCACAGCGCGATCAAACATGATCGCGGTGTGCCGGCGGTACAGGGAAGCATCGCGCAGGGAGGGGGTTCCCTGCGGGCTTCCCTGAGACCCCCGGAGCAACGCGATGTGATCGCGTTGCTGCGAGGGTCTCTTACCTCCTCCTCGCTGCAGGTGCCCGGATCCAAGATGGCCGCGGCATCCGGGTCCTGCAGGGAGGGAGGTGGCTTACCAAGCGCCTGCTCAGAGCAGGCGCTTGGTAAGCCTGCAGTGCTGTAAGTCAGATCGGTGATCTGACAGAGTGCTGTGCAAACTGTCAGATCAGCGATCTGTGATGTCCCCCCCTGGGACAAAGTAAAAAAGTTAAAAAAAAAAATTTCCACATGTGTAAAAAAAAAAATAAAAAATTCCTAAATAAAGAAAAAAAAAATATTATTCCCATAAATACATTTCTTTATCTAAATAAAAAAAATCAAACAATTAAAAGTACACATATTTAGTATCGCTGCGTCCGTAAGGACCCCACCTATAAAACTATATCACTAGTTAACCCCTTCAGTGAACACCGTAAAAAAAAAAGGCAAAAAACAACTCTTTATTCTCATACCGCCAAACAAAAAGTGGAATAACACGCGATCAAAAAGACGGATAAAAATAACCATGGTACCGCTGAAAACGTCATCTTGTCCCGCAAAAAACAAGCCGCCATACAGCATCATCAGCGAAAAAATAAAAAAGTTATAGTCCTCAGAATAAAGCGATGCAAAAATAATTATTTTTTTCTGTAAAATAGTTTTTATCGTATAAAAGCGCCAAAACATAAAAAAATGATATAAATGAGGTATCGCTGTAATTGTACTGACCCGAAGAATAAAACTGCTTTAGAAATTTTAACAAACGCGGAACGGTTTAAACGCCTCCCCCAAAAGAAATTCATGAATAGCTGGTTTTTGGTCATTCTGCCTCACAAAAATCAGAATAAAAAGCGATGAAAAAATCTCCCGTGCCCGAACATGTTACCAATAAAAACGTCAACTCGTCCCGCAAAAAACAAGACCTCACATGACTCTGTGGACTCAAATATGGAAAAATTATAGCTCTCAAAATGTGCTAATGCAAAAAATATTTTTTTGCAATAAAAAGCGTCTTTCAGTGTGTGACGGCTGCCAATCATAAAAATCCGCTAAAAAACCCGCTATAAAAGTAAATCAAACCCCCCTTCATCACCCCCTTAGTTAGGGAAAAATTAAAAAAATGTATTTATTTCCATTTTCCCGTTAGGGCTAGGGTTAGGGTTAGGGTTGGGGCTAGGGTTAAGGCTACAGTTAGGGTTGGGGCTAAAGTTAGGGTTAGGTGTGGGGCTAAAGTTAGGGTTAGGGTTTGGATTACATTTACGGTTGGGAATAGGGTTGGGATTAGGGTTAGGGGTGTGTTAGAGGTGTGGTGAGGGTTACCGTTGGGATTAGGGTTAGGGGTGTGTTTGGTTTAGGGTTTCAGTTATAATTGGGGGGTTTCCACTGTTTAGGCACATCAGGGGCTCTCCAAACGCGACATGGCGTCCGATCTCAATTCCAGCCAATTCTGCGTTGAAAAAGTAAAACAGTGCTCCTTCCCTTCCGAGCTCTCCCGTTCGCCCAAACAGGGGTTTACCCCAACATATGGGGTATCAGCGTACTCAGGACACATTGGAGAACAACTTTTGGGGTCCAATTTCTCCTGTTACCCTTGGGAAAATACAAAACTGGGGGCTAAAAAATAATTTTTGTGGAAAAAAAAAATATTTTTTATTTGCACCGCTCTTCGTTATAAACTGTAGTGAAACACTTGGGGGTTCAAAGCTCTCACGACACAGCTAGATAAGTTCCTTGGGGGGTCTAGTTTCCAATATTGGGTCACTTGTGGGGGGTTTCTACTGTTTAGGTACATTAGGGGCTCTGCAAACGCAATGTGACACCTGCAGACCAATCCATCTAAGTCTGCATTCCAAATGATGCTCCTTCCCTTCCGAGCAATGCCATGCGCTCAAACGGTGGTTCCCCCCCACATATCGGGTATCAGCTCCCCCCGTGAGCGCGGCCGGGTGTCAGCTGACTATCGCAGCTGACATCCGGCACTATGTGCCAGGAGCGGTCACGGACCGCCCCCGGCACATTAACCCCCGGCACACCGCGATCAAACATGATCGCGGTGTACCGGCGGTATAGGGAAGCATCGCGCAGGGAGGGGGCTCCCTGCGGGCTTCCCTGAGACCCCCGGAGCAACGCGATGTGATCGCGTTGCTCCGAGGGTCTCCTACCTCCTTCCTCGCTGCAGGTCCCGGATCCAAGATGGCCGCGGCATCCGGGTCCTGCAGGGAAGGAGGTGGCTTACCGAGTGTCTGCTCAGTGCAGACGCTGGTAAGCCTGCAGCCCTGTCAGTGAGATCGGTGATATGACAGAGTGCTGTGCACACTGTCAAATCACCGATCTGTGATGTCCCCCCCTGGGACAAAGTAAAAAAGTTTAAAAAAAATGTCCACATGTGTAAAAAAAAAAAAAAAAATTCCTAAATAAATAAATTAAAAAAAAAATTATTCCCATAAATACATTTCTTTATCTAAATAAAAAAAAATCAAACAATAAAAGTACACATATTTAGTATCGCCGCGTCCGTAACGACCCCACCTATAAAACTACATAACTAGTTAACCCCTTCAGTGAACACCGTAAAAAAAAAAAAAACACGAGGCAAAAAACAACGCTTTATTCTCATACCGCCAATCAAAAAGTGGAATAACACGCAATCAAAAAGACGGATATAAATAACCATGGTACCGCTGAAAACGTCATCTTGTCCCGCAAAAAACGAGGCGCCATACACCATCATCAGCGAAAAAATAAAAAAGTTATAGTCCTCAGAATAAAGCGATGCCAAAATAATTATTTTTTCTATAAAATAGTTTTTATCGTATAAAAGCGCCAAAACATAAAAAAATGATGTAAATGAGATATCGCTGTAATCGTACTGACCCGAAGAATAAAACTGCTTTATCAATTTTACCAAACGCGGAACGGTATAAACGCCTCCCCCAAAAGAAATTAATGAATAGCTGGGTTTTGGTCATTCTGCCTCACAAAAATCGGAATAAAAAGCGATCAAAAAATCTCCCGTGCCCGAACATGTTACCAATAAAAACGTCAACTCGTCCCGCAAAAAACAAGACCTCACATGACTCTGTGGACTCAAATATGGAAAAATTATAGCTCTCAAAATGTGGTAACGCAAAAAATATTTTTTGCAATAAAAAGCGTCTTTCAGTGTGTGACGGCTGCCAATCATAAAAATCCGCTAAATAACCCGCTATAAAAGTAAATCAAACCCCCCTTCATCACCCGCTTAGGCTACGTTCACATTTGCGTTGTGCGCCGCAGCGTCGGCGGCACAACGCAGGAACACCGCATGCACAACGCTGCGTTTTGCGACGCATGCATCCTTTTTTTGCTTGATTTTGTACGCACAAAAAATGCAACTTGCTGCGTCCTCTGCGCCATGACGCGTGCGCCGCAGTGACGCATGCCTCGCAAAACGCAAGTGCAACGCATGTCCATGCGCCCCCATGTTAAATATAGGGGCGCATGACGCATGCGGCGACGCTGCGGCGCCCGACGCTGCGGCGCAGAACGCTAATGTGAACGTAGCCTTAGTTAGGGAAAAATAAAAAAAAAATTAAAAAATGTATTTATTTCCATTTTCCCATTAGGGTTAGGGCTAGGGTTAGGGCTAGGGTTAGGGCTAGGGCTTGGGTTAGGGCTACATTTAGGGTTGGGGCTAAAGTTAGGGTCAGGGTTGGGGCTAAAGTTAGGGTTAGGGTTTGGATTACATTTACGGTTGGGAATAGGGTTGGGATTAGGGTTAGGGGTGTGTCTGGGTTAGAGGGTGTGGTTAGGGTTACCGTTGGGATTAGGGTTAGGGGTGTGTGTGGATTAGGGTTTCAGTTATAATTGGGGGGTTTCCACTGTTTAGGCACATCAGGGGCTCTCCAAATGTGACATGGCGTCCCATTTCAATTCCAGCCAATTCTGCGTTGAAAAAGTAAAACAGTGCTCCTTCCCTTCCAAGCTCTCCCGTGTGCCCAAACAGGGGTTTACCCCAACATATGGGGTATCAGCGTACTCGGAACACATTGGAGAACAACTTTTGGGGTCCAATGTCTCCTGTTACCCTTGGGAAAATACAAAACTGGGGCTAAAAAATAATTTTTGTGGAAAAAAAAATTTTTTTTTATTTGCATGGCTCTGCGTTATAAACTGTAGTGAAACACTAGGGGGTTCAAAGCTCTCACAACACATCTAGATGAGTTCCTTAGGGGGTCTACTTTCCAAAATGGTGTCACTTGTGGGGGGTTTCTACTGTTTAGGTACATTAGGGGCTCTGCAAACGCAATGTCACGCCTGCAGACCAATCCATCTAAGTCTGCATTGCAAATGATGCTCCTTCCCTTCCGAGCTCTGCCATGCGCTCAAACGGTGGTTCACCCCCAGATATCAGGTATCAACGTACTCAGGACAAATTGGACAACAATATATATGGTCTAATTTCTCCTGTTACCCTTGGAAAAATACAAAACTGGGGGCTAAAAAATAATTTTTGTGGAAAAAAAAAAATTTTTTATTTGCACGGCTCTGCGTTATAAACTGTAGTGAAACACTTAGGGGTTCAAATACTCAGGACAAATTGGACAACAACTTTTGGGGTCCAATTTCTCCTGTTACCCTCGGGAAAATACAAAACTGGGGGCTAAAATATAATTTTTGTGGGAAAAAATTTTTGTTTTATTTTTACGGCTCTGCATTATAAACTTCTGTGAAGCACTTGGTGGGTCAAAGTGCTCACCACACCTCTAGATAAGTTCCTTAGGGGGTCTACTTTCCAAAATGGTGTCACTTGTGGGGGGGTTTCAATGTTTAGGCACATCAGTGGCTCTCCAAACGCAACATGGCGTCCCATCTCAATTCCAGTCAATTTTGCAGTGAAAAGTCAAACGGCGCTCCTTCCCTTCCGAGCTCTCCCATGCGCCCAAACAGTGGTTTACCCCCACATATGGGGTATCGGCGTACTCAGGACAAATTGTATAACATCTTTTGGGGTCCATTTTCTCCTGTTACCCTTGGTAAAATAAAACAAATTGGAGCTGAATTACATTTTGTGTGAAAAAAAGTTAAATGTTCATTTTTATTTAAACATTCCAAAAATTCCTGTGAAACACCTGAAGGGTTAATAAACTTTTTGAATGTGGTTTTGAGCACCTTGAGGGGTGCAATTTTTAGAATGGTGTCACACTTGGGTATTTTCTATCATATAGACCCCTCAAAATGACTTCAAATGAGATGTGGTCCATAAAAAAAATGGTGTTGTAAAAATGAGAAATTGCTGGTCAACTTTTAACCCTTATAACTCCCTAACAAAAAAAAATTTTGGTTCCAAAATGATGCTGATGTAAAGTAGACATGTGGGAAATGTTACTTATTAAGTATTTTGTGTGACATATCACTGTGATTTAATTGCATAAAAATTCAAATTTGGAAAATTGTGAAATTTTCACCAAATTTCCATTTTTTTCACAAATAAACACAGGTAATATCAAAGAAATTTTACCACTATCATGAAGTACCATATGTCACGAGAAAACAATGTCAGAATCACCAGGATCCGTTGAAGCGTTCCAGAGTTATAACCTCATAAAGGGACAGTGGTCAGAATTGTAAAAATTGGCCTGGTCCATAACGTGCAAACCACCCTTGGGGGTGAAGGGGTTAATTTTGCCGTTAAGCTCCTTGTTAGGGAACAGCAAGTTGTGCAAAAAGTACTGAACATTGAGCAGTTGGACGTGTATTCAGAAGTTTAAAGACTGTCACATTAAATTAACCTGAATAGGTTAGTGTGCATTTTAGGTTCAGCTTGAAATTTTGCCCAAAAACCAAATATCCCTAACTTTTTGTGAGTAGTGTGTGTGTGTGTATATATATATGCACTTATAGGTTTTTTCCTCTTGCAGTGGTGAATAATCATTGGTGTTAGGCTCGTCAAGGTGTTTATGCCATGGCACCCTTGAGCACCCCATTATGTTATAGGGGTGATGTCAGGTTTACAGGGTTATTGATAACCCTGTGTAAAACCGCTTAGATTCCACAGTCTTTATTTACTGGTGCACCTTGAGGGTTAAACGGCTGAGATTGGAGTTATGGTACATCTGACACCAGCTGAAGGTGCATTCACTGTTTTTATGCCATTTCTGTGCAGTAACAGTACTACTTGCTGCACAAGCTATCTGCCCAGCTCCCTGCAACCTGTCTTTTGATATATCTATAACTACTTCTACTCATTGTGAAAACATGTTTCATCATTTCATAACTTTTACATTGTCTTGTTCCTCTGTTATTCTTTTTGGAAATGTATCAATGCATTTACACTTGGCTGTTACCATTACCCTTGCCAAAAGGTTTTTTTTGGACAATTGAACAATATCATTACAGACTAAATATTGTTTCAGCCAAGCTGAAAGCAGAATGGTAATGTCCAGTTGTCAGTATATTCACATGTTACCAGGAAAAATAACTGAGATTTAACAAAACATGATCTAGGATTGATATTTCTTGGGAAATATGATCATTTACTAAAGCATGCAAGTTAGAAGTTCTGTAACAAATTCAACAAATCTCATCTAAACGGAAAGAACTTGTTTTAAGTTTAACTAAAATTGTTTTGGAGTAGGAAAATGTATTAAAGAAAGGAGCACGAATCCAGTCGGGCTTGTTACTATACTTTATTTTTCGTCTTTCCAGTTACTAAGGAACCAAAGATTTACTGCTTCTTTTCATCATGCGGTAGAAACCCTGGTTAACATGCTTATGCCGCACATCACACACAAGTACAAGGACAATGCCGAGGCTTCCAGAAATGCTAATCACAGCCTTGCATTCTTCATAAAGGTAAGAAGGCTTTGTTCTTTATCCCTAGGTATAAAGTTATCTAAGCTGAGTCATTATATAGTTGTGCTACTGGTAATGCAAAATCATCAGGAACGCCTTACACAGAATATTATGTGTTATGGAAGCTAATTATCTCTTCTGTTTTACAGAGGTGCTTCACATTTATGGACCGGGGATTTGTTTTCAAGCAAATTAACAACTATATGAGTTTCTTTTCACCGGGAGATCCAAAGGTAAGGCTGGTCTCTCCTGTATTTTAGGCATAGGGTACAGTGTCGCCAACTTATTGCTTTGAATGTCTATTGGTTTCCCTCAAGTGTCACAGTTTTATACACTTGATTCTGGAGGAAAGCTGGTATCCGTGTGAGGAGGTTTAGCGCCTCTATATCGGCTTGTTTCCCGCTATCACTGTGGTTCCTTTGTGTGATTTCTGCAGACGCTGTTTGAATTCAAGTTTGAGTTTCTGCGAGTCGTCTGCAATCATGAACACTACATTCCCTTAAACTTGCCAATGCCGTTTGGAAAGGGCAGGATCCAAAGATATCAAGGTATTTATAACTGTACTTCTCTCATAATGTGCCTAACCGAGATTGCAAAAGTGATTCCTCTTCTTGTGGGAGCAGTGAGTTTGCTACTAGCATGGAACATAGATGCCCAGTTATAGGCCTCCACTCATTTTAGTACTGCTTTATAACAGAAGTGGTCAACCTGGGGGCTTCAAGACATGTCCCTTGACTCCATTAAAAGGGTCACAATACATTAAGTCAGGACTAGAGATGAGCGAATTTGCTCTGGTTCCCTCTTATTCGGCAAGCTCTAGCGCTTGTCATATAAGCTGCAGAGGGAACCCAGCTTCCTGGATCACTCCTGCTGATCAGCAGATCGGCGTCGCAGCTGCATGTGTCACGTCTGTGTGGTGATCCTGTTTGTTGGGCTCTCCATGCATGTGCTGTGACTGTCACACATCCGTGACACATGCAGCTGCGGCACAGATCAGCTGGCGCGATCCAGGAAGCCGGGTTTCCTCTGCAGCTTATTTGGCAAGCGCTAGAGTTTGCCGAAAAAGAGGGAACCCAAGCAAATTTGCTCATCTGTAGTCAGGACCAGGTAAAAGTGTCGACCTACAGACGTCCTTTTTTTGATGGGGGGGATTGTTCACTGGGTTTTCATATATTCTATGTAGCTGACAACAGGTTTGAACAAATCATATCTTCCAATATTTGTTCTTGTTTTGCCAAAATACTTATAGAGGAAACATAAAAAGCCTATACATAAAAAAAATTCATACAAAACAACTTTAAAAAGTAAAAAAAAATAGCGCAATACCCCCATATCAAACGAGAAAAAAAAGTTGTTTTTCTGTTCCTTGAATGGACACAATGAGTACAAGAACGTTCATGCCAGGCCATTATCCTGGGGAGGCAATTGTACTTTATAAATTTGTTAGGAACCCCAGATGAGCATCCCATTGTTGTCCCATTCTTCGTCCATTGTCTGTTGGGAAGAAATCCATGAAATGCTTTATTTTCCACTGCAGTACATTTAGGAAAAAGCAAATCTGATTTTACAATTTTATTAGAAGTACTATTGTCATCCAGATCAGCATCTAGTGTTGGTCCATTATTCTTCATTTTTTGTAGTTACCAATTGAAATTCTATGCCCTAGTCCATCTCCATACCCTTTTTCCCCACTTTTTTTCCCATTTATAAGTAATTGTGGTATCTGTTCTATCTCTTACATCCAACATTAAACATCTCTGTGTTGACTCATAGCGACAAATGAAATATTGAGAATCATGTTAGCAGGTAGAGTTTATTTTATACGATTTTTTTATTTTCAATTTTGTTTATTTTCATCAATTAGCGTTTCTTTCGCCAACAATGGAGTCATTAGACCCTTCTGTAGGTAGGTGCAGGATTTGCAGTGTGTGGCAGTTTTTGCAGTTCTCTAGCTTCAGTATTTTAGTTTGATGTTACATTATTTTATTTCTTTATCTGTAGCAATAAAAAAAAAAAAAAAGGACCGGAATCAAATCACTTGCCAGTCTTGTCATCCATTGTAACGGGGTAGCTAACAGATGATGAACTGTTTATCTTGTTATATGTGACGGTGTTCCCAGTGCTACTAATGAGTGTCACTAGTTTGCTCGGCTCATATCATTAAACTGCTGGTTTGTTACCAAGGTATTTACACTGTGAAATTCATGAACATAATGGAATTACTTATTAGCTTTTAATTAATCCCGGATTCCTCCTACAGATCTGCAGCTTGACTACACATTGACAGACGAGTTCTGCAAGAACCATTTCTTGGTGGGCCTCCTCCTTAGGGAGGTGGGAAACGCACTGCAAGAGTTCCGAGAAATCCGGCAAATTGCCATAAGTGTGCTGAAGAGCCTGATGATCAAGCACTCTTTTGATGATCGATATTCTACCAGAGTATGTGAAATCTGAGCAATATGACATTTACCAATATAAGGGACCCAGCTTATGGATTACTAATGCTTTGTACTGTACATGATAGAAAAATTAATGAAGTACAGTGCACTTATAGAAAATAAATAAATAAAAACACCTTCTACCTTCTTACAATACTTATGATTAAAGGCTTAATGTATAATGAATCAACAGTCTACCAGAGATGAAAGATAGTGAACATCCATAATATTCATTAATGATCTACTATTTGGCCATCACTGAGCGAAAGTGAATATATTGTCAGAAAATTGCCTATTTAAATCATGTTTTTTTCAGTGATATCTAAATTTTTTATTTGTTTTTAATAATCTTTATTAAGAAAAAAATTAGAAATCTTGCAATTTTCACACTGGCCATTGGGTCTATTTTAGTTTATGATTTCCAATCATTTTAGGAAGTGTTTAGAGCAGTTTCCTTATCAGAGGCAGGGTTACAATGACAGGCAATACCTCGATATACAGCTGATATCATAGGAGTTACCATACACAATAGGTGATGTCACTCCTGACCCTACTACCCCTACCAACACTTGTCACCGAAGGTGTGGCTTCATCGGACACGCATCCCAGGGACGATGCATTCACAAGAGCAGAGAATCTGAGGACTTCCTGAAAAATAAAGCAGACTAGCTGGAAGGTCAGATAAGCAAGAGAATACGAGGTGACCAAACGCAAGGGTTTCTGGGAGCATCAATCCCATGGCTAGGCTTCAACTGAAGCAGGGGACCAAATTAAGAATCTCAGCCCTGCCGGAGAGCCAAGAGTGCCACAACCTGCAGGAGCCGGCAGGGAATACTAGCCGTCAGAAAAGGAAATGCCAAGGAAATGGACTGGGTCTGCCTCTAGATTGCTGAGGGATGAGAACACCACAAGCCCAAGAGGACCAAAGAAAGTGGCACATTTAACTGTTCTGGGCAGGCTTGATCTTGTGGTTCTGTGAGTTCTGTAGCCATCTTCTGCTCCATTCAACATGCCACACTCTCTGGTCATGTGGGCAGGGGTCCAAACACCAAGGGTAATCCATACCATGTACCTAGTTACTGAGTATGTCAAAGTACAATTGTCCTGCCATCCAGACTAGAGAGGATGCAGACTGACCACCAAATGCTATGATAGTGGGGTGAGACGGAGTAGCCCAGCCTAAATAAGAAAGGAGAGAGAGGTCAGTACAGGAAAAAACATATGCAAAAACAGGCATAAAACTGGCAGTCCTGAGTCTGCCTCCTATGTTAAACCATGCTAAACTGAATAGTTGGGTGTCAGCAGGCCAGGTGTAGCCGGTAGGGGAGGAGACAACTTTTTTCTTAAGATGTATTCTCAATGTCAACCTCCAAGTGGCAGCAGATTCCCATGGTTTCCTGTATTCCCCCAATGAAATGTCCAAGACAGTCCATTTTCTGAAGATGCATTCCTTTTGAGCTGGGTTTACATTGGCATATTTCTTCCCATAATGTGTGCCACTATCTGTGTTTGTTAGAACAATTTGCTCCACTTACAGTCTGCATATTGATTGCATATTGTCGGCAGCACATCCTCTGTTTACAGCCCAATGGTAACTCATACGTTTTATGAAATATATGTTGGTCCTTCTATGTATATGGTGTAACCAAGTGTTCACTTGGTAAATCTAGACCTCATGTAATGGCATTTGCTATAAATGACAGCAAAATGTCAGTACTGTTATTAGCCTTCACATTCTAAGAAATATTCTTTGCGCATTTCGCTTTTTCTCAGTAATAATATAAGGATTAGGGGTTGATGGATCGGATCCTATTTTGAGTTTTGTGTACATTTTTATGGGTGGATCTTTCAGAATGTGCAGATGGCTGAGTAAACACTTTTCCACATTGCAGAATTTTAACAAGTGCGGAGTGTTTTACAATCCTCCCACACATAGTTCTTCGCAAAAAATAGAATTGTTTAGATTCAGAGCTTTTTTGGCGAGAGGACCCCTTGTAGCCATGTGGTTAGGTTTACATTTTTCAGCCTAAAGATTGTAAAGGGATGTCTTACGTGAATTATTTTCAGCCTGGAATCCAGGAGCAATGCAGTAATTAAAGGACACATGCAGAAGTACATTACTTGTTGGCAAGAACTTTTAGAAAGCTGTTCTGTAGCATGCATCTCGTTTCCATTTCAGAGCCAGCAGGCGAGGATAGCCACGCTCTACCTGCCGCTGTTTGGGCTCCTCATTGAAAATGTGCAGCGGATTAATGTGAAAGAAACCTCCCCCTTCCCCGTACCCCAGAGTGTAAGTGCTAAATCCAGTCCAGATTTTCCTGTAACCATTTATATCATGAGATGTCACGTGTATTTTTCTTCCTTAAAGAATGCAAAAGATGAATTGTTACTTAATGCAGCCACTGGAAATCCACTGGTTACGCCACAGAAGCCAGGCAACACATTGGATAATAACCTCCATAAGGATCTTTTCGGTGTTATCTCTGGCACAGGTGAGTGAACATAGCCCGTTTGTGGTAGCGTTTCGCCGGCATCCCCTTCCTCAACCAGACTAATTCTATACTCAATCAAATTAGCATGTTTTTTTAGATTATTTACCGCTTAATTAACTTTTTAATTCCTTTGTAGCTTCTCCGCATACCTCATCCACTCCCAATATAAATAGTGTGAGGAATGCAGACTCCAGGGGGTCTCTCATAAGCACAGACTCGGGGAACAGTCTTCCTGAGAGGAATAGTGACAAGAGCAGTTCTTTAGACAAGGTATGTCTATTACAATTAATTTTTTTTTCTTCAAAATATTAGCCTGATGATTCCCATGCGGCCACACCTTTTTATGATTACTACTGTTTTTTTATGCTATGTACGTCATTTTCTATGTAGTCATGCTATACATAATGAGTATGGCCATGTTCACATCTACGTCTGGTGCTCACGTTGCAGATCC
This sequence comes from Ranitomeya variabilis, assembly GCF_051348905.1. NCBI lineage: Eukaryota > Metazoa > Chordata > Amphibia > Anura > Dendrobatidae > Ranitomeya > Ranitomeya variabilis. The sequence continues at coordinate 544,326,619 of NC_135234.1, forward strand.
TGGCAAATTTGGTTGTAAACGTAGCTCAGCACACAGTTTTTTTTTTCAGTCAAACTGTGGAGTACCCAGCAGATGCCATGATACGTTAGTGCAGTACCTGTGACACTCTTGGTGTCCATCATATGACAGATCCTGTACTGCATCATGGTCTCTGTTATGAATGAAAACCACAAGGCACATGTGAACAGAGTCTAAGATATCTGCTGTTTATCGGCTAAGGTCGCTTGGTGAGCTTGTCATACTCTTGTGTAATATGTAGAGAGTGTAGTAAATGGTTAAAGCATTTCCTCCTCGCCTTTACCATGCATTCACGGTGCAGAAGGACAGACTGTTTCGGAGGCACTCTGCACACGCCCTGCGCTCTTGTGGACACGAAGAAGACTACACACAGGCTGCTAAGAGAAACCGATACACTATGGATTTCTCTCTGCTGACCGTGCCTGTGCTGTCAGAGACTGTATTGCATGCGACTGTTTCTCCCCAGAATCCAGAAGAAGTATTTTATACTTTGGTTCTAGTATCTGATTACATGGCATGTGATAAGTATCGTATCCATCCTGATGAGTGATGATATTATAGCATATTCTTCTGATGCGGAGTGATTGGCTTGCTCATTTGTAGTGATTGCAGTGTTATACTAACTTTCCTTACCCTTACTGATTTTCATCACTTTGATCTTAGAATATAAATGCTTTCATTTAGTGTTCTCATTATCCACTGTATGGCCTTGTAAAACCTGTGGAATAATGGGATTTAATGATGACCATTGCGTATCTATGAAATCCGCTACTGCTCTGAATAGTACCTTAATGCTTTCCGCTATGTGTGATTGTTTGCAGTGCCGCTCCTTTGTGGAGAGGTGTGCCATCTAGATAGCGTCTTGATCTGGGCTCAGTCAGTCCAGTGTAATAATGATGATAATTACTACCTGTTTTACATTCTTAGAATCAGCATGGAGGCTCTTTAGGAAACACAATAGTTCGCTGTGACAAGCTGGAACAAGCCGAAATCAAAAGTTTACTCATGTGCTTCCTTCACATTTTGAAAAGCATGTCAGATGGTACGTAATACTTGGGGACATAGATCTATCTGAGGTGGTTGAATGTCATTACATCATAGGTTGTGTTACTTTACGGCACTTAATTTTAATCGTTTTTACATTCATTAGTGGCGTTTAAGGACTAAATGGAGAATTGTGTCTGATCTTGGTTTAGGTTATGTGCACACGTTGCGGATTGGTGTGCGGATTTTTCCACGCTGTTTTTGCAAAATCCTCAAGTAAACAGCACTGCGGATTACCCGCGGATTTACCGCTTTTTTTGTGCGGATTCCACGTGCGGTTTTACACCTGCGGATTCCTATTGAGGAGCAGGTGTAAACCGCCGCGGAATCCGCACAAAGAATTGACATGCTGCGGAAAAAACACTGCTGTGTTTCCGCGTGTTTTTTCTGCAGCATGTGCAGTGCTGATTTTGTTTTCCATACGTTTACATGGTACTGTACAACGCATGGCAAACAGCTGCAGATCCGCAGCGTCAAATCCGCAACGTGTGCACATAGCCTAAGGCCCCTTGTTCCCCTCCTCAGACACTTTCAATCATGAATAGTCATGCCACTTTTTCCAGGAGAGATGGGTGACCTGAGCCCTGGCAGGTTCAGTTTTTACAAGGATGTTTACATTCCTGAGGAGGGGAAAGCCTTGTGAAGCTTCGCATGATTTAGGATTCTGAGACTACAATTGTCCATTTTTGAAAATACCTTATATGGCTTTCATTGCGAACATAATCTGTAAAGTGTACCACCAAAAGGGTGTGTACAGGCTGTGCAGAATACCTATCATCTGTAATTTAACTCTCCTGCTTAATTAAATGCTGCTCCCAAATAATGTAATCTCTTGTAAAAAGCATATATTCATGTCCAGTGCATGTCCAGCATGGCAGCCCGGTAGTAGTTAATATATATAATAAGCTTTCATTCATTTTGTTCTTCAGACGCACTGTTTACGTATTGGAACAAAGCCACATCAACAGAACTGATGGACTTTTTCACCATCTCAGAGTATGTACTTTTATTTCATCGTCCCCTACAGTGGCTTGCAAAAGTATTCACCCCATGTTGGCATTTTTGGTGTTTTTGCTACCTCGCAACCTGGAATTTCACTTTTTTCTTTGAGGCTTTGCATCAGTTCATGTAAAGAACATGCCTACTACTGTAAACATTTGGATTTCTTTTCATTGTGAACCAAACACCTAGGAAAAATAACTGAAAACTTCAGTGTGCATAACTATGCACCCCAATCCCTAAAGTCAGTATTTTGTAAAGCCTCCTTTTGCGGCAATTACAGCTGCAAGTCACTCTGGATAAGTCTCTATGAGCTTTCCACATTTTGCCACTTGGATTTTTGCCCATTCATCAAGGCAAAACAGCTGCAAGTCTTTCAAGTTAGAGAGTTTCTTCTGGTGAACAGCAATCTTCAAGTCTGACCACAGAACAACACCACTCCAAAACATTTATATGTTTCCCATGAAACTACTCAAGTGTTGCTTTAGCAGAATGCTTTGTGTCATTGTCTTGTTGGAAGGTGATCCTCCGTCCCAGTCTCAAATCACTAACAGACTGAAATAAGTTTTGCACAAGAATATCCCTGCATTTCGCACCCTCAATCTTCCCCTCGACTCAAACCATTTTCACTGTCCCTGCTGCCGAAAAACATCCACACATCATGATGCTGCCACCAACATGTTTCACTGTGGGGATGGTGTTCTTGTGGTGTTGAGCTGTGTTGGTTTGGCGCCAGTTTACCTTCGTGGCCAAAAAAAATAAATTTTGGTTTCATCTGACCACAGCATCTTCCTCTATACATTTGAGGAGCTGATCACATGGCTTTTGGCAAACTCAATTTTTGTGTGTAATTAAATACTTTGTTCTGCCCACTCTTCCATGAGGGTCACCTCTATGGACTGTACGGCTTATTGTGGTCATATGGACAGATATTCTAGTATCTGCTTGGGAACTTTGCAGCTCCTTCAGGGTTTCCTTTGACCTCTTTGCTGCCCTCCTTGCCCGGGCTGAGAGTTTTGGTGGGCGGCCCTTTCTTGGCACTTTTGTTGTGGTACCATCTTTTTTCCATTTGATGTTAATGGCTTTCTTGGTGCATCGGGGGATCATCAGCGATTGGGATTTGTTTTATAACCCAACCGTGACTTGTACTTCTCAACAACTTTGCCCCTGACTTTTTTGGAGATCTCCTTGGTCTTCATGGTATTGTTTGGATAAAAGGGTATTCCCATCTCCAAGATCCTATCACAATATATAAGCAGATACCTCCAATTAGAAATGTAGTATAATTTTTTTTTTTTTTTACACACACTATGTCTCTTTCCTCATGTGCAGGCATTGCAGCCCCTTAGGTATCCATGGTTACAACCACTGGTATAGTGACAGTTAGCTACTTGCTAGTGGTCATAACCATTGATACCCAAGATCCTGCAATGCCTGCACATGAGGAAAGAAACGTAGTGAATCAGAAAAAATAGATTTTAAATTGAAGTTATTTGCTAATATTATTATTAAGGCTACTTTCACACTAGCGTCATGCACTGCACGTCGCTATGCGTCGTTTTGCAGAAAAAACGCATCCTGCAAAAGTGCTTGCAGGATGCGTTTTTTCTCCATAGACTTGCATTAGCGACGCAATGCCACACGTCGCAACCGTCGTGCGACGGTTGCGTCGTGTTGCGTCGGACCGTCGGCACAAAAAAAGTTACATGTAACGTTTTTTTGTGCGTTGTGTGCAGCAATTCCGAGTTTTAGTTATTTGATCCCATAAATGTAATTTATGCCTACATTTCTCTCACTTCACTAACTTAGACTATTTAGTGCTGATGCATCACACACAAATTGGATTCCAAGCATAATTAAACACAGGTTGTAATGTAGCAAAATAGGTAAAAAGCCAAGGGGTGGATACTTTCACAAGCCACTATACAAGTTATAACCTCTTTATTGTCCGTTATTGCAGTTCTAGAAATTAAAATAATAGATTCAATTTAGTTTTTCTTTCACAAATGGCTAATTTACAAATCCCTTTCTTTCTGTTTGCTATTATAACATTGTCATATTTCACTGATCTTTTGTGTGATCTGTCTCGCCTCTGCAGAGTATGCCTTCATCAGTTCCAGTATATGGGGAAGCGATACATTGCCAGGTATAGTGTTACATTGAGCTGTGTGAACATCATGACACCTCTGTATGTAACTGCTTCCACACTGGATTTTGTTTGTATTTCTGTTTGAAAGTAACTAAACTTTTTTATTATTATTATTTATCATCCAGGCATTGCAAAGTTATGAAATGCTTCATTACCTTATTTTACTTTCTTGTCTCCCAAATATGCTGCAGTGCTGCGTCCATGCCAAGTTCATGCTCTTTTAGATGCTCTTTACGATTGCTGCTCATCAAAGATCTGTATACTATGTTCAAGCATTCGGGAAAGTGGACGGACCTTGTGTGAGCCTGTCTGCTCCTAACCCCTGGACTCAGGAGAATTCCCATACCCAGACTGAATGTAGTGTACTGCTTATTCTCATTATTGAGCAGCAGTTGAAAGGCGCTTCTAAAGGAGCATGAACTTGGCACTAAAACAGCCCTGCAGTATATGCAGTTAATGAAATTGAATGAACATGTAGCAGGTTGTACAATGAGGGTATTTTTTTTTTTTAGTTCATATTATTAGATTCATGGAAAATAATTTATAAGCACAGTATGAGATTGGTGGATTGATTATTGTTCATTTCATGATAATTGAATGAATATTTCTCATATGATCAGTTTGTCCATCAGATAAAACTATTTAAACAGCAGGCATTGTGTTAAAGTAAAAATATCGAAGACTTGCCTTCCTTGACATCTGTTGGCCCCCATTGGCCTATGTTTGCTTGTCTCGCAGTGATGACATGCTATGCATTCATGTAAGCTGGCCTCAGTGGTCTAATGTAAGTTATGTTGTCACTGGAAAATTTCACAAGTTTTTTTTTTACATTTTCTACTACTAGGATAATTTTGTAAAATCCTGGACCAACTCCTTTAGGGCACACAAACCAAACCTGTCACTAACTGTATATTTAATGCCAAGAACAGGATTGGATCCCATCCTTCAAGCTCAAGAAAACTTTTCCCAAAGTTTACTTTTGAGTTTTTTGGGGGTTTTTTTAATATAAAACTTAAAGATTTTGCAGTTTTTTAACCTGGTGCTAGATCCGAAACTTGATTGCTACAACTTTGAAAACTTCCATCCTGATCTCACAGTGCGGTGTTTGATCCCATCCTTGGCACTAAATATACTACTACTGGATGTAGCACAGACACAGCCTTGCCTTATATTCTGTAATCACTATAGCACGCTTTATGTACATGACCTATTTCTTAATTTATTTTGACGATAATAATTAAGTGTGTTGAAGAAATTAATGAACCTGGGATTAATTCATGTTTTACTTAAACCTAACAGTACTGTACATCTGTGTTTTACTACTCAGATTTTCTTAGGAGGGTTCATTTTATAATTTTGTAGTATGGCACAAGCTGGTTATAGAGTTAAAGAAGTTGTCAGCTACTAGGACAACCCCTTCTTGATCTGATTGATGGCCCCGATAAAATAAAAAACCTATACTCGCCTCCCGTGCTGGCGCCGTTCCAGCAGTCAGGACTCGCGGTCCTGGGGCTATCGTGTGGTTGTTGTGACATGTGACCCTGGCGCCCAGTCAGCGCTGGCATCACTGTCCCCGCCTCCTGTCAAATTGAACATGAAGTAGAAGTGAGAGAGCGGCTGCAGCCCGGATTTCCTCTTTATGTTCGATTTGTCCGAAGGCGAGGAGAGTGACACCGGCACTAATTGGGCGCCGGACACCACGTGTCACAACACCCGCACGAGAGCCCCTGGACCGCGAGTCCTGACTGCTGGAACGGCGCCGGCATGGGAGGTGAGGTTAGGTTTTTTACTTTATTGGGCTCAAACATTTAGATCAAGAAGGTCTTGTCCAAGTAGTTGACAACCCTTTTAATGATTCTTGTACAATTTAGTGATTGATTCTTAAATTCTATATTATATTGTAAAGTGGCATGCCTAAATGGATATTTCTCAGTGTATGGATAATGTATCTCATGGATAATGTGAAATGAATGTGTCTTGGCATTAGCCAATATTGATGCTAAAAAAAGAATGCTTAAATTATAAAAAAAAGTTGTAAATTCTACGTAAGTGTTTGAGTTGCTACAAATAATCTTTACGTCTATGACCAGCTTCAGTAAGGGCCATGTTTATTATGTTCCCACAACCTTATACTCTTGGGATTAACGTCATACTTCACATTGTGTACACTGACACCGACGTAAGCATGATCCATGGTGCCGAGTGCATGTTCCGGGTATCTCACATGATAACATGAATAATAAGGTGTCTCCGATGTCTGCGTGTCCTGCCTTGGCCCTCACTTCAGCACTGATGGTGGTGGTACACTTTAGGGAGCAGCCTCGGCTGATTGCTAACACGCCTCACTCTTTCTGTTTTCCTCACTTGATTGCTGGCAAGTATAACAAAGTATATGGCTCTTCTCCCTTCCTGCCTGGGTAAGACAATCACCAATCACCTTGCCTTGCTGCTTTTTACTCTCCCGCATGCCTTTTATGTATGGCATTTTCCGATTTAACCCTTTGGAACATTTCATTGGATAGCTAATTGCATCAACACATTATCGCCATATTGGACCATAGTTTGGTTTAGGTGTCTCCTAGTTAATTATCTAGTTGTAAATAGCGAGTAATATTCATGGCCAATACCCAGATTTGACATTTAGCGCTTTGTTTGTAGCATGTTGCTTTTGGTTAATATGATTTTTTTTTTTTTTTTTTGCTTTAGACCCAATTTTTTATTTAAGGTTGTGTGTTTCTCTGCTTTACTAACTGCCCCCACTTCTCTGCAGTGGGGACACATCTAACTGGTGCTTCTATCCCATTTCCACTCATCTTACAGGAACCAGGAGGGGTTGGGACCCATAGTTCATGACCGAAAGTCTCAGACATTACCTGTTTCCCGTAACAGGACAGGGATGATGCATGCCAGATTGCAGCAGCTCAGCAGCCTGGATAACTCTCTCACTTTTAACCACAGTAAGTTCTGTGATGATCTTCGCTATCGGCCGCCTCTTCTTGTACCACCACAGCACTGGCCTCTCTGCACCACACTTGGACTCTAGAAGATTTTTCAATCTGGGCTCAATTTCATGTTTTTCCTTCCCTGAACAGGATTGCTCATGGACACCAGATGATAATGTGTGGGGCACGATTCTGCTAGTATTGTGCAGCCACAGAGATGACATGACAATTCATGGTTTGTAGATCTATGGAGAGGGTTTCAGAATATGAATCCTCTCTGGTTGTCCTCTGACCAGTAACCTGGCCGTGTGCCTGCATGGTCCTGGCAGAGCATGCCCCGCACACATTAACCTCCTGGTGCCAGCTAAGAAGTAAAGCCGATGATAGCTGAGACTATAATGTCCACAGTTATATGTATGAAAAAGCATTCAATAATGAATTGACTTTTTCTGTGTTTTCAGTGTGAGAAAGATATCAAGTATACTTGGAATAGCTGTAGAAAATGGTAAGATTCAATCAGGTTGACTTTGGCCTAGAAGTCTGCACTACGTTCAGCCAAAGTTGTTATAATTCTCCTGCTTTGCTTCCTTCTTATTTTAGGCCTACTGAATGTTGTCTAGTACATAACCCCCGGCACAGCGTAACATTAATGTGTATGGAAACACCTAATTGCTTAGTAGCAACTGGTTTTATTGTCATCTGGCTTCTTACTAACAACAGTGTTATATCTGGAATGAGCAAAAAGGGGAATTTGTCCCTAGGATTTTGCTGCCCAGCTGAGAGCAGCATGATGTAGGGGTAGAGATTCTGATTCCAGCGATGTATATGAAAATACAGCAAACTGTTCTCTGAATGCTGAGCTCTCTGTCTCTACATTATGCTGCTCTCAGATTAGGGGTTAAAAGCGTTGTGACCGATTCCCTTTAATACCATAAAACGTCCCAAGATCTTTCAGCCCTAAGCAGTCTGCTGAACATAAGACCAAACCTAACATCTATTTGTTTGATATGTAATTGCAGAGTGCACTAGATCAGATAATTTGGTGTTTAATAAAGAAGAAATACCACAATTCTCGTTCTAGACCCGTAGTTCTCTCCATATCCAGTGTGAGGAGTATAATTGTAGGACATCAGGAGGACGTACCTTTCCAATAGCTCTAGTATTTTTCTTTCTGAATTAGTCTCAGGCATAGTGCAGTTCTTGTAAACCCTACTGGCCTATTCTGTGCTGATGTAACATCTACTGGTACTTCACTCACTATTAAAACAAGAGATTCTTATAAATATGTGGAAGCCAAACTTTTTGCTCATATTTCACTATTTTTATATATTCTCCATAATTGAAGCAACCTCTATAATAACTTAGACATGCCAACCATTTACTATAGTAATGTCCTATTTGGTGTGATCACGGGCACATCATATTGCCCTTTATTCTGGATGGACCCTCTACTATGACAGGTTAGCTCATTAGGATTATATGAGAGTAGGATCGGAAGCAATACCAGAAGCCAATGGAGACTGGCCTTGGAGGAATACAAAGCAAAGGATTTTAGGCAGCTAAACAGGTCTTATGAAGACAGAAAAGAGGGTCGGCCCTCTTTTTTGTCTTCATAAGACCTGTTTAGCTGACTGAAATGCTTTGAACAGAAGCAGATTTAGTTGTCTTCAGCCCTTTAAACCAACGAATGAAAACCAATGCTTGAAGCTATACAGCTGTTCTCCCATCCTATACTGTAATTACACTGCGTTACTCTGTATCTTATGTTATTCTGATGTAGTACCAGCCTGGAAACCTGCATCTTATAGGCAATGCTCCCTGGGAAAAAGTATGTTACGTGTAACAGAAAGGCCTACTAGATATGTGCATGGGGAGATGGACTCTAAAATCTCTCTGTATAGCGTGCATTGAGAATATTTGGGACTCGTGTCACTATTAAGCATGGCTTTGGCACGCTATCATTAGTTACCTTTATGTATTTTCAAATGACCATAGGTAAAATCTATATTATATTGTTATAATCTATCTATATAGTTCGAGGTATGGGCCTTTTATTTAGGGATAACTTTGTATGGTCTTTACTAAGGGTGCGATGCTTGCATGATTCTCTGTGGGCATATGTCTTTTGGCTGCTCTGGACAATTACCTTATGATCACCGCCCCTGTGGTAAAGACCATAAAAAGTTCCTACTTGGCAGGACAGCTGGCTTGGGGCTAGATTTTTTTTCACTATTAGGACTATAATACCAAGAGTCCTGGAGTGAATCTGAAGGCAATGTAGACTTACGGTATATTCATTGCCCTAGAATAATGGGCTTATATTACAATACTGAGGGCAGCTGCAGATCAGTAAGTCATAGATGTGTGGTTATTGCATCTACATTTCCCTATCATCATTTCATTGTTCCATCCATTAATCATTATGGAGTTTTACTTTCTGCATCCAAAATCTGAAAACGAACCATTTGTATTCCACACAAGTCATTTGAAAGTATGCATGCTCCTCTCTCCATTTTGCCTTGCCATTCTGCTTGATGTATGTTACCTTGCCTCCATTCTTTCTTTCTACACTGGTAAGCCTATTCTGTGTTTCACACCTCTTATCATACTGAAAACGGGATCAGGACTCGCACAAGCTGGGTTTACAGTAATACAGTGGTCTCTGCTGAGGACTCCGTCAGGTTTCTGTTGGAATCCCTGAAGAAGAGTGGTTCAGCGAGAACCCCAACAGTGCCTTAATGGAGCCCTTCACTTAAAAGAAGCCAATGCTGTCACTGTGGACACTGTTCGGCCTCAGTCCTGGGAGAATTCCTCTCTTACAGGAATACACAAAAACATGGACTGTTTATTTGATTCCGACAGAAGAGCACTGTATTAGTGTGAACCTAGCCTTAATGGAAAAAAAATAAGCCTGATGCTTGTATATTCCATTTGGAAAACACTGCTGTATTTGTGTCGATAATATATAGAAGATCTAATGTGATTGGAGCGGCAGTAGCTCATGTGCTCCTCATAGCAATGTCTCACATTGTAAGAATTGGGAAAGAGATGATGGGCAAAAATGCGTATGTTGTCCATTATATGGAATGCCAAGAAAAACTGTTGTCCAGCAGCTTCTTAAGCTAAAGTACTTTCTCCATTTGCTTTCCATAGTGGGTTTTTATATTATTTATTTTTTAATGCTGCTTTGAGTGTTGGTCAAAGCTGAAAGCCCTTTTCTCCTGATAATCCTGTGTTCTTGATATAATAAAGCCACATAGTAGATGTTCTGCTTACACCACATTTATGGGCTATATCTGAAGGCCATGCTTGGCTGGAATATGTAAATGCATCCTATGATGTACTCATACTCTTTTAGGGGGTCAAATGTATGCTAAAGAGGTCTTCTTATGCCAACATTTGGACCGGACCAAAGTGCATTTACTAATTCTATACTGCAAGTAAATGTTTATTAGTCAGTTACTGACATATCAGGTTAGGAAGAAAAACAACAAGACTATACCTGTACTATTCTATGTCCGGCATGTGGTGTGGATTGGACCGTAGTATGTAATGGTTGTGTGTGTACTGCCTGTAGCATGTCTGTGCCTTCTGCCAGATGTATACCTACATCACCCTCAGATGCGACTGTATACTTGTGATTGATACAGTTTGCTATATCCTGATCTGTAGTTGTAATATAATATATTTATTTCTCCAAGTGGGTGAAATGTAAATTTTGTGATACATTTGGATTCATGATCATTTATGGAAATAATACTACTTTTTCTTGGACTAAAAAGTGTAGTATAAAAACATAATGTATTCAGTCATATACATCTGACATATGGTATAACCATGGTGGGAAGAGAGCGGCCTATAATGTAACTGATCGGCTGGGCTTGTGTTCTGACAGTAAATGACAGAAGATAAACCAAGTTGTGGATTGCTGCCTAACTGCATGTATTGCTTTGATGTCAGTGATGGCCTTGTATATTCTGTCTATCCTGTATATTCTGTATATCCTGGATTGTTCGGATTACTCATTCTTACTGTAGATCTCTTGCTGGAAGGACTATTTTCACTTCTGAGTGATTAAAAAGACAGTTGTTCACCTGAGAAAGTGTCTTTACAGAAGAGTGAAATATTCTCATAGTCCAATTGAAATTTACTCTTTTCTTTATGCATATTTTGGCCCCAAAACTTGCATTTTTAACACCAAAGTCTGCATAAAATGCTTACTTAGCAAGCCAGATTTCTTTCAATGTGAGAACCGCGTTGTTCATACAGTTATTGAAAGAGTTTGAATACAGATGTCACCCGAAAACTGCAGCAGGTAGAGAGGCCAGTGCGTGCATTAGCTCTAGATCAGCCGCCTTTCTGAGCTGACTACTGCAGTTTAAAGGGAACCTGTCATTCAATAATGCTACCCGATCACAGCAGCGATTCAGTGTAACCATTGAAACACCCCGCGAGCACTCTGCTTCTCAGGTGATTAGTCCAAAGTAGGACCTCAGCCAGTAACTCCCTTCCCTGCTCTCCTAGCACACAGAGGGAGAGACCTGTCAGTCTACTGGACTGGGGCAGGGAGAACCTGCGCAGAAACCCCATAGGACTAGTCAGCTGTGATGCATTGTCCCCGGCCGACTTTCCATGTTTACTCTGAATTGCCAAAGCGGTTCAGAATAAAGCACAGCATTATCAGAGCCTGGCTGCAATCACAAAGTCACGCTGTGATAATCCTGCCTGTGGTTTGGGCAGCATGAATTAAATGGCAAGTTCCTTGTAAGCCAGAAATCCATGCCTGAAAACCAAGGTTCTTCTGATTTCTGTATCATTGTAGAGCAAATACATGCTATGTGCTTAACCTAAGTGAACAAACCCTTAGATGTCATTATTAACGTTTAGTGACACTTTACTGCAGCACTCTTGGCTTGTGCAGTCAGTTTCAATACATGTTATGGTCGATACACAGACAAGAATACTTTCATTGTTTATTTCTTATAACTGGTTCATGAAAACCTGTTTGTAAATTGGGCTCTGTTCACATCTGCATTGATGACCCCATTAGGTATGACAGGCTGTTCTTCCCTTAAAAGCAATGGACACCTCAGCAGAACCTCACAGACCCCATGATAAGTCATTGGAGGTCGCAGTCGTAGCCTGTGTCCATCATGCAATGAATCCAGCACAGTGCTGTGGCAAGTGTGATAAATGGAAGAAACAACACTGATGTGAACAGACTTCTATCTGTACGTTTGCTTTCTACTCTTATCTATGACTTTGTCTTGGACCAAAAGGTTTATCCAATGAAAAGTCACAGAACTTGAAAATTATTGGTCACAGCCATTCACGTTTTTACTTAATGTTTTATCCTGTTTTCAGAGTAATGTTTCTTCATATACTGATATTTCTGCTATTCAGTTTTATGTATTATGATCTTTTACAGAAATGTTTACCCAATGCTTGTCCATTTCTTTAGGCTATGGCCACTCAGATGCAGATATTCTTCACCAGTCGTTACTTGAAGCAAACATAGCTACTGAAGTATGCCTTACAATCCTGGACACTTTGTCATTATTCACGATGGCATTTAAGGTATGTGCTGTTTTCCTTTTTGTTGTTATATGAAAATAGTTGTTTGGTTTTTTTTGCTTTCTTGGATAATAGATGTTTTACACAATTTCTTATAGAGGAAAAATGAGTATTCAATAGAAAACTATGTTCTAGGTTGGCTATAATATTGCATAATGAGTCTTCCCTGTCTTGTTCATTTCCTACAGACAGTATTTTAGGCTGTCTGGATAATCCAGGAAGTTTCATTTTAAAATAAAAAACAACATACCGTATATATACTCAAGTATAAGCCGAGACCCCTAATTTTGCCTAAAAAAACTGGGGAAACTTATTGACTCGAGTATAAGCCGGGTATGTATTGTCCCTTAATCCCTATTCTGGTATGCGTGGTTCCTTATCCCCATCCTTGTATGCATGGCTCCTTATTCTCATCCTTGTCTGCATGGCTCCTTATTCCCATCCTTGTCTGCATAGCTCCTTATCCCCATCCTTGTCTGCATAGCTCCTTATTCCCATCCTTGTCTGCATGGCTCCTTATTCCCATCCTTGTCTGCATGGCTCCTTATTCCCATCCTTGTCTGCATGGCTCCTTATTCCCATCCTTGTCTGCATGGCTCCTTATTCCCATCCTTGTCTGCATGGCTCCTTATTCCCATCCTTGTCTGCATGGCTCCTTATTCCCATCCTTGTCTGCATGGCTCCTTATTCCCATCCTTGTCTGCATGGCTCCTTATTCCCATCCTTGTCTGCATGGCTCCTTATTCCCATCCTCATCTGCATGGCTCCATATTCCCATCCTTGTATGCATGGCTCCTTATCCCCATCCTCGTCTGCATGGCTCCTTATTCCCATCCTCGTCTGCATGGCTCCTTATTCCCATCCTCATCTGCATGGCTCCTTATTCCCATCCTTGTATGCATGGCTCCTTATCCCCATCCTCGTCTGCATGGCTCCTTATTCCCATCCTTGTATGCATGGCTCCTTATCCCCATCCTCGTCTGCATGGCTCCTTATTCCCATCCTCGTCTGCATGGCTCCTTATTCCCATCCTCATCTGCATGGCTCCTTATTCCCATCCTTGTATGCATGGCTCCTTATCCCCATCCTCGTCTGCATGGCTCCTTATTCCCATCCTCGTCTGCATGGCTCCTTATTCCCATCCTCATCTGCATGGCTCCTTATTCCCATCCTTGTATGCATGGCTCCTTATCCCCATCCTTGTCTGCATGGCCCCTTATTCCCATCCTTGTATGCATGGCTCCTTATTCCCATCCTTGTCTGCATGGCTTCTTATTCCCATCCTTGTCTGCATGGCTCCTTATTCCCATCCTTGTCTGCATGGCTCCTTTTTCCCATCCTTGTCTGCTTGGATTCTTATTCCCATCCTTGTATGCATGGCTCCTTATCCCCAATCCTTGTCTGCATGGCTCCTTATCCCCAATCCTTGTCTGCATGGCTCCTTATCCCCATCCTTGCATGTATGGTCCCCATGAGAAAAGCATAAAAAAACAAATCAAAACATGCCGCTTACGTTCGCCGCACGCCCTCGTAGCATCTTGTTCCAGTGCCAGCAGCCGGACGATCATATGTCCCCGCTCATTAAGGTTATGAATATTCACCTCTCTCCACGCCTATGGAAGTGGAGAGAGGTGAATATTCATTACCATAATGAGTCGGCACCCATGAGAGCCCAGCAGCTGCTGGAAGTCGGCGGCTGTAACTATGCGCGCACTATAAGAGAAATGAATAGTCATTGCCAGTGCGCAGTGGATATTCATTTATCTTTAGCAGCGCGCAAAGGCTTTAACCACATCCGCCGGCTCTTGCCTCCTGTGACCTACTGCTCCGCCGGTTCCCCTTCTCTGCCATAAACTGGGACAATTACTCGTGTATAAGACGAGGGGGGCATTTTCAGCACAAAAAAAATGTGCCCTTTTTTGCGTTTTTCGTTTTTCGCTCCCCTCCTTCCCAGAGCCATAACTTTTTTTATTTTTCCGTCAATATGGCCATGTGGGGGCTTATTTTTTGTGAGACGAGTTCACCTTTTGAACGACACCATTGCTTTTACCATATCTGTTACTAGAAAACGGGAAAAAATTCCAAGTGTGGTGAAATTGCAAAAAAAGTGCAATCCCACACTTGTTTTTTGTTTTGCTTTTTTGCTGGGTTCACTAAATGCTAAAACTGACCTGCCATTGTGATTCTCCAGGTCATTACAAGTTCATAGACACCAAACATGTCTAGGTTAGTTTTTTATCTAAGTGGTGGGAAAAAAAATTCCAAACTTTGCCATAAAAAAAAAAAAAAAAATTGCACCATTTTCCCATACTCGTAGTGTTTCCATTTTTCGGGATCTCGGGACGGGTGAGGGCTTATTTTTTGCGTGCCGAGCTGACGTTTTTAATGATACCACCTTTGTGCAGATACGTTCTTTTGATCACCCGTTATTGTATTTTAATGCAATGTCGTGGCGACAAAAAAAAACGTAATTCTGGCGGTTTTAATTTTTTTGTCGTTACGCCGTTTTGCGATCAGGTTAATACTTTTTTTTTTAATTGATAGATCGGGCAATTCTGAACGCAGCGATACCAAATATGTGTATGTTTGATTTTTTTGTTTGTTTGTTTTATTTTGAATGGGGCTAAAGGGGGGTGATTTAAACTTTTATTTTTTTTTATTTTTTTCATATTTTTTAAAACATTTTTTTTTTACTTTTGCCATGCTTCAATAGCCTCCATGGGAGGCTAAAAGCTGGCATAACTGGATCGGCACAGCTACATAGGAGCGATCATCAGATCTCGCCTATGCAACTGAATTACAGGCTTCCTATGAGCGCCGACCACAGGGTGGCGCTCACAGCAAGCCGGCATCAACAACCATAGAGGTCTCAAGGAGACATCTGGTTGTTATGCCGACGCATTGCTGACCCCCGATCACATGACGGGGTCAGCGACGCGCGCGTTTCCGGCCCGATGGCCGGAAGCGGTAGTTAAATGCCGCTGTCAGCGTTTGACAGCGGCATTTAACTAGTTAATAGTGGCGGGTGGATCGCGATTCCACCTGCCGCTATTGCGCGCACAAAACAGCTGACATGTCGCGGCTTTGATGTGGGCTCACCTCCGGAGCCCACATCAAAGGGGGAGACACGACATGAGCCATACTAGTACGGCGGATGTCGTGAAGGGGTAGATGTGTGGTAACCTCCATTGCCACTATGCCTCTGAATTTTTGTAGGTTTCTTAACGGGAATCTGTCAGCAAGTTTTTGCCATTTAACCCTTTCACTCCGAAGCCTGTTCTCACCTTTTTTGAACAGGCCAATTTTTTCAATTCTTACCAGTGTCAATCTATCATGAAACACCTCAGGACATGTAATAATTGAAGGACAAGGGAGAAATTCTGATAAAAAGAGCCTTTATTGAAGTAAATGGCAATGATGCAATAGCAAGAGTGTCCGCACTAAATAAGTTTATGTATGCAAAACCATAACACCATAAAAAAAGAAAAAAATTTGAAAAATAAACTTTAAAATATATATGAGGAAAAAATAAATAAAAAATGAATAAGGGTGTCCGCCACAAAATATAATAAATGAAAAATTATAGGAAACAGTGTCCAAATAGGTGCAAAATAATATATATATATATATATATATATATATATATATATACATATATATATATATATATATATATATATATATATATATATATATATATATATATATATATATATATATATATATATATATATATATATTAAAAAAGGAACAGCACACTGGTGTAACTTATCTTAGGGTGCAAAGCCTCCAGGCAACCCGTCCACCGGTCGTCAGTATTCAGTATAGACCAAAAAAAGAGGCAGCACTCCATTTTCAAAAAGGTGCAGGATTTATTCAAATCCACATGTCTATGCGACGTTTCAGCTCTACTGAGCTTTTCTCAAGCCTTGAGAAAAGCTCAGTAGAGCTGAAACGTCGCATAGACATGTGGATTTGAATAAATCCTGCACCTTTTTGAAAATGGAGTGCTGCCTCTTTTTTTGATCTATATATATATATATATATATATATATATATATATATATATATATATATATATATATATATATATATATATAGACAAAAAAACACAGCAGCACATGAGCACATGTACATGAATCTAGGCCATGTGAAAACAGACAAATATTCAATATGAATTATACTTCAAAAATATTTTTTTACAAATTTTTTTCAAACATTTTTTTTTCATAAAACTTACACTAATGAAGATTCTTAGCGCATAAATTGGCCAATTCATGTGTGCCCATCAACCACGGCAAGGTGATCTCCCTCTGATGGGTCCTACTCTACCGTACATGCCACTCTTGGGCCACCAGCCTACAGCTATGGACAAAACATGTCACTCTGGGCTAAACCTACAATTTATGGGCAGGTAGAGCTGATTACTGCCACCTGCAAGGTCAATGGGAGGAGTGCAAGATCAGTATGGATGCAGCCACATCCAATAACTAAATAGAGAAAAAAAAACAACCAGCACCCCTGGTATTTTTGAAGTATAATTCATATTGAATATTTGTCTGTGTTTTCACATGGCCTAGATTCATGTACATGTGCTGCTGTGCTTTTTTGTCTATATGATGCAGCTTGCAGCTTTGCACGTGTTCACATTAGGGGTGCTGGTTGTTTTATTTATATATATATATATATATATATATATATATATATATATATATATATATATATATATATATATATATATATATACAGGGGTTGGACAAAATAATGGAAACACCTGGAAACATCAACAAAAGTTAGTTTAATATGGTGTAGGTCCACCTTTTGCGGCGATTACAGCCTCAATTCTCAGAGGTATGGATTCATACAAGGTGTGAATTGTTTCCAAAGGAATTTTAGCCCATTCTGCAGTTAAAACACCCTCCAGTTCTTTGAGCGACAATGGCGGCGGAAATCGACATCTAACTTGAATCTCTAAAATCGACCATAAATGCTCAATAATGTTGAGGTCTGGGGATTGTGGGGGCCAGATGAGATGCTCAACTTCATTAGAATGTTCCTCTTGCCATGCTTTAACGATTCTAGCTGTATGAATTGGTGCATTATCATCCTGAAAGATGGCGTTCCCCTCCGGGAACAGTGCTTGAACCATTGGATGCACTTGGTCGCCCAAAATGCCTAAATAATCTCGGCTGTTAATTCTTCCATGAAGGGATATCATTGGCCCGGCGGATCTCCACGAAATAGCACCCCAGATCATCTGAGAACCTCCATCATGTTTTACGGTTGGGAGAAGGCAGTCTGGATGGAATGCTTCTTTCAGCTGTCTCCAAACGTACACTCGGCCGGAGGTCGGAAATAGGGTAAACGATGATTCGTCTGAGAATATCACATGTTTCCACTGCTCGAGGGACCAATTCTGGAGGTTTCTTCACCACTTTAAACGCTTGGAAACATTTGTCATTGAGAGCAGCTTTCGTGGAAACTGGGTTCTGTAGGTGTTCATTGAGCTCAGCAGTGATTTTCGGAGCCGTGGTTTTGCGATCCTCTCTCACAATTCGCTTTAGAGTCCGACGGTCTCTCTCAGTCAACTTTGACTTTCAGCCGTACCTGTGCTTTGCTGCGGACGTTTTTCCTTCTCTTTCAAACGCAGTCATTACTTTGGAGACAGTACCTCTTGACACGCCAAGCATTCGGGCACTTTCTGTTACACTAGCGCCTGCCATACGAGCACCAACAATTTGGCCTCTTTGAAAATCCGAGAGGTCTGCCATTGGTTTGAGGTTCTCATCAATGTTCTTATAATTATGCAAAACAAACAGTTAATTTACATACACATATCACATAACACAAATAATCAACTACAAAACATTACCATATGTCACGGTTTGCATGTTTATCACATGTTCTAAGATTATGATGCCAAAATGTTAGGTGTTTCCATTATTTTGTCCAACCCCTATATATATATATATATATATATATATATATATATATATATATATATATATATATATATATATATATATATATATATATATATTAAAGGATATAAATACCACCTATAAACCAATGTAAATACCAAGAAGACCAAATTCTAATAACATCAAGTGTAAAATCGATCCTAATATGTATAATGTGTCATATTAAATACCCCATTCAGGGGATCATATCAGGCAAACGCTGCACACAACTGCAGTATAGTGTGGTCCGTGAGCGAGAAAAGGAAATAATAAGTTAATAACTGGTGAAGATTGTGGTGGTGGTGGAGCACACCCCTACACGCGTTTCGGAGCTGCGTTCTTCGATGTTATTGCATCATTGCCATTTACTTCAGTAAAGGCTCTTTTTATCAGAATTTCTCCCTTGTTCTTAAATTATTACATGTCCTGAGGTTTTTCTTGATAGTCACTATTCCAAATGGTTTGCCATTCCAAATCTTTAGATGTAGACATTCACATTTTTAGTGTATATTTTTTATATTTCATATATATTTTTATTATATATTATAAACTGCTCCAAAAAATAAAGGGAAAACAACAGAATATAACTCCAAGTAAATCAAACTTCTGAGAAATCAAACTGTCCACTTAGGGAGCAACACTGTTTTACAATCAATTTCACATGCTGTTGTGCAAATGGAATTGACAACAGATGGAAATTATTGGCAATTATCAAGACACGCTCAATAAAGGAGTGGTTCTGCAGATGGGGACCACAGACCACATCTCAGTACCAATGCTTTCTGGCTGACGTTTTGGTCACTTTTGAATGTTGGTTGTGCTTTTACACTCGTGGTAGCATGAGACGGACTCTACAATCCACACAAGTGGCTCAGGTAGTGCAGCTCAGCCAGGATGGCACATCAATGTGAACTGTGGCAAGAAGGTTTACTGTGTCTGAGTATAGTGTCCAGAGGCTGGAGGTGCTACCAGGAGACAGGCCAATACACCAGGAGACGTGGAGGGGGCCGTAGGAGGGCAACAACCCAGCAGCAGGACCACTACCTCAGCTTTTGTGCAAGGAGGAACAGGAGGAGCACTGCCAGAGCCCTGCAAACTGACCTCCAGCAGGCCACAAATGTGCATGTGTCTGCACAAACGGTTAGAAACCGACTCCATGAGGATGGTCTGAGTGCCCCACGTCCATAGATGGGGGTTGTGCTCACAGCACAACACCGTGCAGGACGCTTGGCATTTGCCACAGAACACCGGGATTGGCAAATTCGCCACTGGCGCCCTGTGCTCTACACAGATGAAAGCAGGTTCACACTGAGCACATGTGACAGATGTGACAGAGTCTGGATACGCCGTGGAGAGCGATCTGCTGCCTGCAACATCCTTGAGCATGACCGGTTTGGCAGTGGGTCAGTAATGGTGTGGGGTGGCATTTTTTTGGAGGGCCGCACAGCCCTCCATGTGCTCACCAGAGGTAGCCTGACTGCCATTAGGCACCGAGATGAGATCCTCAGGCCCCTTGTGAGACCATATGCTGGTGCGGTTAGCCCTGGGTTCCTCCTAATGCAGGACAATGCCAGACCTCATGTGGCTGGAGTGTGTCAGCAGTTCCTGCAAGCTGAAGACATTTTCATCTGACTCTTGGGATCAGGGCTGTGGAGTCATGAAGTCTGTGTCCATTTTGGCGGAATTGGTATAAAATGGTCCGACACCTAAAATCAATAGTACATTGGGTACAGTAGTACAATTCAGTATGTGATGTAAATTTTTTAATAATAATTTTATAAAGTTATGAAATGTCCAATAAATGTCTGTTCCTGATCTAAGGATCTGGGCTTTTAGTTGAGATGAATCTGTGCAGCACTTTATGTACATGCTTAGTAGTGAGGCAGTGCAGTCAGAGTTATGGAGTCAGGGAAATTGAGGAGTTGGAGTCTTAGCTTACCGAACCCAGAGCCCTGATTGGCATGGACAAATTGAGCAATTTAATAATGGTGCATAGTCTGCCATTATTTCCTGGCACATTGGGATTTAGTAAATTGTTCTTTTTTTTTTCTCCAGAACCAACTCATTGCTGATCATGGTCACAATCCTTTGATGAAGAAAGTGTTTGATGTGTATCTATGCTTTCTACAGAAAAATCAGTCTGAGACTACACTTAAAAATGTTTTCACTGCATTGAGGTCATTAATTTATAAGGTCAGTAAAGCAATGGAAATGAATTTGTGCCCATGTTATGTGTACACTGTAAAAGTACTGCAATCTGGCATGGTACTGGATGGGTCCTAGATTAGTATCAAATAATCTTATCATATTTTTACTCCTGTCTTTCACTTTTTTACCTTCTGAAATTCCACATTAAGGGAACCTGTCAGCAGGATTGTGTACAGTAACCTACAAGCAGTGTCAGGTCAGCGCTGTTATACTGATTACAATGATACCTGTGATGAAATCTGTCTTATGGTTGTTGTTTATTCTTTGCTTTCAGTTAATGATATGCTCATGCTTGGGGCGGCCTGTGGGGGGTCTTCATGTGGTGCTCTGATTAGGTATTCACCAGTATGGCTTCTGACAGGTCACTGAACCATCACTTACCTGCCCCCCTAGTTTACATAATGAATAATATATATGTAAACTAGGGGGCAAGTCATTGAAGGATCAGTGACCTGTAAGAAGCCATACCGGTGAATACCTAATCAGAGCACCACATGAAGACCCCCACAGGCCGCCCCGAAGCACGAGCAAATCATTAAAGGTACCGTTACACTAAACGACTTACCAACGATCACGACCAGCGATACGACTTGGCCGTGATCGTGACGTCACCGCTGTGCTCTGCTTTACTGCCGGCGCTGACACATTCAGTGCAGGAAGCTCTGAGCAGCAGCGCGTAACCCTGTGGACGCCGGGGGACGTGACAGACATCAGAATGTGAGTATGTAGTGGTTTTTTTTTTACTTTTACAATGGTAACCAGGGTAAATATCGGGTTACTAAGCGCGGCCCTGCACTTAGTAACCCGATGTTTACCCTGGTTACCCGGATGCTGCAGGGGGACTTCGGCATCGTTGAAGACAGTTTCAACGATGCCGAAGTCGTTCCCCTGATCGTTGGTCACTGGAGAGCTGTCTGTGTGACAGCTCCCCAGCGACCACACAGCGACTTACCAATGATCACGGCCAGGTCGTATCGCTGGTCGTGATCGTTGGAAAGTCGTTTAGTGTAACGGTACCTTAACTCAAAACTGAAAATAAAGATTGAACAACAAACACAGGACAGATTTCATCAACCAAGGTATCATTGTAATCAGTATAACGGCGCCGACTTGACACTGTGTGTAGGTTACTGTGCACAATCCTGCTGACCGGTTCTCTTGAAATTTCATTTCAGTTTAGAATTATCAGATTTTCAGGATTGTCATATTCCAGGCTGAGTAATTGTGTATGTAATATTTGAAAAAATATGTACATGATCTTTGGTCTTAGATTTAATATTTATACATTAACTATGCAACAACATCATGCAAGTAATTGACACATGAATTCCATTATTGCAACACATGTAAAAAATGGGAGGTACATAGGTAAAGGGACCCTGTCATTAGATTCATTCTACCCGAACTACAAACAAAATGCTGCCTGTGGTTTGGACAGCATGAATCTAGTGACGGGTACCTTTAGGCCACGTTCACACTTTGCGGTTTTTCCCGCGGATCCGCGGCGATTTTGATGCTGCGGGTCCGCAGCAGTTTCTATAGCGTTTACATTAACATGTAAACCCTATGGAAACCGCAAACCGCAGTGCACATGCTGCGGGAAAAAACGCGCAGAAACGCAGCGGTTTAAAACCCGCAGCATGTCACTTTTGTGCAGAATCGCTGCGATTCTGCACCCATAGGAAAGCATTGAACCGCTTACTTCCCGCATGGGGCTGTGCCCACGATGCGGGAAGTAAGCGGCTAATGTGCGGTTGCTACCCGGGGTGGAGGAGAGGAGACTCTCCTCCAGGCCCTGGGAAGCATAAATAGTGTAAAAAAAAAAAAAAAGAATTAAAATAAAAAATGATGCTATACTCACCTCTCAGCGCTGCACGCGGCCGCCCGGTCTCAGTTGCTGTGCGAGCAGGACCTGCGGTGATGTCGCGGTCACATGACCGTGATGACGCCACGGTCACATGACCGTGACGCCATGAAGGTCCTTCTCGGCACAGCATCTTTGGAACCAGAGCGCCGCATGCAGGGCCGAGGAGATCCGGACATCAGAGGGTGAGTATAACCTTGTTTTATTATTTTTACCATTACTATTGATGCTGCATATTGCTGCATATGCAGCATCAATAGTATAGGAGTAATCCCGCAGCGGAAACCGCGGAACAAACCGCGATAAATCTGCAGGGATAACCGCAGCGGTTTTGCCCTGCAGATTTATCAATTCCGCTGCGGGAGAACCCGCAGAGGGAGGCCGCAAAGTGTGAACGTGGCCTTAATATTTTTGATTAAGGACTCATGCAGGAGACCATATTTTTGGTCTGAGTGTGATCCAACCAAACATCAGATCACACCTGGACCAATGTTATTTTATGGGGCCATGCACATGTTAATTTTTTTTCCCTTGGGCCAAGGAATAAAATCTCACAAGCGCAAGTTGCATCCGTAAATTGGATTGCAATCAGCCATGCAAGTCAATGAGTCCGTGGAAAAAGTGCTGTCCGATTTCCACAGACTGATGGAATGGATAAAATGGGGACTTCTTTTTTTTTTTTGCATCTTCTCTGCATCCGAGAAAATCAGATCACACTATGATCATACTGTGACTAGCATAATCATCTGGATTCTCTTGGATGAGAGAAAATACGGTCCTGTGACCCTAAGCCTAATAAAAGTGCATAAGACATCCACCAGTGACAAGGTGACCTAATAGACAGACTCTAGCACTCTTTCCTCTCTATACCCAACAACAAATGAACCGGTAAAGAAAACCGCCTTGTCCTATGTTTCCTCCATAAATCCAGTTTTTTTATGGATCCTATACACTGACATATTTTTAATGTGCTCCATTATAAATATTTTTTTATCCTCTCAGTTTCCATCGACGTTTTACGAAGGAAGAGCCGATATGTGTGCGGCATTGTGTTACGAAATACTTAAGTGCTGTAATTCCAAGCTAAGCTCCATCCGAACGGACTCCTCTCAGCTCCTGTATTTCTTAATGAGAAATAACTTTGATTACACTGGAAAGAAATCTTTTGTCAGAACTCATCTACAGGTGAATAAAGTGTGACTTGTATGAATCAAATGTTGGCAGTAAAGCAGAAACATGGAAAATAATGTCTTAGTGGTAAAATCACATTTTAATCATCCATTCATTATGTGCATGTGACTTGTCAGAGACACATAATACAGCTGCATTTTAATGTCCATATTGCAGACACCCAGGGCTTGACTACAACCAAACCAAATGGAGATCATGATCACCCGGTCCATAAAAGCAGCCGGCATGTCTCACGTGTAGTGTAGGTCATCTTGATGGCCTACCCAAACTTGCCTGGGATTTTCCCACTTTTTCAATTTTTTACTTTTTATTTATTTATGTAGCCCATATAATTTTATTTTTGTACATCCACGAGAAACCCTTTTAAGAAACCCAAGATGACCCTTAGGTTGTCTCCGGCATTGTTCCTGACTTCTCTATATACTTAGGAGTCAAGAAAAGGTGGACCAAGTGGCTTACAATATATTTGTGAAGCCTTGTCCTTCAGCATGATTATTCATTGGTTTTGTCGTATTCAGTCCTTATACTGGATCTCTCATATAAAAATCTCCCATCTTGGGCAGGTTTTTGTGATGCTTAGAATCAAATATCGTATATTGGTAATAACTTATCTTAGTTCCACCCTAACTTAATGTAGATTCCAGCTTTTAGAGTTTGTTCGTATTATGTCCACAAATTCCAGGTGATCATATCTGTAAGCCAGTTAATAGCCGATGTGGTCGGAATAGGAGGCACAAGATTCCAGCAGTCCCTGTCTATAATCAACAACTGTGCAAACAGTGACCGCCTTATTAAGGTGAGTGAATCGGGGTGCAGTAAAAAGGAAATTGGAAAGAATTTGTTAGAATTATACAACTGTGGCAATGGCGTTACACTGCGGACTTAAAAAGCCTAAGTGATTAAAGTTACCACCATTAGAGGGAGCTCAGTGTCTAGTGTACTCATTTGTCTTGTGTTTTATTTGAATGTTTTTAATGTAAATGTGAAAATAAATAAGGTTATGAATATATATTCGAAATCGGAGGAGCACATTAGTAGGATAAAGTGCAAAATGAGTGGCGATGTGTCAGTCCACAGTGTAAACCTTTCTCAAGTATATGTAAACTATACATGTACACTAGAGACAGATTCACAATATATCTGTATGTGTGTGTGATATTGTAGGAGTCACACTCTTGGTAGGCATTAGGCCTTAGGGTAGCGTTCACATAGGCAATTCAGTTTTTGTCCAAACACGTGCAGTTTTTATTGCTTTCACGTTGCCCAGCATCAAAACAGTCATAAACCGAAATCCCTAGTCTTGTCCAGGCGCTAACTAAACAGAACAGACCCTGGCTACACATTCATGGCTGATCTAACCCCAGCTTAGTCCAACAAAACGTTTTGTCTGGTCACGCACCAGTAGCAAACTCAACTCAGCTCAACATCCAGCAAACTGGCACTCCCTCAGGAGACTGACACACCATGATGCTACTTTCTGATTCCGCATCTTACTTATGGTTTTGTAGCCCATGCCAGCTTCGTGCAGGTCCATGATCTTGTCCCTGACATCATTAGAAAGCTCTTCGGTCTTGCCCATGTTGTAGAGGTTAGAGTCTGACTGATTAATTGAGTCTGTGGACAGGAGTCTTTTATAAAGGTGACTATGTAAGACAGCTGTCTTTAATGCAGGTAACGAGTTGATTAGTCTAACTGGTCTGTAGGAGCCAGAACTCTTAGGCCATGTTTACACGCTGTGGATTCCATTGCGGAATTTTTGATAAATCCGCAGTGCAAAACCGCTGCGGTTTTTACTGCGGATTTCTCACGGTTTTTATTGCGGTTTGCGCTGCAGGTTTTCACCTGCAGTTTCCTATTGGAGCAGGTGAAAAACCGCTGCGGATTCCGCACAAAGAATTGACATGCTGCGGAAAATAAACCGCTGCGTTTCAGCGTGTTTTTTTCCACAGCATGTGCACTGCGGATTTCATTTCCCATAGCTTTACATGGTACTGTAAATGCATGGGAAACTGCTGTGGATCCGCAGCTCCGGAAACGCTGCGGATCCGCAGCAAAATCCGCAGTGTGTGCACATACCCTTAATGGTTGGTAGGGGACCAAATACTTATTTCTCACTGCAAAATGCAAATTTATATAATTTACACAATGTGATTTTCTGGATTTTATTTTTGATATTCTATCTCTCAAAGTTAAAATTAACCTACCCTTAAAATTATAGACTGTTCATGTCTTTGTCAGAGGTCAAACTTACAAAATCAGCAAGGGTTCATATACTTATTTCCCCCACTGTATATGTCAGTATTATGTAATCATACACATTGGGTCTTCTTCCAGCATACAACATTCTCTTCTGATGTCAAAGATCTGACCAAAAGAATCCGCACAGTACTTATGGCGACAGCCCAGATGAAGGAGCATGAGAATGATCCAGAAATGCTTGTTGACCTGCAGTACAGTTTGGCCAAGTCTTATGCCAGCACGCCAGAGCTAAGGAAAACTTGGCTTGACAGCATGGCCAGGATTCATGTCAAACACGGAGACTTGTCAGAGGTATGAAGGTTTCTGGGTTGATTTTTTTTTTGTGAGACTAAAATAGTCTTTTTTATTAGTTTCTTTACTATTCACAGCTGCATAACATATATAATTGTGGTAATTAGATCATCTATTTAACCCCTTTCTGCCATTGGACGTACTATTCCGTCCATGTGGGGTGGGCCCTACTTCCCAAGGATGGAATAGTACGTCCAGAGCGATCAGCCGCGCTCACGGGGGGGGGAGCGCGGCCGATCACGGCTGGGTATCAGCTGACTATCGCAGCTGACATCCGGCACTATGTGCCAGGAGCGGTCACGGACCGCCCCGGTACATTAACCCCCGGCACACTGCGATCAAACATGATCGTAGTGTTCCGGCGGTATAGAAAAGCATCGCGCAGGGAGGGGGCTCCCCGAGACGATCGGTGCAAGGCGATGTGCTCACCTTGTACCGAGCGTCTCCTCCCTGCAAGCCCCGGATCCAAAATGGCCGCGGGGCTGCATACGGGTCCTGCAGGGAGGTGGCTTCACAGCGCCTGCTCAGAGCAGGCGCCGGGAAGCCTCCAGCAGTGCATGTCAGATCGCTGATCAGCGATCTGTCACTATACATGATGTCCCCCCCCCCCCCCCTGGGACAATGTAAAAAAGTTAAAAAAATATATATATATTTAGATGTGTTAAAAAAAAAAAAAATTCCTAAATAAATAATAAAAAAGAAAATATTGTTCCAATAAATACATTCCTTTATCTAAATTTAAAAAAAAAACAATAAAAGTACACATATTTAGTATTGCCACGTCCATAACGACCCGACCTATAAAACTGTCCCACTAGTTCACTAGTCCCTTCAGTGAACACCGTGAAAAAAAAAAAAAAGGCAAGAAACAACACTTTATTATCATACCGCCGAACAAAAATAATTTTTATCGTATAAAAGGGCCAAAACATAAAAAAAGATAAATGAGGTATCGCTGTAATCGTACTGACCCGAAGAATAAAACTGCTTTATCTATTTTGCCAGACGCGGGAAGGTATAAACACCCCCCCCCCCCCCAAAAGAAATTCATGAATAGCTAGTTTTCTGTCATTCTGCCTCACAAAAATCGGAATAAAAAGCGATCAAAAAACGTCACGTGCCCGAAAATGTTACCAATAAAAACGTCAACTCGTCCCGCAAAAAAACAAGACCTCGCATGACTCTGTGGACCAAAATATGGAAAAATTATAGTTCTCAAAATGTGGTAACGCAAAAAACATTTTTTGCAGTAAAAAGCGTCTTTTAGTGTGTGACGGCTGCCAATCAAAAATCTTCTAGATAACCCACTATAAATAGTAAATCAAACCCCCCCTTCATCACCCCCTTAGTTAGGGAAAAATTAAAAAGTAAAATATATTTATTTCCATTTTCCGGCTAGGGTTAGGGCTAGGGTTACGGCTAGGGTTAGGGTTGGGGCTAGGGTTAGGGCTACAGTTAGGGTTGGGGCTAAAGTTAGGGTTGGGGTTTGGATTACATTTATGGTTGGGATTAGGGTTAGGGGTATGTCAGGGTTAGGGGTGTGGTTAGGGTTACTGTTGAGATTAGGGTAAGGGGTGTGTTTGGATTAGGGTTTCAGTTATAATTGGGGGGTTTCCACTGTTTAGGCACATCAGGGGCTCTCCAAACGCGACAAGGCGTCCGATCTCAATTCCGGCTAATTCTGCGTTGAAAAAGTAAAACAGTGCTCCTTCCCTTCCGAGCTCTCCCGTGCCCCCAAACAGGGGTTTACCCCAACATATGGGGTATCGGCGTACTCAGGACACATTGGACAACAACTTTTGGGGTCCAATTTCTCCTGTTACCCATGGGAAAATACAAAACTGGGGGCTAAAAAATAATTTTTGTGGAAAAAAAAAAGGATTTTTTTATTTTCACGGCTCTGCGTTATAAACTGTAGTGAAACACTTGGGGGTTCAAAGTTCTCAGAACACATCTAGATAAGTTCCTTGGGGTGTCTAGTTTCCAATATGGGGTCACTTCTGGGGGGGTTTCTACGGTTTAGGTACATTAGGCGCTCTGCAAACGCAATGTGACGCCTGCAGACTAATCCATCTAAGTCTGCATTCCAAATGGCGCTCCTTCCCTTCCGAGCTCTCCCATATGCCAAAACGGTGGTTCCCCCTCACATATGGGGTATCAGCGTACTCAGGACAAATCGGACAACAACTTTTGGGGTCCAATTTCTCCTGTTACCCTTGGGAAAATACAAAACTGGGGGCTAAAAAATAATTTTTGTGGGAAAAAAAAGAATTTTCACGGCTCTGCGTTATAAAATGTAGTGAAATACTTGGGGGTTCAAAGCTCTCACAACACATCTAGATGAGTTCCTTAGGGAGTCTACTTTCCAAAATGGTGTCACTTGTGGGGGGTTTCAATGTTTAGGCACATCAGGGGCTCTCCAAACGCAAAAAAAAAAAACACACAAGAGGAAAAACCTCCACTATACTAAACAAAAAAACACCAGAACACAGGCAGAGATGCTTACCTGTTCAGGGCCTCCAACAATTGCACTAACCAGGGTGCACCAGGCCCAAGTAGAGATAGCAAATAAACAGGTGCAAATAATACTAATGCAGCCAACCTACAATCAGGAATTGGCCGCTTGGAGCACCGTGCAAAAAATAGTCTGTATGTGGCACGTTCACACAGGAATGCAAAGTATATGGTACAAAGCCTATTAATGACGCCATATGTATAGCGGGCTAACCATGATGCATCCTGTGTGAACAGAGGCCACAGTGTACAGAGCCATCCCTGAACAGGTAAGCATCTCTGCCTGTGTTCTGGTGTTTTTTTGCTCTCCAAACGCAACATGGTGTCCCATCTCAATTCCAGTCAATTTTGCATTAAAAAGTCAAACGGCGCTCCTTCCCTTCCGAGCTCTCCCTTGCGCAAACAGTGGTTTACCCCCACATATGGGGTATCAGCGTACTCTGGACAAATTGTACAACAACTTTTGGAGTCCAATTTCTTCTCTTACCCTTGGGAAAATAAAAAATTGGGGGCGAAAAGATCATTTTTGTGAAAAAATATGATTTTTTACTTTTTACGGCTCTGCATTATAAACTTCTGTGAATCCCTTAATGGGTCAAAGTGCTCACCACACATCTAGATAAGTTCCTTAGGGGGTCTACTTTCCAAAATGGTGTCACTTGTGGGGGGGTTTCAATGTTTAGGCACATCAGGGGCTCTCCAAACGCAACATGGCGTCCCATCTCAATTCCAGTCAATTTTGCATTGAAAAGTCAAATGGCGCTCCTTCACTTCCGAGCTCTGCCATGCGCCCAAACAGTGGTTTACCCCCTCATATGGGGTATCGGCGTACTCAGGACAAATTGTACCACAACTTTTGGGGTCCATTTTCTCCTGTTACCATTGGTTAAATAAAACAAATTGGAGCTGAAGTAAATTTTTTGTGTAAAAAAGTTTGTTCATTTTTATTTAAACATTCCAAAAATTCATGTGAAACACCTGAAGGGTTAATAAACTTCTTGAATGTGGTTTTGTGCACCTTGAGGGGTGCAGGTTTTAGAATGGTGTCACACTTGGGTATTTTCTATCATATAGACCCCTCAAAATGACTTCAAATGAGATGTGGTCCCTAAAAAAAAAAGGTTTTGTAAAAATGAGAAATTGCTGGCCAACTTTTAACCCTTATAACTCCCTAACAAAAAAAAAATTTGGTTCCAAAATTGTGCTGATGTAAAGTAGACATGTGGGAAATGTTACTTATTAAGTATTTTGTGTGACATATCTCTGTGATTTAATTGTATAAAAATTCAAAGTTGGAAAATTGCAAAATTTTCAAAATTTTTGCCACATTTCCGTTTTTTTTACAAATAAATGCAGGTAATATCAAATAAATTTTACCACTATCATGAAGTACAATATGTCATGAGAAAACAATTTCAGAATCGCTGGGATCCGTTGAAGCGTTCCAGAGTTATAACCTCATAAAGGGACAGTGGTCAGAATTGTAAAAATTGGCCAGATCATTAATGTGCAAACCACCCTTGGGGGTAAAGGGGTTAAAGCTTCACACCACAACTAGCTTGTATGACATTTTGATTTGGTATGCTATAAATGTCTGCTTGGTGGGCATCTGACCACTGGAACTGCCACTAATCCACAGAATAAGGCTGCCTGGTCTAAGAAATTACACATCACAAATATATGGTATAGGAAGTTGGCGCACTATAAATATTAAACAGGTTTCTCTCTCTGTCCCTATACAATTTTCAGCACTCCCATAGAAATGAATAGTGAGGACAGTGCAAACAGTATTCTCTCCTTTTTATGAGTGATACTAAGGAAAGCGAACCAGAGAAACATGGTGCTCCCTAGTGCAAGTTCAGGATGGGTTTGCAATCCCAGGCTAGTACCATCCCACCAGAGCCTCCCATCTTAGCCACTCACAACCCTTCCAGGTAAACATATGGTGTAGGTCTGAGAACAAGAGGAACCAGCTGCAGAAGCCACTGCCTTTGTGATGTCTGGGAATATATTCCATAAATGTCTGATAGATACAAGACTCAATGCTAAGATCCACCTTCTACAAGATCTCAAGAGTGAGGTCCCACTTCATCCTTTCATAGGAATGGAGAAAAATCCCGAGCATTGGGCACTACTGGTTGGGAAATTCAAGAGAGAGTATAACGTGGATCCAGTGGAGTTTTAGTATAATGGGTATTTTAATTTTAAAATGTTCCTCAAAAGTACAAAAAAAAAAAAGGAAAAAAAAAACAAAAAAAAACAACATAAAATTAGAGGTATAATGTCCATCGTCGGACTGGTGTTTTCATTATGAAACGTATTGCATGGACTTTAAACTTCTATTTTTTGTCTGATTGTTGTTTTTCTATACTTTTGAGTAACATTTCAACAATAAAATACCCATCAAATTTACACCCCACTGGATTCACTTAATATTCCATCTGGATTTTTAACCAGTACAGTTCAGACCTCTTTAATGCAGCCATTTGGTAAATTCAAAAAAGTTCCTTTTTTTTCTCATTAATGTACACTCTGCACCCCATCTTGACTGAAAAAAAACAGAAATGTAGAAATTTTTGCAAATTTAATAAAAAATAAAATATCACATGGTCATAAGTATTCAGACCTTTAGCTCAGACACTAATATTTAAGTCATATACTGTCCATTTCCTTGTGATCCTCCTTGAGATGGCTCTACTCCTTCATTGGAGGCCAGCTGTGTTTAATTAAACTGATAGGACTTGATTTGAAAAGGCACACACCTGTCTATATAAGACCTCACAGTTCACAGTGCATGCAGACCAAATGAGAATCATGAGGTCAAAGGAACTGGCCAAGGAGCTCAGAGACAGAATTGTGACAAGGCACAGATCTGGTCAACGTTACAACAGAATTTCTGCAGTACTCAAGGTTCCTAAGAACACAGTGGCCTAATCCTTAAAGGGAATCTGTCACCTCAAAAATTCAAAAATCGTATGTGAGCTAAGGCCACCGGCATCAGGGGCTTATCTACAGCATTCTGTAATGTTGTAGATAAGCCCCCGATGTAACTTGAAAGGTAAGAAAAACAGGTTATATTATACTCACCCAGGGGCGGTCCCACTGCGGTCCGGTCCGATGGGTGTCGCAGTCCGGGTCCGGCACCTCCGATCTTCATGCCATGACGTCCTCTTCTTGTCTTCCTGCCGGCGCAGGCGTACTTTGTCTGCCCTGTTGAGGGCAGTGTAAAGTACTGCAGTGCGCAGGCCCCGGGAAAGGTCAGAGAGGCCTGGCAACTGCGCACTGCAGTACTTTGCTCTGCCCTCAACAGGGCAGACAAAGTACGCCTGATCCAGAGCCGCGGCAGGAAGACAAGAAGAGGAGATCATCACATGAAGATAGGATGACCCGAATTCTGTAGATAAGCCCCTGATGCCGGTGGCCTTAGCTCATATGCGATTTTTGGGGTGACAGACTCCCTTTAAATGGAAGAAGTTTGGGACCGCCAGAAGTCTTCCTTGACCTGGGCGTCCAGCCAAACTGAGCAAATGTGGGAGAAGAGCCTTTTTTGAGAGAGGTAAAGAAGAACCCCAAGATCACTGTGGCTGAGCTCTAGAGATGCAGTAGGGAGTTGGGAGAAAGTTCCACACAGTCAACTATTATTGCAGCCCTCCACCAGTTGGGCCTTTATGGCAGAGTGGCCCGACAGAAGCCTCTCCTCAGTGCAAGACATATGAAAGCCTGCATAGAGTAAGAATAAGATTCTCTGGTCTGATGAGACGAAGATAGACCTTTTTGGTGATAATTCTAAGCGGTATGTGTGGAGTAAACCAGGCACTGCTCATCACCTGCCCAATACAATCCCAACAGTGAATCATGGTGGTGGTAGCATTATGCTATGGGGGTGTTTTTCAGCTGCTTGGACAGGACGACTGGTTGTCATTGAAGAAAACATGAATGCGACCAAGTACAGAGATATCTTGGATGAAAACCTCTTCCAGAGTGCTCTGGAGCTCTGATTTGGCCCAAGGTTCACCTTTCAACAAGACAATGACTCGAAGCACACAGGTAAAATAACAAAGGAGTGGCTTCGGAACTACTCTGTGACCATTCTTGACTGGCCCAGCCAGAGTCCTGATCTAAACCCAATTGAGCATCCTTGGAGAGACCTGAAAATGGCTGTCCACCAACGTTCAGCATCCAACCTGACGGAACCGGAGAGGATTCTCAAATCCGAGTGTGAAAAACTTGTTGCATCATTCCCAAGAAGACTTATAGCTGTACTAGCTCAAAAGGGTGCATCTACTCAATACTGAGCAAAAGGTTCTGAATACTTTTGACCATGTGATATTTCAGTTTTTCTTTTTTATTTGCAAAAAATTCTACATTTCTGTTTTTTTTCAGTCAAGATGGGGTGCAGAGTGTACATTAATGAGAAAAAATGAACTTTTTTTAAATTTACCAAATGGCTACAGTGAAACAAAGAGTGAAACATTTAAAAGGGTCTGAATACTTTCCGTACCCACTGTACATGGCTCCATGTTATTCTCCAGACTTCATTCTTATGAGAGCATGAATCGGAGCAGTGTTCTCGAGCTATATGTGGGTCCTAGACTTGCATCTATCAGACATTTATTACATTTCCTATTAATATGCTATAAATGTCCCAGTTGTGATAACACCTTTAATTATGGAAGAAAACCTTTGTTTTTTGTCATAAGTAAATGGGTTGTAATTTCCCTGTGTAGGTATAGGTTATGGTACAATATCCGAGCATGGCTGTGGCACTGGTCACTGTGATCATTTACCTTTGTCTTGCCTATGGATGAAAGTATGGTACATACATACTGTGTAGTGTTTTATTGGTTCCTTTAGTTCTGTGCTCCGTACTCTAAGTGCGTAATGTCTTGTCCCGCAGGCTGCAATGTGCTATGTACACGTGGCTGCTCTGGTGGCTGAATATCTCATGAGGAAAGGTGAGTGCAGTATCAGTCATATGAGCCCTTCTCTCTTATCTCTGTGCATTTATCATTTGGGCTTCATCCAGTCAACACCAATAACAATATAAAGGTTTGGTAATAAATTACAGAAGGCTGTACACAAATTCCACTCTTTGCTCATAATTTCTAACTTGGCCAGTCATCAGTTTAGCATCACCTCCTTCCTATTGGCATACTTTTTCTAATTCTGTTATGGTCTATAATATATGATGGTAAGAAATGTTATATGAACACTGTTCCATTGTTACTTTTATACTCTGTTTTCAAGAGACAACATATAGAAGTAATCCTCTCCCATAGACAGGGCATCGAAATAACCCTTTCCCTTTGACAACCCAAAGAAGTATTCTTCTCCCATTGACAAGCTATGGGATATTTTTACTTTACACGCCTGGTGTCTGCACATTGCATAAGCTATGTGCCTAATGATAAATTCTATTAGGTGGATGGAAGTTGCAACACGTGCGTCATTGTAAATATCTCATGTAGTTACAGTACTATAAAAGAAAGTTAGAATACCAAAGTTCGTTCTAAATGCTGCGGTGAAAAAATCTCACTGTACTTCAAGGGGATATCAGCTTGGACAATCCAAGAATTAGCTGTTACATATGGAGAGTCAGGCAGTAAGTGTTCAGCTCCCCTGCAGTGCCACCACGTGAGAAATAAAGCACCACATAGTGACTCTAGAGATCAAGTCCTCCAGACTGCTTGAGATGATCATTGTAACCACTATATAGTCACATTCTGGTGTTTTTTTTATTTCACCACCTGTTAGGCCAAGTAATGTATGTTCCTTCTATGTAGTAAAATACTTAACAATTGCTGTCATCTGTGGTTTCCTGTGCTGCTTTGCTCCCTCTCTGCCATCTTGTGATGGCTGCTCTCACTGGCTGGAAATCGCTGCCTACCAATTTTTTTTCTCTTAATGTAAGTCTATGAGAGCGTTGCCCTGAGTCTCATAGACTTACACTGAGAAGTGACTTCCAGTCCACATGGCAAACACTGTAGTGATGCGAGTCACAGCTGCTGCCATGTGGTCCAGGAGAGAAGCCAAGGGGCCCTGGAGACAGCGACTGGTAAGTATTTTACTACGCACACAGAACATACCTAACTGATGTTGAGAGTGTAATGTTAAAGATAACCCATCACCATTCAAGTGTTGTGTGTTGCTTTTCTTGTACTTCCGCTGCTCCCGTAGGCCATTTTATGGTTTTGTTTTCTTTACTTGTCTTGGTATTGGATAGACATGTGACTGTTTATTTTGTGCTGATTTTTATGGCCTTCACCATGGAAGTGTGGCTCACTAGATTCTCTGGGGGCATCTTTAGACTACTTTGCATAACCCTCTTGGTAAAGACCATAAAAACCATCAAAATCTCCACATTTCGAGAACCGTTTTGCAGATTTAAAAAAAAACAAAGACCGGTATACTCGAGGAAGTAGCGGGAATAAAAGAAAAGCAAAAAGCTGTCCACTTCTGAACTGGTGACAGGTCATCCCCAACTTTGGCCAGGAGTTGAGGATCTGGAACAGGCAGCTCCCAATATATTGTCTAAGGATTACCTAATCAGGTGTATGAAAATGGGCTTTAAAAACTTGAAAATCCCTTTTAAAAGAGTTGTCCAATTTAGAAGAACTGTTTTGAAATACTGTATTCGGCTAGGACCTTGACCAACTTGTTATATTTTATATGAATCAATTGATCCAACATATCGTGCTAATCTTTGGTTTTCCCAGGAATGTTCAGACAGGGCTGCTCAACGTTTAGAGTGATCACTCCAAATATTGATGAGGAAGCTTCTATGATGGAAGATGTGGGGATGCAGGATGTCCATTTTAATGAGGTATGCTTATATATGTGAATTGGATGTTACATATCATTTCTGCTCATGTATTTCATTTCCCTAAAGATATATCATCATAGATGCATTGATATTCCAATCTATTCAGAGCTTTTTGCAATTAACACAGAGAAAATTAGGGTTATTCAAAGAAATATAAAGTCTTGCATTACATTTGGTATTTGAGTAAGCAAAAAAATACACATATAGTATACAAGAAAACTGACAAACCAGAAGTGGCAGGATCAAATTAGAAGCTTTGGTAATGCAAACTCAAGAGAAACCAGTGCGATACACCAAACTGGACAATGATGGCTCGTACAGCAAACACATAAACCATACATATGGGCACCTACAATAACCTTCTCTACTTGCTAACATTGTTTCATAACATCTGAGAATTCCCCTACTGTAATCTTGTCATTGCTCTGGAAGCTTTGATGTTATGGAGGCGTGATTTGGATGGAAATTCACACTTTTATTTTCTCCTGGAACGCAGTGTTTCCTATAATCATTTTCAGGATAATTATTTCTGCTTTGTATGGATATTTTTATCAGCACATGGTGCAGTAGAGACTCATTTTTGCAGGTTTTGCACATAACCTTTAATCACAAGGACATAATTTAGTAAATGTTTAACACATATCATAGGTCATCCAGATATTAAGTGTTTGATTAAAAATATAGTAGGATAATAAAGAAAATGACTAATTTAGTGAACAATTTCAACATTTTCAACACTTACCCCTTGGCATTTCCTGTAGTAATTGTCAGTCCTGAGCAAATACAATATATGAAATTGTTTTTAGTTTAGCAGGAACCGTACTATGTAAAAATGTCATAGTTTCATTGGTGGCTTATGTTTTTTGAGGGTCTGTGCCTTAAGTATTTTGTTTTACAGGAAACCCCTGCTCTTTCGGGGATTTTCAGTCCAGTGGGCGGTCCCATCACCTGTGCACACTTACAGGTACTTTTCATAAAATTAGAATATCATCAAAAAGATCATTTATTTCAGTTTTTCAGTACAAACAGAGTGATCTATTTCAAGTGTTTATTTCTGCTAATGCTATGGCTTACAGCTAATGAAAACCCAAAAGTCATTATCCCAGTATATTAGAATACTTTAGATCACCAGCTTAAAAAATGATTTTAAAATCTGAAATGTTGGCCTACTGAAATGTATGTTCAGTAAATGCACTCAATACTTGGTCTGGGCTCCATTTGCATCAGTTATTGCATCAATGCAGCGTTGCAGAGGTGATCAGCCTATGGCACTGCTGAGGTGCTATGGAAGCCCAGGTTGCTTTGATAGCAGCCTTCAGTTCGTCTGCATTATTGGGTCTGGTGTCTCTCATCTTCCTCTTGACCATACCCCATAGATTCTCTGTGGAGTTAAGGTAAGGCGAGTTTGCTGGCCAATAAAGCACAGTGATACTGTTGCTTTTAAACCAGGTATTAGTACTCTTGGCAGTGTGGACAGGTGTCAAGTCCTGATGGAGAATGAAATTTCCATCTCCACAAACCTTGTGGGCAGAGGGAAGCATGAAGTGCTCTAAAATTTCCTGGTAGATGGCTGAGCTGACTTTGGTCTTGATAAAACCCATGAGACCTACACCAGCAGATGACATGTCTCTCCAAACCATCATTGATTGTGGAACCTTCACAGTAGACCTCAAGCAGATTGGATTGTGTGCCTCTCCAGTCTTCCACCAGACTCTGCGACCTTGATTTCCAAATTAAATGCAAAATTTACTTTCATCTGATAACACCTTGGACCACTTAGCAACAGTCCAGTTCTTTTTCTCTTTGATCCAGGTAAGACTCCTCTGACGTTGTCTATTGGTCATGAGTGGCTTGACACAAGAAATGTGACACTTGAAGCAATGACTCAATGAAGTAGTCCACTTCTTATGAATCTCCCCCCAAATTTTTTAATGGCCTTTTCTTAACAATCCTTTCAAAGCTGTGGTTATCTCGGTTGCTTGTGCCCCTTTTTCTACCACACTTTTTCCTTCCATTAACCTTTCCATTAATATGCTTGGATACAGAACTCTGAGAACAGCCAGCTTCTTTAGCCATGAACTTTGTGGCTTACCCTCCTTGTGGCGTGTATCAATGACTGCCTTCTGGACATCTGTCAAGTCAGCAGTCTTCCCCATGATTGTGGAGCCTACTAAAACAGACTAAGGGACCTGTTTAAATGCGTAGAAAACCTTTGCAACTATTTTTCGGCATATTAGACGCACTTTTTCCCCAAAAAAATTGTGAGGAAAATGGGGGGTGCGTCTTATATGCGGAACGCAGGCTTACCGGCATTGTGGCGGCGACAGAGGTGCGGGCATGATGTGGCACGGTGAGCTGTATGGCGTGAGCAGGTCCCATCCATATTTGAGGTGAATCCGCGGCCCGGTATTGATGGAGAGCAGCAGCGCTGGTGAGTTACGGTATTTTCCGGTGGCGGCGGCCATCTTGCTGAGGCCGCGCGTGCGCAGATTCACTACTCTGCGTCCCAGGGCTTCAGGAAAATGGCCGCGGGAGGCCGCGCGTGCGCAGATGGAGATCGCGGCGGCCATTTTCCTGAAGCCCTGGGACGCAGAGTAGTGAATCTGCACACGCGCGGCCTCAGCAAGATGGCCACCAGAAAATACCGTAACTCACCAGCGCTGCTGGCCGGTGCAGGTACAGAACGCCGGGCGGGGGGAAGGTGGCCCGTTATTGTCCCATTGTTCCCCCGTGGCTCCTTTGTGTAGGGTAGGAGGGCGCACAGACATGGCCGGGACCGGGGAGGTGGCAGGACGCCGGGCCCCAGCAGCTGGCACAGCACGGTGTGCCTGAGAATGGAGGCATGTGCATTGCTGAGGCCGGCTCTGCTCCTCCGTGGCCTGTGTACACTGTGTGCTGTACATGGCTGCCCCCGAGCAGGTGGCATTCTCGGGCCAGCACCCACGCTGCAGCATTGTACGGCATGCGGAGGCATCTGCGTGACATGGTGGCACTGCCATAGGGCACAGGGCGAGGGTCCATGCAGGACTAGGGGGCATAGCTGCCAGTTACAGCTGGGTGGCAGACAAAACCCTCTTTCATGAGAGCCACCCATGCCCGGTGGGAATGACACAAGGATGTGTTGTTTGGGCTCATTCCCTGTCATTGCCCATCTGCAGTCTGTGTGCTGAGGGGGCTTCATCTCCCCCCTGGTGGGTGCGGGAGAATGTGCTGTCTCCACACCATCCCCACCATCAACAGTAAGGAGCAGGCTGACAACCGCGCCAGCCAGGCACAAGGGTTGTCAGCGGTGGAGTACCCAACATTGGCATATCACTGCAGAACTGGACGTTGCATTCTGGAGCCGTGGAAAGCTGGAGAATGTTTTCTGATTTTTTTAAATGCTTTTTAAACTTTAATTTCTGATCAGTTCATCTCTATAAAATCAAGACGTTGGCTGCACTCAAGTGGTGTTATGTGTGATCCATAGTGGCAATATGTGTGATCGATAGTGACATTATGTGTGATGGATATTGGTGTTATGTGTGATCAATAGTGGCATTATGTTTGATCCATAGTGGCATTATGTGTGATCCATAGGGGCGTTATGTGTGATGGATAGTGGCGTTATGTGTGATCCATAGGGGCATTATGTGTGATCATCCCACCGCACCTCAGCATCACCTCACCTCTGCCACCACCATGCCTCCTGTGACCCTGCTCTGCCACTGCCTGCCCTCAGGTAAGAGATCTTAAATTCGGACAATAAGACGGACCCCATCTTATAAAAAAATCTTTTTTTCTGCATTTTTCACCCCAAATTTGGGGTGCGTCTTATAGGACAGTGCGTCTTATATGCCGAAAAATACGGTAATTATTCTAATTTACTGAGATAGTGACTTTTGGGTTTTCGTTGGCTGCAAGCCATAATCATCAACATTAACAGAAATAAACACTTGAAATAGATAACTCTATTTGTAATGACTGTATATAATTATGAGTTTCACTTTTTGTATCGAAGAACTGAAATAAATTAACTTTTTGATATTCTAATTTTGTGAGAAGCACCTGTATACAGAGAAAGCTGTCAGTCACTGATAGAACCATCCATGGACCGAAATACCAGAAAGAGCAGAGGCTAAAATGGTTAAAACACAGGTTATAATGAATATTTACCAACAAAACTATATATCAATCTAATCAATGCCCCCTGCAGTATAACATTGTGTCTGCAGATTGGACTGCATTTTCATGACACATGTTCCATTTAAGCTAGTCCAGTTTGATCTTTCCTTTTTTATCAATGCCATAGTCCACCATCGAGTGATAGGTGTGGTCCAACCCACAAAGCCCTCAGCGATTAGTGAGCGCCTTGTTCCTTACATTACTATTCCAAATGCAGTGTTGCATCCTGACATGACCTAGTGCCCTTTATTTAGTTCTTCCTGGAGGCAATTATTCCTTCATGACATAGTTGACAGGTATTATTACTTTAGCCCCTTAGTAGTAGATTAGGGAGACAAAAAGCGCATATAGGGTCTTGTCCTCAGATTAAGTGCAGTTTTTTAACAGGGAGCTGCTCACCTTATGGTGTAAGGCAAAAGCATGTGCGTATCGGCTGCTGCAGATCCACGGGCCGCCCATGCGACCTTCTCAGAGACGTTGTGCAGGATAGTTTGTGGATTAAGTCCGCGCTGCCACAATAATACAGATTCAAATGTAATGAAAAGCTCTGGTGGTTTATTTGACGCGTTTCAAGGTCTATCTGACCTCTTCATCAGGAAAATACCACAAAGACATTACATTTGAATCTGTATTATTGTGGCAGCGCGGACTTAATCCACAAACTATCTGTTATGATCTGGTGGCCTAGGAGCAGCATGAGACGTACTCTGGAGAAGGTGGTACCTGTACTGACC
This sequence comes from Ranitomeya variabilis, assembly GCF_051348905.1. Taxonomy (NCBI): domain Eukaryota; kingdom Metazoa; phylum Chordata; class Amphibia; order Anura; family Dendrobatidae; genus Ranitomeya; species Ranitomeya variabilis. The sequence goes on from NC_135234.1 coordinate 544,367,353, forward strand.
GCAGACCCTGAACTTAACACCGCAACTAGAAGTAGCCGTGGAATGTACCTAACACTCCCTAGACATCTCGACACAGCCGGAGGACTAAATACCCCTAGAGATAGAAAAGGGAAAACTATCTTGCCTCAGAGAAAATCCCCAAAGGATAGACAGCCCCCCACAAATATTGACTGTGAGAGGAGAGGGAAATAACATACGCAGACTGAAATCAGGATTTAGCAAAGGAGGCCACTCTAGCTAAATAGAAAGGATAGGACAGAGTACTATGCGGTCAGTATTAAAACACTAAAAAATATCCACCACAGAAAATACAAAATCTCCACATCTAACTAAAGACATGGAGGGTATATCTGCATCTCCAGAGATACCAGCTTGGCTGAACAAATCCTTATGCAGACCTAGCTGGACAAGACAAAACATGGAAAAGAACTGAACAATAAAGCCCACAGCATGTGGACTGCAAAAAACCAAGCAAGAACTTATCTTTGTTGAAATGAACAGCAAAGCAAGAGAGACCAGGCAGGGATGTGCATCCTCCAGGAACAATGGACAACTGGCACTGACTAAAGGGTCAAGCAAGACTAAATAGCCCAGTCAGACTTGCAATAAGTGGACACACCTGATGAATGCAGCGATCCAAAGACAGCAGCGCTACCACTTATAACCACCGGAGGGAGCCCAAGAGCAGAACTCACAACACTATCCTGCACAACGTCTTTTAGCCCCTTAGTGACAGGCCTTTTTTAAGAAACAGCTGACGTGTCACTTTTTGTAGTAATAACTCTGGAATGCTTCAACATATCACATTGATTTTGAGAATGTTTTTATATACTGTATGATAATGGTAAATTTAGGTTGATATATTTTGTGTTTTTCTATATAAATATCAGAAATTTGACAAAAATTTTAAAAAGTTAGCAAATTTCAAATGATTATCCCTTTAATCTGGATAGTCATACCACACAAAAACACTAATTTATAACATTTCTTTCCCTCATGCCTGTTTTACATCAGCACCATTTGCAAAATTATGTTTTATTTAGTTAGTATTTTACAAGGTTTAAAGGGAATCTGTCAACTCATTTTGCCGCTATAAGCTGCGGCCACCGCCATCAGGGGCTTATCTACAGCATTCTGTAATGCTGTAGATAAGCCCCCGATGTAACCTGAAAGATAAGAAAAAAAGTTAGATTATACTCACCTAGGGGCGGTCCCGGTTCAGTTTGGGTCCGATGGGCGCCGCAGGTCCAGATCCGGTGCCTCCCATCTTCATGTGATGACGTCCTCTTCCTTGCTTCTGTTGCGGCTCCTGCGCAGGCGTACTGATTTGCCCTGTTGAGGACAGCGCAAAGTACTGCAGGCGCCGGGCCTCCCTGACCTTTCTCGGCACCTGCGCACTGCAGTACTTTGCTCTGCCCTCAACAGAGTAAATCAGTACGCCTGCGCAGGAGCCGCGAGAGAAGCAAGGAAGAGGACGTCATCGCATGAAGATGCCCATCGGACCCCGACCACACCAGACCGCCCCTGGGTGAGTATAATCTATCTTGTTTTTCTTTTCTTTCAGGTTACATCGGGGCTTATCTACAGCATTTCAGAATGTTGTAGATAAGCCCCTAATGGCGGTGACCGCAGTTTATATGCGAAAAATTAGGTGATAGTTAGGCTATGTGCACACGTAGGAAAAGAGGTGCAGAATGTTCTGCACAAAATCCGCATCTCCTGGCAGAATCCGCAGCTGCGGATTTACCGTGGTTTTTATGCTGACTTTGTGCGGAATTGTTGCGGATTTTCAGCGGTTTTTGCCTCTGCGGAATTTTAACATGGAGGGGTGCAGAAACGCTGCAGATCCGCACAAAAGAAGTGACATGCACTTCTTTGAAATCCGCAGCAATTCCGCACTGATTTTTCCGCACCATCTGCACAGCTTTTTTTTTTTTTTTCTGCCATTGAATAACATTATACTGTACATCACAGTGCGGATCTGCAGCGTTTCTGCGTGGAAAAATCCACTGCGGATCCGCAGCAAATCCGCATCGTGTGCACGTAGCCATACCCTTTAAAAATGTAGCAGTCATTTTTCGTTTTTTTAAGGAAATTTACAAAACTTATTGTTATAGGGACCTGTTCAGTTCTGAAGTGACTTTGGGGGTCCTATATATTGGAAATCCCCAAAAGTGATACGGTAGTTTATTAACACTTGAGGTGCTTTTCAGGAATTAATACAAAGTGACATGACAAGAATGAAAAACTTTATTTTTACCACCAAAATTTTGATAACTTCTGAACATATCACTATAGGCAGCAGACTCTAAGGCTGTTATTTGAGCATGAACTGGCATTGCAAACATCAGGACCATACGATCAATATCTCAGGGTGCAAATGGAGTTAAAGAAGGAGCTTCCGCATTCTGTTAACCATTTACATGCTGTAGTCACTATTGATAGCAGTATCTAAAGGGTTAAATGCCCATGGTTGGTACCAACACTGGCTGATTCTGCAAGATTTCAGCTATAGTGTACAGCTGACAGCTGCTGGATTGTCACTCTTCGGGAAATGCTAGTGTTGTATATTGCAGGTCAGTAACAAGACATATTGATGGTCATTAAGAGGTTAAAATCATATGTCAATGAGTAATATGTCTACTTTTCTTGTAGGATGTTTTAATGGAGCTTCTTGAGCAATGTGCTGATGGCCTGTGGAAAGCAGAGCGTTATGAGCTGATTGCAGATATTTACAAACTCATTATTCCCATTTATGAAAAGCGGAGAGATTTCGAGGTAATTTATAGCTCCGTTATAATTCAGTGAATTACTACTGCATACTGAGTGCATAATAGTGTCTTATCTCATGGACAATGGGTCAGTAATATACACTGCTCAAAAAAATAAATGGAACACTAAAATCCCACATCCTAGATATCATTGAATGAAATATTCCAGTTGTAAATCTTTATTCATTACATAGTGGAATGTGTCGAGAACAATAAAACCTAAAAATTATCAGCGTAAATCACAAATAATATCCCACGGAGGTCTGGAGTTTGAATGATGCTCAAAATCAAAGTGGAAAATGAAGTTACAGGCTGATCCAACTTCAGTGGAAATGCCTCTAGACAAGGAAATGGTGCTCAGTAGTGTGTGTGGCCTCCACGTGTCTGTATGATCTCCCTACAGCACCTGGGCATGCTCCTGATGAGGCAGCGGATGGTCTCCTGAGGGATCTCTTCCCAGACCTGGACTAAAGCATCCTCCAATCCTGGACAGTCTGTGGAGCAACGTGACGTTGGTGGATGGTGCGAGACATGATGTCCCAGATGTGTTCAGTCGGATTCAGGTCTGGAGAACGGGCGGGCCAGTCCATAGCTGCAATGCCTTCATCTTGCAGGAACTGCTGACACACTCCAGCCACATGAGGTCTGGCATTGTCCTGCATTAGGAGGAACCCAGGGCCAACCGCACCAGCATATGGTCTCACAAGGGGTCTGAGGATCTCATCTTGGTACCTAATGGCAGTCAGGCTACCTCTGGAGAGCACTGTTATGATCCTAGTGGCAAGGATCGCAGGTCGGACTAGCTAAGTAACTGAAAAGACTACTAGCTCTGGGGAAGTGGTAACTAGATTGACCGCAACCTGATCCTATCCGCAAACAACTATAGGCAGCCGTGGAACGTTGCCTAAAATTCCTAGACGTCTCTTCACGGCCTGAGAAACTGACTATTCCTGGAGGGAAAGAAAGTCCTCTCTTGCCTCAGTGGAATCACCCCAAAGATATAGAATAGCCCCCCACAAATATTAACGGTGAGTTAAGGGGAAAGCACAAACGCAGAGATGAAATCAGATTTAGCAAATGAGGCCCGCTAATACTAGATAGCAGAAAATAGGAAGGGATCTGTGCGGTCAATAAAAAACCCTATTCAAAATATCCACGCAGAGATTGCTCGAGCCCCCGCACCAACTAACGGTGCGGGGGAAGCAACTCCGTACCCCAGAGCTTACCAGCAAAACGAAATCACATATTAGCAAGCTGGACTAGACTCATCATACACAGAAATCATATTGCAGGCAGATGAGCAAAAAATATTCAAACAGAACTTAGCTTATCCTGAAGAGGCAGAAAACGAGATAATCAGAAGTAATCAGAATAGCACTGAATACATTGACAGCCGGCAACAAGTGGAAGTGAAGCAGAGCTAAATAGGAGCCTCCCTGGTGAATAACGAGGCACCTGATCCAGCCAGACCCGCAGGATAATAAACCAAACCACCAGGGGGAGCCAAAAAACCAAAGTCACACAATACCATCTGTGACCACAAGAGGGAGCCTGAAAACGGAGTTCACAACAGAGCACATGGAGGGCTGTGTGGCCCTCCAAAGAAATGCCACCCCACACCAATACTGACCCACTGCCAAACCGGTCATGCTGAAGGATGTTACAGGCAGCAGATCGCTCTCCATGATGTCTCCAGACTCTGTCACGTCTGTCACATGTGCTCAGTGTGAACCTGCTTCCATCTGTGAAGAGCACAGGGCGCCAGTGGCGAAATTGCCAATCCTGGTGCTTCCATTTGTGAAGAGCACAGGGCGCCAGTGGCGAATTTGCCAATCCTGCTGTTCTGTGGCAAATGCCAATCGTCCTGCATGGTGTTGGGCTGTGAGCACAATCCCCATCTGTGGACGTCGCGCACTCAGACCATCCTCACGGAGTCGGTTTCTAACCGTTTGTGCAGACACATGCACATTTGTGGCCTGCTGGAGGTCATTTTGCAGGGTTCTGGAAGTGCTCCTCCTGTTCACTGTTGTTGCACAAAGCCTGAGATAGCGGTCCTGCTGCTGGGTTGTTGCCCTCCTACGGCCCCATTCACATCTACTGGTGTACTGGCCTGTCTCCTGGTAGTGCCTCCAGCCTCTGGACACTACGCTGACAGACACAGCAAACCTTCTTGCCACAGCTCGCATTGATGAGCCATCCTGGATGAGCTGCACTACCTGAGCCACTTGTGTGGGTTGTAGAGTTCATCTCAAGCTACCACGAGTGTGAAAGCACAACAACATTCTAAAGTGACCAAAACATCAGCCAGGAAGCATTGGTACTGAGATGTGGTCTGTGGTCCCCAACTGCAGAACCACTCCTTTATTGTGTGTGTCTTGATAATTGCCAATAATTTCCATCTGTTCTCTATTCCATTTGCACAACAGCTTGTGAAATTGATTGTCAAACAGTGTTGTTTCCTAAGTGGACAGTTTGATTTCACAGCAGTTTGATTTACTTGGAGTTATATTCCGTTGTTTCAGTGTTCCTTTTATTTTTTTGAGCAGTGCATAAAGAGAACGGGTCACTATGGCTGATGTCTCTAAATTATAGTGCGTGATGTCCTGATAGAGCGGTACTAGTGTGTATATATGCTTCTACTACACAGAAAAGGACCTATCACTGCATTTTTCAAACTTAAACTAAGTATCCCCTGCAGTTGCTGCTATTCCATTGATACTGGGACCGTTGTTTTTTTTTTTCAATGTTCCCTTCCGTTCCAAAGTTACCCCTAGTAGTAGTGCAAATTTTCCTTTTATCCAACTGGGCGTATAACTCAGATCTAGTGAAGAGTGTAAGTGCTCATTATTCGAGTTTGCCAAAGGTGTTCTGGAATGTACCGCGGGTGCTCGAGTGACATGTTCGCGTCCTTGCCCCGCATGTTTCGTGGATGTTAGACAGCCACAAAACAAGCGAGGATTGCGGTCCGGTCTGATGGGCGTTGCTGGTCTTGGTCCGACACCTCTCATCTTCTTGCAATGCCGCCCTCCTGCTTGCTTCGTGTGGATGACACATCTTGGCACCGCGCTCCAGCGCAGGCGTACTTCTCTGCCATGTTGAGGGCAGAGCAAAGTACTGCAGTGTGCAGGTGCCGGGAAAGGTCAAAGAACACCGGTGCATGCGCACTGCAGTACTTTGCTCTGCCCTCCACAGGGCAGAGAAGTACGCCTGCGCCGGAGCGCAGTGCCGAGGAGACTGTGTGGATGACGAAGGGCGTCATCCACATGAAGCAAGCAGGAGGGCGGCATTGCAAGAAGATGGGAGGTGCTGAACCAAGAACAGCAAAGGCCATCAGACCGGACCGCCCCACAGGTGAATATAATAAAAGTTATTTTTCTTCTCTTACAGGTCGGGTTGGGGCTTATATACAGCATTATAAAATGCGGTATATCAGCCCTGAAAAAGTGATGGCCACATCTCTTATCGGCCAAACCTGGTGACAGGTTCACTGTATATATACACCATGTTCCAAATTATTATGCAAATGACATTTTTCTCGGATTTTCCTAAATGGTTGGTGCAAATGACAGTCAGTCTAATAAAAGTCATCACCTGTTAGAGTATACATCGAATTTTATTGAAGAAACCTCCCAATGATAACAGTATAATCTCCAAAATGAATAAAAACTCAAAATGCACTGTTCCAAATTATTAGGCACAGTAGAAATTCTAAACATTTGATATTTTTAAAGAACTGAAAATGCTCATTTGTGGAATTTGCAACATTAGGAGGTCACATTCACTGAACAAAAAAGCTAATTAACTCCAAAACATCCTAACAGGCCAAGTTACATGTTAACATAGAAACCCTTCTTTGATATCACCTTCACAATTCTTGCATCCATTGAACTTGTGAGTTTTTGGAGAATTTCTGCTTGTATTTCTCTGCATGAAGTCAGAATAGCCTCCCAGAGCTGTTGTTTTGATGTGAACTGCCTCCCACCCTCAAAGATCTTTTGCTTGATGATACTCCAAAGGTTCTCTATAGGGTTGAGGTCAGGGGAAGATGGTGGCCACACCATGAGTTTATCTCCTTTTATGCCCATAGCAGCCAATGACTCAGAGGTTTTCTTTGCAGCATGAGATGGTGCATTGTCATGCATGAAGAAGATTTTGCTCCTGAAGGCACGTTTCTGCTTTTTATACCATGGAAGAAAGTTGTCAGTCAGTAACTCTATATACTTTGCAGAGGTCATTTTCACACCTTCAGGAAGCCTTAAAGGTCCCTACCAGCTGTTTCCCTATGATTCTGGCCCAAAACATGACTCCTCCACCTCCTTGCTGACGTCGCAGCCTTGTTGGGACATGGTGGCCATCCATCAACCATCCACTACTCCATCCATCTGGACCATCCATGGTTGCTCGACACTCATCAGTAAACAAGACTGTTTGAAAATTAGTCTTCAAGTATGTCTGGGCCCACTGCAACCGTTTCTGCTTGTGAACACTGTTTAGGGGTGGCCGAATAGTAGGTTTATGCACCACAGCAAGCCTTTGAAAGATCCTACACCTTGAGGATCGAGGGACTCCAGAGGCACAAGCAGGTTCAAATAACTGTTTGCTGCTTTGTAATGGTATTTTGGCAGATGCTCTCTTAATCCAATGAATTTGTCTGGCAGAAACCTTCCTCATTATGCCTTTATCTGCATGAACTCTGTCTGTGCTCTGTTTCAGTCACAAATCTCTTCACAGTATGATGATCACTGTTAAGTTTTCGTGAAATATCTAATATTTTCATACCTTGTCCAATTGTCCAAGGCATTGCACTATTTAATGCTTTTCGGTAGCAGAGAGAAACTTTTTATTTCCCATATTGCTTGAAACATGTGGCCTGCTTAATAATGTGGAACATCATTTTTAAGTAGTTTTCCTTTTATTAGAATCACCTGGAAAACTAATTATCACATGTGTTTAAGATTGATTTCAGTGATCCATTGAGCCCTGAGACACAGTACCATCCATGAGTTTATTTGAAAAACAAAATAAATAAATCTTTGACTCTTAAATCCAATTTGCATAATAATTTGGAACACAGTGTATATAATATATATATATATATATATATATATATATATATATATATATATATATATATATATAATTTTGTTTGTTTTTGGTCATAGATATTTTATAATTTTCTTTTTTTAAGATTAATTATCATTTACTGGTTGCTCAATGGCACATCATATTGCAGTTTTAAATGTATGTTTAGTATTTATCATCATGCATATCCCGCGTTATGTATGGTATGTTATGCTGTTTACCGATCAGATTAATTATATTTACCTGAAAAACTGAACTGACTGCTACACTGCTACTAAGTACTGATACATGTACAATGTACATAATTGTGTAATGTAATGCATATTTTACTGTAATAGAATGCTTACTGCCATTCTATGTTTTTTGAATTATAAATAGTATATCCAGTTAAAGATATGATGACAAACTGAGTGGTTATTGTGTGTACAATATTGTGGAAAATGAGAAACATGGAATAATTCACATGCCTTGAGCAAGTGGTAAATCTAAATTTAATGTCAACATATTTTACATGGTGAATCCTTATGCCAAAAGGAACAAATTTGAGGGGTAAGGCTATGTGCACACGTTCAGGAAAGTGTGCAGAACTTTCCTGCGCATATCCGGACTTTTTTCGCAGGAAATCTGCATACGTGTTTTTTGTTTTTTTTTTTGCGCCTTTTTTTTTTTTTTTTTCTGATTTTTCGCGTTTTTTTCTGGAGCCTCCCAATGCAATAATATAGCTGCAAAAACGCAAAAAATCCGCAAAATTAATGAACATGCTGCATTTTTTACCGCGTGTGCACAAAAATTGCAGATTGCATTCTATTAATAGGAAGCTTAATGGATGCATTTTTTTCGCTGTTTTATAGCGAAAAATCCAGAACGTGTGTACACAGCCTAAGGCTTACCAATTTGCAAGGTTAATTTTTCCTTGGCACCCTAATGTGTGTGTGTGTGTATATATATATATATATATATATATATATATATATCAATATCACCATTACACACTGATCGGGAAACCACTGGGTAAATCTGACAGGGAGAAGGACTTGGGGATCCTAGTTAATGATAAACTTACCTGGAGCAGCCAGGCAGCAGCTGCCAAGGCAAACAGGATCATGGGGTGCATTAAAAGAGGTCTGGATACACATGATGAGAGCATTATACTGCCTCTGTACAAATCCCTAGTTAGACCGCACATGGAGTACTGTGTCCAGTTTTGGGCACCGGTGCTCAGGAAGGATATAATGGAACTAGAGAGAGTACAAAGGAGGGCAACAAAATTAATAAAGGGGATGGGAGAACTACAATACCCAGATAGATTAGCGAAATTAGGATTATTTAGTCTAGAAAAAAGACGACTGAGGGGCGATCTAATAACCATGTATAAGTATATAAGGGGACAATACAAATATCTCGCTGAGGATCTGTTTATACCAAGGATGGTGACGGGCACAAGGGGGCATTCTTTGCGTCTGGAGGAGAGAAGGTTTTTCCACCAACATAGAAGAGGATTCTTTACTGTTAGGGCAGTGAGAATCTGGAATTGCTTGCCTGAAGAGGTGGTGATGGCAAACTCAGTCGAGGGGTTCAAGAGAGGCCTGGATGTCTTCCTGGAGCAGAACAATATTGTAACATACAATTATTAGGTTCTGTAGAAGGACGTAGATCTGGGGATTTATTATGATGGAATATAGGCTGAACTGGATGGACAAATGTATTTTTTCGGCCCTACTATCTACGATACTATGTTACTATATATATATATATATATATATATATAATGTGTGTGTGTTATTTTACCTTTGCATTTCTAAAAGTTGAGGGGATATCGCGAAAATACTTTCTGCCTTCAGAGTAGAAATTCTTGGCTGACCCAATGTCTTAAAAAATGCCAGGTTATGTTAAGGTGTTATCAACATAATGGCTAAAGTTATTACTTAATACCATGCTGAGTACCTTGCACGTGTATGTAATGAAGGGTCTGAATTGTTTGGATATTAAATGGAAGCAAATACGATATTCAGGAGGGCAGTCCATTGCCACGGCTAATAGAAACTCTGCTTTATTGTTGTAGTTGTATGGCTTTTACTACAGAACAAATTTATTGTATTTTATTTTTCCGGATTTTATAGAGACTTGCTCATTTGTATGACACACTGCATCGCGCTTACAGCAAGGTTACGGAGGTGATGCACACGGGCAAGAGGCTTCTAGGAACCTACTTCAGAGTGGCCTTCTTTGGACAAGTAAGATTACCTGTAGTTACATACTTTGTCATGATCGTTGCCATTAAGAAAACCTCCACCCCTAATCCTTCTCGTTTTCTAAAACATCTGGTGCATTTTCTGAGAAAAAATAATTGTAGGATGTGAAACTGTGCAGACTGTACAACTATTACCGTACTTACTTCTAGTTAAGGGAATGCTTTTCTAGTCCCAAAAAGAAGTAAGATACTTTTTAATCACCTTTACTTACTTGATCCATTGATTCTCTCATCACTGCTTCGGTCCTCTACTGCACCATGTGACCACATTTATGAAGAGACGGCTCACACTCAGTCTTCTGGGTGGACCAGAAGTCCTTTTCTGAATGTAAGTGTATGACACTCAGAACAAGATTCTTAAAGATTTACATTAAGAGAATAGCTAACAGTCAACTGTGTGAGCGGGAAGAAAGAGCTGTGGTCACGCAATGGGCAAGTATTGTATTGCACACACTATACATATTACCAATGGCTAACTAGGTGTGAAATTAAAAAAATCACTGAGGTGGTTCTTTAAGTCCTACCATGATCTATTGTATTCTTGAAGATGCTGGGACCCTTGCAAGTTGTTTTCCTTCTTAACTACCCTTCAGTGCTACCGACTGGGCTGAGACTTGGGCGAGGAAAAAACATGGAGTGGAGTTCTTCTTACTGATAATAAAATAAACACGAATGTATCTAGCATTGCACTAGTAAACGTTTGCTTCTTTTGTGTTTCCTTTACATTATATTTGTCTTTCCCAAGGCAGCGGTAAGTTATAGCAAGCTTGGTTGACAACTTTCTCGTAGGTCTAATCTGCGCTTCTGTGTGGTTTGCTAGAGTAAGGTTGGCAACATTTGCATTTCGTGCCACGGTCAGGCTGCAACTTTTACACTTGTCATCCGCACAACTGGAATTCACACGTTTTGTATCTGTTATTAATGCATGTCCTGTAGAAATATATGGCTGTTGTCTGCCAGTTGTTTGATGTTAACACCGAAAGTCCGTAGACCGCTCACGGCTTCATTACATGGAAGCTTCTCATCCAGGCTGTTTGTGAAACTGTTTTTCTGGAAACCTGTGTGCAGCCCGCGGGAACAAGCAATACAATGTTCATTTTATTCTGTTTATCCCTTTCTTACAATTCTATAGCAATACCAGTTTACAGACAGTGAGACAGATATGGAGGTAAAGTCAATGTTGCGTCTGCCACCTAAGCAACACAGTGGCAATATCCTATATTAAAGGTTTTGGCTTGTTGTGGTTTGTTTTATGATTAGCTCAGCATTTCATTCTCTTTCACCACATTGTTCAGTTTGCCTCCTACCATTATGGGGACTGTCATTTTTTTTTCTGGGTCCGGTTAATCCTTTACTCTAGTTTTAGATGGCTTCTATTGAATGACTCGTCGTGACCACAATGACTAGTGAATGGAAGACTGAACGATTGAGAGTAGTAAAAGCATAAATGTAATATTCACAGATCTGAACCAAAGATCTTACCATTTAAAGACAGATAATTGTCATCATATAAGATTATTTGATATTACTACAAGTGAAATATGATTTCCATTAATTCTTTTGAGGAGTAAAACAGAATATTTGGGTACTCCCTAGTTGAGGCCCATTTGCCAGATGTTTTTTTTTTGTCCCTGGTAGTTTAGCTGCTTACACTGGCCACTCATGCCATTTTAGAAGCAATGGAAATCATCTGTTATATGTTGACTCGTGGTGTGCCGGACTAGCCAATGCAAACAAGCAGGTCTGCAGTCTAAAGCATGAGGATGGAACAGTTCAACATACTGAGCCTCCAAATTTTCATTGATTTTGTTTTTCTTTTCTTAAAAATGTGAAATGAAAGGTGATGCTAAAATCCTCTGCTAACCTTTCACCCAAGTTTGCTAATGGCGGCAGTGTATGTACAGGTTGCGCTTTGTAAATAATAGAGGTGCAAGGGATTAACTCTAGGATCGGTGGATAAACTATGACCATCACTGTCTCTCACCTTCCTATTTCAGTTATGTAATACTTTATTTTCCCCAATTTATGTCACTCCATTACCATGTGATTCTCATCACATGATGACTGCATTTCACTCTTTTTAATGTGTGAAACTATTTTTTTTTTACATTTCCACCTGTACTGTAAATGTGGTAACTTTATTAAACTGCTTTTATAACACAAATATGTGTCGCAGGGATTCTTTGAAGAAGAGGATGGGAAGGAATACATCTACAAAGAACCTAAACTTACTCCACTGTCAGAAATCTCCCAACGACTGCTAAAGTTGTATTCCGACAAATTTGGTCCTGAAAATGTGAAAATGATACAGGATTCTGGGAAGGTAAGGCTTGAGGGGGTCTCCTTTAATATTATTGACCTGTTCATGATGGGGATGAGGTTTTCTTCAGACTCCAGCTAAAAAAAAATTGGATTCGAAACAAAGCTTAGATGCATGGTACTATCCAACTACTGATGCCTTCTCATTCTACGTTATATAACGTTACATTGTAGAAATTTTATAGACCTCCTAAAACATTAATATGTATATTTGGCTCCATCCATAATCATTGATTTGTTATGATGCATTTTAAAGATGTCACTGTGTTATTGCATCACTTTCTTATCATCCTGATTGCCTATGTGGTTGGGTAGGCAAGGTGTTAAGGGCAATCACAATTACTTACCTCTGCATGAATTGCATTCCTAAGGAAAAATCTATTCTTATTATATGGACAGACATAAACTACAAGTTAAATTGGCTGCTGAGCTAGGTTAGAAAAAAACTAGCAGCACAGAAGTGTAATGCACATAGCCCATATACAGAGGTATGTAAAAGTTTAGGCACAGCTGGTCAAAATTACTGTTTTGGTGAACAGGTAAGCAAGGTGAAAATGAAATGATCTCTAAAGGGGCTAAAGTTAGAGATCACACATTTCCTTTGTATTTTAGGCAAACAAAGTATATTGTCATTGAAAAAAAAATATTTAAATTATAAAAAGGAAAATGGGCCGATGCAGAAGTTTAAGCACCCTTGGAGCTTTGCATGCTCAGATAACTTTGACTAAGACCTTAATTAGCCTGTTAGGGTTATAGCTTGTTCACTTTCATCGTTAGGGGAGGCCAAGTGATACAAATTTCCCAGCTTTTTAAAAACCCAGCCTCCTTTAACCTTGTGCCAAAAAAAACAGCAGCCATGGGTTCTTCTAATCAGCTGATTGGCACCCTGAAAATGAAAAGCGAGGAGGCCCAATAAGCAGAAGAAGACTGTAAGAAGATAGCAAAGCGTTTTAAAGTTGCCTTTTCCTCAGTTCGAAATGTAATTAAGAAATGGCAATCAACCGGAACATTAGAGGTCAAGATAAGGTGTGGAAAACCAAACTAAATTTCTATGAGAGCTGCTCGTAGGATTGCTAGAGAGGTAAATCGGAACCCCTGCAAAAGACTTTCAGAAAGATTTAGCAGACTGTAGTTGTTCTACTATTCAGAGACACCTGAACAAATATAGCCTGCATGGAAGAGTCATCAGAAGAAAACCGCTTCAGACGTATGCAAAAGAACATCTAAACAAGCCAGATGCAATTTGGAATCAAGTCTTCTGGACCGATGAGTTTAAAATAGAACTATTTGGCCACAATGATCAAAGGTATGTGTGGAGAAAAAAGGCACAGAATTTCAGGAACAGAACATCTTACAAACCATCAAGCATGGGGTGGATCAAACATGCTTTGGGGTTGTGTTGCACCCAATGATATGGGGAATATTTCACAAGTAGAGGGAAGAATGGATTCAGTGAAATTTCAATAAATTATTTATGTAAACATAACACCATCTTTAAAACAGCTGAAGTTAGAAAGAGGATGGCTTCTACAAATGAATAATGATCCTAAACACATGTCAAAATCTACAATAGACTACCTCAAAAGGTGCAAGCTGAAGGTTTTACAATGGCCTTCACAGTTCCCTGATATGAACATCATTGTAAATCTGTGGCTAGAAATCAAAATAGCAGTGCATGCACAGCGACCCAGGAATCTCACAGAACTGGAAGAATTTTCCAAAGAAGAATGGATGAAAATCCCTCAAACAAGAATTGAAACACTCTTGTCTGGCTACAGAAAGCGTTTACAAGCTGTGATACTTTCAAAAGGGGGTGCTAATAGGTGCTAACCATGCAGGGTGCATTTGCTTCAGCACATTTGCCTTTTTAAAATGTAAAATAATGTAAAATATGAAAAAGCTTTTTTTTTGCCTAAAATACAAAGGAAATGTGTCAACTTTAACTTTAGTCCTTTCATAGATCATTTAATCTTCAACTTGCTTTACTGTTCACAATAACAGTAATTTTGACCAAGGGTGCACAAACTTTTACGTGCCACTGTAGCGTGTTTAGAAAATACAGTATATAGTAGTCTACTTGTTGGTGAGCAGCAGTTGAGGTGCAGTCCTTAGGTTGTGGTCACACTGAGCTTTTTTGGGTGTTCATATATTCATACAAGAAGGTTTTTGTAGCGTTGTTTTTTTTCTTCCTAAAGAGGTTTCAAAAAATGTTTAGTGGAAAAAAGAAGTGGCATATCAAGCTGACATTTTGTTTCAAACTTATTGCTTCAATTAAAAAAAAAAAAAAAAAAAAGCTTAACAACATCTTTAAAAAATTCTGGAAAAATGAACTTATCCTGAATCAAAAAAAAAAAAAAACTTTTGTCAAGAGAAACTCAGTTTTGCCATCTCCATAAACATGTGAGGTTACTTGTAAGTAAGTTTGTGTGATTGGGATCATTGATATTTATCAAACACTCAGTTGAGAATGTTTCTCTCAGACAACATAGATGAGTAATATTACTGGTAATTGAAGGGGTTGTCCACTACTCGGACAACCCCTTCTCAATCACTGTTTCCCCAGGTAAAATAATAGCACCTATACCCACCTCTGGTACCGCACCATTCCAGTGGTGTTGGCACTGGCTCTCCCAGGGCTAATGTGACATTATTATGTCACTTGATCCCTGTGGCCAATCAGTGTTGGCTTCACTTTCCTCTCCTTCGGACAAATCAGACATCCGGAAGAAATGACAGTGTCTGCTCTGCTCTCACTTCCTCCAGATGTCAATTACCTCCATAGGAGCGGAGAGTGAAGCCCGTTCTGATTGACCGCAGGGATCGCATGACATTGTCTTAGGTGCGTCAGTGTTATTTTATTGGGGGGAAACACAGGGATTCAGAAGGGGATGTGCGAGTAGTGGACAACCACTTTAATATCAGATAAATGGGAGTATGATTTTGGTGTGCCATCATAACTGGCTCAGCTCTGTACATTGTGTTATGCCTGGAATGGTCCAGCAGCTGTCGCCCATTACTAGAAAGAGAGTGATACAATACCATTTATGCCTGCTACATTGATGGTGGTGATGGAAGTTGGGACCCTACTGATAAGATTTTAATGACCTCTCCTAGGCAGGTGTTAGGTCATTAATATTGAAATATGGGAAACCCCTTTTTAAAAAGTTGTGTTTATCATACTTCTTCTTTTTTTTTTTAACAAAAAGGTAAATCCAAAAGATCTGGATTCCAAATATGCCTATATCCAGGTTACACATGTTACACCTTATTTTGAAGACAAAGAGCTGCAAGAAAGGAAAACTGAGTTTGAAAAGACTCACAACATCCGTCGTTTTGTGTTTGAGATGCCATTTACCCTTTCTGGAAAGAGACAAGGAGGAGTGGAAGAGCAGTGGAAGCGGCGCACGATCCTTACCGGTAAGTGTTGCATATGGTGTGGAATCTGTACTTCCAGTCCTGGACTATGATAAAGCCATAGCTCCCAGCTGATCTGTGAAGGGGCAGAATTATTTCCTGATGTAGAAGATCATTTTCTGCATAAAAGTGGAATTTCCCTGTGATCCACCACGATGGTCTGTGACTTCTATGATGGAACATATTCATATAATTCAAAGATACCGTGAAATCACTGAATATATTTCAGGAATAAAACAATATTCTTATTATATTATTCTTGGCAGATTCTATTCTGTACAGAAGTTTGTCAGCTTCTTCCACTTTACAAAACTTTGCTTTACTAGTTCCCCTTCTGTGATCCATTTTCATGACCAACAATATTTGATCGGTATGTATCCTAATTCTCTGTATCCCCACCAATCAGCAATTTAGAAAGGGGCCATTTCCCTCTCTTCCTGACTAGACACATTTTCAGTTTAAGGTTTTACCGTGCATACACTTTTAATGGTGTTTAATTTTGTTTTTCTTTGGATATTTACTGTAAATAATTACCACATTCATGATTTCTGTATCTCCCCCCCCCCCCCCCCCCTTTTATTTCCCTTTTTTCAGTTTTTTACATCTTTTTATCTACTATATAATTGTCTAAGGGTCACTTCCGTCTTTCTGTCTGTCTGTCCGTCTGTCTGTCTGTCACTGATATTCATTGGTCGCGGCCTCTGTCATGGAAATCCAAGTCGCTGATTGGTCGCGGCAAAACGGCCACGACCAATCAGCGACGGGCACAGTCCGGTGGCAAATGGCCGCTCCTTTCTCCCCGCAGTCAGTGCCCGCTCCATAATCCCCTCCAGTCAGCGCTCACACAGCGTTAATTTCAGCGGTAATGGACCGCGTTATGCCGTGGGTAACGCACTCCGTTACCGCTGCTATTAACTCTGTGTGACCAACTTTTAACTATTGATGCTGCCTATGCAGCATCAATAGTTAAAAGATCTAATGTTAAAAATAATGAAAAAAATTAAAAATCGTTATATACTCACCGTCCGTTGGCCCCTCGGATCCAGAACCGGCCTTTCCTGCTCCTCGCGAAGCTCCTGTGACCGCTCCATGCATTGCGGTCTCGCGAGATGACCGCTACGTCATCATCTCGCAAGACCTCAATGCACTCTTGGGTCTGGAGCGCGCGAGGAGCGTCGGTAACCGCTTCGCTTGGATCCGGGGCCAACGGAAGGTGAGTATATAACTATTTTTTATTTTAATTCTTTTTTTTAACAGGGATATGATGCCCACATTGCTATACTGCATGGGCTGTGCTATATAATACGTGGGCTGTGCAATATAATACGTGGGCTGTGCTATATAATACGTGGGCTGTGCTATATACTACGTGGGCTGTGCAATATAATACGTGGGCTGTGCTATATACTACGTGGGCTGTGCAATATAATACGTGGGCTGTGCTATATACTACATGAACTGTGCAATATAATACGTGGACTGTGCAGTATAATACGTGGGCTGTGCAATATAATACGTAGGCTGTGCAATATAATACGTGGGCTGTGCAATATAATACGTGGGCTGTGCAATATAATACGTGGGCTGTGCTATATACTACGTGGGCTGTGCTATATACTACGTGGGCTGTGCTATATACTATGTGGGCTGTGCAATATACTACGTGGGCTGTGCAATATACTACGTGGGCTGTGCAATATACTGTGTGGTCTGTGCAATATACTGCGTGGGCTGTGCTATATACTACGTGGGCTGCGCAATATACTACGTGGGCTGCGCAATATACTACGTGGGCTGTGCAATATACTACGTGGGCTGTGCAATATACTACGTGGGCTGTGCAATATACTACGTGGGCTGTGCAATATACTACGTGGGCTGTGCAATATACTACGTGGGCTGTGCTATGTACTACGTGGGCTGTGCAATTTACTGCATGGGCTGTGCTATATATTACGTGGGCTGTGCAATATACTACATGGCCTGTGTTATACACTACGTGGCCTGTGTTATACACTACGTGGGCTGTGTAATACACTACGTGGGCTGTGTAATACACTACGTGGGCTGTGTAATACACTACGTGGCCTGTGTTATACACTACGTGGGCTGTGTTATACACTACGTGGGCTGTTATATACTGCATGCGTGGGCTGTTATATACTACGTGAGCTGTGTTATATGCTAAGTGGGCTGTTATAAACTACGTGGCTGTGTTATATGCTATGTGGGCTGTTATAAACTCTATGGGCTGTGCTATATACTACGTGGCTGTGCCATATACTCCGTGGGCTGTGTTATATACTACGTGGCTGTGCTATATACTCCGTGGGCTGTGCTATATACTCCGTGGGCTGTGCTATATACTCCGTGGGCTGTGCTATATACTCCGTGGGCTGTGCTATATACTCCGTGGGCTGTGCTATATACTAAGTGGGCTGTGCTTTATACTC
Organism: Ranitomeya variabilis; assembly: GCF_051348905.1. NCBI lineage: Eukaryota > Metazoa > Chordata > Amphibia > Anura > Dendrobatidae > Ranitomeya > Ranitomeya variabilis. Next base: position 544,385,643 of record NC_135234.1, read on the forward strand.
CGTGGGCTGTGCTATATACTCCATGGGCTGTGCTATATACTCCGTGGGCTGTGCTATATACTCCGTGGGCTGTGCTATATACTAAGTGGGCTGTGCTATATACTGCGTGGCTGTGCTATATTCTACGTGGCTGTGTTATATACTACGTGGCTGTGCAATATACTACGTGGCTGTGCAATTTACTACGTGGGCTGTTATATACTACGTGGCTGTTATATACTACGTGGCCGGCCGCAAACAATCAGCGACAGGCGCAATCCTGTGTATTCAATGTATTATTCTAAAATCTTCATAAATAAACTACATACATATTCTAGAATACCCGATGCGTTAGAATTGGGCTACCATCTAGTTGTTTAGAATTTTTTTATGATCACAGAAGGTCACTAAGCAAAAAACATTTTAAATTGCATGCCCCTTTCCGTATAAATTATTTTAATGTCTTGGACATATTGTCTTTTCAACGGGGCAGGGCTAGAAACAGTAATTTGGACTATTGGTGTTTCTATTCTTTTATTTATTTGTGGTTTTGTTTTAGTTATTTTTATCTTTCTGCTACTCTTTATTCCATTTATTTCATACATTGTGCCCCCATGAGGTCTTAAAAGACCTTCGGGGGGGGGAGGCATTAAAACATATTAATACATTCACTTATTGTGGGTTTCCCCTGTAAATGGTGCTGCTATATTAACCCTAGTTACAGGGGAAATTCAGGCTTTCCAGAGCTGAATGGGTCTCCATGACATGATCACTGGGTCTGAAGGAGGAAGCACTGTCACTGCTTCCCAGTCTGTGTACACAGTTCTTGTTCAACATTGTGTGTACAGAAGGCATACATGATAATAAAGCATCTCTGTCTTCTCTGTGGGAAAAACTGCTGTGTCTGATAGCTGACTCTCCGCCACAGTAGTCAGCAGCTGTACTGACTTGTTCAAGCTTCTTACTGTGCATTGACACTTAAGAATGTCAGTGCAGAGAAAAGTGTGGACCGCCTTGGTATAAAGTCCATGGGTTGTCCAGAACTGATTAAAGGGTCCGCAGCTCTCCAGCTTGTGTCATGTCTCTCTTATTGTATAACAGGAACTGTACAGAACAGGCTATCAGTTTTTAAAGAACCTAAAAACGCTTTTATATAATTCTGTTTCTTTTCTCTTTGCAGCTTTACATTGCTTCCCTTATGTCAAAAAACGGATCCCAGTAATGTATCAACAGCACACAGATCTCAACCCCATAGAAGTTGCCATTGATGAGATGAGCAAGAAAGTTGCTGAACTCCGCCAGCTCTGCTCATCTACAGAAGTGGACATGATCAAGTTACAGTTAAAACTACAGGGTAGTGTTAGTGTACAGGTGAGTTGTGGAATGCCGCCTTGTAATATATTTAAGGTGGAAAAATAAAAGCCATAGTACTAATAGTACTACATATAATACGTGTAATCCTATTTTTTTAATTTTTTGGCTAAATAACATTGACAGTCTGTTGAAAATATATATTCATGCACATTCCATTTGGTAATATATGCTTTTATTTTTTGTTTTAAATTAATATATCAGCTGTATGACCTAAGTTTTCTGCCCAAGATAGAGCTAATATTTGCTACTTTAGGTGATCTACCTTAACCAGTCTGTAAACTTGACATGTTCCAACATCTATGGCATGTTAGATTTAACAAATATGAAAAAAACATATATACTGACTATCTGCCAACCATAGGTTCCTATTTTCTTTAAAAAAAAAAACTTTAATGTACATTGTTGTGGATGGTGCAAGACTGATCCAATTGTTATTGTATCAAATGGCATAAGTTCACAAAATATTAAGGGTGGACACATCAGTAGGACATTAGATTGTAGATGGTGTTGTCAGTAACTTCATTATTAATATGTATTGTTGATTCTGGCACTTTTCCATGTATCTATATAGGTCAATGCTGGTCCATTAGCATATGCAAGAGCCTTTTTAGATGATACAAACACAAAGAAATATGCAGACAACAAGATTAAACAGCTAAAAGAAGTTTTCAGGTAAAATATATCAGGTATCAATACTGTAATGTAACTCACTGCATCATACATGTAATAACGTTCTGGAACAGTGGATGATTAGTTCGGCTATGACTGGAGGAGAGCATGATTTTCCCTTTTTGCGATCACAATAATGAAGTCAAGATTTACATTGTTGCCCACTAAGTTTAATGTTCCGCATACATAGTACAGCCGGCCATTATCAGTGGGTCCAGCCGACTAATGCATATGGGGGCCTCTCAGCTCTCTCCCCAACAGGCGATGCCTGGAAAAATAAACACATGAACTCACATCCGAGCCAAGCGTTCATGTGTATAAGGGAGTCAAGAGACAGCTGAATAGCGGTCTAAGGTATATGAGCCCATTAAAGGGTTTTCTGGGAATAGAAAAACTAAATAACTGAAGAAAATGTCATTCTAAATACATTTCCAAATATATTGTCTGGTTTTCATTAATGATGGACACCATGTTATTATAGCCAATGCAGTCGGCTATGAAACTTATCTGTCCTCCGCATTAATTCGGATTCTCTGTTTCTAGAATGGAACAGAGAAACAGAATTGCAGGACACGTGTGAACAGAGCCTTTGCTTCTATTCCTCTGTCATCTTTTAAACCTCTTAAAGAGAATTTTACAGATGATGCGTACTAGCCAAACCTGTTGGCATCATGTGTCCGCCACTGACAGTGATCACAGCCATGTATGATTGACTCTAAATCACTGTAGCGTTTCATATATAAACCTACTTTTAAAGCTGCCGGTGACTGAGCCGCGCTGTGCTCTAGTGGTACAGGGGAGTCCCCGGCGTTTTCTCCCTGCCCACTGACAGTGACTGACAAGCCTTTTCCTATCCGCGCATTTCAAAGTCAAACATACTATACATGGCTGATAAAGGCTGCCCACGGTTTGGGCAGTATGCATCACCTACCAAATTCCCTTTAAACTTGTTTGTATCACTTTATTGAATCAAGGGGTTCTGAGCTCAAATTGAGTCCAGGCATCATGTTCTGTTTGGGTTTTCAGTCAATGCTTTATATTTTTTCATAGGCAATTTGTTGAAGCATGCGGCCAGGCCTTGTGTGTGAATGAAAGACTTATCAAAGAAAATCAGTTTGAATATCAGGAAGAAATGAAAGCTAACTACAGGGAGATGGTCAAAGAACTTTCTGAAATAATGCATGAGCAGGTATGTATATATTACCCTGAGTTCTCACCATGCCCTCATGTATGCCTTGTGCTTTGATTTATGCCGCATCCATATTTACAATGTAGGAACAATTTTCTAAATCCCTTACTTTATCATGCCTGGGCAGTTGAAATGAATGTTTAGAAGAGTAAACAAGGGTGATACAACAGAACAAACCTTGTGTTTTAGCTGGTATCACAGTTATGCCTCGTTCAGTCTATTAGATTCAGTAAACTGGGCAGAATAGGAGGAGCTCCCCAATGCAGAGCGAGTGTCAGGCAGCGCGATTCCAGCCGCTGCTCTGTATTTTCATAGCGGTGACTGAACCGGCGCCGCCGTCATGACTGAAACCGGAACACTGGCGGGGAGAATAAAGTTTGTTTTTCCCCTACAGGATTTGGGTAAGTGTGGGCGCCGGGCAGGTTAGTAATGCAATTTACCCCATATCTGCGGATTAATAGGGATTTTTCTGGTGACAGGTTTCCTTTAAAGAGTAACAGTCGGTTTAATGTTTTTTCATAAATCAGTAGTAGACATGAAAAAAAATTGGCCAGCTTCTCCTATCCACTGCAATGTTAATTACAAAGCGCACAAGGATTGTACCCTGATCCAAGCTTTCCCAACATAATCAGGTCTTAAATTGGGTTAAAATTAGCCGTAGACTTAACACGTAGCTTCAATCTTCCTTTAGGAGCCTCCCCTATACATAACTGTGTAAGTGCAAGTTTCTAATCTCAAATTAAATTGAGTGGTCTGTCCGGATGATTAGCATCATTCTCTTGCAGACTGCACTCTCTGATTCAATAAACTGGGCAGAAAAGGAGACTTAATCCGTCAATTTAAAAAATAATAATTCATAAATCAATAGTACTCATGAAAATAAGAAACTTTACAATATATCTTTTTAGAGAAGTCTGCCTTCTCCTGTACTGATCGCTCAATCTCAAAATTCTCAATTCATGGGTAATTATCTGAGAGTGAGGACAGATATTCCCATTACTGAGTTAGGAGAGGACAACGTTTTGTGGAGAACTGTACTTGTCGTTTTGTGAGAACTTGCAGCAGAATGTCCCTGTCTGCATCTGGCTCCTCATTCCTCTCCTCTCCATATAATGTTATGAGCACCAACTGTCTTTCATCTCAGCGGGAAATTCTGTCTTTACTAAATACAGATTTTACCCATGAATTTAGAGTGAAAGATCCATCCAGGAAGAGAAAGAATCAAATTTGCAAGGTTTATCATTTTCATGTGTACGATTGATTTATTAAAGAAAAATTGAAATGACTGTTACTTTTTACATTTTGAAAATTATCACAGCCTTATACTTCCTCCTTGCTGATTAACATATTATAAATAATATCTTACCCGAACAGGGAAATAAAAGCTGTGTGTCTATATAAGGAATGCTAGTTAGTAATGTCCTGTTATTGCAGCAGCCTTAGCACCTATTCAAGCAGAGAGGTTCTTACATAATCTGACATAGAGCTGTGCAGCCCTGCCTCTCTCCTCCAGCTCCGTTCGGACTCCTTGTCGGTCATCCTGTTGTGGTCTGGCAGAGGTCAGACCCGCATCTAGGGCTGCCATTGTTCTCTAGTTTCAGTCTGCCAGTGTGAAAGGCCAGGCTAAGCTAGGGCGCCCCTGGAAGGGCACAGCTTTCTCCCTATTGGGGTAGAAACCTCCTGGGTCTGGCGTCTGTTCATCTGTTGCATAGAGCTGCTACTTAGTCTTCTGTCCACATTGTAGTGGAGCTCATATCTTTGTATTTATGGATACAAGCCTTAGCAGAAGGGTACTACAAGAGGCAGTTGGCGGTATTAGTTTTACCAGCCCAGCTTTAGGATCTCTCATATTTCATGTGTCCCCCAATGAAGCGACCAAGAAATAAAGATTTTTGCTACTCACTGTGAAATCTCTTTCTCGTAGCCTTCATTGGGAAGCACTCACCCTCCCTTGTTTAGGGGTTCTTGGAATTGCTCTTCCTACTGTTATTGCACCAACTGGGTGTCTGGTGATTATTTTATAAGATGTATTCTTAGTGTCAACAAATTAACCAATGGTTCCTGTGTCTTTCAATGAGTGCTATGAGAAAGAGATTTTTCGGTGAGTACCAAAAATCTTTCTCTTTTTCATGGCCATATAGACATGCATTGCCAATTTGATCTGTGACTCGGATCAAAAATCTGACATGTCTCCATGTTTTGGTGCTGACCACTGAGTCTGCAAAAATACACGTATATGTGAACAGCCCCATAGATTATAATAACTACACGTTCTGCCAGTGAATAATATGAATACACCTCATACTTGAAAAACTGACATCTGGATGAGTCCTAATAAGTCCTTCAAGCTACATTAAATAATTTTGTTGTTTCCATGAAAAAAGAGAGATAAATGTCTACCAGGCTAATCACACAATTTATTTCTTTGGATGAACGGGATTAGATGCTTTAAATCCAGCCTGTCCGTACTTGATTTCCCCATCAGACAAAAGTCATGCTGCTCCTGTAGACATGAAATTTGCTGCAACTCTTGAGTTTGTCGATGGGTGACCTAATCTTTGAAAGAAATAAAAATGATGAGATGTCATAGACCAGATACTTGGCAACTTCTGTGAGCACCATTCAGCTTTATCCTCCTCTTTCTCACCACACAATCTATATGGGATTGTCCTTTAGATAACCTTTTCCTGTGACTGAAAATAAAGTAAAATTGCAGCATATTAGGTGTTTGGAAAGTTTATCATATTCATGTGATGATGTCAATCACTGATTATTTATCCATTAATTAGCAGAGAATGCCTGATTACGTGGTTGATATATTGAGTAACTGGCTGTTTTCTTCTTCCTTTTGTGCGCACATGAGCAGATGGGATGGTAATATAAGCTGGTTTCATTTTAATCTATGCATGTTTGCTGCTCTCATACACAAGTACAAGCACAAATACATCAGACCATTGTGTGTGATACTGCTATCAAGGACCAAAAATTGTTGTTTTCTTCTGAGCGTGTTCACTACACAACCTATACAGCCTAAACATGGTGGTTAGATGTGCTATTACAAGAAAGTCTGACAGCTGGTTCTGTGTGACCACCCTTCTCTATGTATTCAGTCATGGCCGAAAGTGGTGGAACCTTGGAAATTGTTCCATAAAATGAAATATTTCTCCCAGAAAATTATTGCAATTACACATTTTGTTGTTCACTTTTTTTTTTTCTTTGTGTGTATGGGAACAACAGAGAAAAAATGGCAAATTGGACACAAAAACCCCAAAACCGGCAGGACAAAACTTTATATTTGGTTGTACGCCCTTTGGAATATATAACTGCAGTCAGTCACTTCCTATAACAATCAACAAGTGTCTTACTCTTTTCTAAACTGGAATTTTGGACCACTTTTCTTTTAGAAAATGCTCCAGGGCTTTCATATTTGAATGATGCCTTCTCCCAACAGCAATTTTAAGATCTCTCCAATGTTCAATGGGATTTAGATCTGGACTCATTGCCTGCAACTTCATAACTCTCCAGCGCTTTGTTTCCATCCATTTCTGGGTGCTTCTTGAATTCTTGAAGTATGTTTGGGGGCATTGTCCTGCTGGAAGACCCATGACCTAGGACTCAAACCCAGTGCCAGAGGTAGCAAACTTCCCCAAAACATATTTAACCCCTTAAGCCCCGAGGGTGGTTTGCACGTTAATTTTTACAATTCTGACCACTGTCCCTTTATGAGGTTATAAAACGCTTTAACGGGTCTTCGCGATTCTGACATTGTTTTCTCGTGACATATTGTACTTCATGATAGTGGTAAAATTTATTTGATATTACCTGCGTTTATTTGTGAAAAAAACGGAAATTTGGCAAACATTTTGAAAATTTCGCAATTTTCCAACTTTGAATTTTTATGCAATTAAATCACAGAGATATGTCATACAAAATACTTAATAAGTAACATTTCCCACATGTCTGCTTTACATCAGCACAATTTTGGAACCAAAATTTTTTTTTGTTAGGGAGTTATAAGGGTTAAAAGTTGACCATAAATTTCGCATTTTTACAACACCATTTCTTTTAGGGACCACATCTCATTTGAAGTCATTTTGAGGGGTCTATATGATAGAAAATAACCAAGTGTGACACCATTCTAAAAACTGCACCCCTCAAGGTGCGCAAAACCACATTCAAGAAGTTTATTAACCCTTCAGGTGTTTCACAGGAATTTTTGGAATGTTTAAATAAAAATGAACATTTAACTTTTTTTTCACAAAAAATTTACTTCAGCTCCAATTTGTTTTATTTTACCAAGGGTAACAGGAGAAATTGGACCCCAAAAGTTGTTGTACAATTTGTGCTGAGTACGCCAATACCCCTTATGTGGGGGTAAACCACTGTTTGGGCGCATGGCAGAGCTCGGAAGCGAAGGAGCGCCATTTGACTTTTCAATGCAAAATTGACAGGAATTGAGATGGGACGCCATGTTGCGTTTGGAGAGCCCCTGATGTGCCTAAACATTGAAACCCCCCACAAGTGACAGCATTTTGAAAAGTAGACCCCCTAAGGAACTCATCTAGATGTGTTGTGAGAGCTTTGAACCCCCAAGTGTTTCACTACAGTTTATAACGCAGAGGCGTGAAAATAAAAATTATTTTTATCTCTGTGTCAGCAGTAAGGTCCTCCTACCATAGTTTCATTTAACTCGTGTCACCGGATAGCTCGTGCTGCCACTGATGCACCCTGAGCCTGCATGACAGCTTGAATTTCTTTGGAATTTGATGAGGGCTGCTTATCCAACATCCAGACTATCCTGCGTTGTAACCTCACATCAATTTTACTCTGCCGTCCACATCCAGGGAAAATAGCTACTGTGCCATAGCTTGTAAAGTTCTTGATTATGTTGTGCACAGTGGACAATGGAGCATCAAGATCTCTGGAGTTGGACTTGTAACCTTGAGATTGTTGATGTTTTTCAGCAATTTTGGTTCTCAAGTCCTCAGACAGTTCTCTTCTCCTCTTTCTGTTCTCCATGCTTAGTGTGGCACGCACAGACACACAATGCAAAGATTGCGTAGCTTTTCCTTTTTTATCTGGTTTCAGGTGTGATTTTCATATTGCCTAACCTGTTACTTGCCACAAGTTTTGACAGGCCCATTTTGGGATTTTGTGTGAAATTATTTCCAATTTGCCTTTTTTTTCCTCAGTTTTTTTGTATTTTTTTTTTTTTACACCCAAAATAAGTAAACATGTATATAACAAAACATGTGTAATTTCAAGAATTTTATCAGAGACATACTTCATTTTCTGGAACAATTTTAGATGTGCACCCTTCCTGCAGCCATTATCTTTAAACCTCTACCTTAGAACTGAAATGCGACTATACACTTCTCATATATAGTTAGTTACCCTACCTGGTGGCCTCCGTTTGCTTCCACTGCCACCTCCTTTTCAGATCGGTGTTCCTTTCCTCCTACTTAAAAGATGGCCGCCACATGGCATTGGGAGTGCAATAGTAAATATATACCATGCCTCATCTGCCTTTCCTATCTCACAGCACAGGATTCATAGTCACTATGCTTGCCATGCCATTTTGGCAGCCATCTTGGAAGCAGTAGGAGCAGAATGTCAGTCTGAGTAGATGAAGAAAATGGAGGACACCAAGTAAAGTAACAATACATGTGAAATGTACTGTCACTTTTTAGTCCCAGGTTGGAAGGCCGCTTTAAGAATGAGTTTAAGTGTGAGTATCTTAGCAATTGGTGGGCAGGTGAGTCATACATGCTTTAATGTTGAGAAATTAATGTTAATTAAACTTTTAAGGTTTTGTTGAAAAGTTCTGCAATTTTCAGATATTTCCAGAATTTATCAAAACTGTCTAACAGAACATCCATGCTGTACTTAACAACTGTCACTACTCTGTTATCCGGTGTCCTGAGAATAGGGACTCCTTTCCTGTCCCTAAGGGGCATCCTAGCTCTTTGTTGCTCGGATTACTTCTGTTGGTGAGGATGCTGGGGCTGCGTACCTTGCCTTAGCTCCTGAATCCGCCCTCCGTCTGTACCCTTCCCCCACCCAGGGAAGAGGGGAGTAGTAATGAACCGTAATACACCAGCCAGACTAACAAGGAAATAGAAACAGGGATAACGGAAAGTAACAATCTCACAAATATACTCACACAGAGGTAAACACCAGGGAGAGGAGGATGGGGTAAAACCAAAGTAGGAGAAGGAGGGGAATTGGCACACAACCAAAACCTAGCAATAGTCTTTGATAAATCCACCAAATAAGAACCACAAACCACCATCTCTTAACCATGCAGCATAATCTATCTCTGGCAAGGAGTGCTAGCCAGGGCCCAGATTATATGGGAGTGGCTAACAGTGAACATCTGAGAGCTTTAATGCAGAAAAGCTTCCAAGAGCTCTCATCTGAGCAGATAAACCCCTGCACTGTTTAATATGAAGGTGAAGTGCGTCTGAACAGTGCAGGAGTATGAGAAATCAGATGCTGCGGTCTTCTGGCTCCTGTCTCTCACAGTAAACCCGTGACAGCAACCATAAGGCTGTGTTTCCACGTTCAGGAAACGCTGCTTGTTTGACGCTGTGCAGCGCTGCAGCGTCAAACAAGCAGCGTCCAGATGTTCCAGCATAGTGGAGGGGATTTTATGAAATCCCGTGTCCACTATGCGTGGAAACCCGCACGCGGCGGCCCTGCGACTCCGGACATGCTGCGCGTCTTTTCAGATCGCAGCATGCCCGTACACCTTGCGGGGACGCAGCGTCCCCGCAAGGCATATCACAGGGCCCTATGGGAGCGAGCGATCATCCCGGATGTGAAGAGTTAACACATCCGGCATGACGCGTCCCATTAAGGGGGCGGGGCTTAGCGCCGAGCGGCTTCGCCGCTGCGGCGATACCGGCCCCCATCCGTACCGTGGAGACATAGCCTAAGAGTGTCAACTTTGCCAGTGTTTCTAATAGACGGATTTGATAAATGAACCAATTTGTGTTTCCTGCCAATTTTCAAGAATCATAATTTCTATCTAAAAAAAAAATATGTAAGTTGAAAACCCATTAATGTACTGCTCGTCCAGATGCAGTTCTCTGTTCCACCCTGCAGCCACAAACTTCTTTCTATTCACTAATGGCAAACTAGAAATCCTAGAAAGTTACAGAACTTTTGGGTAAATGGTGATTCTTTTTTGATTGATTTACAGTAAATACTGCAAGACCTCCAGCATGCTGCTTCCTACGTTTGAGCCTTTTCTTTGTGCTGATATTTTCTTTCATTATTTTATTTTATTTTTTCTGTATTTGAAATCCATAAAAATCAAATGTTCACTGTTTTCTTCTTTCCCCTGTAGATTTGGTGCGGAGAAGAGAAGATCAGTGTTATGCCGAACTCACTTCACATTTTTAACGCCATAAGTGGAACTCCTACAAGCACAACCGTACAAGGAATGACAAACTCCTCGTCCATTGCATGAAGCTTCTCCTTAATGTCACATCGATGCCTCGTGTATGGCTAGCTCAGGATGCTTTCCAGAGTCCATTCAACCTCTTTTAAAGCAGATAACCATTTCCATCACCACTGCTTTACTAGAGGGGTTTAGCCCGCCAAAGCGATTGTGGTGGTAGGAGGAGCAGTCATGACTTATTTTCCTCATTTGGCAATATCGACTATTTTCAACACTAAAGAGTAATTTAAAAAAAAAGTTTATTGAATATTTTTGATGCTGTATAAATGATCTGAACAAAGCCGAAGAATAGCACAGTAGGTCTTGGGTAGTAGAAGTCTAGGAATGTACAGTAAATAATACAATTGTGACACTAAAGTTTACAAGTTACTTTTGCGACCAAGCACACTTCAGTCTAAAGATAATTGATGCTCTTTTATTTTCTGTTTTTTTTTGTTTTTTTTTAAATTGCCTTTAAAGAAAAACAACAAAACCCTATTTCCTGCATTACTTTGTTGCCCGACTGGAATTTTTTTTTTTTTCCTGTCTGCTGATTTTCTGAACTCTGAATGTTTGCTAAGGATTCGGTTGCCTTGTTTGTAATATGGATTGTCTATTTTTGTCTGTGATCTTCCAGAAACATCTGATACAAACCACACATGAAATTGAACACCGTCACCAGTCCGTCCCGCATAGATGTCACTGGCTTAGTTGGAATGTACATATTGTTAATTGATGCAGATCATTCTTTCTGTACATAAATGTGTTACATTTCTATGCATTTTTTAATGTTCATGGCTGAAAACTTTTACCGTGACAAATATTGTGCTTATTCATTTTACCTGCTATATATTTTTGTCTTTACAATTTATTCTTGTACAGAAATGAGTGCAATACAAAGATGTATACAGTCTTTGCTATGTTAGGTTTATACACTGTTTTAAAGAAGAAGAAAAAAAACACAATTTTTTTTTTTGCCAAAGCAAAGAATATGTATTGGTGGTTATGATTACTGTGGTAAATGGTGGTGTTATTTAAAGCTTTGATCATATTGTTCTTTCAAAATATTAATTTAGTAATTTTATATTGGGGAGGGGGTGAATAAAGTTTTTAATTTTATTTAACTGGAAACACTGTTCTGCTGTAATTAACATTCTGTACTACATATGTATTAAAGGAAATGGCTAATTTTTGTGTTTGTGAGGTTTTTCTATTGTTAAAAGAATTACATTTATAAAGTTGTCAGATTAGAAAAAACTACTTGCATTCTTGTTCTTGTAAGGACTCGTTCACATGATCGATTTTCTTATTCGAGTGCTACCCGTAGTTTTCACAGATGCACTCTTATTAGTCATAGTCTACGGGGCTGACTTTTCCTCGGTCCAAGTGGTCCGCGGAAAGAAATGGAGACATGTCTGATTTTTACGTGAAGGATTGCATCAAATTCCGCAATAAAAGTCTGTGGGTCCATGAAAAAAATGTGGGCCGCACTCCGATAACATTCAAGTGCAAACTGATTTTCACAGATGGACAGAATAGACAAGCTGGAGAAATTTTTTTTTTTCCCCCTCTCCATGTACGAGAAAAACTGATCAAAGTCTGATTTTAACCCCTTTCTGACCTCGGACGGGATAGTACGTCCGAGGTCAGATCCCCTGCTTTGATGTGGGCTCCGGCGGTGAGCCCACATCAAAGCCGCGACATGTCAGTTGTTTTGAACAGCTGACATGTGCGCGCAATAGCGGCGAGTTTTTTCGCAATCCACCCGCCGCTATTAACTAGTTAAAGGGAACCTATCACCCCGTTTTTTACGGTATGAGATAAAAATACTGTTAAATATGGCCTGAGCTGTGCATTACAATAGTGTAGTTTGTGGACCCCGATTCCCCACCTATGCTGCCGAAATACGTTACCAAAGTAGTCGTTTTCGCCTGTCAATCAGGCTGGTCAGGTCGGATGGGCGTGGTTTCTTCCCCCAGATATTGCGTAGTTTTCCGTTGGTGGCGTAGTGGTGTGCGCATGTCCAAGGTCCCGAATCCTGCACAGGGGTGTAAAAATAGCAGCGATGTCCGTTATTCCATTGGTGATCGGTGGGCGCGGCCATCTTGCTTTGGCCGCGCGTGCGCAGAAGCGGCGCTCTGCTGGCCGCGGCTTCAGGAAAATGGCCGCCGCGATATCCATCTGCGCACGCGCGGAATCCCGCGGCCATTTTCCTGAAGCCGCGGCCAGCAGAGCGCCGCTTCTGCGCACGCGCGGCCAAAGCAAGATGGCCGCGCCCACCGATCACCAATGGAATAACGGACATCGCTGCTATTTTTTCACCCCTGTGCAGGATTCGGGACCTTGGACATGCGCACACCACTACGCCACCAACGGAAAACTACGCAATATCTGGGGGAAGAAACCACGCCCATCCGACCTGACCAGCCTGATTGACAGGCGAAAACGACTACTTTGGTAACGTATTTCGGCAGCATAGGTGGGGAATCGGGGTCCACAAACTACACTATTGTAATGCACAGCTCAGGCCCTATTTAACAGTATTTTTATCTCATACCGAAAAAAACGGGGTGATAGGTTCCCTTTAAATGCCACTGCCAAACACTGACAGCGGCATTTAACTACCTCTTCCGGCCTCGCGGCCGGAAATGCACTCATCGCCGACCCCCTTCACATGATCGGGGGTCAGCGATGCGTCGGCATAGTAACCAGAGGTCTCCTTGAGACCTCTATGGTTACTGATGCCGGTTTGCTGTGAGCACCACCCTGTGGTCGGCGCTCATAGCAACCCTGTAATTAAGCTACATAGGAGCGATCTGATGATCGCTGCTATGTAGCAGAGCCGATCAGGCTATGCCAGCTTCTAGTCTCCCATGGAGGTTATTGAAGCATGGCAAAAAAAAAATAAAAATTTTAAAAATATGAAATAAATAAAAAAATATATAAAAGTTTAAATCACCCCCCTTTCGCCCCATTCAAAATAAAACAATAAAAATAAAATCAAATATATACATATTTGGTATCGGCGCATTCAGAATCGCCCGATCTATCAATAAAAAAAAAGGATTAACCTGATCGCTAAACAGCGTAGTGAGAAAAAATTTGAAACGCCAAAATTCCTTTTTTTTGGGTCGCCGCGACATTGCATTAAAATGCAATAACGGGCGATCAAAAGAACATATTTGCACCAAAGTGCTCGGCGCGCAAAAATTAAGCCATCACCCGACCCCAGATCACGAAAAATGGAGACGCTATGGGTATCGGAAAATGTCGCAAATGTATTTATTTATTTTTTTTTTTTTCAGCAAACTTTGGAATTTTTTTTCACCACTTACATAAAAAATAACCTAGACATGTTTGGTGTCTATGAACTCATGATGACCTGGAGAATCATAATGGCAGGTCAGTTTTAGCATTTAGTGAACTTAGTAAAAAAGCCAAACAAAAAACACGCATGGGATTGCACTTTTTTTTTGCAAATTCACCGCACTTGGAATTTTTTTCCCATTTTCTAGTACATGACATGGTAAAATCAATGATGTTGTTCAAAAGTACAACTCGTCCTGCAAAAAATAAGCCCTCACATGGCTATATTGATGGAAAAATAAAACATGGCTCTGGGAAGGAGGGGAGCAAAAAATGAACTCGGAAAAACGGAAAATCCCAAGGTCATGAAGGGTTTATTCAGCTCGTTTTTCAGGTACAGGCATAAGCAAGGATGCAGTTTTTAGAAAAAAGTGAAAAGTTTTTCTAACCTCTAGCAATCTTTCAAAATGAATTGTTTAGGGGGTTTTTTTAAAAAAAAAAAAGAAAGAAAGTATTTAAAGCAGGATTGTACATGTAGAATTGCAGGGATTATATGTGGATAAGATAGAATGGTTTATAATTTCATTCTATCTATAAAACAGTTATGGTTTTGCACATTAACGCAACATTTCTTTTAGAATTTTGCCTGGTGTTTCAGCTTTTTTTTTTTCCAGCAAAATAAATGCTGTGGCTATATGCTGGTTGTCAAGTCAAGTTTTTGTGTGTGTGTGTTTATTGTACATAGTGCATGTAATATTTAAGTTACTGACACTTTCTAACAAAAGCAGCCATATGTAAGGATTCTTTTTATATGTATTTTATAATCGATTTTTCTGTATGACGGGTAAAACACATGTCGCAATGAAAAATGCCAAAAAAGAGACTTGTGAAAACATCTGAAATTTGTGATGTTTTTATTAGCCTAAAGTACACTGCAAAAACTGGAAGAACAAGATATTAAAATTAAGCCTAAGTGTACTCTTTGGTCCAAATTCATTATTTGCATGTTATTATTCACTTTTCTTTTTTTGGCTTGTGGTTTTTACATAAAATTCATTCAAATAGTGCACGTAGTTAATGAAATTTGTGCAAAATGCTCTTTGGGCTTGTCTTTTAGGCTTTGTGCACACGTTCAGGATTTTTCACATTTTTTCCACGGTTTTCCGCTATAAAAACGCAATAAAACCGTGAAAAAAACGCATACATTAAGCATCCTATTATTAGAATGCAATCCGCACTTTTTGTGCACATGCTGCTTTTTTTTTCTGCAGTGGAATTGCATTCCGGAAAAAAACGCAGCATGTTCATTCTTTGTGCGGAATCGCGGGGATTCCGACACACACAGGAATGCATTGATCCGCTTACTTCCCGCATTGGGCTATGCCCACGATGCGGGAAGTAAGTGGATCATATGCGGTTGGTACCCATGGTGGAGGAGAGGAGACTCCCCTTCAGGGACTGGGCACCATATCCTGTGTAAAAAAAAAAAAAAAAAAAAAGAATTAAAATAAAAAATCGTGATATTCTCACCTTCCGGCAGCCTTCCCGCTCCTCGCGATGCTCTGCGCCAATGACCTGTGATGACGTAGCGGTCTCACGTGATGCTACGTCATCTGGAGTCATTGCCACGAGGCATTATTGGAAACGGGAGCATTGCGAGGAGCAGGAAGGCTGCCGGGGCCGCCAGAAGGTGAGAATATCACGATTTTTTATTTTTTTAATTATTTTTAACATTAGATCTTTTTACTATTGATGCTGCATAGGCAGCATCAATAGTGTTTGACAAGTGTAACCAACTTTTTACTATGTTTGACAAGTGTGACCAACCTGTCAGTCAGTTTTCCAAGCGAATCTACAGATCGCTTGGAAAACGCTAGCATTCTGCAAGCTAATTACGCTTGGAAAACGCAGCAATTCCGGATGTGTGCACATAGCCTTAACCTGTTTTTTGTTGCATGTATGAGTAAAATTTTGTGACAAAAAGTGCATAAAAAAATCCAGGTGTACACAAAATCACTCCAGGAAAGACTGGGCTAGAACTACATTTGCAACACAATTTGCAACTTTTCCTAAAGTCACAAATGATGAATCGAGCAAAACCCCTAAACTCTGCCAATAGTGGGGGGGAAAAAACGGCACACAAAAAGTGACTTAAAAAAAAAAGTTTCAAATTAAAGGATGACTATGGCTCAAACAAAACAAAAAGGTGGTGCAAATGCATTGATGAAATGGTCGCCTTATGTCCAAAAATCTAAATTGGGAGATTTTTCCAATGTATAGTTTTCCTTTCTGTGCTAGAAGGATGCCTGGGCATCCAAGCAGACTATGGCCACTGTAGGAAGTATACCTCTGGAGCAATGAGTTTGCACAATGTTCTTTCATAAGGGGAGATCTAAACTTCACTATATACTGCTCCACAGGTACTTAGTGGAAATAGTTTGGCTTTCATTCTTACATTCTAAAACCAAATATTTAGACATATTATCGCATATAAAAGTCCTACAAGTCCTCTATGGACCCTGTAATTGTTAGACTATATTCACATTATATTTGAAACGTTTACATATACCAGAATCATGAAGTAAACAGTTCATATGAAATGGAAGATTACAGAGCCTTATCATGACGTTAGTACTTTGAAGTACTCTATTACTTAAAATCCAATATAGCCCTTTGTACATGTTTACTGTGAGTAAAAACTTTCCAAGATAAACCTTGGTCAAAGATTTATTGTCGCCTTGTTTGACCTGATGTTGGGAAGTCTCACAATATTTCAAGCTTTGCACCTTTTTTTGTATTTTATTTGCATATTGTACAAATGTCAAAAAGACATTTTTGAAAGAGTGCAATGTAGAACATTTTACAGCGCTGTGGGTCTATTAAAGGGAATTTGTCACCCCAAAAGTCGTATATGAGCTAAGGCCACCACCATCAGGGGCTTATCT
This sequence comes from Ranitomeya variabilis, assembly GCF_051348905.1. Classification (NCBI taxonomy): domain Eukaryota; kingdom Metazoa; phylum Chordata; class Amphibia; order Anura; family Dendrobatidae; genus Ranitomeya; species Ranitomeya variabilis. Next base: position 544,402,549 of record NC_135234.1, read on the forward strand.
ACAGCATTCTGTAATGCTGTAGATAAGCCCCCCGATGTATCCTGAAAGATAAGAAAAACACGCTACATTATACTCACCCAGGGATGGCCAAAGACTGGAGGCGCAACCAGGAGACAGGCTTGTACACCAGGAGATGTGGAGGGGGGCTATAGGAGGGCAACATCCCAGCAGCAGGACCGCTACCTCAGCCTTTGTGCAAGGAGGAACAGGAGGAGCACTGCCAGAGCCCTGCAAAATGACCTCCAGCAGGCCACAAATGTGCATGTGTCTGCACAAACGGTTAGAAACCGACTCCATGAGGATGGTCTGAGTGCCCGACGTCCACAGATGTGGGTTGTGCTCACAGCCCAACACCGTGCAGGACGCTTGGCATTTGCCACAGAACACCAGGATTGGCAAATTTGCCACTGGTGCCCCGTGCTCTTCACAGATGAAAGCAGTTTCACACTGAGCACATGTGACAGCCTGGAGACGCCGTGGAGAGTGATCTGCCTGCAACATCCTTCAGCATGACCGGTTTGGCAGTGGGTCAGTAATGGTGTGGGGTGGCATTTCTTTGGAGGGATGCACAGCCCTCCATGTAGTCACCAGAGGTAGCCCGACTGCCAGTAGGTACCGAAATGAGATCCTCAGACCCCTTGTGAGACCATATTCTGGTGCGGTTGGCCCTTGGTTCTTCCTAATGCAGGACAATGCCAGACCTTATGTGGCTGGAGTGTGTCAGCAGTTTCGGCAAGATGAAGGCATTGAAGCTATGGACTGGCCTGCCCATTCCCAAGTCCTGAATCCGATTGAACACATCTGGGACATCATGTCTCGCACCATCCACCAATGTCACGTTGTACCACATACTGTCCTGAAGTTGGCGGTTGCTTTAGTCACTGGGAGGAGATCCCTCAGGAGCCCATCCGCCGCCACATCAGGAGCATGCTTAGGCGTTGTAGTGAGGTCATACAGGCACATGGAGGCAACACACACAACTGAACATCATTTCCTTGTTTTGAGGCATTTCCACGGAAGTTGGATCAGCCTGTAATTTGATTTTCCACTTTGATTCTGAGTATCATTCCAAATCCAGACCTCCATGGGATATTCATTTTAAATTACATTGATCATTTTTATGTTTTATTGTTCTCTACACATTCCACGATGTAATGAATAAAGATTTGCAACTGAAATATTTCATTCAGTGATATCTATGATGTGGTATTTCAGTGTTCCCTTTATTTTTTTGAGCAGTGTGTGTGTGTGTGTGTGTATATATATATATTTTTTATTATTTTTTTTTACAGTTGTGCTCAAAAGTTTACATACCCTAGCAGAATTTTTGGTTTCTTGGCCTTTTTTTTAGAGAATATGAATAATAACACCAAAACATTTTCTCTACTCATGGTTAGTGGTTGGGTGAAGCCATTTATTCTCAAATTACTGTTTTCTCTTTTTAAATCATGACAACCAAATTACTCTAATCAAAAGTTTACATACCCTGGTGATTTTGGCCTTGATAACATGCACAGAAGTTGACACAAATGGGTTTGAATGTCTACTAAAGGTAACATCCTCACCTGTGACCTGTTTGCTTGTAATCAGTGTGTGCATAAAAGCTGAGTGAGTTTCTGGGATCCAGACAGACTCTTGTATCTTTCATCTGGCCACTGACGTTTCTGGAGTGTGAGTCATGGGGAAAGTAAAAGAATTGTCAACAGATCTATGGGAAAAGGTAGTTGAACGGTATAAACCAGGAAAGGGATACAAAAAGATAAACAAGGAATTGATAATGCCAGTTAGCAGCGTTCATACTGTGATTAACAAATTGAAAATCGGGCTCTGTAAACAAAACAATGGTCAGGGACACGAACAAAAATGTCATCCACAACTGCCAGGAAAATTGTTTGGGATGCAAAGAAAATCCCACAAATAACATCAGCTGAAATACAGGACTCTCTGAAAACTAGCAATATGGCTGTTTCAAGATGCACAATAAGGAAGCAAAGCACGTGAAGAAAAATGGGCTGCATGGTTGAGTCGCCAGAAGAAAGCCATTACTGCGCAAATGCCACAAAGTATCTCCCCTACAATATGCAAAACAGCACAGAGCAAGCATCAAAACTTCTTGAACAAGGTAATTTGGAGTGATGAGACCAAAATTGAGCTTTTTGGCCACAACCATAAACATATTTGGAGAGAGGTCAACAAAGCCTATGATGAAAGGAACATTCCTACTGTAAAGCATGGAGGTGGATCGCTGATGTTTTGGGGATGTGTGAGCTACAAAGGCACAGGAAACTTGGGCAAAGATGAATGCAGCACGTTATCAGCAAATACTGGAGGCAAATTTGCACTCAGCAGCCTGGAAGCTGCGCATGGGACTTACTTGGACGTTCCAACATGACAACAATCCAAAACACAAAGCCAAGTCGACCTGTCATTGGCTACAGCAGAACAAAGTGACAGTTCTGGAGTGACCATCTCAGTCTCCTGACCTCAATATCATTAAGGCACTCTGGGGAGATCGCAAGCACGCAGTTCATGCTAGACAGCCCAGGAATTTACAGGAACTGGAGGCTTTTTGCCAAGAAGAGAGGGCAACTTAACCATCTGAGAAAATAAAGAACCTCATCCACAACTACCACAAAAGACTTCAAGCTGTCATTGATGTTAGAGGGGGCAATACACGGTATTATTAATGGGATATGTGAACTTTTGATCAGGGTCATTTGGATGTTTTGGGTTGTCATGATTTAAAAAGAGAAAACGGTGGGTGCGGAAAGTATTCAGACCCCTTTAAATTTCTCACTCTTCGTTTCATTGAAATATTAGCAAAAAAAATAAGTGTGGTTTTAAAACATAACTTTTACTAGTTAGTTTATTAAAAGGAGTTCCATAACCTCCATAAATTCAATGTGAATATTGAACCATCACACAAATATATTAAGATATCTCAACCCCCTGTTTGGGGAATATAGTTCAAATACCAGTTCTCAATCAGAGATTCATGAATATTTTCACCTCATAGGTATTCAAATGAATTAATATAGAACCCAAAAGCCCACCTGGGGCAATCAATTTGAGTTTAAACCTCTTATTCACATATACCTTTCTATCAGGAGGATTTGTCTGTCACATATCATCTCATGTGCCATATAGAAAATAAATTGGAACAATCTCACCATTTGTTGTTTCCTTCCTTTTTCCTCCTTTCACCGCAAATTATGGAGTCTGGGTCCCAGTCATAGTCCCTGCAAGACCCTAGTTTTGGCTGACCCTGGTACCGCAAAAGACTCCCGCCCTTACAAGGGCAGTCTACAGCTAGCCCTCACACTAGCCAGCCCTACTGACCCTGTGTGCCTCCCGATGCATTTCTTCAGCAAAGCGATTCATCAGGGGATTGGCACATTAATCCTTGTCAGAAGTTTCTGGGCAACATCTCCCTTGCAGCCATTTGGTAAATTCAAAAAAATATTTTTTTTTTCACATTAATTTGCACTCTGAACCCCATCTTGACTGACAAAAAAACAGAAATGTAGAAATTTTTGCTAATTTAATAAAAAACAAAAACTGAAATATCACAGATTGGTCATAGGTATTTAGACCCTTTGCTCAGACCGTCATATTTAAGTCACATACTGTCCATTTCCTTGTGATCCTCCTTGAGATGGCTCAACTCCTTCATTGGAGGCTGATTGTGTTTAATTAAACTGATAGGACTTGATTTGGAAAGGCACACACCTGTCTATATAAGACCTCACAGCTCACAGTGCATGTCAGACCAAAAGAGAATCATGAGGTCAAAGGAACTGGCCAAGAAGCGCAGAGAGAATTGTGGCAAGGCACAGATCTGGCCAAGGTTAGAACAGAATATCTGCAGTACTCAAGGTTCCTAAGAGCACAGTGACCTCCATAATCCTTACATGGAAGAAGATTAGGACCACCAGAAGTCATCCTAGACATGTCGTCCAGCTATACTGAGCAATCTTGGGAGAAGAGCCTTGGTGAGAGAGGTAAAAAAGAACCCCAAAATCACTGTGGCTGAGCTCCAGAGATGGCCCAGCCAGAGCCCTGACCTAAACCCAATTGAAAATCTCTGGAGAGACCTGAAAATGGCTGTCCACCAACGTTCACCATCCAACCTGACGGAACTGGAGAGGATCTGCAAGAAAGGATGGCAGAAGATCCTCAAATCCAGGTGTGAAACTTTTTGCATCATTCCCAAGAAGACTCAAGGCTGTACTAGCTCAAAGGGTGCTTCTACTCAATACTGAGCAAAGGGTCTGAACACTTATAACCATGTGATATTTCAATTTTTTTTAATAAATTTGCAAAAATTTCTACATTTCTCTTTTTCAGTCAAGATGAGGTGTAGAGTGTACATTATTGAGAAAAATGAACTTTTTTGAATTTCCCAAATGACTGCAATGAAACAAAGGGTGAAAAATTTAAAGAGGTCTGAATACTTTCTGTACCCACTGTGTGTGTGTGTATATATATATATATATATATATATATATATATATATATATATATATATATATCACATACATATATATGTGCAGTTCGGAGGGGATCTGAATCCTGAGACCCCCACCGATTGCTCAGAGTGCAGCTCAGAGAGTAAGAGCTCAAAGTGCCTTTCTGAGTGTGCACACAGAGGGGGTACAAATGCGGTAGATGAAGCTCTACTCTGTGGACTCCTGTTGTGTACCTCTCCTGATTTTTTATTGAGTGATTGGTGGAATTTCTGGACCAGTCCACCAACTGATCTGCTTACAATTAACAGGGTACTTTAAAAAATAGTGGTAAAGGTTTCTATGTAATGTAAATGAGAGAACTTTTTTCTACAATATTCTTTAACCTGTATTGGCTAGGTATCCCCATGTAAAAATGTAATGACATCACGCGGCGGACCGAAATTGGGTCCTCTACCTGTGTCTCCGACACTTGCACAACCAAGTCTGTTCACAGGTAAATACAGTTTTTACTGTTATATGGATAAAATAAATCTTACATAATACCCTTCAGGCTGTTTCAGGGTAAGACGTGATAGGATGAGCACATGGGAATGTCATATGCTTATTAATCACAGATTATATTTTGTGATATTCCACAGATAAAATGTAATTTGCCTGGAATTCAGCCAAGAAGGTAGCAAAAAATGTTTTGCTTCATGCCTTAGAATACCCAAGTGTCAGGATCACCTTTTGAAGTGCAACCACTAAGCCCCAGGTCCAGGTGGGTAGAGGGACCCCTGGCGTTGGTGCAGCTGGAAGGATGGCACGTGAGAAACAAGGACATGGCACACTCGGCAATCTTGAGAGCAGCAGGACGGATAAAGTAGAAGTCAGGAGAGACTGAAGCAGGTTAAGCACGGTATGCAGAGAAATTGGAGTACACCAAAGTAAAGTCTTGAAACTCAGTCCCAAGACACAGGTGTATGTGTCAATGGGTCTTAAGTAGTTTTAGGGAGATTATGTCATTGATTCATGACAGTCAACCTGGAAACCCCGAGGTGGAACACAACAGAAAGAATCGGACTTGGGAGAAGGGAGCGAAACTTGTAGTACCCAAGACAAGTGTGTAACACCAAGTGATCCTTGAAATTCTGTCATTTTTCCAGGAAATAAATAAATTTCTGCAGTCGAAAAAAAATAAATCTTTCTTTTCTAAAAGGAATTTCTTTTTTTGTGTTTCTTGTTCTTCCTTTTTCCCATTGTATAAAATAAGTAAATACAAAATAAAATATATAATGTTTAAGAATATCTCTTCCTACTCGAGGGGTGGTCCAAAGCTAATATTGAATTTTAATCCTAAATGTTTATTTATTGTAATTAACGTATCACTTTTCCAATATACCATAAAGTAAAGATGCCCTCGAACAGCCATGCTGACAGATATCTGTTCTTCAACCTGACAATGCATGTGGTTTACTTAGCAAAATCGTGCTTACAGGTTCGCTTTAACATAGGAAACTGTATATGGTCTTGAAAATTTTTAATAAATGCTCATGCATACAAATGGATACCTTATGGATTGCATATTGATGATAAATGAGAAAAAAAATTGTTTGAGTTTTCTGTATGAAACTCTGAAGATATACTGTCTTGTGCTGAAGTAATATTTGTGCATAGCGAATACTGCCGCTCGTTATAAATTTGAAAATGGTGAGAGAACTAATTGCATCAAAATTATGCAACGGTTTAAGCTTTTTTAAGTCAATACTGGAATAAAAGCTCCGATAAATTGGGCCTTCTGAGTATTAATATGTTCTCATGTCCTCACTGATATTAGTACAGTGCCTTGCAAAAGTATTTACCCCCTTGGCATTTTCTGTGTTTTGCTATCCCACATCCTGAATTTCACTGCTGTTTTTATTTTTTATTGTTTACATCAGTTCATGTAAAGAACATGCCTACAATTGTGAACATTTGGTTTTCTTTTTATTGTGAAGCAAACAACAAATAGGACAAAATAACTGAAAATGTCAGTGTGCATAACTATTCACCCCCCTAAAGTCAGTACTTTGTAGAGCCTCATTGTGCTGCAATTACAGCTGCAAGTCTCTTTGGATAAGTTTCTATGAGCTTTCCACATCTGGCCACTGGGATTTTTGGTCGTTCTTCAAGGCAAAACTGCTCCAAGTCCTTCAAGTTAGATGGTTTTCTCTGCTGAACAGCAATCTTCAAGTCTGACTACAGATTCTCAATTGGATTAAGGTCTGGGCTTTGACTAGGCCACTCCATAACATTTACACGTTCCCCCTTAAACCACTCGAATGTTGCTTTAGCGGTATGCTTTGGGTCATTGTCTAGTTGGAAAGTGAACGTCCGTCCCAGTCTCAAATCAGTGACTTACTGAAAGAGGTTTTGTTCAAGAATATCCCTGTATTTCACACCATCCATCCCTTTGACTTGGACCATTTTTCCTGTCTCTGCTGCCGAAAACATCCTGATAGATATATATATATTTTTTATAGCCCAACCCTGACTCGTACTTTTCAACACTTTGTCCCTGACTTGTTTGGAGATCTCCTTGGTCTTCATGTGATGGGACGTGGTGACCCTTAAAGGTACATTACAATCATTTGTGCTTTTCCTCTTTGCACCTTTGCACTTGAGATTTTTATTTTTTTTTATTAACTATGTGGCGACCATAATGTTCTGCTGAATCTCTTGCTTTGCACAGGGCACTTTTGTGTGGCATATTTTTGTAATTTTTATCTTATATTCTTACCACATTGATTGGTCTATCGACATTATTTGCACTTTTTTTGATTATTGCAACGTATCACTTGTAATTTATGTAAATAATTAAGTTTCTTAGGTTGTTTGGTATGCCCAAGTGAGGAATATAATTGTAAAATAAGGCAACTGGGTTTGCCATTTTGTATCTGATAATATATACATATATATATATATATATATATATATATATATATATGTATATATATACATACAGTACAGACAAAAAGTTTGGACACACCTTCTCATTTAAAGATTTTTCTGTATTTTCATGACTATGAAAATTGTACATTCACACTGAAGGCATCAAAACTATGTGTTACAGAACCCCCCAGCACCCAGAATATGTTATGCAGTTATTTATATGTATATAATAGGTTCCATGTGAGATATATGACCCTAATGCATCAGCCTACAGGCTGCACCCCTGGGCAGAGGAGACAAGATATCTCCCTTCTGTCCTCCCCCACCTTTGTAATTCCCACAGTAAATATTGGCAGGCTCCGGCCCCCTGCGGCTATTGTAATGTATGTCTGGCCTGCATTTCAATGGGCCTGCCCTCTGTATCTGTGTGATATATTCTGTGTTCTGTGAATAAAGTGTTGTGAGACTGGAAATACGTGGAGAAGCAGTCAGCTTTTATATGCTCTCATGTAATCAAGGAATTCCAGCCAGCGTCCTTCATTCAGACTCCAGCCAAAGCAAAGTGGACCTCTTGAAACACGGGGTGAACCTGAAAAAGGTACCCCAGCTTGGTAGACCCCGTTACACTGGTGGCAGACAGCGGGATCTGATACCCCTTCTACAGGAGGAAAGAATGAATAGAAAACAACTACCAGAAGTTAAAGAGGACTACATTAAAAGATCTGGTGGAAGCCCGAGGGTTAATCGCCAGCAACAAAACAAAAGCGGATTTGGTAGCAGCCATCATGGAACACGACGGTGCAGCGCCCCCCAATGTGAACGTGGAGGAGACTGAATTCCAGTGGGAGGTAAAGAACAGACTGGCGTTCTATGGCCCAAACCCTGCAGTAGAGATCATATGAGAGGTAATGGCTGATGTGCGTACTGATCTGAAGGAAAAAATGGCCGAGCGGACCAGAATAGAGCTAACCAAGATGGAGATGGCAGAGCGGACCAAAGTGGAGCTGGCCAAGATGGAGATGGCAGAGCGGAGAGAGGAGAGTCAGCGAGCAGGGGGAGCTCTGGCCTCCGACCAGGTACCTTCAACAGTAAGCCACAAAAAGATCCAGTATAATGCCTTCCGACAGTTGGGGGAGGCGGAGGAAGACATTGATGGCTTTCTGCAGGACTTTGAGCGGCAGTGTGCCCTTCATCAAGTGAAGCCGGAGGAACGGGTTCAGATTCTGGCCAGCAAGCTGACCGGCCGGGCAGCGGACGCCTATCGCACGATACCTGATGAGGACTGTATGGACTATGAGCGGATCAAAGAAGTGATCTTGGCCCGGTATGCGCTGACACCAGAGGCATACTGCCAAAAGTTCCGCAGACTTATAAAACGAGTAACCGATACCCACTCTGAATGGGCCTGTAAATTACGGCGGTCACTGCTACAGTGCGTACAAGGGAGCCAAGCAACCACTAAGGAGGACGTCCTCCAGCTCTTCTTGTTAGAATGATTCTTTAATGGACTAACCCCCGAGACACAGGAATGGCTTCGGGACAGGCGGCCAATGACTCTTGAGGAAGCCGCTCGTCTGGCCGATGAACATCATGATGCCAGGAGGCCTCAGTTGTCTGGATCAAAGATGGTCACTAAGGGTCCACCCATGGACCTGGAGGGCCCCAAACCACCGAAGATTGTAGGGGGACCAGCTAGAAACCTGGCCTACCACAGTTCCCCTGGGGCGCGATGCCACACCTGCCGTCAGCTGGGCCACCTGCAAAGACAATGTCCCAACCAGACTCAGCATACCCAGTGGCCAAAGGCAGGAACAGCTACCTTCAGCCGGGCCGCTGTACACTGCTACCAAGGCGAAGCTGACCCGGCATTGGGGGCTACAACTAACCAAGGGGTGGAAGAAATGGAGGAAGTGCTGCATGAAGTAGACCCCATGCAGGCAGCCCGGGCAGATAATCGACAACAGCATAGACAGGTCGTGTGGGTTAATGGGAAACGCATGCAGGGACTAAGAGATTCCGGAGCAACTTTGACCCTTGTGAAGCCTCATCTCATCCGGGACCAAGAGAAGATGGACCGGACAGTGGCAGTCCGTGTAGCAGGGGGAGCCATACACCGACTGCCCACTGCCAGGATTCACCTGAACTGGGGAGTCGGGGATGGCCTTGTTGAGGTCGGCTTGATGGAGGATTTGCCTGCAGACGTCTTGCTGGGAAATGACTTGGGGCCCATGTTGTCTGCCTTCTCGGTTGCCCCTCTGGCTGAGACATATCCTGTGACCACCCGGAGACAAGCTCGAGCTGCGGAGGTGGAATCACACTCAGAGGAGGCCCAGGTAAGACATCCCAGCCCTACATGTATTCCCATAGCCAGACACATTTCTTGGGCCACCCCAGATGAATTTAAGAGGGAGTTACTTGAGGATCCTTCATTGGAGGGATATCGTGGGAAGGCACAGGAGGGGAGAGGGGTACTGGAAGGGGAACAGTTTATATAGAAGCAGGGACTCCTCTACCGGATCACAGAGCAGCACCACACAGGGACGAGCCCCACTATAAAACGACAGCTGGTAGTTCCCAAGAAGTATAGGCAGGAGTTACTGCAAATCTCTCATGACATACCCTTGGCCGGGCACTTCAGCGTCAGTCGCGCCAGGCATCGTCTGACACAAAACTTCTTTTGGCCGGGGGTAACCTATGATGTTAGTCAGTACTGCCAGACCTGTGACAATTGCCAGCGCATTGGCAAGAGGGGAGATCGATGCAAGGCCAAATTACGCCCCCTCCCCATTGTGGAGGAACCATTTAGCAGAGTAGCGGTCGATCTGATAGGGCCGTTAGCCAAACCCAGTCCGTCAGGGAAAAGGTATATATTGACAGTGGTAGATTATGCCACACGGTATCCAGAGGCGGTTGCGTTACCTAACATACTGGCAGATACGGTGGCGGCTGCCCTGCTCCAGGTTTTCTCATGGGTTGGATTTCCCCAGGAGATTATCTCGGACCAGGGTACCCAGTTTACACTAGAGGTGACCAACCAACTGTGGAAGCTGTGCGGCATATAGTCCATTAGAAGCGCCCCGTACCACCCACAAACCAATGGGTTGTGTGAATGCTTTAACGGGGCGTTAAAACAACTCTTTGGGACTTTTACCAGGACCTACAGGGACTGGGAGAAATTCTTGCCTCACCTCCTGTTTGCCTATCGGGAGGTGCCCCAAGAATCCATGGGGTTCTCCCCGTTCGAACTGGTATATGGGAGATGGGTAAGGGGACCCCTAGACTTAGTGCTAGAACACTGGGAAGGGGAGGGCACCATAGAAGGGGTACCTATTGTACCCTATGTGCTGGAATTCCAGGACCACCTACAGGAGCTGACCCAGGCTGTACGTGGGAACCTGCAGGTGGCCCAACGGCGCCAGCGCGTATGCTATGATCAGAGGGCCAGAGAACGCACCTTTGAGATAGGACAGAAGGTCCTGGTGTTAGAACCCACTAGGCAGAACAAGTTCCAAGCTGCATGGCAGGGGCCCTACCAGGTAGTGGGGAAAATAGCTAACACCACCTATAATGTCGCCGATTGTGACGACCCCAGGGTTATCCGCATGTTCCACGTGAACATGCTGAAGCCCTACCGGGAGCGCCCTGAAGAGGTAGTGGCCATCTGTGCACCTGAAGCAGAAGATTTAGCCGAACTCCCCTTGCCTGATGTCTTAGGGGAGAGGACTCAGTCTAAAACATGGGACCAGGTACACTGGGGTGAAAACCTAGGTCCCCGGGAGAGACAGCAGGCAGAGGTGTTGTTGAGGCAGCGACAGAGGATGTTTTCAGGGAGACCGGGGTACACCCACCTGGCACAACACAAGGTTGAGACCCAGGATCAGAACCCCCTGAGACAACCCCCCTTCCGTGTCCCTGAGTCTGTACGAGAAGGGACGCGACAAGAGATACGAGAGATGTTGCGTTTAGGGGTCATTGAAGAATCAGATAGTCCCTGGGCATCCCCCGTAGTGTTAGTGCCCAAGAAGGATGGGACTACACGGTTTTGTGTAGACTATCGTAAGCTCAATGAGAAAACGGTGACGGATGCGTATCCTATGCTGCGCGTGGATGAGCTGTTAGACCGGCTGGCGGGGGGCAAAGTATTTGACCACCATCGATCTATGCAAAGGCTACTGGCAGATTCCCATTAGTCCTGATGCTATTCCCAAGTCTACATTTGTCACCCCTTTCAGCTTATTCCAGTTTCGAGTTATGCCATTCAGGATGAAGAATGCCCCTGCGACCTTCCAGAGGCTGGCTGACAGGCTTCTGGATGGTCTCCAGGACTATGCTTGTGCCTACCTGGATGACATCGCCATCTACAGCGCAACATGGGAAGAGCATCTAAATCACCTAGAGACAGTATTAGACAGGATCCACAAGGCCGGAATTACCCTGAACCCAAACAAGTGTCACGTGGGCAAAGCGGAGGTTCAGTATTTAGGACATTGGGTGGGAAGTGGGAAACAGCGACCAGAACCAGCCAAGATTGAAGCCATAGCCAAATGGCCCACCCCACGCACTATAACCCAGGTCATGGCATTTCAAGGGACAGCGGGGTATTACAGGAAATTCGTTCCCAATTACAGCAGCGTAGCCAAGCCCCTCACTGATCTGACCCGTAAGAACCAACCCCACCAGGTAACCTGGACCCCAGAGTGTGAGGATGCCTTCCGCCAGCTAAAGGACGCCCTCACCAATACCCCTGTATTGGCCGCACCCGATCCAACTAAACGTTTCCTTGTTCACACAGACACTTCTATGTTTGGATTGGGGGCAGTACTGAGCCAAGTCAGGCCTGACGGCCAAGAACACCCGGTAGCTTACCTGAGTCGGAAACTACTGCCCCGTGAAGTAAGCTATGCGGCCATCGAGAAGGAGTGCCTGGCAGTAGTATGGGCACTCAAAAAGTTACAACCATATTTGTATGGATGACAGTTTTCCCTCCTAACGGACCATAATCCCCTAGTCTGGCTTAATCGGGTCTCCGGAGACAACGCCAGATTACTGCGGTGGAGTTTAGCCCTACAACCTCTGGACTTCACCATCCACTACAGACCCGGCAAACAAAACGGTAATGCCGATGGACTAAGTCGACAAACGGAACTTGTACCAACCCCATAAACTTCGGTCATCCCCAAACCGATCCGTTAAGGATCAGACTGTGTATGCCGATCGCGTCGCTGAAAGGGGGAGTCGTGTTGCAGATCCCCCCAGCACCCAGAATATGTTATGCAGTTATTTATATATATAATAGGTTCCATGTGAGATATATGTCCCTAATGCATCAGCCCACAGGCTGCACCCCTGGGCAGAGGAGACAAGATATCCCCCTTCTGTCCTCCCCCCCACCTTTGTAATTCCCACATTAAATATTGGCCTCCTGCGGCTACTGTAATGTATGTCTGGCCTGCGTTTCAATGGGCCTGCCCTCTGTATCTGTGTGATATATTCTGTGTTCTGTGAATAAAGTGTTGTGAGACTGGAAATACGTGGAGAAGCAGACAGCTTTTATATGCTCTCATGTAATCAAGGAATTCCAGCCAGGGTCCTTCATTCAGACTCCAGCCAAAGCAAAGTGGACCTCTTGAAACACGGGGTGGTACTGAAAGAGGTACCCCAGCTTGGTAGACCCCATTACACTATGAATTAACACATGTTGAAGTATATACTTAAAAAAAAAGTGTGAAACAAATTAAATTATGTCTTATATTCTAGGTTCTTCAAAGTAGCCACCTTTCGCTTTGATGACTGCTTTGCACACTCTTGGCATTCTCTTGATGAGCTTCAAGAGGTAGTCACTGGGAATGGTTTTCAATTCACAGGTGTGCCCTGTCAGGTTTTGTAAGTGGGATTTCTTGCCCTATAAATGGGGTTGGGACCATCAGTTGTGTTGTGCAGAAGTCTGGTGGATACACAGCTGATAATCCTACTGAATAGACTGTTAGAATTTGTATTATGGCAAGAAAAAAGCAGCTAAGTAAAGAAAAACTGTCAAGGTGAAAATATATATCTTTATACTCTTTTTGTACTGCTATACTCTTATACTGTGAAACAATAAGTTTTTCCTATGCTTGTAGATATAACTGTATTTAAAATGGCTGCCAGTATTCACCTTTACCCTAGTTTTCGTCTCTGAGGAAAAAGTATAATTTCTTCTGAAATTGAAACTTTAGGAATGTGAAGTTTGGAGGATTCGCCAGGAGACATCAGGACAAATCAGAAAGGACTGAATACTAGACATATACTGCTTAAACCCCGCCTATTGCATTCCTTTTCCTAGAACAATATAGTACTGTGTATTCTGAAATAAACGCAGTTGTTGTGATCGTTGCCGACACTAGTAGACGCACGGGCATCAACTGAGATTGAACCAGCTATTTGTCTGACTCATTCTTACCCGGTACCAGATGCTCGGGTCATACTTTAATTTGGAATGACTGGTGAATGAGGGTTATTGTCGTGACGACCCCGACAATTTGGCGCGACCAACGTGGGGCGTGGCCAGCGATCCGAGACCCCCTGGACCCATGCCTGGACGTCCGTGGATGACACCCGTAGTGGCTGACCTCGAGGACTGATCACCCTCCAAACACGGTAAGTGGAGATCATGTACTTTGTATGTGTCACACTTGCTAGTGTCTCAGCCGTTATTGGTTTGTCTGTGGTCTCCTTGGGTCCGAGAGGTGACCGGTCGAGTGGTGAGACCGAGCGCGATCCCGTGCCACGCTCTGAACCAGCAACTGAGAGACGTCGCATTCTGCGCGTCCTCATGTACACCACACCTCCTCCACCGGTCATTGTACTCCATTCAACCACCCTACCCGTGACTTTTGTCTAGTAGTGAAGTGGAGTGAAAGATTGAGCAAGTTGTAGATTGTGGGGCGGCTTAGAGAAAGGAATAGGAGACGCAGCTTCTGTGATATTGTACCAACGAGGTAATTAAAGACGTCCCGAGAGGGGACCACCTGTATTTCTGTGGAGGGCTCTCACTAGGAGACCGCCTCCCGACGGTTTGGAATATCGTGACAGGATAGTCTGTTAATCACTGTTGTTCAGGTTAGGGACAGGAAATATTGAGCGCGAGGCTCTTTTCCTTATACGTTGAGCGAGAGGCTCCGTATTTTAGAACACAGTGTTGATATCGCTGTCAGTGGCCTACTGCAGGAGGACATAGTATTCTGTGAAAAGGTGCTGCGTCTCTTAAAGCAGAAGAAGTCCATGCCCCAAAAGTTAAATGAGGATGCTGTGGAAGTCAAGACAATAGTAGAGTCACGGGAGGGCAAGAAGGCAGTCAAGAATGTTGAGAGGTTGTATAAGCATGTAGGATTGCCCTCGTCAGGGAGATTGCAGCCGTCTATATGGCGCAATCTCATAGAAAATAAAAGGGGCATATTGAAAGATAAAGGATTGTTAGAACAAGCGCAAGCTCATCTGCGAGTTGCGCGAGGCTTAAAGAACGAAGGATGGAAAGAGGTTGATGGAGAGGGAGGATCAGAGGAAGGTTTTGTAGAAATTAAGTCTGACAACTGCTGTATTTCGTTTCTGTGTTAAAGTTTATTTCTAAAATACCCGATGGGAGGTGAACTCTGTTTTCAGGCTCCCTCTTGTGGTCACTGGTGGTATGGTGTGACTTTTGCTTTGGGCTCCCCTGGTGGCTTTGTCTGTTATCCTGCTGGTCTCTGGCTATCAGCTGGTTTGTTATCCTCTGGGAGCTTCCTATATAGCTCTGTTTTACTTCCACTTGTTGCCGGCTGTCGATGTAATCAGTGCTACTCAGATTCCTTCTGACTACCTCGCTCCCAGTCCATCCAGGACAAGCTAAGTTTTGTTTGCTCATTTTTGATCAGCAGTGTTTATCATGTTTTCTGTTCCAGCTTGCTAAAATGTAATGCCCTCGCTTGCTGGTTGCTCTAGTGGGCTGAGTTTCTCCCCACACACCGTTAGTTGGTGTGTGGGTTCTTGAAATCTCAGGATGGATATTTTGTAAGGGTTTTTTATTGATCGCATAGACCCCTGCTCTATTTTCTGCTTTCTAGTACTAGTGGGCCTCTTTTGCTGAATCTGATTTCATCCCTATGTATGTGCCTTCTTCTTACTTCACCGTTAATATTTGTTGGGGGCTTCTATATCTTTGGGGATTATTTCTCTGGAGGCAAGCGAGGTCTTTCTTTCTCTTTAGGGGTAGCTAGTTCCTCAGGCTCAGTCCAGTTACCATCTCCCTAGAGCTCGTCCTTAGTTTAATCACTTGCTGGTCTATTTGTGATCCTCAGCCACTAGGGATCATAACAGGGAGGGGTCAAGCCGCTGCGCTATTGTTTCCTCCTTTCTCTGTGTAGAGGAATGCTGTGATTTTTCTTATCTCCGTGTTTCTGGTAGGAAGGGGGCAGCATGTGGCTGCGCTCTTGAGTTTCACTGTATTTTCTTGGTGTAGTATGTGCTGGTAGATCTGTGTTTTGTTTAAAGTGACAATATTGTTTTGAAGTACAAAGAAATATTATAATCTGGAAATTTGAAAGTGAAATCTAGTGTCTAGTTTTAGAAGGAAATTTGTAAGTGATTATTTGGTTATCAGTGTGATTGAAAGATTGGTAAAAGAATTACCTGTTTCAAGTTGAGTGGTTGATATATAGCAAATTGAAGATCAACAGAGGAAGTGAATTCTGATTGTTTTTGGGATGTTGAGAAAAAGGAAAGTTGTCTATTACTATGAAAAAAAAACCTGGATGTTTTGTGGTGCAGGAAGGAATTGAGAAAGTGATTGAGGGTAATGTGTGAGAAAGATAAATAATTAAAAATAATAATCTGAAACAGGGGGGGTCTCCCTGTTGGATAATATGGTCCCTCCCCAGGTAATTGAGCCTCTGCTCCCGACTGTAAGCCCTATGCCCTTTAAAGCCAAAGCACCAATATATCCTGGACTGCCGAGAAGTTCTATGGGCATCTTATGGTAGTATTTAAAGATCTGGGATTCTTATTGTAACAAAAGCCCATTCTGCATCAGCAGCGATTCTTACTCGCTCTCTAGCCCCCACCGTACCGCAGCTGCAAGGACACAGCGTTCACAGCGTTCCTTATCAGTGGTTCATGTAACAGACTGCAGCTTCTGCCCTCCTCCCATCGTACACAAGTCCAGTCTCACACTCCAATATGTCTTTAACCCTGTATGGGAATCTCACTCCCTCTCAAGCCCCATCATGTGAATTCTCAGACCAAGAGCTTGTTTTAATCGGTGTAGATGGCAGACCCCCCCCCAGTTCGGAAAGGTCCCTAGATCTTCTCTTCCTGTGAAACCCTCACACCTACAAGGCCAGACTTTCCAAGAACCTGAAGTTTGGTTCCCCTGTCATTCACGCTACTACATCACACCTCAGGGCTCCCAAGTTCTTTTCTCAGTGGGGTATGGGGACATAATTACCCACTAGGTAGGAGCCATAGTAAACCCAGCCAACTCTACCCTGTCACATAGAGGTGGTTTGGCCCAACAGATAGCTAAAAAGGGAGGCCCAGTCATAGCCCAAGAGTGTCAGGCCTGCCTTGCCGTTTATGGCCCCTTGCAACCAGGAAAAGCTATGGCCACCCCACAC
This sequence comes from Ranitomeya variabilis, assembly GCF_051348905.1. Taxonomy (NCBI): domain Eukaryota; kingdom Metazoa; phylum Chordata; class Amphibia; order Anura; family Dendrobatidae; genus Ranitomeya; species Ranitomeya variabilis. The sequence goes on from NC_135234.1 coordinate 544,419,554, forward strand.
GATGTACATAGTATCCTTAACCAAGTACAACCTAGCCATATGTCCATGGCTGGACAGCTGCGACTTCAGTGTGCTATTCTCATGCCTACTAATGTGACTTTGAAAAGGTGCACTGTCCTGAACCCCACTACTTTTCTCCTAGTTCCTATGGATCCAAAGGGGGGAGGAGTAGGTGACATGAAAAGGACACTCTTTTTCTTTCTAGAATGGATCCAGAGGAACAAGATCAGGTTTCCAAACCACATGATTGTCTAGAATTGATGTCTCAGGAAATGGCTGGTCTCCTATGGTCTCTAGTGTGCCCATTCTAATGCTGATTTTGAGCTTTTTGTAGATGGATCCCGTCACCAAAATGACCAAGGACGCTTCTGTACCAGATATGCTGTGGTCTCAGAACATGAGGTAATCAAGGCAGAGTCAATGCCAGCTCATATGTCTGCACAAGAAGCAGAGCTCAAGGCGCTCACAGAAGCGTGCAAACTAGCAGAAGGTAAGACTGTAAATACCTACACTGATTCCAGGTATGCTTTTGGCATTGCACACGATTATGGGCCTATCTGGAGAGCCAGGGCTTTCCTGACAGCAAATGGCCACCCCATTAAATATGCTGAGGCAGTCCAGCAACTTATGAATGCACTACAGCTTCCCACCCAAGCAGGCATCATAAAGGTAAAGGCATATACCAAAGGCACTGATGGACAGGCAAAGGGTAACGCACTGGCAGACCAGGCTGCCAAGAAAGCAGCAAGCACTCCTGTAGCCTCTAGAGTACATCACCTAGACACCCCACCATCTCCACTTGTGTTGAAAGACATCTTAGCCCGGTTACAAGAACAGGCAAGTAAGGAGGAGAAAAATAGGTGGCAAGAGATAGGGGCTTGCTCTGATACCGTCACTGGACTATGGGGGAGGGGTGAAAAGGTCTGCCTACCACAGGTACTGTACCCAATGATGGCACAGGTTCTGCACGAGAATGTGCACCACTCGAAGACGGCCATGTGTGACACCCTACAGAAACAATGGATTGCCCCTGGGTTTTCCACCTGCGCAGAAAGGCAGGTACAGAGCTGCATGATATGTGCCACACATAATCAGGGTAGGACAGTGAAAACTCCATCCAAACACACTCCCCGGCCCCTTTACCCATTCCAGAGACTGCAGATTGATTATATTCAGTTACCCAGGGTAGGGACGTATGAGTATGTGTTGGTCTGCATTGATTTATTTTCAGGTTGGCCAGGAGCCTACCCAGTTGCCAAAGCTACGGCTAAGACAACGGCGAAGAAACTGATGGCTGAGATTACATGCAGGTATGGAGTTCCTGAAGTCATTGAAAGCGATCAGGGTTCCCATTTTACTGGAGAGATCATGTCAGAGGTAATGGCAGCACTGGGGGTAAGTCAAGCATTGCATACTCCATACCATCCACAGAGCAGTGGAAAAGTAGAGAGACTAAATGGAACTCTTAAGCTTAAAATCCAGAAGGCAATGGCAGAGACTGGTAAACCATGGACAGAATGTCTCCCTCTAGCTTTGTTTTCAGTAAGATATACCCCAAACAGGAAGACAGGACTGTCACCGTATGAGATTCTGTTTGGCAGGAGCCCCAATCTTGAATGTTTCTTTCCACAACAGTTGCAACTCAAGTACCAGGACTTGACTAGCTATGTGCAGGCCTTACATGGACACCTTGCCAAAGTGCATTTAACTGTCTTCAGTTCTTTTCCAGACCCAGACAAGGTTCCTGGACACCATCCCTTTGTGCCAGGAGACCTGGTGTATGTGAAAAAGTTTGTGCGCAGAGATTGTCTCCAGACAAGATTTGAAGGACCTCACACGGTGATTCTGGTCACCCCCACTGCAGTAAAACTTGAAGGAAAGAGCACTTGGATCCACGCCTCACACTGTAAAGGAGATCGAACCAGTGTTTAGTCACAGTAGTGACTGAAGGGAAATGTTGCTGTTGTTTTTGGTCCTGGGGCTGGGGGCCATCCTTGCCCCTACCTCTTCGGCCCCTATTGTAAATAAGAATCCTGGTCCAACTATTCTCTGGGTAAACCTAACGGCCCCGGTAAATATCTGGCGATTTGATTTCTGTGATGTAGTCAAGTGCCATGAGACTCAACGGGTGGTAGAGGGAATCATCCAGTTTTATATGTGTGTTACCAGAAATGACAACAATAATTGTTATTATTGGTCAGATGCTGCCTGGAATACGGGGGATGATTGGGGATATAAACCTAGCGAAGCCACGTTCCCTAAGGATGGGACAGGTAGGAGTCTTCGTGAGAGAATGCATCTAACAGCCCTTCTGCAACCATTTAGGGTCTGTAAATGGGGTAGAAACTGTCACCCCCTCCTCCTAAATCTTGAAAACCCCCAATCTGCTGATCTGCAGACGTTTGTACTGGGAAGACATTATCATTATCTATTTAATGGTGGATACAATGGGAAGGCCACATACAGCTTCAGGATATTAGTTTCAGACCAACCAAGGCCCCTGTTACCAGTACAGTTAAAGCGGGCCCAGGTGAGCGTTTGCAAAATGTAGTTAATGAAGTAATCCCCATTCCAGGTCTCAGTTGGCAAGAAGTTTTCTCCATAGAAACACAAACAGCCCCAAGGAAAAACCTATGGTTAGAATGGGTGAGATACAATGTAAGAGTCCAGAATATCTCTGTAGGATGTATTGCTTGTGCTGCTGCGAATACACATCTATACACACATGCATTGCTTTTTCCTGATGACAACACCACTGCCTGCGTCATGAATCTGTTGAAACGTCTGAAGCCCACTGATTGCCCAGATTACGTCCCACTAGTTCATGAGAAACCCAGACTAAAGGTCCCAGGAGAAGTAACCGTATTAGCTGACAATTACACCTGCTATAATTCCCACGACACCACAGGTACACCAGTAGGGATTTTCGAGACAGGTTTCTGCAAGGAGAACAGTTCTCTAGATACTGACTTGCTAAGTAAACATACACAATATATGTACGATATTTATTGGTTATGTGGAGATGGTAAGCTCCGTCCTAGGTTGCCTAATGCCTGGACAGGCCAATGCACCCTTGTTAAACTAGCTATGCAGTTCAAGATTCTACCTTGGGATCCAGAGACACCTGATGAACCTACCAGAAAGAGGAGAAGTCTTGATCAGCTCCACATGAGTTATGAAGAAGATCCACTAGTATATATTGATGCCATTGGAGTGCCAAGGGGGGTGCCTGACCAGTTTAAAGCTCAGAACCAGATTTATGCCGGCTTTGCTTCTATAATCCCACAGGTGCAGATTAATAAAAATGTTGAATGGATCAATTACATATATTACAGTGAACAAAGATTTGTCAATTATAGCTGTGATGCCTTTTAGCGTATAGTTGAGGATTTGGGCCCTAACACTTGTATGACCTGTGCTGCAACCCGACCTAAGAGAATTACACTGAATCCTGTCCAGACAAGATCACATGTAGCGACATAAGAAGCTGACACAGGATTGTGGTTGGTGGATAGTGGGGACATTAACTTTTGGGAGTAGGCTGACAGTAATCCTTTTGGGAAGGAGCTGTAGACCAGCATGTCATGTCACCCCCACCACCAGAGAACCAACCACATCAGGTAGGGTAAGACAGATACAGGAGTATTATCCCTGGAGGCAGTGGCGTAACTACAAAGTTATGGGCCCCGATGCGAACTTCCAAATGGGGCCCCCCCCCCGCCATAAAATTCAATGTAACCCCCATAGAATACAATGCAGCCCCCCTCATAGTATAATGCAGCCCCTCCATACAGGGGCAGTGAGAAAGACACGAGCAAATGGTGACGAGGGGGCAGGGTAGAGGGCACAAGGGGGCAAGCAAGACACATGGGGGCTAGGAGGCAGGGGAGAAGGTTACAAGGGGACTAGTGGGCAAGGGAGACTGACACAAGGGGACAATGGAGACTGACACAAGGGGCACATGGGGACAAGTGGGCAAGGGAGACTGACACAAAGGGCACACAGGGACTAGTGGACAAGGGAGACTGGCACACGGGGACACAGGGACTAGTGGGCAAGGGAGACTGACACAAGGGGACACACGGGAACAAGGGACAAGCACAAGGGGACAAGGGAGACAGGCACAAGGGGACACACAGGGACTAGTGGGCAAGAGACTGACACAAGGGGACAAGGGATACAAGCACAAGGGGACACACAGGGACAAGTGGGAAAGGGAGACTGACACAGGGACTAGTGGGCAAAGGAGACTGACACAAGCACAAGGGGACAAAGGAGACTGACACAAGCACAAGGGGACAAAGGAGACAGGCACATGGGGACACACAGGGACTAATGGGCAAGGGAGACTGGCACATGGGGACACAAGCATAAGGGAGACAGGCTCAAGGAGACACACGGCCCCCTGACCTGCCAGAGCCGCTTGCAGCTGCGACCGTGGTAGTTAGGCCGCTGCCTCACACACACACATACTACAGATATCACACACACACACATCATACTACAGATATCACACACACACATCAGTTATCACACACACACATTATTATTATTATTATTATTTATTTATATAGCACCATTAATTCCATGGTGCTGTACATGAGAAAGGGGTTACATACAGGGTTATAGATATCATTTACAGTATACAGGTTTACAGTGACACACTGGTACAGAGGGGAGAGGACCCTATCCTTGCGGACTTACATTCTATGGGATAGTGGGGAAGAGACAGAAGGTAGGGGTGAGGCGGCGGCGGCGGCTCTGGCGGTGGTGAGGCGGCGGCTCGGTTATACACATACACATACTACAGATATCACACACACGCACACACACATCATATTACAGATATCACACACACACATCATATTACAGATATCACACACATACTAGTTATCACACACACTACAGATATCACACACACACAGACATACTACAGATATCTCACACACACTACAGATATCACACACACACACACATCATATTACAGATATCACACACATACTAGTTATCACACACACTACAGATATCACACACACACACAGACATACTACAGATATCACACACACACTACAGATATCACACACACACACATCATACTACAGATATCACACACATACTACAGTTATCACACACACACACACACATACTACAGATATCACACACACACAGACATACTACAGATATCACACACACACTACAGATATCACACACACACATCATACTACAGATATCACACACACACATACTACAGATATCACACACACACACCAGAGATACCAGCTCATATACACAACTCACAATCTCCTCTCTGGTACAGGGGTGGCTGATGTAAACCGGCTGCAGCTCGTCAGCTTCTCCTGACTAAAGAGGCTCTGTCCCGCACCTCCCCCCTGCTCTCTACTTCTGTCCCGGGGTTATTTTGGCTTTCTCTTAAATACGATCTCATTCAGACGTACATGAGATGTATGAGGGGGGAAAAATACAGACTGAGAAGATGTCTCATCGTGATGACTGGAGCTGCTTCCTGTCTCTCACGTGCCCCGGCTGCCCCCTTCCCCTAGATACGCCTCGGACTGTTGCCGTGCAGGAGGAATCTCCTGCACTGCAACATGGTGTTGGGTGCCAGCACAGCCCGCACAGTGGTCTATCCAGCACAGCCCGCACAGTGGTCTATCCAGCACAGCCCGCACAGTGGTCTATCCAGCACAGCCCGCACAGTGGTCTATCCAGCACAGCCCGCACAGTGGTCTATCCAGCACAGCCCGCACAGTGCTCTATCCAGCACAGCCCGCACAGTGGTTATATCCAGCACAGCCCGCACAGTGGTATATACAGCACAGCCCGCATCTCTCGCCCCCCCACCCCCCCGAGAATGCCCCCACAGTCCAATTAAAAAAAAAAAAAAACACTCTCCTTACCTTTCCTCTTGCCAGCGTTGCTTCCTGCTCCGGTCTCAGGCTCGGCTGCAGTCTGCCCGGGACACAGCAGGTGAGCGATGATATGACGTCATCGCGCACCCGCAGTGTCAGAGGCAGAGCAGGGAATGATGGGAGAGGGAGCGTCTGTAGACGCTCTCTCCTCCGTCATTGCATTCAACTGTACCGGCGTCATAGACGCCGGTATAGTTGAATGCGAAGGCAGGGGGGGTGAGTCGGCGGCGGCGGGGGGAGGCGGATCGAGCGGCCCATGACTGGCACCGGCTCTTCTGGCATTTGCCAGAAGTGCCCGATGGCCAGTCCGGCCCTGCTCTGACCTGCCGGCCCCGGGCCCCTGACCTGCCGGGCCCGGTCGCAATGGCGACTGCTGCAACCGCGGTAGTTACGCCCCTGTCCATACTGTACAATGGCCACACATGATGCTCCATACTGTACAATGGCCACACATAGTGCTCTATACTGTACAATGGCCACGCATGATATTGCCTACAGTATAATGGCCACACATAGTTACTCCTACACACGCGGCTGAGCTCCGTACACATTGCACATGCGGCTCCCCTCCGTACACCTCGTACACACCCGACTCCGCTCCGTACACCTTGCACACACGGCTCCGCTCCGTATACCTCGTACACACCTAGCTCCGCTCCGTACACCTCGTACACACACGGCTCCGCTCCGTACACCTCGTACACACCCGGCTCCGCTCCATACACCTCGTACACACACGGCTCCGCTCCGTACACCTCGTACACACCCGGCTCCGCTCCATACACCTCGTACACACACGGCTCCGCTCCATACACCTCATACACACCCTGGTCCGCCTTGTACACCTCATACACACACGGCTCCGCTCCGTACACCTCATACACACCCGGCTCCGCCTTGTACACCTCATACACACATGGCTCCGCTCCTTATACCTCATACACACACGGCTCCGCTCTGTACACCTCATACACACACTGCTCTGCTACATCCACACAAACCCCTCCTGACCTCACACAAAAGCTTACCCTCCTCCAGCACGATGACAACCAGCACTGCACTACTGTCCTGCACTACACGGAAGCCCTTGATCATGTGACTCCGACTCCTCCCCTCCTGTGACCTCATCACAGGTCCTGTGCGCACAGAGCAGCTGCAGCCATAGTTGTGGTGTGCGGCTCTCTGCGGTGGAGGGGCTCTGCTGCGGGACAAGTGCAGTCCCACCCGTGATCGCGCATGCACTGAGAGAGTGCACGCGCACCAGGGCCTGTAAAGAAGATTTATTTAAAGGGCCGGCGGCCCATTTTGTAGCTCAGAGTTCTTAGGGGCCCCTAAGCACTGCGGGCCCCATCGCAATTGCGACCCCTGCGACCGCGGTAGTTACGCCCCTGCCTGGAGGCCCTCTGACTAGCTAGCTATGCAAAAACAATTGGCTGACCCTGAGAACCAACCTTTCTCATTTTACAGACAAATAATGATTATATGATGGATGTATAAGTGCACCTAGGCAGACCTAGAGAGTTGGTGAACACAAAAACAGGTGACGTACTAGGACGCAAATAAAGACTTTTTTACAGATGTGACAAAAGGAGAGAGTGTAGAGCTATACTTTGGACGGTTACAGCTGAAATGGGAAGACATGGGGTACAGTCCCATAAACCCACTTGATGTTAGAGTATTGGTAAATACATTCATTGTCGGTATGACCAAAGACTTACGAGATGAAATATAGACAGCCAGACCTGAATGGCGAAATGTAGATCCAAAAGATCTCCTGAAGGTCCCTAAAGCAGTTGAACAAATTAGGACAATAAGACGATGTGTCATGTATGCTGGAGTGGACATGTAGCGCCCCCACTGCCGCAGGGCCGAGGGGTACCCGGTACCGGGCCTCTGAGTCTCTGCTCTGGGGTTGTCACGGTGGCTAGACCCGGCCCGTGACCCTGCTGAGGGGCGCCCAATAAAAGGTGTGGATAATGATGATGTTATGGTGCAGTGCAGGTCACAGTAAATAACGAGGACACCAGGTTGCAGTCTCTTTACCTCTTTACTGAAGGCTTCAGGGTCCTCAGTCCGGAATACGGTTAACCAGGCTGCGCAAGTCCGGCCGGTCCGATGGCACCTCCAGGGTTCCCTTTGCAGGTGGAAATCTGTGCCTACCTTCTAGCGCTTGTGTGTTGTGGTCCTCCCCTGCTGTGCTTACGGGATAGTCCCCACAACTGTTGTGTCTGTTTCTCGTGTTCCCTCACAACTCGATTCTGATGTTCTTCGTCCCCCAGATGATATGGCTAGGACGCACCCGTATGACGTATGAGTTCTTCCGGGACCCTAGTGTCGCCCCTCTCCTACTGTTGCCCCCTATGTCTTCTTAGGTGATTTGGGTGAGACAGCCCCCCTATAACTGACTGTCCTGCCGTAGGTTTGAAGTTAGGCCTGGAGCTCTATACTTCCTCGGCGTTCCGGCCACCGGCTGCGCGCCTCAGTAGGATGTTGCCTCGTCTTACAGCACGACTCCTACTGGTGTTTCTCCTTGTTGCGTTGATCTTGTTTCTGACTCAGCACAATAAACCTCGCTTCTTGTCCTTTCTTAGGGCACCGCCGCTATCTCGTGCAGGCGCGGTCCCGTAACATTCTCTCTGTGCACTAGGCCTCTGTCAGGATCTCACCCCTGACAGGGACCCCCTGAATCTTCCCCTGCAACACCCTCTGCCACAGGATGTTGCCTGGTTCCAACCCAGTCAGCTTCTCACTAACTTCCTATCCAACCCCCAGTTTTACCAGATTGTGAGGAGTGGCCTAATACATAGCACCCTTAGCTCCCCCTGGAGGCCAGACTGTGAAGTGTATTGGTGTCTGTGATACCTGGTCAGGTGAACTCCTTCAGTGCCATCAGACGTACCATAGCCCCCCTTAGCGGCGGAGCATCAGTACTGCAACGACCAGGAATCTGGGGCGCTGCAGACACATCTTTCTTTTCCGGTTGGTTGGGTGGGCTCAAGGGATTCCTTCAACAAGCTTGTCTGGTACTGATTGCCCTCCTTATAGTTGGATCGATAATTCTCTGTTGTGTTATTCCCTTGTATAAAAAGGTTATTGCCAAAGCAATTCCGACTGGCACCTTCCTCAATCAAGAAGTAGACCCACCAGAGTATGATGGTACTGATCCAGGGGAGATCCCTAAGTATGTCCCCCTCAAGAGAGTAGACAAAACCCCCTATTCTCAGATGATACTAAGAGACCTAGTTTAGGGACAGTGGGAGAACTCCATGTGAGGTTAGTGAAGGGTTCAGCTGCCTGGAGGCCTCTCGCTAGGGGAGAGTTTCTGAGGTGTCTGGATGAAGAAATCCACTTCCCCTTTTCCCATCACATGGACAGTCTCGAAGGATCTTTCTTTAAGGGAAAAACTTAGTGTTTAGGGGGGATTGTCAAGGTGAAAATATATATCTTTATACTCTTTTTGTACTGCTATACTCTTATACTGTGAAACAATACGTTTTTCCTATGCTTGCAGATATAACTGTAATTAAAATGGCTGCCAGTATTCACCTTTACCCTAGTTTTCGTCTCTGAGGAAAAAGTATCATTTCTTCTGAAATTGAAAGTTTAGGAATGTGAAGTTTGGAGGATTCGCCAGGAGACATCAGGACAAATCAGAAAGGACTGAATACTAGACATATACTGCTTAAACCCCGCCTATTGCATTCCTTTTCCTAGAACAATATAGTACTGTGTATTCTGAAATAAACGCAGTTGTTGTGATCGTTGCCGACACTAGTAGACGCACGGGCATCAACTGAGATTGAACCAGCTATTTGTCTGACTCATTCTTACCCGGTACCAGATGCTCGGGTCATACTTTAATTTGGAATGACTGGTGAATGAGGGTTATTGTCGTGACGACCCCGACAAAACAAGTGGCCATCATTATTTTAAGAAATGAAGGTCAGTCAGTCTGAAAAATTGGGCAAACTTTGAAAGTGTCCCCAAGTGCAGTGGCAAAAACCATCAAGAGCTATGAAGAAACTGGCTCACATGAGGACCGCCCCAGGAAAGGAAGACCAAGAGTCACCTCTGCTTCTGAGGATAAGTTTATCCGAGTCACCAGCCTCAGAAATCGCAGGTTAACAGCAGTTCAGATTAGAGACCAGGTCAATGCCACACAGAGTTCTAGCAGCAGACACATCTCTGCAACAACTGTTAAGAGGAGACTTAGCACAGCAGGCCTTCATGGTAAAATAGCTGCTAGGAAACCACTGCTAAGGACAGGCAACAAGCAGAAGAGACTTGTTTGGGCTCAAGAACATAAGGAATGGACATTAGACCAGTGGAAATCTGTGCTTTGGTCTGATGAGTCCAAATTTGAGATCTTTGGTTCCAACCACCGTGTCTTTTTGCGACGCAGAAAAGGTGAACGGATGGACTTTACATGCCTGGTTCCCACCGTGAAGCATGGAGGAGGAGGTGTGATGGCGTGGGGGTGCTTTGCTGGTGACACTGTTGGGGATTTATTCCAAATTGAAAGCATACTGAACCAGCATGGCTACCACAGCATCTTGCAGCGGCATGCTATTCCATCCGGTTTGCGTTTAGTTGGACCATCATTTATTTTTCAACAGGACAATGACCCCAAACACACCTCCAGGCTGTGTAAGGGCTATTTGACCAAGAAGGAGAGTGATGGGGTGCTACGCCAGATGACCTGGCCTCCACAGTCACCAGACCTGAACCCAATTGAGATGGTTTGAGATGAGCTGGACCGCAGAGTGAAGGCAAAAGGGCCATCAAGTGCCAAGCATCTCTGGGAACTCCTTCAAGATTGTTGGAAGACCATTCCCGGTGACTACCTCTTGAAGCTCATCAAGACAATGCCAAGAGCGTGCAAAGCAGTCATCAAAGCAAAAGGTGGCTACTTTGAAGAACCTAGAATATAAGACATAATTTCAGTTGTTTCACACTTTTTTTGTTAAGCATATAATTCAACATGTGTTAATTCATAGTGTAATGGGGTCTACCAAGCTGGGGTACCTCTTTCAGTACCACCCCGTGTTTCAAGAGGTCCACTTTGCTTTGGCTGGCTATGTTAATTCATAGTTTTGATGCCTTCAGTGTGAATTTCCAATTTTCAGAGTCATGAAAATACAGAAAAATCTTTAAATGAGGTGTGTCCATACTGTATATGTAACTTTTGTCTTGATACGAGCACATTTGTTATTATTAATTTTGCCATCTCTACCTAATAAACGCATTTCATTATCGATTTTCTGCTTTTAATATTTTTTTGGCAATTCATGTTTCTGGTTGGTGTGGATGGTGTTGTTTGGTTAGTGGTGCCTCTTTCTTAATGGTGTTGCAGCCTCTGTGGCCTTTCAGAAAAGGTGTGTATACTGACAGACTATGTGACACTTAGATTGCACACAGGTAGGCTTCCTTTCACTAAGCATGTGACTTATGAAGGTAATTGCTTACAACATAAATAGGGGCTTCATAGCAAAGGGGTGAATACATATGCATATGCAAATTTTTAGTTATTTGATCCCATTAATTTATGCCTATATTTTCCTCACTTCACTTTATCTTCTTAGACTGTTTAGTGCTGATGCATTACACACAAATCGGATTACAAACATAATTAAACACAGGTTGTAATGTAGCAAAACAGGTAAAAAGCCAAGGGGGTGAATACTTTTGCAAGCCACTGTAGGTGCACAGCAATGTCATCTATACCTTGGTCTAATATGGCAAAGTAGGTTCATACACTGCATCTTATAGCAGTGTATTGTGAATAGACCACTGTACATTGCAATGATGCTTATTTCCTGGCAGGTGTGCTATAACAGTGTCTTAATATGAAACTCCTATCCAAATGTCCCCCCCTCCCAGAGTAGCTGAAATATTCTGATTCTCTAATGTACACACCCGATGTGCTCTCTGCTGCCAACAGCCACTGTAAACAGCTGATTTTTATCAGCGTTTTTATGTCGCTCTGCTGTGGCACACAGATTTCACTGCGCTGTCCTCCTGCTTCTTCTCCCATCCCACAGAAGTTGGCCAAACTCTGAACTGAACCCTACAGCCAGTGCTTGGGCAGAGGAGGAGCTCCCTATGATGCCCTTCTATCCAAGGAAAGAAAAAACAGGAGGAGAGAAGTCATTGTGCCTATGTAATGAGTGCCTACTGCTGGTCCGCAGCCAAGTGCAGGGACTTTAAAAGAAAGGACTACAACAGGGCTTCCCTCCCAAGGATACACCAACGCTCAGTCACACTGTCCCGGGCACCATGGGTATGTAACACTGATCTGTAATGTCCCTAATAATATTATAACTCTATAATTGATGGTTGTGTATATTTATTTGCTCGACAATAATCTAAAAATGTAATGTAACATCTAGTAATTCATTGCTTTTGTAGCATTTTCTTTGGTGGTTTCTTCTCTATTGTTACTGTGTATGACAATAGATGATATTTGCTTGGATTTTTTAATCTTTCTGCTGGATTACAAATATGAGAACAGATTAATTGTATGCAACCATTTACACGTGTGCATTTCCTATTACATTTTTAAGCTGCAAAATAATTTAAGCATATAAGTATATTAGCTGTAAAGTAATACCTGAGGTTAAATCATAAATGTAAACATTGCACACACGAGAACAAAAAAAAAGAAAGTTGGCAAATATATGCACATATAACTAAGCCAAACACTAGGATCCGGCATTAAGTATCTGACATTAACATAGATCAGCTCTGTATGTCAGGGATTGCCAGCAGTGGTTCCTTTTTTCATTGGTCCAACACAAGAATCCTGAAGTATAAACCCTAGTGCTATTAAGAAATTTCACTAAACATATTTACAGAAAATATATAATAAATGCAGTGATGTATCTTTGCAGCACCTTCACTTTCTGGCATGTACAGAAAAGTCAGCACAGAGGACCTATTGGTTGTGGGAGTCCAAATTCAGATCATAGTATTACAAGAATGTCTTGATGCAGATTGTGCCGTCCCGTGAATGTAATTACATGAATAAACAGTAATCTGTGCCATGAAGTTCTTGTGATGCTATGATCATGCTCATACTTTCAAAATATGCCAAGCATTTCAAAGAAGTAACATATGCATTTTTCTGGCATTTGGTGCAATGAAGACGCTCAGTACTTTACAATAGTAGTCAATGGCGAAGCTAAAAAATCACATATACTGTAAGATGCCTGGGCTTCTTACTGAACATTCAGTATGTGTTTTTGCTTAAAAAAACCCACTAGTGTCTTCTTAATTGCTTAATGGAATAAAAAAAACTGTTCAATGAGCAACTGTGAAAAGATGACAAAATACAGATAAGACGCTAAAAAAGATTTTAAAAAAGTATTCAGAAGGAGAAGGTGGTCAAAATTTTTTCCAAAGATGCTTCAGGTTTTCAAAACTCCAGAGAACAGGCACAATACCTTTAGAAACTGGTGTTTTTCACTGCAGTGTGAATATACCCTCAACGTTTTCTGGCAGACAAAAATTTCCATTTCAAGCAAAAGATGTTTTTGTAAACTCTCCACGTCTTGCATCTTTTGGTCATTTCCTAAGCGCTTTTTTTTATTAATTTTTCTGAGAGCGGTTTTCTTTGACATATTTTTGAGTGCTTTTTTGTGTAATTTTCCGGATGTCCGCCTTAGTGTTCGAAGTTCTGGGCGAAGGGGAGAGAGAGAACTTTTTAGAACACTAAAATATGTTCCCCATTGACTTCTGTGGGGTTCTGGTTAAAGTTTGTGTATAGTTCTGGTACCTTAACTGAACTTTGGACTAAAGTTGAACCTGACAAACTTGAACTTCCAGGGATCTTCTCATCCTCATCTTTTTACTGTCATTTTCCAGAGACTTTTTTTAAATCCACTAAATAATGAATAAAACATTAGCATTTTTATAAGAGCAATTGCTGACAAAATGCTCAAAATGGCGCATCATTGAGTTGACTCGTACAGTAGAGTATTAAGCATCTTCCTAATGGAAAACACCAGGAGAATGGGCTTCACTTCTTATAAACACTTGGCATCTTTGAAGGCCTCAAATGCTTAAAAGATCCTGACAATCCCCAGATATGAACAGAAATTGATTTTCCATTGAAATCAACAGCACGATTCTTTTGAGCATTTGCTCAGTGTTTTTTCTGACGTTCTCTGCTCAGAAAAACACAGTATGAACGTACCTGAGTTTTCTAAGAAGCCGTTCAAGAGCAGAACCTCTACAAAATCCTGGTAAAAAACTGCCTTAAAAATGATTGGAAATCTTCTCCAATTATTTTCTACGGGAAATCCAGTGTGCAGTTCATATGAGGAGATTGGAGTAGAGAAATGGAGAATGGTTAGAGCGTCTGATGCTCCATCCAACCAGACTTCAGGAAGTAAAAATCAATTTATTTTTTTTAGCAACAGAGAGGACACAGTTTGTGTCATTTCAGAAATCAGAACTAAACAGGATTGCTAATGTACTGAGTGTGTAGAGGAAGCAAGACGCCGGGGGCTAGAAAAGAGGATCCGTCACGTTGTGCATGGAGTCTGGTAGACCGGCAGCATGTCACACAGGAATAGCTCAGCAGATTGATATATTGGTTTATAGTAAAAGTTTCCATTTAACATTTTTTTACTTATATTTTAAATATTGAAATCAAGATTCACTTTAAACATAGCAGACAAAGGGGCGGACATGATCAATTATTGATATCAGATAATGACTATCTCTAAATACATACATGGAAAATAGAAGTCTGAAGAACTCTTTATAGGAAGAATCCATTCTAGGTTATATAATGTGAACAGAGTATTACTCGAGCAAATATATATATATATATATATATATATATATATATATATATATATATATATATATATATATATATATATATATCCATCTGCACTGCACCAATTCAGTCACTTAGGGTCCGAAACCAATTAAATAAAATGACAACATAACTAACTTGTTACATTTCTGCTTGTGTGAGCACCAGGGACCCAGAATAGGGAAGTCATAATGTTAAGAGAGGTAGATCATAAAACAGGAGATCAGAACACCACGTGCACCAATTCATGGAAATGGAGATACTGGCATCCAATTTTCTCTATGATCCATTAATATGTACATAGGCTTCATTTTGCAGCATTAGTTTATTATATTTGCTAATTTTAGAGTCATATTTTATTGCCACTAGTTACAGAACAAATATTACAGAAACAAACAGCCATTACACACATAAACACATTTGCAATCAAACAGAAACTCAAAGTGCATCTGATTGCTCCTTCAAGAGATTACACGTAGTCCAGAGTGCTGGTGCTCAGTGCAGCGGATTGTGAAATTGACCGGAGAATATATTATGAAACTGAATTGCTTCCATCTTACAGATGAGTAACCATCTGGATGATAAGGGCCTTGTTTATGATTTCTATCATTTACTATTCACTGTATGTCTGCAACCTTAAAAATTGAAAATATAACATTCCTAAATATTTGTAAATGACATGACAATCCAAGAAGGGATTTAGTCATACCATTCCCACCTAAAAACTCTTTTCATACCAACCCATTTAACTGAACACACGACTGCTTGAGACTTTTGTTCAATAGACACAGCAGCCTTTTATTAACTATTACACACACAACCTGAGGCAACCCCAACAATGGCGCCACAGAACATTATAAACAATAACAATGTAAACATTACATATATAATTACAACAGATAAGTCTGGTCCAGAAGCAACCCCAACGGATATCCCTGACCACAACACACCAGCCCGGGGATGATGTATTAATATTCCATAATTAATACCCCTACCCTTGCAGGACTTACGCCCGCTAGTCACCTTGTCCTGTAACAGAAGCCACTATTCCCCATTAGTGACTTCGAACCAAAATGAACATTAACAATAAACCAGCCTCTGAACCAGAGGTATTCCACTCCACCAACCTGGTCATGTGACACCTTATATGGCCTGAACTCGCCAAACCCCAATGCTTGCTCTGTACCATCTCTTAAACCCAATATCCATAAATCAGTGCCAATCACATTGAGATGAACTCCATCCAACCTCACGTGCTCCCATGAATGCACCTCCAACTCATGGTGTCTTACCACTATACCGCCATTATTTGCAACAAGATGAGCTACTGTTTTGTTGACTTTAATCCTAGTAAAATGTATCTGCTCCACTGATTTTGCGTAGCTCCAGATAAGCCGTGCCACAATGTCTGAACAAACAATAATAATCTCTGGATAGTATGACCACAACCTTAAAAGATCAAACTTAATGTCTCTATTTAACTCCTGAGAAGATCTAACTCCCAGGTCATTTCCTCATACATGCAACACCATCACATTTGGTGGTTGATCCCCTCTGCAGTAATAAGAGACTTTGGGCAAAACCCTCAACCGAGTCATACCAAGCCATTTGATTAGAGCCATGGACCTAGCCTGCCCGAGCTGCCAACCCTCCGGACGAACATCAGCCATCCCAGAACATGTATGAGTGGCACAGGATCCAAATTAAGTACACATCTATAGTTACACAAAACAATCACCACATTAATACATGAATTATTATGACCAAACCAAAACTGACTCCGGACCCTCACAACAATATAGAACCACAAGGTGAGGGCGAGCATAAGACTGAAACTGTGACAATTCCCAACTCCTAATACAGCAAACAATCTTTTCTCCCAAACCAGAAATGTGAGACCTCCATCGCTGCCCCAATGCTAAAGGACGGTGACCCATATTCCTGAGGCCGCTCACCCATATGCAACATTGCTTAAAAACTGCTATGAATTGATATTTTGAAAGTGAATAACCATTCTCATGCCTCAAGAATGAAACTAGATAACCACTACAAATTTTCACGAAGCATTTTACCACTGCAATAAGGGAGGCCTCATGATCCGGAATTGCATACAAAACCACTAACTTGCCTTGACCTCTCTGATCCATCTTAGATCACCGTAGAAAACATTCCATCCTGTCATTTACTAAGCAAACATCACCCAATCACAAACCCCCTTCAAACTACCTTGAAAGACTAACCAATTCACTTATACGAAATGCACCCTAAAAAGCCAACATGAAAGCTGCTGAAAACAACACCACCTCATATTTAGAATGACAAACTAAACTCACACAAGACAGCAACCTACTCAACTGTCCAAAGGAAGCCGGTCTCCTTATCAGTCCTTTACAAAAACCTTTCAGCGCATGGCTCCCCTAAAATTCCTTTGTTACATCCTTTACACCTTCCAATTTATCAAAAATGGAAACATTGCTAATCTTTGCTTCACCAGTAACACTGATCTCCCGAACAGAATATCCTGCCTCCAAAAGGATTATACTAAAAACAACCTATCCTTGTCAGACAAATTCCTGTCTGCATTAACACCAAAATCCTGCCATTCCTTCTAAGGCTAGGGTCACATTGCGTTATGTGACCGTGTTTAACGGACTACGTTACACCGCGGCATAACGCGGTGTTAACGTAGTCCGTTAACGCCGCCATAGCCTGTAATGGAGAACGCATCGCTAGCGCCCGCCCACATTGGGCGTGCGCTAGCGATGTGGCGTCATTTGAGTGACGGGATCTGCGCTAGCGGGGATGCCGAATGCGGACCCTAGAGAAGCATTGCAGCGCAATCCGCTAGCGCTATGCGCTTAACGGATTGCCCTAACGCAATGTGACCCTAGCCTAAACGTTCTGATAACGAGTCCACGTAGCCTCAATCATGGAGTGCCTAATGAATTCAAACACTACACCTTTGCTAGGCTCCACAGCAAATTGGGACATTCTGCTCCCACTTCGTCCACCCAAGGTACCAGATTTCGAAACCTGTCGAACTGAAAACAAGACAGTGCATCAGCCACATCATTGGATACCCCTGAAACATGTCTAGCTATTATGCACACATTCAACTCCAAACACTGCAAACCAAATGAAGCAGCTAAGCTATTACTGGAGGAGATTTTGCCAAAAGGGAATTTATCGCATAAACTACCGACAGATTGTCACAATGGAAACACACATTTTTGCCAGTAAATGCCGACCCCCAAAGCTCAAGAGCCACTACAATTGGGAATGTTTCCAACAAGGACAAGTTCCTCCCTGAACCTGCTGTCTACCATGACACAGGCCAACTCCCAGCACACCAGTGCCCCTGAAAGAATGCAACAAAGCCAACAGGCCAACAGAGCCAGCAGCATCCGTGTAAAGCTACAAGTAACCATTAGTCACCACCTTATCCATTCACAAAGTGCAACCATTGTATTTCTTTAAGAAGGAATCCCAAACCTCTAAATTGGACGTGATATACTGATGAATGCAAACAAAATGGTGTGGGGCAGACTTCCCTGACATGGCCGCTGATAACCGCCTGGAAAATACCGGGCCCATTGGCATAATCCGGCAAGCAAAGTTAAGCTTACCCAATAAAGACTGCACTAACTTCAACCTAACTTTCTTGGCTCTACTCAAAGCCGCTACTGTGGGCACTCTGTGAGGATTCTCCGGCGTCAAACTGGAAGCGGCAACAACGTTACTGTGCACACTCCTGGCCAAAGTCCGATTAGACTGTTTCTGGTGCATTCAATGCAAGTGTATTGCATGAGGCCAGAAACAGTCTAGTCGGATTCTGGCTGGGATAATACATATCGCATATTTGCAGTTATCTTACTGCCATTTTTGGTGCCATCGGAGAATCCTCCTCATTTCTGGATATGACAGGTCCTCTTGAAGCACAAATAAAAAACTTAGTTCCCCTATGTTGTCTTTATAAGCAATGCTTTCTAGATAAGAATACGAACATAATAAGACATGATGAAATTAGTGCGTAAAAAACAAAAGAGAATAAGAAAAAAAAAGTCTGATTCATCATTACATTTACATTTTTAAGCCTTTTTGATGCTTTTTGATGGTCGTTTTTTATTTGCGCCTTATTCTTTTAAGTTGTGACAAATGCAGCCAAGGTTTAAGGTTTTCAGAAATTTCCACCGATTCATCAACTGCAGCTTTTTAAAAATGTGTTAATTTTTTTGTGCAAATGTACTCTAGTCCCCCAGCTTATATCATTTCATGTCTTAGATTTCTGCTCAATTTTTGAGACATTTTAGTGAAACGTTCAACTTTTTGTTCTAAAAATTTGCGAAAACTGTTCAAGACAAAAATAAAGAGCATTATCTTGCACAAAATTCAGGAGACGCGTGCAACATTTTGAAGAACTTAGTGGAAAAATATCAACAAACACTACAAGACAAAAAAGGATAGTGAGTGACTTTAAAAAAAAACATGCAAATAAGGAATCGGGTCCTCATTTTTCAGCATATAAATCAGAAGTATATTATAGAATTCTTTGTGCCATCTAACAGATCTGTACCGCTCAGACCTGTAATATAGCCATGTGTCTAAGCTCCTTTGTTGTAGATGCAGGTAAACCAAGTTCCAGAAGAGTTGGATGGTTGACACATATTTTCCTTATCTGCCAAACATAACTTTTACTTGTGCGTAATTTATTGCTGTGGATTGAGAATTAAGGATGAAAATTCCTGGAACCTTTAATTGCTTTTCTGCAGGTGTTTTCTCTCAATATCTACACTTGGACCATAGCCTATTTCATTTATTGTGATGTCTATTAATGATTAATCTTTGCCCACCATTTTAAGATAGATGCAACTGTAAGGCAGCCAGGGTGGTAGTCGTGGCGACGGGCTGTAGCGTTCCCACACCCTGGTGCCCCACAGATGAAATACAATGTCCCTTCTGCTGCATGTGCAGCGTGTGCAGCAGTACACTCACATTTACTACAGCTTCTTTCACTCCAGTTCCGTATCCACGAGCTCCTTTTTCAACAGTTCAACTTTACTTAGCAGTAGGGGTTTCCATCCCAAAGCAGCACAGTGTACAGAGAGTGGCATCTCTAACTCTTTCCTTGCCTTCCCAGCAACCTCTATTCTTCGTGGCAGTCTCTGCCTCGCTTCTGGCAATCCCTGCATCGCTTCTGGCAATCCCTGCCTCTTTCCAGATAATCTCTGTACGTCCTTGCTTTTAGGCCCACCAGCTTCCTACCATTCACCTGGTCCGGCTTTGAATTATAGGGTAACAAGCTCGCCGTCTCAGTTTCACCTAATCCCTGCCATAAGCTTCAAATCCTCTTTAGAACGGTCCTGATTAAGCTGGTGACCACCTGCACGACACTCAGCCTGGGGCCCCTTCTCGCTGAAGCAACCTTATCCCCACGGCTGTCAGACTGTCTCAGTTCCCTGCTGCTACTGCACTGGTTCTTGCCTTCGGCAAGGCTGCCCAGGCTCTGCTGTCTAACCAGGAAGTGTCTTTCTATAGCCCCACTGTTCTGCACTACACTACTCTGTAACTCCTCCCTGTCTGGAAAACCCCTATGCTGCCTATACCTAAGCTAGTACTCCTATTCCCTATCTCTAGTATGCCCCCTCTATTCTAATCCCACTATTGTCCTATACTATCACACTATCCTTAACCCCTTCACCCCGAAGCCTGTTTTTACCTAAGTGACAGGGCCAATTTTTACAATTCTGACCACTGTCACTTTATGAGGTCATAACTCTGAACCGCTTCAACGGATCCTGGTGACTCTGACACTGTTTTCTCGTGACATATTGTACTTTATGATAGTGGTAAAACTTCTTCGATATGACTTGCATTTATTTGTGAAAAAAACAGAAATTTGCGAAAATTATGAAAATTTAGCAATTTTCAAAGTTTTTATGCCCTTAAATTAGAGAGTTATATCACATAATATAGTTAATAAACAACATTTCCCACATGTCTGCTTTACATCAGCACAATTTTGGAAACATATTTTTTTTGTTAGGGAGTTATAAGGGTTAAAAGTTGACCAGCGATGTCTAATTTTTGCAACAAAATTTGCAAAACCATTTTTTTATGGACCACCTCACACTTGAAGTGACTTTGAGGGGTCTATATGACAGAAAATACCCAAAAGTGACACCATTCTAAAAACTGCACCCCTCAAGGTACTCAAAACCACATTCAAAAATTTTATTAACCCGTCAGGTGCTTCACAAGAATTTTTGGAATGTTTAAAAAAAATTGTGAACATTTAACTTTTTTTTTTCACAAAATTTTTACTTCAGATCCAATTTGTTTTATCTTACCAAGGTAACAGGAGAAATTGGACCACAAAAGTCATTGTACAATTTGTCCTGAGTATGCCGATACCCCACATGTTGGGGTAAACCAATGTTTGGGCACATGGCAGAGCTCAGAAGGGAAGGAGCGCCATTTGACTTTTCAATGCAAAATTGACTGGAATTGAGATCGGAACCCATGTCGCGATTGGAGAGCCCCTGAACAGTGGAAACCCCCACAAGTGACACCATTTTGGAAAGTAGACCCCCTAAGGAACTTATCTAGATGTGTGGTGAGCACTTTGAACCTCCAAGTGCTTCACAGAAGTTTATAATGTAGAGCCGTAAAAAAAATGTCATATTAATTTTCACAAAAAATGATCTTTTCGCCCCCAATTTTTTATTTTCCCAAGGGTAACAGGATAAATTGGACCCCAAAAGTTGTTGTGAAATTTGTCCTGATTATGCTGATATGTCATATATGGGGATAAACCACTGTTTGAGCGCATGGCAGAGCTCGGAAGGGAAGGAGCGCCGTTTGACTTTTCAATGCAAAATTGGCTGGAATTGAGATTGGAACCCATGTCACGTTTGGAGAGCCCCTGACGTGCCTAAACAGTAGAAACCCCCCACAAGTGACCCCATTTTGGAAAGAAGACCCCCTAAGGAACTTATCTAGATGTGTGGTGAGCACTTTTAACCCCCAATTGTTTCACTAAAGTTTAGAATGTAGCGCCGTGAAAATTAAAAAATCATTTTTTCTTTCCACAAAATGATGTTTTAGCCCGCAATTTTTTTTCTCCCAAGGGTAACAGGAGAAATTGGACAACAAAAGTTATTGACCAATTTGTGCTGAGTATGCTGATACCCTATATATGGGGGGGAACCACTGTTTGGGTGCACGGCAGAGCTCGGAAGGGAAGGAGCGCCGTTTGAAATGCAGACTTAGATGGATTGGTCTGCAGGCGTCATGTTGCATTTGCAGAGTCCCTGATGTACCTAAACAGTAGAAACCCCCCACCAGTGACCCCATATTGGAAACTAGACCCCCCAAGGAACTTATCTAGATGTGTTGTGAGAACTTTGAACCAACAAGTGTTTCACTACAGTTTATAACGCAGAGCCGTGAAAATAAAAAATTTTTTTTTTTCCACGAAAATGATATTTTAGCCCCCACATTTTTATTTTCCCAAGGGTAACAGGAGAAATTGGACCACAAAAGTTGTTGTCCAATTTGTGCTGAGTACGCTGATACCCCGTATATGGGGGGAACCACTGTTTGGGCGCACGGCAGAGCTCGGAAGGGAAGGAGCACTGTTTTACTTGTTCAAAGCAGAATTAGCTGGAATTGAGATCGGACGCCATGTCGCGTTTGGAGAGCCCCTGATGTGCCTAAACAGTGGAAACCCCCCAATTCTAACTGAAACCCTAACCCCAGCCCTAACCCTAACCCCAGCCCTAACCCTAGCCCTAACCCCAACCCTAACCCTAGCCCTAACCCTAATGGGAAAATGGAAATAAATACATTTTTTAAAATTTTATTATTTTTCCCTAACTAAGGGGGTGATGAAGGGGGGTTTGATTTACTTTTATAGCATTTTTTTTGGCGGATTTTTATGATTGGCAGCCGTCACACACTAAAAGATGCTTTTTATTGGAAAAAATAGTTTTTGCATCACCACATTTTGAGAGCTATAATTTATCCATATTTTTGGCCACAGAGTCATATGTGATCTTGTTTTTTGCGGGACGAGTTGACGTTTTTATTGGTACCGTTTTTGGGCACATGACATTTTTTGATCGCTTTTTATTCTGATTTTTGGGAGGCGGAATGAACAAAAACCAGCAATTCCTGAAATTCTTTTAGGGGGGGCGTTTATAGCGTTCCACGTGTGGTAAAATTGATAAAGCAGCTATTTTCTTCAGGTCAGTACGATTACAGCGGTACCTCATTTATATAATTTTTTTATGTTTTGGCGCTTTTACACAATAAAAACTATTTTATAAAAAAAAATAATTGTTTTTGCATCGCTTTATTCTGAGAGCTATAACTTTTATATTTTTCTGCTGATGATGCTGTATGGTGGCTTTTTTTTTGCGGGACAAGATGACGTTTTCAGCGGTACCATGGTTATTTATATCCGTCTTTTTGATCGCGTGTTATTCCACTTTTTGTTCGCCTGTATGATAATAAAGCGTTGTTTTTTGCCTTGTTTTTTTTTTTTTTTTGCGGTGTTCACTGAAGGGGTTAACTAGTGGGATAGTTTTATAGAGCGGGTCGTTACGGACGCGGCGATACCAAATAATTGTTTTTTTTAATTTACATAAATAAATGGATTTACTGGGAAATGTTTTTTTTTTTCCTTTATTTGGGGATTTTTTTTTATTTTTTTTTATACATTCTATTTTTTATTTTTTTTACTTTCTACTATTGTCCCAGGGTAGGACATCACTGTATTAGATCAGATCGTTGATCTGACAGTGTGCATAGCACTCTGTCAGATCAACGATCTGACAGGCAAGTGTAGGTGGCTTTCCGGCGCCTGCTCTCAGCAGCTCTCAGCAGGCGCCGGCTAGCCAGGTCATTTCATGACCCGGAAGGAGTCCCGCGGCCATCTTGGATCCGGGGACTCCTTCCAGATCACCGGAGCAACGCGATCTCATCGCGTTGCTCCGGTGGGAGAGCGCAGGGAGCCCCCGTCCCTGCGCGATCCCCCTCTATGCCGCTGTCACTACTGACAGCGGCATCAGAGGGGTTAAATGCCCGCGATCAGCGCTAGCGCCGATTGTGGGCATTGCTGCGGGGTGTCAGCTGTCATATACAGCTGACACCCGCACCCGATCACCGCGGCGCTCAGCGTGAGACCGCAGTGATCGGTGCGCCGTACTAGTACTGCTGCTGGCACAAATGCAGTGCCGGCAGCGCAGTACTAGTACGGCGCATGTCGCGAAGGGGTTAATCTTAAGGTACCGTTACACTAAACAACTTACCAACGATCACGACCAGCGATGCGATCATTGGTAAGTCGTTGTGTGGTCGCTGGGGAGCTGTCACACAGACAGCTCTCTCCAGTGACCAACGATCAGGGGAACGACTTCGGCATCGTTGAAACTGTCTTCAACGATGCCGAAGTCCCCCTGCAGCACCTGGGTAACCAGGGTAAACATCGGGTTACTAAGTGCAGGGCCGCGCTTAGTAACCCGATATTTACCCTGGCTACCATTGTAAAAGTAAAAAAAAAACACTACATACTCACCTTCTGATGTCTGTCACGTCCCCCGGCGTCCACAGGGTTATGCGCTGCTGCCGAGAGCTTCCTGCACTGACTGAATGTGTCAGCGCCGGCAGCAGCGGTGACATCACCACTGTGCTCTGCTTTACGGCCGGCCAGCGCTGACACATTCAGTGCGGGAAGCTGACGGCGGGGGACGTGACAGACATCAGAAGGTGAGTATGTAGTGTTTTTTTTTTTTACTTTTACAATGGTAACCAGGGTAAATATCGGGTTACTAAGCACGGCCCTGCGCTTAGTAACCCGATATTTACCCTGGTTACAAGTGAACACATCGCTGGATCGGTGTCACACACACCGATCCAGCGATGACAGTGGGTGATCAGAAACTAAAAAAAGTTCTGGACTTCTAGCTCCGACCAGCAATATCACAGCGGGATCCAGATCGCTGCTGCGTGTCAAACACAGCGAGATCGCTATCCAGGACGCTGCAACGTCACGGATCGTCGTCGTTCTCGCTGCAAAGTCGCTTAGTGTGAAGGTACCTTTAGAAGCAGTACATATCAAATACATACACAACACAGAAATTTACATGAATACATAAACATTAGTAAACGACAAGGTACCGAACGTGATACATGTGAACAGTGTCCAAAGAGGGGGAGGCATGTGATGGCCTTGGTCACCTCCTTACACAACTAGTTACTATAATTGTCATTACAAATGGTAGGGCTCAGTCAGATGACCATATAACATGGACAAAGATCACATCGCAATGCTCAGACTGACAGGTGGCTCTCCTGGCCTGGGAGTGACAGCTTGTATTTCTATGCAGCTGTCACGCTCGGGTCAGGAGAGCCATCAGCCAGTCCAAGCATTGCGATGCGATCTTCGTCCATGCTATATGGTCATCTGACTGCACCGTTAGGGTATGTATACACATTGTCTTTTAGACACATGCGTACCCACTGGCTTTCCCAAGGCGAAAATGCTTCATTATGTTCATTCCTTGTAACATTTTTCAGTGCTTTTTAGTACTCACGCGAGTGTATAAATCAGATGAGTGCAATGTCCTAAAAAAAACCTCTGATTGCACTCAGAACTGTTATTCAATGAGGCCGTGCAGATCTGCATATTTTTTTCTCAGCTGTATTTGGCATTAGAAAAACAAATGCAGCATGCTGTGACTATCAGTACGGCACCCAATTTTATCGATGCATTACAATTCTGTAACATAGGAAACTGTAAATGGTCCTGTAAATGATTAATGGCTGCTGAGTAAAAAAAATCGGATTGTATACAGATGACAAGAGAGAAAAAATCATCCTACATGTAGCATATACTCAGAGGAACAGGACATTAATACATGCTGATTTCCTTCATTTGATATAAAGCCTAATTTCACTTTGCCAGGTGGGATTTACACTAATGGTAATGACGCAACTATATAAGGAAAAAAAAAACATTTACATAGCGCATACTACTTATTTACTTGTATAGATCTCAGGTCAATGTATAAATACCTGTCTGCAGGGCCGTATTTGCCACTAGGCACTCGAGGGCACGTGCCTAGGGCGGCGACATTGCGGGGGGCGGCACCTGAGCAAGTTTTTTTTTTTTTTTATATAGTCCCGGGTCACAAATGCGAGCCATCAGCCATGAATACAGGGGGGGGGAATTATGAGCCATGCATATGGGGGAATATGAGCCATCAGCCATGCATATGGGGGGGGGGAATTATGAGCCATGCAAACAGGGGAATATGAGCCATCAGCCATGCATACAGGGGGGGGATTATGAGCCATCAGCCATGCATACAGGGGGGGGGGAATTATGAGCCATGCATACAGGGGAATATGAGCCATCAGCCATGCATACGGGGGGGGGGGACTATGAGCCATCAGCCATGCATACAGGGGGGGGGAATTGTGAGCCATGCATACAGGGGAATATGAGCCATCAGCCATACATACAGGGGGGGGGGAATTATGAGCCATGCATACAGGGGAATATGAGCCATCAGCCATACATACAGGGGGGGGAATTATGAGCCATGCATACAGGGGGGGAGTATGAGCCATGCATACAGGGGGGGGGGAATATGAGCCATGCATACGGGGGGGAATATGAGCCATGCATAAAGGGGGGAATATGAGTCATGCATACAGGATGGGGGGTCGTTATACAGTGTGGAGCATCATGTGTGGCCATTATACAGTATGGAGCATCATGTGTGGCCATTATACAGTATTGAGCATCATATGTGGCCATTATACAGTATGGAGCATCATGTGTGGCCGTTATACAGTATTGAGCATCATGTTTGGCCATTATACAGTATTGAGCATCATGTGTGGCCGTTATACAGTATGGAGCATCATGTGTGGTCATTATACAGTATGGAGCATCATGTGTGGCCATTATACAGTATTGAGCATCATGTGTGGCCGTTATACAGTATGGAGCATCATATGTGGTCATTATACAGTATGGAGCATCATGTGTGGCCGTTATACAGTATGGAGCATCATGTGTGGCCAATGGCCATTATACAGTATGGAGCATCACATGTGGCCATTATACAGTATTGAGCATCATGTGTGGCCATTATACAGTATGGAGCATCATGTGTGGTCATTATACAGTATGGAGCATCATGTGTGGCCATTATACAGTATGGAGCACTGTGGCCATATTGTTTCATTTATAATTATTGTATATAAAACAGTGTGATCAGCAGTGCTAAATGGCTGTGGTTGGGACGTGGATATGGGTGTGACTAGTTGTGAAATGGGTGTGTGTTATGAACTGGTGGCCTAGGAGCAGCATGGACGAGCTCTGGAGTAGGTGGCCTCTATACTGACCGCAGACCCTGAACTTAACACATCAACTAGAAGTAGCCATGGGATGTTCCTGTCACTCCCTAGACACCTCGTCACGGCCGGAGGACTAATTACACCTAAAGGAAGAAACAGGAATACTATCTTGCCTCAGAGAAAATTCCCAAAGGAAAGGCAGCCCCCCACAAATATTGACTGTGAGAGGAGAGGGAAATTACAAACGCAGACTGAAAACAGAATTTAGCAAAGGAGGCCACGCTACCTAGAAAGAAAAGACAGGAAAGAGTACTGTGTGGTCAGTATAAAAAATACTACAAAATCCACCACAGAGAATACAAAAATCTCCACACCTAACTAAAGGCATGGAGGGTAACTCTGTGACTCCAGAGCTTCCAACTTGGCTGAGTAAATCTTAACACAGACAAAGCTGGACAAGAAAAAACATAGCAATTCACAGAACTATTAAGTCCACCGCTTGTGGACTGCAAAAACAGAGCCAGGACTTATCTTTGATGATTTGGACAATCCAGAAGGAGAAACCAAGCAGAGATGTGGATCCCTAGAAAACAATGGACAACTGGCACTCAATAAAGGAAGGAGCCAGACTAAATAGCCCCGTTCAAAGTGGAAGCAGCTGATGACTGTTGTGAAGGACAAACAGCAGCACTACCACTTATAACCACCGGAGGGAGCCTAAGAGCAGAACCCACAACAGAATTCACAACAGTACCCCCCCTTGAGGAGGGGTCACCGAACCCTCACCAGAGCCCCCAGGCCGATCCGGACGAGCCAAATGGAAGGCACGAACCAAATCGTCAGCATGAACATCGGAGGCAACAACCCAAGAATTATCCTCCTGGCCATAACCCTTCCACTTGACAAGATACTGAAGCCTCCGTCTAGAAAAACGAGAATCCAAGATCTTCTCCACAACAGGTGTGGTCAGAGGCGTGGCCTAAAATTTGCCGCGGCGCGCTAAGCGCGCCGCACACTTTATGCCTCCTTCCCTTCTTCAAAAGTTGGGAGGTATGGTACCACATTTGCCAGATCATAGCAAGTGCCGCAAATCCCATAGGGAATGAATGAGGCCGAACGCAGTGTTGCTGTAAGTGATCCGTTTACGCGGCACATGCAGAAAAACTGACGGATCTGCTGCAAAATGCGACTTTCACATCAGCGATTCTTGCTAAAGTCACTGCCGATAGTGTCATACTCACCAAAGGGGGAGGCAGCACTAAAAGTGCCTATGGCAGCAGAAACCCTAAATACGGCCCTGCCTGTCTGCGCACATCAGGGTTACAATATGGTTTTTATACCTTAGACCCCAGTTTTTATAGCTCAGATTCTTAGACATAATTAACAAATCTTTGGGCTCGATAAGTTGCATAATTTTGATGCAACTCAAGGTTGCAGTAAAATTTTGCGACATTTGGTGTGATCATACACTTATCGTTCAGCTCCAACCCAACGGCCGCAGCTAGGACTTATCAAATCCATTACGCCACAAACCTTACGCCAACAGGGACTGGAGTAGGACTTGTGGGGAAGTACACACAGGGGTGTAGGCGACTCGTCCAGCGCTGCTGATGACTCTTCATGAATCAGGAGCGTCTGACTCCAGCATACCGGTGTGTGTTCAGGACTGCACCGGACTCTGTTCAGGACTGCACTATGACTTTTGTGTATTAGGCTAGGTTCACATTGCGTTAATGGGTGTCCGCTAGCGGACTCCATTACATGGCGCAATTGTCGCAATTAACGCTATGTAACGGGTCCGTTAGCGCACCCATTGACCGCAATGTGCTAACGGGACGCTAACGCATCGCTGATGCATGCCATTTTTGGCATGCGCTAGCGATGTCCCGTTATTTTCGAATGGACCTCGAACACTGCTTTCGATCGGGCATCTGCGCTAGCGGGATCGCCAAACGCGATCCCTTTTGGGACATTGCGTTAGCGCAATCCGCTAGCGTATGCGCTAAACGGATTGCCCTAACGCAATGTGAACCTAGCCTAACTGATGGTAGATCCAAATGATGGGACTATAAACTACACTGTTTCATATTGAGTCTATCACAGCTACAATGAGGTCAGCAGGAATACAGCGATGTGATGTGATATTCTTGCTGTTAAAATGAATAAAAACCCTGTTGGGACCCCCATGGAATGTTAAAGCACATGTGTAAACAGACCCTTATCCTTTATACCATCATCTGTAGGCTATTAGGCTCTTATTATTTTACAGTAGCAGTCTAGAGTATATAAGGATTTATCTAATAGTCTATAGCGATACATGGATTTTAGAGTGGATAGCAATGCGCTAATGTGTCTGCACGGAGATTTCGGAAATACAGTTAAGGTGATAAATATTCATCTGCCTTTTAGTCTTGAAGTGAAACGCTGCCTAAAATAAGTTTCTTAATTAATCAATAGTGATTACCTAATAGTAGGGAGTAAATAATAATAATAATAATAATTCCTAATGGGGATTTGTGATATTTAAGGGTGCTTTCACATTTCATTTAGGTACACGTTCATAGGTCCCGTCAGGGATGACGTGCGCTCTGCCGCCCATTATTTTTGGGCATGTATGTGTAGCGCCCCCACTGCCGCAGGGCCGAGGGGTACCCGGTACCGGGCCTCCGAGTCTCTGCTCTGGGGTTGTCACGGTGGCTAGACCCGGTCCGTGACCCTGCTGAGGGGCGTACAGTAATAGATGTGGATAGATGATGGTGGTGGTGATGCTGTAGTGGTGCGGTGCAGTAAATAATGAGGACACCAGGTTGCAGTCTCTTTACCTCTTTACTGAAGATCTCTGGGTCCTCAGTCCGGAATCCGGATAACCAGGCTGGGCAAGTCCGGCCGGTCCAATGGCACCTCCAGAGTTCTCTTAACAGGTGGAAATCTGTGCCTTCCTGCTAGCGCTATGTGTTGTGGTCCTTCCCTGCTGTGCTTACGGAAAGTCCCCACAACTGTTGTGTCTGTTTCTTAAGTTCCCTCACAACTCGATTAGATGATGTTCTGCTAATCCTCCGTCCCTCCCTGATGTTACGGTTAGGACGGCACCCGTATGACGGGTAGGCTCGGAGCTCTTCCGGGACCCTAGAGTTGCCCCCCAAGACTGCATAGGTGATTTAGGTGAGACAGCCCGCCTTAGACTGACTGTCCTGCCGTTGGTTTAGAGTATTGCTTGAAGCTGAATATTGTAATACTCCCTCGGCGTTCCGGCCGCCGGTTGTGCGCCTCAGTAGGATGTTGCCTCGGTCTTACAGCACGACTCCTACTGGTATTCTCCTTGTTGCTTTGATCTCGTTTCTCACTCAGCACAATCTATCTCGCTTCCAATCCCTCCTTGGGTACCGCCGCTATACTGAGCAGGCATGGTCTCGTTACGTTCGCTCAAGTTGCCAAGCCTCTGTCAGGATCCCACCCCTGACAGGGACCCTACCGAATCTTCTCCCACAACACCCTCTGCCACAAGGTGTTGCCTGGTTCCAACCCAGTCAGCTTTCTGATCTAACTTCCTGCCTGACCCCCAGTTTACCCACAATGGTGGGGAGTGGCCTAATGAATAGAACCCTTAGCTCCCCCTGGAGGCCCGGCTGTGAAATGTATTGGTGTCTGTGATACCTGGTCAGATGAACTCCTTCAGTGCCATCAGACGTACCATAGCTCCCCTTAGTGGCGGAGCCTATCATGATTCCCAATGGCAGGGACATAGGCAAAAACAGGACTAGCTCTAGGAAGATGGAATCTAAGCTGACCGCGATGCTGAACCTAACGCACAACTACCAGTGGCCGGGGAACGTACCTGCGTTTTATCCCTAGACGTCTCGCACCAGCCGGAGATCTAGCTACCCCTAATAGAGGAAACACAGACCTGGCTTGCCTCCAGAGAAAACCCCAAAGTAATAGTAGCCCCCAACATATAATGACGGTTAGTTAAGAAGAAAACACATACGCAGTATGAATACAGGTTCATCAAAGAGAGGCCCACTAACTAGATAGTAGAAAATACAAAAGTGGACTTCGCGGTCAACTCAAAACCCTACAAAATACCATCCTGAAATGACTTTAAACTCCGGTATCAACTCATGACACCGGAGTGGTCATTTCAGTTCACTAGAGCTTCCAGCAGCAAGATTCATATAAATGCACGCTGGACAAAAGGTACAAATGATCAAACTTATCTGACTCAGCAGACTTGGAGCAGGTAGCAAGTAACAGAGGAGCTCTGGTAACATTGATAGCCGGCAAGTAAATGAGTGAGAAGCCAGACTATATAGGAAACTCCCATTTCCTGATGGGAACAGGTGCACTGGAGAGAAGACAGAAGTCAACCAGTACCACCAGTAGCCACCAGAGGGAGCCCACAAACAGAATTCACAACAGTACCCCCCCCTTGAGGAGGGGGCACCGAACCCTCATGAGAACCACCAGGGCGATCTGGACGAGCCCTATGAAAGGCGCGAACCAAATCAGAGGCATGAACATCAGAGGCAGTCACCCAAGAATTATCCTCCTGACCGTATCCCTTCCATTTGACCAAATATTGAAGTCTCCGTCTGGAAATGCGAGAGTCCAAAATCTTCTCCACAACATACTCCAATTCACCCTGCACCAGCACAGGAGCAGGGGGCTCAACAGAAGGAACAACCGGTATCTCGTACCTCCGCAACAAAGACCGATGGAAGACATTATGAATAGTGAAAGATGCTGGTAGGTCCAAACGAAACTATACAGGATTAAGAATCTCCAAAATCTTATAAGGACCTATGAACCGAGGTTTAAACTTAGGAGAAGAGGCCTTCATAGGGACAAAACGAGAAGATAACCACACCAAGTCCCCAACGCGAAGACAATTACCAGCACGACGATGACGATTAGCAAACTGCTGAGTCTTCTCCTGGGACAACTTCAAGTTGTCCACCACATGACTCCAAATCTGGTGCAATCTATCCACCATAGTGTCCACTCCAGGACAATCCGAAGATTCCACCTGACCAGATGAAAAACGAGGGTGAAACCCCGAATTGCAGAAGAAAGGAGAAACCAAAGTGGCAGAACTAGCCCGATTATTAAGGGCAAACTCCGCCAACGGCAAAAAGGCGACCCAGTCATCCTGATCAGCAGACACAAAACACCTCAAATAAGTCTCCAAGGTCTGATTAGTTCGCTCTGTCTGGCCATTCGTCTGAGGATGGAAAGCAGACGAAAAAGACAAATCAATGCCCATCCTGGCACAGAACGCCCGCCAAAATCTAGACACAAATTGGGATCGATCCCCTGTCAGAAACGATGTTTTCCAGGATACCATGTAGACGAACCACATTCTGAAAAAATAGAGGAACCAACTCCGATGAAGAAGGCAACTTGGGCAAGGGTACCAAATGAACCATTTTAGAAAAACGGTCACACACCACCCAGATGACAGTCATTTTCTGAGAAACCGGGAGATCCGAAATAAAGTCCATAGAGATGTGCGTCCAAGGCCTCTTCGGAATAGGCAAGGGCAACAACAATCCACTAGCCCGAGAACAACAAGGCTTGGCCCGAGCACAAACATCACAAGACTGTACAAAAGTACGCACATCCCGAGACAGGGAAGGCCACCAGAAGGACCTGGCCACCAAATCTCTGGTACCAAAGATTCCAGGGTGGCCTGCCAACACAGAAGAATGAACTTCCAAGATGACTCTACTGGTCCACTCATCTGGAACAAACAGTCTCCCAGATGGACAACGATCAGGCCTATCCACTTGAAACTCCTGCAAAGCACGTCGCAAGTCTGGAGAGACAGCAGACAATATCACCCCATCCTTAAGGATACCCGTAGGCTCAGAATCACCAGGGGAGTCAGGCTCAAAACTCCTAGAAAGGGCATCTGCCTTCACATTTTTTGAACCTGGTAGATACGAGACCACAAAATTAAACCGGGAGAAAAACAACGACCAGCGCGCCTGTCTAGGATTCAGACGCCTGGCTGACTCAAGGTAAATCAGATTCTTGTGATCAGTCAAGACCACCACCTGATGCCTAGCACCCTCAAGCCAATGACGCCACTCCTCAAAGGCCCACTTCATAGCCAAGAGTTCCCGATTACCAACATCATAATTTCGCTCGGCGGGCGAAAATTTTCGAGAAAAGAACGCACATGGTCTCATCACCGAGCAATCGGAACTTCTCTGCGACAAAACCGCCCCCGCTCCGATCTCTGAAGCATCAACTTCGACCTGAAAAGGAAGTGAAACATCAGGTTGGCGCAACACAGGAGCAGAAGAAAAGCGGTGCTTAAGCTCCCGAAAGGCCTCCACAGCCGCCGAGGACCAATTGGAAACATCAGCACCCTTCTTAGTCAAATCCGTTAGAGGCTTAACGACACTTGAAAAACCAGTTATAAATCGACGATAGAAATTAGCAAAGCCCAAGAATTTCTGAAGGCTCTTAAGGGAAGTCGGTTGCGTCCAATCACAAATAGCCCGAACCTTGACAGGATCCATCTCAATAGAAGAAGGGGAAAAAATATACCCCAAAAAAGAGATCTTCTGAACCCCAAAAATACACTTTGAACCCTTTACAAACAAAGAATTGGCCCGCAAAACCTGAAAAACCTTCCTGACCTGTTGAACATGCGACTCCCAGTCATCGGAAAAAATCAAAATATCATCCAGATACACAATCATAAATTTATCCAGATATTCACGGAAAATATTGTGCATAAAGGACTGAAAGACTGAAGGGGCATTAGAAAGACCAAAAGGCATTACCAGATACTCAAAATGGCCCTCGGGCGTATTAAATGCAGTTTTCCACTCATCTCCCTGCTTAATCCGCACCAAATTATACGCACCCCGAAGGTCAATCTTAGAGAACCACCTTGCCCCCTTAATACGAGCAAACAAATCAGTCAACAGTGGCAAAGGATACTGATATTTGACTGTAATCTTATTCAACAGCCGATAATCAATACAAGGCCTCAGGGAACCATCTTTTTTACCCACGAAAAAAAAACCTGCTCCTAAAGGGGATGAGGATGGACGAATATGTCCCTTTTCCAAGGACTCCTTAATATACTCTCGCATAGCAGCATGCTCTGGCACAGACAGATTGAACAAACGACCTTTAGGAAATTTGCTGCCAGGAATCAAATCTATAGCACAATCGCAATCCCTGTGAGGAGGGAGCGAACTAAGTTTAGGCTCCTCAAAAACATCACAATAGTCAGACAAAAATGCCGGAACCTCAGAGGGAGTAGATGAAGCAATGGAAACCAAAGGTACTCCCCCATGAACCCCCTGACATCCCCAGCTTAATACGGACATTGTTTTCCAGTCAAGAACTGGGTTGTGAGTTTGTAACCATGGCAATCCAAGCACTAAGACATCATGCAAATTATGCAACACAAGGAATCGAATCACCTCCTGATGGTCTGGAGTCATACACATAGTCACTTGTGTCCAGTATTGAGGTTTATTCCTAGCCAATGGTGTGGAGTCGATACCCTTCAAAGGAATAGGGACTTCCAGAGACTCTAGACTAAACCCACAGCGCCTGGCAAAGGACCAATCCATAAGACTCAGGGCGGCGCCAGAGTCCACATAGGCATTCACATTAATAGATGATAATGAACAAATCAAAGTTACATACAAAAGAAACTTAGACTGCAAGTTGCTAACTGCAAAAGACTTATCAACCCTTTTAGTGTGTTTAGAGCATGCTGATATAACATGAGCAGAATCGCCACAATAGAAACACAACCCATTTTTACGCCTATAATTCTGCCGTTCACTTCTGGACAGAATTCTATCACATTGCATATTCTCCGGTGCCTGCTCAGAAGACACCGCCAAATGGTGCACAGGTTTGCGCTCCCGCAAACGCCGGTCAATCTGAATAGCCATTGTCATGGACTCATTCAGACCTGTGGGCATAGGAAACCCCACCATGACATCTTTAACGGCGTCAGAGAGACCCTCTCTGAAATTCGCCGCCAGGGCGCACTCATTCCACTGAGTAAGCACAGACCATTTACGAAACTTTTGACAATATATTTCAGCTTCATCATGCCCTTGAGAGAGGGCTATCAAGGCCTTTTCAGCTTGAATTTCCAAATTCGGTTCCTCATAGAGCAACCCCAGCGCCAGAAAAAACGCATCCACATTGAGCAGCGCAGGATCCCCTGGCGCCAATGCAAATGCCCAATTCTGGGGGTCACCCCGCAGCAAGGAAATAACAATCTTAACCTGCTGAGCAGGGTTTCCAGCGGAGTGAGGTCTCAGAGAAAGATACAATTTACAATTGTGCTTAAAATTCAAAAAACGAGATCTATCTCCAGAAAAAAACTCTGATATAGGAATTTTAGGTTCAGACATAGGAGCATGTATGACGAAATCTTGTATATTTTGCACCTTAGAAGCAAGAATATTCAGATTTGAAGCTAAACTCTGGATATCCATTTCTCAGCAGCTGAGATCTGAGCCATTCAGGGATTAAGAGGAGGGGAAAGAAGCAGACTGCAATTATGGCTAAACAGACTTCAGAGTGAAAAAAAAAAAAAAAAGGTGTCAGAGACTTCTTTTCTCTCCTTCTTCAGCCAATACTTAACACATCGGGCCGGCTATACTATCATGATTCCCAATGGCAGGGACATAGGCAAAAACAGGACTAGCTCTAGGAAGATGGAATCTAAGCTGACCGCGATGCTGAACCTAACGCACAACTACCAGTGGCCGGGGAACGTACCTGCGTTTTATCCCTAGACATCTCGCACCAGCCGGAGATCTAGCTACCCCTAATAGAGGAAACACAGACCTGGCTTGCCTCCAGAGAAAACCCCAAAGTAATAGTAGCCCCCAACATATAATGACAGTTAGTTAAGAAGAAAACACATACGCAGTATGAATACAGGTTCAGCAAAGAGAGGCCCACTAACTAGATAGCAGAAAATACAAAAGTGGACTTCGCGGTCAACTCAAAACCCTACAAAATACCATCCTGAAATGACTTTAAACTCCTGTATCAACTCATGACACCGGAATGGTCATTTCAGTTCACTAGAGCTTCCAGCAGCAAGATTCATATAAATGCACGCTGGACAAAAGGTACAAATGATCAAACTTATCTGACTCAGCAGACTTGGAGCAGGTAGCAAGTAACAGAGGAGCTCTGGTAACATTGATAGCCGGCAAGTAAATGAGTGAGAAGCCAGACTATATAGGAAACTCCCATTTCCTGATGGGAACAGGTGCACTGGAGATAGAAGACAGAAGTCAACCAGTACCACCAGTAGTCACCAGAGGGAGCCCACAAACAGAATTCACAACAGGAGCCACAGTACTGCAACGACCAGGACTCTGGGGCGCTGCACTCCCCCCCGGTTAAATCCAGTACTCCGGGACTGGGAAGAAAACAACAATACAGGTTAGCAAAAAGACATACAATTTGTTGAGTGCAATAACAATAAGCATATTTAAACAGAGCTTCCCTTTATGGGAGGTGAGGACACTTGAACGTTACAAACATGGTTAGATATCATAGCAACATGCTATAAGTAACTTTTCTTACCCAACCGGGTATTCTACTTAGTACAAATGCTCGAACAATAATTTAACATTGCCTTTAAGGACGTACACTCTGAATCCACTAAAGACCTTCTTATAATCACATCATAAGGCAATTTAACTTTTTCATTCTCCTTCTTTAAATCTGCAGGACCGCCTGTCCTAACGGCACCAGACCTTCTGCCTCTCCTTTCTGTTACAGGACCGCCCCGTTCAGCCCGGGCCTACTGCCTTTTCAACTACTATACACAGTATAGAACATAACATTACTTTCAGTTTTGGATCAATGAGCCATCTCTATACGGCTCCTAAGAGGACTCACTAACTAACCCCGTACGGGTTCACTGCCTGTCCCCATGTTTCTATCAACATTATTAAACATTTTTCACAATTAACTCGTTAAATTCACATAACTTCTTCATATAAACATCATCATCATTTCCTTCTATCAAGACATTATTACTATCTGTCTTAAAGCAATATCACCCTTTAAGTGCAACAGGTGAACGTCCCCTTTAAAAGGTGACCAAGTCTCTATGAGGTAGCATATCTTCTCAAGCTACCAGTCCATACTCAGCAAAGGCTCCGGTGCGGTATCTTCGCAAAGAGTCTCTTGTTAAGTAAAACCAGTAGGGAGCACCTTTAAGAAGGTGCAAACTATTTACAAGCAGTTTGTATCATGCACTGTTCATGATTGCGGCAGTTCTGGAAACTTGTGCAAACTTAGAAAAAGCAAACAAAACAATAGTGATCCCGGGTCAACAAAGGGACCCCCTTAAGAGTTAACCCTAAACGGGTTTAACAGCAAAACGGTAGAACAGTAACTATTTACATTCTCATGGTATCGAGGTTTATTCTCCTAGTAAATCACAAGACATCAGCCGGAAGTGGACACCTTCCGACTGTGCAGGCTTCGATCCTTGATCAACGGCTGATGCCACACCAGTGTCACTGGTGAATTTCCCGGGTGCAGTCAGACCACCTGATGCCTGAACCTGAAGGCGGACTCTAGACGCCAGCTCAGTCGCTGCAATGAGACGTACGGCGGTAATATTAGTAAGATCTGTCACGTCTGGTTCCATCATGGTTGAAGTAACAGATGACGCTCTCCCAAGTTCACAGCGGCGAACGTTCCGGGCATACCACCCGTATGCATTCCGATGACGGGTGTAGGTCACCTGATCCCCCTTTTGCAATGAATCACCATCTCGGCTGCAGCAGGGAGTCTTCACGTTGCAACTAGTAACGAAGACATCAGTTGGTAGCCCCGGTTCCTGTATGGAGCCCCATCCCCTCTTCGGGTGGAAGGCCAATACAGTTCCCCGCTTTACCACGTCCTTATTACCACATGCACGAGGTGATTGTTGTACTCTCGGTGGGTCAGTCAGCTCTGCCTCTTTTTGCCTTTTCCAATGTAGGATCAAGCATTGTTTGTATTGTTCCCAGGTAAGCACAGCAAGGGTGAACCCTTCCTCCCGAGCTCCATCTGGCCCAATCCGGGGGGTGTCCCACTGGAGGATCACCCCGTCTGGGCCCACGTCTATGGGTTCCCCCATCCTAGTCGGCAGCGGTGGTACCAGCTTCCCCATTGCGTCGGGGGGTAACACCACTAACTCGGCCGAGAGGAGACGGCTTTTACTGGGGTGAGGGCCGGTCGCGGGAGCGGGATCGAGCGGGGGAGCAGGGGCGTCTTCCATACCTGCGCCTGATGTGATTCCACCGATGTCGATCCGGTCCACTAACGAGGACGCTGGAGTCGGCTGCAGCCCGGACCGCGGCTCCTCCAATGCGGTCTCCGGATGTGGCTCCGCCCTCCATGGTTCCTTCTCCGCTGGCTCCAAGGTCGGGATGGGTAGACTCGGCTCCGCTGCCGGTTCCAAGGAATTCAGGTCCTTCCGCTGCGGTGGACGTGGGTCCGCCTCTAGTGGATGAGGGCAAGCCGGGATTGCTCCTTCCTCGTTCAGGCACTTGCTGTTCATCATCGCTGCCTGATAGTCGGTGGCAGTGCATGCACCTGGCTCCGCCATTTCTCTGGGGTCGAGCTTCTCCGTCACCCGCTTCCCGCCGTTGCAAATCAAGGGGTGGTCCACTGCTTTGAGGCAGGTCTTCGCTTTGCAGCAAGAGGCGCAGGGGCGGTCGCCGCTTCTGGCGCCACTTTGGTAGTCTCCTCCCATGGCACGCCCTCCTTCTTCTTTGGTGTAGCAATGGCGGTGGTTTTTGGCGGGAACTTCTGGCGGCAAACGGCAATACACAATCCTCTCAATAAAGCACAGTCCAAGCACAATTAATCACAGTTCCAAGGCACACATGACCTGATTCTTCAGGCTTGAGTAGATCCTGTTCGTGACGCCAAGTTGTAGCGCCCCCACTGCCGCAGGGCCGAGGGGTACCCGGTACCGGGCCTCCGAGTCTCTGCTCTGGGGTTGTCACGGTGGCTAGACCCGGTCCGTGACCCTGCTGAGGGGCGTACAGTAATAGATGTGGAAAGATGATGGTGGTGGTGATGCTGTAGTGGTGCGGTGCAGTAAATGACGAGGACACCAGGTTGCAGTCTCTTTACCTCTTTACTGAAGATCTCTGGGTCCTCAGTCCGGAATCCGGATAACCAGGCTGCGCAAGTCCGGCCGGTCCAATGGCACCTCCAGAGTTCTCTTAACAGGTGGAAATCTGTGCCTTCCTGCTAGCGCTATGTGTTGTGGTCCTTCCCTGCTGTGCTTACGGAAAGTCCCCACAACTGTTGTGTCTGTTTCTTAAGTTCCCTCACAACTCGATTAGATGATGTTCTGCTAATCCTCCGTCCCTCCCTGATGTTACGGTTAGGACGGCACCCGTATGACGGGTAGGCTCGGAGCTCTTCCGGGACCCTAGAGTCGCCCCTCTCCACAAGTTGCCCCCCAAGACTGCATAGGTGATTTAGGTGAGACAGCCCGCCTTAGACTGACTGTCCTGCCGTTGGTTTAGAGTATTGCTTGAAGCTGAATATTGTAATACTCCCTCGGCGTTCCGGCCGCCGGTTGTGCGCCTCAGTAGGATGTTGCCTCGGTCTTACAGAACGACTCCTACTGGTATTCTCCTTTTTGCTTTGATCTCGTTTCTCACTCAGCACAATCTATCTCGCTTCCAATCCCTCCTTGGGTACCGCCGCTATACTGAGCAGGCACGGTCCCGTTACGTTCGCTCAAGTTGCCAAGCCTCTGTCAGGATCCCACCCCTGACAGGGACCCTACCGAATCTTCTCCCACAACACCCTCTGCCACAAGGTGTTGCCTGGTTCCAACCCAGTCAGCTTTCTGATCTAACTTCCTGCCTGACCCCCAGTTTACCCACAATGGTGGGGAGTGGCCTAATGAATAGAACCCTTAGCTCCCCCTGGAGGCCCGGCTGTGAAATGTATTGGTGTCTGTGATACCTGGTCAGATGAACTCCTTCAGTGCCATCAGACGTACCATAGCTCCCCTTAGTGGCGGAGCCACAGTACTGCAACGACCAGGACTCTGGGGCGCTGCATATGTCTACTGGATGTAAGGTCTGAGTGTCTGCATCCAGTAGGCGTATATGCAGCGCCCCCACTGCCGCAGGGCCGAGGGGTACCCGGTATCGGGCCTCTGAGTCTCTGCTCTGGGGTTGTCACGGTGGCTAGACCCGGTCCTTGACCCTGCTGAGGGGCGTGCAATAATAGATGTGGATGGTGGTGGAGGTGCGGTGCAGTAAATAACGAAGACACCAGGTTGCAGTCTCTTTACCTCTTTACTGAAGGCTTCTGAGTCCTCAATCCGGAATACGGTTAACAGGGCTGCGCAAGTCCGGCCGGTCCGATGGCACCTCCAGAGTTCCCTTTGCAGGTGGAAATCTGTGCCTACCTTCCTGCGCTTGTGTTGTGGTCCTCCCCTGCTGTGCTTACGGGATAGTACCCCACAACTGTTGTGTCTGTTTCTCGTGTTCTCTCACAACTCGATTCTGATGTTCTCCCTCTACGTCCCCCTGATCTTACGGTTAGGATGCACCCGTATGACAGGAGGCTCGGAGCTCTTCCGGGACTCTTGCGTCACCCCACTCCTGTTGTTACCCCCCTGTGTCTTCCTGGGTCTGGGTGAGACAGCCCGCCTGTAACTGACTGTCCTGCCATAGGTTTGAAGTTTGGCTTGGAGCTCTATACTTCCTCGGCGTTCCGGCCACCGGTTATGCGCCTCAATAGGATGTTGCCTCGTCTTACAGCACGACTCCTACTGGTATTCTCCTTGTTGCGTTGATCTCGTTTCTCACTCAGCACAATAAATCTCGCTTCTTATCCTTTCTTGGGGTACCGCCGCTATATCGTGCAGGCGTGGTCCCGTAACGTTCTCTCTGGTTGCTGGGCCTCTGTCAGGATCCCACCCCTCTTGTTCATTTTTGCTAACGTGAAAATTTTATTCAAAAATGAAGACGAAACAACAGGGCAATGGTATTATAACGTTTCGGCCACCCCGTGGCCTTGGTCACAAAAATAAATGCTGTAACAAAATAGAGAAAGAAAATGTGTGAACACATAATATATACAGTGCTCAACTATACAAAATATACAATAAACCGCTCCAAGAGCAATATACATAATATACATTTATAATGAACACATGTCAGGCATACATAAATAGTAGGCAAGCAGATAGAAAACGATACAGTTACGTAGGCCTACGTTAGATAATGAGCCACCAGACGTGGCCTGGTTTGGCCAAGGGTTGAGTATAGATCTGAAAAAAGACTAAAGATGGTATGGTACAGGAGGTAAAAATGGACACACATACCCTTTATGGTTGTTTGTATAACGTCATGGGAGATAAGGTTGTTTTATAATATTCCTGAGGGGAGAAGGCCCACTAAATCCCTATACAGGAGTGATAGGAGAACATGAGATAAAAAAATATACATATGTTTTGTTACATTTTATTGTACCAGCTAATGCATTTAATCACCCCGACTTTGAGACCACCGTGATAAAGTGTATATAGACCAAAGAAGTCTATGGGCGTAACGTAGTGGGTGGTACATACGGGTTAAAACGTATACATCAAAGAAGGAGGAAGTATTTACCAAAATTGATGGAGTACGGCTTTAAGTCCAATATGTGTTTTTAACAGGGACAATGTATATAGGCCTCTGGGACATCTGACACAAATCAGGTTGACTGCAACAGAGATACAATTGAATATATCTATAGCTCCTGGGTGTTAGATGCAGTTACAGGGTTACATGTAAAGGGTGGTACTACCTTAATATTTGACTATACGCCTTATTTAAACCATAGGGTCCTGGGCAGATAAAGAGAATGGTTTTGTTTATAGGAGCAAATCGGATCCCAGTATTGTGGGTCCACTTAGAGTGGAGGAGTCTGCTCCGATCTGTAAAGATACATGATTGGATTGAAATCAGTACAATGTGTATGGGACTTATCTGTAATGGATCCGTTGTCTCACATCCAGCGCCTAGGAGAGTGCACACCGAGGGCCTGGAGTCCGCGTTGGTGGAGAGGTGGGAGACGCCGACACCAACAGTGTTTTGGCTGAGAAAACAGTGGTGTAAGCAGCTACATGATGCTGCTCTAAGTAGCGTTCAAACCGGTCATGAGACCGGAAATAATGTGGACGCCGGCGCTTGCGCTGGGCATGGAGTGAAGGTCCCGGTGATGTGCGCCTGCGCAGAGGGGGCACAGCCGGCGCTTGCGCAGAGCAGGGCGGGGGGACCGGCGCCAACACAGGCTGTGTAGCGGCAGTCCAGACGCATGGAGTGAAGGTCCCGGTGATGAGCGCCTGCGCAGAGGGGGCACAGCCGGCGCTTGCGCAGAGCAGGGCGGGGGGACCGGCGCCAACACAGGCTGTGTAGCGGCAGTCCAGACGCATGGAGTGAAGGTCCCGGTGATGAGCGCCTGCGCAGATGGGGCACAGCCGGCGCTTGCGCAGAGCAGGGCGGGGGGACCGGCGCCAACACAGGCTGTGTAGCGGCAGTCCAGACGCACCCACTCAGTGCCTGCGTACCGGAAGCGCCTCCCTGTCTGCGTCGTGTGTAGTAAAAAAAAGGAAGCATAACTGGTGCATGACTACGGGGCCCGATAGGAACTATTAGTCAGAGGGATATGAATGGTTATGTGCCCTAAAGGTACTACTATATTGTAGCAGGGTATAGTAATGGCTCAGTTCGTTAGTTGGAAGAAAGAAGTACATAACACTATATAAGATAATGCAAAACAATATCCACGTCATGACGTCATAAACATATGGAAGTAGGAGTCCAAACTAAACATGATTATTCAGACTGAAAGGAAAACCTTGAGTTGAAGGAAAAAAATGGGTAAAAGGAATGAAATAAATGAAACAATGATGAAATGAAATGAACGAATGAAATGGATAAAAATTGAAAAAATGAAAAAAAGGAAAAAATGAAGAGATGATGAAATGAAGTGAACCAAAAATGAAAATGAAAAGGGAGGGTTTCATAAATAAATGAAAAAAATGAAAAAAATGAAAAGAAATAAAAAATGAAATTAAATGAAAAAATGAAAAAATGAAACTTGAAAAATACTGAAAAGTATTAAAGGGTAGAGGTCTTACCATCCTGTCTACAAGTGCGGTGGGTCAATTCGCCTAAGGAAAATAAAAGCTTGGTTAGATAAGCCATTCAAGTTCCCTGTTCAGACCTCTAGGGTGGAGTGTATCAAGCGTATAAATCCAGTATGTCTCTCTCTGTTTCAACAACTGGATGTGATTACCCCCCCCTCCTCGGGCGATGAACTTTTTCTATGATTTGAAATCGTAATTGAGCGACGCTATGTTGTGCTTCTTTAAAATGTAGGGGAAGAGGCAACCAGATCTTATTGCACCTTATGGTGGATTTGTGGCTTGAGATCCTATCCTTAATGGCCTGGGTGGTCTCGCCTACATAGAGTAATCCACATGGACACTTGATGATATAGACCACAAAATTTGACTCACACGTGTAATATTCTTTAATGGGGAAAGCTTTACCTGTGTGGGGATATAGTATTTCACTACCCTTGATAATGTTGGAGCAACACCTGCAATTGAGACAAGGGAATGTGCCAACCCTCCTTTGTCCTGTTAGGGTCCTGGGTGTAGGTATTTTGGCCGTACCCAAGTCAGCCCGCACCACTTTGTTTCTTACATTCTGTGGTCGTCTCATACTCATTAGAGGAGGATCTTTAAAAATTTGGATTTGTGGGTAGGCCTTTGTCAAGAGGGGCCAGTGTCCACGAATAAGGTTGTGGATTCTACGCATGGTAGGGTGATGGTTATGAACAAAAGGAAGTCTGGGATTCTTGTGTGTGGCTATGGCTGTATTATCCGTGTTGATTAGGGCCCTGGAAGCCTCCAACTCGAGGAGCTCAGTTGGATAATTGCGTGCCTTAAATTTGTCGGCCATTTCGCTCAATCTAGTGTTTCTGGTCTCTGGGTTGGAAACAATCCGCGTGACCCTCTTGAACTGTGATCTAGGGAGGCTATCCCTGGTCGATTTGGGGTGACAGCTGTTGTACAACAATAAACTATTACAATCTGTTGGTTTAATGTATAGATCTGTACTCAAAT
Organism: Ranitomeya variabilis; assembly: GCF_051348905.1. Taxonomy (NCBI): domain Eukaryota; kingdom Metazoa; phylum Chordata; class Amphibia; order Anura; family Dendrobatidae; genus Ranitomeya; species Ranitomeya variabilis. Next base: position 544,463,835 of record NC_135234.1, read on the forward strand.
TTCCAGATATATCCTTTAGGACTTTAGTGTCCAGAAATGAAATCTCCTCTTGGTGATGTACCAAGTTAAATGTCAACTCTGGTCTAGCTGTATTGATGGTGTTGAAAAACTCGTGTAGGCTGGTTTGATCCCCTCTCCAGATGCAGAAGATGTCGTCTATGTACCTGTACCATGTCAAGGCATTTTGCTGGAAGATGGGGTTTGAATAGACATGTGTATGTTCAAAATGGTCCATGTATATATTTGCGTACGCCGGGGCCACATTGGACCCCATGGCGGTCCCGCAGGTCTGTAGGAAGAAATCATCTTCGAACATGAAAAAGTTTTCCCTCAAAACGAGGTTGAGTAGATCGATACATAGGTTTCGTGAGTCATTGTCAATGTTGGCTCTGTGGAGGGTCAGTGCCACTGCCTCTATACCCCTGTCATGTTGGATGGATGTATATAAACTATTTACATCGAGGGTACATAAAGTACTTGCAGGAGGGACATTATTAATAAGCAAAAAGAAGAGAAGCCAGCACTGCTGAAGGTCAAAACGCAATATCCAAAGTGCACATGCACATAATAAATTCTGACTGTATTTCAAATATGAGATATTTAGCAAATAATTGATCAATTCTTTGAGCTACCCCGCCACTTCACGGCAATCTCATAATGGGGCAGTCTGTCATGATCTCAATGGCAAGAGAACATAGCATAAGCATATATAGGAACTAGCTCTTGGAAGATGGGAACTGAGCTGACCATGAACTAAACCTAACGCACAACTAGCAGTGGCCGGGTAGCATGCCTACGTTGATTCTAGATGCCCAGCCCAGCCGGAGGACTAAATAAAGCTAGCAGAGGAAAATATTAGTCCTAGCTCACCTCTAGAGAAATACCCCAAAAGGAGACAGAGGCCCCCCACATGTATTGGCGGTGAGTTGAGATGAAATAACAAACGTAGTATGAAAATAGGTTTAGCAAATTTGAGGTCCACTTACTACATAGCAGAAGACAGAAAGGACACTTTCATGGTCAGCTGAAAACCCTATCAAAAACACCATCCAGAAATTACTTTAAAACTCTGGCATTAACTCATAACACCAGAGTGGCAATTCCCGTTCACAAGAGCTTTCCAGACACAGTAACGAAACTACAGCTGTGAACTGGAACAAAATGCAAAAACAAACATGGACAAGAGTCCAACTTATCTAGTAGTTGTCTAGGAGCAGGAACAAGCACAGAGAGGCTTCTGATAACATTGTTGACCGGCAAGCAACTAACAGAGCAGCAAGGTTATATAGCGACTCCCACATCTTGATGGGAACAGGTGAACAGAGAAGATGAAGACACCAGTTCAATTCCACCAGTAGCCACCGGGGGAGCCCAGAATCCAAATTCACAACAGTACCCCCCCCTCAAGGAGGGGGCACCGAACCCTCACCAGAACCACCAGGGCGATCAGGATGGGCCCTATGAAAGGCACGAACCAGATCGGAGGCATGAACATCAGATGCATTCACCCAAGAATTATCCTCCTGGCCGTATCCCTTCCACTTGACCAGATACTGGAGTCTCCGTCTGGAAACACGAGAGTCCAAGATTTTCTCCACAACGTACTCCAACTCACCCTCAACCAACACCGGAGCAGGAGGCTCAACGGAAGGCACAACCGGTACCTCATACCTGCGCAATAATGACCGATGAAAAACGTTATGAATAGAAAAGGATGCAGGGAGGTCCAAACGGAAGGAAACAGGGTTAAGAATCTCCAATATCTTATACGGGCCGATAAACCGAGGCTTAAACTTAGGAGAAGAGACCCTCATAGGGACAAAACGAGAAGACAACCACACCAAATCCCCAACAGAAAGCCGAGGACCAACACGACGGTGGCGGTTGGCAAAAAGCTGAGTCTTCTCCTGGGACAACCTCAAATTGTCCACCACCTGCCCCCAGATCTGATGCAATCTCTCCACCACAGCATCCACTCCAGGACAATCCGAAGATTCCACCTGACCAGAGGAAAATCGAGGATGAAACCCCGAATTACAGAAAAACGGGGACACCAAAGTGGCAGAGCTGGCCCGATTATTGAGAGCGAACTCCGCCAATGGCAAAAAAGCAACCCAATCATCCTGGTCAGCAGACACAAAACACCTCAGATATGTCTCCAGGGTCTGATTAATCCGCTCGGTCTGGCCATTCGTCTGAGGATGGAAAGCGGACGAAAAAGATAAATCTATGCCCATCCTAGCACAGAATGCCCGCCAAAATCTAGACACGAATTGGGTCCCTCTGTCAGAAACGATATTCTCAGGAATACCATGCAAACGAACAACATTTTGAAAAAACAGAGGAACCAACTCGGAAGAAGAAGGTAACTTGGGCAGAGGAACCAAATGGACCATCTTAGAAAAACGGTCACACACCACCCAGATGACAGACATCTTCTGAGAAACAGGCAGATCTGAAATAAAATCCATCGAGATGTGCGTCCAAGGCCTCTTAGGAATAGGCAAGGGCAACAATAATCCACTAGCCCGAGAACAACAAGGCTTGGCCCGAGCACAAACGTCACAAGACTGCACAAAGCCTCGCACATCTCGTGACAGGGAAGGCCACCAGAAGGACCTTGCCACCAAATCCCTGGTACCAAAAATGCCAGGATGACCTGCCAACGCAGAAGAATGAACCTCAGAGATGACTCTACTGGTCCAATCATCAGGAACAAACAGTTTATCAGGTGGGCAACGATCAGGTCTCTCCGCCTGAAACTCCTGCAAGGCCCGCCGCAGGTCTGGAGAAACGGCTGACAATACCACTCCATCCTTAAGGATACCTGTGGGCTCAGAGTTACCAGGCGAGTCAGGCTCAAAACTCCTAGAAAGGGCATCCGCCTTAACATTCTTAGAACCCGGTAGGTATGACACCACAAAATTAAACCGAGAGAAAAATAATGACCAGCGCGCCTGTCTAGGATTCAGGCGCCTGGCGGTCTCAAGATAAATCAAATTTTTGTGGTCAGTCAATACCACCACCTGATGTCTGGCCCCCTCAAGCCAATGGCGCCACTCCTCAAAAGCCCACTTCATGGCCAAAAGCTCCCGATTCCCAACATCATAATTCCGCTCAGCGGGCGAAAATTTACGGGAAAAGAAGGCACAAAGCCTCATCACGGAGCAGTCAGAACTTTTCTGCGACAACACTGCCCCAGCTCCGATCTCAGAAGCGTCGACCTCAACCTGAAAAGGTAGAGCAACATCAGGCTGACGCAACACAGGGGCAGAGGAAAAACGGCGCTTAAGCTCCCGAAAAGCCTCCACAGCATCAGGGGACCAATCAGCAACATCAGCACCCTTCTTAGTCAAATCGGTCAATGGCTTAGCAATATCCGAAAAACCAGCAATAAATCGACGATAAAAGTTAGCAAAGCCCAAAAATTTCTGAAGACTCTTAAGAGAAGAGGGCTGCGTCCAATCACAAATAGCTTGAACCTTGACAGGATCCATTTCAATGGAAGAGGGGGAAAAAATATATCCCAAAAAGGAAATCCTCTGTACCCCAAAAACACACTTCGAACCCTTCACACACAAAGAATTAGACCGCAAAACCTGAAAAACCCTCCTGACTTGCTGGACATGAGAGTCCCAGTCATCCGAAAAAATCAGAATATCATCCAGATACACAATCATAAATTTATCCAAATAATCGCGAAAAATATCATGCATAAAGGACTGGAAAACTGACGGAGCATTAGAAAGACCAAAAGGCATCACTAAATACTCAAAGTGGCCCTCGGGCGTATTAAATGCGGTTTTCCACTCATCCCCCTGCCTGATTCGCACCAAATTATACGCCCCACGAAGGTCAATCTTAGAGAACCACTTGGCCCCCTTTATGCGAGCAAACAAATCAGTCAGCAACGGCAATGGGTATTGATATTTAACAGTGATTTTATTCAAAAGCCGATAATCAATACATGGTCTCAAAGAGCCGTCTTTTTTTGACACAAAGAAAAAACCGGCTCCTAAGGGAGATGACGATGGACGAATATGTCCCTTTTCCAAGGACTCCTTTATATATTCTCGCATAGCAGCATGTTCAGGCACAGACAGATTAAATAAACGACCCTTTGGGTATTTACTACCCGGGATTAAATCTATGGCACAATCGCACTCTCGGTGCGGAGGTAACGAACCAAGCTTGGATTCTTCAAAGACGTCACGATAGTCAGACAGGAACTCAGGAATTTCAGAGGGAATGGATGATGAAATGGAAACCACAGGTACATCCCCATGAGCCCCCTTACATCCCCAGCTCAACACAGACATAGCTCTCCAGTCGAGGACTGGGTTGTGAGATTGCAGCCAAGGCAATCCTAGCACCAAATCATCATGTAGATTATACAGCACCAGAAAGCGAATAATCTCCTGGTGATCCGGATTAATACGCATAGTTACTTGTGTCCAGTATTGTGGATTATTATTAGCCAATGGGGTGGAGTCAATCCCCTTCAGAGGAATAGGAGTCTCCAAAGGCTCTAAATCATACCCACAGCGTTTGGCAAAGGACCAATCCATAAGACTCAAAGCGGCGCCAGAGTCGACATAGGCGTCCGTGGTAATAGATGACAAAGAGCAAATCAGGGTCACAGATAGAATAAATTTAGACGGTAAGGTGCAAATGGAAACAGATTTACCAAGCTTTTTAGTGCGCTTAGAGCATGCTGATATAACATGAGTAGAATCACCACAATAGAAACACAACCCATTTTTCCGTCTAAAATTCTGCCGCTCGCTTCGGGACAGAATTCTATCACACTGCATACTCTCTGGCGACTTCTCAGTGGACACCGCCAGATGGTGCACTGGTTTGCGCTCCCGCAAACGCCTATCGATCTGAATAGCCATTGTCATGGACTCATTCAGACCCGCAGGCACAGGGAACCCCACCATAACATCCTTAATGGCATCAGAGAGACCCTCTCTGAAAGTCGCCGCCAGGGCGCACTCATTCCACTGAGTAAGCACAGACCATTTACGGAATCTTTGGCAGTAAATTTCCGCTTCATCTTGCCCCTGAGATAGGGACATCAAAGTTTTTTCTGCCTGAAGCTCCAAATGAGGTTCGTCATAAAGCAACCCCAAGGCCAGAAAAAATGCATCCACATTGAGCAACGCAGGATCCCCTGGTGTCAATGAAAAAGCCCAGTCTTGAGGGTCGCCCCGGAGCAAGGAAATCACAATCCTGACCTGCTGTGCAGGGTCTCCGGCAGAGCGAGATTTCAGAGACAAAAATAATTTGCAATTATTTCGAAAATTCTGAAACCCGGATCTATTCCCCGAGAAAAATTCCGGCAAAGGAATTCTCGGCTCAGATACAGGTGCATGACAAACAAAATCTTGCAAATTTTGTACCTTCGTGGCGAGATTATTCAAACCTGCAGTTACACTCTGAAGATCCATTACAAACAGGTGGACACAGAGCCATTCAAGGGTTAAGAGGAGGTAAGAAGCAGCTAGACAGCAATTAAGGGCTAGGCAGCAAAACTCTGAGGGGAAAAAAAAAAAAATTTCCCTTCAACACTTCTTTTTCTCCTGCTTCAGCCCAAACAATTAACACTTTGCGGGCCGGTCAAACTGTCATGATCTCAATGGCAAGAGAACATAGCATAAGCATATATAGGAACTAGCTCTTGGAAGATGGGAACTGAGCTGACCATGAACTAAACCTAACGCACAACTAGCAGTGGCCGGGTAGCATGCCTACGTTGATTCTAGATGCCCAGCCCAGCCGGAGGACTAAATAAAGCTAGCAGAGGAAAATATTAGTCCTAGCTCACCTCTAGAGAAATACCCCAAAAGGAGACAGAGGCCCCCCACATGTATTGGCGGTGAGTTGAGATGAAATAACAAACGTAGTATGAAAATAGGTTTAGCAAATTTGAGGTCCACTTACTACATAGCAGAAGACAGAAAGGACACTTTCATGGTCAGCTGAAAACCCTATCAAAAACACCATCCAGAAATTACTTTAAAACTCTGGCATTAACTCATAACACCAGAGTGGCAATTCCCGTTCACAAGAGCTTTCCAGACACAGTAACGAAACTACAGCTGTGAACTGGAACAAAATGCAAAAACAAACATGGACAAGAGTCCAACTTATCTAGTAGTTGTCTAGGAGCAGGAACAAGCACAGAGAGGCTTCTGATAACATTGTTGACCGGCAAGCAACTAACAGAGCAGCAAGGTTATATAGCGACTCCCACATCTTGATGGGAACAGGTGAACAGAGAAGATGAAGACACCAGTTCAATTCCACCAGTAGCCACCGGGGGAGCCCAGAATCCAAATTCACAACAGCAGTCCTAACTCTACGTTATTTATTACATTGTGCCATTACGGCCTCCTAAATGTATTGAGAGTGAGAAAAAAAAAAAAAAGGACAGACCACATTAAATAACATAACATGACAAACTGTACCTGGAGCATTGACAGAATCACTCCCTTAGTGCCAGGAAGGCGAGCGCGGATAGAGGCCGATCAGGTCCTGTGCGGACATATCAGATCTGGCCCCCACACTGCCAAACCAACACCAAAGTTAAAGCATGAAACTGGCTGAGGCACAGCTGCCTAATTAGCTAGAGCCTGAGGCAGGGCAGGGCTGCTGTGTGTATGTGCACAGCAGCCTATCAATCATAGTGAACCCAGACAGAATGGCGCATATGACCCAGCGTGCGCGGCAACAGTGGTGGTCAGCCACATACCAATACATAAGCAAAAAGAAGAGAAGCCAGCACTGCTGAAGGTCAAAACGCAATATCCAAAGTGCACATGCACATAATAAATTCTGACTGTATTTCAAATATGAGATATTTAGCAAATAATTGATCAATTCTTTGAGCTACCCCGCCACTTCACGGCAATCTCATAATGGGGCAGTCCTAACTCTACGTTATTTATTACATTGTGCCATTACGGCCTCCTAAATGTATTGAGAGTGAGAAAAAAAAAAAAAAGGACAGACCACATTAAATAACATAACATGACAAACTGTACCTGGAGCATTGACAGAATCACTCCCTTAGTGCCAGGAAGGCGAGCGCGGATAGAGGCCGATCAGGTCCTGTGCGGACATATCAGATCTGGCCCCCACACTGCCAAACCAACACCAAAGTTAAAGCATAAAACTGGCTGAGGCACAGCTGCCTAATTAGCTAGAGCCTGAGGCAGGGCAGGGCTGCTGTGTGTGTGTGCACAGCAGCCTATCAATCATAGTGAACCCAGACAGAATGGCGCATATGACCCAGCGTGCGCGGCAACAGTGGTGGTCAGCCACATACCAATACATAAGCAAAAAGAAGAGAAGCCAGCACTGCTGAAGGTCAAAACGCAATATCCAAAGTGCACATGCACATAATAAATTCTGACTGTATTTCAAATATGAGATATTTAGCAAATAATTGATCAATTCTTTGAGCTACCCCGCCACTTCACGGCAATCTCATAATGGGGCAGTCCTAACTCTACGTTATTTATTACATTGTGCCATTACGGCCTCCTAAATGTATTGAGAGTGAGGAAAAAAAAAAAAAAGGACAGACCACATTAAATAACATAACATGACAAACTGTACCTGGAGCATTGACAGAATCACTCCCTTAGTGCCAGGAAGGCGAGCGCGGATAGAGGCCGATCAGGTCCTGTGCGGACATATCAGATCTGGCCCCCACACTGCCAAACCAACACCAAAGTTAAAGCATGAAACTGGCTGAGGCACAGCTGCCTAATTAGCTAGAGCCTGAGGCAGGGCTGCTGTGTGTGTGTGCACAGCAGCCTATCAATCATAGTGAACCCAGACAGAATGGCGCTTATGACCCAGCGTGCGCGGCAACAGTGGTGGTCAGCCACATACCAATACATAAGCAAAAAGAAGAGAAGCCAGCACTGCTGAAGGTCAAAACGCAATATCCAAAGTGCACATGCACATAATAAATTCTGACTGTATTTCAAATATGAGATATTTAGCAAATAATTGATCAATTCTTTGAGCTACCCCGCCACTTCACGGCAATCTCATAATGGGGCAGTCCTAACTCTACGTTATTTATTACATTGTGCCATTACGGCCTCCTAAATGTATTGAGAGTGAGAAAAAAAAAAAAAAGGACAGACCACATTAAATAACATAACATGACAAACTGTACCTGGAGCATTGACAGAATCACTCCCTTAGTGCCAGGAAGGCGAGCGCGGATAGAGGCCGATCAGGTCCTGTGCGGACATATCAGATCTGGCCCCCACACTGCCAAACCAACACCAAAGTTAAAGCATGAAACTGGCTGAGGCACAGCTGCCTAATTAGCTAGAGCCTGAGGCAGGGCAGGGCTGCTGTGTGTGTGTGCACAGCAGCCTATCAATTATAGTGAACCCAGACAGAATGGCGCATATGACCCAGCGTGCGCGGCAACAGTGGTGGTCAGCCACATACCAATACATAAGCAAAAAGAAGAGAAGCCAGCACTGCTGAAGGTCAAAACGCAATATCCAAAGTGCACATGCACATAATAAATTCTGACTGTATTTCAAATATGAGATATTTAGCAAATAATTGATCAATTCTTTGAGCTACCCCGCCACTTCACGGCAATCTCATAATGGGGCAGTCCTAACTCTACGTTATTTATTACATTGTGCCATTACGGCCTCCTAAATGTATTGAGAGTGAGAAAAAAAAAAAAAAGGACAGACCACATTAAATAACATAACATGACAAACTGTACCTGGAGCATTGACAGAATCACTCCCTTAAGGTACCGTCACACAGTGCCATTTTGATCGCTACGACGGTACGATTCGTGACAGTCTAGCGATATCGTTACGATATCGCAGTGTCTGACACGCAGCAGCGATCAGGGATCCTGCTGAGAATCGTACGTCGTAGCAGATCATTTGGAACTTTCTTTCGTCGCTTGATCACCCGCTGACATCGCTGGATCGTTGTGTGTGACAGCGATCCAGCGATGTGTTCGCTTGTAACCAGGGTAAACATCGGGTAACTAAGCGCAGGGCCGCGCTTAGTAACCCGATGTTTACCGTGGTTACCAGCGTAAAAGTACAAAAAAAACAAACAGTACATACTTACATTCCGGTGTCTGTCCTCCGGCGTCTCAGCCACGGGGTGGCCGAAACGTTATAATACCATTGCCCTGTTGTTTCGTCTTCATTTTTGAATAAAATTTTCACGTTAGCAAAAATGAACAAGATGAGTGCGGTGATTTGATTTTTTCTCTATTACGAAGAGGGCTTCTGGCTCCGTTCACCTGCACCATCGAAACTCCACCTATAGTCGAGTGCTAGCTCTTCGTCTTTTCCAGGATCCCACCCCTGACAGGGACCCCTCCGAATCTTCCCCTACAACACCCTCTGCCACAAGGTATTGCCTGGTTCCAACCCAGTCAGCTTTCTGTCTCACTTCCTGCCTAACCCCCAGTTTTACCAGACTGTGAGGAGTGGCCTAATAAATAGAACCCTTAGCTCCCCCTGGAGGCCAGACTGTGAAATGTATTGGTGTCTGTGATACCTGGTCAGATGAACTCCTTCAGTGCCATCAGACGTACCATAGCCCCCCTTAGCGGCGGAGCCACAGTACTGCAACGACCAGGACTCTGGGGCGCTGCATACATAAAATGATGGGCGGCAGAGCGCACGTTCACTCGGATGGCACCATTATAGTCTATGGCCCGTCGACGCATAAGTTTGAATCACGTTTTGAGGGGGAGGGGGGGTTTGGACGCAAGCCCCAACAAGACCTGTGAACGTGTGACTAAACGCAATGTGGAAGCACCCTAACACATAAGGCTTCATTGTAAATGTAACCATGTACATATAACCTATATAGAGGCGGTATAGATCCTCAGTACAGAGCTGCGTGCAGATGTTAAGGATTCAAAGACGTGCTGTTTGTATGGCGATCGTCAGTCTTAGAAGCAATGTTTGCAGACAGTACATAGGAAATCATGATAAATTGATACAGATTCCATCAGAAAAAATACTATGTATGCCTTTATAGGAAATTACATTTAGTAGAGGCCCCATGCCCCTTTATGGGAGAATCATTGCATCTCAAATTTATATTTAATATGAATATTGGCATGAGGCATTACAATTCTTATGCTCTTTGCCACTTTTCCCCTAATTTAAATTTTTCATTTGTAACAAGAATAATATTTAACCCCTCTGTGACCTTAGACGTACTATCCCGTCGAGGTGACCTGGGCCTATCTGACCCTCGACGGGATAGTACGTCATAGCCGATCGGCCGCGCTCACGGGGGGAGCGCGGCCGATCGCGGCCGGGTGTCAGCTGCATATCGCAGCTGACATCCGGCACTATGTGCCAGGAGCGGTCACAGACCGCCCCCGGCACATTAACCCCCGGCACACCGCGATCAAACATGATCGCGGTGTACCGGCGGTATAGGGAAGCATCGCGCAGGGAGGGGGCTCCCTGCAGGCTTCCCTGAGACCCCCGGAGCAACGCGATGTGATCGCGTTGCTCTGAGGGTCTCCTACCTCCCTCCTCGCCGCAGGTCCCGGATCCAAAATGGCCGCGGCATCCGGGTCCTGCAGGGAGGGAGGTGGCTTACCGAGTGTCTGCTCAGAGCAGACACTTGGTAAGCCTGCAGCCCTGCACAGCAGATCGTCGATCTGGCAGAGTGCTGTGCACACTGCCAGATCAATGATCTGTGATGTCCCCCCCTGGGACAAAGTAAAAAAGTTAAAAAAAAAATTCCCCACATGTGTGTAAAAAAAAAATAAAAAAAATATCCTAAATAAAGAAAAAAAAAAAAAAATTATTCCCATAAATACATTTCTTTAGCTAAATAAAATAAAAAAAACAATAAAAGTACACATATTTAGTATCGCCGCGTCCGTAACGACCCAACCTATAAAACTGCCCCACTAGTTAACCCCTTCAGTAAACACCGTAAGAAAAAAAAAAAAAAAAACGAGGCAAAAAACAACGCTTTATTACCATACCGCCGAACAAAAAGTGGAATAACACGCGATCAAAAAGACTGATATAAATAACCATGGTACCGCTGAAAACGTCATCTTGTCCCGCAAAAAACGAGCTGCCAAACAGCATCATCAGCAAAAAAATAAAAAAGTTATAGTCCTGAGAATAAAGCGATACCAAAATAATTATTTTTTCTATAAAATAGTTTTTATCGTATAAAAGCGCCAAAACATAAAAAAATGATATAAATGAGATATCGCTGTAATCGTACTGACCCGACGAATAAAACTGCTTTATCAATTTTACCAAACGCGGAACGGTATAAACGCCTCCCCCAAAAGAAATTCATGAATAGCTGGTTTTTGATCACTCTGCCTCACAAAAATCGGAATAAAAAGCGATCAAAAAATGTCACGTGTCCGAAATTGTTACCAATAAAAATGTCAACGCGTCCCGCAAAAAACAAGATCTCACATAACTCTGTGGACTCAAATATGGAAAAATTACAGCTCTCAAAATGTGGTAACGCAAAAAATATTTTTTGCAATGAAAAGCGTCTTTCAGTGTGTGACAGCTGCCAATCATAAAAATCCGCTAAATAACCCGCTATAAAAGTAAATCAAACCCCCCTTCATCACCCCCTTAGTTAGGGAAAAATTAAAAAATTAAAAAATGTATTTATTTCCATTTTCCCATTAGGGTTAGGGTTAGGGTTAGGGCTAGAGTTAGGACTAGAGTTAGGGCTAGGGTTAGGGCAAGGGTTAGGGCTAGGGTTAGGGCTAGGGTTGGGGCTAGGGTTAGGGCTAGAGTTAGGACTAGAGTTAGGGCTAGGGTTAGGGTTAGGGCAAGGGTTAGGACTAGGGTTAGGGCTAGGGTTGGGGCTAGGGTTAGGGCTAGGGTTAGGGCTAGGGTTGGGGCTAGGGTTGGGGCTAGGGTTAGGGCTAGGGTTAGGGCTAGGGTTAGGGCTAGTGTTACGGCTAGTGTTAGGGCTAGTGATAGGGCTAGGGTTATTGCTAGGGTTAGGGCTAGGGTTAGGGTTGGGGCTAGGGTTGGAGCTACAGTTAGGGTTGGGGCTAAAGATAGGGTTAGGGTTTGGATTACATTTACGGTTGGGAATAGGGTTGGGTGTGTCTGGGTTAGAGGAGTGGTTAGGGTTACCGTTGGGATTAGGGTTAGGGATGTGTTTGGATTAGGGTTTCAGTTATAATTGGGGGGTTTCCACTGTTTAGGCACATCAGGGGCTCTCCAAACGGGACATGGCATCCGATCTGAATTCCAGCCAATTCTGCGTTGAAAAAGTAAAACAGTGCTCCTTCCCTTCAGAGCTCTCCCGTGTGCCCAAACAGGGGTTTACCCCAACATATGGGGTATCAGCGTACTCAGGACAAATTGGACATCATCGTTTGGGGTCCAATTTCTCCTGCTACCCTTGGGAAAATACAAAACTGGGGGCCAAAAAATAAGTTTTGTGGGAAAAAAAAGATTTTTTATTTTCACGGCTCTGCGTTGTAAACTGTAGTGAAACACTTGGGGGTTCAAAGTTCTCACAACACATCTAGATAAGTTCCTTGGGGGGTCTAGTTTCCGATATGGGGTCACTTGTGGGGGGTTTGTACTGTTTGGGTACATCAGGGGCTCTGCAAATGCAACGTGATGCCTGCAGACCAATCCATTTAAGTCTGCATTCCAAATGACGCTCCTTCCCTTCCGAGCTCTGTCATGCACCCAAACAGTGGTTCCCCCCCACATATGGGGTATCAACGTACTCAGGACAAATTGGACAACAACTTTTGGAGCCCAATTTATCCTGATACCCTTGTGAAAATACAAAACTGGGGGCTAAAAAATCATTTTTGTGAAAAAAAAAAAGAATTTTTATTTTCACGGCTCTGCGTTATAAACTGTAGTGAAACACTTGGGGGTTCAAAGTTCTCACAACACATCTAGATAAGTTCCTTGGGGGGTCTAGTTTCCAATATGGGGTCACTTGTGGGGGGGTTTGTACTGTTTGGGTACATCAGGGGCTCTGCAAATGCAACGTGACGCCTGCAGACCAATCCATTTAAGTCTGCATTCCAAATGGCGCTCCTTCCCTTCCGAGCTCTGTCATGCGCCCAAATAGTGGTTCCCCCCCACATATGGGGTATCAGCGTACTCAGGACAAATTGGACAACAAAGTTTGGGGTCCAATTTATCCTGATACCCTTGTGAAAATACAAAACTGGGGGCTAAAAATCATTTTTGTGAAAAAAAAAAAGGAATTTTTATTTTCACGGCTCTGCGTTATAAACTGTAGTGAAACACTTGGGGGTTCAAAGCTATCAAAACACATCTAGATAAGTTCCTTAGGGAGTCTACTTTCCAAAATGGTGTCACTTGTGGGGGGTTTTAATGGTTAGGCACATCAGGGGCTCTCCAAACGCAACATGGCATCCCATCTTAATTCCAGTCAATTTTGCATTGAAAAGTAAAATAGCGCTCCTTCCCTTCCGAGCTCTGCTATGCGCCCAAACAGTGGTTTACCCCCACATATGGGGTATCGTCGTACTCAGGACAAATTGCACAACAACTTTTGTGGTCTAATTTCTTCTCTTACCCTTGGGGAAATAAAAAAATGGGGGCGAAAAGATCATTTTTGTGAAAAAATATGATTTTTATTTTTACGGCTCTGCGTTATAAACTTCTGTGAAGCACTTGTAGGGTCAAAGTGCTCAACACACATCTAGATAAGTTCCTTAAGGGGTCTACTTTCCAAAATGGTGTCACTTGTGGGGGTTTCAATGTTTAGGCACATCAGGGGCTCTCCAAACGCAACATGGCGTCCCATCTCAATTCCAGTCAATTTTGCATTGAAAAGTCAAATGGCGCTCCTTCACTTCCGAGCTCTGCCCTGCGCCCAAACAATGGTTTACACCCACATATGGGGTATCAGCGTACTGAGGACAAATTGCACAACAATTTTTGGGGTCCAATTTCTTCTCTTACCCTTGGGAAAATAAAAAATTGGGGGCGAAAAGATCATTTTTGTGAAAAAATATGATTTTTTATTTTTATGGCTCTGCATTATAAACTTCTGTGAAGCACTTGTTGGGTCAAAGTGCTCACCACACATCTAGATAAGTTCCTTAGGGGGTCTACTTTCCAAAATGGTGTCACTTGTGGGGGTTTTTAATGTTTAGGCACATCAGGGGCTCTCCAAACGCAACATGGCATCCCATCTTAATTCCAGTCAATTTTGCATTGAAAAGTAAAATAGCGCTCCTTCCCTTCCGAGCTCTGCTATGCGCCCAAACAGTGGTTTACCCCCACATATGGGGTATCGTCGTACTCAGGACAAATTGCACAACAACTTTTGTGGTCTAATTTCTTCTCTTACCCTTGGGGAAATAAAAAAAAGGGGGCGAAAAGATCATTTTTGTGAAAAAATATGATTTTTATTTTTACGGCTCTGCATTATAAACTTCTGTGAAGCACTTGTTGGGTCAAAGTGCTCAACACACATCTAGATAAGTTCCTTAAGGGGTCTACTTTCCAAAATGGTGTCACTTGTGGGGGGTTTCAATGTTTAGGCACATCAGGGGCTCTCCAAACGCAACATGGCGTCCCATCTCAATTCCAGTCAATTTTGCATTGAAAAGTCAAATGGCGCTCCTTCCCTTCCGAGCTCTGCCCTGCGCCCAAACAGTGGTTTACACCCATATATGGGGTATCAGCGTACTCAGGACAAATTGCACAACAATTTTTGGGGTCCAATTTCTTCTCTTATCCTTGGGAAAATAAAAAATTGGGGGCGAAAAGATCATTTTTGTGAAAAAATATGATTTTTTATTTTTACGGCTCTGCATTATAAACTTCTGTGAAGCACTTGTTGGGTCAAAGTGCTCACCACACATCTAGATAAGATCCTTAGGGGGTCTACTTTCCAAAATGGTGTCACTTGTGGGGGGTTTCAATGTTTAGGCACATCAGGGGCTCTCCAAATGCAACATGGCGTCCCATCTCAATTCCAGTCAATTTTGCATTGAAAAGTCAAATGGCGCTCCTTTCCTTCCGAGCTCTGCCCTGCGCCCAAACAATGGTTTACACCCACATATGGGGTATCAGCGTACTCAGGACGAATTGTACAACAAATTTTGGGGTCTATTTTCTCCTGTTACCCTTGGTAAAATAAAACAAATTGGAGCTGAAACAAATTTTGTGTGAAAAAAAGTTAAATGTTTATTTTTATTTAAACATTCCAAAAATTCCTGTGAAACACCTGAAGGGTTAATAAACTTCTTGAAAGTGGTTTTGAGTACCTTGTGGGGTGCAGTTTTTAGAATGGTGTCACACTTGGGTATTTTCTATCATATAGACCCCTCAAAATGACTTCAAATGAGATGTGGTCCCTAAAAAAAAATGGTGTTGTAAAAATGAGAAATTGCTGGTCAACTTTTAACCCTTATAACTCCGTCACAAAAAAAAATTTTCGTTCCAAAATTGTGCTGATGTAAAGTAGACATGTGGGAAATGTTACTTATTAAGTATTTTGCGTGACATATGTCTGTGATTTAAGGGCATAAAAATTCAAAGTTGGAAAATTGCGAAATTTTCAAAATTTTCGCCAAATATTCGTTTTTTTCACAAATAAACGCAAGTTATATCGAAGAAATTTTACCACTATCATGAAGTACAATATGTCACGAGAAAACATTGTCAGAATCGCCAAGATCCGTTGAAGCGTTCCAGAGTTATAACCTCATAAAGGGACAGTGGTCAGAATTGTAAAAATTGGCCCGGTCATTAACGTGCAAACCACCCTTGGGGGTGAAGGGGTTAAAGGGGTCGTCTTATGATCTATATTCAGGAGTGCACTTTGTCTGAGCCTACAGGCTTCCCACTTCTAATTGATTGACAGTTCAGCCCAGCCGCATCAGGGTCTCACTGGCCTGAACTGGGTGCTCTCTCCAAAGCTGCTTTATGAGGCATCTTCACTTCTGCAGCATCAAAGAAGTGCAGTGTCCCCAAAGCTGGCCGGGTCCGGAGAGATTGTTAGCTTCAGAGCAACTCTGTGCTTGTAAGCACTGCTCTCATTGCCTAGGAGACCGGCAACACTGATAAACTACAGAGGTGGCCAGTAATTTAGGAAATGAATAGCATACAGAAGAATAGAAAATCAAGTATAGAAAGAGAACTGAAGCAGAGAGAAACGGCTAGTAAATTGCAAATTTGTTCAATATCTCACTTTCTACTGTTCTCATACCTATGTTTAAAGTGAACCTGTCAGCAGGATTGTGCTCAGTAAACTACAGGCATTGTCAGGTTGGCGCCGTTGGCGGGGCTTTATGTGATGCTCTGCTTACATATTCATCCTCATGGACTTATGACAGGTCACTGAACCTTCAGTGACCTGCCCCCTATTTTATGCATATCATATTGTGTGGTTGCAAAAAAAAAAATGAACATCAAAACGGCGGCGGCGCCTCTGTTGTAGCATGATACAATGGCTAATATTCATATATGCATTTATGATTTAGTCATATAGCATTGTGGAGAAAAAAAAAATTATCTTCATTAAAATGGCGTCGTCGGCAGCTGCACAGTAGCATCTATTGCGTTCCAATACATGCTACTGCACAAGCGCTGCCGCTGGTGCCATTTTGCTGGTGAAAAAAAATGATTTATCAAAATGGCGCCTGTGCAGTGACATCTATCCCCAATAGGTGCTACTGCGCAGTCTGCGCCATTTTTTTTCTCTAGCAAAATGGCGCTCGTGGCGGTGTGTGTGTGATATCATCTATCGCTTTCCGATAGATGCTATTGCACAGGGGCCACCGGTGCATTTTTTTCAACAAAACGGTTCCAGTGGTGGCGCTTGCGCAGTATCATCTGTCGGAACACAATATATGCTACTGCACATGCACCGCTGTCGGCGCCTTTTTGATGAAGATTTTTTTTCTTCTCCCCACTATATGACTAAATGATACATGCATATATGCTTATTAGCCATTGTATCATGCTACAGCACATGCACCTCCACCATTTTGATGAATGTTAATTTTTTCTTGTAACCACACAATATGATACAGTATGTAAAATAGGGGGGAGGTCACTGAAGGATCTGTGACCTGTTATAAGACCATAAGGATGCATATATGAACCAAGAACCACATAAAGACCCCCCACAGGCCACCCCAGAGCACGAGAATCTCATTATCTGAAAACTGCAATACGGATTAAACTACCACAAAACAGATTTCATCAACCCAGGAATAATTGTAATCAGTATAACGGCTCTGACCTGACACTGTCTGTAGGTTACTCAGCACAATCCTGCTGACAGGTTCCCTTTAAACATGAGATTAACACTGTAATGATCACAGTCAGAGGCGTAGCTAGGGGTTTGGTTCAGGGGGGGTGAAACTTCTGAGTGGACCCCTAACCAGGTAACCTTGATTACAAGTCGGTGACGTGCTCGAACAGTGGAGGACCTCAGCAGATGACCGCGCTATTACTGAAGATAATCTCTATTTCAAGACCAAAATATATATTACCGCCATATGGTCAGTGGTAAATACCAGCCCTACAGAACATACAAGAGATCACAGTATAGGTACAGATAGTGACTTACCACTGATGTTCTTTCTGATGGAATCGTTCACTTTTCCCGTCTTTTCCATCTGGCCAAATACTGAGCCGCTGCTGCCGTATGTGTCCCTATTACTGCACCTGGTGTGTGGTTCTCTGTGCCCTCTAAATTCTAAAGCACCCCTCTATAATATAGTAATGCCGGGTGCACGTGCCCTAGAAAACAGTGCCCACATAGGGCCCTATCAAGGACATCCAGGCTGTTGGTTACAAAACTATTTTTCAGTTTTTTTGTTTAGTTTGTTTTTGATTATTTTTTTCTATTATGTTGTGTATATACAGTTTTTTGCTAATTTTTTATAATATTTTTGTTTATGGATGAATTAGCAGGCCATTGTAACTACAGATGTGGTAGTTGGGGTTTCTACTCTATGCATTTAGTGGGATAAATACATGATGGTATCATTGTGATCCGAGTGGCTCTCTCTAATTGAGCTGTTCTGTTTAAAGGTGATATTAATACTTTTCCCTTTTTTATACCCCATAAAATAATATACTGTATATGAATACCCTATTAAGGGTCTTCAGCCTGTTGGCTATATAGCTATTTTTGAGTTTTTTTGCTTAGTTTGTTTTTTCTATTTTTTTCTATTTATTTAAACTATTTTTGCTAATTTTTTATAATATTTTTGGTTTTTGGGTCTATTGGTATTCGTGACACTACCTTTTAGGGACTTTAGGGCATTTGTAGGGCCAACAGGGCTAGTCTTTGTGGAGCGGGGGCGCCAACCGCAGAAACTTAGGGTGCCTACCTCCGCAAATAGGTAGTGGACAGGAGTAGGGTATTTGATAGGGGTCAGTTAGTTCCCCTGTTGGTTATTCTTTTTCATTGTATTGTCCTCAATTTCAGAACTTTGTTGTTTTAACTTTATATATTAAAAGTTAT
Source organism: Ranitomeya variabilis (assembly GCF_051348905.1). Classification (NCBI taxonomy): domain Eukaryota; kingdom Metazoa; phylum Chordata; class Amphibia; order Anura; family Dendrobatidae; genus Ranitomeya; species Ranitomeya variabilis. The sequence goes on from NC_135234.1 coordinate 544,482,360, forward strand.
ATTTTAGGAATCCTTGTGTTTTGGTTTTGTTTTTGTAGTCTAGGATTCCATTGGTATTTGCTTTTGGTCTTTTTACATTCACACTGAAGGCATCAAAACTATGAATTAACACATGTGGAATTATATACTTAACAAAAAAGTGTGAAACAGCTGAAAATATGTCTTATATTCTAGGTTCTTCAAAGTAGCCACCTTTTGCTTTGATGACTGCTTTGCACACTCTTGGCATTCTCTTGATGAGCTTCAAGAGGTAGTCATCGGGAATGGTCTTCCAACAATCTTGAAGGAGTTCCCAGAGATGCTTAGCACTTGTTGGCCCTTTTGCCTTCACTCTGCGGTCCAGCTCACCCCAAACCATCTCGATTGGGTTCAGGTGACTGGTGACTGTGGAAACCAGGTCATCTGGCATAGCACCCCATCACTCTACTTCTTGGTCAAATAGCCCTTACACAGCCTGGAGGTGTGTTTGGGGTCATTGTCCTGTTGAAAAATAAATGATGGTCCAACTAAGTGCAAACTGGATGGAATAGCATGCCGCTGCAAGATGCTGTGGTAGCCATGCTGGTTCAGTATGCCTTGAATTTGGAATAAATCCCCAATAGTGTCACCATCAAAGCACCCCCACACCATCACACCTCCTCCTCCATGCTTCACGGTGGAAACCAGGCATGTAGTGTCCATGCGATCACCTTTTCTGCGTCGCACAAAGACACGGTGGTTGGAACCAAAGATCTCAAATTTAGACTCATCAGACCAAAGCACAGATTTCCACTGGCCTAATATCCATTCCTTGTGTTCTTTAGCCCAAACAAGCCTCTTCTGTTTGTTGCCTGTCCTTAGCAGTGGTTTCCTAGCAGCTATATTACCATGAAGGCCTGCTGCACAAAGTCTCCTCTTAACAGTTGTTGCAGAGATATGTCTGCTGCTAGAACTCGGTGTGGCATTGACCTGGTCTCTAATCTGAGCTGCTGTTAACCTGTGATTTCTGAGGCTGGTGACTTGGATAAACTTATCCTCAGAAGCAGAGGTGACTCTTGGTCTTCCTTTCCTGGGGCGGTCCTCATGTGAGCCAGTTTCTTTGTAGCGCTTGGTTTTTGCCACTGCACTTGGGGACACTTTCAAAGTTTTCCCAATTTTTCGGACTGACTGACCTTCATTTCTTAAAGTAATGATGGCCACTCGTTTTTCTTTACTTAGCTGCTTTTTTCTTGCCATAATACAAATTCTAACAGTCTATTCAGTAGGACTATCAGCTGTGTATCCACCAGACTTCTGCACAACACAACTGATGGTCCCAACCATTTTTAAGGCAAGAAATCCCACTTATTAAACCTGATGGCACACCTGTGAAGTGAAAACCATTCCTGGTGACTGCCTCTTGAAGCTCATCAAGAGAATTCCAAGAGTGTGCAAAGCAGTCATCAAAGCAAAAGGTGGCTACTTTGATGAACCTAGAATATAAGACATAATTTTAGTTGTTTCACACTTTTTTGTTAAGTATATAATTCCACAGGTGTTAATTAATAGTTTTGATGCCGTCAGTGTGAATGTACAATTTTCATAGTCATGAAAATACAGAAAAATCTTTAAATGAGAAATTGTGTCCAAACTTTTGGTCTGTACTGTATACTTTTTTTTTTTTTTAGAAATGTGTGGAAGAGTAAAAATAACATTTTATTTCTCTTTTTTTAACAGGGAGGGGAGAAAAATCAGCAGTAAGTTCCTTTAATGTAATATATTCACTTTAAGCTATTATGACTATGTGTTCAGTTAGCTTTGTCTCGCAGATTAGAAAAACATATACTCTTAGTTTTGATTTTGTGTGTTTTTGTAATATAAAAAAATATAAAATGGCTCATAAAAAAACAAATTCACCCCATTAATGTTTCTCTTGTTATTCCCACTCTACTCTTTTCATTTACTGTTTACTCTGCATTGACAGTATTAACCTTGAACAAACAATTTGGCTTTTCCTGATATATCTCTCACTAGAGTTACTATGTTTTCTAAAAGTAGTTAAACAAAAAAGCTTCAGTTCTAGGGCAAAGTTATGGAAAAATTCCCGTCAGGGAATTGATTCACATTTCAGGAAATATCACAGGGAACATAAGTAAATCAATCATAATGAAATACAAATAGAAAGGAAACAATTGTCCAATTTGCCACAGTGTGAGATTATGAAAGTGTTAGAAAGGACACAGAGAAAACCTATGACAACTACGAGCGCGTTTCAAGCTTCAGTGGGTTATTCCCAAGAGATATTCTATCGCCTTATGATTTACAGGGATCTGGCCCCTGCGCCCACCACTAATCCTGAGAATGAAAGGATCTTTCCAAGTCACCATCAAAGTTTTTCCTGTGCAGCAGATTTGTCAGTAATGCAGAGGGCGCAGCATTGTTCTATTCACTTGTAAATCATTGCCGTGTACCCGTTTCTCTCAGGATCGGTGGATTACCCTTCTATCACAAAGTGATGGCATATCCAATAAATATATGGAATTAAGTTAAGATTTTGAGAATAGATTTGAGACTCTAAAATTACTGTACGGGTTCTATGATCTAGTAAACCTAAATTTAAAGGTAATCAGTCGGCAGGATTTCACCAACCAAACAATTTATATACATGTAGCTTTTTCAAAGACAAATCCAGCAATGTCTTTATATGGCCAGTCTGTTGTTCTGTTACTGAGAAATCAGCAGCGTTTGAATAGAAATGCAAATGAGGCTGAAGTGCTTTTGGCATGTGAAGCCTCTGCTGAAGCATCTGTGACTCTGGCTCTATCCCCGCCCAGAGCCGCCTTCTACTTGACTGATGGCTCTTTTATTTGTCAGTAAGGCAGGAGGAGGCAGCCATGGACATGGCATAAAGTCACAGTGACAGAAGCTTGGGAAGAGCTTCCACAAGCTGAAAGCACTTCAGCCTTATTTGCATATCCATTCAAATGCTGATTTCTCAGTAACAGGGCAATGGACTCTCTACATAAAGATATTTCTGGATTTATAAATAATTTTGGGGGTGAAATCCTACTATCAGATTCCTTTTAAAGTTTTTCTAAAAAAATAAAAAATTGAGTAAGTCACACACTGAACACAACCACCTATGGAATCTCCACACCACCTTCACCGGCTTAAAGCATAGTTTTAGGAGGCTTCAATTTAACAAGGCCTGGAAATCTTATGAAAATAGACTTTAAAATTGATTTAGGAAAAATCTGCTGCAGGCTGCTTCATATGTTATATCTAACGCAAACTGAAAGCAAAGCGTTGTATGCATCCTGTGGAGATCGGACATGCTGCATAGACTTCTATGGGTGATATATCACCTTGAACTTGAATGGAGCCAAAACACAGCAACATACACAGGGCCTTTCATTGACTGTTATTTTGACAATATTTAACTTGAAAATATATATATATATATACACAGTGGCGTAACTACAAAGTTATGGGCCCCGGTGCGAACTTCCAAATGGGGCCCCCCCCCTACCCCCCCCCCACCTTCCCCCGCCCCCACAACCCCCCCACCTTCCCCCGCCCCGCTTCCCCTAGATACGCCTCGGACTGTTGCAGGAATCTCCTGCACTGCAACATGGTGTTGGGTGCCAGCACAGCCCGCACAGTGGTCTATCCAGCACAGCCCGCACAGTGGTATATCCAGCACAGACCGCACAGTGGTATATCCAGCACAGCCCGCACAGTGGTATATCCAGCACAGCCCGCACAGTGGTATATACAGCACAGCCCGCACAGGGGTATATACAGCACAGCCCGCACAGGGGTATATGCAGCACAGCCCGCACAGGGGTATATACAGCACAGCCAGCACAGGGGGTATATACAGCACAGCCCTCACAGTGGTATATCCAGCACAGCCCGCACAGTGGTATATACAGCAGAGCCCGCACAGTGGTATATACAGCAGAGCCCGCACAGTGGTATATACAGCACAGCCCGCACAGTGGTATATACAGCACAGCCCGCACAGTGGTATATCCAGCACAGCCCGCACAGTGGTATATACAGCAGAGCCCGCACAGGGATATATAGAGCACAGCCCGCACAGTGGTATATCCAGCAGAGCCCGCACAGTGGTATATACAGCACAGCCCGCACAGTGGTATATACAGCACAGCCCGCACAGTGGTATATACAGCACAGCCCGCACAGTGTTATATACAGCAGAGCCCGCACAGTGGTATATAGAGCACAGCCCGCACAGTGTTATATACAGCAGAGCCCGCACAGTGGTATATACAGCACAGCCCGCACAGTGTTATATACAACAGAGCCCGCACAGTAGTATATAGAGCACAGCCCGCACAGTGTTATATACAGCAGAGCCCGCACAGTGGTATATACAGCAGAGCCCGCACAGTGGTATATACAGCAGAGCCCGCACAGGGATATATACAGCAGAGCCCGCACAGGGATATATACAGCACAGCCCCCACAGGGGTATATACAGCACAGCCCGCACAGGGATATATAGAGCACAGCCCACATCTCATCTCATTCCCCCCCCCCCCCCCGATAATGGCCCCACAGTCCGGTTAAAAAGAAAAAAAAAAAACTCTCCTCACCTTTCCTTTTGCCCGCGCTGCTCCTGGCGGCTGCAGTCTGCCCAGGACACTGCAGGTGCGCGATGATATGACGTCATCGCGCACCCGCAGTGTACTGTCAGAGGCAGAGCGG